>NC_135661.1:58333069-59571069 GCF_964188315.1 Podarcis muralis | reverse complement strand
TCACCTTTCCGGAGCACCAGATCTCCATCATGCAGCGACTCATAATCATATAATGCAACCACCAGTTTATCTATAAAGAAAATCAGCATGTCACTATAAGACAAACCAGGTTTCAGGATTAGAAGAGATGTTATTTTGAATTCAGCTTACATAACATCCACTACCCCCCCTTCCTTAACGTGGTGCCCTCCAGATGTTTTGGAACACCACCTTCATCAGCTGCAGCCAGCATGTACTGACTGTGCTAATGGGATTTGTAACCCAAAACATCTGGAGGGCACTAGGCTGGAGAAGGCTGTACTCCATGAAGGACTTTAATATTTTCTCCGGGGCTATCATGTCATAATGTGATCCTGCTCATGTCTCAAGATTGAATCACGGGGCCTTTTTGGTGTTGGCACCAAAACTGTGGAATGCCCTTCCCAAGAAGACCTGCTGGCCCCTCTCTCTTCTTGCTTTGTGGAGGACCCTCAAGGTTCATCTCCATGGGGTATAGATGTTTTAAAAATGTCTTTAGTCTGCCTTATTCTGACCTTAGTCTTGCTAGTTGTGTTATGCTTGACTATGATTTTGATTGTTGTAATGGTTTGTATGTGCTAGCATGGAAAACCAGAACAGAAATTTATTAAACAAGCAAAGACTGGATCAATCACAGAAACAACCCAAGCATTCACCATTGTAGAGGGTGGGAGGAATGTTTTTAGTGGTGCCTGTAGAGCAATCAGAGAAGTTCACCCCAGGCTCCTTTGATATGTTTCAGATAACACTAAAATGGAGGTCTTTCAAGACAGAGAGCACAGTGGTCTGGGCCTCTCTCTGCTAGCTACCACTACACTGGCAATGGCCCCTGGCCTAGTTGGTCTCTGCTCTTGAGTTGCCTATTTGACAAATCCACTCCAAGACCGTTTTTGCATCCCCAATAAATCCAGACAGTCTTTGTGCTATAGTTAGAAGTTGGAAGAAAGGCAAGATTTTAACCTTGAAGAGGTGAGCTGGGAGGAGGAACAGTTTCGCAAGATATCAGAGGATTGTACATTTCCGACCCATTGGAAATCAGCCTCTGTGGAAGAAACAAAGTTCAAATCAAGGATCCTTCCATAGCAGTGATCCTCGGGTTTCCCACCAGCCCTATAGTTTTATGACTTCCCCCTTATTTTTCTTGGGCTTTGTCACATTAATGAGAAAATTTATGTGGAAGCAAAGTGGGGCAAACACTTTATGCAGAGTTGGCTAGAATTAAAAGTTGCCCTGCTGGGGCAGGTTGACATACAACTTGAATTCCAGCATCTAAAATTATGCATTGCAGTTTAATGGACAGGTTGGGGCAGGAAATGGATTAAACAGTAGAAAGGTGCAATTGGGCTTATTATCAGAGTGGGGAGAGTGAGCAGCTAGGTCTTGAAGTTTATGCAAAACCTGATAAGGAGCTAGTGTGGGCTTTTAAGAAAAGGAGTGATACAATTAATCTAGTTACTGTGTGGCAACTTTTGCAAAGTCTCTCACCTGGGACTTGGTGGCAGAGTCAATAGGGTAATGGCATGTCTCACAAATTTCTATGTTCTCCTCCCAGTCATCATCGTAGTCACTGCAGCAGCAACCCATAATCTCTGCATGGGGAAAACAAGAGGCAGGCTATAAAGTCAGGTTCACGTCCCCGTTCTGCTAAGGATAACATTCATCAAGTCAAAAGAATTAAATGGAGACACTGTGGGAAGAGGGAGAGAGAAAGAGTTTTCTTAGAACAGGAATGGGGTGTCCTATGTTGTTGTTGTTGTTGTTGTTGTTGTTGTTGTTGTTTGCTTTCCTCACAACCTTAACACTATTACTGCAAGTCCACCCCACATTCCACCATCTGTTATTCCTGTTGCGTCCATAGGAGCCAACTCCTGGGGTCTGAGGAATCTTCACCCCCCCCCCCAATAAAATATTTTATGGCGCCGGGGGCCCCCAAAGTTAATGAACATTGTCATTCAAATGGTGTGCGTGAACCATATAATGTGATTGATTATGCAGGGCGGCGCTTACCCCCCGCCCCATATTTCATTCAAGTTGGCACCCCGGTTGTGTCTTTATATTTGGCTCACGTAAAAATATTACAAAGCATAATATGAGTCTATGATTTTATGATTTAATTATACAGTGGTACCTCGGGTTAAGTACTTAATTCGTTCCGGAGGTCCGTACTTAACCTGAAACTGTTCTTAACCTGAAGCACCACTTTAGCTAATGGGGCCTCCTGCTGTCGCCGTGCCGCCGTAGCACGATTTTTGTTCTCATCCTGAAGCAAAGTTCTTAACCCGAGATAATATTTATGGGTTAGCAGAGTCTGCAACCTGAAGCGTATGTAACCTGAAGCGTATGTAACCTGAGGTACCACTGTATAAACAAAAACCAGCAAATCTGAGACCTTCCAGATCTTGCAGGGTTGAAGTCCAAAAACACCCGGAAGGTTAGGACGGTGTGGATTTGAGCATATGACATACATTAAAACCAAGATTCCTTCGACACAATTTCTGTTTTAAACCAGCGGCTGACCTCTAACCCTGTTTGCATTATACAGCATTTAGACATGTGAATATTACACCTGGGTGAGATTCTATGAACTTAGAATTGACACATGGATGAATGTTGGTTTTGCCATAACACAGACATGGGGCTGTTTCATTTGATGCAGGATTGCCCAGTGGGTGGAAATCAATAAATGCATAAACATAACCTTTAACATGTCTCATTATGTTCAGTCACCTCATGTAGTATGTGGATGGATCCTCAACCCCCCTGGAAATTTATTCCATCCATATAATTTGGTTTCATAGAGCAGCTATGGTTGATCACTGGCTAGCAGTTCTGAATAATTGGGGGGTGGGGGTCAAAAGGAACCCCAGATTTGGATCAATGGATTCATGCCTGACTGGTGCAAACAGTGCATGAGTGGAGGGAAACATGCATGAAAATGGGAGAATGGCAATTAATTTACCATAGTTTTCAAGTTTCGTGTGGCTCTCAACCTGGCCGTCCTGTCCCATCCTGTCCCACCCACTGCCCTGCCCAATCCCAACCCAGTAGACACACAGAGGCATAAAAGGCAGGGTGAAATAAAGGGGGGAGTCATTTACAACAGGGTTGCCATATTTAAAGAGGTAAAAATCCAGACACCTGCTTGTCCCACAACCATCTGCCGCCGCGGAGCCTCAGTTTACAAAGGTTTCTCTTCCATGTTCTGTTCTATATCAATAGTGATCACACACTCCTACAAATTACAGTGGTACCTTGGGTTAAGAACTTAATTCGTTCTGGAGGTCCATTCTTAACCTGAAACTGTTCTTAACCTGAGGTACCACTTTAGCTAATGGGGCCTCCTGCTGCCACCGCACCGCCACCACGCAATTTCTGTTCTCATCCTGAGGTAAAGTTCTCAACCCAAGGTACTATTTCTGGGTTAGTGGAGCCTGTAACCTGAAGCGTCTGTAACCTGAAGCGTCTGTAACCCGAGGTACCACTGTACACACAAAGGTGTTATAGTGCTCAAATTAAACAAACGCTATTAAAACCACATGGCTGCCTTCAATGATTGGCATGGATTGGGGAAAGCTGCACCTCTGAAAACTGGGTGCAGAGCAGGCAACATCCTGCTCTGCACCCAGGACCAAGGATGAGTGTCTGTGTGCCTTTCACTATTCATTTTGGCGATGCAGCCTTACCTTCTCCCATGCAAATTAATGGAGATGGTGATTTTAAAACTTTAGTACATAAATATTATTTCATTTAAATCTTATTGCACAAATAATTTAATTTTTCATATATATATATATATATATATGCAGGTTTTGGTGTCCTCGGGTATCTTCCCGTGTAAAAGTTGGGGTGTCTAGGCGACGTTTCGACGAGGTCTCACTCGTCATCTTCAGGCTGGTGCTTTCGGCTTCTTGTTACTGGAACAGAGCAGGATCTCAGTGTTTGAGTTCCTATAAATACTGTTGAGGAGGTTCTGGGCAGAGAGGAAGTTCCCAGGCTAGTGTGCCTTTTCTTCTTTTGTTCCTTAATTGCTTGAGGGATATCTTGAGTGATTTCTTGAGTGATATCCTGAGTACCACTTAGGTGGGTCATTAGGTGTGGATTAGTTGCTAAAGCCTTTGTGTCTTGACCTCTTGAACTTTGTGAAGAGTTTTTCTGAGAAGATGGGTGTACTACATTTAGTTGTGCTCTGGCTTGGCTTCGTGTATAGGGGCGAGCTGTGGTTTTGTGGTACATTCCTGTACCCGTGAAAATCTACGAAAGCAAATATATATATATATATATATATATATATATATATATATATGCATGTTAACACTAATTAGAATATATATTTTAAATAAATACAGCTTGATAAAATGGCACAGGCTAGAAAGGTCATAGTGAAGGTGCCCTGTGTGGCAATAGGTTCAATATGTCAGCACACACCTGTCACAACCAGGCCCCTTAAAGAAGATGGGAGAGCTAAGAGGCAAAATCCCAAAATGGTTTTAGACTTTCTAGGGGGCAGTGGACATGATTTTCACTGCTCGACAGCTTCAAGAAAAATGCAGAGAACAAAATTAACCCCTGTATATGGCATTTATTGACCTAAGGCCTTCGACAATGTAAACTGTAATGCCCTATGGACTGTCCTTCTGAAAACTGGCTGCCCAGATAAATTTGTGAACATCATTCAACTCCTCCATGATAACAATGGCTCTCAAAGTGAACCATTCACAGTGGAATCAGGTGTTAAACAGGGTTGTGTTATCGCCCCAACTCTATTCATTATTTTAATTGCCATGATCCTACACTTTGTTGAAGGGAAACTCCCCATCAGAGTAGAAATCATATATTGAACAGATGGAAAGCTCTTTAATTTGAGTAGACTGAAAGCAAAGAATAAGGTCACGGTAACTTCCTTCATAGAGCTTCATAAGCTGATGACAACGTAGAATGTGCACACTCAGAGGATGACCTCCAAACCATCCTAAATATCTTTGCAGAAACTTACGAAAAGCTTGGCCTGTCGCTTAACATCCAAAAAACCAAAGTGCTGCACCAACAGCACATAACAACCTCTGCAGCGCCACAAATCCAACTCAATGGTGTAATGTTGGAAATTGTTGATCACTTCTCCTACCTGGGCAGTTATCTTTCCACAAGAGCCAACATTGATGCCAAAATCCAGCATCACCTGAGCTCTGTGAGTGCAGCTTTCTCCTGATTGAAGTGCAGAGTGTTTGAAAACAGGGACATTTGCAGAGAAACCCAAACACTTGTTTACAAAGTTATTGTACTACCAACCTTACTGAATTCTTGTGAAACACGGACCACTTATAAACACCATCTCCAACTCCTCAAAAGATTCCATCAACAGTGTCTCCGAAAAATTATGCACATCACTTGGGAAGACAGGCAAACTAATGCCAGTATACTGGAAGAAGCAAAGATCACCAGTGTCGAAGCAATGGTCTTCAACATCAACTTCGCTGGACTGGTCATGTTGTGTGGATGCCTGATTATTGTCTTCCAAAGCAACTACTCTATTCCGAAGTTAAAAATGGAAAGCGTAATACTGGTGGTCAACAAAAGAGGTTTAAATACTCTCTCAAGGCAAATCTAAAAAAAAGTAGTATAAACACCGACAACTGGGAAACACTGGCCTGCGAGCGCTCCAATTGGAGAACAGCCTTTACCAAAGGTGTCATTGACTTTGAAGACGCTAGAACTCATGACGAAAAGGAGAAACGAGCTAAGAGGAAGGCACATTTGGCAAACCCTCACCATGATCAACTTCCACCCATAAACCTATGTCCCCACTGTGGAAGGATGTGTGGATCCAGAACTGGCCTCCACAGTGACTTACAGACTCACTATTAAGACCATGTTCATGGAAGACAATCTTACTTGGCTACGAATGATAGCCATAGAAGAAGAAGAAGACCTTCAGATTTCCTGTTTATTGAGCATTCACCCTGCTTTGCCTGTGCAGAAGTTATAAGGTGTCAGCTATTTATTAAGGATCATCCTGATTTTTTTTAAATGTATTTCACATTCTTCAAGAAATATCAACATAAAAACATGCAGCAGATGAATCATTCTGGTGGGGACCCTGCTATACTGCATATGATGTAACCGCTTCTATTCAAATTTGGACTTTCTGCAATCTTGAGAAATGATGGAAGAACTATAGGGAAAACACAGGAGGGCAAATTGTTGAATGCTGACATCATGTGGATGCCCCACAAAACCTAGGTGAATGAGGAATTAAATGTCTAGTGTTTGAAACTTCCCTAAACCTGATACAAGAAAATACGCATAAAACTGTGGGAGGTAATGAAAACCCAGAACTAGAAAATCTTTCCAATATGATGCACAATTTCTTTTTCTTTTTTCTTTGCTAAGTATGTGGGAGGAAGTCTGGTTATACCCATGATTCAAGTGTTGACAGCTAAGGGAGTGGGATGGTTTGAAAGTACAAAAACAAAACAAAAATCGCCTATCACTGCATGTTCCTCCCTGAAGTCTAACAAGGTTTGTTCACGAGGATTGGGCCAATTATTGATAGAAGTAAAGGTTCACTTTTCAGTACAGTTTTTAGATTTTGGTAATGGAATAGAATAATTGCCAATTTTATGCACTAGCGAGCAAATCCAGGCTTTAGCAGAATAACTTCTGTCAAAATATTGTTCATTGTTTGATTACTAAACGACTGCTACTATAGCTATAGCTAAGTTTGATTACTTAACGACTGCTACTATAGCTAAGGTGAAGGTAAAAAATACAACTCAGTTTATGTTTAAGTCACAGGCTACTATA
Source organism: Podarcis muralis (assembly GCF_964188315.1). Classification (NCBI taxonomy): domain Eukaryota; kingdom Metazoa; phylum Chordata; class Lepidosauria; order Squamata; family Lacertidae; genus Podarcis; species Podarcis muralis. Next base: position 59,564,250 of record NC_135661.1, on the reverse strand, counting down.
ACAACGAAGAATGCTTAAGTAGATGGACCCTCTAGGATTAGATTAAGGATCCTGATTAAGGATTAGATTAGATCCTTGATCTGCAGGAGAAGATAGTAACAGGATTACAATACATTTATTAAAACTACCAATGATTTAGAAGGATATCTATCAGGCATAGCCTAGCTTTGTGTTTTTTTACACTGGGTGTTTATAGCGTTAATTATTTCAGTTCATCTGATCAAAAGGATTGGAAAGCCCAAGATCAAAAAAATTGTTTAAAGTTGATGTCTTTGTGTTTCGCCGAGCAAATTAAAGAACTGCCAAGTTGTAGTTCCCCTACAACGTTACCTTATGTATCAAGATTTAAGGGAGGAAGAGGGTGACGTTCACCCTGAATAAATATAATAATCATTTGTTATTGGGAAAATATTATAATTATTCTGGAAGAAAAAGACTGAAATGTTATAAATCATATTGCTTGTGTGTTGTACGAAGCTGCAAAATGAGCCCCTACATGAGATACCCCAAAATCCCAAGGGGTGAGAAACTCCAGAGGTTTCTGAACTTATCCAGGGTTTGGTTTCATTGGAATGAAGGCCAGCAGAGACTGTGGTGTCTTTAGGGGATATGGCACCCCTTTCCTTATAAACAAGGACTCAGGTCTGGGGCGGAAATCTAAAAATGGTGCAATGGTTGAGAAAAACTTTATAAAAATGCAGTATGTTGTAGCAGGGTATTAATTATTGTTGTTGTTTTCCCAGTGTGATATAGTGGTTAGAATGTTGGACAAGGAGGTAAGAGATCAGGGTTCAAATCCTCCCATGAGGCATGACCTTTGGCCCCATCACTGCTTCTCAGCCTAACCTACCTCGCAGGGTTGCTGTGAGGATAAATGGAGACAGGGAGGACCATGTATGCCACCTTGAGTTCCCTGGAGAAAAGTTGGGGTATAAATTAAATAAGCAATGCAATCGCTGAAAGCTGGTGTGGGGCACTGCAGGAACTATGGGGATTACCAATGACGAAGAGAACTACCAATTCCAGTGTTGCCTCAGCTGCACACACGCATTCATGGGCGTCGCAGTCTGCAACACATTTGCCAGGGAGTAATTCAGATTTAACATTTTTGGAACATGTGCTCCCGTAGTAATAGCGCTTTCCAGAGCTTACTTTACAGGGTGGGTGAAGGTCTGCAACAAGACTGGGTATTCAAGGTGCTTTGAACACTCTTACAGTGCATATCTCTTCATGCTCCTATTATTTCAATGGGACTTACTCCCAGAATTCTAGCTGGTTCAAGTGCTATGTAAATGTTAAATACTGCTGTTTCAGCCTGTACAATAGACATTATTATATAGTATGCACATTAATTAACACAATGCAATATTTGTACTGAAGCACTTTTATCCACCTCAACTATTAATTCTATTATTATTTTGGTTTACTATATCTTTTAAAAAATGAAACTTAAGGCAACTTACAAAAATGTTTTCTTTCATCTCTTTTTTTCTCTCTTATTCATTTAATTGTCATGTATCTTTATTGTGTTTATGTGGATATATACATAATTTACGTTGCACACATTGCATTTCTGTGTAAACTTTATGTGATATTTGAGATTCACTCAGTAAGGCTATAAACATATCACACACACAAACATATGTATATTGATGTCTACATTTTTAAAGGGAGAAAAGGTTTGTGTTTGCTTGCTTAAAGGTTTGTGCCTCTCATTTTAAGCTAATCTTTTTCAATTTTTTTATTTTAAATGCACTGTCTGCTTTTCTACCTACAGGGCCCCAAAAGAAAGAAAGAAAGAAAGAAAGAAAGAAAGAAAGAAAGATCAGTGCAGATGTTGAAATTGTAATAAAATCATTACATTAAAGAAATAAACAATGGGAGATAATGTTATGACGCTTTTAACTCAGAAGCCTCCCCACCACAACCAAATAAAATGTTTTAATGTCCACATAAAAGAACAAATATAATCGACTTGGCAGGTCTTCCTTGGGAGAGAATTCCTGTGTCTGTGTGTACAATTCTTGCCTAGAGTTGAGAACTATATGGGGCTACCTGGTCCTTGTCCACGTCTCACCTGGCCATATTTGCCCTCCATCACTTACCTGTTAGCAGGGATTGTGAAAACTAGTCTCTCTCCGGTTCCCACAAATTGAAAGGGAGGGAAATGGCTTCTTCCTCACCACATTGGGCAGTGAATCATAGTGTGTCTAGAGTGCCAAAAGGCTCCAGGAGATCTCAGACGCATACCCTGTCCTTCTCTCTCTTTCTCTCGCCACCTTCTCTGCTGATTTCCTGCCCTCCGAGTGCTTTGCACAGACAGCTCTAGAAGCTTGTTCTCAGCACTTGTTTGACCACAAAAGGTTCCAAGGCTGCTAAGAAAACCCAGAGGTTTCCTGCCAACTTCAAAGCCCTCCCTGCTGTCGTGCTGGATGGTGATACTGGCCCCACGTGGATCCCATGTCCCACATTGTGTTCCTCCTATCCAACCCCAGGGGACTCCTGTGAGCTTAGTTCAGCTGCTAATGTTGTGAATGCTTCCATGTTTCTGTGTGGCAGCTGTCTTGGCCTCCAGGCCAGCATGGAGTAGTGGACAAAGACTTGGGCCACTCGGTGAGTAGCTCACGATGCCATTATGGTCCTTTTGTTCTCTTAGCCTTGCCCATACCACATCTCTGTGGTTCCTGGTGGGGTCCATAGTTGACATCTGGCAAATCAGGGAATGCACAGTGCCTCTGGAACGAAGCTGGATGGAGACAGTGAACCACAAACGCCCTCAGGCCAAGCAGAGCCCGTGAGGCATAGTGGTTGGAGTGGAGAGTTGAAATATGGCCTGGGAGACCAGGGTTTGAATCCCCACTCAACCATTGAATTAATCAAGTGACCTTGGGCCAGTTACTGTCTCTCAGCCTAACCTACCTCACAGGGTTTTCTATTGATAAAAATAAGGAGAGAGGAAAAGGTTTTAGTATGTAATTTTAGCTTATAATGTATATTTTTAAATCAGTTGCTTCTGTTTACATTTTAAAAACTTAGTTTTATTGGAGAGTTTAATGTATATTTTATATGCTTTGTAAACCACTTAGGGGTTTCATAACATATTATTAAGCAGTATACAAAAACTGTTAAATGCATAGAAATGTATGCCACCTTGAGCTCTTTGGATGAAAGATAGGATATAAATGCCATTAATTAATTAATTAATTAGACTGCTCTCCCCCACCCTCTTTGATTCTGGCCCCTCAACCAGATATAGCTTTTGTTTATTTTTTTTAAAATTAGTTTTTCAAATTATTATGGAACCACAGAGAAAAGTAAACAATAGCAAAAGTTCAATAATATATCCAAATAAAGGCAAGGGCATACAAAAACTAAGCATACATATTATATACTAATACCTAATCTAAAATCACAACAACCATATTTCTCTAGCTATCTGCATATCTGAAACTAAACCTCAATACCTCAAAATCTGCCTCTTCCAGTATGAACTGACACAGAACCTGTAATCTTCATCTGAAGCCCTTCTCTGTGTGCCTCTTCCATGAGAGATCCATAGGATGGCAAGTTGAGAACAGGCCTTTCTTGTGTTGGCTCCCCATTTGTGGAATGCTTTCCCCAGGCACCAGGCAAAAACATACCTCTTCAACCAGGTCTTTGGATATTAACAATCTATGGCCTTTTAAAGCAGGGTGGGGTTGTTTTTAATGTTTTTGTTTTTTTCTCCTGCCCCGGTTTTAATTATTATTTTTTGCATTGTTTTGTTTGTTGCTTTCTTTTGTTTTTGCAAAGACACCTTGAGTTGCCTGCAGTGAGAGAAGGTATCTAATAAATGTAAGAAATAATAACTAAAAGAAATAATAAAGAAATATACTATATGAAATAAAATTCCACTGTATTGACAAGAAATGATTGGGATCCTCCTGTATCTTAAAGGTAAAGGTAAAGGGATCCCTGACCATTAGGTCCAGTCATGGCTGACTCTGGGGTTGCGGCGCTCATCTCGCTTTATTGGCCAAGGGAGCCGGCGTACAGCTTCCGGGTCATGTGGCCAGCATGACTAAGCTGCTTCTGGCGAACCAGAGCAGCGCATGGAAACGCCGTTTACCTTCCCGCCAGAGCAGTACCTATTTATCTACTTGCACTTTGACGTGCTTTCAAACTCCTAGGTTGGCAGAAGCAGGGACCAAGCAACGGGAGCTCACCCCGTCACGGGGATTCGAACCGCCGGCCTTCTGATCGGCAAGTCCTAGGCTCTGTGGTTTAACCCACAGCGCCACCCGCGTCCCACTCCTGTATCTTAGAGACCTGTAATTTAAGTGTTGTTTTTCTGCAGTAACTAAACTTCAGATTTTTTTTTAGACCATGAGGATATAGTCTGTATCCCTGATGGTGGGAGGGAACAAAAACAGCAAGCGCAGCTCAGTCTTTTTAAAGGCTTTCAGGGGACCCTAGAGACAGGTGCTCAGTGTCCTTCAGGTCTCTCAGGTAGGCATGTTAAGTACCTGTTTTGCATTTGAAGAGATTTGCAGGTGATATGTGACAGATCGGCTCAGAGAAATGGAGGAGCAGATCAGGGCCTTTCTTCACAGCATTATCTGCAGATCAATAAATGCAAGGAAACAGTGGGAAAAGAAAGTCCTTCTTCATGCAGTGCTTAGTTAAACTCTGGAACTCCCTCCCACAGGAGGCAGTAATGGCAACCAACTTGGCCAGCTTTAAAAGAGGATTACACAAATTCATAAAGGGACGCGGGTGGCGCTGTGGGTAAAACCTCAGTGCCTAGGACTTGCTGATCGCAAGGTCGGCGGTTCGAATCCCCGTGATGGGGTGAGCTCCCATCGTTCGGTCCCAGCTCCTGCCCACCTAGCAGTTTGAAAGCACCCCTAAGTGCAAGTAGATAAATAGGTACCGCGTTATAGCGGGAAGGTAAACGGCGTTTCCGTGTGCGGCACTGGTGCTGGCTCGCCAGATGCCGCTTAGTCACGCTGGCCACGTGACCCGGAAGTGTCTCCGGATAGCGCTGGCTCCTGGCCTCTTGAGTGAGATGAGCGCGCAACCCTAGAGTTGGACACGACTGGCCTGTACGGGCAGGGGTACAGTACCTTTACCTTTACACAAATTCATGGAAGAGAAAGCTGTTGGTAGTATGCTCCAGACCAGGCATCCCCAACCTTTGGCCCTCCAGATGTTTTGGACTACAATTCCCATCACTCCTGACCACTGGTCCTGTTAGCTAGGGGTCATGGGAGTTGTAGGCCAGAACATCTGGGGGGCCAAAGGTTGGGGGTGCCTGCTGCAGACCCTTCCAAGTGTCCCTATTTTCCATGGACGTCCCTGATTTAGAAAAGCCATCCCAGTTTCTGATTTGATCCTGGAATGTCCCGCTTTTTCTAGGATGTCCCTATTTTCATTGGAGAAATGTTGGAGGGTATGGAGTTATCCAGACCCCAAGCTGTCTGAAGTCAGTCCTGTATAGGGAAGTTTTTAATGTTTAATGTTTGTTCTGTGAACCGCCCTGAGACCTCCGGATATAGGGCAGTATATAAATTCAATAAATTTATTATTGTTGTTGTTGTTAAGTTGTGGGTGAACATATCAGACGACACAGCGATTCTTCAAACAGCTCTTATTTATTCGCAGACCCAGAACAGAACAGAACTGAACGGTTCAGCCAGCCTGCTTATATAGAGCTCCACTACAATGCAACAGTAACAACTTTCTGTAACTATCCAATCACTGAACGTCACTTTCAATTTCTTATTTGCATATGTGGACCTGAGTGAAAACTATCTACAGTATCCCCCTGCTGGCCCAGGGTGAGAACTTCAGTACATAACAGTTGTTGTTGTTGTTGTTGCTGCTGCTGCTGCTGCTGCTGCTGCTGCTGCTGTTTTTATATATGTTGGAAGCTGCCCAGAGTGCTGGGACAACTCAGTGTGATGTGTGGGGTATAAATAGTAAAATGATTATTATGGAATGGGACGTTGCTATTTTCATCGGAGAAATGTTGGAGGGCATGATGCTCTGTCTGCATGGTTGGAGACCATTGAATTTCAATGGTTCTGAATTTCAGTTGTTTGAAACCACAAGAGGGAAAAGTGCTCTTGTGCTCGTGTGGTATGTGGGGCACCTGGTTAGCCATTGTGAGAACAGGATGCTGGACTTTATGGGCCATTGGTCTGAACCAACAGGTTGCTCTCATGTTCTGAAGGTCAGAAAAGCTGACAATATAAAGAAAAGGGAAAGGAAAAAGAGGGTTTCTTTTCATTCTAAAGCAAAATACAAAGGGTTGGTGAATCATGAAGTTTGGGGTTTCTTTTCCATTGAAGTTTTATTAATTCATGCCAAGCCCAGGCCTACCCTTTCAGCTTACTAAAAGAACCACAGACGCATTGTTCGCCATTTGGGAGAGCAGAGTCACCAAACAAAAAGGCCTGAGAGCAAGCAACGAGCGTGATCAAGAAACAGTACATGTGAGAGAGATTCTGCACATAATTTTTTTTAAAACCCCCACAAGAAAACGTAGGGCCTTTGTAGCACCTTGTAAAAGATGAATGCGCCGTGTTTGAAGAGTATGAGTTTTGTAGGCCAGTTGTTCCTTTTCTTCAGATGATAGCACTGAGGTCCTTCTTTCAGGCTTCCCCCAAAGGCCTGTGAGAAGAGGACGCTGGACTTGAGGTGCCATTGGCCTGATGCATCAGACAGGCCCTGCTTACGGTTTCGTGATCTTTGTTGTTGTTGTTTAGTCGTTTAGTCGTGTCCGACTCTTCGTGACCCCATGGACCAGAGCACGCCAGGCACTCCTGTCTTCCACTGCCTCCCGCAGTTTGGTCAAACTCATGCTGGTAGCTTCGAGAACAGTATCCAACCATCTCATCCTCTGTCGTCCCCTTTTCCTTGTGCCCTCCATCTTTCCCAAGCAAAACATGGCATGTGAAATTCCACACTCTTAACAAGGAGATAATTTTTTTATTGAGTAAAGTGCTACAAATACAGAAGTTCAACCCATCCCGCCCAAAAAGCAACCACATACTCCTCCAACCTGAATTTTATCACAAAGTAAATTTCAATACAAATAAGCAGCAGCAGCATTTTAGCCAGAATGATCACTATCGGTTATGTGTGCCTCTAAACCAGGGCCTTTCCAGACCTGAGAAGCAGTGAAATGAATATGAGAGGAAGTGCATGAGATCTTTCTTTTTAAGGGTTACTTTCATAAATGCTGACGCAGAAGAGATGCAAACTACTGCTCAGATTTTTATTTTTTTAAAAAACTTTTTTTATTCAAAATTAAAAGAAAACCTATTATCCAGAAACATATCATCCTTATTTCCCCCCCCCAATTTTCCTCCTTCCCCCACCCTCCTACGCAAAACCCACCCACCCCCTGTCTTCCCTCAGTTCCAGTCTTTGATTTCTCTATGAATGCTGTTTCCTGCATGTTACACAAACTATTTAGCTGATTATTATCAATAAAACGTTTGCGAATGTTTATTCAAAGCCAGCCAAGGAGTCCAGTTCGCTTTGTTGCGTCTTCAAATACTTTGTAAAGGGTTCCCTTTCATCTTTAAAGTCACAGTTATCCTTGCCCCATAGCTTATATGTCAGTTTTGCCAGTTCTGCATAGTCCATCAATTTTTCTTGCCATGATTCTTTAGTTGGGGTTTCTTCAGTCTTCCATCCTTGTGCTATTAAAACTCTCATGGCTGTTGTCGCATACATGAAGCTGTTTTTCAGCTTTTTTGGCAGATCTTTCCCTACAATTCTTAACAAAAAAAGGCTTCAGGTTTTTAAACAAATGTTAAATGGAACATTTTCTTCAATTTGTTGCATATCATTTCCCAATTTTTAAAAATTACATTACAATCCCACCACATATGATAAAATGTCCCCTCCTTTTCCTTACACTTCCAACATATATTTAACTAGTTTGTACATTTTCCCTAACTGCACTACTGCTCAGATTTGACAGCCCCATGCTGTCCCCCCTGCCCCAACCTCCAACTTTAAAGCTGCCCAGGGAGGCACTAGATGTGATTGGACCAGCAGCACTGGGGGCTCTTTCCTGAATTTAAATCACTCTCTTTGAAGCAGCTAGTGTGTTTGCTGAAAACAGAAAGACGCTTCTATCACAGGGTTGCTATTCTATCATGCCTGTAGATATTCCTACCGCGGATAACAAAAACTTTGGGTTAGGGCAGGGGCAGTATTTTGATCAGAGAAATGGGGGGATGCCTTTGAATCAGGGGAAGGGGTTAGCCACCCCTTCCCCGAACAGCACTGCTCTAAATTTAGAGGGCCAACCCCAACACCCTTAGTGGCTGCTATGAGGTGACAGTGAAAGCATTGGGAGACCCAGTTACTGATCTCCCACGACTCTTCCAGCTCTTTTGGCTGTAAGAATCGAGCCCACCCACCTGTTTCTGAATGAGTCACTTTGCTGAGTGTATCTTGCTCTATCATCAGTGCCAACCTTCCTACTATGTTTTGGTTTGATCCAACTGCCGCCCTCACCTGCCTAGGCTTCCCACATGCTGTTTCCCTGACTGGGCTGCAGATTCTCAGACTCACGTCTTACCTCGTTTGACAGTGGACTGGATTCTCCCTACAGGTGGTGGGATCTCCTTCCTTGGAGGTTTTTGAGGAGAGATTGGATGGCCATCTGTAATGGATGCTTTAGTTTAGATTCCTGCATTGCAGGGGGTTGGACTAGATGACCCTTGGGGTCCCTCCCAACTCTACAATTATAATAATTTGCCTTCTGCCATCTCAGCATGTAGAACTGTAGCTAAAGCAATGGTGCCTTATGACACTCAGCCTAAAGGAAGGCAACCCACAGAATGTAACTCAACACACCAAGTTCTTGGAGGGTGAGTATTTCTGGGACAGGAGCAGTTAAATGATCTAAGTACCATACAGGCAATTTGCACATAAGGCAGCTCTGCGCAAATGCAGCTTGAACCACAGAAGGGAAGAAATGACCTCACTGCACTTTAAACAACTGATGTGAATGTACCTTGAGGTCAGAGCAAAGCGGAAGCGTTCTCCGCATTCACAACAAACCATTAACTGTGGTTTACTCTGACGTGTGAATGCTGCCAGTGCCTCAGGCGTACAAGCGGCCCTGACTGTGGAACCAACTGTTCTGGAGTCCTCCTGGGAAGAGAACCTGGTTCTGCTTTCTGTTTCAGTGATGTTCTTTGTTTTTATATTCTACACCACTTAGAAATGTTTAAAACATTAAGGGGTTTATAAATGCTTTTCAATAAATATATAGTGACAGAACCAGGCTCTGTTCCCAGGAAGCCCAGATATTAATTCTAGTATTAGTGTTGGAGAAATGTTATTATATGCAAGGTGGCCCTCTCCTTCTTTAGGGCAGGGGCGAAGATTCCCAAGGGCTGCATTTCCTTGTTGCCTGGGGGCGTATACCAACAGTAAGCATGGCCAGAGGCAAACGCTTGACTTTGTACATTAGGCTACATTCCAGCTATTCAAAAGCTGCACACATACCCATATGCACACATCCCTCAGGCAAGAGGAATCATAACTGTTTAAAAATACGTTTTAGCCCGGCAAAAGTATTCAAGGAGTGCACACAGCAGACCCAATGGCCTGGGGAGAGTGGGTGTGGCTAAGGGTCATGACCTGGGAGAGTACCGACCATAGGAGCCAACTCCTAGGGGCCGAGGGGGCTTCAGCCCTCACAATAAAATATTTGAGGGGGCCAGGCCCCCACAAAGTTGACGGGCATTGCCATTCAAATGCTGTGTGTGTACTGTGTCATGTGATTGATTATGTGGGGCGGGGCTTACCTGGGCCCCCACAATATTTTATTCAAGTTGGCACCCCTGGTACCGACAGTACCTAGAGGGCCATGTTCAGCCCTTGATCTGCTGGCCCTATTTTAGGGGTTTGCATTATTTTGCACTGGAAGGTGCAAATTAGGACCTTGATGGCTGGTGGCTACTCCATGTCTGAAAAGAACAGTTGGCATAGTTTGGATCTGGCTATTTCTGAAAAAGTCATTCAGAATTGTGGGCTCTGCTGCTGTTGGGACTGATGGCCACCTTCCAGTTTGCTCATTACCTGCTCAGCTTTTTAATCTGCAAATGAACGTATGTCAGACAGAACACATTTTGTTCAGGCATAGGGCTGTTGAAACAAACCGTGCAAAGTTGTATCTAGAACAGTGGAGTGGGTGAAGCGTTGTGGCAAAGTACAACAGGTACAAAGAGACCAGCAAACATTTTATTTGTCTGTTTATTTGAAGTCTGTAACCTGCTCTTGACGCAACAGCCTCTCAGAGTGGCTAACGCGTATTAAGAATAACATACGGTAATACAAAATAAAACAGGGGCAACAGGAAGAGATAATAAAAGCTGGAGTACAGTCGCCTGAGGAAATGCAAAGGAACTGAAAGGATGTCAGGTCTGGTGCCAGGCAGGCTTCCCTGAAGAGAGCATTCCAAAGTTGTGACAGGGAGGGGGGACAACTCAGAAGGTCCTATCCTCGAACATTCCCATCCCCAAATGTGAGGGCTGGTGGATCTGAGGATACTCAATAGCCAGGCAGATGCCTGTTACTGTCTGCAGCAAAAATGCCTTCTTTTACAAAGCAGTTGGTAGCTGCACAGAACCACCTGCTGACAAGGCAGCCTCTGGCCTTTTGAGAAACTGTCTCTCTCCATCCCATAACAAAAAACCTATGCCAGGTTTCTCTGTGTGAGTCCCTGGAAACTGATGGGTTTATGCGTGTGTATCACTTGCTGAAGGATGCAGGCCTTAAAAATGCAATCAGAAGAGGGGTCAAGCAAGGCCCCTCAGCACAGAGAGAAACGGCGAGAGTTGATGTTCATGCGTGTGACTCCAATGTGCTTGAGGGGTGTGGACAAGAGGAACGCCATCTTGGGTGGGATGTTACACAGCAGGTCAGAGTCCTCTTCACAGCCCTCCAGCTCGAAGGTGGCGTCGTCCAACATCTCCTTGTGTTGGTGACAGGCCTGTTCCACCTTCAGTCGGTGGATCTGAGCACGCAGGCCCATTAGTTGCCGTGCCAACTGGTGATCCAAGGCCTGCATCTCCCGCTGGAGAGAAGCAAAAGAATAACCATGAAGCCTGAGAGGCAACACATACACACCCCATAAGAAAATTAAAAGAGCATGGCTGGATCAGAAAAAGGCCATGTCCTGTCCTGAGTCCTGTGGAAGTGTCTTTGAGAGGGTGGTCAGACCCTGAGGAGGAGTGTGAGGAGCTTGGGGAATTGGAGGAAGGTGGGGTAACAGGTTCTGAACCCCAAGAGACCTCTGATCTCAAGGAGGGTCCCAGTGGGTTACAGGGTGGAGATCCTCCCTCCCAAGGATGCTCAGGCAAACTCAAAAGTGCCTCTGTCACCTCCCTCCCAAACACGCCCACCATAGCTGATCCAGCCACGGAGGTGGTTCCTCCCATTACATAGAAGCTAAGAGCAAATTGGATGCCAAGTCAACAGCCACCCTGCCTCTGTCACCTAGGAGGCTGGCATGCACAAACCTCACTTAGCCAGCCCACCAGAAGGAGCACCTGTTTGCCTGGGACTCCAACTGCTTGCTGTCCAGCAAAATGCAGTGCCCGCCTTGCCCTTCAATGGAAGGTGCAGGAAGTGTGCCACTCGTTGGTTCAGTGTCTTAGGGCCCATCCACACTTTAGCTGAATGTGGACTGTGAACCCCTTGTTCCTCCTTTAATTCTTACATGTCCATGCAGTGTTCTCCTCCAGCTACTGCTGTCCTATAATTTCTCATCCAGAGATTCCCTATGCTTTGGAAATCGAAACAGGACATCAATTTCATAGGGAATATCCAGATTTAGGGAGGAGGACATGTGGGAAGGCAGCAGTTGGAGGAGGGGGAATTAAAGGGGGTGTAAGGGGTTCACAGCCCACATACAGCTGACATCTCTACATTCACAGCAGCCACTGTAACTCTCCAATGGCATACCCTCCAACCTTAATGAAAATAGGAATATTCCCATTCCATAATGATAATTCTATTATTTATACCCCACACATCTCACTAGGTTGCCCCAGCCACTCTGGGCAGCTTTCCACAGATGTAAAACACAATAAAACATTAAAAAAAACCCTTCCCTATACAGGATTGCCTTCAGACAGCTTGAGGGTCAGATAACTCCATACCCTCCAACATTTCTCTGATGATATTAGGGACATCCTAGGGAAAAGTGGGACATTCTGGGATGAAATAAGAGACCGGGATGGCTTCTCTAAATCAGGGGTGTCCCTGGAAAATAGAGACACTTGAAGGGTCAGCAATGGTTTGACTTAACCCCCAATCTTCCCTTGTCTCCTGAAGCAGACGGATGACAACAACAACAAGTCTTAAGCCAAAAATAAACACACACACCCCAATTATTATACACTGCTGTCAGGATGAGCCCTACCATGAAGCAAAATGAGCCAAGCAGCTGAAGCAAAGTGGTTAGTTTATTTGAATTATTATTGTATCTTTTTACTACTAGGAAATGGGTTTTTCCACCTCAGGTGCCAAAATAACTTGGTGGGCTTGAATTTTAGGGACCCTGATATGTGTGTGTGTGTGTGTATGTGTGTGTGTGTGTGTGTGTGCACGCGCACGCACACACACACACACACACGCAATGTTTAATGCTGTTCCTCAAAAACCAAAATATATTGGGCTGGCCCTGTTTGCTGCAGGCGCTACTCTGCCTTCTAGATACTGTAGTTTCATTTATCCGTCTACATATTCTCTATATATTCATTAACTTCCCCCTCTTCCTCCAGCAACACAGAACGGGGTGTGTTTGTTACGTGGTTAAAGATATGCTAGGAAATCATAACTGTCTTACAGCAGTTTACCAAAAGCTCAAGACAAACCTAGCAAATACACTGCGTGAAATGAAAGACAATGCAGGACAGAGTTCAGTTGGTCTTCGTAAGTGTACATTGATCATTGAGTTCACCCACTCCTCCACTACAGTGGAGCTTTATGATGCTGGGGCTGATGAGAGTTGTAGTCCCAATTATCTAGGTATCAGGTTGAGGAAGGCTGCTGTAGAGGTGGGCTAAAAGTTGTGAAAAAGGGCAACTCCGGTAACTCACTCTACAAACTTTAAGCAGAAATTCGAGACAAAACAGGTACCAAGAAACAGGGACTGTACAGGGAGCACCTACTGGTATGTACCTGGACTGTACTACTTCACTGCCTGAAGCTTTAAATATTTTAGCTAGAACTGAAAAAGACGGTCAGATGCAAGTTGGCCAGTGGAGTGAGCCATGCCATAGAAGACCACTGGGGAGGTCTTGCCAGGACGCAGCCTTTGCAAAGCTTGCGACCACCGGTGGTGGAGGTGCCTCCTCTGCCTCCCTGCTCCAGACTTGCCCCTGAAGGCTGGGGCTAGTTGCTCTGGTGCTCACATTTCCCCCAGAAAGGTTGGGAAAATACTCACCAGCTCCATCCTGAGCCACTCCAAGGCATCACCAATGGTGGGGAACCCACAAATGGTCTTCAAAGGGACGGGGGCCTGAGAGTCCTCCCCGGCCGTCTCTCCGCACTGCTTTTCCGGCAGGGTCCTGAGCCCGTTCCGCCAGGAGGGGCTTTGCACGCGAGCCTTCCACTCCAGGTAGGAAGGGCGCCGGGTCTGCAGCTTCAGCTTCGCCGTCAAGGCCTTGACGCTGTCCAGGTTCTCTGCCTCCAAGTTCTCCTCCTCTTCCCCAAACTCCTTGAACCTCACCAAAGACATCGCAGAGGTGCGCAGACAAAGGGCTTTCTTTCCAAGACAGACCGGCTCCCTCAGTCACCCACTCGCTCTGTGTCATATGTGTCCGTGCATAGAGGAAAGCTGTTTATTCTTGGAACAATAAAGCCCTGGCAATAAAAGAAAGAAAGCAGGAACTTTAATTATCCAGAGGTTAATGGGAGGCCTTTTCTCTCTCTCTCTCTTGGTCCTGACTTATTGTCTCCAACTGGGAGGAGACACCCTGTTCTTTGAAAGGAAGTTTCAATGACATAAAAGACAGCGAGAGTGTAAAGCCATTAATCCCAACAGCACTCCTTCCTTTCCTGACTCTTACTGTCAGCAGAGAAAAAGATATGGGTCCTCCACCCAGGTCTGAAAAGGAGCCAAGATCGAAAGGTCACTCCAGAAGATTCAAGGGCATTTTATAGCAAATTGTGCCCTCGTTCAGCTGACATGTCAGTAAAATCAAGGTGAGATAGTGGATTAGCAACATATTCAGGTAACTACCCTCCGAAGTCTTATTGTCCCTCTGCATTGTGGCCCTCACCCAGCTTGCTTATGTTTTAATACTCCTTTTAATTACAGCACAACAATTCCAACATAGCACCACCTGCTGACCAGTAAGAAAATAGCTACTTGATGCACTTCAGTGCAGCATAGTGTTTGCCAGTGAACTCTAGCACACTTTGAATTACCCATACATTGCAGTCATGCATCATGTGAGAACTAGCAGAGCACAGACACAACCAGCAGCAATTTCTATGATTAGGGGGACAGAGAATGTTGCATTATTTCTGTTCGGTTCCATGCATTGGCCTCAGAAGTATAGAGGTTCTGACCCAAAGCAAGCGAGCAGAGCAAGATGGGGTGAAGGAGAGCAAGGTCCATGTTCTGGCAAGGCAAAAAGTCTAGAATTCAATAGCACCCTGGACAGCTCTATGCATGGGTCGCATTGGATAAGGAGGAAGAACATAGCCAGATATTGCTCCAGCACCAGTGGACCTCTGGTTGAGCTTTAAATAGGCACTGTGGGTCTCTCTGAGCTGCCAGCTCCACTCTCTGTAGGAAAAGCCTGTTTGTTTAAAGGCGCCCAGTTGGCTCCAATGGTGTGGGGGGAGACTGGGGTTCCTATAGGGCAGGGGTGGGGAATATTTTTTGGCCTGAAGACCACATTCCCTCTTGGCCAATTCTCCAGGGCCCATATGCCAAAGGTTGGTTGTGATCAAAGTGAGCACAGAAACCACATCCATTCACATGCCACACAACACACACACATACAGCACAGCACAGGCACATGCATGCATATCCACAGACACACCTTCCTCCCCCGGCTGAGGAAAAAGCATTCTCTGTCCAGCCCTCAAGGTTGGTGGTTTGAATCCCCATGACAGGGTGAGCTCCCATTGCTCTGTCCGAGTTCCTGCCAACCTAGCAGTTCAAAAGCACACCAGTGCAAGTAGATAAATAGATACTGCTGTGGCAGGAAGGTAAACGGTGTTTCCATGCGCTCTGGTTTCTGTCATGGTGTTCCATTGCACCAGGAGCAATTTAGTCATGCTGGCCACATGACCCAGAAAGCTGTCTGTGGACAAACACCAGCTCCCTCGGCCTAAAAGCGAGATGAGTGGTGCAACCCCATAGTCGCCTTTGACTGGACTTAACCATCCAGAGGTCCTTTACCTTTTTTTACCTACAGGGCGAGAAGTTTTGCATTGTGCTCCCTGTTCGCAGGTTTGGTGAGGCCACTAAAATTCCAGCACCCAACAGGCATGATATGGACATGGATGGGCTCTGAGGATGCCCACAACTAGTCTCTGCAGAGCCTCTGCAGAGCTCCCTTTAGTCCAGGGGTCAGCAAGGTTTACCTTGCCTGGGCTGGTTCACTCCAGCAGAGATCCCTCTGTGGGTCGGATTGTGTTTGTGTGTGAGCGCCCGTGCCCACAATTTCCAGCATTTGTGTTTGCGCAGATGCGATTTCTGGCATCGCGGAAGCGAGTCCCCATGCTGTGCTGCACCGGTTTAGTGCAGCGTGTGGGGACTCACTGAGTGGGCAGCTCGGTTCAGGGGTGGCTCGTGGGTTGGTTAAATGACCCCCATTGGCCGCTTGTGGCCCATGGGCCTTAGGTTGCCTACCCCTGCTTTAGTTCCCTTCTGCTGGGCCATAGGGCATTTGGTCAGGTCAAGTTAAGCTGGTGACTCATTTGCTGCTAGAGCACAGCTGCACTGCATTTAAGGTGGAACAGGAAGTCTGGACTGAAGGGACAAAGAAATGGAATGAGAGGTGTGTCCTAAAGCATGGCAGAAAAGGGCCAAGCAGTGTGCTGGTTCCTTCAAAATGTCCAACATTGCGCCTTCCAGATGTTTTGCACTACAACTCCCATCATGGGGCCAAAGGTAGTTGCAGTTAGGAGGACCGCTTATTGCGTTGCCAAAAAGAAGGAAAGGCATCACCAAAAAGAGGGGGGGGGGAGGTTAATTAAAAATAAAAATTATGCTTGTACGCATAAAATTTGCCTACAACAGATGGAACAGAGCCTTCAGGCAAGGGGGACTAGGGCATTTCAACCTCCCAGCACAGCATGCAAGAGACTGGAGAATGGCCAGCCTGGAAGGAATAAACTTCAAAGGGAGAAGGCAAGTTGAAATTCATTGCATTGCAATTCCTCAAGGGGTTCCACCTTATCACTTGTAGACTGAATTGGGACAAAGGATTTTTTATCATACTACCTATGCTAATTGACTCTTGGATGCCAGCAACAAGTGGTTTAAGGTCACTGTTAATGCAATTTTCACTGCTCTTTTCTGCATTTCATTTCCCTCTGACCTCACTGTTTACAGTCCACCGCCCTCAAAATGAAGCAACCTAGGATAAGATTTCATGCAGCTGATGAAGTTTATGCCAGAATAAATTTGTTGCATTGGTCTTTAAGGTGCCACAAAGCTCTTTGTTTCTGCAGCAAGAGAAAAGCCCAGCTACCCCTCAGGAGAGCAGTGGCCCTGTTTTCAATCTCTAATATGCTGCAGGGGATGAAATCTCAATATTGTTGCATGCTACCCCAATCTCCGAGCTGTGAGATTCCAGGTGCCTACCCAAGATTCGTGTTTCTTTGGGAGAATAAAGCACAGCGGAGACTGTGGTGTCTTCATGACATATGGTTTATTTACACATATATACAACCTGAGCCTACAATGGAGGGGCTCACAGCATGGACACCCCAAGAGGGTCTTGTCTCTACCACAGCCTTGGATTCAAACAGAATCGTTCTACTCTGACCCTCTCTCCCGCTTGCTTCCTTTACCAGCCTGCAACCTTTCCCCACCTCTTGGTCAAATCATAGTCCCCCAAAACCCTACTTCAGACTCTGGCTTTGTCTTCTAACAAATTCAGAACTGGAGGGGCCCCACCAATTTTGCATCTGGCACAGAGCCTTTGTCTTCTTAGTGGCCCATTACCTTTCCTTAGGTCTCTAAACAGCTCATCTCCCAGGCGATTACCTCATGAGGAAACTAGTCTGGCTTATTTATCTTTTTAACACTTTCTGGGTCCGGGGATTAAGTGTCTGGCACCCACAAGCTCATAACAATATATTTGCACAGCATGAGGGTTTTGTTTTGCTTTCTTGCAGGATATTTCAGTAGGAAAGTTAAGGCTCTACTCCATTCCTCTCTTGTCGAAAAGCGTGTGGATAAAAAGACAGCTTAGCACACCAGCCTGCAGAGCTCTCTCTCCCCCACGCTGCCAGAGTTTCACTTCCTGTGGTTCTCTGTGTATCTTCAAGCCCCATTCCCCCCACCATCTGCCTGGAGCCTATCAAGGCACCCGGGGGGGGGGGAATATTGTGGTAGTTTAATTGCACTGCCAGTTTATCTAACAATCTTCACCCGTCAAGTCCCTTGACAGTGGAAAAAATAAATAAACGGAAAAGAAAACATTATAGCCAGGCTACCTTAAACCCAATATCCTCCCTCTCTCTCTGCTTCTCAGCCTCTCCCACACGGCTATGTGTGCAGTTCCTGTTGCATGCTCTCCTTTTTTTTCCTCTCTCTTTCACAATCTAAGAGCCAGCATGCTGGAACTCCTCAGCTATTTTGAGAAGCAAAACAGCTGTTGAAAGGTTTCTCAACAGCAGCAGCAGCAGCAGCAGCTGCCTCCTGCACCCCTCTCTGGCCATGGCACTTCCAGCAGGCCCTGCACATTATCAGGCTCTGCATCTTGCCCCCCTGCGGTCCTCATCACTAGGAGCTTGACCCCCAACTTCTGCCAAGCAAGATCTCCTGTGGGTTCTGACAGGGCTCTGCTTCCAAATCCAGCTGTCAGGTAAGGGAAGGGGGCCACCCACTGCAGGGAGACCCCTTTGCTGGCTTTTTAAGAGGCTGTTTTGCTCTGTCTAGGGATGATCCCCAGAACCTCTAGTTAAATGCTCCCAAATCGTAGGGCTGGGAAGATGACCCTGCTGGCCAGAGGAGATGAACTGGCTAGGTGGCTCCAAGGTCTGACTTAAATTCACATAAATCCAGCTAGTAGCCAAGGATCCTTTTACGGCCCTCACTTTAAAAAACGAACACTGGCCCACCTTTCAGGGCTGTGGCTGTTCTAAGGACTGCTGTGATAAACGGTGCAGGCTTAGCACGCATTGTGGACCCCCAGATTCAATGCAATCCACCAGTCAGGCTGTCAACTTTTCAGCAGGGCTCTGTAGCTGTGGTTTTAACCCCAGCATATTGTACACCTGTTAGCAGGTGATGCTTATCTTCATTCTGTTAAAAGCTTCGTTAAAAGATGCACTTCAAGCTGCTCTGAAAGGCAAAAGAACAGACCAGGCTGCTTTTCTTTCTTGGTCAGTTGGCAACTCTACCCTTTGCCCACATATGGTGGCATGCCCAGGGATCTGGTGCACCTCTTCCTTTTATTGTCATTGCAGGAACAGGACAGGCGTGCTTGGCCGCCAATCACACATTATGGAAGCCTAATGTATGTATTGCCTTTATGTGAAGAAGAAGGTAGAAATCTGTCTTATGCAGCATGAGACCATAGGCCCATCTTGCTCAGGATTGCCTATGATGATTGTTGGGGGTTGCAGACAGGGGTCTTTCTTTCCCAGCCATTCTGAGGTTACACCTAGGACCTCCTGCATGTGAAAAGCAGGCCCTGCACCTGGGCAGATTTTGTTCCAAATGTGGGTATCCCATATATTGTCATTTTGGTTTCTTTTTAATGTTCAAAGCGGCTCTCAAAGGAAAGCATTTTAAAAGTCAACAAAATTCCACAACATTATAAGGAAGTTAAATAAATTCATAAACATACGGAGCATTGTTAAATATTACTGTTACTTTTCCATCCTTTCTTCCTGTGCCTTCAAAGCAGAAGCATGGCATGCAAACACATGGAGAGCAAGCCTCACTTAACACAGTAAAGATCAGGGCCCTACCTAGAGATGGAGGGAACAGGCTGCCTCTGTCAGCAGATTTTGGGTGTCATGAAAGGGTAGAAAATGAATTATTAGCATTTGTCTGCCAGGGAAGGGGAAATATGACTTGTGGGATTGTCTGCTTCAGGTTGCCAAATATTCCAACCAGCCTTGAGGCCTCTTGCAGCTTGAATTGGGGAGTCATTTGCTGCTTTCTTTCAGGCAGCAAAATGTCTTGAGATGGCCCAGGTAAAGGTTCAGAGGGTTCAGAGAGCCAGTGTGGTGTAGTGGTTAAGAGCAGTAGTCACGTAATCTGGGGAACCGGGTTCGCGTCTCCGCTGCTCCACATGCAGCTGCTGGGTGACCTTGGGCTAGTCACACTTCTTTGAAGTCTCTCAGCCCCACTCACCTCACAGAGTGTTTGTTGTGGGGGAGGAAGGGAAAGGAGAATGTTAGCCGCTTTGAGACTCCTGAAGGGGAGTGAAAGGCGGGATATCAAATCCAAACTCTTCTTCTTCTTGCACTATAGGCAGGTGTAGCCTTTCCTGTGGCTTTATCTCCACGTTGGGATGAGCTACATTTCTTAGTTTCGTTTATTTAGCACACCTTTAGCTGTGAGGGCTCTACAGCTCTTCTGGTTTTATTTATACCTTTTTATATCACATCTCAGCCCAGATCACCTGGTTGGGAGCAAGGGAAGCAGGGAGCAATCCCTCCCACCCCCACCAAAGCCAGACTGTGCTGTTCAGGAGGAACCTTGAAGGCCAGAGCTTGAGATAAGGAAATTAAGCAGGTGACGAGGCTTTTCTCTATTGCTTAATCTCCTGTTGGGAAAGGGAATCACATCTCACATGTTTCCGTATGGTGAGCGGCTGTCAGAGAAGCACGTATCTGGACTGGGGTCGCTTTGCATGATTTTTAAGTGCCAAACAATGACTTTCAAAACAGTCTTTGGAATGTTTTAGGAATCTGTCTTTGAATCCTTGTTTCGGTTTTGGCACATTAATCCCCCGGAGGCATAGAAATTGTGAAAATGTTAGAAGCAGGCTGTTCCATTTTAGCTGAAATATCTGAGTCAGGCTTCTAGCTGAGGGACGGAGGGGAAAGGACACAGACACACCAGTTTTGCTTCCTCCTTCTTGGAAACAATGTGTTCACCATTTTGTTTTCTTTTTGAATATACCCTTTGAGTCTTATTACTTAAGCAAATTTGCAGGGGTTCGGGAGTCAAGCTGAACAGCAACACTATGGCCTGAACTGCACCCAGACCTTCACCTGAGTAACAAGCCTTGTCTGAATTCCATGTAGATATCTGAGTACAGTGGTACCTCGAGTTACAAACGCCTCAGGTTACAAACTCCACTAACCTGGAAGAGTTACCCCGAGTTGAGAACTTTGCCCCAGGATGAGAACGGAAATCATGTGCCGACAGCGCAGCGGCAGCAAGAGGCCCCATTAGCGAAAGCACGCCTCTAGTTAAGAAGTTTCAGGATAAGAACGGACCTCCGGAACGAATTAAGTTCGTAACTAAAGGTATCACTGTACTACCATCAACAGAGAAACATGGAACAAAGCATCAGAGAGGCACCTCTCTCTTTCCTTTCCTTTCCTTTTGCTTCCCTTTCGCAGACTGCTATGATGTTGCAGCCCCCTGAAAATAAGACAACACAGCGGCCAACTTTCCTCTTCTTTCCATTGCAGGGCTGCTGTGCCTTTTAAGAACAGAAATTCGGCAGCCCATACTTTTTTCATCCGTCTCCCTGCATACCAGGGGAGAGTATCACCTGCTGAATGTCTGCTTGTCACACAACTGTCTGAATAAAACTGGCAATGGGAAGCCCTCCTGTTTCAAACCAATAGTTCTTATCTTGCGCTTCTTTCTCAAGCTGGGAAGGTGTCCCTTTTGCTGAGTTCTAGCTTACTACTGTCAATCTGTTTTGGTTATTTTATACAAAGACTTATAAGCCCTTCCAGGTGTGGGAATGTTCAGGGATGCAGGAGAGGATATATTGTTTAATTATATCCTTTCCAACTTGTGTTAACAAGTTCTACAATTTAGCAGAGTAACATTGCCCTTTTTAAACTTGCACAGCGGATAGCGTTTGCCAGGCTTCTATAAGCCTCTAAAATAAGTTTCCTGGTAAATTCCCCTTTATTCCCCCTAAATAGATAGACACAACATAGTCTTGTATAAAAGTATATAAAATAGTTTACTCACATTCTGTTCACAAATGGATCCCAGAAGGCAGACTTATGTTACAAAATATGTACACCTGGAATCTGTCCCATGAAGAGATAGCCCCATTGTCCTCTCTTGGCTGGAAGCATCTTAGAGAGCATCTTAGGCTAAGCAGATGTTGCTTCTTTGACAAATGGAGTCAGAGAGATAGATGGCAGCCTCCTCTGAGGTATTTTGTTACCTGCACAGGTAAGGTCACGCCCACATCTAGTCACATGCAGAGGAAGTCTGTCCCAGCCCAGGAGGAAATAGGAAGTTCCGACTGGCTAGTCCAGACATCCTCTTTTTATGTCCACTCTAGGGATGTTGTATTTGACTGCTCTGTTTCACATCCCACACCAGACGACCCATTTAGTCCTCATTCATCCTGATCAAAAACAGCCTTCCCCAACCAGGTGCTATTCGGATGTTTTTGACTACAACTCCCATCAGCTCCATACCAAAACTTTTGCTCAGTGTGCATAATCTGTATGTTGGGCAGAAATGCTGAGAGTTTGTGTCACATAACTGTATCTGGTCTTCTAAATGCTGTTCTGACTCACCTGCATCTGTCATATCTGTCTGTTCTTCCAACAGGTTCCCCTGGAAGGCCTTTTCTCTTCTTCAGTCAGGTCCACAGGACTTTCTGGAGCAAAACAGACACATTTGCTGTCTGGGCCCAGCCTCTCCCTACCATGGAGTTTGCAGAGTTGATAAAGACCACCAAGGTGGACCATGTGGTGCTGTCACGTCCAGGACTCCCATCTGTCAAAGGGACACTTTGCATCACCAGTCACCACCTCCTTCTATCTTCCCAGCCAGGGGGAAACGGGGAACAGGGCCAGATTGAGCTGTGGCTTCTTATTCGCAATGTGGACGCCATTGAGAAAAGGTGACTGTCTCTCCCACATCATACCTCTCCTACCCCCAGCCCCAGCATCACTCGACCTGTTAAGAATCACTGAGGCTCCCATATGCATGAAATCAAAATGCTGTTGCTTTGCTCCCCGGGTTGTGAACTAACCAAACTAAGCCTTACAGAACCTGAGCAAATCAGAACCCCTTCTATTCCCCCACACCAAGAACAATTTGCAACGGAGCTGCAGTTTTTAAGAGAAGCATTGCTGAGCCTAAACCTGAGCCCAGATCGAGGTCTTGCAAAGTGACCTCAGTGCAAAATATTAGCAAATGATGCAAAGCTCTGGGGAGGGCTGTAGCTCAGTGGCAGGACATCTGCTTGGTGTGCAGAAGGTCCCAGGTTCAGTTCCCAAAGGACATCTTCAGGCAGGGCTGGGAAAGACTCCCTGCCTGAAACCCTGCTGCCAATCGGTGTAGACAATACTGAGTTAGACGGACCAATGGTCTGACTCAGTGTAAGGCTGCTTTTTATATTCCTATGTTGTTCCTATCGTGCCCACCTCAGGCTAGTGTCCTGGCTCATGAATTCACACACCAATAGAAGCATAGAATTGTATAGTTGTAAGGGACCACAGGGGTCATCTAGTCCAACGCCCGCAATGCAGGACTATTTTTCCAACCTGGGACTTGAACCCAAAACCCTGAGATTAAGAGTCTCATGTTGCACCAACTGAGCTATCCTTTTGTGCTTAGCAGTACTATCAGAAGAAAATGCTTTAGGAACATGGGGAATAAAATCTTCCTCTTGTATAATACTGAATTACTCCTTTCCTCTGCTCCAAGGCCCAGTTGCCACCTTTTACCCTGGCTGCGCTCCGCTGCTCTTTTAACAGCAGCCTAATGTGTGGACACTGAGCATGTGCTGTTTGAACCAAGTGCTGGCAAAGAGCCTTGCCTTCCTAATATCGTCATCTCAGGCTGCTGTGAAAGGCAGAAGAGCAGGGCTGGGAGAGAAAGGCTGGTAACCCTGCTGGAATGGCAAGAAGATGCTGGGCCAAATGACCCCCAAATGACCCCCACATTTGGCTCCTTGTCAGATGATGATCAAACCAGCAACCGCCACCCAGAACACCAGCCTCTTGCATGCACCTGTGGCACAATGCTAACCTCTCCTCTTTCCTTCCTGTGACTCCCCAGCGTTCAGAATCTAAGTTGGTATCAAAGCGCCCGGACTAACGGCTCCCCCCCAGAAACCAGGTTCGCCTTTTAACTCCATTTCAAGCTGCAAGGCATGGCCGCAGCTTAGAGGCTTAGTGTTTGTCTGCTCCTCAGCTTGCGCTGCTTGCCAAACTGGTGTGGGGCCTGAAGCAGTCCTGGGCCCCACTTTTCCAGAAGACCCGCCTCATGCCTGGAAGATGCCTGCCATTATTTTCTTGAACCCTGTTTGTACAGGGAGAAATACGTGCAAGTTATCCTGCCCTTGATTTCTGCACCTACAGCCAGGGCGGAGGGGGGGAGGGGGGATTGTGCAAAGTGGGTGATAGCCCAGGAAGGCATAATCTGAAGCAGAGCTCCCCAGGGCTCAGCCTCAGGAAATGTGGAAGAATCACAATGTGTCTCTGAGCATGTGCAGTGTGCCCATCCCTCACCTCTAAGTATCCACGGCCTGGCCATTCCCACCACCTGAGTTATTTAATGCTGATTTTATTTATTTTTAAAATTATTTTATTTTATTTATGTTACTGTTTTGAGAGGACACGTGGCGGGCAGGTGTGGAGAACTCCCTGGTCCTGAAAGGGGTAACTGTGCCCCTGAAGGACCAGGTGCGCAGCCTGGGAGTCATTTTGGACTCTCAGCTGTCCATGGAGGCGCAGGTCAATTCTGTGTCCAGCTCTGGTACGCAGGCTGAGACCCTACCTGCCTCACCAGAGTGGTACATGCTCTGGTTATCTCCTGCTTGGGCTACTGCAATTCACTCTAAGTGGGGCATCCAGGTGACCTGGAAACTGCAACTAATCCAGAATGTGGCAGCTAGACTGCTGACTGGGAGTGGCCGCTGAGACCATATAACACCGGTCCTGGAAGACCTACATTGGCTCCCAGTATGTTTACGAGCACAATTTGAAGTGCTTGTGCTGACCCTTAAAGCCCTAAACGGCCTTGGTCCGGTATACCCGAAGGAGCGTCTCCACCCCTGTCGTTCTGCCCGGAAACTGAGGTCCAGCTCCGAGGGCCTTCTGGTGGTTCCAGCACTGTGAGGTTACAGGGAACCAGGCAGAGGGCCTTCTCAGTAGTGGCACCCGCTATGTGGAACGCCCTCCCCTCAGGTGTCAAGGAAATAAACAACTAGCTGACTTTTAGAAGACATTTGAAGGCAGCTGCCGAGAGTGGCTGAGGAAACCCAGCCAGATGGGCAGGGTATAAATAATAATAATAATAATAATAATTATTATTATTATTATTATTATTATTATTATTATTATTATTATTATTATTAATTTTAACACTGATTTTAACATTGTATTTTGCTGTAACCTGCCCTGGGACCCTGTGGAGAAGGGTGGGCAAGAACTTGTAGTAGTAGCAATAATAATAATAATAATAATAATAATAATAATAATAATAATAATAATAATAGGAGAATCCTTCCATCTGCAGACAGCATAGGAGGTTGCCTTATCCTGAGTCATACAGCTGCTCCATTTAGCTCAGTATTGTTTAGGACAGCCCACATGGCACCCTCCAGTTGCTGTTGGCTTAATGTAGATTAAAATATCTGTAAGTGTGGAGGGTCCAATTTGAGCCTGTGAGTGTCAGTACCTGAATCTAGACTGCTATGGTGGCCCGCAGCCAGCATTCCTGACCTGGGGTTGCTAGCTTGAGTGGCCTACTCTCTCGACCATTCAAAAAGACATTTCTGCTCTTTGAGCCAGCTCTCCCCTCTCTGCTTTGCTTTCTGTCGCTCCCAGCAGGCTGCTCATGTGACTTCCTGCCCATCTCAAACCCAGAGTGTGCGGCTGGTTGGGATTGTGGCCAAAGGCCTCCACACCCACCATGCTCATTGCTGCTGCCTCTTCTGCTGCAGAGAAGCTTTGGGGGGGGGGGGAGAAAAGTGTCTCTGGATCTTCCCCTATTTACTGCCCTTTTATTTCATTGCCCCCTACAGGCTTGCGAACGCTTCGGGCACCATCACGCTCAAATGCAAAGACTTGAAAATTCTGCAGCTGGAGATTCCTGGGATGGAGGAGTGTCTTAATATCGCCAGCTCCATTGAGGTGAACAACATGCCCATCCCATTATCTGAACTTGGATGTAGATAAATGCCCTCTGAACATGCGCAGAGTGCCTGTCATTGCCACAGCCAGCCCACAAATTCCTTGGAAAAAGGTAGCAGGGATAGTCTATAGCTGTCAACTTTCCCCCCTTTTTAAGGGAAATTCCCTTATTCCGAATAGGATTCCTCGCAAGAAAAGGGAAAAGTTGACAACTATGACCCCCTCCAATGGTAGATTAAATTACCTTGGCCTTTGAGGGAAGGAAAAGCACTTTGTAGCAGCTCAAAATGACAACTAGAGGGTAGGATGAGTAACTAAGGTTCCCCTTCTCTCCCCCAAATCATAACAGGAAGGCAAAGACATAACTTAAATTCTGGTTCTATTTTTTAAAAATCTGTAAGTGTGGAGGGTCCAAGTTGAGCCTGTGAGTGTCAGTACCTGAATCTAGGCTGCTATGGTGGCCCGCAACCAGCATTCCTGACCTGGGGTTGCTAGCTTGAGTGGCCTACTCTCTCAACCAGCCAAAGGGGGCAGGAGGCTTTGCTAGACCAGACCTATCCCCTCCAGAAAAGCAGATCTCGCTGGTACATGTGTATGCATGATGTACACCAGCCTTCTTCAACCAGGTGCTCTCCAGATGTATTGGACTACAACTCCCATCAACCCCTGCTAGCACAGTGGTTGTGTATGTAGCCAGAAATATCTGGAAGTGCTGACTTGGGCTGACCTGTCATTCAAAACATCTGCAGGGCCCTAGGGGCACACACACACACACACACACACACACACACACGGGTCCAGTGCACATGTCACTATAAACCATAGTTAATGGTTAGTCATGCATGCACTAAGCCGGGCTGTTGTGCATTTCCCCAGTCACACTTAGGAGAAACCAATGATCCCTGGCTTAGCGTAGTTTCAGTCCCAAACTATAACTAGTAATAATAATAATAATAATAATAATAATAATAATAATAATAATAATAATAAATTTTATTTATATCCCGCCCTCCCCAGCCGAAGCCGGGCTCAGGGCGGCTAACAACACTAAAACAGTACAACATTATAAATACATTCTAAAAATTAATTAAAATACAAATTGATGGCAACCATAGACTAAAGCTTTGTAGAGATTGCCAAAGGAGGGAGTCAGGCTGTGCCCTAACCAAAGGCCTGGTGGAACAGCTCTGTCTTACAGGCCCTGCGAAAAGATGTCAAGTCCTGCAGGGCACTTGTCTCTTGCGACAGGGCATTCCACCAGGTTGGAGCCGCAGTCGAAAAAGCTCTGGCTCTAGTTGAGGCCAGCCTAACCTCTCTGTGGCCTGGGACCTTCAAGATGTTTTTATTTGAAGACCGTAAGTTCCTCTGTGGGGCATACCAGGAGAGGCGGTCCCGTAGGTACGAGTAATCCAAGAACAAACCATTTCACTGTCAAATAGCTCTTACCACTTATAATAAACTACTCTCTTCTTGTAATTTGGATCCATTGTTTCAGATCCTTCCCTCTGGAGCAGCAGAAAACAAGCTCGCTCCATCTTCCATGGGACAGCCCTTCAGATATTTGAAGAGACCATATTTTTTCATGTATAACACGCCCCTGTCTATAACATGACCCCCTATTTTGGGGGACTCAAAGTTAAGAAAAGGGGAGGGGATTGACCAGAATTGTTGAGCTTTTTGTGGGGGGAGTTGCTCAGAGTTGTTGAGGTTTTTGGGGGGGGAGATGGATGCCCACACTTGTTTAGCTTGGGCGGGGGGGGGGGGGAGATTGCCGGAAATTACTCACCATAATGACTGGCCCAGACGATAGCACACATCGCAGAAGCCAACTGTCGCCACCGGGTTGCTGCTAGCAGCAGCAAATCGTCCTCACGATTGGCGCACCAGCAGCCAATCAACAGTGGCCCTTGACGCAGCCAACAAACAGGCGTGGCTACAACCAATCGCCCATCACCCCTCAGCACTACCCATGTATAAGACGACCCCAAATTTTTAACATGGTTTTGGGGTAAAAAAAAACCAACTAGTCTTATACACGGAAAAATACGATATTTGACAACCTCTCAGTTGTCTCTTCTGCAGGCTAAGCATACCCAACTCCCACAGATTAGGGATCAGCAACTGCTTGCCCTCTGCCCAAACTCCAGCCTCATGAACAATGCAGGGAGCCAACCCAAAAGGGAAAAGAGAAACCAAGGCAATGGGATTTGTCTGAAGGCTATTCTGCCCAGGGTTGGGAGAAGTGACTTGCCCCCCACCATTCTCTGTCTCCTTTGTCAGGCTGGGTCTCTGGTGAGGCCAGTTGCGACCAGCCTGCAGCTGCAACTATCTTCTACCCCCCCCAAAAAAAGGAAGCAAAAATGAAGTGCTGCGGTATTGCCAATCAACACAAATTACCCGTCTTTATAACAGCAACTTTTATTTATTGAATTTCTTCCAAGGAACTCAGCCCACAACCCGTTTTATTCCTAGAACATATGAGAAGCTCCAGGTCACTGACTCATGACCACGCATCAGAATTGGAACCCAGGTCCAGTCTGATGTTGTGACCACAAAGGACCCCGTTGATAGGAAAGGGGGAAACTTGCACCTCCCAGGCACATACCTGAGTTGCTCCCATGCAGGCGGGGGGCGGGGCAGCTTTGCCTTGCAAACACTGGCCTTAGAACATGGGTAGGCAAACTAAGGCCCGGGGGCCGGATCTGGCCCAATCGCCTTCTAAATCCGGCCAGCAGATGATCTGGGAATCAGCAGGTTTTTACATGAGTAGAATGTGTGGTTTTATTTAAATGCATCTCTGGGTTATTTGTGGGGCATAGGAATTCGTTCTTTTTTCCCCTTCAAAATATAGTCCTGCCCACCACTTGGTCTGAGGGACAATGGACTGGCCCCCTGCTGAAAAAGTTTGCTGACCGCTGCCTTAGAAGCACCCAGAAGTGACTGGGGGGTGTTGCAAGACTGGCTGCAGGAGGGGCTGGCTTGCATCCCGCAGGCAGCACTGAAAGGCTCTCTGGCTCTTTGGCAAGAGTTGCTGCTGGCCTGTTTATTTGTTCGTCACTAACCCGCTAGCAAAGGCAGCCTCTGTTCACCTCGGGATTTCCTTGTTGGAAGGCAAACAATACGGAGAGGTGGAAAAGCATGAAAAAGATCCAAGTTATTTTTCCACATCAGGCACCATTAACCCTTCCAGAGGGATGTCCCTGAGCAGCAAGGCAGCGATGGCAGGAAAGGTCATCACTTCCCCAGGATCCAGTTCTGAGAAGCCAGAGCTGCGCATGCAGCACAATTCAGAATGTCATGCGAGATGCACTCAAGGCCACCAATGCCGCCTTGACTGCTCAACGACATATAGTTGTGTGGCTGGGCAATGCAGAACACTAACGCCCAGACACACACCCCAATATTATTATTTTGCAGTATCTCCCTCTCTGGCTTCTGGGATGCTTGCCCATATGGTTCCAAGCATCTCTTTGCAGCCATAAGGACTATAATATCTTCTTCTTCTTTTTAGAGTAAAAGCTGGCACCCTGATGCATCAGCCCAGCCTTGCTCTATCGTTAACAGCACCAAACAGAAAAAGGGTGGGGAAATAGCCCGCAAGATAAAGAGAAGGTGCTTTGGTGCAGGAGAACACACACATCCATCTGACAATTTTACCTGCACAAACTCTTGGCTGCTGCAACTCACGAAGCTCAGGGCTTTCAAATTATTATTATTTCTAAAATTTATATACCGCTTGATTGTTTAGAAACCCTCAAAGCAGTTTACAAAAATAATTCTAGACACTGGAGATGTTTTAAGTCTGTGCCGCTCCCTCTTCCCCATGGTTGGCAGACCCAGAGCCCCTTAAGCAGGTTGTTTAGGTAAGTGGCAGCGGCGGGGTCTGTGGGGGCGCTGCTGGTTCAAAAAGACACAATTGGTCTCAGCCAGCTTTCATCAACCCGGTGCCATCTACATGTTTTGGACTACAACTCCCATGAGCCTCATGCTGGCTGGGGCCGATGGGAGCTGCAATCTGAAACATCTGGAGGCCCCCAGACTGGTGAAGGCTAGGTGTGGGGAAAGCTCCTGGGGATGATCCACCGCCCTTGTTCTCTCGCAGGCCCTCTCCTCCGTGGAGTCAGTGATGATGACGTACCCCTTCTTCTACAGACCCCAGAACATGAAGCTGGAAGACGGGTGGGGGCTGCACCGCCTTGAGGAATTCTACCAGCAAATAGCTGCAGATGTGAGTCACGAGGGTCTGTGGTTTTGCAGAGGCAGAGAAAAGCAGGGGTGACGGCTGGGGGGGGCAACTTTCCTCCCCTCCATGTCCAAAGGAGCAGCACCCCTTCACTCCCTGCCAGCCTTGCAGTTAGTGTGGACCACAAGCCGTATTGCGCAGAGCACACACACACACCATTCACCCTGGCACCCATCAAAATGTCTCCTCTTCCCCTAGGGCAGGGCAAGCAATCCCACCCGATAGCCAACTCTTGGCCCTGAACTGCCTCTTCCCCATATCCCATAAAGGGTGGGGTGGTGGGACATTTAGTCCCTGGAGGGGACACCCAACTGGATGACAGCATCAAAAGAAACAGTATTCTACTTGCCACTGGACTTGACAATTTCCAGATAAAATTTCCTTTTTTTTTCAAATTTCCTTTTCATTTTACACTTGAAACAATAACATTTCAAATAAAAGAAACACACAATTAATATTGACTCCTCTTCACCACCACCCCTTCCATGGTGCATTTTATTACTTTCTTTTCCATTACTTAATTCTAACTTCTCCCTATATCTTATTTTCTACTTGACACTGGACCTGACAATTTCCGAATAAAACTTCCATTTCAAAAAATGACCAGCTATATAGAATCTACCTTAAAAATTGTATATACAGTGGTGCCTCGCAAGACGAAAAGAATCCGTTCCGCGAGTCTCTTCGTCTTGCGGTTTTTTCGTCTTGCGAAGCAAGCCCATTAGCGGCTTAGCGGATTAGCGCTATTAGCAGCTTAGCGGATCAGCTGATAAGCAGCTTAGCAGATCAGCTGTTAAGCGGCTTAGCGGATCAGCTGATAAGCGGCTTAGCGGATCAGCTGTTAAGCGGTTTAGCGGATCAGCTGATAAGCGGCTTAGCGGATCAGCTGTTAAGCGGTTTAGCGGATCAGCTGATAAGCGGCTTAGCGGCTTAGCAGATCAGCTGATAAGCGGCTTAGCGGATCAGCTGATAAGCGGCTTAGCGGATCAGCTGATAAGCGGCTTAGCGATCAGCTGTTAAGCGGCTTATCGGCTTAGCGGATCAGCTGTTAAGCGGCTTAGCGGCTTGGGAAAAGGGGGGGGGGGAACCCTGCAGGAACTCGCAAGACATTTTCGTCTTGCGAAGCAAGCCCATAGGAAATTCGTTTTGCGAAGCACCTCCAAAATGGAAAACCCTTTCGTCTAGCGGGTTTTCCGTCTTGTGAGGCATTTGTCTTGCGGGGCACCACTGTAATCATTTATTTTATCTACACATGATTAAACCTGATTAAATGTAACTTTTTTTTTAAGGCTGCTATTATAACAAGGGGTCCTCCAACTTAACTGCCCTGATCCTTTCCTTTGGCCTGAAGTTTCCTTGCAGTTTAAAGAAAACCGCACCACACACACACACACACACACACACACACACATACACCAACCTGCCACTGTGGGGGTTGGCGGACACACACCAAAGGCAATGGGGAGGCTGAGGGAGGAGCTCAGTGCCAAACAATTGGGCTGCTTCTGGCTGTAGGAGAGCAGTTCCAGACCTCTGCCTTGCAGGCTATGAGAAACAATCTGACATTGACCCACTTCCCAGACAGGTGCCTGGAGGCTCAGCTACGTCAATGAGGATTTTGGGGCCTGCTCCAGCTACCCACCCGTTGTCATCGTGCCAACCAAAGTGGAGGAGGGAGCCCTGAGAGAGAGTGCCCGCTTCCGTCACGGGGGACGATTCCCCATCCTCAGCTATTACCACAAAAAGAATGGGACTGTGAGTCCAGTGTCTCTTTCCTGTACCCATCTTCCCACAGACAACCCACTCCTAGTCTCCTGTGTTATTCTGCGGTGGCGAGTGGTGGTGATGGAGCTTCAGAAAACAAGCTTGCATGTTTTGTCTGAAGCTGAGCAAGTTATGCAAAAAAAAGCAGCATGTCACTTATTTGGTAAATTAGTAAGCTGCCCTTCGGAGCAAGAATTAGGCAAGAAATGGTGCAACGTGAACTTGCATAACTGATGCACAGTTGTAATCTGTTGTGCAGTTACATTAGGAAGCTCCCTTGCCATGAGCCAGACCACTGGTCCACTAGTGAAAATAGTTCTCTGCTCAATTATGGTCTGGGAAAGAATACAGGAAGGGAGCCTGAGGCAAAGTCTAGCCAGCTCAGCAGCTCTCTGGGGTTTCAGACAGGGGTGCCCTTTCCCAGCCCCATCAGAGGACTGAACCTGGACCTTTTGCATGAAAGCAAAAGGACTATCCTCTTTAAAAAGATACTGTGGCATTTGAAAAGGTTCAGAAAAGGGCAACCCAAATGATCAAGGAGGGGATGGAGAGCCTGCCCTGTGGAGAAAGGTTGCAGCGGGTGGGACTTTTCAGTAAGAGGCGACACGGTAGGAATTTATATAATTCTGCATGGTATGGAGAACGTGGGAAGAGAAAAACTCCCCCCCCCCCCCATAACACTAGAACTTGCAAAGTTGAATGTGAGAAGATTCAGGACAGATAAAGGAAACTCCTTCAAGCAGCTATGGAGCTATGGAACACACTCCCTCAGGAGGCAGTGAGGGCCACCAACTTGGCTGGGCAAATTCATGGAGGTCATGGCTATCAATGGCTACTAGCCATCATGGCTGTGCTCTGCCTCCACAGCCAGAGGCAGAAATGCTTCTAAATACCAGTTCCTGGAAACCGCAGAAGGGCTGACACTGGTCAGCCACTGGGAGAACAAGATGCCGGGCTAGATGGGCCAACAGGCTCTTCTTCTGCACTTTACTACTGAGCTAGAGCCGCCCCTGTTGCAAAGGATATTATTATTATCATTATTACCACCTCATGGAATTTATACACCACTTGATTGTAAAAGCAAAACAAAATCAGAGTCGTTCACAAAAAATAAAATCATCAATGAGAAAAATTAACAGCAATAATTTAAGACTTCCAGAAAGCTAAAACAGCAATAGACTAAAAACAGATGAGAAAAGATGGACTCCCTTGGCCCCTATGGCAGTGTTCCTGCAGGGATTTGCAACGGCCACTGCAGGGCAAGAGAGCAGAAAAGAACTGCTCCAGTGCCGCCACAGAAGCCCCCTCGCCCCCACCATCCTTTTCATGTTGCTTTGGCAGGTGATGCTCCGCAGCAGCCAACCGCTGGTGGGGCCCAACCGGAAGCGCTGCCGGAAGGATGAACTGCTGCTGCACGCTGTGCTGGCAGGTGGGGACCGCGGCTTTGTCCTGGAGACCAGGTCAGCGCAGGCAGCCAAGCAGGCAAGGATGCTGGGGGGAGGCACAGAGCACCGGAGCGCCTATCCTGGTTGGAAGAGATTTCACCGGCCTCTGGAGAGGTGAGCATGCCCTCTGGGCCCCAGAAATGAAATGGGGCAGTAGGTAATCAGAGCTCAACCGTCTAGCTGAGTGGGTGGCTTTGGGCTGGTGACCGTCTCTCTCAGTCTAACCTACCTCCCAGGGTGGTTGTGAGGATAAAACAGGGAATGGGGAACCACATTTGTATAAACTCCCTGCAGGAAAGGTGCGGTATGAATGTGAGAAATAAAATAACAAGCAGGGCATACCAGGGCACAAATGGAATGAAAAACCGATTTTGAAAGGAAAGTCGATTTTAAAAGAAAAAGTCCAAGAGAAGGGAAGAGATGGATGTTCTCCTTAAAGTGCAAAGGAGAATAAGCAGAGCCGGGTGTGGTCTGTGCTTATGTGGCTCTGTCTACTTTGCAGGCATCACCTGGTTTACAGGTAATTTCTTCTGCTGAGATAGTACAGGAAATATCACTGATGATGGGCCTGGGATCAAGTTACATATCTCCAGGTCCCAGACTAATTTCTTTTTTATTATTTCAGATCAACAATTTAAAAAAATACGATTTCAACAGTACCAACCCCCTCAAAGCTCCATCTATAACCAAACAAGTTAATAGCTCAAAAAGTAAAAGGCGGCTGTGTTTGTCCTTAATTCTCCTCCTGCCTCAAATTCACGAAAAAACCTGATTGCCATTTGCTCCGATTCAGCAGCAGAGCACAGGTTTTCCTAGGGAAAGTGCAGAGACAAAAAACAACAATACTCAGACATGGAGCTTTAAAAACAAGGGCAAAAAGGGAAGTAGGGATGAGCAGAGGCATCCATCCTCCAATTGTGGAAGGGGAATGTAGCTTTCATGGCTAGTAGCCACCGAATGGCTTATCCCCCACATGTTGACCAAGTCTCCTTCTCTCTCTCTTTGCTCCTTTCCTGCCAACCCCCCCCCCCCCCAGGGGTCGTCCCCTCCAAGAGAGCTTCATCAAGCTGGTGGAGGCTTGCAACGACCCATCCCACAACATGGACCGCTGGCTGAGCAAGCTTGAAGCCTCCAAATGGCTGTATCACGTCAAGGAAGCCCTGAGCACCGCCTGCCTTGCGGCCCAGTGCATGGACAGGTACTGATGCAGGCGGGGAGACCCAGACACCTCCCTCTCTCCCATCCTCTGCAGCAGGCTGGGGCAACAGGGGCTCAGGTGAACTCTGCAGAGGCAGGTGGAGAATAGACCAGAAAGGGGAATTAGAAAGGAGGGGTCAGAAGATGGGAGGAAAGGTCCCTCGAGCAGGACCCCATTTCTGTTGGGCTGGGCAGGGTGGTGCCAAGCTACTGAGCATTCTGCGGCTTGCTTACAGGGAGGAGGCTTGCGTCCTGGTGCACGGAGCCGAAGGAACGGACACGACCTTGCTGGTGACAGCCCTTGCCCAGGTCATCCTGGATCCCAACTGCAGGACACTCGCTGGGTTCCAGGGGCTGCTGGAACGGGAGTGGATACAGGTACCTGCGCTGGGTGGGGCTTCAAGTGCCAGGGCTCAGTCTGAAGGGTGTCCTGCTGCCCTGCATCTTCAGATCCTATGGGATTATCCTCCGCACACCCTTTATCTCTGGCTTTACGTACTGACTCGTTATAAACCAGCCTTTTCCACAAAGGATAAGGCAACCATTAGCTCCTAATTGTGAAGGCTGTACGGTAGCCTTGAGCAGATCTTTCTATATGGTGGATCTTTGCCAGGTCAGTCTACAACTCCCATCAGCCCCAGACAGCATGGCTGTATGATGCTGGGGTTGGTGGGAACTGGGCCGTGTTAGCAGGGCCTGGTGGGAGTTGTAGTCTAAAATTATCTGGAGTCCACCAGATTGGTGAAGGCTGCTAAAAGCCATTTAAGCAAGCCTGTGTGCTAGAGGTATGTGTGGCCATCACATGTGAGAGCCAGTGTGGTGTAGTGGTTAAGAGCGGTAGACTCGTAATCTGGGGAACTGGGTTCGTGTCTCCGCTTCTCCACATGCAGCTGCTGGGTGACCTTGGGCCAGTCACACTTCTTTGAAGTCTCTCAGCCCCACTCACCTCACAGAGTGTTTGTTGTGGGGGAGGAAGGGAAAGGAGAATGTTAGCCGCTTTGAGACTCCTTAAGGGGAGTGAAAGGCAGGATATCAAATCCAAACTCTTCTTCTTCTTCTTCTACATGTACATTCCTGTGTGCATGTGATTGTGCATGCACACAGGAGGCCATAAGGACTAGCTACCCCCTTTTTATCTTCCCACCTGCCCACTGCTCCCTGCTCCTCCTCTCCTCCCAGGCTGGGCATCCGTTCTGCCTCCGCTGCGCCCACTCAGCCTACTCCCATGTCCGTCTGAAGCATGAGGCGCCCACCTTCCTCCTCTTCCTTGACTGCGTCTGGCAACTGGGGCGCCAGTTTCCCTTATCATTGGAGTTCAACGAGGGCTTCCTCTTGGCGCTCTTCGAGCACAGCTACACGTCTCCCTATGGGACCTTCCTGTGCAACAATGAGAAAGAAAGGTGAGGCAAAAGTTGGGAGAGCAATACTGAGACTAGAGGCAAAGAGGCTCGGCAGCAGGGTGGGCATCAAACAGCTTGACCAGGTCTTCAAAATGTCATCCAATGATTTGAACTGGGAATTTGAGCTTTCATAGGCAGCTGCCCTATAGAGTCAGATCACTGGCTCATCTAACTCGGTCCTCTCTACACCAGAGGTGGGGTACTGGATCCAGCCAGCCAGCCAGATCTTTAAATCTCCATCAACATGCCCGTGGACAGGATCCCAGTGATTGTCAGGGCTTCAAACCATAGAGCTGAGAGCTGATGGTTGGCTTCCTGTGCCCTGGGCTTTGCTGGCCTGCAAGCCCCTCTTTGGCCCAGTGGCATCCTTATTTTTATAGGGGCAGGTGGGCAAGGCTTGGCTGAAATGGCCACACAGGCCAGATGGGGGAGGCCTGGCAAGCATACTCTAACTGGCAGCAGCTTGCCACGGATTCAGGCAGGGGTCTTGCCCAGCTGTGCTTTGAGATGCCATTGACTGAACAGGGGACCCTCTACATGCAAAGTAGACCTTCTGCCACTAAGCTATGGCCCCACACTGCCAGAAGGTACACAGGTGTCCTGCTCCTGAACTGTGACTCCTCCAATCTAATGGCAGTCAGGGCTAGGATAAAAATTGATGGCAACAGCTCAAGTGTTCACAGCAAGCTCACACAATCAAAAGGTCATGGGAAATTCCAATGCAACTCTTGCATTGTTACTGGCTCTTATACATTACAGCGCCACATGGTGGAGGTGAAGAGCAGGAAAGGCAGCACTTCTGCACCATGGTAAAGGTAAAGAGACCCCTGACCATTAGGTTCAGTCGTGACCGACTCTGGGGTTGCAGTGCTCATCTCGCTTTATTGGCCGAGGGAGCCGGCGTACAGCTTCCGGGTCATGTAGCCAGCATGACTAAGCCGCTTCTGGCGAACCAGAGCAGCACACGGAAACGCCGTTTACCTTCCTGCTGGAGCAGTACCTATTTATCTACCTGCACTTTGACGTGCTTTTGAACTGCTAGGTTGGCAGAAGGGACCGAGCAACGGGAGCTCACCCCATCGCGGGGATTCGAACCACCAACCTTCTGAGCGGCAAGTCCTAGGCTCTGTGGTTTAACCCACAGCGCCACCCACGTCCTGCACCATGGTAGGTGCCCCTAAAAAGAACTAGCCCTGTGCAGGTTGAGTGATTATATAAATCCAGACACACACAAACACAAATGCAGAGGCTGGTGCCCCTGCTTGCATTGTTCCCCAACCCCACCTGCACCTCTGCCAACCACTCCAGCCCCATCCTTCCCTATACATCTCACCCAAACCCCCATCCCCTCACAGCTCCTCTGTTTCCTGCCAGCCCTGCTTTATTCAAACCTCTGCTGTTGTTTAAAACCACCATTTTTAAACCTGCCTATTCTTTTGCTCCCCCCTCCCATCCTGGCCTCATGCAAAACCAGGTTTGTAGTGTGGCACTACAAATCCTCTAATGGAGACTGTGTGGTGACACCCTTACATTTTTATGTGTATAGGAGAGAGCGACAAATAGCAAAAACACACACACAATCTAATTTCACAGGGAAATGTCACCATCAGGTGAGAAATTGCCACCGTGCTTTCATGGTTACTCGTTCTTACGGATGCAACCCCCATGTGGTGAAACAGAGATGCAGCCACAAGATGGGAGGGGCACCCAAAAGCTACAAGTACAAAACAGCTTACGCACATCCGATTGCAGTTGCTCACACCAGCCCTCTCTATTGTCAAGATCTCAGGATTCATTGTCATTGTAGATCTCAGGATAGGATCGGGGAACTCGTGGCCGTCTTTCATTCTTGATCACTGGCCACATTGGCTGTTGGTGGGAACCACAAGGTCTCCCTCCTTGCCCTTACAGGAGTGCTCAAGTTTCTGGTTCAGACACCCCCAGCCAGCCAGCCAGACCCTCCCTCCAGGGTTCCGCTCCTACCCCCAAACTGCAGGGTAGTTCAACATGTGCAGCACCTGGGTATTTATTATTAAGCACTTCTCCACATTCTAGCATAGCCTTTACTAACCAGATTTCTTCCAGAGGTTGGTGAAGACTGTTCTAGCTCAGAACTACCCCGCAAGAGGGACTAAAATGTCACTATCTTCCCCTGCAGGAAGCTCTGTGAAGTGAAGGAGAAGACGCACTCACTCTGGCCCTGGCTGAACAGCAAAGGGGAGGAGTTCCTGAATCCGCTCTATGCACACAACCCCTTGGTTATCTGGCCATCCGTGGAGCCGCAGAGTTTGCTGCTCTGGCAAGGTAGGATAGATAAGCCCATTCTCTCTCAAAATAGGGACATCAACTTGCTTTATTTGGACTCTGTGGTCTGTAACCAAACCCAAGCCCCCCACCATATCAGGACAGAATTATGAGAGGAATTCAATATAGCACTAAAACAAATGTTTCATCAGCACAAGTGTGTCTGGTTACATGATGGAAAAACCTCCTCTCTCCTTCCCTCAACTTGCTTTGAAGCATGGAGGGAGTAGGGGAAGGCCCATTGCACTAGCAGGAACCCAGGGCTGGCAAATTTTCAGTCTTCTTGAGGACTTGAAACTTTATTTTTTATTTAAAAAACCACATCGTTTTGTGTGGACAACTTTGTATTGCTAATTTCCATTACAAACATTTTAAAATGGGGGGGGGGTTCCTTTTAAAGAAACCTTAGTTAACTTTAGCAATTTCTCTTATACATTGGGGTTTCAAAGAACATTTCCTTTTAGTCCTTTGCAATTGTGGTGCAATCAAATTGTCAGTTTAACCTTTTATTGCATAATTTCACTGACTGATTCGGATTATGCTACAATATGCCCATTTGGGATATCCAAATACCTTTCCTATTCCTTCAGCTGCGGCATTTTACTCAATATTCCTCTTCCAGACTATTACTGTTATGGTAATACTGCTACCATCCCAATCAAAGCAAGAGCCCAGAGTCGAAGGGGAGTAGAAGAAGAAATATCTTTAATTACTACTTTTCCAACCTGCTGTATATGAGGATATAGATATTAATCTAACAATTTCCTACAGGCTTATTCCTCCGCTGGGTCCGCTCATCCCACCATCTAGATGACGCATGGGGAGAGATTCAGAAAATAGTGAAGTCCACACAGGAAGACTGAGTGGGATGGCACCAAAGCAGACTGCAGCACAAGCCATTTCAAAAGCAGAAACCAAAGAACTGGGTAGGAAAAGATCAGCCACAGCCTGGTTTCTGCCGTGCTGGAAACCAGCAAGCACAGAGCTATCAAGGAGAGTAAATGGTGCTGGTCACTAACCATGTTGTGAACCCAGCCCTTGTGTGTGACAGATTTGTAAATAGGAGAATTTCCCCACTGGATACAGAGCTGGTCACCAAAGTCTGACAATTAAAAGGCACTTCATGTTGGTCTACACAAGTTGCCAGATCTTTGTGTAGTCCAATTATCCAGGCTTCTCATCAAGGAAATAATCCTGTGCTTAGGGTATGGCAAGTGGGCAAAGAGTTTGGTAGGGTTTCCTCCAGAATATGATCTTAAAAACAAACTACGAAGTTTCCTCCAGAATCACAACTTAGTTGAATATGTCCTTCTACAGAATCAGGCCATGAGTTAGTCCATCCAGCCCAGGGCCATTCTCCCAAGCTTTCCCTTCCAAGTGGTTTTCATGCTGGTTGAGGCTAATGAGAGTTGTGAGTCCAAAACATCAGTTTGGGGAAAGCTTGGTCTACTCCAAGTGGGAGCAAGTCTCCAGCAGAGCAAGAGCTTCCCTCACTTTCCTGCCAAGGGCCCGTTTTTTTAACCAGGAAATGCCATGGGGAATTGAACCTTGGCCCTTCTGCATGCAAGGCATTTGCTGGGCCACTTGGTCCAACAAGAGAATGACAGCGTTTATGCCTTTTATTCTGGTTTTTGGACACCTGAGATGCGTCTTTTTAGTACAGTACCTGCCCTATTCTTCTGATTGTAAGGCCTGTTGGCTCAGGCCAATGTCCCACCATGGCCAACCAGATGCCTACGGGGAATGAGCAAGCAGAACATGAGCACAAGAGCACTCTCCTATCCTGCCATTTCCAACTCCTGTTCAGAAGTACTGCTGCCTCCAGCTGTGAAGGTACAGCATAGGCATGGCTGGTAGCCATTGACAGCCCTCTCCTCCATGATTGTAAGTTGTTCTGACTGATTTTAATATTCTGTTTTTATACGGTTGTAAGTTGCTGCGGGGAGGGACGCGGGTGGCGCTGTGGGTAAAACCTCAGCGCCTAGGACTTGCCGATCGCATGGTCGGTGGTTCGAATCCCCGCGGCGGGGTGCGCTCCCGTCGTTCGGTCCCAGCGCCTGCCAACCTAGCAGTTTGAAAGCACCCCGGGGGGAAGTAGATAAATAGGGACCGCTTACCAGCGGGAAGGTAAACGGTGTTCCGTGTGCTGCGCTGGCTCGCCAGATGCAGCTTGTCACGCTGGCCACGTGACCCGGAAGTGTCTGCGGACAGCGCTGGCTCCCGGCCTATAGAGTGAGATGAGCGCACAACCCTAGTCTGTCAAGACTGGCCCGTACGGCAGGGGTACCTTTACCTTTAACTTGCTGCGGGACCTTGTGGTGAAGGATGGGTAAGAAATCCAGTCAGTACCATTACTACTACTACAAATGCCCTGGGAGTTATGTGCATCTTGAGAAATGAAGGAAAACTCTGCAGCGAGGCCACCCAAATCCTAAGGCCCATGTAAACTATTCCCCTTCAACAAATCTGCATAAAAATGACCAAGTGTTAAAAGAGTAACAAAGAAATAAGCAGCTAAGAAATTCAAACACACTCCTACTGTAGCTGGAAACAAGAGTGGGGATTTATTATTTCCTTCTGTATAACTTTTATAAATATGCCAAGCATGGCAGGAAGCAGCTGTTCCCAAGAACAGACAAGAAGCTGGACATTCTCGCCTTTCCCCAGAACACAGCAGCAATTATAGTGCACTGTTCTCTGCTTCAGTCTGTGCATCTCCACTAAACCTCCTTAGAAACAGACAGAGATCCAGAAGGCAACTGTAGAAAGGGGAGGAGGATGGGGCTGGTTCAAACTTCAAACTCAAATTCAAAGTACTGGGGATCAAAATAATGGATGCGAACATAGCCGTCCTCTCCACCGCTGCTGTAACTGAAATCAGAAAAAAAGCAGAGACAAAGTTATAGATTCAATTCCAGGAGTTCCACATTTGACCCTGGTGAGATGCACACCCACTTAGAACGCAGGGAGATGGACACCCTTACCTCTTTCCATCAGGGTGGAAAGCGACACTGTTAATAGGGCCAAAGTGGCCCTTGACTCTCCCAAACTCTTCCTCAACGCCCAGGTGGAAGAACCTAGAACCACAAAGGAAAAGGCAGTGAGACACAAGCAGCAGAGCCCAGATTTTGATGATGAGAATATCTTCAACATACCTCACTGAAGAGGTAACCATTGCCTACTGGTTGCTTGGGGAATTGACTGCATCGCCCCCATCACCCCTTTGCAGGAATAGGAGAAGCCATAATTTGCTCACCTGGCCTCAAACTTGCCAATCCTGGTGGAAGTGGTCGTCACATCCATGGCCTCCTGTCCACCACCCAACACCACCTGCCAAAGAGGGAATGGGGGGTGGGGAGAGAACACCTCAGTCACACACTCCTTTGTAATGCGTTAATGGGCCAAGGACTCAGAGCCCAATACACGATGTCTTCGCTTTCTACCACACAGCAAAACATACTGACCAAGGATAGTCTAACTTCTGTCTACAGTCTGGTAACCTCTAGATTAGATTACTGCAATGCATTGTACATGGGGCTGCTTTTGAAGGTGCTTCAGAAATTGCAGCTAGTGCTATAGAGTCTTATGTGTCTTAGGACCCCAATACCTCAAGGACCACCTCTCCCCATATGAGCTGACCCAGACCTTGCAATCATCATCTGAGGCCCTTCTCCATGGGGCCCCACAGCAGGAGGTCTGGAGGGTGGCAACATGCAAGAGGCCTTTTTCAGTGCTGGCTCCCTGCTTGTGGAGTGCTCCCCACCCCCCAAGGTAGCTTGCCTGGCACAATCATTACATACCATCAGGCGCCAGAGAAAAAACATGTCTCTTCCACCGGGCCTTTGGCTTTTAATTATCTGTGACCTCCTTCAGTGGGTGGGGCATTTTAAAAATATGCCTTTTAAAAAAATATGAATGTGTTTCAGAGTTTTTTCCTGTTCTGTTTAATGCTGGTTTTAATGTATGTGTTATTTATTGTTGTAAGTTGCTGTGGGTAACTTTGGTTTTTTAAAAGCGACCAATAAGTTTAATAATAAATACTTAAATACATAAATAAATAATATACTGGTGTTCCAGTGCCCACCTGAATTTTAGGAACTCTCCCAGCAACCAGACAACAGGGATGATAATCAATACTCTAAGCTCTGGCCCACCTGAGTGTCTCCAAGGGCTAGGGAAATGGGGAAGCCTAGCTAATGCTCCCTGCTTGCTCTTTCACTCTTGAGTCTTGCCCCTCCATCTCTCAGTATATTGTCACATCACACCTACACAATCCTACTGAAGCCAGATAGAGCTGGCAAAGGAGGCAATGCACAACCAACAACATATATTCAAAAAGTAGCACAGAGTCTAGCATCCCTGTCACCCATGGGGTGGGGATGCCCCAGGACAAGTGAGAGGTGCCCCATCTGGCCCACCAACATACATGATCAAAGATGGGGGAGAGGGCTGCGGAGTTCACTGGTCGCTCTGTCCGGAACGTCTTCAGGTGGTCAAGCGTCGTGCAGTCAAACAGCTGCAGAGGAAGAAGTGAATTGGCAGGAGCCTTCTTAGCACAAGCATATCTTAAAGACATAAAGCATCAGATTCCTGGGAAAGGTCCCAGTCGCCCGCCCTGGGAATGCCACAGCATCATGTCTAACCAGCCAAGCACACGAAGCAGACTTCTCAACCACTGCGGAGACCACCTAATAGCTATGGCAGCAGGTAGCCCATTGCGGTGGCTGCAGCAAG
Source organism: Podarcis muralis (assembly GCF_964188315.1). Taxonomy (NCBI): domain Eukaryota; kingdom Metazoa; phylum Chordata; class Lepidosauria; order Squamata; family Lacertidae; genus Podarcis; species Podarcis muralis. Next base: position 59,521,648 of record NC_135661.1, on the reverse strand, counting down.
CACAAAACAGCCCTCAGAAGCCAAGGAGGGTGGCTTCTGCTTGATGGTGCATTATGACATGCACTGATTTAAGCAATCTTCAGTCCTTTGGCCAGTTGAGACAGGAGTCCCAGGCTGTGCTACCAATTCCAAACCAGGAAACTGATACTTGGTGCAAGCAACTCTTGTGCCATATCAAACATAAGAGCCTGGCAGCTGGATCAGGCCAATGGCGTATCTAGTTCAGTGGCCACCCAGATGCCCAAATGGGAAGCCTGCAAGCAGGACTCAGGCACAAGAGTACTCCCTCCACCTGTGATTCTTAGCAACGGGATGTCAGAGATGTACTGCCTCCAACAGTGGAAGTGGAACCTATTCATAAAAGCCTTCTCTTCCAGCACTTCCGAGTGCGCTAAAACATGAATGGGGAGTATGAGAAGCTTCTTTCGGGGTGAACTTTTTGCCTCTCAGTGGCTACTAATGGGTTTCGCACACAGTGCTAAGACAATCTCTCACCAATCCCAAATTCCACACTTAAAGAGGGCAAATCAGGGAAAGATGAAGGGCGCACCTTGGCAGTGTTATCCTTGGAGGCAGTGATGAACATGGTCATGTCTCGAGAGGTCTGAATGTCATTGATCTGTTTGGTGTGCTCCTTGACGTTCATGAGGACCTCTCCTGACTAAGAGAGGAAAGAGAGGTGAAGGAAACTGAGCGCCTCCAGACCAATGGAGGGAGAAACCACATCTTTCTCAAGTCCTGAATATAACAACAACAGTAACACTAATAGAACATATTTACAGTGTTCAATGCATTTCACATATGGCTCAAGAATTCATACAATCTTGTAAGATGGGACAGTATTACCATCACCATACTGCAGACAAGGAAGGGCTCAGGTGAACGATGTCAACCAGCTCAAATTGTTAGCTACTATAGTTATAGCAGTTGTCATTAGCACCAATCTTACAAAACAGAATTACTATGGTAACTGTTAGAATTAGCAACCCCTAACTGAAGCTCATGGGATGGCCTTCAAATAATCATTCCCTTTCAATCTAGTTTACCTCAGAAGGTGGTTATAATGGTAAACAATATTTTAAAGCATTTTTTGGCTGCTTTTCTGAGCAAAACCCATCCAAAACAGCTTACACAATAAAAAAAGAGAGAAATAATACAAAACATTAAACTAAATAACAACAACTCATCCAAGTTCCTCTTTAAAAAAAAAGAGGGGAAAATAAACATAATTCAACAGGACTGCAAAGCACATTGGACAAAAAAGAATCCTCATCCAAGTGGCTGGATGTGGTTTGTCATTTGGTTATCAGCTGCGGCTCCCAGTTCCAACCCACACTAACCTTTGCACTGAACTGGTTCAACTCCCCATTCTCATGTCCCGCAATGATGTATTCCCCAAGGGGACCCCAAACAGCGCTAGTGATTTTGGAATCACTACAGGGGATCTTCATGTATGGCTCGTTGTCCTCTGCAGACAAAGCAAAACTGGGTGAGATTCAGAGATGCCAAAGGGCAGGGGAGGCAGCCACCCACCCCAACCCTGAGCCCTCCACCTGGTGGCCTCACCAATCTGGCTGGAGTCACGGAGGTCAAAGAAGCTCACAAAACACTGGTAGCCCATTTGTTTGTCTGTGGAAAACATGATGATGTTCCCTCCAAAGTCGAAGCCGCAGGTACGCACGGCTGAGTTGGTCTTGACCAGAGCAAGCTGCTTCCCTAAGGGAAAAGACATCACACATAAAAAGAACTTGAAGGAAGGTATGAAAATCTCTGCATACCAGGTCCGTCAGCTCTGACCAGCTCTCCAAGGCCTCAGGCACAGGAGTAGGGTGATTGGGGACAGAGAGCTTTCCCAGCTCTGCTACCAGAGGCTTTTGAACCAGAGATGCTGAGGGCTGGATGCTGGTATCTTACTGATGCAAACACAGTGAGCTGCAGCCCACCTCTTATTGCCAGATAAGCGCCTGCCAAGCTTAGAGTTCAATCCCACACGTTTACCCAAAGGCAAGACCAAATGAATTCCAGTGGGACCTTCTCCCAAGTCAGTCTCAGGTTGATAGGTTTTTAATCAAGCCTTTCCCAACCTGGCACCCATCAGATGTTCTGGACTACAACTCCCATCAGCCTCAGCCATCTTCCACCCTGCCTCAATACACACAGTGCTCCCATCACACCACAAAAGATTTTGTTTGAGGTTCTACCTGTCTCACAGTCCCAGAGCCGGCAGCTGTTGTCTGCAGAGCCTGTCAGCACATGCCTCGTGTCCCCTATAGGAGCAGTTAAGGAACCCCAACGCAATTATGTACAGCTTACAGAAGGAGGTGGATATGACTTACTGCACAGCTTCAAGTATCCATACTAAATGAATTCCAAAACATGGCTCATCCAACTGCACAAGCCTTTTGCTTGTTTATTATTATCTTGGAAGATGTTTAGTAGGGCCAGTTCTGGGGTGACTTCTGTCAGGTGTCTGGGGCAAAACCTTAACATCTTTCATATGAATCTAAGCATCCAGGAAGTTTCTTTTAACCAATCTGTATTCTTTAAAAAGTAGGTGTTCTGTAGGGTTATTCTTACCATCTGCTAATATGTTCAAAATCATATTTGTATTTGTACTAAATCATTAGCCTCTTAGTCGAACTCATGCATCTGATGAAGAAGAAGAAGAAGAAGAGTTTGGATTTGATATCCCGCTTTATCACTACCCGAAGGAGTCTCAAAGCGGCTAACATTCTCCTTTCCCTTCCTCCCCCACAACAAACACTCTGTGAGGTGAGTGGGGCTGAGAGACTTCAGAGAAGTGTGACTGGCCCAAGGTCACCCAGCAGCTGCATGTGGAGGAGCGGGGAAGCGAACCCGGTTCACCAGATTACGAGTCTCCCGCTCTTAACCACTACACCACACTGGAGCCCAGCAGAGCCGTCTTTCCCATAGGGCTTAGTGGTGCATCGCGCCAGGGAGCCGGCCTCTCAGGGGCACCCCAGCGAGTGGGGGGAGCTGTGCAGCTTTGCCGGCAGCCTCCCCTTTCCCTACACACCCACCAGCTGCGCCCCGCCAACCATAAGACTGGCAGACGCATAGCTTCCCTCCCAAGCCTCTGCAGGGACCGCTCTCCTCCCCAGGAGGAGTTATTGAATTAGGTTATTGAATTAACCTATTGAATTAGGTTATTGTCTGTGAAAGCCAAGCACTACGACCCTTGTCTCTTTGATGGTACAGGCAGCTACTCTACCAGAATCCTCAAATTAGTGGTCAAAAGTAACATTGGCATTAATGTAAGGCCAAGCCACTACTCCAGGAGTAGCCAATGTAGTGCCCATGTTGCTGGACTCAGCTCCCATCAGCCCCAGCAAGAATGGCCAATCAATGGTCAGGGATATGGGGAGAAGGGAATGCAGAAATATCCAGAGGACACCATATTGGTGATGCCTTCACTACTCTCTGAAATGTTCACTCCAACTGCAAAGTCTCTCAAAAGTATCTCAACTTAATACTTGAAAAAGGGTCTCAAATACACAGATTTCTAAAACCAAAGGATACAGTCAGCATCCACACACCAGACTGCGCCAGTATGTCCGCTGTATGTGCCGAGTCTCTCCCCGTTGACAGAGTACCAAACATTAACAATCTGATAAAAGAATAATCATATTATGAAAATGCACCCAAAACAGAAAGACAAGAACAAAATTACCATCCTCAAGTCTACCTGATTTTGGACAATTTATTGACTACTTAATGGCTTGTGAGAAGCAAACAAGCTTGCACTGAGTTTTGGTGAGGGGGAAGTAGTGGGAGAACTGTTTATATGGTTAATGACAAATCAACAAAATATTTCCTTTCAAAAGGACAAGAGAAAATAATACGCTAAATAGGCAACAGTGTATACTTTTTAAAGGCAGCAAGAAGATGCAACTGTGAGAAAGGTGTAGAAAAGAACAGTTCGAGGAAAACATACCGGATCTTTGGCTACTGTGAATAACAAGTCTCCTTCCCTGTTATATTTGATCTGAGTAATTGATCTCTCATGGCCTTGCAACAATATGGGTTTCTGTGAAGAAATGTATTATTAAATCACATATTCCTTATTATTTATTATTCACCCTTCAACCTAAGGTCTCAGGGTGGGTTACAACATTAAAAGAAGTTTAAAACAACTTTCAAATCATAAAAATAAGGTGGCTCCTCAGCTTAGTTGCTGAGCTGAACATTAGTCACTAAAACCACAAATAACTACAATCAACTTGAGTCTCCGAGCACAGGGTCTGCAATATGAAGTTCTCTCGAATAAGGCCATTTCGGTTAGGCAAGCGAAGGGGGTGAGGGCGAGGAGAGAAGGAAGGGAAAAACTGTCGTCTCAACAGCATCGCAAGGCGCTCTCTCTCCCCCCTCACTGCCTTGTAGAGGAAACAGTTCGGCCATTACTACTTTTTAAACCTACCGAGCAAGGAAGGAGGCGGGTTTTCGGATAAAAGGGGGGTGTCGGCGTTTGTGGGTTGGGGGGAGAATATAAACAAGACAAGGAGGCAGCCTGGATTTGGGGTGTGGCAGCTTCCGAAAGTGTCGTGCGCGCCCACGGACACGCGTCCCGTTTCTGCGCGGGGCTCGAAAGAAACAAGCATGAAAACAACCAGCAGTGCGGCCTATACAGGCCTACAGGTAAAGCGCACAGGCAGCGAAACAACGCCAGGGTCAATTAAGAAACCTAATTCGACAAATCCGGAGGGCGGCGGGGGAGAAAGGGAGTCTTACCATGGCTGCGGTGAAGAGACGCCACCGGGAACAGCAACGGCGCCACGAGCGAAAAAGGCAGAGGAACCACTTCCGGCATCAAACCGGAAGGAAAAGCCCGGCAGCGGGATTATAGAGATAGGAAAAGGAGAGAGAGGTGCATCCAAAGCTTGGTTTCCATTTGAGGATTCCCCGCGTGCGGGGAGGGTGCGTCACGCAAGAAGATCACAAACACACACAAGCAGAAAGCGAACAAAGATCCCAGTCTCGTTCTATCTATGCGGTGAGAAGAATAACAATCCGTTCTAGCGCTATCTCCTCTATGGTTCCCCCCTCGCGCGCGCGCTCCTTCTCTAACAGGTCGGAAATATAGATACTGTACAGTTCACTGGAGGGACGTCACAAGCGCCTGAGCCACTTGGGAGGCGTTGGCCGAGCATAGAGCTAGGAAGAGAGAGCGACGCCCCGTCTTCTGCCAAAGAGAGCGTCAATGGCCGACTTCCGTTTCGTACCGGAAAAGCAAGCTGCGCGTCTCTCTAGCCTCTTGCTCGACTGTGGTCGGGTCTGTCGCCATGGTGTCGCCGGGTGAGGAAGTTATTTCCGGTGCCACAGAAATAAGGGCCGGGTGGGGGGACGGTGACCTGGGAACGAGGCCCTCTTAACCGGGAGGGAGGGGAGGGAGTCCTTCTGAGTAACGCGCATGACCTTGCGATGGTCTTTGTTCGATTTATTTGCAGGCCGCCGTTGTTCCCGCCAGCCGTAGCTTGCATGGCCAATCGGGAGGGTCGCAGGCTCGCCCTACCTGCTTTGAAACTGATTTTGAAATCTCTTCCGTCATCAAAGGGTTCTTATTCACAAAGACTGGGAGAAAAGTTTTGAGGCGGGGAGAGGGAAGTGTGTGCGATTTGTTACCAGAAAACGAGGGGACCACACTAAGTTCAGCATCAGTTTCTCTTTTTCTCTCCCCTCCCCTTCTCTCAAGTGGAGATGGGGAGCCTGCAGCCCTCCAGACTTCAAATTCCCATCAGCGCCAGCCAGCAGGGTTGGTGGTCTGCAGTGATGGGAACTACCGGTAGTTCAGGGATATCCGGAGGACCACAGGGTCACCACCTTTGATCTAGGGCTTCCCATCACCTCATATATTGATGCTGTAGTTTATGCTGTTGGAAGTCTTACGGGTGTGGGGGCTCTGGTACCACGTCAAATGGTGTTGGTGCTGGGGAACTGTTAGACGCTGAACCTTGAATCATTCCCTAACTCATGCATTGAAAAATTCTTGAAAACAATTCTTAGACTGTGGGGATTAGAGCGCTGTGTTGTTGCAGGTGAAGTTGCTGCTTTGGTCTTGGTGGCTGTTCTTTGGGGAGGAACCAATCCATTTTTGAAAAGAGGAACTGAGGGTCTGGAGCGAGTGAAGAGAGAGAGCAGAACTCTACAGCTGCTGGCAGAAATTAAATTCCTTTGCCTCAATTACAAGGTATTGTTGCACACCACTCCAATCTCTAAGTGGTGTGAGATTCCCAGGTGGTCCCAGGGTTTGTGTTTCCTTTTGGAAATGAGGCACACTGGAGACTCTGGTGTCTATGATGTATGGTCTCTTTACACATATATACAACCTAAGCCTATGATGGAGGGATTCACAGCATCAATAGCCCAAGAGGGCTTTTCCCACAGCTACAGCCTTGGACTCAAGCAGAAATAAAATGTGGTTATTTATTCATGAGATTTGTATGTTGCCTTTCATAAAATGGTATCCTAAGGCAATTCAAGGTACAATTTAAAACACAGTACAATAAACTACAGTAAATGCATGTATAGTAAAATAGATGGTGGTTCAAAAGATTACTAAAACATCGCAATCATAAAACAGCAGAGTAGACAAATTTTCTAGCAACACAAAATTTAAAACATCAGATCTTTAAATGCCTGAGAGTAAAAATGTTTTAACCTGGTACATAAGATAGTAAAGTAGACATGAAGCAAGGGAGGGTGCTTCACAGCTGAGGCACCACAGATGAAAAAGCTCACTGTTGTTGCCACCTAGCAGGTTTCTGATGTGGGGGAACACAGCAGAGAACTACTGGGTGGGATCATACTTGCTTTTGGAGGTGACATGAGAGTAGGTGGTTCTTAGGATGCCTAGATCCTAAGCCAGGCATCCCCAACCTGTGGCCCTCCAGATGTTTTGGCCTACAACTCCCATGATTCCTAGCTAACAGGACCAGTGGTCAGGGATGATGAGAATTGTAGTCCAAAACATCTGGAGGGCCGAAGGTTGGGGATGCCTGTCCTAAGCTGTAAGGGGCTTTAAAGGTTGAAACTAGCACCTTGTATTGGACTGGTAAAGAACTGGTAGCCAGTGAAGAACTTTCAGAATTGATATACTTTGCTCCCAGTGACCCATTCCAGTTAAAATTGCATTTGCCATATTTTGAATCAGTTGCAGCTATTAACAAAAACAGCCCCATTTACAACACATTGCAGTAGACCAGTATTCTTCAATCTTGGTTCCCCAGAAGTTGGACTACAATTCCCATCATCCCTCACCATTTGTGAAGTGGGCTGGGGAATTGTAGGTCAGCAACAGCTGGGGAACCATGGATGAACACTGCAGTAGCCTGAAATGAGGTATTAGCAGCTAAGGTCTTTTTAGGATCTCATTGCAGTTCATTGTCATTTCAAATCCAGTGATCCTGGAGGTCTGACCATGCTGTTATTTTTCATTTTTGCAGTATGTGGTGCCATTTGTGCTCAACCAGTGTGGCTCTTTTGTCTACTATCTTACTTTAGGATCTACAGGTTGGTCCTTAATTACTGCTTATAGAGGATGTGAGTGATATTTGGGGAAGAGATGCAGACACTTCCAAGTCTTGATTACTGTTTTGTGGCAAGTTTCAAATAGAACATACTGCAAGTGGGGGGGTGCCATTTTTGAACGCTCCCCTGTGTAAAAACACTAACAAACCTGCAGAGATAGAGCCAACTCAACAAGAACTGAGCTTGCTTAGAACCTGCTCAATTTTTGGTTTGTTTACTGACAGAATGCTTTTCACAAGGGGAGCATTCAAAAACAACACCCCTCACCTACAGCCTGAAGTGGTATCATTCACTCTGTCACCTGCACATTCTACCACTTCATTGTGCTGCATGTGTAGACAGAGTCACAGTCACCGTGGCTTTTCTGTGTTTATTGTGAGATTGCGGCTCCTCCCGCATGCAAGCTTTTTGCAGCATCCACATGACATTTCTGGCACAAACGCCAGCCCATTATTTTTCATGCATATAACCTGGATTTACTTTTTTAATAGTAAATCTGGTAAGTGTAAAAACCCTAAAACCTGTTGCTATATTAAGCCCCCCATCTGTGCAATCTTCTTCACTTACTCAAGGGACTGCACTATCATAGGTCAGTCTGGAAGTATCTTCCCTGCAGACACTTTCCTGCTTGAGGATGTACTGTTTCCATCCCAGAGCCATTTCATATTTGTTTGATTAGATCAGATGCTTCAATGGTAACCCTTTCCCTCTTCCATTTCAGACCTGACCTTGGCTGTACCTCTTTGTAACTCTCTGGCTCTGATGTTCACATTAGCAACAGGGAAGGTTCTTGGAGAAGACATTGGCGGTGCAAGTAGGTTTCTCTTTTCTTGAGCAGATGCCAACCCTGTCAGCTCTAGCTGTGCCCTTCTTACAACTGTGCCCTTCTTCATAGAGAGCCAACAAGATTTGCATATAAATGAATGCCATATGCACCTCTCTTCCATGAGCAAGTTTCATTGAAGTGGATAGCAACAGGGATCACTTTCAGAGCTTTTGCTTATTTTTCCATTTTTTTCCCTTTAGGAGCAGCACTGGGAATGCTACTGACAGCTTTGGGAGTTGCACTCTGCATAGCCGGGTCTGTACATGAGACATCATGAGAACCGTCTTGGAAGAAGGGAAGAATTTGTGGAAGGCAACAGTTCTCCATGCTAATGCTGTCTCTGCTCGTAGGGCGCACGCACACACACAGCATCTTTGGAGGCACCCAGTGGACTCCGCACAAGCTTAGAGCTGTTAAGGCCTGAAGGGAAAGCATTGTCTTCCTTAACTTCTAGCCCCACTGGTTGGCAGTGGGCCCTGGGTGGAATGACTTGGCATTGGGGTGCTCCTGCCAGCCTGTCCACAGCAGAACCCTTGAGAGTTCTGGGGGTGCCTTCACATTAGTGGTGCAATAAGGAGCATTTTCAACTCGGGCAGGGTTTGTTCAAAGTGCTCAAGAAAGCAATTTTCTGCAAAGGTGAACTAAAAGTGCAGGCATTCCTGCTAGTGCACATGCAGAGCTCTGAGGGAGGACAGAGGAGGAAGACAATGGAAGTGCTGAACTGTAAAGCCCCAAACAGCATCATCTGAAGGACTGCTTAGGCCTATGTGAAGTTGCCTAAGCACTGAAATTGGCTTTGGCAGCCCAGCTCTCTGGCCCATAATTTGTTAAGATCAGAAGGGCATGCAGAAAGACTAGGCTGGAAGACAATATGTTGGGAAAGTCTGGTCTAGGCTAATGCCTAGATTTTTTTCTGTGGATTTACTCTTTGATGCTTATTTTAATTGTTTCTTAATCATAGTATAAGCCACCATAGAAAGTTGTTACCTGTACAGGTGATGTCTAAATGATTGTAAACAAATAAAAACAATACTGCATTTGAGTATGTGCAGAGTGGCTTTTCCCTGCCACTGTGCAACCACAGCTCCTCACCCGCCCAAGCTACTGTAATGACAGCACAGGCTTCTAGGCCATCTTGAGCTCCAGCACTAAAGAAAAATGAATGAAATAAACCCCTGGTGACTCTGGGCAAAGCATAAATCTTGTGTTGGCTGCATTTGCAAAGTATCATGTGTGGACAGCTTTACCCTCTTCTTCGGAAACTCCCCGGTGTTTTCAATGAATTCAAGAAAGAGTAATTAGTTGTACACACGCGGGACTTGCAACAGAGTGTTGCAGTGGTTGTTGGTTGTTGTTTTTTAAAATAATAATTAAAGATTTTCTTGGTTTACATAAGTATGTGCATTGCTTCTTTTTTCCGGTTGTAAAGTCTTTTCTACAGATTGGTTACATTTCATATGAGAACATCAGTGTTGTATACAGTATAAGGTTAGGGAAGAAGGAGGTGGAGGGGGGGGAGGTGAGGGTTGCAGTGTTGAGTGCAAGATACTCCACCATCTTTTATCCCACAAAGTTTCCCATCAGCAGCACCCCTCCCCCCAAATCAGTATTCTGTGGCCACAGAACATGTCTAGTCTTCATTTTTTCTATTTTTTTAAAAATCTAGAAACATTAGCACTCCCCACCCTCCAATAATAATTATAATAATAATAATTTATTATTTATACCCCGCCCATCTGGCTGGGTTTCCCCAGCCACTCTGGGCGGCTTCCAAAAGAATATTAAAATACTGTGATACATCAAACATTAAAAGCTTCCCTAAACAGGGCTGCCTTCAGATGTCTTCTAAAAGTCTGGTAGTTGTTGTTCTCTTTGACATCTGGTGGGAGGGCGTTCCACAGGGAGGGCGCCACTACCGAGAAGGCCCTCTGCCTGGTTCCCTGTAACTTGGCTTCTCGCAGTGAGGGAACCGCCAGAAGGCCCTCGGTGCTGGACCTCAGTGTCCGGGTAGAACGATGGGGGTGGAGACGCTCCTTCAGGTATACTGGACCGAGGCCGTTTAGGGCTTTAAAGGTCAGCACCAACACTTTGAATTGTGCTCGGAAACGTACTGGGAGCCAATGTAGGTCTTTCAAGACCGGTGTTATATGGTCTCGGCGGCTGTTCCCAGTCACCAGTCTGGCTGCTGCATTCTGGATTAGTTGTAGTTTCCGGGTCACCTTCAAAGGTAGCCCCACGTAGAGCGCATTGCAGTAGTCCAAGCGGGAGATAACCAGAGCATGCACCACTCTGGCGAGGCAGTCCGCGGGCAGATAGGGTCTCAGCCTACGTACCAGATGGAGCTGGTACACAGCTGCCCTGGACACGGATTTAACCTGTGCCTCCATGGACAGCTGTGAGTCCAAAATGACTCCCAGGCTGCACACCTGGTCCTTCAGGGGCACGGTTACCCCATTCAGGACCAGGGAATCCTCCACAACTGCCCGCCTCCTGTCCCCCAGAAACAGTACTTCTGTCTTGTCAGGATTCAATCTCAATCTGTTTGCCGCCATCCATCCTCCAACCGCCTCCAGACACTCACACAGGACCGTCACCGCCTTCACTGGTTCTGATTTGAAAGAAAGGTAGAGCTGGGTATCATCTGCATACTGATGAACACCCAGCCCAAACCCCCTGATGATCTCTCCCAGCGGCTGCATGTAGATGTTGAAAAGCATAGGGGAGAGGACAGAACCCTGAGGCACCCCACAAGTGAGAGCCCAGGGGTCTGAACACTCATCCCCCACCACCACTTTCTGAACACGGCCCAGGAGGAAGGAGCGGAACCACTGTATGACAGTACCCCCAGCTCCCAGCCCCTCAAGACGGTCCAGAAGGATGTTATGGTCGATGGTATCAAATGCCGCTGAGAGATCCAGCAGAACTAGGAAACAGCTCTCACCTTTGTCCCTAGCCCGCCGTGATGAGGCCTGAATCCCGATTGGAAGGGATCCAAATGGTCCGCTTCTTCCAGGCGTGCCTGGAGTTGTTCAGCAACCACTCGCTCAATCACCTTGCCCAAGAATGGAAGATTTGAGACTGGGCGATAGTTGGCCATCGTGGCCGCATCTAAAGATGGTTTTTCAAGAAGCGGTTTAATAACCGCCTCTTTCAACGGGTCTGGGAAGGTTCCCTCACGGAGGGAAGCATTCACCACCCCACGAAGCCCATCGCCCAGCCCTTCCCGGCTAGCTTTTATAAGCCAGGATGGGCAAGGATCCAGGAGACAGGTGGTTGGTTTCACTCGTCCAAGCAGCCTGTCCACATCCTCGGAGGTAACAGATTGGAATTGATCCCACGCAATTTGACTAGACAGGACTCTAGCACTCTCCCGCCCTGGCCCTGCTCCCACGGTGGCGTCTACCTCTTCCCGAATCTGAGCGACTTTATCTGCAAAAAACTTTGCAAAATCATTGCAGGAGATCATGTGGCCCGTACTGGGCCCCGATGTAGCAGGTGGTTCCACTAAATTGCGGACCACCTGAAAAAGTCTCCTGCTGCTGTTTTCTGCAGATGCAATAGAGGCGGCGAAGAAGGCCTTCTTCGCCGTCGCTACCGCCACTTGGTAGGCTCGACACTGAGCTCTAACCTGTGTCCGGTCAGCTTCAGAATGGGTCATCCGCCACCGGCGCTCTAGCCGTCTCAACAATTGTTTCATTGCCCTCAGATCCGTGGAAAACCACGGGGCTGTCCGGGCTCCATGCAATCGGAGAGGGCGCTTCAGAGCCAAACAGTCAATAGCCCTGGTTAACTCCACATTCCAGCGGGCCACCAGGGAATCAGCTGAAAGGCCATCAACATGGGATAAAGCATCCCCTACCACTCTCTGGAAGCCATTTGGATCCATTAAGTGGCGGGGGCGGACCATCCGAATCGGTCCCACCTCCCTGCAGAGGGGAAGGGTCGCGGAGAAGTCAAGTTGCACCAGGCACTTCTTTTGTTTCGCTTTTATTTAGTGTCAGAACACCAACATCCATGGAGGTAAACACCAGGTCCAAGGCATGTCCGCGGCTATGGGTTGGGCCAAAGTTATTCAGGGACAGCCCCATGGAGGCCATGCTTTCCACGAAGTCCCGAGCGGCCCCTTGTAAGGTCGTGTCGGCATGGATATTAAAATCCCCTAGGACAACCAAACTAGGTGTCTCCAGGAGAACATCCGCCACGACCTGAAGCAGCTCGGGCAGGGAATCCTTGGTGCAGCGGGGAGGTCGGTACACCAAAAGGAATCCTGTACTGCCCCTATTGCCCAACTTCCAGAACATGCACTCAGAGAACTGGGTCTTCCTAACAGGACGCCTGGTGCACACTAATGACTTCCTAAAAATCACTGCAACCCCCCCTCCCCGCCCACAAGGCCTGGGTTGCTGTGCGTAAGAGAAACCCGGTGGACAAGCAGCGGCAAGAACAGGCCCACCTGCTTCATCCAACCAAGTCTCTGTTACACAAGCCAGGTCAAATCCTCCATCCATGATCAAGTCATGGATGGCAGTGGTCTTATGAATCATTGACCTGGCATTGCACAGCAGCACCTTCAGGCTATGTGGGTATCCCTTGCTGATTCTAGTATCCGTCCAGACAGGACCAGACCCGGAGGCAGGGATAGTCCTCAGACAACGACTAAACCTGCCTCCTCTGTAATGACATGGTCTGGTCTTAGCGTAACTCCTCCTCCTACCCGTGATCACTGAGATCGGTTGTCCCAGCGCATCCCCCTCTGTGGAACATACCCCAGCCATTTTGTTGGCTGGGACCCACTCCCCGGCAGCCCTGACCCTTCCCCTTAAGAACAAAATAAGACCTTAAAACAATAAAAACAAAAACAAACAAACAAACAAAATTCAGAAAACAAAAAGCAATACAAATGAAAAACTATAAAAATTACAAATCCATTAAAATCAAACAAATTCCCAACTAAACATCCATCCCACCCCCATCCCCGTCCCCACATATACAAAAAAAATAAAAGGAAAAGGAAAATTTTAAAACATTTTAAAAGGAACTCTGCGCCCCACCGGATCCCCCTGGGCCGCAGCAGCAGTGACAGCAACCGTCCCTGTGAGTCCTGTCAGGCCCTGCCCTGGGCCAGATGGTGAGTGGCAGGAAGGAGCAGGGCCCTCAGACACTCACACAGGAGAGTCCTCCTGGGCAGCAGAACGCAGCAGTCCCTGTGAGTCCTTCAGGCCCTGCCCTGGGCCAGATGGTGAGTGGCAGGAAGGAGCAGGGCCCTCAGACACTCACACAGGAGAGTCCTCCTGGGCAGCAGAACGCAGCAGTCCTTATGAGGCCTCAGGCCCCGCCCTGGGCCAGATGGTGAGTGGCAGGAAGGAGCAGGGCCCTCAGACACTCACACAGGAGAGTCCTCCTGGGCAGCAGAACGCAGCAGTCCCTGTGAGTCCTTCAGGCCCCGCCCTGGGCCAGATGGTGAGTGGCAGGAAGGAGCAGGGCCCTCAGACACTCACACAGGAGAGTCCAAGCCTTCAGAAACCCATCCCATGTGTGTAGATTGTCGTTGTGTATATACTGCTAATGTAGCAAAGTACAGAAGAATAAGAAAGCAAAGATTTAAGAAGATAACTGTGCTGAAGACACATGTCTCGATATTTCACCTTTATTCCACAGAGTGTGGTGGTTTGCATGTGGCAACATCACTGCCTCAGTATCACTCAAGGAATAAATAGTTTGTGTAAAACGTTATCATAGCAGAGGGCTGTAAAGGGGCAATTTCTCATGTGACTACTGTGTAATTTTTCCATATAGGGAGGTTTCACAAAAATGGCTCCTTATGTGAAAATGTGGCAATAAAATATTGTATGCAAACTTAAGTAGCAATAAAATGAAGGTAAAATCAGCCCTCACTAATAAATGCTCATCATTCTTGTGTCAAAGGAGTGGGTCAAAAATGCTGGATGAGAAGTAGGGATTCAATGATGGAAAGAAAGTTGCATTCTTGAAGGAATATTAAACAAGGTCCTGGAGGGGAAAAAAACACCCTGCAGTTTAAAACCTACTTTTATATATACTATACAGTGGGAAACTGGAGAGAGGTTGCCTGGCTCACCTCTTCCAGCTGTCTCACTGAAAAGGAAAGAGACCCAGGGGCATTATCAAATTGAAAGCAAAAATGGTTATGGTCTGAACAAGAATTGAGAAAAATGATTATGTTAAGACAGGACTTGCCCGTCTGACTCGCACTGGAACAATGTCTTCCGACCCCCATAAAGCCCCTCAGCCCCCTTCCACAATGAACCCTGCTCTAAGAGACACACCCGCAACAGGCAAAGCTGTGACATGAAAAATCAGAAGAGAATCTTCACTTGCTTTCACAAGCATGAAAGCTGGGACCGTGCAAAGTAGCCAGCTCCAGGGAACCACAAGCCCTTCCCTGCAGTTATGGTGGGAGCTGCTCTCCCAATGCTTTCTTCCCCCTGATAGCTGGTAAGAACAGCTACATCTGTTTCTGTGTGACTGGGAACATAGGCTGGAGACCTCCAAGTCGGCAGTCACTCTGGGCTCCCCAACTTCTGTTTCAGGATCAAATACTATGAAGAAGGGAGAGAGGGAGAAAACAGAGGGAGAAAAGGGAGAAATAAGGAAATGAGTTGTGGATGAAGTCTTGTCCTTTGTACAGCACCTAGTGCACTGTTGGTTCTGAAATGAATATTAAACACTAATAAGCACCAGCATACCTTTAGACTCCAATGGATACTGCCTCTGATAATTTTAGCTATTTGTGGCTGAGCACTCACCCACTGAATTTAAAAGAAGCAAAAGCTGAAGAATCATCCCAGACCCACCAGCTCTTTTCTCAATGGTGGGAGGGTGCTGTAGGCATCATCTTACAAAGGTGTGAACAAGAAGTCACAGCTCCACACCGCAGCACCTGCTCTCCTAGCGTCTCCTCCCCATGCACAGAAGGCACCCCATGGCTCCTTGAGAACCAGCTCTTACGTTCTTACGGCTGGCAATCGCTTGTTGCAGCCACAGCAGCTCCATGGCCAGGTGCTTTCGGTAGTGCTGGAGGTCAGGCACAGCTTGGGGCATCTCTGGTACTTTTTGGAAATGAAGCTCTGCACAACAAAAGGTCAAGAAACTACTCTTAGTCTGCCTCCCCCTTGCCATTCCCCTCCTGTTGGCTCCTCTTCCCTGTCCCCCCCCCCCACTACCAGGTAAGTTTATTGGGGCAGGGACCTGCCTTTTCAGCATAAGCAAAAAGCACTATGTTGGGTGATGATGCTGAAGAACAGAGAAAAACAGTAATTACTGCAAAGCAAAGGAAGACAGTGGGTGGAGCTTGGAGTCTCAAATTGTTCCACATGCCTTACCTTGGCTCAGCCTTGGAGACTCCATGTCGAGGATCATGCTGCTCCATTCGGATGACATGCTGTTGTGGTGCTGGCCTTCCTCATTGTCTCCTGGCAGGCTGCAGGCATTCCCAGGGGGCCTGCCCACAAGACACTCCTCCTCAGCTTCAGTTACAGCCACCACCTCACCTGGAAGGCTGCTAGGAAGCTGCATCTTGCAATCAGGGTCTTTTTCGGAGATTAGCTCTTGACAACAAAGCTCTGTCTCCTTTTCATGCAACTTGTTCTTGTTGGCTCCTGGCTCTTGGACACTTAATTCCCTGGCTTTTATTGGTTTCTGGACAGACTATAAAACAGAGGAAGAAGAGCACCATTTTCAGTACAAGGCTGCAACAGTAAGCAGCACCCTCGCATTTACTGAAGTCAGTTCTCATTTTCCTCTTCTCTTTCCTTCTGGTGCAATTAAAAGCCAGTGAAAGCACTGCCAGCTTCTACCAAGAGCAGAAAGAACCAGCAACTGTACCTTTGGAAGAAACACTGGCACTGGCATGGAATGCCGGTTCCACTTCAGCCAATCCAGATCCCCTTCAATCTCCTTGACGATGCTCTCATATTCTCCCTTTAAGCTTTGAAATCTCTTCCTGACCAGGTAACCCCTGACATGAGCCTAGGAAGTAAATGAATCATAAAAAAATAACAATCACAAATTAGGAAGGAATTAGAGGCCATGAGCCCAAGCCTGGATATAACACAGGCCAGTCTTCTAGGGCTGCCATGACTCCCCCCCCCCCCCCACTTCCTGGTCTTGTGCCTTTAAAAAGCAACCCAACAAGCAGGAATTATACAGTGATGGTTTTTCTCTCTCCATCTTTGCCAGGCTGCTGTGGAAGATGCAGGAGAAAGGCCAGTTAGGAAGTTGGCAGTCCTAGTATACTCTGCTCCTGACCCCAATCCCAAGAGAGGAGATGCTGGAGGCAGGAAAGGAAAGAAAGAGGAGCAAAAGGCATATGTATGTGTGCATATTTATATATTACACATGCTACCACCACCACTTTTGAGAACTTTTCCCTCTGGGCATTCTTTAACAGAAGCCACCATTTCCATTTAAAAGCAGCAGCAGCAAAAAATGTTTTAAGCAGAGCAGTTTATTTGCTGCAAGGGAATCACTGAGGAAAGGGATGGGATGGGTGAAATGTGTATTTACGCAAAACAGGCCATGTTGGGAAGGGAGAGTATCTGCTTTGCATGCAGAAGCTCCTCTCGCCTGCTTTGCACCCGCACCAAGCCTCCCGCCCTCCCAGGGCTGCTGCTCCTTTTCAGGGTCCTCAGGGGGATGAGGCCGCGATAGGAAGCCAAACCATGAGGACGAGCAGCCCCGGGTCTGCCTTGAGTGACAGGTCCACCATGCCAACCGGTGCCACCCACCATCCTGGTTCCGGTACCTGCAGCGTCACCAGCACCTTCCTCCTCCTCCTCAGCACTAGCTCCTGCTGCTCTTCCTCGCTCTCCGTCATCTTCTTCGGCTTTGGCTGCCCAGGCAACCGCGCTTCCCGATGACGTCTCCGATGCGCGACAAGCGAAACCACACGTTCGTATTCTTGCAGTTCCCACGAGCAGTCGCGAGGTGGCGCTGCCTAGGCGCGCTCTTTGTTCTTTAGGCTGCCCACGTTGCAAAGGGGATGTGTTTCTCTCCGATTCCTTAGTGCTGGGCTTCAGCCGGTTTGCCGCTTACTCTCACCTGGCCTCCCCAACACTGGCCCAATCTTCTGGGTCCTGTAACTGACTGCTGTTCTCCAGGTGCACCAAAGATGTCTTGTCCACCCGTTCCCTCCCCTCCCCCCGCGGAAACCCTCTCTTTAGCGCTGAATCAGCAAACATCACTTGGGTCCCGCCCCCGCCCCCCCATTGCTCCCTTTGCTCCAATTCAGCGCTAAAGAGCAGGTTTTCTTGCGGAAAGCACCGGGACAAGTGGAAAGTCGCTTGGGCTTGCGCTTTCTAGCCATGGAACAAGCCCTGAGGATGGTAAACACCCAGGAGCCAGTAATAGGCCTGCAGCTACTCCTCTCTTGCTCACTTGACTTTTCCTTCTTTCAAAAGCTTTCATGCAATTAAAAAGCAAGGTTAGCTATTAACTCTAGAATACTTTATAAGCTTCATGTCTTTTATGATCAGGCTTCCTATCACTTGGCCTTGGTGCCCCCGCTATAGGCCTAGTCGCTCTGTTCATTCTTCTGATTCTGTGCTTATTCATCCCATGGTTTCTTGCACTTTGTTGCCCTTTTTCTCTTCCAGATGCTTGGAATTCTATTCTGGAACACTCACAGGCTGCCCCTCACCCTGTATGATTGAATCTCTGTTACATAAGAACATAAGATGAGCCTGCTGGATCCAGCATCCTCTTCTCAGTGACCAACCAGGTGTCTGGGGAAAACCAGCAAACAGGATTTGAGCACTGTCGCCTCCTGTGGCTTCCAGGAGCTGGTATTCAGAAGTATTGCTACCTCTAGCTGTGGAGGTAGAGCATAGCCATCATGGCTTGTAGCCATATTCACAGAGGAGAGTTTTTTTTGCAGGAGATTCATCACCCAGATCCAAACATCTATACATACTCCCCACACCCACACCCACGGGAAAACCAACCAATTGCATAGAAAAATATTTTTATTTTAAATTAAATGTTAAAAAGTTATGCATAAAGAGTTTTCAGTATTTTCATCTACTGTATAAGGAACTGTCCATGAGAGAGTCAGATTTCTTCAGACATGCTTCTCTGCCTGTCCTGGGGCAATTGAAAAAGAGACTGGGCAGTTTACCTACTGCTCCCCACTGGGACATATTAAGAAGAGGACAACCTAGGCAGAGGCTGATGTAGTCCATGGCAGCAGGAAGGCACTAGGGTTGGAGAAAGTTGGTGCAGCCTATGGCAAGCTATATGACTGCTTCTGAAGGGAGACTGAAAACGTTTGCCCACATTGCAAAGAAAACCAACTGCTTCCAAAACAGTTTAGCTCCATCCAATGAAAGCAGTCGCTTGATCTGTAAGAACTCTTGCATGGCTGAAGCATCTTAGCCCATTGGCAGGAGAAGCTATGGCAGCCAGGCCAAATTTCATGTGCCACAAGCCAGCCCAGTTAGCTGTGGCCTGGCTTCAGAGGGTAAAAAATGAACTGAATCCATAGTTGATGTTTGTGGGCCAATATGGAGGGGGATGCAGGAGGGTATGGGGGCAGGAAAGAAAGGTATGCTGATCACCTTTGGTTTCACTTGACAAACACCCACTGCACCATTGCCATAGTAACTGCTGCTAGACCATCCCAGTGAGCAAGGTGTCCTCAGCCACAGAGCAGCCGCCTGAAGCAGGCAGGAGGAAAGTACAAAATGGGTGGCGTCAGGCACTGCTAGTCACACACCAATATGGTTCTCTGGATGTGGCTGAGATGGGGAAGGCCACAGGCTGTGGAGCAGAGGGGTATCCTTCCCCCCCCCCCCACCAAAAAAGGTACAGATTCAGCTAAGAGTTCAATAGTGATAAGCCAAGACAGAGAAGCTGCAGCAGTGCAGCTCATTCAGTCCTTGGTAGAGATTGCGGAGGGAGTGTTGGGAGTATGTGAGGATGGGATGGCAGGGCCTGCCAGCTCTATGGCTCCACTTCCAGGTGCGTGGCGCTTACTGTCCAGTGACCCAGGTACAGGCACCGTCTGCTTCAGCCACTCAATTTCTGCCTGCAAAGGAAGGAAGAAACAAAAGTGAGCCATGCACAGCTCCCCAAATCCAAGCACAGGAACAGCTAGACATTGTGGAGCCTGTGGCAGCGGAGCAAAATGGCTGTACTTCCTCCAGTCACGGCTGGTCAAGTTTATTTCGACACCCAAGGCAGAAAACCCCACAATTATCTCTTGCTGGATGTAAACCCCCCCCCCCACCAATAAATTAAACAACAGTTTTCAGCCTTTCATGACCTCCAAAATCTGTGGCCTGAGGCAGCTGCCCCCCTGTAACTATGGCAAGGCCGGCCCTGCTTGGCTTTGGCTATGTATCCCAACAGCAATTCTTTCTCCCTCCAAAGCCATTTCCTACCTGTAAAGCGGCCCGCTTGGTCTGCTCACGTCCTATCTCCACCTTCAGATCCTCCATGTCTTTCCTGCAAGAGGAAGGAGAGATGTGAATTGGGGGGGGGGGGCAGGACCAGCTCTCCTCCACCCCATTGTTGTGGGAGAATCCTTAAGAAATGTACAAACACACACTAACAAGTTAGCTACAGCCAGCCTTCCCCAGCCTGGTGTTGTGAACTACAGCTCCCATCAGCCCCAGCCGGCACAGCTGCATGATGCTAAGGTTGGTGGGAGTACAGTTGTGCAGGCTGGGGCTGATAGGAGTTGGAGATCAAGACAGCTGAAAAGCACCAGGTAAATATACCTTCTTGAAGAAACCAGAGGCCTTTCTCCTGGGCATCGTGGGCCAATTGGTGCCAAAGAAGGATAGAACTTTCTTTATGTATGCAACAACAGCAGCAAGAATACTTATTGCAAAGTATTGGAAGACACAAGATCTACCCACTCTGGAAGAATGGCAGATGAAGGTGATGGACTATATGGAACTGGCAGAAATGACCGGCAGAATCCGAGACCAGGGAGAAGAGTTGGTGGAAGAAGATTGGAAGAAATTTAAAGACTATCTACAGAAATATTGTAAAATTAATGAATGTTAGAATGATTTTGGATAAAAAGTTAAGTGGTTTTTAGCTATAATGCTATAAGGAATATGAAAAAATGGATTATTAATAGGTAAAAAATTAATGTTACAATATTTTAAGATTAAAGACTAGGATAAGCAAAGAGGGAAAGGATTTGCTGAACTAACAAGTTTAATTGGAATACAAAAAGGGAGGTGTGAGGAGGTCCGGGAAACAAGCAAATGAAAGATAAGTGATGGAAGGATGGAATTGTTTTTTAACTATTTTTATTTTGTATTTTGTATTTTTTCTTTTTCTTTTTTCATTTTGTAATATTTTGAAAATTTCAATAAATATCTTTTTTAAAAAAAGAAAAGAAAAGCACCAGGAAGGCTTCTTTCAGGAAGGCCTTGAACAGATGGACAATGACACCACCAAGCTGAATGCATGACTTGTGACATTGCTTTGCGCTTGTCCACTTGTGGGCAGGAGAGGCTTCTCCAGAGCTTCTGGAATCTCTGCCTGGAAGAGAAGAGGAACCTGCCTACCGCTGGCCCACCTCACCGATGCTGTGCACGCATCAGGTCCATCATGGTCTTCAGAGACCGGAGCTCTGCCTTGAGATCATCCAGAGATGCTGGCTGTTCCTCTGTTTGTGATGCCTCACAGGTTAGAGCTGTAGGCTCTTCTCTGGTGTAACTGGACTGCTCCTTCAACTGCCAGGTGAGAGACAGATACAGGACAGAGAGGGTTGGAAGGGACTGATGCTTCAATTCCTCCATGGGCCAAGGCTCCCAACCCCCATAGTAAAACAAAGGCAGGTGATGGAGGGCTGAAGCCCACCAATCAGAGAATCTTAGAATTGTAGAATTGGAAGGGACCCCAAGGGTCACCCAATCCAACCCCCTGCAATGCAGGAATCTCAGCTAAAGAATCCCCAATAGATGGCCATCTGGCCTCTGTTTAAAAACCTCCCAGGAAGGAGAGTCCACCACCTTCCGAGGGAGTCTGTTCCACTGTTGAACAGCTGTTACTCTAAAAATGTTCTTCCTAATGTTTCATCATAATTTTCTTTCTTATAATTTGAATCCATTGGTTTGGGTCCTCCCCTCTGGAGCAGCAGAAAACAAGCTTGCTCCATCCTCCATTTGACAGCCCTTCAGATACTTGAAGATGGCAGTCATGTCACCGTTCGGTCTTCTCTTTTCTGGGCTAAGATCCTGAAAATGGTACCCAGAAAGGAGGAGGAAACCATGGACCGCACAACTGTTTAAACCAGTTTAAGCCTATTGTGTTGCTACCTCACACAACTCACCAGTTCAGGGCCTTTAGCTTTCTCTGTGGAGCTCGAGGGCTGGGTTGATCCCATCTCGTCCTGCAACAGCCAATAAGAGAGAGATTTGGTGCCAGCCATCATCAAGACTAGCCATGTTTTAATTTGTATTTAAATATGCTTGTTTTAATTTATATTTCACAAAATTTATACACCACTCAATTGTGAAAAACCACAAAGTGGTTTATGAACAGAATAAAACAATATAATTATCAGTTAAAACAATTAGAAGCAACTATGTAGAACATTAAAAAAAAGCAATAAACTAAAAACAGATTGCAACACACACCAACATCCTGCACATCTGGATAGGGCTTACTAAACAAAAAATGTTTTTAGCAGTTGCCGAAAAGAGTGCAGCGAAGGGACCTGTCTGATATCAATAGGGAGGGGGTTCTAACGTGTAGGTGCAGCCACACTAAAAGTTTGATTTTGTACAAATGCAGAGCAGGCATCACATGGCACCTGTGACAGCACCAGTTCTGCAGATCGAAACAGGCGTATATGGGGTAAGGCAATCTCACAGGTAAACGTGTCCCAAGCTGTTCAGGGCATTATATACCAATAACAACACCTTGCACATGGCCCGGTAGCAAATCAGTGACCAGTGCAGATCTCTGAGCACAGGTGCTGTATGCTGATGAGGTCTCACTCCTGACAGCAATCATGCTGCAGCATTCTGCACTAACTGCAGCTTCCGGATCAAGCATGAGGGAAGCTGCACATAGAGCACATGCTTTGCTTCCTCTGCTCTGCAGCCGCTGTTTAAAAAGGCACCTTTAACAGCTCTCTTCCTCCTTCCTTGAGAACAGTTGGCTGGAGGTGGGCAGGGGGTGGCAACAACTCACCAGTGAGCCGGTCATCAGCTGGCTGGGTGGCCTCTTCCCTGGCACTTTAGGGCGGCTGGCTGTTGGGTGGCTCAGTTTGGCACTGGGAACAAGGACGGCATCAAAAGTGTTGATCTCTGTAATGGAGAAAAGTGGCGCTATTGGGGAGCAAGCACAGCTACTGCAGAACCTCAGCCAGGGAGTGCAATACTGGTCAGAGGGAGATCCATCATTCCCAAAGCAAGCCCAGGAAGAGACAGCATGGACTGGGGTTTGCAATGCCCTGCCAGACCCCAAGCTGCTTCTCCACGACTCTGGAGAAGAAGAGGAAAACAAGAGCTCCAGGCAGCCATTTTGTGGGAATGGTTTAATCATATACCAGCAAACTGAGGTTGTGCAGTTAAGCTGGATTTGGGCTCTTTTGCAACATCCTCCCTCCTGTGTGCTCACTGCCCTGCCCATCACATGGATTTTTTGTTGGGGGGGAATAGTAAGAAAAATGATGGGGGAAACACCCAATAAGTGTGGGATACGGGCAACATGGGGCGATGTCATATCACCACTGCACAAATTGATCAGAACAGATGCTCAGTTCACAGTGAGGTTGCACATCCTCAGTGATTTTTTTTGTCAAGATAAAGGCTCAAAACAGAAGTCATTAGCCCCTACAAAAGGGGAGGACACTGGACAGTGGGAGAAGGAATTAAAGGGCAGGCACCTACCTGCTATTTTCTCCTTGCATTTTCCTTTTCCCACAGGGGTTGCTGTGCTGGGAACTGGAATGCCTAAGGATCTGGATCATCATCATGTGCAGAGACAGAGAGAGACACAAAGAGAAATCATGGGAGGAGTGTTTCCAGCTACCCACACCCTTGGCCTTTAGAAACCCCAGAAGAACCTGTTGCTGCAGAAGGACTGTGAGCCACATTATGGAAGTGGTGTTTCTAGGACCAAGGTGAAACTATAAAAGCTCTGTGGATAGTTTTGCTATTGGATTCTGGATGTTGTTTATGTAGTCTTGTTATACTTATATTGCTTGAAATGCTGTTATTTTCTACTGTGCTGTTTTACTATGTTATTATGAAATTGGTTTTCGGCTGTTTAATTTTGTAATGCATTCCTATTTTATTTGTTGTAAGCCACTTTGAGTATGACTTTTGTGTGTGGAAAAGCGGCATATACCGTATTTTTTGCTCTATAAGACTCACTTTTTCCCTCCTAAAAAGTAAGGGGAAATGTGTGTGCGTCTTATGGAGCGAATGCAGGCTGTGCAGCTATCCCAGAAGCCAGAACAGCAAGTGAAAGCAGCCATCCCTCTTGCTGTTCTGGCTTCTGAGATTCAGAATATGTTTTTTCTTGTTTTCCTCCTCCAAAAACTAGGTGCGTCTTATAGAGCGAAAAATACGGTGAGTGAATGAATGAATGAATGAATGAATGAGTGAGTGAGTGAAGAGTTGCTGACTACTAAAGCCACAGAAACAAAGCAGGTACACCCAGCAAATTCACCCCAGACCCAAGCCAGCTAACTGCATCTAATTGGTTAAAAGAAAGTGGAGGTGGATCAGGGGGGGGGTGGAGGGATGAATCCAGATAACACATGAATTTATCACTTCCCTCCAACTATCACAAAATCTGTATCAGAATCCATAAGACACAGAGCTGTCTTACACCAGCCTTTGCCAACTTGGTACTGACTGAGGCCAATGGGAGTTGCAGTTGTAGCACAAAGCATCTGGAAAACACTAGGTTGAGGATAGCTGTGTAGTGGAAATTATAGTACTGTATATGATTTGATAGGCAGCCTACATGCGAAGAGATGTAAAAACTGTGAAAGG
This sequence comes from Podarcis muralis, assembly GCF_964188315.1. Classification (NCBI taxonomy): domain Eukaryota; kingdom Metazoa; phylum Chordata; class Lepidosauria; order Squamata; family Lacertidae; genus Podarcis; species Podarcis muralis. The sequence goes on along the minus strand of NC_135661.1, from coordinate 59,497,270 downwards.
ATATTGTTGGGAGAAATTGCTTATTCAGGCTGTATTACGAATGTGTCAAGAGTGTTCGGCCTTGAGCTAGTCTGATAGAGAGTAGGCACCTTATTCTTCAGCTCTGATAATGCAGGCATGCCTCTCCTCTGAGATTGCAACTTAATTTCTACACATATACAGAGTGAATGCTTCTACAGTGGTGCCTCGCAAGATGAAATTAATCCGTTCTGCGAGTCTCTTCGTCTTGCGGTTTTTTCGTCTTGCGAAGCATGGCTATTAGCGGCTTAGCGGCTATTAACGGCTTAGCGGCTTTAAGAAAAAGGAAACAAACTCGCAAGAACTCGCAAGATGTTTCGTCTTGCAAAGCAAGCCCATAGGGAAATTCGTCTTGCGGAACGACTCAAAAAACGGAAAACCCTTTCGTCTAGCGAGTTTTTCGTCTTGCGAGGCATTCGTCTTGCGGGGCACCACTGTATATACACTTGTGGACTCCACTTTTGTGAGTTCCCTGGCAGCTGTTATTGCTTTGACCAGTCAAAGTTGCCTCAACATTACAATGTTGTATTTAGTGAAGAAATCTACCACAGTGGCCCGATCCATCTGACTGGCAGCACTCTCCAGGTCTGGGGCAGAGTGAGGCCTTTCCCTCAAGCACTACCTGATCCTTTTGGCTAGATACTGCAGCCGGGGCCTCCTTCTACGTGCAAAACACCTGCTGTGCCAGAAAGCAAATAGCTAAGGATTTAAAAATTGCTCCCAGTCTTCCCTCCTACCAGCATTGTGAACCCCACTTAGGAGGGCATATCCCCCAAAGATCTAGGCCTGGCAGGGCACCAGAAGTGCCCTGTTCTAAACAGAGACATGCCAATGCTTGAGGTTGCCTGGAAACGCCACACTCTGCTAAACCAGATGTCTTTCTTTCCAGCCTCAGGTGGCAAATTCTACCTGCCTCTTACTTGCTTTTCTGGTTCTGGGACCATGTCTAATGACTCAAAATGAGTTCATATCAAGTGCTGGCCGATCCCAGGAAAGAGGATGTGCACACACTCTTTCCAAGACTCATCATGTCTTACTTGTGGGGAAGGTTGGGGGCTGGTTTGGTCTTAGCCGGCACTGGAGGAGGGGGAGCTGCCTTCTTGACCGGAAGAGGAGTCAGCCTAGGGCTTTCCATTTTCTTTTGTTCCTTTGAGTCTGCAAGACATGAATGAATGACTTAGGACACACAGTTATTGCAATTCATCTCCTAAGGAAGCATTTCAATAATCTTTTGCTCATGATATCCTCAGCAGAACCATGCAAAGAAGGCCATGATGATTTTATTATTAATTTTAAAATTATTATTTCTGTTTGTATCCTGCTCTTTCTCCCAAAGGAGCCCAGGGTACACCTGCGGGGGGGGGGGGTAGAGATCAGTACAGCATCATGCCCGAGCCCAAGTCTTGCTTCAGCATCCTGCCGGCAAAAAAGAAGGCATGGAAAGGGCCTGTTCTAAAAGCAGAACAGGGAAGATGGAGTGCTGCATCCAATTCTAGCTTAAATGTCAATAATCTACATCTGATACCTTTCCCCTCAGCAGCATGAATATTTATACAGAGGGAAGGAAGACCCTTGACCTGTAGGCAGGATATGGTCCACAGCCAATATTCCCACCTATCAGCTGTCCAGCAGAGAGCAGGTGAAAAGGGAAAAGGCTCTTGACATTTTGCAAAGTAAGCAATTGCAGCTCTTTCTGCTGCAAGATTGCCAAAGCAGAGGGGTAAATGCCTAGCAGAGAGGCAGACCTGTGTTCCTTCCAAAGAGGCAAGAGACTGTCCATGCATTTTGCAATTGCACACATGCTATTTGGCGGGGTTTGAATTGCACTTTGAAGTTGGAGGCTCTGAATAGCAGTAAGGATGTGAGGCAGCACTTGCAATTCAGCTGTGCATTCAAGTTTGAATGGTTCCACAGGGATTACCCTGCTCTGTTCTTTACAGTGGTACCTCGGGTTACATACGCTTCAGGTTAAATACGCTTCAGGTTACAGACTCTGCTAACCCAGAAATATGACCTCAGGTTAAGAACTTTGCTTCAGGATACGAACAGAAATCATGCCCCGGCAGCGCGGCGGCAGCAGGAGGCCCCATTAGCTAAAGTGGTGCTTCAGGTTAAGAACAGTTTCAGGTTAAGAACGGACCTCCGGAACGAATTAAGTACTTAACCACTGTATCTTTAAACCAGACTTGGGCCAGACAACCCTGCGAAATGGGGGACTGCCCTCCGAAAGGGAACTCTTCTGCTCCACTTTGCAAGAAACATGATTGTTCTGCTCAGAACACAAGCAAGCACCAAACCACAACAGGAAGAGGAAGATATGCACACCTCTGCCTTTGTCTCGGCTGTTGCTGTGCAAAGCCAGGGCTGCACATGCTCCGCACAGGCACCCTGGCCCTCTGCAAAAGGTCAGCCAGCAGCTGCCTCCTCACCTTTGTGGTCTCCAGGATGTTTCGTCTCCACCTTGCTACCTTGAAGGACCTTCTTCCCTGGCTTGGGAGCTTTTTCTATTTTTCAAAAAAAAAAAAAAGGAAAGTACTGTAAGATAGGTGATATGAGAAGTGAGGAGGAAAAGAAGAACAAGGCCAGGGGAACCTGTGTCCCTCCAGATGAGCTGCCAGCTCCCAGCCAGCCAGCCTGGCCAAAGTTCAGGGGAGATGATAGGAGTTGAGGCCAACAACATCTGGAGGGCCACAAGATCCCCAACCAGGCATCAGGGAGGATGGGGAAAGAAGAAGGGACGGCTTCCTGGGTCCTCTACACATTGACTGGCAGCAGCGCCTCTCTCCAGGTGGTCAGGCAAGGGGCATTTCCAGCCCTCCCTGGAGATGCGACCATTGAACTTGGGACCTTCTCTACATTGTGCTCTGCCACAGAGCTATGATCCTCTCCCTGACTGACTCCCCCTCGGCCCCTGCTTGCACCCGGACATTAAAATAAATAAATAAATAAATAAAGAGAGCCAGAGATCCAATGGCCAGTGACGGCAACCCCCTTGAGCTACAAAATCCCCTGCCTGAGCCAAGTGGGAGCTTGTGACTTACCGAAGTCCTTCCTCCGCTCTGGTACCTTGGCTTTGATCTGTAGAAGAGAGAAAAGAGCAGCTTGACGGGGAAGGAAGGCGCTGGTGATGAGTCACCCAAAAAGAAAGAGCAGCCTCAGCACCTCAAGGCAGGCCAGGCTTGGGTTTCACTCCTGCACAAGTTCAGAGGCAGAAGAAGTCAAGGAGATCAGAGGCTCAGGGGAGGGAGAACAAGACAAGGGAACCTGCAGGATGGGAGTGAACCTTACAGTGCCCAGGCGGATGCTGAGCAAAGGCACACGGCAGCCTGCAGATTCTGCCAGCAACTGCATGTGGCAGCTTAGGCTGGTTGTCGGGACAGCCTTCCCCAACCTGGTGCCCGCCTATGCCAGCTGTGGCTGATGGGAGCTGTAGTCCAAATTGTCTGGAGGGCACCAGGGTAGGGAGAAGCTGGCTGGATGAGGAGGCTCTTGCAGTCCTCCCTTGTGGCCCTTCAGCCATTCCAAGCCTGTGAAAGTGCTTCAGTGTTGTGTGGAGCAGTCAGCATCTCCCCTCCGCCCTGCCGATTCCTCCTGATGCAAGGGAGGTCAGGGGCCACCCACTTCCTTACCTCAGGCTCCACCTGGGCCAGAGGCATGACAAAGTTGTCCGGGAAAAGCCCCTTCCGGCCACGGCACTCGCCTTCCCACCAGCCCATATCCGCCGTCTCCTGCAACAAGGAAGAGGAAAGGAAGGATATGCACACAGAATTATTTTACAACAATGAATTTAATCAAGAAGAATCATTCAGTTCAGTTGCACCAAAAATTGTTGTAATCTGTCCTTAGCCTACTGTTGTTTTCACCTTTTGAAAATCTTGAATCATTATTAATTCTTCTAATTGATAATTGTTTTTTAAAAAATAATATTTTTATTTGTGTTTCTGATACAATTCCATATCAAGTAAGCGAACTGAAATAATGCAAAGGACACAAAAAAGAAAACTCTGAAATAGAAAAGAAATAACAATTTTAGGATATCGAAAAATAAACAGAAAACTATAATGCATTCCTCCATTGACCTCCTCTCTTCTCCTTCCATGGTCCTCTTTTTCTCGTGTTTTCTTGGTTCACTCCGTCTATCACAACTACTTATATACACATTAGTTTTTTCTTACACTGCTGAAAATCTTACTATCCTGCTAGGTTAATTGTTTGTTTGCAATACTTTTTCATATATAGGATAAAGGATATCCAGTCCTCCTTATATTTTTCATCATTTTGATTTCTTATTCTAAGGGTCATCCCTGCTAACTCCACGTATTCTAACACTTTAATATGCCATTTTTCTTTTGTTGGTACCTTATCTTAATTCCATTTTTGTGCTAGTAATACATGTGCAGCTGTTGTCGCATAGAGGAACAAGTTTTTCCTCTTTTTTAGTCACTTCTGTTGTTATTAACCCCAGCAACAATGCTTCTGGGTTTTCAGAGAAGGTTTTTTTAGTTCATTATAGATCATTTCCCAGTAGTTTTTAATTATATTACACTTCCACCACATGTGGTAAAAGGATCCCTCTGCTGTCTTACATTTCCTGCAATTGCCCTTTGTTGATTTTGACATTTTTGCTTGTCTATTTGGTGTCAGATGCCACCTATGCAGCATCTTCATAGAACTTTCTCTTAGTGTGTAGCATGCTGTAAACTTTATATTTACTTTCCATAACTGCTCCCATAGTGCAAAATTGATATTGTGTCCCACAAACTTTATATTTACTTTCCATAACTGCTCCCATAGTGCAAAATTGATATTGTGTCCCACGTCTAATTGAGAATCCTATTGTTTCATCTTCCTGGTAAACCACCTTCATACTTCATCATATTAATTCCATACTAGTACATTTTTAAAAGACTGTGCTGCTTTCTGTACACAGGTGAGCAGAAACCAAAATACACCTCTTCCACCTGCAAACCTATCTCTCATATTATGACTCTGCTGATTCAAACTTCCTCATGAAGTCTTCCCCTATCCGTCTTCCCAGCCAGGCTCTCAGGAGTTGTTCTAACCCAAGAGAAAGAAAATGGCTACAGCTCTTATCTTCTGATCAGCAAACAAAAATAACAATCACATTTTCATTATGCAAGGCAAACGTTCTGCCCCTCTCACCCTCCTCCACCTGCTGCATGCTTTTGGAAGTCAAGGGCAGGAGCAAGATAAGGTGTTTCCCCCCCCCCTCCTAACACAGGTGTGTGTGTGGATCCCTCACTGGATCACCCAGCAGGAGGTAACACTACTTTTTCTGGTGCCTACTAAAAACTTTTTTGGTTTAGACAAGCCTACGCAGAAACATTAGGAAGTTGATGTGAGTCGTTTGTTATTTTAACCTTTCGAATGTCTTAAATTATTGCTGTTAATCTCACTAAGGTCATTTTTGTGTGTGTTGTCTTCTTTGCAAACGGCTTTGAGGGTTCTCTTGCCCCCAATCAAGCGGTGTATAAATTTCATTAAATCTGGTCATGCCCCCAAATTGCCAGTTTTGGGGAAGAAGTTCCAGATATAGTATCAGTGGTCACTAACACCCCCTAGAACACATGCGAAATAGCTGTTGTTTGGGTATTTAAGATTTAGAACAGTTAACTGGAGGACAGAGAGGGTTGCTTCCAGAGTGCCAGCTTCTTCCACCCACCCTTAAGATAAGGTCTGCTCCTCAGTACCAGTTCCTGGGGAGCCCAAGTAGGGAGAGTAAGTGGTTCCCACACTCAGGGCCTGCTTGCTGGCTTCCCCAAAGGCATCTAGGGTGCCAACAGGAGGATGGGGCTAGATAGGTCTCTGGTCTGATCCAGCAGCAAAGCAGCTCTTAAGAGCTGAAAACACTGTGCCCTTTTAGCTCTGAGCAGAGATGGGGCCAGGGCGCTTTGTGGGTGGCCCTCATATCATCGGGGAAGTTACCCAACCCAACTTTCCCCAGGACTCCCACCTTGCTCAACAAAAGGACCAAATCGCCTTTCCGGAGGAGGAGCTCATCTTCATGCTCTGGTTCGTAATCAAACATGGCTCGGCAATAGACAGGAGCGTCACCTGCAGGTGGAGGAAAGCACAGACACCCCTGGATTCGGATATTTCTCTTGCTCTGGTCTGAGTGCTCTGAAGGCAACCATTCCCAGCTGGGTACCCTTCCAGATGTTTTGGACCAAACTCCCATCAGCCCCAACCAACATGGCCACTTTGGACCACAACTCCCATCAGCCCCAACCAACATGGCCACTTTGGACCACAACTCCCATCAGCCCCAACCAACATGGCCACTTTGGACCACAACTTCCATCAGCTCCAACCAACATGGCAGCTTTGAGCTACAACTCCCATCAGCTGCTTGGGGCTGAAAGGGGTGGTAGTCCAAAACATCTAGACAGCACTGAGTTAAAGAGGGCTGACTTGTCCACTGAAATTAAGCCCTCCACAGCATCCACACACCCACAGCAGCTTTCCCACACAAAAGGGCATCAGGTTAATCTCCCCATACCCTATCCCTCCCTTCCAGATGTTTGCAACCATCACTTCACTCTAGGCTCCCACCTGGGGCCTTGCACACCCTAATATAGCTTGGCCCCCTACGCCACCTTTTTCCTCCCCTGCAACAACCCCATTCCAGACTGAAATGGAAAAATAGGCGTTCCCTGCCTCATTTTCCTCTCTGAAAACCGCAGGAAGGGCCCAGTGCCCCCCCCCAACAAAGGCAGCTCTGAGGTAGCAGAAGTCTATCTTGGTCACAACTCACTGGTCTGCGGAGCCTGGACTTTGGGACTCGCCTGCATCCGAGGAGGGATAGGCTTCTCCATGGTGTTCTCCACCTGGAGCAGGATCCAGGAAGCAACAGAAAGGGGTGTGGAAATAAGAAAGAAGGCTGTTGACACCAACACAAGCTCTGTGCAGCACCTGACCACTGCTAAAGAAACACCAGCAGTTGCTTCCTCAACCTGTTGCCCAGCAGATGTTTTGAACTACAATTCCCATCAGCCCCAGCTAGCAAATGATGCCCTTCTCTCTAGCAGAGAGCAGTAAACTTGACCCAGTGGTTATTTTCTGAAGAGAAAACTGGCTTAAGAACTTACGGTACTTGGGTCAATGTAAAAGGTATTTCATTGCTTCCCACCTCCCAAAAAAATAGACACACTGATCCCTGGATTTAAACAGAGGACATTGTCCAAGGGTGCTTCCAGATATGGACAATTCTGTAGCACTCAGTCATTGCTGCTTTGCTTTAAGTTGCAAGTAAAATAGCAAAACTGCTTCCAGACCTTTTTTATCCAGGAAACATTCTGTAGCAGGACAGAAAGTTTCCCTTTTCCCCAGCCCCAAATGTGGGGACAGGATCGTTTTAACTGGGACCACAGTGTGTGGGCAGTGTTAAATATTTCCTTTCCCCACCTTGCTGCATCACTGATCATGATTGCCCCTTTAACAATGGAGGTGGGGTGGGAAGATAAACAGCTAAAAAGGCAATGCTATTTGAAGGGGTGATAGACAGAGAGAGGACCATAGAAAAGGAAATGGTTAGAGCTTCCCCTTCAGCCCTTCGGATACTGTTGGACTCTAGCTCGCATCAACCCCAGCCAGCATGGTCAACAGTCAGCTGGGAATTGCACTTCAGCAACATATGGCAGGTCGCAAGTTAGCCACACCCTGGGCTGGAATAGTATATGCAGGCTGTAGTTACCAAGAATGGCTGTTGCATAGCCATGTGATGGGTTGTTCACACCTGGGGAAACTGCACAGCCGTTTTCCAGTGTGCTTTTTTAAAAAAATGCTCCGTGGGAAAACAACAACAGAAGCTGAGCAGGGAAAACACGAGAAAGAGATGTTTTGCTCATGGTGTCATGAAGATACTCCATAAAAAAATCAATGTACAAAGCACAGCTGTCCCACGGGAGAAGCCCTTTGTAGAAGCAGCGCCAGAGAGCTGCAGGGGAAAGGCAACTACTTATGCAGCCTCAAAAGAAGAAGAACAAAAACAAGGACACCGATTTGCATATGCTAATATTTAGAATGACTTTAATTTAAATAGAAATGCAACACATCTCACAATAAGAGTAATAATAATAAATAGCTGATGTGAGTTTATTGCTAGTTTAACTTTTCGAAAGTCTTAAATTGTTAATTTTCCTCACTGGCAGTTTTATTGTTTTACCTTTTTTTTGTAAACCACTTTGAGTTTTGTTTTTTGTTTTTTACAATCAAGCAGTGTATAAATGTTATGGGGGGGGGCGGAAATCATTGTGGGGAAGGCTGGGACCTGGTGATCTATGATCTGGTTGACATCTAGTGCTAAGACAAACCATAGTGCCAGGGGGTGGCAGCAAAAGGGAGCAAAGCAGCGGCCTAGACCCACAAAGCCTAAGGTCTTGCTGAGCATGTTGTGTGATCCAGACAGTGTGCCAGCTCAGTCTTGCTGTCAAAGTGCTAACTGTCGATAGACAACATCAATTACCCCCCCCCCATCCCTGGTTCAAACGGACCAGAGGGTCTTTCAAATAGAGGACCCCTTGAAACACAGCCCCGTCCTCTGTGAAGGAGGGCACCTGAAGCCCTTCTGGTCCCAATGCCACGGAAGCACCTTCCTTCCGCTCACCTTCTCCGGCTCACTGAGGACGAAGGTCTCATTGGTCATTTTGGGGCGCTGCTTCCCCGCTCCAACTTTGGGCTCTGCAAAAACCATCTCTGGAAGTTGACAGTTGAGGGAAGAAGGGTGGGGTGAGGTTAGCACTTCCAGTTAGGCCCGGCCTCTCTACCCCTTCCCCCCCCCCCTCTACAGACCTTAACCAGATCTTGAGGCTCCTAAAGATGTGAGGGGGGAGTGCTTCCTGGATTGCACGGAAGCCCCAACCAAAAGGGAGCACCCACATTCAATTCAGATTATTCCCCCTCAGCTCTGCACCACTCCCAACATTTATGTCACAGAGGCTGCAGAGGCACCGGTGCCCCCATCCCCACCCACCTCCACAACATGCCCACCCCAGGCCCTGTGCTTCCCCCACCTGAAGGCAAGCTGTTTAGCTCTTGTACGAAGTTGGACGGGAAGGCTCCCAACTTCCCGTTCTTCTTGCCCAACCACCAGCCGTCTTCAATCTGCAGAGGAAGAGGACAAAACAGCCGTTGTCATTCTGGAAGGGCCTCCGCCTTCCTGTTGCACAACCCACCACGGGCCCACAGAAGAGAAGTGGCAAAGAGTCAGGCAAAGAGTCCCAGGGTCCCTGTCCAGATACATCGGGTGCCCCCCTAACCACCTCCCACCTCCCTGGATGCACCCAGAGATTTGATGGAGACACAAGATGAAGGCTGCAATGCAGGCTTATGGTGCCCTCATGGTGCCCCAACAGGAAGGGAAGCTCCTGAGCAGGACCCGAGTGCAACTGCAATGCTTTCCCCACTTGCAGTTCGAGGGAGCCTCCCAAATTTCACAACTCATTTTTAGGGCATCATAATCTGGGGGTGGGGACTGGAGACACACAACTGCCAAAGGAGTAAGACTGCCTCAATAGCACCTTCACCAGATGAAGTGCCTTTCTATTTGGAGGCTGCTTTGGTGCATATGGTATAAGCTGGCACTTCATTGGGTAGGGGGACAAGGAGAGAAAAGGAGAAATCCAACTTGTAGCCTACTATTATTCCCCTTCATTTTGATACACTTTTGATTAAGGCCAGTGGGATCAGAAGAAGATGGCCTGTGATAATAGCAGACAGCAGAAGATCTCTCCCAGGCAGAAGCCAAATATTATAAATGGGTTGTTGGCAACCAATGATTTTAATAATTAGACAGGAAATGACAGATTTGTCTTAAACTGGGGGTGGAGGGAGAATACAGGCCAACCTTTTGATGGCATTGGTGCCCTGTGGATGCTGCAAAAACATCCACCCCAAAAACCCTGGCATGAATGAGAAGCAGGGCACCCACAAGGAATTTTCACCTGGAAGCACCCTAAGCCTCCAACAGCATTTCCCCATCCTTCTACCACATACTTGCTCCCCTACCTCACCTCCTCCAAGATCTGCACCACTTCTCCGGGGCACAACTCCAGCTCATCGTCCTTTGCTGGGGTGTAAGAGAAGGTGACCCGGCACCAGCGCTCCTTCGCAGCTGGCAGCTTGTTCACAGCATGGACTACAGAAAGGATAAATGTGGAAGGCAGGAAGCAATAAGACAAAGAGAACAGAGAACATGACCGCACAGCCAAATTCCAGATGGGCACCAGAGGGGGATTCTTCTTTTCCCATGAATTTAACTTGCCTTGGAGAATAGTGGCAGGACAGTAATATAAAACAGGTGATTGCATTATACTGATTTTGACACCTGCTAAAAGCTTTATTTAAGCAAGCCTACCCAGACATAGTTTATATTGTGCATATTCGCTCTTAAACACTGCTTGATTTTATATAATGTTTATTATTTCTACTTGTTTTTAAAGCCCATTGATCTTATTTTCTTATGATTATTTTATACTATTTTAGGTCAAGTGCTGAGAGATTATTACTGTTTTCTGGTTAAGCCAGAGATTTCCAAACTATCTTGGGACACATTAGTGTGTTGGCTCCCTGCGTTCCTCCTGGGACTGGAAAGGGACGCTGGTTTAACCTCCGGTTTGCTAGTAAAACTGAATTACTGTGTTGCGAAATGATGCATGTCTAAAAAGTGTGTCACCAACATGAAAAGTCTGGAAAGCTGTGGGTTAAGCTGTCAGTAAATCTTGTAAAAGAAATATGTAGGTTTAAAGAGTCGGAATGCGTTCTTGGGAGCAGGTGTTCTCTTAATATCATGATCAGATCACTGGCAAGAAAGTTTTCCATGAAAATTGTAAATCCAGATTAAATGGGGGTGGGTGATAAACTGTATCTGTGATGTCAACAACATAGCCTGGTTACATTGCCAAAAACCTGTGTGCCTGAGCAAGGACAATCTCACAAATGCATCCCATCTGGAAGCACTCTAGGAACAAAGAATGCAGAAAAGAAGTTCGATAAATTTTGACAGATCCGTTTGCTCTTACAGCCCAGTAGGATTAATCAAGAGCAGCCTTCCACAACCTGTTGGCCTCTGGCCGTTTTGGACTGCGACTCCCATCATCTGTCCTGCTGAAACACCTGGAGGGCATCAGTTTGGGGAAAGCTGATTTAAAGGAAGCAAGCCAAGAGCTGAACTTGCCACTAGCCTGTCATGGCCATGCCCCAGGCTTCAGGCCCCAATTGGCACTGATCCCTGCAGCAGTCCATCCTTTTATAGTCAGGGCACATACATGGTTTCAGATGCACATGTTAAATCTGAATATATACCATCCTTTTCTGCAAAAACAGTGCTCATTCCAAAATCGATGTGTTGCGCATCAGTGCAGCAAAAGCAAACCCAAATTCTAACTGCATGTGCTTAAAATGTTTGTTTTTTCTGTTTTAAAAAATCAATGATGGCAAACAATTTTGCCATTTGTTCCAACATCTCAGGAATGTAGAAGCTTTTGAAAAGCAAGGAATGAAATGCGGGCAGGCAGGAGAGAGAGAAGAGGACTCTTAAGTATGTGCTTCATCACTGAAGTGTGACACCCAGCCTTCTCAGCCGAGTAGCGAGAACTTCTGTGCTGTTCAAGATGGTCATCATAGCTATCATACCCATGCTCCTTTCAAGACCATACAGCAAAAAACTGAATTTTTGATGACCTCTGTCCTATGCAGCCATTTTGGCTTCAGTACCAAGCCATTTTCCACTCTCCCCAACACCAACACCTTTGCTTACTCAAAAGTTTGCTCACTACTTTGTGGCATTTTGGTTGTGCATAATAAAGGGAGTGCAGTTGTGTGTCCCCCCCCCCCCCCTTTCAAAATAAAAGCAGCAGTTTAACCCTTAGTCAGTAACACCAATAAAACCTGTGTTTAGCTTATTTGGTGAAATTCCACCCAAGAGCAGCTGATTATTGGACATGCAGAAGATTAGCATATAGCAGTCCAGGAGATAACATTCTCACAGCTGTGAAATAAGGTGGCAGCACTTTGGCCATGCTCCACAGAGCCACTGGTTCAAACTCTGAACTGCCTTAGCTGCAGCACTGATGGAAAGAGACCCATACCGCTTTGAGAAAATGCCAAGCCCCACAGGTACTGTGCTGAAACATAAACAGAACCTCCAGCAAGGTCCTTGGATTTCCTAAAGGCCACAAATACCACCTTACACTTGCCTACCCCCCACCAGCACTCAATTAAATAGAACTTTGCTTTTTTATATATAAAAAAAGAGAGGAAAAAGTCATGGGAAAAAGTTTTTACGATCCTTTTAAAGATAGTCCCTCCTCAGTTGTCCTTAGTTTGAAGCTGCAGCACTGGCCTAAATTATCCTCCTCCACAAACAAAAAAATACACTCACCACTGCGGATGGATCGGGGGTATCGCTGGGTGCCATCAGCTCGGAGGCTCACTGGGATTTCCTGAGGCAAGGGGAAGAAAAAGGTGCCCGTGACTAGGAACAAAGAAAAGGTCAGACAACAGGAGGAGAGAGCAGGCTGGAGGGGTGGGAGGGGAGGGTCTCCCTCCAGCATCTTGTTTCTTACACAGAGCCAGGACTCAAAACAACCAGCTTAAGGTTGCCAAGTTTGCTGATGACACTAAATTGTTCAGGGTAGCTAAAACAAAAAGGGATCACAAACAATCTCTCCAAACAGAGCAAATGAGCAATAAAATGGCAAATGCAATTCAATGTCAACAAATTATGTGATGCATGTCACTTTATATGTGGAAAGGGCTTCTGTGTCCAGACTGCACTCCTGTCTCCCTCCAACCATTCCCAACAACTTGTTGGCTGTCAGAGAATGCATAGAGTCATAGAGTTAGAAGGGATCCCAATGGTCATCTGGTCCAAACCCCTGCCAAGCAGGTATCACAGCTAATGGTGATGTTAAATCACCACGTCCAGTTAGCACAAAGCTGGCAGTTTGAGACTTCCTGTTGTAGTCATGTTTTCATGCTTCCTCTCCAATTGATTCAAGCACATAATTTAGAAAGAGGATCTAAACACACAACTTGCTATTCACAGGTTATACAACATAAGTCAAAGGGACAGGGGGGTGGAAGTTTCTGGAAAAGCTTACTCTTTATTAATCTTTATTAATAATTAATTAATTAATTAATTAATTAATTATTAATTATTAATCTTTTACATGTGTGTTGAGGTAAGGAACAGACATACCATAAAACATATATAAACAGAACAAAAAACCGACAGCAACATAGGAAGCTACCTTATAGCGAGTCAGACCATTTGCCCATCCAGCTCAGCACTGTCTGCACAGACTGGCAGCAGCAGCTGGCAGGAGTCTCTCCTAGCCCTCCCTGGAGGAGATGCCACTGGGGACTGAGCCCAAGAAGTTCTGTTTGCAGAAGAGTGTCTGCCTTGCAAGCAGAACATCTCCCTTCCAACTGACAAGAGGTTTAAAAACAGTGAAAAATGAACACCTTTGCATCCAGCTGCGAAAGCTTATGGGGGCCAAATTCCCTTCTGTGCAGCTATCAGGTCCCTCTCATCTCTCAGCTGGGATGCTGTTGCATGGAACAGAGGCAGCCACCCTGCTCTGAGCCACTGTGGAGCAGTGGTATCTGATATTTGGGGGTCTTTAGTCTCCCATAGAACACAGTGACTTCCTGGGTAGTGAAGGGGCCAGGTGGCCCCTCAAGGAACCTGGCCCTTAACTGTGAAGGGCCTTCAGTGCTAGCCCCAAATTCACTAGAGGTGAACCAAAGTTGGGAAGAAAAGCCAGGAGTTTCCTGCTTCTCTTCCCTGCTCTCAAGAGACAAAGCAAACGAGCATCACCACTGGAATGGCTGGCCGGCCTGCTCCACTGAACAGGTGGGAGTGCAGCCTGCAAAGGAACTGCCCCCGGGAAAAGAGAAACATTCAGAACTCAAAAATCAGAAGAGGCCTCTCCCCCTTTACCTTGCGGAAAAGATAACGGCCCTGGGTCAAAACGGCCATCCTGGAGAGGACGCGGGGGAAAGCAGGCACCTACCTCAGGTATATAGGGGGCGGCGAGTGGGCGTGGCTTCAAGTGCTTCAACACACACCTTGTCACCTGTCTATACTACAAAGCAGAATGGAACGGCCCTTCTGGCTCCTCCCTCCTCCGGGAACCTTGGGAATTGTAGTTCCACGTGGCAGCAAACCTGTAGTCCCACATAGCCATCAACACCTCCATAAACCACAATTCCCAGAGTTCTTTGGAGATGGGCTATAATGCATGTTTTTTTTAAAACAACAACATTAGGACAGATACTTTCCTGATGGGTCTTCTGAAGATACTGGATTTAACATGGGTTCAAATCCCACCTCTTCAGCCATAAACTAACTGAGCACTTACAGGTAAGTCCCTGCCTCTCAGCCTCAGTTTGTCATTTGTAAAATGGGCCTGCCTCAGAGGGCTGTTGGGAGGACAAGTGGTTGTTTGAAAAGCCTTTTATCCTAGAGTTAGGGCAATTATACGCAGGTATTGAAGTCAAAAGCCGATGCCTGCTTTCATGTGTTTTTCTTCTTCTCATGCCTCCTCGTACCCTGCCTGCAAGGCTTGTTTATTGGGTTCCATTCCAACAAAGAAACACATAGAGCTAAGAGCTGATAACGTCACCTGGCAACTTGCCCATGGAACTGTGGGAAACCTGCCACTGCAGAAACAACAAGCCCCCATTTTTCAGAAAGGGAAGGGGTCCCCTTTATCTGAAGCAGGGAAAGCTCCTGATAAAGTGGGAAAGGCCCTGAGAACAATTAGGGAGCAACAGGAAGGCGGGACTTGGTGAAAGGGGAAGGAGTGTCACTTTTATGGCATGTGAGGCAAAGGTGCTCCTTGCCAGGGTGTGTGTGTGTGTGTATGTGCCCGCTTTTCACTGGTACTTTATCTTATTTCACAGAATAATGGGTGTGGACTGGGGCATCCCGTTCACCCTCCTGCCACAAAGGAGGACTCTAGCTGATGGTGGCAGGACAGACCACCTGTCTGCCAGGAGCGATGCACTGGGGGGAGGATGTTTTTCAGACACCTTTACCTGGCAACCTACAAGGAACTGGAGCTTTATTGAGGAAATCAGGAACTGGAATGGCAGGTGCAGACCCCCCCCCCCAAGAGCTGTCTATGTTCAGCAACGGGAGTGGGGGCAGGGGGACTTAGCGCAAGTGGCCTTAACCCTGTGCTGACATTCTGTATGTTCAGAGATGTGCAGCTGGGGAAAGATGTTGAGGTCACCTAGGCCTGCATTCAAGGTGGGCCTCCATAGTGGCCCACATGCAGTACAATCCATGGTGCATAAGACTCTGCACATGCATTCTGTTCAGGGCTGGCTCTGTCAGGGTAGAGGGAGGCACCTGCCTCGAGTGGCAGATCCTGCAGGACAGGAGAGCAGCAATAGTCAACCTCTTCCCTGGCATGCTGTCTTGTTGCTAGCTGCTTGCGTTGGTTGACCCTCTTGCCTGGTTGAATTTCTCCCATGCATTACGATTGGCATCATTCCCAGCCAAGGAGGCAGTCAGCCCAGGACATGCACTGCAGCAGGCACTGCCTCTCTGTGTGTGTTTTGTTCTGGTCATGTGATGCAATGCCACCCAGGCAGCTTGGGGGAGTGAGCAATGGTGAGATGTTGGAGGGCAGAATTGTGTGCACCATGCAGCCTGGCCTGCACACACCACCTAAGATAGCTGATTGCCCTCAGGTCAATGGAAAAGTCTGATTCTTTTTAAAAGGAGGATTTGTTTGTACTAGCAGGCATAGGCAAACTCCAGCCCTCCAGATGTTTGGGACTACAATTCCCACCATCCCTGACCACTGGTCCTGTTAGCTAGGGATAATGGGAATTGTAGTCCCAAACATCTGGAGGGCTGGAGTTTGCCTATGCCTGCACTAGGGCAACATCCACTTTAATTATGCAAACCTAAAGTGCTTATTTATTTATTGTATTGAATTTATATCCCACCTTTCCCTCTCAGGGGCTCAAGGAGTACATAGCTCTCCCCATCCTCATTTAATCCCCACAACAACCCTGTGAGGTAGGTTAGGCTGAGAGACTTCAACTGGCCCTGGATCACCCAGTGAGCTTCATGACCAAGGGGGGATTCGAAACCTGGTCACCCAGGTCTTAGTCCAATATTCTAACCACGATGCCACACTGGCTTGAATGCCTCCTACAAAAGAGCTGCAGCCTGGAGCCCCCCTTGGGCACCTGATGGCCAAAGCCCTGCTATTTATCTCGTAACACAGCCTAGTAAAGAACCAGCCACTGATCCCACTGGCTATTTGGACAAGGGTGTTCTGTTTGGCTCCGCACATGTCTGGCTCAGATGTGGGGCAGTCTGTGCAGTGACACACAACATGCGCATTGAGTCAGGGGCTTTGCACAGCTGCCCATTTCCACACAGCCTTCTCCTCTGCAACCAGCCCAGCTGTCTTGTTTGAGCAGCCGCAAGGCCAGGCAAACATTGGCAGAAGGCAGGTGACAGACATGGGTGTGTTGCAGCCCTTACAAGGTGAAACTGGGGGAACAAAGCACATCTTACTCAGCTCCATGCAGCTTCCCTTTAAACAAATTGTCCTCAGGGGTGCAAATTAGCTGGGGAAATAATTTGCATTATTTGGCCATGAAATCCAGCAGGAGGCAAATACCCAGTTTGTTATTTTGCAGGAATAGAACAAAGCTGAAGAGGGAGGAGAAGTCTGGAGGACCAGGCCTCGGGTGGAAAGGAAGAAGGGGCTCCTAGACCTTTAACTGTTATTATAGAAGAGGGCAGCTTGTCATGCAAGGTGTAGGTTCCCTCTTCTACATGATTATTCACCCGGACACTTTATTGGTTTTCTTACATTTACATCCGCCCCTCCCCCCATTCCTCCTTCATGGAACTCAAGACGGCATATGTTTGGTTCCACAGTTTTCAGTCTGGGTACTGACCAGAACCAGACCTGCTTAGCTTCAGCAAGGTCATGGCGTTGTGTGCCTTGAAGTTGTTCCTTGGGACACTGTTGCTAGAGAACTGCTTCACTGCTCTAATGCCCAGTGCCAGAAGGGCTCAGTTTGGGTTTGAAAAACTCTGTCTCTCGCTCTGTGGTGTTCTTGCACCTTTAATAGTTGTAAAGAAGAGGAAATCTGTCATGCAAGTCACACCTGCCAAAATTCCCTCAGCTATACAGCAATTAAAGATGTAGGAGGTGCCTGTCCGCTTTTGCATCATCTGGCCGCCAGAGAGCTGGTCCAGCCATTCAGCAGAGTGAGGTAGGCACCTAAGGTGGCAGGTGCTGAGGGTCGGGAGACAGACACAGCTGTGCTAGCCATCAGTTTGTATGTGTGTGTGCTCACTCTGTAGGAGCTCAGGGGTAAGAGGTATATGGTGCATGTCACATGCTCAGAGGCACTCTTTTCCAGTGAGGGAATCTCATGTTCATTGCTGGATAATGCCACTGGGCACAGGTCCCAGGGCTAACGAAAGGCCTTTTCATGCATTTAAAGGTAAAGGGACCCCTGACCGTTAGGTCCAGTCGCAGATGACTCTGGGGTTGCGGCATTCATCTCACTTTACTGGCGGAGGGAGCCGGCGTAGAGCTTCCAGGTCATGTGGCCAGCATGACTAAGCCGCTTCTAGTGAACCAGAGCAGCTCACGGAAACGTTGTTTACCTTCCCGCCGGAGCGGTATCTATTTATCTACTTGCACTGTGTGCTTTCAAACTGCTAGGTTGGCAGGAGCAGGAACCGAGCAACGGGAGCTCACCCCGTGGTGGGGATTCGAACCATTGACCTTCTGATCGGCAAGCCCAAGGCTCTGTGGTTTAACCCACAGTGCCACCCACGTCCCTTTCATGCATTTAGGCCATGGCAAATCCCAGTTTCCCTGCTGACTGGTCACTCAGTAATCATACCCGATTGTTGCTCCCTAATAGGAACCTGCTTTTTTTTAAGTCAGACTATAGGTCCATCTACCTCAATACTGTCTACACTGAATGGCAGTTGTTTCAAGCAGCGGATGTTCGCAGCCCTACTTGGAGATTCCAGAGATTCTGAATGGAAGGCCGATGTCCTACCCACTGAGCCAATGGCCCTTCTGAGACAGGTGCGACAGGCATGTTTGCAAACACGCAAGTCTGTCTCCACTTGTTCCTCATGCTTCTCAAGAGCACACTTAACACACCCTAGACACACACTTACCTGGGACTAAGCTACTTCCGAGGAGACATGCCTAGGCCTGGAGTGGGAAGGGGTGTAAATGCTCACCTGCACAAACTGGCGAGGGAAGAGCCCCACCCGGCCCTCCAGCTCCCCTTGCAGCCATCCCTCTTCAGGGCCTGGTTGCACCTTCTGGATGATGTCGCCGGCAGTGATCTTCAGCTCATCACCCAGCTGCCCGTCAAAGTCCACCAAGACCAAGACCTCTGGAGGAGGAGGAGGAGGAGGAGGAGAGAGAGAGAGAGAGAAGCAGGAAGAAGGTTTTCCCCAAAATACCAGCAGCCTCGCTCAGCTATGGGCACTCCCAGATGACCTTTCTGTAGAGCATTCATTCCGATGGGCCCTCAGGGAGGTTAGGCAACATTGCAGCTATGCACACACTGAACCGTTAAAGGACGTTTCCCCCTCAAAGAATTCTGAGCACTGTAGTTTATTACGGGTTGCTGGGAATTGTAATTCTATGAGGGTTAAACTTCAGAGCCCCGAGTCCTTTGAGGGAAAGAATGTACTTTAAAATCTAGTGTGTGCACAACCTGCACCAAAGAATCATTAGTCCACACCTTCCAGTGCATTTACCCATCACCTTCCTTATTGCAAAAGTCTAATTTTTTGAGAGAAGCAAGATCATTGCACAAAACCTCCCAATCAGCTGCAGTTGTGCAACCTAAATTTGCAGGTGCTTAGTGAAATTCGAGTTTATTGAAGCACCCTCCCACCTCTTGCCTTCCATTCTCTGCATGCTATCAAGTGCACTATTTTTCACCCCCTCGGCTCGGCACCCTGTGCAGGGGAACTGCTTGCACCAGCTTAAATCTGGCACTGCGGTCTAAGGCCACATTCACACCGTACATTGTACGGTTGGAATTGTAGAGTTGGAAGTGTCCCCAAGGGTCCTCCAGTCCAACCCCCTGCAATGCAGGAATCTAAACTAAAGCATCCATGACAGATGTCCATCCAACCTCTTCTCAAAAGCCTCCACAGAGGGAGATCCACAATCTCCACTATGATACCACTTTAAAAACTTTGTGGCTTCTTCCAAAGAATCCTGGGAGCTGTAGCTTGTTATGGGTGTGGAGACCCATATCTCTCTTAGAGTTACAATTCCTAGAGTTCCCTGGGAAGGGGGATTGATTGTTTAATAACTCCTGGAATTGTAGCTCTGCACTCAACACCCATAACAGACCACAGCACCCAGAGTTCTTTGGAGGGAGCCATGACTGTTTAAGGTGGTCCCATAGTGCTTTAAATGTATGGTGCAAACGTGGCCTAATGTTGGATACAAACCATGAAGTGGGAGTTGAATGGCAGTGCAATGTAAAAAAGGGGGGGAAAGCGGTCCGTGATAATTAGAGCTTAAGTGTATGTTAAACAGGGATAACTGTTATAATTGGTGATAATTTAATATTGCTGAGATTATTGTATAAGCACCTGGAATGAGGCAGGAAACCATTCACAAGAAGCAGTTATGGATGGCAACAGCCAGCTGGGGCTGATGGGACCTGTGGCCCAAAATATCTGAAGGCCACCAGGTTGGCCCAACCTTTTCCAAACAGGTGATTGGTATTTACTTCCCTTGTCCCAGAAGCAGCTTCTTCACAGGGTTGTGAGGCTGGGGCCCCTTCCATAAAGCAGCAATGGCCAGCCAGTGACCAGTGCATCAACTTCCAGCTGGTCCCCAAAGCAACCTTAAGTGGACCCCAGTAACCAGATGGTACATCCTAGGTTCTTTCTCCTGGGGGTGCAGTAAGGCAGGACAGAGAGCAGCCTTCACCAAATCCACAAGCCCTACTCTCTGGGGGCTTATCCACATTAACCTTTTGCCCCATTTTTTCTAGGCACAGGTCCATGCTTAAAGGCTCATTGCCCAAGCATGGTTTCTTCATTTTTGACCTGGACTTTCCCCCACAATAACCTGCTCTTTAAGGCACAATCAGATCAAACATCAATTTTGGGTTTCCACATATTGCTGTTTGCTCCAACTGAGCTTTAAAGAGCGGGTTTTTGTGGGGAAAGCAAAAAAGGGGGGTGCTTGGACATGGAGCTTCAAAGCGCAGACTGTGTCTGGAAAGAGCGGAGGAAACGTAAGTGGATAAGCTCCGACTCCTCCCAATGGTAGCCGAATCTCACACAGTACTCTGCTAAAACCAGGAGCCTGAATGAGGAAAAAGGGGCTGGCCAGACCCTCTCTGCCTCTCCCTGTTAAATTCAAGCACTGAACATACACTGAAGGCCAAGCCAAGCTCTTTAGCCAGGCAAAAGTTCAGAGGGAGACCTGGCTGGGCCAGGGGGGCCCTGGATGGAGGCAGAGGGGCCCAGTGATGCTCTGACAGAGACTGTGGCCAAGGGGAACCATCAGTAAAAATGGGGGCAGGGACCCTTTTATTAATTATGCCTTAATAACAGTTACATCATTTACAATGAAGCCTGATTTACTTTTCTTTTTGCTCTGTCCTAGCAGTTACCTGAGGGCGCAGGGATTCTCATGTTTCCCTGTTATGCCAAGCACGCAGGCACACACAGAAGCCTCCCCCAGCAAGTTCAGTTTCATCACTTCAGTGGAAAAGGTGGGACCCCCACTGGGGTGGAGTCGGAGGTAAGCTCCACTGAAGTGGGCCTGGCAGTGGGCACCCTGTGCCCACACTATTTGCTCTGGAACGGACTGCCACCCTCATAATCCTCACAAACTCAAAATGCTAAAAAAAACCCATCTAAATCCCAGCCACAACAACACATATACATTATAGCCGTTCCCCTTTGACTCACATTAAACAAACCTATTTTACAAAAATAATGCCCTTTAAATCATTGACTTGCCAGAGCACTGAAGCAGTGAGCCAATTCAGTGTTATGTATCAATTGTAGTGTTCACAGGAAATGTGATCCTACAGAACTGTATGCCATCACACAGCTGTGTAAGACGTGGCAGCTGGCAGCACCTGTGAGATTTGTCATCTGGAAAGCCCAGGCAATAAAGAAATCATTCCAGCTCCAGCCCCATTCCCTGTAGGTGGCCCCTGAAACCTACCCATGGCAGCTCCTTCCTCACTTTCCGGCTGCCTCCCTCCGCATAGATCCAGCCAGCTGTGCCTTCCTGGGAAAAGTGGGAGAAGGAAGCCAGGCACTCCCTTTTTGAAGCTGGGAGGGAAGGCCCGTCAGGACAAGCCTGCCACACACGGAAGGGAGGGACAAGCCCAGACTAGGCAAACAGGCGAGGCGGGTTCCTGAGAGAGCCCAGGAAGGAGCAGGGAGGGCTCCAGGCTGCTACCGGGCAGGTAGGCCAGGCCAGGGGGTTTGCTTGCCCCAAATAGATGGGCAGAGCCTACCTGTGATGAGGAGGGAGCTAAGCATTGACGTGCAGGCCTGAAGTGTGGGTGGTTGCACCTGAGCGGGGGAAGCTGCCTTACTTAGGCACACCATCTTTCCCAGCCTCAGGGTAAAATGGATGTATGAAAACTGGCATCTCTGCCATTGTAACTTACTATTTATATAGAGCCACTCCTTGGCAAGATACCCTAACTAAAAGGACAAACCCCTGACTTGAGCAGTTTACACTCTAAATGTCACTGAGAGGAGAGGAAAGGCCTGACAGGGAAGCATTAAATGGCTGTATCAATATTGTTGTACAGTATGGCTCAGTACCGTCAGAGCATTTGCCGTATCTAAAAATAAAAAGAGGCCCTGGAGCTCTGTTCCAACTTGAAGTCACACCCTTTGACCTGGCAGCTGTTCAGGAGCTGGGTGTGGTTACTCAATAGGCCCTCTGTGCATGGTCAGAGTTCCTTTCTTCTGTACCGATTTCCAGCAGTGCAAAAACACCGCATTTTTATTCGCTGTTGTTATCTTTCACAAGGAACCTGGGTGTTTCACTTCCTGCTGGAGACAGATCTAGAGAACTTCTGGATTCTGTTTTTTATTTTTTTTAAAGGGGTGAATCTGCTGCTGTGTGTTTTGATATTCCATTATCCCTTGGTGTAACCTGAATCCTGCACAGAACAGATGAAAAGGTGGTCTTTGAAAGCGCTGCTGCTGCTTTTACCCACACACCATTTGAAGACTGGCATCAGTGCAGATGGTCTAGCTTTAGCAACAAACCTCCCCCCCCCCCATGCTCTGGTTAACCACCAGCCTGATTACTGGGCAATTGAAAGTTTGCTCCCTATTTCTGATACTTGATCCTTGGATGCTTCTGGTCCAGGTGTGGCAGGTTAATTGGCAGATGGGTTATTGAGATATCACAAGCAAGTAGCTGGCAAGTGTTTTTTACTTCTTTGCTGAATTTTCCCTGGAAATGTAAAAAGAGGTTAACCCGATCATGAGGGGAAGAAGATACAGGATTTTGATGTTGATTATGTCATGTGGGCACTACAAAAAAAACTTGCTTGTTTGAGGATCCACCATCAAACACCGATCTGGAAGCATCCCTCACAGAGATCTTGGGGGTTTTATTAGGTTCCAAAATGGCTACTTTTGCTTTGTGAATCTCCTCCTGACAGTTTAGTAAACTTTAGCAGCTGATTGGTCTGAAGTCTGGAAGAAATTGCTGTGCCGAAGACCAATTTCAGCCCTGCACACACTCACAAGCGGCACAGCAGCCCTCGGGAACAGCCACTCAGGCATTGGCCAAAAAAAAAAGGAGGAACACATCACACAAAAAAGGACAAGAGAGGACCTTTTCTGGTGTCAAATTTGCATATGCTAACTTATATGCATAGATACATATTTAGAAACAATTGCTATAAGTTAAATAGAAATAGTCTATTCCACTGTTGTTCCACCATAGTTCCACTTAGTGCTCATTTTGCTGCCCAGGTGCTGCTCACTGTGAGATGTGCACAACCTCAAGGCCCCTGTGATCCTCGCTGATTATTTTTTTAAATATTGAAAGTAGACAGCCCTTCAAATAGAGGATGTGTCCATGAAGAGGACTGCCTCTGTACAGTAATGAATTCCCACCCTGCCTCAGGTTGCTTCCCACACAAGAAGTCCCAGACGTTTAACTTCTCAATTTACACATTTCCTCTGGAAAATATGCTTAGAGGCCATACCTACGCACAGAGATGGTGGTAAAGCTGGGATGAAAAACACCCCTTACATAGTATGATTATGGATTCCTTTGCAGTTCTAGCATAGATGCTTTGGAGAACTCAAAATACTGGAAGGCCAAGATCTTTTGAATACCTGCAATTGGGGGAAAATCCTCTTCCAGTTAGCAGAAAGTGGCAGTTAATTCTGTTTATGCCTGGTGTCCCTGCCTCACCTGAGCCCCTCTTTGCATCAACAACTGGCTGGAGTATCTATGGGACACGAAAAAGTCATAAAGAGCTCCTAGGGCACACCCACACAGAAACTCAGCCTGCTTTTATTGCTCAGACCCCAAACAGTGTCCATAGAAGTTGGGTGACGGCACTGCAGATGACCAAGACTGGAATAGTTCACATCCTGCCTGAAACATAATGGACAGGAGGAATTTGTCCAGGCCTGTCGCTCCCCAAGCACTTGGGTGACAGATTGGGTTACTGAACTTGTCTTGGGATGACAGATAATGACACACTTGGCCCGAGGATGCAAGGAAATAACAGTAAGATGTCATTTCCTCAATGCATTCAGCTCCCTCTCTGTTTGTGGCTGTTGAATTGTCTTGATGCCCTTCCCCTGCTCCCAACAAATGTGTCTTGATTGATACTGGAATGCTTTATTCAAATAGTCCAACAACGCAGCATAACTAAGATGCAACAACTCTGATAATGTCTTGAATCTAACTTATTACAAGAACCCTGCCTGAGGCGTACCAGTTAATAAAATCTAGTGTCCAGCCCCAAGGCAGCCAAGCACAATTATAGGCATTCAAAATGAAGTTGTAGTCCAAAACACCTGGAGGATTCCAGGTTGGGGAAAGCCGTTCTAGATCACAAATCAAGCTAATGGGGCAATGGAGGTTTCACAGAACCAAACCTAACAATAGGTGGTCAGCTGGGTAGCGAATGATAACTGGAGAGCCTTTCCTAGCATTGCATCATCACAACAGGGCTGTCTCCTAAGGGAGACCTGCCTTGCACATTCATTGTTAGCTTTTAGGCACCAGGTGAATTGTGTCTTGTTCACTTGGGCTATCCTAACCCAGCTTGATGTCCTCCAGATGTCTTGGACTACAACACCCATCATCCCCAGTCCGTATGGCCAGCAGGTGTGGATGGTGGAAGTTGCAGTCCAGCAACATCTGAAGATCTACAGGACAGCCACATTTGATTTATTGACTATAGCTCCCTCTTTCATTTTTAACATTGACATATACCCCTAAAGTCATGTTAAGTAGTGGTGTTGATGTCAAGGGGGGGGGACCTGAAGGGGAAAGAGAAAAAGAAAGAAGGCTGTTGACTTAAACGTACCTGCACAGTGTGGTCATCACCTGAGGCCTTTCTCTGGTGGTCTCTCCAATAGAGCTTCAGAGAGTAGCAAAAAGGGAGGCCTTTTCAGTGCTGGCTTCCTGTCTGTGGAATGCTCTCTCCAGTCAGTCCTGCCTGAAGCCAACATTAACAGCTTTTCAGCACCAAGTTAAGAGGTACCTCTTCTCCCAGACTTCCGAGGCATTATGATAATAATTGCTGTTTCTCTCTGTGTGTTTGGGTATTGTTAATTTGTTGGTGGTGGCTGCTTTTTAATTGTGTAACTCACATAAAGAGATTTTGTATTAGGTGACAAATCAAATAAACCATGAACAACATCTCTACACTTGGTGAGTTTTAAGATTGAGTAGGGGAGGAGCCAGTTGACATTCACTTCTAGGTGTTTTCCGGTTTCATGCTGCACCACAGCCTCCTGGGAAGACACATCCCCCTCATTTAGGCCATTATGAACTTGCTCTTTCTAGACTCAGAGGCTGCAGTGAAACGTGAAACTAGCAAGCACCTGAAAGCACCTCGTTTGAATGTTTGCTAGCTCCTAACACATTAATTCTTAAACACCAACACACACACCTGCTTCCCTTTAAGCATCCAGGCTTATAAAGAGTTCCAGGGAACTCAAAAGCTTGCACACTGTTTTATTCCATTTGGATTGACCTAACAAAGGTATTGCCCCAGTACAGACTTAGATCTATTTTATCTCTTTGGCGCTGCGGAACCTAAATGCACAGTAAGTTAGTTGACATGAATGCAACTCTGTATGTGAACATTTTGCCTCCCCATCCCCACCCCCGCAGCCAACCACCCACAAATTAGGCTTTTTTATTGAGATGATGTCATACCAACTTTGCCTGACCCCACACAAGCAGAAGTACCTGTTTGTTCTCTGGCAATTTACAGTGCCATAAAATAAGCACCTAACATTTAATGGGCAACCAGCTGACCCATTAGTGCAACACATTTGATGGAAACCAGGCTGCAGAGGATTCTTTTGCTCAAGGTAGGTAACTTCTAGCTTCCTGGCCAGGGGATTTATGGAAGGACAGTCCCAAAGAAAGTTTCCTTTAGAGACAGATGAGGGAATAGGTTTTGCTCCAGTTTCCTAGACCTGGGAGAGTCCCACCCAGAAAACTCAACCCTTAGAACAGGCTTCCTCAACCTCGGCCCTCCAGATGCTTTGAGACTACAATTCCCAGCATCCCTGACCACTGGTCCTGCTAGCTAGGGATCATGGTAGTAGTAGGCCAAAAACATCTGGAGGGTCGAGGTTGAGGAAGTCTGCCTTAGAACAATGCTTCCACGCCCTTCTTACATCTAAACAGTCCTTTTCCCCCTCAAATCATAAGGACTTTGTAAAAAAACTGAGCCACCTTGAGAGTAATACCTTTATAGCAGGACCCAAATGTCAAAGCCAAGAACAAGCATTACTGGTTCTTGGAAGTCCTTTTCGGGTTGGATGTTAAACGGGAAAGGGAGATATTTGGTATGTTGTGCCCCAAAGTCTGAATTCAAAGTCTCAAGATAGGCTACCAGAGGTGTTGTACAGGAATAATGGATCGGTCTTGCTTGGTACAAGATCCCCACGGGACTAATGCCACAGCAAGGAAAGTTGCTCCCCCATTTTAATGATCTAATTATGCCTAAACAGCTCTTCCTGCATTCCATCTTAAAGACTCTTACACATTGTACGTTTTAGGGACTTTTACATCATGTTGAACTCCTGCCTGCACTTTGCTGTGCACTTTACTCCAACCTGCTGGAGAATTCTACACTAAAGCTTGCTCACAACCCTGTGATAATTTGACTGACTGTAATTAAAGTGTTACTGCATCGTGGTTTCTGGACCCCACCCCACCTGAGACACACAAAGGACCAACTAGCTACCTATTTAGTCTGGTGTAAAGTTTTGGAGAACTCCAAATAATAAATGATATTGCCCCAATATGGATTTTTGATTAGAACATGACTCAAATGCTCTGGCATTTTCTGTAGAATTGCTGTCAAGCACACTTCAAGGTACAGTACTAGTTCTAATCTCAAATACATCTTTCACCTTTGCCACACTCAGTAATATTGGTCGACCAAAATCATCCACCATTGGGGCGGCCTGCAAAAAGGTGTTCCAGCAGCTCTTTGTAGGGTCTGCAGCCATCATTCACCAGATCCAGAAAAGCCCAATGCTAATCATTTTCTACCAGGGTCAGATGGGCTGGGTCAAGAATACCATTCTAGTGTTGTTTTTTTAAAAAACCACCCTGCTGCCTTAAAGCCACTAAAGCATGTCATTTTGAACTTTGGACTGTCCCTACTTTGAATTTTTAAAGGTAGGACAGGGTAAACCCAAATCTCAACTGATTGGTTGCCATCCAAGGTCCAGCCTGGGAATGGTGCCATTTAAGAAATTTCAAGACCCAGAGACTCATAAAGCACAACTCGCAGGCTGGTGGTTTTTTTAGTCACTTCATGTGTTGGGAACACAGTAGACAGACCCTGTAACATGTGAAGGGGGTAGAAATCTTCTCTTCACCATGCAGAGAAAATCAGGGGACCAGCTGTGTTTTTGCAGAATTGCTGTTTCCACTTCTTAAATGTGT
The DNA here is from genome assembly GCF_964188315.1 of Podarcis muralis. Lineage (NCBI taxonomy): Eukaryota > Metazoa > Chordata > Lepidosauria > Squamata > Lacertidae > Podarcis > Podarcis muralis. The sequence continues at coordinate 59,470,037 of NC_135661.1, read as the reverse complement.
TAAGCTGCCCTCAACATGACACAATCCAGAGCCTCTGTGGTGCAGACGACTTGTTGTTTGGACAGAAATGTTCATAATCCCTGTTTGTTGTGCAGCAACCTAAAGGGTCCAGGGTAAGCCCTCACTCGGAGGAAAGAGAGGAAGAATGAATGGAAGTGCAATGAAGTATCTAAAAGATCTGAGCCAGAAGACTCCTTGGCATCACCTGCCTTGCCCAGCAGGCGCCACAGTGCCCCAGCACAGGAGCTCTGAGAACTGCCAGCACATTTTTATATTCACTTCTAATTATGGCTTCAGGCAACAGGGCAGGTTGACTGGTGTTTTAATTAAAAACTTGGAAGGGGGAAAAAGCATAGCTGCTGGAAAGAACAGGGCTCGCCAATATTCCCCACCGTTTCCCGAAGGGTTTAAACTTTGCACCTACCTAATACGCCACTCAAGTCTTTTGAACAGTTCTCTCTTAAGTGCACCCTCCTCCCAAACAAAAGGCTTTTTTCTTAATTTGCATAATTTATAGACCAGGCCATTCAGGGTTTTTGTGTGTGGAGGTGTGTCTCACAGAAAGGAAATATTCCACAAAGCAAGAAAACTCCCAAGTATGCACATGGACCCATCCTTAACATTTGCCTTATGTGAGCTGATGGGCTGACAAAAGATCAAAGCCAATTACAGTATCTAGAAAGCCTACAGGCATTTTTGTTTATGCACTGCCTGGTCACACTCTCTCCTTCACATTGCACTGGCTTCTACACTGGCATCTGTAGAACCCAAATGCAGCCTCCAGTTCTAATACTTTGCTCCCCCACTTTCTCTCTTTTCTATAGGAGACTTCAAAACAACCCCACACCCGGGATTCCAGGAGTATGTGAGATGGAATAAAGTGCTTTACAAGGCCACATCAGCTAGGCATTTTGGGTGAGAAAAGGATGGAGGCTCTTCCACTCATTTGGGAATCTTGGGCAACCAGGTAGGGAGAGCCCTACAGATGTACCACGTTCTGTGGATGCACACACTTCTTTGCAATGTTAAACATATGGCTACTGGGATCAAGGGTGGCAAGTTGAGCATTTTTCTGCTACCCTTAAGGAGCTTTGAACAACTCTTTTTTCTTTCTTTTGCCCAACACTATCATGTTGGCCCTGTTTAATGTAAGGTTATGTTGCAACCATATTTTTGGGGTGGGGGTGAGGTGGTGGCTCAATAAAAGGAGCAATAAAAAAAGGTCTGCATGGTCCATTTCAATGTAATTTTATTTGAACAAGGAGTCAAAACAAAAGCTTGCAGGCTTTGCTAAGCAAGAACTGCACCAGTCCCACAAAATGAGTTCTATTTATAGCACAGAGAGGAAAAGGGGAACAAAGAGAAGCGCTGCAAAGTCTCATTCCCAGGGGGACAGATTTCTCAATAGGGCAACTACAGTCTCTGTAGCTGGCTTGGGAGAGTGAGCACATCACCTGCCCGACATGTTTCGAGTGCTGCGGATTTAAAGCTGAAGAGAATCACAAAACCAACTGTCAGCAACTTACCCATGGCCATCACAGAAGTGAGTCAAAATTGCTTTATAAAAAGATTAATAAAAATACTGGAAAAAATCCTCATTTCTCATGCTATATGTCTGGTTTTCTTTTTTAAAACCTAGTATATTCACAAGTTTCTTAGAAAACTATGTGACCCCAAAAATAGTGTTCAGATTCACAATTGGAGGCAAAGAGGGTATGCAAGAAATCTAGAGTGAACGGACCAAGATGCTGCTAACATTAGCCAAGAGCAGTTTTGCATTTTGGTGGTTGTGGTGGGGAGAGCTTGGGTCCTTCCCCCTCAACTGTGCCATGCTACACTTTAGAACTTCAGCACAAAAAGGGAAAAAACAAAAGGCGATTCTTTAAAGAGAAACGACTCCAAATTCAAGCAGAGGGAAAGTTCCTTTAAATTAAGAACACCACAGAGTTTGGTCCCAACAGTTTCTAGTCAGATGTTTATTCACATGCATTTTTCTTCTATATGTAAGAACCACAAACGCCTTTCTGAAGTTAACCATTTTAAGGGGTGTTGTTTTTATATGTATATATATGCAAACGCTTAAAATAAAGGATTTCTAAAAAAGAATATCCACAAACAGGAAGAAAGGGGGAAAACAAAGAGCAGGGAATTAATTTCCCACATGTATCATCACATTAAAAAGAGCGAGCGCGCAAAAACTGATTGCCAATAGTATTGGGCAGAACTCACTCCACTGTCCTCCATGAGATCACTGAAAAATTAAAAAAGAGAAAATAAAAGAACATTCAACTAGTCAATAAGGATCAATTACAGTCCAGACTGACAGAGTCCCCCCTCCAACAGCTGTTGCTGCTTCAGGGTCTCAGGACCCTCTTTCCACTTGTCGAGACTGCTACTCCGCCACCGACTGAAGGGCCTCTTTGTCCTCTCTGTTCTCAGCCCCGCTCTCATCATCCTCAATCTCTCCCTCCTCACCACTAAACTTGTCATGGGCCCATTTGGGGCTGGTGCTCGATTTTCGGTACAGGAAACGGCCCCTCCCTCTGGGGAAGATGCCCCTTCCCCGGCCTCTGTTCACCCATTTCTCACCCCCTTCGCCCTCACGGTCATCATGCTGCAAAGGGAAAAGAAGAAAAAGAAAAAGGTATTTGTCAGTCAACAAATACAGAGCTCCTCAACAGCCCACCAGAAGGCCCCACCTCTGTCCACTCCCTCTCCTTTCCCCAGGGGCCGCTACTACATTTCCCACACAGGCAGGGGAGGATAAACACCCTGGAATATGCCCCCCCCCCGCCTCTGCATTTTGCGAATAAGCCCTCCAGTAATGCTGCATGGCTGAGGAGACAATGATGGCAAGACCAACTTGGGGCCTGTCACCTGGTGGAAGGGACAACTTCTGTGCAGGCAGCTCACAGCCACATGCCCATCTCACCCCCAGGGCACATACCAAGTAGTACTTCTTGCTCTTGGGGGTGTACTCGGGGTCCCACTCCTCCTCCCTGCTCCGCTTCTGGAAGTCGGTGCTGCCGCTGCCGCCACTGCTGTTGTTGTTGTTGCTGTTGCCAGAGAAGGTCCCTCTTCCCCAGCCACGACCCCTGGCCCGGAACTGCTGCTGTCATCAGGAGCAGAGGAAGAAAGGGAACATCAAAAAGCGAGCAACAGAAAGAAAGGGGATCTGGCTGGGCCTGGGATGGCCTGTCATGATTTCTGGAGCACTACACACACAGACCTGATCGTTACTCTCTTAGCAACACATAGAATGGAAATTGCCCATCACTAGATCACACTTCTGTATTCAAGGTGTGGGCTACTGTCTTTCCAGAAAAAAACTGACCCAATAGCACTATTTTGAGGGCTAAGTAAACATGACAAATCCGTAGGCACTTGGGATCCCTTTTTGCATTACATAGCTGGGCAGAGAGGTGCTATAATACTCCCATTTACTAAAACAAACCCAACCCTTTTGGCTCAACCTATTAGCTAGGCCCCTTCTTGGTTAAATTGTCCTTCAGATTCTGACTGATTTTGGGGTCTGGATGTGAGCCTCTGGGTGTGGCTCCTTACACTTCCTTGAGCAACTGATGCGCACTATAATGTTATGGTTTTGTTGCTTTTGGTATATCATATCATATTGTTTAAAAAAAAAGTTTGCCCTTTCACCACAAATAGGAAACTTCTTCTGAAAAAGACCCTGAAGTTGTGCTCAGTAAATATGTGGAAGAGGGGAGACAAATTTTATAAGCAAGAACGACTCCCTTACACTGGGTAGCTGCCAACACCTAACACTGAACCCCTTTCAAAAGCTGGGAGGTGCCTGTCCACACTCCAGCTCTGCCACAATTCAAAAATATTTTGACTTATCACCCTGGAACAAGGGCCCAGAGCACACACCCTCCAAAAGGACAACTTACAAAGGTTCCCCGGGCTCTGCCCCTATCAGTTGGGCCCGTAAATTCCTTGGTCCCAAGGCGGGATTTGTCAAAGCCAGGGGCAGCCTCCTCTCGCTCTTCAGTCTCCTCGGGGTACTCCTCTGCTTTGTAGGAGCGGGAAGACTGTGATGACGAGGAGCTTGACCTAGATCGCTCCCGCACACGCCGGTGCTTCCTAAGTCGAGGCAAAGAGAGAGAGATATGAATGTCAGGGGAGGGCACATCTCTACTGCCTCAACGTCAGTCATTCCTCCACCTCTCCCCGCAACTTCACCACATGCTATATACCGGGCATGTCCAACCAAAAGTAGCCTGAGATCTACCATCCAATATCAAAAACTGGCAGTGATCTACCACACTCTCCCATTGTCATTCTTCAACTTAAACATATTATACTAGGCTGGGCTTATGATAACAATAGTAACAAATGATAGTCCCTTCCATAAAACCTGAAAAGTTCATCATAAATCAATATTTTTTAAAAAATACATAATTTGTATACTTGCAATAACATAAGAAAATAACATTGAGGACAGGGTTCTACATAATCAGAACATGATGCACAAAAGTTCACAAAAGCTCGTCTTTAAAGTGCCCCAGTCTCTTGCTGTTTTTCAAATGAGTCAGGGGCACATGTCAGCCACAGTGGTTTCCCCCATAGTTTGAAACATAAATTGGATAAACTCAACTGCAGAGTTGACAGCCCTCAAGCACCACCTTAAGAACTGGATGAAACCTGTAGAAGCCCTTTCCCCTGGATCCAACCTACTCCTTCCTTTCGAGTAAACCTAAACCAGCCCTTTCTCTCTTTGAGGAGCCAGTGCGCAGGGCTGCGCGCGCGCGCACACACACACACACACACACACACACACACCACCCCTCCCCGTGTGAGTGGGATGGCAGCAGCCAAGAAGGGCCCCCAGTCCCTTGTGTGTTTACTCAGGAGTAAGCCTTGCCGCGCTCAGTGAGAGAGAGCTTGTCAGCAGGGAGGGAGGACAAGGCAGTCCTCTCCTCAAGGGCTGGATCCTGGAATGTCCAGCACCATATCTCTCTCTCTCTCTCTCTCTCTCTCTCTCTCTCTCTCTCTCTCGACCCAAGCCAGCCCTTTCTCTTGAGGAGCCAGTGCACAGGGCTTCTCTCTCTTGCCCAGCCTCTACATCTGCGTACACCTCCGCTCGCTTGCTTCTCCTTCTCCTCCTTCTGAGAGAGAGAGAGAGAGAGAGAGAGAGAGAGAAGCCCTGCACGCTGGCTCCTCAGAGAAAGGGCTGTTTCTGGAAAGAGAGAGAAATCTACAGAGATTGACGAGAAACAATCACATGATCTACAAGTCGATCCTGATCAACATGTTGGACAATGCTTCCATATACAAATAGGAGAGTACCATACTCCCTACCCTCTCCTAGACCAAAAGCAGGGATTTCCCTGCCTCCGCAACCACCCTGCTTATAACCTGCTGTCTCCAATGACTGAAGAGAATCATTAATTTGGGTCTCTGTGTCAGGAGATTCCAGATCAAAAATGAAAGCAAGCGTACAGTCTCCCCTCCTTTATCTAGAGTGGCTTCTTGTTCTCTAGTGCTCCAGTGCAATCCAGCAACAGAGGTGCACGTCACACACACACTGTTATTAAGCTTGGGCAGCATAGTGGTGTCCAAGATCAGTGCCTCATTCAGCCCAAAGTGGCCCAAACACACAGCTATTTGCTGCAAAAATGGAAGTTTCAGAAATGCAGACAGGAAAGCATTGAGCAATGCTAGCATGCCCCATCCAATGATCCAGAGAGCTCTTCTCTCTCTTACACCCACTCCTCTTAGCTTGAAAGAGCGAAGTTGCATTTGAAGTCTAGGGGGAAAGGCTAAGCTAACAATCACAAATGTACATTTATAACTTTAAAAAATGAATTAGTGGTGCTTAAATATTTTTATAAACAAATAAATAAGTGTAAAAGACATTGACTTGAAAAGCACTTAGACTAGCCTGCCTGTGTCCTTTCAATAAGTAACCCTACAAACTGTGTTCCGGGAAAATGTAGGGTTGGTTCCTTGGAGGCTTATTAGCGACTGCTCAATGAGAAGATCAGTGATGATGGACAAGCATCCCTTTTGGAACAGCTTGCCTACTTATTGCAGACCTTATGGTACAGTGTACAGCCCACAGGCAATGCACATGAGGGGGGTGGCTGGACCCAACAGCTGAGGCCTAACAAGCCTGGATGAAAAAACAGCACTTTTCACATCCCCAGAAGCCTGTGCTATGTAACAGGACAGCCCCACACTGACACCTGCTGCATCCTAGCAAGTATCATCAACTAGCCCAGTGAGGGGAAGGACCTCAGGCTCAGGGGCTGAAGGGGAAACTCCAGGGTTCACTATCTGGCCCTTGGGACTTTTACAAGGCCACACCCCATACTGGTTCTGCTCTGCACCTTCCTTCAGTGTTTGTGCCTGGTTGGGAAGTCTCCTTGAACTGTGGTAGCACCTTGAACTGTGGTAGCACCTCTTACTTGCTTGGATGCAAGGCTGGATAACTGCACGTGGGACTGTAGAAACCTCTGGAACATATCCTACTGAGCATCCACTGCCCCACCCACCCTGGCATGCACTTCCTGGGGAGGTTCCTCTTGAGGAAATGCAACCCTTGGGCTGAAAATGTTTCCCTGCTAGCTTCTTCCATGTGGGGTTTCATTATGTCAGCTCACTATCACTCTTGTGTGTGGCATCTAAAATAAAAGGGAAGGAAAGAAGGAAGGAAGGAAGGAAGGAAGAAGTGGAGAATGTTCTCCTCCTACATACTTCTTTTTGGACCCTTTATGAGACCTCTCCGTTTTCTCCGTTGATCTCTCTCGTGAATGGCTTGAGGGTCTGGAGTCCACCGATTCCCTCGACTTGCCTCGCTTATCTTTCTCCTTATGTTTTTTACGCCGTTCAATGTCAAGGCGCAGGTCAACTGGGTCCTCTTTGTATTTGCTTTCGGCCTGCAGAGAGAAAAACAGGGGAAAGACTTGACACCTGAGCCTTAAGCAATTCCGTAACAACTACATCCCTTTTTACCTTGCTCAGGACTGAAAAATACTCAAGCAAGGGAAGTTATGCTGGTGCTAATACACAGACTGAATGACTTCACAAGATCCACGCAAAAGATTTCAATCTTTCTGCATCCACTTCTCTCTATGCCAAACGTAAGTAATTACTAATCAAATCAAGGGAGGAAAACTGGGTGCCAAAGCCAAGACCCTTTGATGTCCAAAGGAAAAACAACAGGCTCAAGGGGCAATGATCTGTATATGCCAAAGCTAAGAACTGTGTTCTCCTCTTCTGACAGATTCTTGTGCTCTACAGGGAATTGACTGAACAACAGAATTCCTTCCCTGTGCCTGGAAAGGGACGCCCCCTCCTCTCACTGCAGGAGACATTGGCTGCAGTTATGGAAAGTGAAGGGGAAATGTGCAGGCCGTCTAAGCTCCAGTATCATAATAGAGCCAATTCTCTACATTCCAGAGAACCAATGAAGGAGTTATTTGGGGAGGCAGGCTTCCAGAGTGTGCTCCCCCCTCCAATCACCACTGGCTGTTGAGAGATCCATAATGAGCCTTGAAGGGGCTGCTGCATAGTTTGCTCTCAATCAGCATAACCTCTCAAATTCAGAGTTGTGCACCGTAAGCACAAAAACGAGGCATCGTGTTTCTCACACTCACGATGGCAGAAAAAAGATTTGAACATACACCTGCTGCTGAAGACTCAGCAACCAAATGTAGCCAAGCTTGGCCTGGCTTCTAGGGGACAAGAGTTAAAACTTAGGTGTTCTGCACTGCTGTGCTCACTGCACACTCCCACCCCCTGCAAAACAGAACTTTCTGCTTCTACCATTCAGCTACAATCCAGTCTCCACACACCCTTCCCTGTCTCCATTGCCAAGAAGCTCCTGAATTTTGGGGGAACTTGAACTTTGAGAGCAGAACACGTTGTGCAAGATAAATGTATCTCTATTACTTATTCTGAGCAATACTTATAAACAGCAAACATTTATTCAGCATCAACAGTGTGCTTGGAGCTGTAGTTGGAAAAGTTAAGATATCCTTGGAGATCACTTTATGGAATGAGATTCCCATGAACAAAACACAAAAAAGACACAGGTATGTCTCATCCCACTATTTCATCATCCCTGTCCTTATTTAGGATACTTTAAGTGGCACATCTGGGAAGAAATGGCTAAGAACAGGAGAAAGTGGTGAGAAGATTAAATTCTATGGGCAAACAAAAATCTTCAGTCAACAGCAGTAGGATCAAAGTCATTTCTGAATTGTTACAGATCTCTTTGATTTTTATTGAAACAGTCAATCAGTGGAGCTTCTTGTTTCAACTTGGTAACTTTCAGTCCAGCACAAGACTTTGGAATAACTAGGGCAGGGAAAAGTGGGAGCATCAGTTTCGCCTCAACTCAAAAAGAATGGGTAGCAGCTCTCTATTAAGTACTTTACTTACACAAGCTTCTAGCCTACTTTTTGATTAAAATAAAGAAGCTGGCATGGCTGAATGTAGGAGCTGTATTTGTTCTTTTGCCTTCCATAAGTGAAGGAGAACTCTCTTTTCAACTCATAAAACAAAGCCGATCTGTCATTGCCAGAATGGAAACTTGTTTCACCATCAAATGTCATTCACCCGCAGAACCTAGATCAGTTGTTGTAGCCATTTGTGTAGTTCCATTTCATAAAGAAGTCGTCTAAGGAGCTCCTGACTGTTTGTAAACCTGAAGTATGTGTCTATTCACACACACAAGCATGTTCACTGTCGGATGGTGTGGTAGAGAGAGATCAAATCCAGCAGTTGAATATCTTTCAAACGCAACAAGTGTGTTTGGAGAAACTGAGAACACAGGTATGACATGAAAGCAAACCCTTCAACAGCATTGCTAAAAACCATTAAGACAAACGTGTATGAAAGTGAACAGACAATGCTTCAACTCAAGATGGTCATTTTTTTTCCTTTAAAATTAGGGGCATATAATTGTTTCGCTGCCCGTAATAGTTTTAAAGACCCCCAGGAGAGTGTTTTTAATTCTGAGCAGCATTTTAAAATAAACTAGTGGCAGTCAACAGAAAACACATTAGCAGAAAAAATATCTGTGTGCTTGGTTCAGATATGGATTTGATTTACTTTCCTCTCTTCCTGACATGCACGTCTTTTTGAAAACATGGTTGGAAATATCACGGGTAAGACAAGTGATTTAGTCATACTTACAAGCAGCAAAATATCACAAAAAGTCTTCCATCATCAAGGTCACTTGTTTCCAAAATTCCATTTTTTTTGTCTCAAGCTCAACCTCAATTGACTTTGGGGTCATTTACCATATTTCTAACCACTTCACAAAGGTTGTTGATACATTTTTTTTAATAAAAATTAACCCTTTGTAGTTCATTTTTAGAATTATGCCCATCCTTGAAAGAAAAACACAAACTTAAGTAGAGAGCAAGTTAAACAAAAATATCACTTTTTTATTATAAAAAACAAGTTCATGCCCGAAGTGCACACATTTTGTTTCACTACAGATCAAAGCAACAGGTCACCTTGTAGCTGGATTCTTTGGAACTTTTGATTTCCTCTTGCGAGAATCCATGTTTTCTAAAGGAACTGGGAGAAATGTCTATCCTCCTAAAAAAGAAAAGAAAAAAAGAGCGTGCATGATTAAGAAAAGGTCAAGGAAAAGGCCCTTCCCTTTTGCATTCAGGGAATGTATAAATTAGGCCTTAGTTCTATAGTGTAAGGAATGGCACATGACAGACATAAAACTTCAGGGCTGAATTGACTTGTGGATAGAACATTCAATCTCCTGTTCCATCACGAGACTCCCTAGTGGCCTTGGGCAAGTTGATGCTGGTAAGCCTCAGCTACGACAGAGACTTGTTCAAAGATAAACAATACAGGACCTTAAGGCACCTTAAAGAGTTATGGATACAACGAAGAGTTGTTTATCTCTTTCTTGCTCTGAAAGCCATACTTATTCGTGCAGACTCTGATAGCAACAGCGGTGGCTGGTGTCCATTGGGGCCAGGAGGGCAGAAGGCAGGGAGACAAAACAGTAGGTAGAGCCAGAGCCAAGGACAGGGAGAGACAATTTATTCTAACTTTGTCCTCATCCACCTCACTGTGTTCTGCAAGGGGCAACACAGAGACTTAGGAGGAGGATGCTGACAGGCAGGGCAACCCCCTGGACTAGCTGTAAATGAGAGGAAAGCAGGCAGGTCAGAGCTGGCTGAGAGCAGACTGAGGTTGGTTAGCCAGTGCTCCATTCACTCTAATGAATGAACCTCCAATGGATAAAAGGTTCAGAATTCAGTCTCCATCAGAAAGTATGGCTGAATTATGTGGGCATCACCCGCTGAAGGCCAGAAAAATGGCTGCTTAAGAGTTTCAGTTGTAAGGACTGGGTCTCTAACGTCCTTGCCTCACCATGAGGAGCAAATTATTGATTTCCGTACTTTATTCTTGTTGTGGGTTCAGTATGCTTGAATCAAAGTCCTTTTTTTCTCTCCTGGATAGGCACCCAAGACAGTGGCAGGGCAAGGCAGAGTTTGCCTTGGATGAGAAGCACTTGCTTATGATAAGCAAGCAAATGCCTAGTAGCTGAATGCAAGCCTTTATGCTGCTTAATGGCTACGATTCAAAAAGTCTCTTAAATCGGGATTTTAAAAGTACATGTCAAAACTCTACACTTGGCAGATAGTAGTCTGATTTGTCTAGTAGTTTGCCTGCTTTTGTGCTGCTGAGTTATGCCAAAGCCTATTCATTTGAGGACTCTTTGTGGTAAGGGTGCACATTTTCTCCCCAAACCTTGCCTTTATTACATGCAAAGGTGCACTCACCTGTGGATTTCAGGGCTTTTGTTCTTAGCAGACTCTTGCTCCGCTCGTTTTAGGTATTTTGTAAAGCGCTCATTCAATGTCATTCCCGAAGACCCAAAATGATGCTCTGTTGATATGCAGTGAGGAAATATCACATCATTAACATTGCATCTATACTTTAGGACAATATAAAAGTGGCTTCTGCAGGAGGGTCTGAAACAGATTCAGGAAGCAAACGACATAAAGGTGAAGGGCAGGAGAAAAGAGAGAAGGAGACGGATCCATCTGTCTGCAGGTTAAGCAGTTCAGACTTTTGAAAGAAATTGCCTTTACTCATATAAGAATAATTAAAACACCAGGGAAGTCTCAAATGTAAGATCCAATACAAGGCTGACATCATATGAAGATCAGCAAAGCATTACAAGCTTGAGCAGATTGTTAACATACATACTTTCCTTTATCTTTTTGTACAGGAAAACCTACAGTGACAGTCTTACTGCAACCATAGTGTCAACTGATCCTGATTTCCAAATCTGAAGATTGGCTGGAGAGGGACCATATTCATGATAGTCCAACTTGTGCAAGTAATAATGTTTTGCCAAATATCATGAAAGGAGTCAGATTTTTCTTTTCTCTTCCACGTGTGGATTAGATGGGTTATTTTTTCTGCTATTGCAATCTTCCACAATTTTTTATACCATAGTCCAATGTTCAAAGTTGAGACACAGTCTTTTTATTGTCATCTTCCCTGGCTGGGTATCCATCTAATTTTTTCGGAGGGAGGGGAAGTATCAGGTGGCTAGGAGTCTACGGAATATCAAAAGGGTACCTTAGTACTTTATCCCCATCTCAAATATCCATCCTGCTTTTAGATATTCAGGTAAAGCAGACTGCTTGGGAGAAGAGATGGACACTAAGTGGATAGGAATGCACACACCACATGCTGCCCTTTTTGCTGAGAAACTCCATACTGTTAATTAAGCTCAACTTCTCCAACAGAGAACTTGTCAGGGAAGAATGTCTATTTTTTCCACATACACTGATACCGTTGGTGCCATTTGAAGTTTCCAATCACATATTTTCAAGCACAGCTGAAGCAATGTACGTAAAAACCCAAAGAAAGAATTTGGGCGTTCAGTTGTGAACTCTTACTTTAAAACTTTTCTTTCCCTTATGAGTAAAGCTGTAGATAAAACTTTTACCATGCCCCTATCGGTAGTGTAACCAGGGGAAAGAGAAAATGAAGGGGGCTGCCAATTAGCCACTTAGCCCACATAAACCAGAACAGCTCAGAAGGACCAAAATGAAAATAAAACAAAGAGGTGAAATGGAGACAAGAATTTTTAAAATAGATTTCTCACTCTTCCCAACTGCAAGATGAAGCACTAATCAAGAGTGAATAAGCTTCATCGGGAGAGGGAGGAAGGGAGAGAGAGCTCCAGCGAAACAAGCAGGATTGCATAGTGTCTTCTCCTTCCTTCTATGGATCTACAGCAAGAGGCCAACTCCAGGAGTAACTGTATTTTCCTTAAGCAACACTTTGGCAAAAGTTTTATATTTTTAGAATTTGTTCCGTGATCTGCATTTCACTGTTTGTTCAGTATTTTATTGGCAGTTGTAACCCACTCTGGGATCATTCTGTACAATAAAGGGTGGGATGGAAATGTTTTAAAGCAATAAATAAACTAACACCCGTCTCAAATGCAACTCACCTTTCACATGGTGAACAATGGTCACAATATGCTGAGCAAAGAGCTCCGAAGGACTCCGCTGTGACTGGGCGGACTGGATGTGATGGAAAATGGAGCGAAACTCCTGCTCCTTTTTGTTGCTGTGCACCAGATCACGGCACAGTTTGCGCTCCTGTGCCAAAATCCCGCTTGGGCTGGTGGGGAAACACACAAAGATATGCTCATTAATTGTTATGACCTCCAAAAGCAACTACTTCCAGAGAGGTGGTTTTGTTTGTCTGGCATAGTGAACAAAACAAGAAGGTACAGTGGAACCTTGGTTGTCAAACGCTTCGGAAGGCGAACGTTTCGGCTTTTCAAATGCCGACAACCCAGAAGTGAATACTTCTGTTTTCAAACATGCCTCAGAAGTCAAACGGCTTCTGGTTCCACTGTACTGTGGTTCCACTGTACTGTGGCAGCTGAGCAACTAAGAAAGAGGGTGGTGGCCCAAGGAACTCTTGAGATGAAGCAGATTCTGTACACTTTGGCCTGGATGGACAGAGTTCAGTCCACAGAAGCTCCTATCAGCAAAAAAAATGTTAGTCTCTACAGTGCCACAAGACACTTGCCTTTGTATAAATGTCAAGTAAATCAATAGCAACAGCCAACAGTATGAGGAATAAAATACACCACTGTCTAACTATGCAAGTTTATTAGCTGTGTTCCACTTCCATTGTCAAGCACCTTTTCCTTTTTTGCTGCGCACCAACTCTCTGGATTATGGGGGACAAGATTGTTTGAATTCATTTGTGGGGAGGCCAGTGAACAAACAGTTGGCCTGGAAACAACATGTTCAGTTCAAAGACTTGTCACTGAAGGCACTTCATGATCAATTTAGGAGCAATGTTTTACTCAAGAGTAGATGCACTGAAAACACTAGACATACCTTAGGCCTATTAATTTCAAATGGGTCTACTCTGAGTATAATTAAGTTGGATACAACTCTCTATTCCAAGGCTTTATTTGCAGGTTCACATATGTTCCTCTGTCCATCCCTGCATTATTTCTCTACAGGCATTGGGACTACCATGGCTATCAGCAGGAGTGATGATGTGCACCATGAAGTTGTGCCCAACAAAGTGTCCTTTCAGATGTCTTTTGCTCAGGCTTCAAAAGTGTATTTAGGGCTTGGGAAGGTGGTGGGCTGTTTTCTGCTGTAGATTGGCTCGCCTGCTCCAGGTGACCCTTGGACTTTATTAATTAGGGCAAGGGTTGGTAACATGGTCTCCATACATGCCAGTGTGCTAATCCGTACCTCCTATGGTACCCATGAAAGCTCTCAGCAAATATCCTTTGAAAAAACCACAATACACAAGAGACTGTTAGCTGTTCTTGCTCAAGTTTGTGTTTCACAGGCTCAGCCTCTCCTGCACTGAGCACATGTCTTTAAATATGGCCACATTTCAATGGATGTCAGGACTGGACATCCACCCTCCCATCTACTCAGAACAGAAGGGAGGTGCAGAGTGGCTGGGTACAAATAACAAAATTAGTAGTAGTAGTAGTAGTAGTAGTAGTAGTAGTAGTAGTAGTAGTTATATGGCTTGTTCTACCTGAAAGCTAGAGTGGTATTCAACTAAGTTTGACTCAAATGCATGGACGTAACTTAAAGTTCAATGGGTCTATTCTGAATAAAATGCAGCTGAATATCACCCCTTGACTAGCACCCCATTTTTGCAAGCTTTTTGTGATCTGCTCTTCTTTTTGGTCCTTTACAGAGACATATGCTCTGGTTCTCCCTGTCACTCCACTGCCAAAAAAAAATTGGGATTAGGCAATAGCTGCATTTGCATAATGATAAACTGGTGTTTCTGGCATATTGTGGTTTATTGTGAATAAGCAGTGTGCTGGTACGTGCTGCCAGATGCCTCCCGCTTTGCTTCTCTGTTAGCTTGAGAAGGAGAAACAAACCATGAAGCTTTGGCTTCCTGTTACATTTGAACCCAGGATTGTGGTTTGTTGTTCCCTAAGGAGTCATGATTGCTAGCCAACCTTAAGACATCGTTTGTTGTTGGCTTACCGACTGTGGCTTGCTAGGGAGGAGCAAACCATGCTCTTTGGCTTGGACCTAATGGGAAGCATACACCAGCATGATGCTCACTCATATGCAGCCATGGCAAGTGAGAAACTCTGGCACATTGACATTAAAAAAGAGAATCTCTGGGCTCTGTTATCCACCCATATGTTCCAAATAATAAAAACCAGTGAGCAGACTAGGCTGCTTGCTTACTCTCTTTGGAGAACTGCTGTACACAGTACAGAGCAATATTCCCATTTAACTTTCCCCTAACCCTTTATTCCAACTGTGGGGCAGACACACTGAGCCTCTCACCGTGCAAGATCCTCATCAAAAGAATCCATTCGGAGGTTGACTTGGGTCTCACGAGTGATGGAAAAGGAAGACTTGCCAGTGGCCAGGCCCTCTCCCCGTGTGCCCAGCTTCTCTCTGCCCTCTGAAGTCTTTCGTGGAGGAGGAGATGTAGCATTCTTTTCCTGGCTGGCTTTGTAAGTGGTAACTCGGAAATTCTTCTCTGGAACAAAGCCTCTGTGCCCAGCTTCTGCTCTCTTGGCAACCTGCCTCTCTTCCTTCTTGGTCTGCTCCGCATAGGACTCCTCCTCCACCTCCTCAGCTTTCCTCTGCTTCTCTTTGGCTCCAGGCAAAAATACTAGGCCTTCCCATTTGCCTGATCGATCTTCCTCCTGGTTTTTATTGGAAGCAGACAACGTCTTGGACAGAAACTTCGGCTCATCGTCCTCATCCTCATCAAAATTGGATTCCTTTCGCCCTTTGCCTTTAACCTTCTTCTCGGGCTCATCTGCCTCCTCTTTGCCATAGTGGCTCTCCTTGTGGAACTCTGCTATTTTCTTTTCAAAATCATCTCGGAGCTTATAGCGCTTTGGGGACTGACTTCCACGATACAGCTTTTCTGTATCAGCTTTGGAGGCATACGGATCTGTTTTTGTTTTACCATCTGCTAATCCCAGGTCAGAGAAAATTCCCTTCTCTTTCATTTTTTCTTTTTCCATGTTCGACAGTTTCTGCTCTTTGTCTTTCCCATTCTCAGCTTTTTGCTCTTCCAAATACCTATTTAAAAAAGAAAGTGAGAGAGACAGTCAATTCAGGAGCTCTTAGAAAGTTCTGATAAAGCAGACGATCCCTGTGTTACTGATACAAAGCTTTATTTAGCTTTTTTCTAACTCTTAATGCTTTAAAATTAGTACACCTATTCACTACAGGTCACAGAACTTTGACACACAAAGCTTAGTAAAACCAATAAAATCGTATTTAAGAACCTACTTGCCATAGCTAGAAGGCAGGAAATACGTAAAAGATCTTACCCAACCTGTGCATTCACTTACAAACCTGTTTGTGGAGAATTAACCCATCAACATTTTCACCTTGGATTGCTGTGCTTTTTAAGTAATACACAGTGGAAATAAAAGCCTCAAAAGCTACTTCAAATTTTTGGAGGAAAGTCTCCTATGGAAGCTATAGACAATTCAAAACACAAATAAAAGCAAAAAGGTTAACGGGGGGGAAATGCTTAATTGGCTGGGAGGAACACGAATACTCAGCAATATTATAAAGATGGTCAATCCCCAACTAAAACTGACAGGATGATGATTGGCATATATCTAAACTATATGGGCAAGTTTCTATTTTCTAATTACAACTGGAGGTGAATTTTAAAACTATACATTGGTTGATGATGTAACAAAATTGAGAATGGAAAAATCATTGTGGAGCATCTGAGAACAATACAATCGCTTCTTAAACAGATGGATGTATAGCTGCTGAGATCAACTAAACAACTAAAAACAATAAAAGCCTCAAAACAATGCTCCTTGTACTAACTGGTGTGTGTGACTCCCTGGGGGGAATGTATTTGCAAAGATTCAAGTAATGTTCCTGCCCAAAGCACATTTACTAACAACTATCTTTGTGCTGGATAAGTTTTACTAGATGCAAAAATTGGCTCCATGACAGCTGTTTTCTGTATCTGCTGGAAGCTGAGTCCACCAGCAGATTCCAGGGGATGACAAACATTGTACCTATTCTTTAACAGTCTTCTCGTATATTTCCAAAAGTGGGCCTCTGCTCCTAAATTTTTACACTTGTGGTGCCTGGTAATCTGCTTTTTGGGTTTTTTAAGTACTCTATTTTACAAGACTTGACACCTACACATCTAATGCTGACTCCTGAAAATCTGAAGCCAGTGCCAAGAAATTTGAGACAATTTTCTCCCCCACTCCTTCTAAAAAGGGTTTAGGAAACACCTGTTCTACATAACAGCAAAACCTATGCACAAATCTTAGTTCTACAAACCGCCTCTCGAACACACTGGGAGAACTTAAAAACAACTTACTTTCTTTTTTACTGAAAAGGTATTTATTGATTAATGCTTTTTAAAAATGCATTTGTATGTAACTGTGCTGGATTATTTACCATAAACCAGCTTGTGACTCCCTTGGGAAAAATCCAAGGGTTTTACACCTGCTGTACACCGAGAGAAATAAGCAGCAACCATCCTTTTAAAATGAGCAAATTAGGCAGCTGTGTAATAATACTTAACACAATCTCAGATGTAGATCTGATTCTGCATCTTAGATAAAAATGAACTTGGTATATAAAGGGGCAACTGTCATTACAAAATCTACCAAGCTCTATTCCATAGGTACTACTGCAATTTTAAAGCAGCAGTTTCATTTCTGTTAGAAAACAATAACTGCCATGCAGATTGAAGTTCTAACTCCTGCTGTTTAACAGAAATTTCATCATGATACCGAGTTCCAACCCCAATAGCACCTATCCTCTGGTCATCCAAAACAGAGTCTGCAGTTTTGGCTACCATGGTTAGTAGCCATAAGTTATTTACACAAGTGACCACTAGTGCTGTACACCAAGTACAGTAAAAGTAAGACAAATTCCTAGAGGTGTATGCATGCTTTCTGGGGAGATAATTCAGCTTCCTACTTGCAGACTAGAAACCAGTTACATGCAAAATGGAAAGGTCAATTCTTTCTTGTACTGGCTGCAACTCTTGTGTTCCTTCTGTTCAGAATGCAAGATCTGCCAGGGAGCAAACACTTTTCAAGGAGGTGACACATCTATATTATGAATTATCCTCTTCAGGAATGTCTACCAAGCTACTCAACTGTGCACCTTGAATTTCTTTGATTGCCAAGGTTTTTAACGTGACATTACTTTTGCTGGTTTATTTTTGTGTTTGAAACATGTAAAATATATATATACATGCTGCACTGAACTGGGATGAAGAATTATATAAAGTTTCCCAATGTCATATTTTTTCCAGAGAAAATTTCCCATTTTTAGACATTTGTTGTTTCATAAATGAACTAGTAATTTAATGGGCCAGTATGGAAGCAATGCTAAACCACAAGACAGCACAACTTGAGGTCTTGAAGAGTCTGTGGAACTAGAACTTCCATCAATCCTAACCACCCACCATGATAGCTGGGGTTGATGGGAGTTGAACATCACATGGAGGGCCACAGGCTGTCCAATCCTTGGTTTAGGTTAATTGTACAATCTACAGACTTGTATACCAATTTCATGTTGAAAGATTCCATTTACAGTTTTAAACTAATCAAAACTCTCCATTATATCAAACTCTAGGAACTTAGATTGGTTCAAGCAATCCAAGACCAAACTGTGCCTTAAGATCTAACCATAGTTAGACTAACAAGAACTACCAGAGTTTAGACATAATCAGGATTTTTTGTTAGTTTAAAACTGGAACTGGATACTTCCAATCACCTTCTCCCCACACCTCAGAGGGGAGGGCGTGTCATACAACAGCTCATGCATGTAACAGTAAACTATGGTTTAATAAGTTGTATAATTTAGCCCAATGAATAAACAGAAGCCAAATTGTGGAATGGACACCTTACTAGTAAAATTCAAAATCGAAGTTGTAATTCACTTTTCAGTTAACTATCTCTTGGAAGTGCATATTATTACACACACCACTTCAGGTATGGTAAAATTAATCTTTAAAAAATTCAATTAATAATAATTGCCAAGTAAAGCTATGCACTAGGTCAAATACAACATTAAAATGCACCAAGTATATTTATTTAATTCCTCCCACAATAAAATATTTCAGTTCAACTACCTTTGGCTACTAAAAGATCTCTTCAGATATGTATGTAGCAAATACATTAGCATGGCATGGTTTACTTTTTGTTTTGTTTTGTTTAGTACATTATAAATCAAATAGCCATCTTAAATCTTCTCTGAAGCTCTAAGAAATTGTACAAAAACTCCACATGACTATTTTTATCTTGTATGCCACCTTGAGTAATTCTCCATTAAAAAATCAGAGATTGAAAAATAGTGTTAATAATAGTATCTCACATACCACAGCAATTAATACAATACTTAATAAAAACAATACTTTTACCACTATTACCTAAGTCTGCTTTTTATTATTTTCACAACAGATTTTTGCAACTTCTGACTACCTGAGACTAAACTTTTTACATTACTTATGGCTAGCCTAATTGTGCCAATCTAACAGTCAGCTGAAAGTCAGAAAAACATCAATCAAACAATCAATTTTAGGAATGAAGACAACTTGCCTTTTGGAGAAGGCTATCCCCATTTCCTCCTTCTGAGATGCCCCATAAATGGAACTGATTGCTGTGGGGCTTTTGCACACAGGGCTTTTCCTTGTTGGGCTCAGGCCTGCTAAATTATGCTCAAACTGATGTGAGCCTGCCTGGAAGGAACTGCTGCTCTGCAGAGTCGAGCCCAGCTGTGAAGGGTTGGAAGATGTAGGACTGGGCTTCTGAAGTGGGCTTGGCCTAGGTGAACGGCGCCTCACGACAACTGACTGGAGAGGGCTCTTTAGTGCTGGGCTTCGCTCTTTTGGACTCAACTCTGTCACAGCAGAGGCCCTTGATGCTGAACCTGTGCCATAAGCACCCACTTCTTGCCAAGATTTCGATCCCTCTGAGGATTTGGCATCCTGTGCAGTTCCTCCTGAGAAGGGCGGTTCCTTGGTGTCATCCCCTTGGTTGTCTCCAGCACCCTGAGACCCCCGGGCATCCTTGGAAGAAGACTTCTTCTCCTTCAATGACCGACGTTTGGAGGACTCGCCTCTGCTGTGATTAGAGGAGGATCGAGATGATGAAGACCTCCTTGACCTATCAGATGAGGACTTGTCAGAATTTCTTGAATGGCTTCTAGATCTTGGGGATGGAGATCTCCTCTTGGGTGACCGAGAACGTGAGCGTCCCCTACGAGGGCTATAGGCTTGGCGGTAGTTTTGCCAGTTGGACCTGTAATTTCCATAGCCACCTCGGTTATATTGATTCCATGGGTAGAACCCTCTGTTCCTTCCACGGAAATAATAGGGTCTCCGATAACCTCTGTTATGCCCTCGGAAATCCCGGTTCTGGTAGACCCGCTGGTGGTTCCTCTCCCTGTTATGAGATGGAGAGTATGATCTCGAACGGGACCTAGAACTGAGGAAAAAGAAAAATGTATTTGGAAATTGCTACACACAGTACTACAGCATTCTGATTGCAATACAAAGACATTAACCTGTTTTCATAATGATGCATGGGTTTTCCTTTAGCTCATCTCCAGCTTCTATCTCATAATGATAAGTATGCACTCCTTCCTTAAAAACAACCCTCAGCAATGCAGGGCAATGCAGATGGAACAAAGTTGCTATTGCTACGATGAGCGTTTTCCTACAAAACCACTTCAGACACAGAGGAAGCAGCATTTTCTCCCTCAGAAGGCCATCCTCAGAGCACCCACCTCCCAGAGCTCAATTTGCAGCATGGGGCAAATGTACCCAATAGGGTAAAGAGGAAACAGTTATTTGTAACCTTTCAGTTTTATCTACTATAACCCACCAAGATTCCACTTGATGGATGATTTGTTTTTGTTTTTAAAAGGCAACATAAAGCTCTCTTCCCCCACACGTGACAGAAAAATTGAACAAGAAATGAAGTATCAGACATTATTCTGTCTTCCAATAAAGGAGTTAAATGGCCAGCAACTTTCTGCCATCAGGGCACACTACTCAAACAAACAGATCTTTTTTAGGTTCAAGTCTTTTGTGTTTGTGGATTTTTAAAGCAATATTATGTGACTGAGTATATTTTTATATTTAATACACCACATTAAATAGACGTATCTAGTATGAGGGGCATGATGTGGAAGATACAATTTCAGGATTAAGTTCCCTTTGTTTGGGTTATAGTGTGCCAGACTAGGATCAGACAGATCCAGGTTTAAGTCCCCACTTAGCCATGAAGTTCAGAGAGTGATGTTGGCTTGGGCACTACTCTTGCAGTCTATTCACTTCATGTAACAACTGATACAAAGCTACTAATAAATCCCACTGGTGCTCACAAATGGGGTGCAGCTGCCCATGAATGCTGGAGTGAGACTTGAAATAGCAGGTGCTTTGCAGGAAAAAGAAGGCCAGACGCTGCATCTCCCAACTGAAGGATTGGGGTGGGGAGATGACCGAGCAGGGAACAAAACTGCAACTGAAGCCCCGAAGAACCACAAACCAGAATAGCCCAAATGGATGACTAATCTGAGATTAGGCAAGGATTATGTAACAAGAAGTTGTGCTGGTGAGGAGCTACACAGTCAAATGAAAACAGGTTTAAAAATGGAAAAGCAAGGTCTGCAGTCTAAAACAACATCTGGTACAATTTCTACACAAAGAGAAGTTGCCGCCTTGCTTCTTCTGTGAATCCAGCCTCTTTTACTATTAAGAAAAAAACCAGAGCAGCTTACCTTGGATTCTGTCTCATTCGCAAACAGTTTCAGCAACGTTTAGAAGGAATAGACATGCACACAGCCTGGTGCAGACAGTGAAAATGAGCTAATTATGAGGTGTTCCACAGCCCACATAGGAGCCAGTCCCTAGACAGCTACTGCATTTTGTTATCAATTAACAGCTGAGGGACCTGTTGCCTGATCCTTCCAAAATCCATTTTGCCATTTTAAGAGGCATGGAAAATGAAAAGTTTCCCTTCAAAGATCTGTGGAGGCTGTTCATGAGAAATCATTTGAAAAGACACAGCACATGAAATGCAGCTGAGGTTGTGCAGCTGGGGGGCGGGGGGAGAACATGCAAGTTATTTCTCCCCAAAGCTTGCAGCTGAGTAACTGCATGGGTTCAAAGCCACTACAGAAAATAGAGCTACTGGAGTGGAACGACTCCTACAAAGAACTAAATAGATTATGACTAGAGCTGAGGCAGAGAAGGGGAATTCCCTGGAGAAAGACACAAATGTAATACAAGCCACATTCTCTGCAGTCAAGACACCAAACGCAACCAGCTGCCCAAGCTGCTTCCCTCTACCACAACAAGATTCTGACCAGCAAGCCTATTATCCCTAAGAAATGAAGCCTACGTAAGGCAGGAAACCTACCTCAGTGAGTTTTCTATACTTTTCCTAGATATGCATTCCCCAGCCTCTTCCATTTTACTTCTCCAGCCAAGTCATATGCATAATAAAAGTTTCTCCAAAATCTGTCTGTAACCAGCGACATTTTGCATGCTGGGCTCATTCTCCATTGGCAGAGCTCCCCTCAATGAAGCCGGACATTCCCAGCCTACTGGTAAGCCCTTCCTAATGCTTTTACCCTCTGTAAGGAGATTGTTTGTGCTTTCGCTCCTCTCCTCTTTCTGGCATTGTCCTTTTCTCCACCCCCTGTTGCATTTTACTGTTCCCTTTCTGTATCTTTCTCAGAAACCACACACACTAATTATTAACAGCCACTTATGCTTCTGTCCCAACAGTTACAGAAAATCTGCGTGCCTTTTACCATTATTTTTAAAAGGTAACAAAATAAATGGCTGATATAAACAAAATCTAACTAGAGACTCAAAATCTTCTGAAAAGTAAAGCAACACAATGAACAGCCAAGTGGGGTTTGGTTCTGCAGGATGTGCCAATAAACAGATCCCAGAAATTATTCAGAATGTTGTTCTTCTTGTTAACAGTCCAGGTTTAAATAACCAACTGGAAAAGCACAGAATTAGTACCCTTTCCTAACTTTCAATAGCGAAAATCTTCATCAACCTTTCTCTGCAATATAGCTCTCTGCTGCATCATTCTTAGATATATATATCCTGAGCAGTGAGTTAAGATCAGTAACTTTTCATTAGAGACAAAGTTCCTGCAATTACAAATCTAATCACAAGGACATTTAAAGAGATTGAATAGAAATCCAAATGTAAAATCTTGGGCACAGACTTCACTATGATTGCTGAAGAACAGGTAAAGATACACCCCCTCTGTTCTGCTCCCTCTGCAATTTTAGGCATTTCTCAAAGTCAGAATAATTCCAGAGGCAACTGGCCACTTGCTCAGAACGTTTGACAATAACCAACTTCAAAAACAACAACTCAAAAGGGCCTAGTACAACCAAAACACAGAGAACACTGGGTTAAAAAAGCTACCCACTTCATGGCCGAGCAAGAGCTATTTGGATGGTAAGGTTATAAAAATAGAACTGGTTGGCAGACAAAGGAAGTAACTTAAGATGGTAGAATAAACTGGAATCTAGCAAAAGCTTTCCGCAGGAGAATTCCCATTTGTGCAGGGCTCCCCTCAGGTAAAAAGAAAAGAACACAACACCATCAGAAGCAAGCAATGGCACTTACCTGAGCCTGCGTTTTCTTGATCGAGAAACAGACCGGGATCGGGACCGAGATTTTGAGAAAGACCGGGAGCGGGATCGAGAACCAGATCTTGAACGAGAGGAACGGGACCCCGATTTGGATTTATTTGTTTTTGACATTTTTTCTCACTCCTTTCACTTAATTCTGTCAACATAGAGGGAAAAATAAAAACAACAACAAATGAATCATTTTCCAGATTCTCTCCTTGGCTGTTTGAAGATGTTCAAGAATAGCAAAATTCTCTTTGCAAAGCAAATAACATATATCCAACAGCCTTTGCAAGTTAGCTCTAAAAAGAACACCAGAAAACTTGAGAAGTCTCTGGACTAGTTTAGACACCCTTTTATTCAACAACAATTTCAATCCTGCTTTTGATTTAAGTCTACTAATCACAAAGCCTATACATGTCCAGGTTCCTGTAACTATTCCTTTATGTGGTGAGAATGGAGTCCTAACAGTCACCAACTAACGCACTTAAGACAAAAGAACACTTACATACTATCTCCAATGGATGAGGTGCCGACTCTTTGAAAAGCCCTGCCGCTGGTAAACCAAGTTATACACTTGTTACAATCAAGCAGCCACTAGGGACTCTTGTTGCAGCCAAAATAAATCAGGAACCCTTCCAAATATTTCAAGGGTTCAAATGTTGGTGATGGAAAAGAAGTTTCTCTATAGCACTCAACAGCTTTGAATAATCAATTAATAATTTTAACAGGAAGAAATGTAGCAAAATTATCTCAAACGGAAATCCCACGATTATAGAAATAAGCAGGGGCAAATCAACCATCAGCATGACGCAGTTGTAACAAAGCAGAGAATGATTAGGTGGTTTCTCAATGACGATTTTGTGTGTGTCCAGTTTTACACCCAGGGAAAAACCCAGCACGTGACAGAAAAACATACAATTTTAAAGAGAAAACATCAAATACCAATACAAATGAGAAGCAACTTTATTCAATGCCACTCAAAATATCCTAATTCAAAATAGAAAAAAGCATTATCTTTTTAATTGGTTTTATAAAGTACTACAAACATAAAACACTTGCAGAAACCCTATAAAAAGCAACTTACTACGAATCTGTTTATTTCTGCAAACGTTTTCCATAAATCATATTTGGAATTTTTGCTTTCAAAATTGGCAACTTTAACATAATCCACAAAACAGCTCTTGGTACAAGACTCGTTTCACCCTCAACCCAGCACAGTTCTAATTTAGGGTAGCAATAAAAAGAGTGAGTGCTCCCTTACATTCCCAAGCCATTTTTGAAATGTAACGGGTAAAGTGGCATACCTCAAGTAATCCTGAGTGAGGACCTGAAATCCTCCCTCTACTTCTGCCAGGACTGTTCAGTAGACCTAACTCTATAAGCTAACACCTGGCCTGGCCCATCACTTTCACTGTACAAAGAGCAAACCGAAGCTCAAGTTCTGTTCAGCAAAGTATGTTTTGACTTCATTCATCAGTCACCCCTTAACTGGGAATACTTTTGCTTCTTAGAAACTAGGGACAAATTCAGATGTTGTTTCTGCCACACACTCTCCTATACACATTCCAAGCAATTAAACAGAGTGAAGCAACAACACAATTGAGTTCCAGACAGTGTGGTCTCAAGGGTTAACACTTCACCCTCCTCCCACTCCAGCACAAGTGCTCCTATTTCAGAGTCAGCTGTGTTCTGAGCGTTCAAGAAGCCCTAGATTAGATTTTAAAGATTTCAGCCTCTGCTGACATGTACCCAACAGGATATAAATGTGGGGAGAGATAAAAAAAGAGATGACAATCAGAATAGGCGCCAAAGAGCACATATTTCAGTGGCATGCACGCGCGCGCGCACACACACGCACACACACACACACGCGTGCCACTGAAATATGTGCTCTTTGGAGCCTGTTCATTCATTCTCTCATTCATATATATATATATGTACACACACACACACACACACACACACACAGTTTAGTTCTTCCTTGAAATATGCCAGAAAAATCTACAACTTTTACAGATGCATACCTCTCACGCATGATGCTATTTAGATTTGTACATATAAATCAGGAAAAGGGAACATTTGCAGCCTTCCAGATGTTATTGGACTTCAACTCACAACAGTCCCAGGCATCATTGGTAAATGACTGCAGTCCTGCAACATCTGAAGGGCCACATGTCCCCCCCCCAATAAAAACAGGGGTGTAGTGGTAAAATTTTAAAGTCCAGGTATACCTTGGAGATATTGCAGGTTTCGTTCCAGACCATCACAATAAAGTGAATATTGCAATAAAGCGAGTCACACCAATTTTTTTTGTTTTCAAGTGCATATAAAAGTTATGTCTACACCAGTGGTGGCCAAAATCAGCCCTCCAGCTGTTTTGGGACTACATTTCCCATCATCCCTGACCACTGGTCCTGTTAGCTAGGGATGATGGGAGTTGTAATTCCAAAAACACCTGGAGGGCCGAGTTTGGCCACCACTGGTTTACACTAAACTGTAGTCTATTAAGCCAGGCCCCCCAGGCTGCAGGGGTGGAAGGGGAAAAACCTGGTTCCAGCCCTAGCCAGCTCCAATCTCGTGGTCAGAAGAGGGACAGTGGCAGCAGGAGGCTTCCTTCCCCTGGAAATGGCCAGGCTGCCTGTAGTTGCACCCGCATCCTCCTAAGGAGCAATATCTGCAAAGCGCAATAAAGCGAGGTATGCCTGTGCAAACACACATAATGACAGCCCTCATTGCTATCACACCCCCCCCCCGCAAGGAGAATTCAATAATGCAGGCACAACAAAGAGCAACAGAACACAGCATAATACCCCATTTATTAAGATTATATAGGAAATCATGAGCATGGAAATTCCTAAACATATGGAGTTTTCCTAAACATTTGGCTGTCAATTAACTGCTGCATTTCTACAAATTCTGGCCCACAGCTCTCTACTTTTAAAAAATATATTTTTATAGAAATGTTTTCAGAATTGTACAAAACACTAAAATAAACATGAAGAATCTCTTAAATGTAATGTACATCTCATTCTTTGCCAAAAAAGAATGAGCACTTTTTATGGAAATAAGACCTTTAAAACAATTTTCAGAGGTGTGCCGTGTGACTCTACCAGCAGCAATAGGAACTTTAAAAAAACAAGGCCCTAAATATAGTTGAGCACGTATAATGAACTTACACAATGTAAAAAATAAACAAAGAAGTCAAAAAATCAGAATTGGAAAAACATAAAATGGTTTAGTCTGATGCCCTGCTGATGCAAGATATCCACTACTACAGAATCCCTAACAGCTGGCCATTCAGCCTCTACTTAAAAACTTCTAAGGATGCATCCCTATGATGAAACCCATTTATTGATTTGCCATGGACTGAGTCCATAACAAGAATTAGTGTTACACGGTATTTAAGATAGAAGTTGTATCCAACATTAGTTGGATCACTGAAATTAATGGGCATGACTAAATCAGGTCCATTAATTTCAATAGGTCTACTTGGAGTATGACTAATGCAGGATACAATCCACTGGCTTTTTTGGGCATGTTTTTAAAAACTGTGTTCTACCCTGCCTGGTCAGAAAGTGGTCTATAAATATTTTAAATAAATTTGCATAAAGGTTATGCAACATACACACTCAAGCCCTGTGGGCAACCTACCTTACTTGGACTGCTTTGTCACAACTTGATGGTTGCCTGGCACTGTCTCCTTCCACTTGAAATAAAAAAATTCTGCAAAATAAAAGTAATTGTTAATATTGCAGCTGCTCACATGAGAACATCCACAATAACCATTCTACCTTGAAGAAAGGTGTAAAGGCAGCGCTACTCTAATTAAGCCTTCCTCAAATCTGTTACTCTAGCACAAACCACTTTGTTTTCTCAAGTGTCCGTGTATAAGCCTACCAAACTTGAACACACCTCAGTAGTAATCTCACACTTCTCCACTACCTGCAAGGAGAGACAACCAGCAAAATTTACAAAGGCTATGGCTGTGAAAACATTCAGTTAGTTGTCTACTGGTCGGTCTCCTAGTATCATCATACTGCTTTCTGACAAGCAAACAAACCTGGGGGCAAAGACTGTGAATGTTTTTATTAAACTGCAAGCTGCTTGAGAGCCCTTCTGGATGAAGGGCAGGGAAAAAGTCAGCTTGCATTGTCAGCCTCACAAGCAAGCACTAGAAATAGGTTATCATGTTCCTGCTATGTCCTCATGGCTTTAAAAAGATTTCCAAAAAGTAACACAAAATTTTTTATGCTGTCTGGGGTGGCTTTATAGCTTACACAAATAATGAGACATAAGGTAGTACTATTTAAATTATTTTAATATAGTTAAATTATTATTATTTGTTCTTTCCTCCCACCTTCATATGAACTTGTGTTCATCAAAATATTTATTTCTTTGTAATGGTTTTGGAATATACACTCTGACATAACTTTGTTAGTGTGCTTGGAGAAGTTCTCTGAGTGTTCGCTGTTGTGTTTTATTTTCATTTTCATTTTGTGTAATTGTTGCATACCATATGTAATTAAAAGTAAATAAGTAATGTTTTGAGAGGCATTTAAGTTAAAAAAGAGAAAGGTAGATAGAAAGTATAAAACAAATATGAGAACAGTTACCATCTGTACCCATATCCTGCATAAGGTCCACCAAGCCTTAGCACGGGGTAAGGAACCTCTGGCCCATGGGCCAATTCAGGCTTAGCATAGGTCCCAACTGCAAACAGTGTCCACCTGCCCCACACCTGACATCATTTGTGTGGTCAGGTGTGTAGCAGGAAGAGACATGGCAGGATTGGGTGCATGAGTGAGATCCCCATGTGGAACTCAACTATGCAGCTGGTGTCTGCAGAAAGCAGCTTTGTGCTCCAGGCTTTGCCAAGCAAAGGGCTGGCAAAGCCCCTTGCACTTTGGTTCCCAAGTGCCTGACAACCAGTGTTATGCAAGGGACTTTTGAGAGGTTAGCAGGACAATCTACCTATCAAAGTTGGCCTGTGGGGGTGGGAATAGATTCTGACCTGCTGGGCCAGAAAGATTTCCCACCCATGCCTTCGAATGAGCCACTGCTCTTGTTCCTCTTCCTGCTGCCCACACATTGATCGCAGAAGCTAGAGTCTCTGTCTGGAATTGCTGTGCTCAACAATCATATACGCCAAGACAAATAAAGCTTTAACTGCCACATAAATCTGTCAGCAGAAATTTCCAGGGGGGGGTAAGCTGTGCTAGTTTGTTGCAGCAAAAACAATAAAGAGCCTTGTGTCACCTGAGAAACAACCACAATTTCATGAACCAGTCTTTAAGTTGCCACAAGACTCATTGGTTTGAATCCTTAGACAAATCCCCTAACCCATCCTACACTGTTCAGGAGGCCCCCCCCCCGACCCTCCAACAAGGCATTTTGGGGGGGTGGGTCCACTGCAGAGATGAGTCGGGAATAGGAAACTTTCTGTCCATGCACTTCCTGAAATTAACTAATCTTGGGGTTTGCTGTTATGCTGATAACAGAAGTAAGCTTATCAAATGCTGATTTTTTTCATTTGCTATTGCTTTAGCTTGGTTGAAATTGGCTCTTAAATGCTAATGATTAACCAAGAATGGGAGCTGAAGAACAGAATTTCTGCAGAGAAGCACTGGTCTTAGAAATGAAGGGTGCAAAACTGTAAGTGTCTTAAATGCTTAAAAAATCTGTGCTGCAGACTACACTTATTTTCTGGAGTTGGGAAGAAAATGTGAATTAAAGATATCTTTCATGGACGAAACTTAATAATACTTACGATCCAACAACCTTATTTTTATTATGAAACAAAGAGATAACTACCATACCTTCATGAACTACCAATAGACAGAGTTTTGTTGTTTTGTTTGCTAACTAGAGAGGCTGCCTGCCTGCGTGAAGAGGGCGGGGCAGCCTAAGCGGAGCGGAACCGGAGCTGGGCAAGGAAAGAGATCACCAGGAGCTGAGAGGGAAGTACCCATCCCACAACCTCCACCCATCGGCTCGAACAGGGAACCTCTGCTCTGGGACGTTTGAAGTGTATGTTGGGAGCATTGCCTTTTGAGGTTGTTGTTTAACTCGGCTAGAATCTTTGCTTTTCAGGTCTATTTTAGAGGGTTCCCACCACTAACTCCCACCGATTACTGACATTCCCTGTCTATAATTGCGCTTAATTGGAGGGCGGAAAGTGGAAAGAAGTTAAGACAGGGGAGTAGGAGGGGAGTGCCGGGAATGGCGGGAAAGGATGGGAAAAAAGGGGGTGGGACACCGGGAGAAAGAAAGCTGTCGCGGCAAGAGGAAATCAAAGATTTAGATAATCTGTGGGCCAAAATAAAGGAGGAATTTAGGCAAAACACATTGTATATGGAAAACAAACTAGGAGAGGTCCAGGAGCTGATCGACAGAAAAATAGAAGGAGCAGTTGGCGAGCTCTCAACCAAAATTCAAGATCTTACCGCTAAGTCTAATATGATTGAGGAATCAAATAAAAAGCTTCAGAAAGAGATGAGGGAACAAAAAAAGGAGACATTGAAGGTAAAAGAAGAGCTGGGGGAGTTATGCATCTCTCAAGATAAGATCTGGGACAATTTAGCCATGGCAGACATGCGGCTAAAGCAGCTTCATCTTAAATTTAGGGGAGTAGCAGAGGATAAAAACGAGGATATAAGAGGGAAGATGATAAAGGAACTCTCTAACTGGCTAGGCATAAGTGAGGAAGAGATGGCATCTTCCGTAGTAAGTGTATACAGAATGAATAGGCCTAAACATGTAAACGTGAGTAAATTCCTGGGGGACTGTCTGGTGATCTTTAGTTCCTTGGAAATGAAAAATTTAGTCCTGAGAAAGAGTTATAATAACAGACTAAGAATTGGTGGAAGGCCTATCATCATCTACAAGGAAATACCAGTCAGGCTACTCCGGAAAAGAGAGGGTTATAAACAAGTGGCAGCAGCTCTGAGGAGGAACGGGGTTCCATTTCGATGGGAGTTCCCGGAAGGGATTAGTTTTTTTTATAAGGAGAAAAAGTTTAGACTATTGGAGGTGCAAGAGGCGGACAAGTTTTTGAGAAGATACGAAAAAGAATTGGGTAAAGTAGAGAACAGAACAAGGAGCAGGGGGGAGGAAGAGGAAGGAGATTTAAGGAGCCGGTCAGATGAGGGGAGAAGAGCTGGAGAGGAGGTAGAAGAATCAGATGAAGATAAGGATGAGGCCGTAGTGGGAAGGGATACGGCAGAAGAGGGGGAGCCTCTAGGAAGCCAAGGCGACAGGCCATAGTTTGTGATCTTGGTTAAAGGTTTAGAAGCGGACAAAGGTAAACAATTACACACACATTAAAACTTTTATCATGGAATGTTAATGGGCTGAACGAGAAGGTCAAAAGGAATAAAATTGAGAAAGTTGTGAAAAATAAGAAGTATGATGTAATCTGTTTTCAGGAAACCCATATTGCTAAGAAACACAAACATATACTGGTGAATAAAAAGTTAGGAGTCGATTTTATTAACTCAGATATTAAAAAAAAAAGGGGAGTGGTAATATATGTTAAAGAGAAGTGGGAACCAATTTTGACCTGTAAAGATGAGGAAGGAAGAATCCTGGGGATCCAACTAAATTTCCGAGGGGAAAAAATCAATATCGTGACGGTTTATGCCCCAAACTCGAACAGAGCAGAGTTTTTTGAGAAACTGGAAAGTATGTTGTTAGAGTTGGAAGCGCATAAATTAATCCTGCTCGGGGATATGAACGGTGTCCCGATGCCGGAGTGGGATAGGAGTGAGAAGAAGGGGAAATTGGATAGGGGGAAATTACCGAAGTCTTTTAATGACATGGAAGGGAATTTAGACCTAGTTGACATATGGAGACATAAAAACCCCACCTCTAAACAGTTCACGCACTATTCCGAACCCCATCAGAGCTGGAGCAGAATTGACCAGATCTGGTTAACAAGAATACTTACTACAAGGGTAAAAAAATGTGAGATCCTTCCCAGGACGGTATCTGACCATTGTGCCCTAGACATGGAAATAAAAAGCGAACTGAAGAGACAGTACAGGTGGAGGATGTGTGAGAACTTATTTGATAATGAAGAGGTGAGAGAAAGAATCAAAGGTGCACTAAAAGAATATCTAGAGCTAAATCTGAATAAAGAAACCCCCATAGATATAGTCTGGGACGCCAGCAAGGCGGTCCTGAGGGGCCTCCTAATACAACAAAACAATTACAGGAGAAAGGTAAGGGAAAGTAAGAAAGAGGACATCCTGGCCCAACTGAGAGATCATGAGAGAAAGCTGGTCATAAATCCAACAGATCCTGACGCTATCCGGGTTATTAGGGTCCTCCAGTCTCAATATTCTGCAATATTAAATCAAGAGATAGAGTGGAAAATTAAATTTACAAAACAGAGATATTTCGAGTCTGCAAACAAAATGGGGAAGTTACTTGCCTGGCAGTTAAGAAAAAGAAAGAAACAGAATGTGATAAATAAATTAATAGTGGAGGATAACATCATAGAAGACCCAGAGGAAATAGAAAATAGATTTACTCAATTTTTTGAAAAGTTGTATGAAAGAGGAAGTGAAAATAGTATAGAAATCAAGAATTATCTGGATAGAAATGAAGGGAAATATATCTCAGAGGAGGATAAAGTGCAACTGAATAAAGAGATTACAGTAAACGAGATCAAGGAGGCTATCAGCAGGATGAAGATTGGGAAAGCCCCCGGGCCAGATGGCTTGACTATAAAATATTATAAAACATTAGAAGAACATCTAGTCCCTGTGCTCAAAGATGTATTTAACAATATTTTTCAGGGAGGGAAGATTCCAGCCTCGTGGAAAATGGCATATATAACCTTGATCCCAAAAACTGAGAAAGACAAAACAGATATGAAAAATTACAGACCGATCTCGTTGCTTAATAACGATTATAAAATCTTTGCTAACATAATGGCTGCCAGACTCAAGAAACTTTTAACGAAGTATATACACAAGGACCAAGTGGGATTTCTCCCTAATAGACATCAGAGAGAAAATGTCCGCCACATCTTAAATATCATTGAGTACCTAGATATGAGAATAGATGTCCCGGCTGCACTGATCTTTATAGATGCCGAAAAGGCATTTGACAACGTTTCATGGGAATTTTTATCACAATGCTTGGAAACGGCGGGTATTGAAGGTCCCTATATGAAAAGCATCAGGGCAATCTATTCAGAACAACAGGCCAGGCTGATTATAAACGACAACCTGACAAAATCCTTTAAGATTGAGAAGGGCACCAGGCAGGGCTGCCCATTGTCCCCCCTACTGTTTATTATGGTTCTAGAAATAATCGCGAATAGATTAAGAGAGGCAGATGATGTGAGGGGGATAAGAATTGGGAAGAAAGAATTCAAGCTCAAGGCCTATGCCGATGACCTGGTCGTGTCCGTAGAGAGTCCAGTGGACAGTGCAAGTAGGGTTGTAGAACTGTTGGAGGACTTTGGCAGACTGTCGGGTTTTAAATTAAATAGGAATAAAACAAAAAGTCTAGTAAAAAACATGACTGAACAGGACAAAATACAATTGGAAGAAAAGACCGGTATTAAAATTGTGAATAAGGTTAAATATCTAGGAATCTGGCTCTCACCAAAAAATATAAATTTAATTGAGGATAATTATAGTAAGGTCTGGCAGGAAATCAAAAAGGATATAGACACTTGGCATAGATTGAAACTTTCATGGACGGGGAGGATGTCTGCAATTAAGATGTGCATCTTGCCAAGACTGTTATTCATGTTTCAAAACATTCCGATAATTAAAGGTACCTCCCTTTTTAAGAACTGGCAAAAAACCCTGTCCAGGTTTATCTGGCAGGGGAAGAAAGCCAGAATTAAGTTTAAATATCTAACAGACTCAAGAGACAGGTGTGGATTCGCGGTCCCGAACATCAGGCTCTATTATGAAGCAGCCTGTTTGTGCTGGCTAAAGGAGTGGGCCACCCTCAGAAATACAGACCTCTTGGATCTGGAGGGATTTAATATTAGATTCGGGTGGCATGCCTATCTCTGGCAAGAAAAAGGGGAGATTCACAGAGGCTTTTCCAGTCATATAATTAGAGGCCCACTACTAGAAGTGTGGAAGAGGTATAGAAATCTGATTGAAAGAGGTATTCCATGGTGGCTCTCCCCAACTGAAATAACTGAAATAAAGAAAATTAACATGAATGAGGAAAGATACACATATGAGGACCTTCTGGTGAAGACTGAGGAAGGATGGAAGTTGAAGCCCTATGAGGAATTGAAAAATAAAATAAAAGAATGGTTACGTTTTCACCAGATCAATGCCTTATGGGGGGAACATAAGAGAGTGGGGATGAGTGAGAAAAAATCAAGGTTTCAGGTAGAAATTCTGGAAAGCAATGACAAAATCCTGTCGAAAATGTATAAACATTTATTAGAATGGGACACCAAAGAAGATCTGGTGAAGGGAGCGATGTTAAAATGGGAAAAAGATCTTGGTTATAATATAGAGTATAATAAGTGGCAGACACTCTGGATGAAAGGTGTAAAATTTACAGCCTGTGTAGCCCTTCGTGAAAACCTAGAGAAAATGGCATATCGCTGGTATTTAACTCCGGCAAAGTTAGCAAAGATGTATAAAAGTGTGGATAATATATGTTGGAGATGCAGGGACAAGGTCGGGACTTTTTTTCATACTTGGTGGACCTGCGAAATAGTGAAGGAATTCTGGACACAAATCTACGAGGAATTGAAAAAAATTTTGAAGTATAATTTTCCCAAGAACCCCGAGCTGTTTCTGTTAGGCATGATTGGAAAAGAAATAAAGAAAACAGATCAAACTTTTGTTCAGTATGCTATGGCCGCGGCAAGAATCCAAATCGCCCAAAAATGGAAAACCCCGGACCTACCCACAATCGGAGATTGGCAAATAAGGCTATATCAATATATTGAATTAGCGAGATTAACACGGAAAATAAGTCCAAACAACACAGTTAAACATAAAGACGAATGGAACAAATTTTTAATTTATTTTGAGTCGATCCAGGGAATAAATAATTTATCAGTAGACGATAATTAATATCATCGAAGTAGACTGTTTTAGAAATACTGTAGAAATAATATAAGAATTGGTAATTCCAAGACTAAGCTGGACTGAAGTTTTTGTTATTCGTAACTGTATATGTCTTGCTTGTTTCTTTTATTTTTTGTTTCTGCTTTTCTTTTTCTTTTTTCTTTATTTGTATATGTATATGTCTGTAACATGTATTTGTATATGTATATGTATATGTCTGTAATATGTAAACTGTGTATTTCTTCGTAAATAAAGTATTAAAAAAAAAATTAAAAAAAAAAAAATAGAGAGGCTTAACTTCTGCTTGGGAGCACAATGAAATCAGAACAAAGCAGATTGGAAAAAGTGTGCCCCAGTTAGAAAGGACCAGAACTGCCTTGCCTGCTAGGCAACCCTTGTTGCCTGCAATCAATTCACAAGAGGAAAACCATAGCGTGGCATACACAAAGAGCAGGTGCTTAGCGGAAAGGTGCTGGCAAACCAAATGCAGGCAGCAACTGTTTTAGGCACGTCCAATATGTGTGTGACTGCACATTCGTTCATCATGCTGACCTGGAAGTGACCTGAAATCATCACAAAAGGAGTAGAACGGGGCAGAACAGGCTTATACAGGCCCTGTCAATGCATGTATTGGGGGGGGGGGGTTCCTGGAACGTTACCCCCATGCAAATTGGTCATTGCCTGTAGCTGTAGATGATGTACATGGGCAAGCCAAGTGCAGGGTCACCTCTCTAGACGTACCATGAGAACACTATCTCAACTCCAAAAATGGCAGTCAGTTGAAGACCTCAGCAAGGTATAATTAAATGCAGTGCTTTTTTTCTAAAACAAAATTTAGGAGTACAGTGGACGCTCGGGTTGTGAACGTGATCTGTGCAGGAGGCACATTCGCAACCTGCAAAGCCGCGTCTGCACACGCATGGGTTGCGACTCGGCGCTTCTGTGCATGCGCTACCGCCAAAACCCAGAAGTAACCTGTTCCGGTACTTCTGGGTTTCAGCACGTCCGTAACCCGAAAAAACGCAACCTGAAGCGTCTGTAACCCGAGGTATGACTGTACTCTCATTCCGTCTGAGACTTAGGAAACACCATGACAGGAAATGAGGCCGCCATCGGGAGTAGCAACGGAACTGACGATTCACTGTGCTAAAGAAACGAAAAATGTTAAAAACTTTAGTTTCTTCTCCTGTTACAATTCACAAAATGTTTAGGGGTGTGTGTACCCCTGCGTACTCCCAGACAAAAGGCACTGATTAAATTAAAACATACATATTGAAAAATTATATACTGATTAGAAAAATATGATTCCCTGTTTTAACTATGTTCCATGATTCAAAATAAGCCATAAGAAATACCAGGTGTTGGAAACAATAGCAGTTTTTGCACATACTGTGACCCTCAAATCATCTTAATCCCTGAGCCACTCATTTTCCACTGTTAATCAGTTGCAGTCCACAAGTTCCACTTTCCCGCAAAAAGTTGCTCTGTGCATAGAAAGATTTTACACCAGGCTCTTTTTGTCTGCAAATCAAATCACTTGCATGCTGTAGTGTAAAGTTATCAATAACATAAAAGGATATGTTGCTTTGTATTTTACACTTATGAAGTGTTTGGGGAGGGAAACCTGGGACTCTGCAATTGGAAGTTGTTTGCTTTGCTTTCCTACTGCAAACCAAAGGCAAGTAAGGCTTCAATTTTTATGCTATTTTTTAAGCTGGAGAGGAAAACATACCTTTTGTTCAACACAACAAAGCCCAGAAGTCCCTCACCAGCAGGTGTGGCAGTAAAGTGAGCACTCCTCAATGTAGTCAGTCCTATCAATCCACCTGCAATTTTTTAAAAACAAGAAGTCACCACCTGTTCCATCTCAATCTCAAAGCACTGAGGGCACAGTATGCAATCTCAAAGGATGTTTTAATTGTATTGCACCTAAAAACAGACCATTTATTATCTTCACACCTTGCCATAATTAAGCAGCGATTAACCCTTAGCCACTAGCTTTGGGCTATACACGGGTTAAAGTAGCTTCGGGTTGAGTGTTTTCCGATTGCGCTCTGCGACAACTGTGTTCCGTTACTTCTGGGTATCGCCACTCGCGCATGCGCAGATGCTCAAAATGACATCACACACATACACAGATACGGCGAATCGCGACCCGCAGACGGCTCCAGAACAGATCCCGTTCGCATCCAGAGGTACCACTGTATGCTATGGCCTCTCCCCAGGAGAGGCGTGTTGCCTTTGAAGTCTGTCCTAACCAGATAGGAGTCTGCTGTATTTCTCTCTCTCTCTTTTGCATAATATTTTATTAAAGCATTTTCATAATACAATAAGAGGGGGGGAAACTAATTTAAAAGGAAAGGAAAAAGGAAAAGGAAAAGGAAAGAAAACCTAGAGTTCTCTCTCAAAGGAAGCTCTTAACCTTTGTCTGATGCAGAAAGTGGTGGACCCTCCCAGCTCTCACCCGGAAGCTTTTCTTTCTTCTCCCAGTCTCTCACCTATCACCTTCATATTTGTGCAATCCTAGGCCCCCATAATGGCCTAGAGCAGAGGACACCAGGGAAAACAAATGGGGGAAGAGAGAAAAAAGACGTTTAAAAGAAGTAAAGAACAGAAGAAAAAGGAAAACTAAATAAATAAAATGGACTTCTACTTTTCTGGCCTCATTTACATAAAAGAAATTATTCAAAATATTCACTCTAGGATGACATCCAACTGTTCTACTTTCTGCTAAGCAATATTTTCCCATCTTGTAGACACAAATGTCTCAAATTCATTCATTTTCCTTTCCACACAAAAAGTCCAAAAGGGGTTTTCTATTATTAATAAATATCAACCATGCTTTTTTCCTCTAGTCAAACATAACAGCTTTGCCTCCAATAACTTCAACAAACATTCCTCCATGTTAAACAATACTGTGAATGTTTTCATCTTTGTGCGCACAAGAATCTCTTCACTCTGATGCATCCATAATTATTTTCATATTATGTATTCATTTGCACCTAGTTCGGTATCTTACAATCCATTTTTCCTGTTGCATTTGCCATGATTTCCAATCCTTTAAACAAATCCTTCCATTTAAGCTTCTTCCATTCTTTTTCCAAGAAAAGCACCAGATGAGTCTGTTGTATTTCTCAATGAATTCTAAATTCCTATTCAGAACAAGCCTCTTTTATTAAGAATAAGAAAAGGCGGAACATGTGGATTTGGGCAATTTTGTATGTGACTCAGCACACATATATTCAAATAACAACTCTGCTGTATTATAATTTTCAATTTATGGGCCAGAGCAATTTCTTCTGCTTTGTGAAACCACTCTTTTTTAGTGTCCTTGCAGATGTTTACAAGGGACCAAATAGAAATCATTAATATCATAATTTCAGTCTCTGGGCAGCTATATATAATCATTGATTTTATTTGTATGCTGCTTTTCCATGGTAAACTCTGCTCAAAGTAGTTCACAACATCAAAAAGGGTTATATAATAAAATATAAGATTTCAAGATAATTAATGAACAATTACGAAACAAAATTTAAATAAATACAGTGGCCTCTCAGCTTGCGTTACCCTCGGGTAACATAAACTTCGGGTTGCGAAAGCGGCAAACCCGGAAATATTTTTCCAGGTTTCGCTGCTCACGCATGTGCAAAGCACTAAACTGCGCCACGCGCATGTGCAGAAGCTGTCCTCCGGTTGCAAATTCCTCCGGGTGCGCCCAGACCTCCGGAACGAATCCCATTCGCAACCGGAGGTACCACTGTATCATGGCATGCATAACCAGTGGTTTTTAATTACGGTATACTACTGAGGAGCATAAGCATCTAGTTGAAAACTGATGGGTATGGTGTTAGAAAGAAATCTATCATTAAAATGTACAAAAATATATCTATAGAAGAAATTTTATTTCTTCAATAAAAGTTTGTTTTCCTTAAAAGAGAAAAAGACCCACTCCACGTACGCTCTGATGCACCAGCAACTTAGGGAAAGGGACTCTGTCTGTTGTGTCTGCAGGGACACGTAGTCATTGCTGGAGCCATACAAACAGCAGTTGCCAAACTAACAATTGTGGACCATTGCTCTTATTAGCCAAGCAATCACATTATCCTCTCTAATACTGAAATCAGTACCGCCATGCTGTTAAGACTGGGGCCAAAACAGAACCAGCAAGAAACAAGCAAGAGGGAGCAGTGTGCTAGAGTTAAACCCAAGTTACGCAGAAGCAGTGCTAGAAACTGAGATATGAAAGCTAGGAGCTAAATGGCACCTTAAACCTAGGTTATGGGCGCAACAATGGAATGTCTAGGTGTGCTTTTTTATAACAATACAAAGCTAAAAATGAATGAACTGCAGCTAAAGTATTATGTTCATTTTTCACATGGTCTGGTCCTTCCTCTGCCCACCCCGTAATATTCTTAAGGGAGTCTCTTCTCCAGTCTTCAGAGAGTAGCTGGAAGTAGGGAGGCAGAAAAAGGTCGTCCTTTCCTTCTACTCTGCAGTTTTAATCTGAACTCTTAGGCACAGTGCTACGCTCAGAGCTCAGAAACTGCTCACGCTAATGAAATTCCTTGTCACAAAATGTGCCTAGCACAATGGGAGTTTTGAACACTATGCAGAAGTACTACACGCACACAGAGGGAAACACCTCCCCAGAAAAGAAAAAAGCAGCACAGTGAGAACTTAGTACTTCTAGAAGCCACAATACTGCAATATCTTTTTCAACTGAAGCATGTGAAGTTGTTATGCGCATGAACAAATTAAACTATCAAATTTCTTATTTGGATTATATAACAGACACACATCTTTCATTTTAGCCTAAGGGCATTTTTTTCTCCAGGAGAGACAAGCGCGCACACTGCTCTTTTGAGGTTCTAGCCTTATAAGGAGAGCAGGACATACCCTCAGATATACATCATCTAAATTTATATAAATTTATATCTTGCCCTTACTTCCAAAGGAGTCCAGAATCACGTCATGCTTTAAGGATAGGTGTAAGATGTCAAGGGTTTCAAACCAGGGTGTCCAGCACCTTACTGTGTGACCAGCATTCTTAGTTCTTAGGTAGCCTTTGAGTGTTAAGACTGGATTGCTACCACAACCTGCTTTTGACACTGCCCCTGCCCCTTCAACCTATGGCTGTCTTGGAACTCAGCCTTCTGCCTGGATCTACCTCCTACTGCTAACCCTTTGATCCTCATCTGCTTGATGCACTGCCAGACTCCCAGCCTGCCAAGTGACCATATCTATTGCTTTTCTGATTTTTACCCACCTGCACCTGAATTGGATCCCAGCTACAGCTCCTCTCAGAGGTAAACCAAGGCCTAACAATACCATATGTGCTACATTTGGCAAGCTGTCCTTAAAAAGGAAAGAAAGAACAGACTTGCTCAAATCCCAGCAAAGGGAGAGAGCCAAAACAAGATTCAATACTACTTAGAATCTTGCTATAGATTTAATCCTTCCACCTCAATTTGGTGAAGAGAGATTAATCTTGCCAAGTAGATAACTTGCTGCCAACTTCTCATCTGCTTTCATTTTATGGGATAGAGTTCAGAATTTTCAGACCAGATTTATTGTTAAGGCCTGCTCTTAAACACCAGATTAGAAGTAACCCATTTTGGTTCATTTTAATTAAACAATAAGCATAGGTCCAAGCAAGGACTAATGAGGTGGCTGACTTTGCCTATGTCACTGTTTCTCCCTTGCAAATATTTTGAAGACTTTGCTTGGCAAAATAAAATATTGCAATTAAACTCAAACACACAACACCTGTATTTATATAATCCACATTTCTGAGTATCTAATTATTATTATTTATTCTATTTAAAGACCAACAACAAAACAGCAATATACATTAAAAGCAAGAGTTTAAAATGCATTAATGATAAAGCAGCAGATAAATCAGATCAAGTAGTCTAGCACCAGGCACTGATCTCCCAAAAGCTTGGGTGAACAATTGTCTTAAGGAACCCTGCATGTGCCTCCAAATCTTCTCTGAAGGGCATGGGGAAACCCTAGAACAGATTTAGGGGAGCACAAGAGGAGGAGAGGAGAAGACTGTTCCACTGTGCATGCAGAAATCCTTATGCTGACAGAACGATCTGCTTAATGCTATACAGTGGTACCTCTACTTACGTTCACCTCTGGTTACATATCCTTCGGGATATGTATGCGGCAAACCCGAAAGTATTTTTCCGGGTTTCGCCTCGCACACATGCGCTCTACTGCGCCATGAGCAGAAGCAGTCCCTCCGGTTGCGGAAATCTCAGGATCCGACCAGAGCTCTGGAACGGATCCTGTCTGCAACTGGAGGTACCACTGTATTGAATGCAAATCTGGGTCAGGGAATCAAGGTGCCACCACTGAGAAGCCCTATCCCAGGATACTGTACAATGGGCAATGCACATTGATAGGACCACAGAAGCAATGAAGTCCTGTATTACTTGTAGCCATGAAAACCTGTGCCTAAAAATACTTTCAAATGAGACCTATCAGCCCAAAACAGAGACAGCAATCCCAGATCTCTTAAAAACTTGAGGACCACAGGCTTAGCAACACGGCCCACTGCCAGAAACGATAGGATAGAGAAAAGATAGAGGGCCATGCAGCTCAGATAGGACTTGTGCTTTAGTAAGGACTTCAGAAGTTACTATCACAGAAAGCAGAGAAAGAACAAAAGGTAAGTGAATGGATGTCTGATCAGTAACTTCCCTGTGTTCCTCAAAATGCAGTTTAGAACCAACCCAAGATTTCTAACCCTCAAACCTGAGGTCAGATATGTGTACAGAAGCAAACAAGCAAAATTGAAGTTACCTCTCTATCCCTGGATCTACAAGGCCTTGAGAAGTGAGGAGGTCAAGTTTGCTGAAGATACTGTGATTTAGTAGATTTCCAAAAAGATTCCTCCACACTGGGAGATATTGGAGTCATGACGTATAGCTCAATAAACCCATAATGTAGAAACTGTGAAAGATGTTACAAAATCACTAGAAAAGTGATTTAAAATGTAACTACCAATATCATTAGGGACGCGGGTGGCGCTGTGGTCTAAACCACAGAGCCTAGGACTTGCCGATCAGAAGGTCGATGGTTCGAATCCCCGCAACGGGGTGAGCTCCCGTTGCTCGGTCCCTGCTCCTGCCAACCTAGCAGTTCGAAAGCACGTCAAAGTGCAAGTAAATAAATAGGCACTGCTCTGGCGGGAAGGTAAACGGCATTTCCGTGCACTGCTCTGGTTTGCCAGAAGCGGCTTAGTCATGCTGGCCACATGACCCGGAAGCTGTACGCCGGCTCCCTCGGCCAATAAAGTGAGATGAGCACTGCAACCCCAGAGTCGGCCACGACTGGACCTAATGGTCAGGGGTCCCTTTACCTTTACAAATATGCAGAGTGTGGAAGGGAAGGTAGGTTGTTCTTCCTCTCATATAGAACTCGGGGTTATCTAATGGAATAGATTGTCAGATACAGGACACACAAAAGATAGTACTTTACTTGGCACATAATTAACATATGGAATGACATGCTGATGGTCACTGATTATGTACAGTTAAACCTTGGTTTTCGAAAGTCTTGGCTGCCGAACATTTTGGAAGCTGAACTCCGAAAACCCGGAAGTAAAACCTTGGATTTCGAACATTTCGGAAGTCAAACAGACTTCTGGAACGGATTACATTCGAAAACCGGGGTTCCACTGTATTCAGCTGCTTCGGAGCAACAGAACACTCTCATCTCTATTTCGATTCCACAAAATAATTAAGAACAGCCACAGTACAAAAGACTGAAGACACTCTTCTTTCTCCTGATTATATCTACTACATATAGTTCACTATGAATTATCCAGATAACCAAGTGAACTTAACAGACACTTTTGAAATATGGGGAGGAGACCCTGCCAAATCAGCAGGAAAGAGCATTTGTTCTCAAACTCCTTAAAGGACACATTACACATGCTGGCAAGAAGGAAAGAATTAGAACTGTAAATTCAGTCCATCACTGGAAAACAAAATTTGTGCCCAAGATATGACACACCAAGGAGGAATTTTGAAACTGAGTGCTTTATAGCAAAGAGACACCCAAAACTTGAAATAGTAAATCATTCAACCAATCAGAAGAAGCACACTGTTTTGAGTATGATATGAGACCTAGGCTGCGATGGGGTCTCAGCTTTTTGCACTGGTGCCAGTTAACTCTTACATCACACTCATTTTCTCTGTCACAGCCAAACAGAACTGTGTCTCTCTCTACTTCCCACCACAATGAAAAACAATTACTTCTGAAAATGGCAATGAGCCACCTTAAGAAATAACAGTTTTTTGGATTAGGTTTGCAGATCTGTAACAGTTCCAGTAATGCCTATGGGACATCAGAATGTTAATGTATTCTTACACAGGAAAAGAATTAAGTTTGTGGTGTAATGGCAGCTGATCCAAGACAAGCTGACCAATACACACCATTGCAACTCCAGCATATAAAGACTACTATGCTATGTATTTAGAATTCTACATTAGTTGCAAGCTCACATGTTAATGCTTTACAAATCCTTTAAAAAAAGATGTCTAGACAGCCTTGAAGACATTTTTTAAAAATTAAGAAGAAAAATGTGGCAGACCTTTTGGGGAACAATTTTCAGTAATTCACTGATGCAGCTACCTTTAATCACAGCAATTGTTATACTAGACTATCTTGTTAAATGAGCCAGAACTAGTACTAAAATAGTTTTTGTGTAATGGGCAAATACAAACTGTGATGATGGTGACTTAAATCACATGCTGGTGATAACAGGTAATATTTTTTTAAAGTGCACCTTGCATAAGTAAAAAATTGGCTGAGAATTGCATTTCTTATTAAATTAAAACTGGCCTGCTTCTTTGTTCTGAATTTAATATAGGATGTCAGTTTAATAAAAGTTTTAATAATTCACACTTGAAGATAAGGATCATAATCTTTCAAAACTCAGCTGCAGAGTATCCATGGAGAGTCACCTTTGTACCTACTGTATTTATCATGGGCCTCTTAAAAGTGAAGGAATGCCCAGATTGAAACAAACTGGAAAGATCTGGCAACTGTGCTGCAGGAGGGATGTGCAGATTCCCAGACTGCATTACTTGGCCAAATACATAAATATAATTCTGCTCTCTGTACCTTTGGAAGGTACCTTTCAAATATCAAACCCTAAGAATGCTGCTTGTTTTGTAATCTAGCCAAATGCAGAAGCAGTGCTATCACTTACATTTATCCCTTTGAATCTTTGATCCAATTGATTTGCAGCAGTCTGAATTGGATGGCAACAAAATTATGTTGCTCTGTACTTTTTCCTGCTCGCAGTCCTTTGAGGCTTAGTCAAGAGGACAGAAACAGACCAAACAAGAAAGCTACAAGCAAAGAATGCACTGAATCCTTTATTCTCTTTTAACAATGACAGTGTCTCCCAAGAGGCAAAAATGTATCTTACTCTTGCTTTTTAGAACTGTGCTCTATGTACAGCTCAGGACCTGCTTGTCCTCAGTGTATAGGAACTGTAATGATTTGATACTGTACAAAGCCTTACATAAAAGTCTTTCTGTTAACAGAGCTTTAGAAATCATTTTGGGAGACTAAATTTATGAACACTGTGTCTTAAAACATTTTGTTCATCATTCTAAAAGAAAACATTTCATTTTCTGGGCCTTCACATCTCTATAAACAAGATCTGACCATCACAAGGGATTTAAGATTAAATCTCTGACTATCAGATAACCGAATTTGTTTGAATATAATTATTCATGTTATTGTCTTCTTTTTTCTTATTTAAATATCTCATTTCAACTACTACATTCAAACATACATTGGAAATAAACTTTTAAGATAAAGAAAGAGGAACTGATAGCAATAATTTAGAACATGGGACAATGAACACTGCATGAAATTTAATGAGTTTTGTTCCCCCTCCCCTTTTCTCAGCTCTTTTAATGGAAATGAATGCTTTATGT
Organism: Podarcis muralis; assembly: GCF_964188315.1. NCBI lineage: Eukaryota > Metazoa > Chordata > Lepidosauria > Squamata > Lacertidae > Podarcis > Podarcis muralis. The sequence goes on along the minus strand of NC_135661.1, from coordinate 59,425,838 downwards.
TTGCTTAACTGTTATTTTCTGAATAATAATTTGTTTTACTATAATATTGGTTTCTGTTTTTGCCCATTCCTCATAAACTAGCAAAACCAAAGAGATGCTAGTTTAGCAGCTTGTAGCCCCATTTGTAAAAAACAAAAACAAAACTTTAATAAATTCAATTTGTAATGATTGTAAAGAACTGAACTTTTAATATAACAGACATGATCATTCTATTGAAAACCAAGTTATGCAAAATGCATTCTAGGTTCCTAAAGTAACAAAGTGATTTTCAATATGGAGCACTGGAAACAAAACAAAAAATTGCATTTTCCCCAGAAAAGTAGTTTCTCTCCCTCCCCCCAAACAATCACCCACCCCAAAAACCTGTCCCCCTCTCCATGGCTTCAAAATTTCTGGAAATTTTACGTATCTGCTCAAGTTAAACTTTAGGCATTCAATGGCATTAATCCATCTCCAAGGGTGGAGTGTGAGGGCTCCTTGGAATCAGTCTTAGTCTTAGACGACAGGGGAGGCAGGGTGTTTCTAACTTCCACTTCAGAAGTTATAATACTGGTCATAAAGAAACCTAGCATGCATCTAGAAAATGTCAACAATTATAGGCTGGTTGACAACATGCCCTGAGCAAAGTGCTTCGATAAAAGTGTTTCTCTATATCCATTTAAATCAGGCTACAGGCAAGGTTTTAGGACAGAAACTGCCTTGAGCAATTTGTAGGATGGCTTTTTCTGAAAACCAAAGGGTTCAAAACCGTTGATTCTCTTGGACCTCTCAGGTGCTTTTGATGTCATTGACCATCAGGATAATATATCGGAACTGTGTGCTTGAGATACCACATAGTGGTGGTTCTCCTATTTGGATGGCTAATTCCAGAGAGTTCTGCTGGGGAACTGTGGCTCAGCCCCTTAGTTATTACACTCCAGGGGTCTACACAATTCTATTCCCCTCCCTGCCCCTAACTCTGTTTAACATAAAACTGCTGGGAGAGGTCTGCAGAGATTTTTCTTGAGGTATCATCAATACACAAAAAGGCATCCAGCTGTTTCTCTTTTTCATCTTTTAAGTGAGACTTTGTGCCCTGAAGGTGTGGTAGAGGATTGGATAAGGGTTTATTGACTGATATTCAATCTAGACAAGATGGAGGTACCTTGGTAAGTGGTTTATCTGACCAGATGATGGTGTTAAATTTGTTCCGGAAAAACTGCATTCTCTTATGCATTAGGGCCATAGTTTAGGGGTTCGTATTAACTCAATATTGTCACCCAATATTTACGTGACCTTTGTAGTTCAAAATACCTTTTATCGGCTTGCACTGTAAGAAAGCTCTTCCTAATGTTTAACCTAAAACCCTTTTCATGTAATATGATCCTGATGGTTTGAGTTCTATTCTCAGAAGTAAATGTAGTAAATTGTTTTTTTTAACTATGTCAGGGGTGGGGAACCTCTAGCCCACAGGCTAAATCTGGCCAAACAAGGTCTAAAATTTCATTTGCTAGGCCACTTTTCCCAAATCATGCCCACTTACTATACACCTACGATGTGAGGAAGGCAGAGATGCAGCTGTCAATGCACAATTAGGAGCATCATTGAAGTGCACTCCTAATATTACATTGGTAAAGGAAAGCAGGTTTCAGCTGTACCACCTAACAGCTGGTGTGTGGCAGAACCAAAGCCTGCTCAACAGTCTGCACAAGTGACCTACCCAAGGGAGTTTTTAGAACCGAAAGCCCCTAATTTCCATGCCCTACTGAAATCAGACTTAACTACAACATTCTCTTCTCTTTTTGGGTCCTGTAAGGTCCTGCTGGCAGGGGTAGGTAAGCTGCGATCCTGCAGTGTCCTTGGACTACAAGGCCACGTGGAGTGGGAGCTGCAGCTACAAAGAGCTAGGAATTAATCGTCATCATCTAGATCAGTGTTTCCCAATCTTGGGTCTCCAGCTGTTTTCGGATTACAATCCCCCCACCACCACTGGTCTTGCTAGCTAGGTATGATGGGTGTTGTAGCCCAAAAACAGCTGGAGAACCCAAGGTTGGGAAACATTGATCTAGAGGACCACTCCTCACACTATGTAGACACAAGCTAATTCGTATCTAATTGTGAATTAATTTGCAGCTCCCTTTTAGAGAAAGAAAAGCAGAATGCCGATGGGGAAGACGGAATGGACAGACAATAAACACTGCACGCAAGGGGGGGTTGGGTGCTGTGGCACCTGACTCAAGAGGGGAAGCGGCCCCCTCACCCGATCGCGCGCAGACTGCTTTAAAAAAAATATGTCGGCATCCATTCAATCGCGAAAGGAGAGGACAGGACCAGAGGCCGCCTTCCCGGTACCTCTCCCGCCAACACTTCTAGGTGGATTTGCCAAAACCCCGTCTGGTTTTCGGGGGCGATTTTTTAAAAAGCCCCGATTCAGCTCTGCTATCAGAAATAACGGCCCCCTCCATTTACCCCTTGGCCTACTCGCGAACCGACCTCCTCCCAGGGCACGCGATACCCCTCCCCCACTCGCCCCTCCCCCCCAGCTCCACCTCAGCAGCCCCCTGCCTGGGGTATGTGAGGTAGAAACATAATCCTTCGCCATCTTTTTCGATCTTAAGGGAGGAGAAACCAAAAACAACAACAATCCGCAGGCCGCGGCCTCCTCCTCACCGTTCAGACGCGGCCTTCTTCTCTCGCCCGCCTTTGCCTACCTCACAGCGCACCACCGCAGCAGTAGCAGCAGGCCCAGACGTCCTGCGCGCGCAGCACTACCAGCCAGGAGCGAACTAATTGAAGCCGCTGGGAGATGTAGTTCTTCCGCCCACCCTGGCCTATTTGTACCGCGGACGCCTTTCACGTCATATACTACAAGAACCGGCATGCCTCTGCAGGAGCCCGTCATCGACTATCTTCCGCCCCGCCGACTCTCGCGCTCTCTCTCCTCCCCCTTTTCCCGCTCGTGCTCTCTACGTCCGCAGGAGCCACCCTTAGGCCTGACGGGAGGTAGAGTTTTTTTCAGCCCCAGCTAGACTAGTTGGCATAGAAGTATCGCCGAGGGGGGACTACAATTCCCAATGTTGGCGAGAAAGTCTTTAGGGTGATACGCTCTCGAAATGCTGGCGCAGGATGTTGTCTTCTGTATAATATAGTGAGGCTCCCTGTACGGGCCTCAGAAAAAAAGTGGCATTTTACGAGGGGCCAAGAGGAGGATTTATATGAGGGCAGTCTTTCCGTAACATGCTTGGTTGCTTAATTTGATTTTTTTATTCTTATGATTCCTTGCATTTATATCCCACCTTTTTCTCAAAGGAGCTCTTATGTAGCATGCATGGTTCACCTCATCATTTAACCCCCATAACCACCCTGTGAGGTCGGCTAGGCCCAAAGCCAGCCAGAGAGCTTCATGGCCTAATGGGGATTTGAACCTTGGTCTCTCCCAGGTCCTAGTCTGATACTGTATAAGCATTATACCACACTAACCTAAGTGCCTCAAAGTAATGAACAACAGCATTAAAGTAGGTAAGAAAGGGCAATAAGGTTACCCCAAAATATGTACATTTCAAAGCCCTTCCCACTAAACTCAGGTCTGTGGCCTTTGCTGTGTTCATCCTTTATCTACCTGCCCTCCCAAAAAACAAAGGCTGGGTAAATAATAATGTGTTCCCTCATGGGTAGGCTGAGTGAGCCAGATTCACTCCATTTGTTCTTTCAAGTTTGTCTTATTTATTACATTTATACAGTTTACCAACTTTTCCTCCATGTTGTTCAAGGTAGTGTATATGGTGCTCTCCCTCCACTTTTTATCCTCACAACAACCCTGTGTAGTAGGTTAGGCTGAGAGACAGTGACTGGCCTGAGGTCATCCAGTGAGCTTCATGACTGTGTGCGGTTTATGAACCCTGTTATCCCAGACCTTAGGTCAGCACTCTTTTTTTCTTCTTCTTCTTAGGTCAGCACTCATAAGCACTACACTATACTGGCTCTAAAAAGAGGCATGGACAAAAATGTGGACAAAAGTGCCACACAAATCCATAGCAGCAATGACCAGAGAAAGACTACTTAAAATTGCACAGAGCTGGAACCTAATACCTAGAAGCCTAGGCTATATAAAACCGATGAGTTCTCCCATGTGTTGGAGAGGATGTCCCGCTATAAGGACATATCAGCAAATGTGGTGGAGTGTCCAAAAATTGAAAAGTTCTGGAAAAATCTATTTACAAAAAAAATTTGATTACAGAAATATCTTTAATCATAGAATCATAGAGTTGGAAGAGACCACAAGGGCCATCGAGTCCAACCCCCTGCCAAGCAGGAAACACCATCAGAGCACTCCTGACATATGGTTGTCAAGCCTCTGCTTAAAGACCTCCAAAGAAGGAGACTCCACCACACTCCTTGGCAGCAAATTCCACTGTCGAACAGCTCTTACTGTCAGGAAGTTCTTCCTAATGTTTAGGTGGAATCTTCTTTCTTGTAGTTTGGATCCATTGCTCCGTGTCCGCTTCTCTGGAGCAGCAGAAAACAACCTTTCTCCCTCCTCTATGTGACATCCTTTTATATATTTGAACATGGCTATCATATCACCCCTTAACCTCCTCTTCTCCAGGCTAAACATGCCCAGCTCCCTTAGCCGTTCCTCATAAGGCATCATTTCCAGGCCTTTGACCATTTTGGTTGCCCTCCTCTGGACACGTTCCAGTTTGTCAGTGTCCTTCTTGAACTGTGGTGCCCAGAACTGGACACAGTACTCCAGGTGAGGTCTGACCAGAGCAGAATACAGTGGCACTATTACTTCCCTTGATCTAGATGCTATACTCCTATTGATGCAGCCCAGAATTGCATTGGCTTTTTTAGCTGCCGCGTCACACTGTTGGCTCATGTCAAGTTTGTGGTCAACCAAGACTCCTAGATCCTTTTCACATGTACTGCTCTCAAGCCAGGTGTCACCCATCTTGTATTTGTGCCTCTCATTTTTTTTGCCCAAGTGCAATACTTTACATTTCTCCCTGTTAAAATTCATCTTGTTTGTTTTGGCCCAGTTCTCTAATCTGTCAAGGTCGTTTTGAAGTGTGATCCTGTCCTCTGGGGTGTTAGCCACCCCTCCCAGTTTGGTGTAATCTGCAAATTTGATCAGGATGCCCTTGAGTCCATCATCCAAGTCGTTGATAAAGATGTTGAATAAGACCGGGCCCAAGACAGAACCCTGTGGCACCCCACTAGTCACTCTTCTCCAGGATGAAGAGGAACCATTGATGAGCACCCTTTGGGTTCGGTCAGCCAGCCAGTTACAAATCCACTGAGTGGTAGCATAGTCAAGTCCGCATTTTACCAGCTTCTTTACAAGAATATCATGGGGCACCTTGTCAAATGCCTTGCTGAAATCAAGGTAGGCTACATCCACTGCGTTCCCTTCATCTACCAGGGTTGTAATTCTGTCAAAAAACGAGATCAGGTTAGTCTGACATGACTTATTTTTCAGAAATCCATGCTGACTATTAGTGATCACAGCATTCCTTTCTAGGTGCTCACAGACTGTTTGCTTAATGATCTGCTCCAGAATCTTCCCTGGTATTGATGTCAGACTGACTGGGCGGTAATTATTTGGGTCCTCCCTTTTCCCCTTTTTGAAAATAGGTACAACATTTGCCCTCCTCCAGTCTGCCGGGACTTCGCCTGTTCTCCAGGAATTCTCAAAGAGGACTGCCAGTGGTTCTGAGATCACATCTGCCAGTTCTTTTAATACTCTTGGATGCAGTTCATCTGGCCCTGGAGACTTGAATACATCTAGACTAGCCAAGTATTCTTGTACTATCTCCTTAGTTATTCTGGGCTGTGTTTCCTCTGCTGAATTACAATTAATTACAATTTTAATTACAATTACAAGGCAGACGGTCCTCATGACCCCAGGACTGGCTCTACTTAACTCATGTCATCACAATACAGTATGTATTGTATTGTAAAAGAACTCAACACATCTGTTAACTGCTGCAACAACAACTATTGCCAGGATGTGGGAATCATTACAATTAACTATGGACCAATGGTATAATGCAATCTGAAAAACAACATTATTGGAAAAACTGACATAAAAATTAAAAGTTACAAGATTCCAAAAGAAAATCAAAAAATTTTATTTTTATGCATTCTGGTGTGACTTTACTGAATACACAAATAATGAGGCATATGGTAGAACACCCATATTTTATAGCAGTCTGGCGTACATGAAGTACTGTACATATTTTTCCCTCCACCGCTTGATGTTTTACAAATATATAAATCTATATAAATATAGATATATGAACTGCAAAGAGTATCAGCACATAGAATAACCCAGTTTATTAGAATCAAGTTAGTCATATTAGTTCATGCTGATTTTAATAACATTTTGTACAGTAAATATGTTTAAACTGGTTTTCAAACTATACAATGATTTGTGTATATTTTTGGAAACCACTTTTGGAAACAATTTGTTCAAAAAGGAATCTATACACATTTTAAATAAACAGAATAGTGAGACTACAAATTGCACTGTTAGTGGTCACCATGTTGGGACTTCACATCCTTGATCTGCAATAAACCTCACTAGGTGACATTGAGCTAGTCAGTGCCTGAGTGCAGCCTACTTCACAATTTATTATGAGGATAAAGTGAGGTATCCCACATACTTGTGTATGCCATGCTAAGCTCAATAGAGAAAGGATGGAACACCAAGGTAAACAACAGTAGAATCAATGCCAGCTTCTGTTTGATGGTGGCTTGGGGAGGGAGTGCTTGTAAAAATTATGAGGATCCATGAAGGTCCTGGTCCAGTGCCCTAACTGCTGCAGCACGCTGACTCTCATTTTGGCAACACATTGGAGCAGTATAGCAAAAGGCATTTTAGAAGCTAGCCTACAGTGCCATTCTGGGCAGCAAAAACAATTGAGTGCAGCCTATTACTAGCAACTGCTTTGCAAGGAGTTTGGCTCCCCCATCCCCTTTGAGTTTGAAGCTTCCAATGTAGAACGTTTTTCCAGTGCAATGCCATCAAGTTACCAGATGATGGTAGCATTGAACAGTGAGTTAAACTTCAGCACCCTAAACAATTCATTGGCATCCATTGACATGCTAGTGCTAATCAAACCAAATCAAAACTATTGTTATTTTGGGGTGAGATTTAATCACATACCCGCAATGCATGTAGTACAATTAAAGCTGATCTGGAGCTCCTGCGAAACAAACCTGCTTTACTTGAAAACTGGGCTTTTTATGATAAGGAAAGTGGTGGGGAAATGCGCTGGAAAGTTTGGGATAACACTTGCTCAATGCAACTTAATCTAATTTCCTCACAAACAAATCAGGATGAATGTTCATTAAATAGCCAAGATCCTCTATGCTCTCTGCAAACAAATAAAGCTATAGATTCATTAAACAACTCAGGTTACTCTGTTGCTGTTTTTTAAAACACACAACAACAACAACAACAACAGGAACAGGAACAGGAACAACAACAGGGACATTAAGAATACTATCTCACATTTAAGACCATGACTCCCTGGGTTGTGAGTGAGCTTTTAAGTTACTCAGAATCTTTTATCAGACAGTATGCTAAAAAGAAAAGCAAAATACTGTAATAAGATGAAAGCAAACACCAGCTTGGGGTGGGATGGGATTCGGCACTGCCTACAGTTTGTTTCAAGTCTAAGATACTGTTGGAGGAAGTTTGTGCAGATGAACAGGATCAAAATCATGCCTTACCAAGTTACGGTTAAGTTTAGAAACATGGGTGTCTTATGATTCCTAGTCTTATTCTGCATACCATGGTATTAAATAATGGTTGAGTATTTCTCCATGATCCTGGTGCAGCCCAGTTATATGCTTGTAAGGTCACAGGAAGGAGCAGTGGTGCCAATCAGGTAGAGAGGGGCAGCTACCTGGGGGTAGGGCCAGGACCTGATTGGCAGGCAACTGACCAGTCAGACTGGCATAGCCTGGAGCCTCCAGAAGCAGCCAGACCAATGGGAATGCTACATCAGGAACCTTAGGAGAAGCACCACTCTCTGCCTCACCTGCTCTAATTTCCCCTGGCAGTATTTGAACCAGTGCTCCTGGGAGTATGTCTGCATCCTTGTTTTAGTGTATGCACAACTTAACTGGCTATCCCCTTTTCAATTAATGATGGCTTGTGGGAAAGAAAGAAAGAAAGGAAGGAAGGAAGGAAGGAAGGAAGGATTGAATTGGCAGCCTCCTGTATATATTTATGTGGCTGTTTTGCAAACTACATGGTATCACATGAACCAGTAACTTCCCCAAGGTGTTGATAGCTGCTTTAACAGACAACACCACAGGGCTCCTTTGGCTGTGCTGATGGTTGCTGCGTAGTTCTGTGTTTCTTGTCTGTTGTAGGTGTGGTGACTTGAAAGACATGGGGCCTCTGTTGGTTGGTTGGTTGGTTGGTTGGTTGGCTCCCTCCATCCATGTGTGGCATAAGCGACACAGTCCCTAATTGGTGGGCATGTATGCTTTCTTTACACAACTTGTGTACTTTCTGGTGGTGTTGTTTTTCCTGATCTGCCTGCGCTGAGCATGCAATGGATTTAGCAGCCATCCTGGTGTGGTATAGCTTTGGTCATAGAGTAATATGAATACTAGAGCTTAATTTCTGTCCCAAGGTAAAGGGACCCTTGACCATTAGGTCCAGTTGTGGCCGACTCTGGGGTTGCGGCGCTCATCTCGCTTTATTGGCCGAGGGAGCCGGAGTACAGCTTCCGGGTCATGTGGCCAGCATCATGACTAAGCCGCTTCTGGCAAAGCAGAACAACGCACGGAAATGGCGTTTACCTTCCCGCCGGACTGGTACCTATTTATTTACTTGCACTTTGACGTGCTTTCGAACTGCTAGGTTGGCAGGAGCAGGGACTGAGCAACGGGAGCTCACCCCGTCGCGGGGATTCGAACCACCGACCTTCTGATCGGCAAGTCCTAGGCTCTGTGGTTTAACCCACAGCGCCACCTGCGTCCCTTAATTTCTGTCCTGGAACATGTAAAAAATAGTACCACTGAGTATGTGCAGAGAGTCTTGCTTCCTGGTTATGCCTAAACTGCTCCCAATAGGAATGAGTGAAGCTGTCTTTTACTGGTCCATCTTGTTCAGCATCTTCCACACTGACTGGTAGCAGCTCTGCAGAATTTCAGGAAGGGAATTTCTCCCAGCCCTACCTGGAGATGTCAGGGATTGAACCTGGGATCTTTTGCATGTAAAGAAGATGCTCTACCACTGAGCTACTGCTTTCCCCCAAGAATGGGGCATACTTTGCAAATACTTTGTTGAGCTATTGCAAAGGGGCCACTAGGATAGCAACAGGTTTGTTTTATCCCAACGGCTTTTTACCAGAAAGGATAAATATGGTATTTTGATGCCAGGTATGTGTATGGGCATTGCACTTTTCTTCTTCCTTTTTGTCTGCACGCAGAGCGCCGATTTCACGATAAACACCTGTCTAGAAGCCCTGGCACTTGTGCCCCAACAGCAGCAGCTCTGCACCTCCAGCTGGGCTCGCCCGCTCCCTTCGCAGCAAGGTGGGCCAACGCGAGCAGCTCCCGCGGAGCGAGCCGCTGTCTGCCCCCGCCCCCTTGTGCAAATCCAGCGCTCCTAATTGGTTCGGCTTGTGGCACGGGCGGGGCTCGAGGCGCCAGACGCGATATAAGGGAGCGAGCGAACAATGCGCCTCGATCCCGACTGGGTCGCTTTGGGGGGGCGGGGAAGCGGGAAAAGCCGCGCTTTCGGCAGCGGAGCGGGCGAGCGAGCACAGAAAGGCTAAGCTACCAAACCAGGCGGCGGCACCGCCTTCTTAGTTGAAAGAGCCCGGCGCTTGCACTTTTCCAGGCGGAGGAGCGCGCCCTACCGCGCGCTGCGCTCAGGTGAGCTCCCGTCGCAGGTGGGACGCGAGCAAGCCATGGAGCTCGACCTGCCTCAGGCGCCGCCGGCGCCGCCCTACTTCTACGACCACCAAGAGTCGCCCGGCGACGACTTCCACCGCTCGAGCGCGCCCAGCGAGGACATCTGGAAGAAGTTCGAGCTGCTGCCCAGTCCGCCGGCCTCGCCGCTGGCGCCGGGCCCCGCCGAGGACGCGGCCGCCGACTACCTGCTGGAGCCCGGCCGGCTGCTGGGCAACCTGAGCGCCTTCGTCCTCCGCGACTGCATGTGGAGCGGCTTCTCGGCCCGCGAGCGCCTGGAGAAAGCCATGGGCGAGAAGCTGACCGCCAAGCCGCCCGCCCAGGGCCCGCCAGCCGCCGCCGCCGCCCCCACCGCCGCCCAAGCACCGCACGACGCCGCGCTAGGCGGGCTGTGCGTGGCCCCCGGCGCCGTCTTCGCCTGGCCCGCCGACTGCAAGCTCCCGCCCTCCTCCGGCTCCGAGAGCCAAAGCGAATCGGGTAAGGCTGCCTCCGGGCCGGGGAGCGGGGCGGCGGACCGCACGGTACCCCCCCGGGGCACCCAGTCCTGCAGCTCTGGCTGGGCGCCGAAAGTTTCTCTCCCGGGACAAAAGGCTCCTTTCGCTCTTAGTTTCCCGTGACGCCCCTTGGACTGCGCCCCCTGTCTTCCCAGGTCTCCGTGCAGAATTCTGCAGTCCCCTTGGAGGGATCTTTTATTGCAAAATTCTCCGAGCTCTTGCATTTACTCTGCCCCCCTCCCGCCCCACTTCTTCACCAGAGGTTCTACTTTCAGGGGGAAGTGTGCATTGTCGTCCCGGCCCAGCTTCCCAAGGCTGCTGCTGGGACTTGCATAACGTGGTGAGCCCAACCCATCTGTCTTGCTTCCTCCTCCCCACCTCTCCCAATTTAGCACCCTTTAGCACAGCCGGCGGGGGAGGGGGGTGCCTGCCGCAGGACCGAAAAGAGAAGAAAAGGCGCCACTTGCACAACTCCCTCCACCACTCCAGGAGGTTGGGTGGGGAGACCCAAGATACAGAGCATTTCTTTGAGAGGTTGCATTTCAGCAGGGCGGGCTTCTCCAGAGTTTCCTGGTTCAGGTTGTAAACGCTGTCTATAAACCTGTGTTTATTGAAAAAGTTTGGCTTGGTTGGTGTTGCAAGCTTCTTATGCTTGTGGAGTCTGGAGGGTTGCCACAGTGGACCTGTGATGGACAAAGGCTCTGGAAGGATTTGACCTGGGAAATACAAGAATTGTCTTGCAAACCGCCCCTCCTCCCACAAAATGTTGAATGCAGTCTCAGGTCAGGTTCTGCAGCCAAGGGGAACCAGCCATATTATGCATGTTATAAAAGTTTTGTTGCGTAAGTGCCCTCATCTATGCTTATAAGTGCATCAGTTGACATGTAACCACTACTTTGCTGAGTTTGCTAACCTAGATCAGTCCAAAACAGCATCTCCACTGGCTGGTGCTGGTGGGAGTTGTAGTCCAAAACATCTGGAGGGCCCAAGGTTGGGGAAGCAAGGTCATTCCCATTTGATTATTGGCACATGCAGTGGTGTAGCGTGGGTTGTCAGCACCCGGGGCAAGGCAATTAATTTGCACCCCCTAACCCGGGGATTTGCGCCCCCTAACCCTAACCCCCAGATGTTGCGCCCGGTGCGGCTGGCCCCCCCTGCACCCCCCACGCTACGCCACTGGGCACATGAGTTGCTGTTCAGCTATCCTCTGATGGAGGCATGCAAGGGCAGTGTGTGTGTGAATGGGATCATAAAGACCACCTTTCTGTCTTTGAATCCAAAGAGTCATCTAGACCAACCCCTTGCAATGCAGGAGTCAACATCAATGGGGAAGAACCGTAATTCTTTGGTAGAGCATCACCTTTGTATGGAGAGGGTTTGAAATTCGATCTCTGGCATCTCCAAGTAGAACTGAGAATCCTTTCAAATCCTAGTAAGCTGTTGCAAGTCAGTATAGAATCTAGACAATACAGTACTGCCTTGGTACAGTATAAGGTAGCTTCCTATGCAGGATTGAACTACTCACAGCTAGAAGCCTGCCTCTGTCTTTTCAAGTCTCTAAGGAAGGAAATTTCACAACCTCTTCCTTCTCCCCCAGCCCAATTTGTTTGGCTAATCTGATCTCAATGCTTTTAAATCTTAAGTTTTTAAAAATGCTTTCATTCTGTTTGGATTGATGTACCTCGCTTGCACATCCAGTCCTCATTTGTAGGCAGACCACAGAATAATACCAGGACTTTCTGTACACACCAACATATTTAGGGGGCAAACTTCTTTGTGAGCCTGTAGCAACCTTTGCCAACCTGGTCCGTCCCCCTTGCAAACTCTCACCTGCTTCAGGACTGCAACTCCCAACAGCCCCAACTAGAACACCACATGAATATTGTGTTCAGGGTTAACATTTCTATAAATAAACTTGTGGCATGTGTTATCCCTTGAAAAACTGACATAGCCTTGAAATGGGCACACTTTCTAATACTCTGGCCTTGTTGTTAATCCTTGTAGGGCTGAGTCACTGGGTAAGCAGTGACTGCTTATATGACTCACTATAGAGCCTGAATAGGGCTTGGGTTGAGAAACAAATTGGGTATAAGATTTAATTACATTAGGAGAAGCAGGTCTTAATCTCAATTAGCAGAAGGGGCGGGGAATGTTATTGATTTATTTAATTGTGCTTGCCCTTGCTGACCTGGACTTTTCACCCCCATCAGCATCTAGGCTCCTCCTTCAGATGCTGTTTTTTTCAGCCAGTCACATGATTCCTGGGACAAAAAGCAACAGATGCAAGTGTTTGTGTGTGTGCACTCTCAATAGCTCACTATGCCAATGAGAGACGGAGGGTAGGTAACAGCAGTGTTTCAAGCACTGCTATTGGCTGATTGCCAGGATGCTTGGAGAAGGTTGTTCTCACTGAGTCACATTTTTTTTATTAATGGGAAAGTGCTGATTGTTTGCCCAATGCAAGTTTTAGAAGGAGAGCACTTAAAAATTCAAAGCAAGTGGGGGGAAGGCAAAGTGGGGGCATAGCTGGCCTGTGTTCTTTATTTATAAATTAATGGAAGCAGAAACAAGGCTTAAACAATGCAATTCGGGGACCAGATAGTGTGCACTGTGGATGAGAACTTATGTGGAGGGCTGGGAGGGTGTGGGGCACAAGCCCTGCTGAAACTGAGCCTGCTGCAGGAGACCTTTCCCTGTCCATAGAATTAAGCAGACAGAGCAGGCTGGAGTGCCCACTGTATGCTCTGCTGCTACCATTGTCTGGCTGTGATTCTCCATTTGCCATGGGCTTTAATGGCTTGGAACCTCTGGCACAGAGATGGGGTAAAATCACACTGCTGACTTCCGCTATGCCATTCTTCCCCAGCCTTGTGCTCTCAAGGTCTTTTGGACTACAACTCCCATCAGTGCAGGCATGCCAACTCTAGGGGGCCAAGGTGCCTCATTATTGGTTGGAAGGAGGCCAGTAGCACATCTCAGCTTCAGTGGCTGGCTTCTGCAGACGACAACATTGCATGTGTGACATCACACAAGCACAATGCTCCTCTGCACCCTCAATCTTGGGTGTGTGCGCGCAACTTGGCGCTTCTGCATCAGTGCTGGCCATCGTGAGCTGACTTGATAGAAGCAGTGAATTCCTTCCACCCATGTTTCTGAAGAGTATTAAAATTTTTGCACCATTCCCCATTTGTGACATGAGGTGGTTTTCTTGTGCATATGATGGTGCTTAAGCTTTTGAAAAAGGAGGACAAGAGTGTCTTGCACTCTCCTGGGGGCCTCATGGTAGCGAGCTGTCACAGAACCTTGTAAGAATGGTTTTTAGACATGCGTCCCGCAGAAGACTGTCTATGTGCCTTGTTCCTGGGAGCAAGCAAGAGGACCCTTAGTAGGTGACATGTGAAATGCTGGAGACATGCTTTGAATGACTCCAACTCTTAAGTAGGCACGACGCCACCTTCTGTGTAACTTGAAATCATTTTCATTGTGTATTTCTGTGAAAAATGTGCCTCCTGTAGTTTTCTCCACAAGGGCCCTTGGTCAGTTTCTAGGAAACATTGTCTATGTGCAACCTGTCACAGGCTGTCTTAGGCATACAAGTTCCATTGTCCTTAGCAGAACTTAATTCCAGCCAACACAGATAGGGAGACGCTTTCCTCTGAAAGCTGTTGCTGCAGTAAACCAGATGGCTGATTTCTTGCTCATGCAGACTAGCGGGACTTCGCTTTGTGAGTTCAGAACCGATCTCTTTGTTTTCTACTGTGATAACCTTTCCCCTTAAACTTCTTTCTTTAAAAAAACTCTGACCACTTTGTCTGAAGGCTGTATAACTTGAATCTTTTGAAAGTCACTCAAGCCTTCTGTGCAAAGGCCTTTAAAGGACCTTCTCTTCCCACCCCCTTCCTGTATACTTGATGGGGAGGTGCCGAGATCCTTTCTGTGCATCTCTGGCTAAGTGGGGAGGGCTGCCCACTGTGTGTGTTGGGGAGGTTGTTTGTGCAGGGGAATGGAATCCTTTGAACAGGATTTACTACTTCTGAAAAGTAGCAAATCCCTCCTGAAGTGTGAAGCTGTAGGGGCAAAGGCCATCTCTCCCCATTCCCTGCTTCATTTACAATTCCAATGGGCAATGAAAGAGCCTTGGGGGGTGGAGGTTGGGGGAGAGATAGAGCTTTAGCACTAAACTTTGTTCCAGGCCAATGGTGACTATTGCCCCCAGTCTTTTTAATTGGGGATGGGGAACATAGGAATGCCTTGATGATGGCCTGGCCTTTTGTCCCTTACAATTGCCTTTGGGAAAGCCACCCCCTCCCCTCCCCTCCAGGGACACAAAGACAAAAAACCTCCATTCCATTGCAATTGTTAACAGACCCTTGGGGACAGAAATGTTCATCCCTCCCCAGAATGAAGCTCCCAGTGCCACAGGATTCCTGCAGGAATTACATTTGCAATAGCACCAAGTCAGACTGCTTGAGAGAAGGTAGATCAGACCGCTCAGCCTTTCAGTAAATGCTAAAGGTTAAGAATCTAGTCTTTGCCCTCAAAATAAAGCAGCTTATAGGGTGAGATTTGAATCTGGAACCATGCCCAACACTTTATGGAGTGGGCAATAAGTACATTAGGATGCTCTGGTAGTAGATTGGGAAGGACTTTTCAGTTTGCCTTTTAAAAAAAATGAAAACCTTCTGGTTGGCCATGAGTTAATGACTTATCTTTCATCTTGGGTGTTCTTCATATGAAAATGAGCACTACTTGGTGGGTTTTGATGTGGTGTTTGGAGCTCTGTTTACCATTTTCTGAGTTGTGTAACTTCACCGTTAATTTAAAAGCATACTTATTCTGCTCTTTAGGCAAAAAGATAAATGAAAACAAGGAGGGGAAAAGAAAACAAGTGAACTTGATAATCAGTTTTTAAAGTTAGTTTTCATCTCTATATATGGCTTATGAGGTGCAGGAGGAACCTGGCTCAGCAGGTGCATCTTAAATGACCCCTTTGCCCTGCACTTCACCCCCTGGCTTGTGCATCTTCCTAGTCCTTTCCTACTTCAGCCTCTGCTGTGTGTGGTAGCTTCAGGAACCAAAAGAGATGAAGAGACCCACCTGTCCCCAGTTGGCCTCAGTGCTCAATAGTAAGACATCAGTAGACGGGCTCTTTGCTGATTCTGCAGAAACAGATTTCATAGCATCCCTGGAGCCAGGGATTAAAAGAAAGGTGGGGCTTTGCCTTGCCCTTTGTTTTCAGTCCCTTCAACCCCCCCCCCCCCCCGTCCACAACATTTGGTGCAGGTCCCCATCTCTTCTTCATCATTCTCCACTGAGATTTGAGCAAAACCATTGTCACCACCCTTGTGTGTGTGCATGTACAAGTTCTCCATTTGAGATTCAGGAAGGAGGAAAAGTAGAGAGGCTTTAGAAATCTTTAGGAAGCCTTTGATAGGCTCTGGGAAGGTGATGACTTTGCCCAAATGTGCTGCTCCTTCTGTGATGCAGCTGATGTTGGTTACTGCTTCCCAGAGTCTTACTTTAAATGGAGCTGCATGCTTTTATGCTCCTGAACACCTGCTCCCCTCAAAATGCTTGGACCACTACCTTGTTACATCTTGCAATGGCATAGAAAGGTTGGTTCATTCGTTAGACACCTCATGCAGTTCTGTTTAGAATAAGGAACTGGGAATCGGTCCCAGACCCTTTGAGGAATCCAGTTCCACTTGATGTACAGAGCTGGCTTTGAAGCGAAGCAGGTTGAGTCTAGTCAGTGAGGCTGCCTTGTAACCTCAGTACAGCTTGAATGTATGTATGCTGCCTTGATTTTCGTGGTGATAAAAAAGTGGGCTATAGTTCCCATCATCCCTGTCCATTGGCCAAGCTGGCTGAGGCTGATGGAAGCTGTGGTGCAAAACATCTGGGGGGCACCTGGTTGGCCGCATGAAACCCACCCTGGTGTGCTAACTTGTGTGTTACTGTCTGAAACAGCCTGTGGTGTTTGCCAAGGTTTAATGGGTTGTTCCCTCTTGTTTGTACACAGAAGGGGAAGAAATTGACGTGGTGACGGTTGAGAAGAGGCAGTCGCTGGGTGTGAGGAAGCCGGTCACCATCACTGTGCGGGCTGACCCCTTGGACCCTTGCATGAAACGTTTCCACATATCCATCCACCAGCAGCAGCACAATTACGCAGCCCGCTCACCACCCGAGGCTTGTTCCTGCACGGCTGCCTTGGAGAAAAGCAGTCAAGAGGAGGAGGAGGAGGAGGAGGATGGTGGTGCACAGTCCCTGAGACAAGTGGCAGAGCCTTCCTCTCTTGAACCTTTCCTCCTGAAATCCGGGAGCGCTCCCAGTTCGGACAGTGAAGACGTGACCAAGCGGAAAAACCACAACTACTTGGAGCGCAAGCGGCGCAACGACCTCCGCTCGCGTTTCTTGGCGCTGAGGGACCAGGTCCCTGGTCTCGCCACCTGCCCCAAAACCCCCAAAGTGGTGGTGTTGAGCAAAGCGTCAGAGTATCTGCAGTCACTACTCAAAGCAGAGCAGCAGATGGTTGCTGAGAAGAAGCTGCTAAAATTGCATCAGCTTCAGCTGTTGAAACGGATTTCGTACCTCAAGAGTGCGCATTAGCTGCCAGGAACTCCAAACTGCTTGCCAGCCTGATCTCTGCACTTTTTTGTGGGGGGGGGGGGGACCAAACAAAAACAAATTGGTTTGTTGACTTGCAGATCCCAGAATGCAATGCAGCTGGTGCACACAAATGGGGGCTTGCATTCCATACACTATTTTCCACCCTGGTCTTCTCTCTTAGCCAGTTATGGGTGCTGGAGAATCTCCTAAGTTGTGCAGGAGTGATGATGATCAGGGCAGTGGGGTTGAGCGGGGTTTAGCTACTCAGACTTCAGCTTCTACAGCAAAATGCTGACTTCTTCACAGGCTGAATGAGCCTCCATTCCGGCTGGGATCACCAGAAGCCTGAGTGTTTCTCTGGAAAAGCATCTTGTGGAATGCTTCACAGTACTTTCTGACAGAGGGGCCTGAGTCACCATTTCTAAAGCTGGGGCAAAGATGGACCCTTCAGTTGTCTCTCTCAAGAGGCTTCTTCTGTTTCCCCCAAAGTTGGATTGTAAACACTGGCTATGGATAGTTCTACATACCCTCTTTTCTCCCCAGGCTCTGCTTCTTGCCACTGGCATTTAAGAAGACAGATATCTTGTGCAATTTGTTTCTTTTCTTACAATGGTCCTACACAATAGACTTTTTCCCACTCCCAAGCACACTCCCCCGCCCTATTTTCCAATGTTGTTTAGGACTGACAGCTCTCTTCCCTTCTTGGAATTTATTATGGGTGAATTTTTAAATGTCGCCACCTCTGATGTCCTGGGAGTTGTAGCCCAAAACATCTGGAGGGTACCAGGTGGAGAATGTCACATTATGTGAAGTTATTTCACAGCTGACACTTGAAGACAGCTTAAATCTGGCTTTTGCTTGAGATCTACAGCTAGATGACCCCTCAGGCTAAGATCAGTGCCTTTCACACTTGAGGTGGAAAAAAATATTGGGCAGATCTACACCATGCACACATGACTTCCCCCACCCAATCCCCAAAGAATCCTGGCATCTGTAGTTTCTCACAGAGCCAGAATTCCCAGCACCCTCAACAAACTAAAGTTCTTTGGGTCCCCGGATTCTTTGGGTGAAAACACGTGCTTTAAAATGTATGGTGTGATTCTGCCCTTAATGGCATCAGCATAATAGACCCCAAAGTGGATTGGTTTCAATGGGATTAATTCAGGTGAACTTCTAATCAGTTGTGTCCAGTGATGAGACCTGACTGCTGTCTTGCTGTGTCAACCTTGAATCTGCCCCTCGGGGGTAATTCCTCTTTCTGAGATGGAGGGGTGCAGAACCTTCTCTCAATAACTGTTAGAGGCTTGATGTGTGCATTTAAGACATTCTCCCCCCCTCCCCCCCCCCGAACTGCTCCTTCACTGGAAATGCACTGAGATCACCTTGGATTTCATTTACCTCATACTTATTTTTCCACTTGGGCAATGCAGCTGCTTGTCTTTGGTTTTGTATATCCTAGAATCCATTGTTGTGACTGCCTGATTCTTTATACTTGATGGCTTTTTTTAAGATATACTATTTTTATACTTTTTTTTTAGAAATTATTTTGTAAAATACTTGTTCTCTCTTTCCTCCCAGCTTTTCAAAGATAAAACCGTGGGTAGAGGGCTCTCAGTACTGCTTTTGTAGATGAGATCGTTCAAACTGAGATTCAGCAGGAAAAAAATACTTCTGTTTTGACTAGAAAATGATTTCCTAAGTCAATGGTCTGGTCCCAAGTTTCAAGCACCAATAATGAGACTATTGGACATCTTAAGGGTGTTTTGGTAGAGTGGGTGGGTAAGGGAGTCCCTAGATGGGAACACTGTAATTTCAACTGCCCCCTATAGAGAAGTTTTCTACTGAAGGTGTCCTACTGATTCTTAAGACTAAGAGAAGCCTTTCCCCCTCCACCTTCCCTTTCTCTGGAAATAAAAGGGCTGCATGAATATATTTTGGGGGAAATGTGCAGTGTGGCGTTAATTGATGTTTACTCACAGCTAGGTTCCACTGTGTCGCCCCCAGGAAAGGGAGCACCTCAGTCCCATGCATAAAGAGAAAGAAAGCAATGATAATGTGGTGTTGTGTTTTTTGCTCTGGTTTTGCCAGGTCCTTAACAGCTTTTGTTGGGCTGGCTGGGGCTACCCCCCCTCTCCCTCCTTCCCTTTTATGCAGATCCCTCCCACCCATCCTCCTTTGTCTCTTGGGTAGGGAGAGGCCAGAGCTGGAGGTGATGGATGACCCTTTATCTTGGCTTGCACACAGTTTGGTGGGCGCAGACTGGTCTCCCACAATGCATTGGGGGCTCCTTCAGGCGTTCCTTGACTGGCCCGCTGGAGCCTCAACGCTGGGTGGTCAGACTTAGCACTTTCTTTGTTACCTCGCACTTCTTAAATAAACGGAATCTCGAAAAGGACAGGCTGAGTCTGCTTTTTTCCCCTCCCTTTTTGAGCCAAGGGATGTATGCGAGACCCTTATCTGCAAAGATAAATCAGTCTTCGTGTTTGTAATTTAGTTGAATGCATGTTTGTTTAGTTATGTAGAGGAGGGGAAGAGGAGAAAGTTTGGACAATATCCTGGAAAAAGAGAACCAGGGGAGCATGGTTCTGGCATGTGCTCTGAAGGAAGAGCATGGGAAACGGAGAAGAAGTAGGAGAGCTGTCATAGCCCGCAGCTGAATCAACCCATCCACATGCAGCTAATAAGAGAGAGTGTAGGCAGGAATTCTTTTTCTGCTGCTCTTGATGTGTGGAGATTCTTTTATGTTTATATAGGACCTGGGGGGGGGTTTACAGTATTCTACAGGCTTATGATGATCTTGGGATAAGAAAAAGACATAAATGGAAGACAGTATTTCAGCAGCAGTAGTAGAAAATGTAAAAAGCTGTGTATTTGAGGTGATTAACTATTTGCACATCTTCTTTCCTCTGCTGGGAGATGGACCAGACCCTCTCTGAAGCACTGAGGCTAGATGAACTTTGGGATGCTTTCAGCTCTGATTCTGTCAGAGCCATCCTGGTTCTGCTTAGCTCAACAACCTCTAATAAAAAAGAAAAACCCATCACTATCAGAGGCAGGCTCTTTCACGGAGAATCAGCTTGCACCTTTAGGAAGTTCATCCTTGTGTTTAGTCTATACAGTATTTCTCTACCAGTATCATTGGAACCAACAGATGGTGACAATTTGTTTCTATATGACAGCCACCTTCACAGTTTTGAAAGGCTCTCCTGTCACATCTTTACTGAGGGGGTGTTTTTAAACAAGGCAAATGGGCCTAAGAACATTTGGGTTTTACTCATATCTCAACACAATGCATTAAGAAGCAAGTTTTCTTCCCCTCATTCTGAGAAGTTTTAGAACAAGCTGAACAGGTCGCACTTCTAGAACAGCAGCTGTATCAGTGTGTTGTACTAAAGGAAAATCCTCTCTGCATATGTAATTTGAGAATGGACCTGTCTAGGATTGAGCATTGTAATCTAAGGTGCCAGGATGAAAAAGGGTCTTTGGGCTGTATCCCACTAAGTCCTCTGTAGAGAAGATCCATTGAAATAAATGGATCTGAGTCGTGTTCATTATCTTCAGTGACTCTACTCGTGAGTAGGAGTAGCATTAACTACACCCCTTCATGCCTGGCTCATTAAACTACACCCCTGCCCTCTCCTGGCATTTGGCCCTCAATCCTGAGAGAAGGTGGCCCTCGGCATGAAAACATTGCCTACCCTTGCAGTAGACGATGACTAAGCACTTTAGGAAAATCAAAGCATGAATCCTCCACAAGCAGATGGGAAAAGGTTTCTCTTTTATTAAGGAGATTAAGGAGAGGCTGGGGCATGTCTGAGTCCCATTGCAAAATCAGGTATGTAGGTCAGGTGCCTCAGGACTTCAGTAGCTCTGTGGCTTCTAAAAATAGGCACCACTGATGAAACAGACTTATTAACAAGTGCTTTACAATTCTGTTTGCTCTCAGTGTGAGGTAGATTACTGATATTCCCATTTTACAGATGGGGTATTGGGTAGGAGGTTGTGATTTACCTGAGCCTCCCAGTGGCAGAGCTGGAATTTGGATCAAGGTCCAAAACAAAATGAAATAATGTCTTATTAATGAAGACTGACAATTCATTTTTCAATGGCACAATAAATGCTCATGCTAATATGTTGCATAGTGACTACTAACAATAAATTATCTTAGTAGCATGAATTGTACCTTGGGACCTATGAAGTACAAAGTTAGGCTGGCCAACTGAACACTATGTTGCTGGCTCTGGTTAGCAGCTCATAAACTGAACATGCTGGGAACTGAACCTGAGACGTTCTGCATGTAAACCACATGTAGCATGGAGCAAAAGAACCTTAAACATCCTGCTCTCTCTTGTCATTCCATGGGCTTGTGTGGGTTTTCAGCTTGGGCAGATCATACCCTTATAGGAAGAAGAGAGCAACAGGATTCTCATGAAATGAACTCTCTTAAAGTGGAGCTTTATTTGCAGGGTTTCTTCCTGCCTTTACATGCCAAAGTGGAGTACTTAAGGCTGTCAAACATGAAATAAAACCACACCTCTACTCGTAACCAAAAACAGCATCATAATTCCAAAGGGAGGAAACTATAGATGGGTAGCCCTGTTGGAATCCTACCTAGCAGTCTTCACATGACAGCAGAACAGCATCCAGGGTGGTAGTGTTGGATGTTAGAAGAAAGAAGACACCTCTATGTGGCAGGGAGGGAGAAAATGGCTTCACATTGATCAGCCATTGGTAGGTGATCTAGCCAGGTGTTGGCCCTTCTGACTGGCAGCTTCCTAAGCTCTGGGGAAGAGGGAAGGGTGGTGGTAAAAGTGTCAGATATGGTTAGACACCCACCACTGCCATGAGCCCCCCCCCGCCATTGTAACCAGCTTTTTCACCTGCCTCTTGCTTGCTCTAACCCAGAAGGGATGTGCAAGCAAACAGGAGTGATGGTGAAGAAGAGGAGCTGCCAATACTTGCTCGCTCATTGATTCTGGCAAGCCAGCAAGCAGATTAAAAGCATGTATGCGGCAGATACCACAATGGCGAGGGGCAGTGGAGGGATCCTTCCCAAGGGCCTTCCAAAACCTGGAGCCAGCACTTGGCACTGAAAGCTGGCTTATACCAAGCTGGGCCATTGAGTTCAGTGTTGTCTACACAGTGGCCATCCAGATGTTTCAAGGATGTTGGGGATGGTTGATAAACTCTGGAAGGCTGCAGGCTTCCTGGCCTTGGTCAACACTGACTAGTAGCAATCTCCAGAGTTTCAGAAGGGACATTCTCAACCCTACCTGGAGATGGGATCTTCTGCATGCAAAACCAGGTAGCCTACCACTGAGATATAGTTCATTTTCTCAGTCCAGGTACCTGCCTTCCTAAAGTTTAACTGGACACACCAGTGAGGATTGAACCTGGGAACTTTTGTGTGCCAAACCTATGCTCTATAAGGTAGTCTTTGAACCTCTTTTGTTTTGACTTCAAAGTGTAACCAGACCAGAAGCCCATTTTTAAAAATCTAGCACAGATCTTCCTTATAATGCTACCCCAAACATACTGCATGTATAGGCATAGACACATAAACAAAGAAAGCCTGGTTCAAAGTCTTCCTCTATAACATCTTGAATGATTTTTCAGAAAGCATTGTTACTTATTTTCAGACAGCAGTGTTATTTATTTTGGACACATGGGTGAGTAAAACTTCATGCATTTTTCATATCGCCTTGCATAAAGGGTGACGGGGAGGTGGGTTCGTGCCTGGGTTAGTAAATTATTGTGTCAGTTTGGCTGAGGCTGCTCTAATCCCATCTCTGCCAATGAGCTCTTCTGCTTTTGAAAAGGGATCCTTGCTCTCCCTCTGTTGCCATGGCAAGAGATGTGTGTTGCTAGGAGAAGAGCAGTCGCCTCCTCCCTGTTGTCATGGCAGAAAATCACAGAACCCCTTCTGTTACCCTGACGATAGCCTCCATCACCCTGGCAACTGTCTCCCTATCCTTTTTTTCTTCCTGACTCTGTTGCTACAGTAACAATTCCTTTTTCCCTGTCTTTGGTCACAAGTTCATCTCTTTATGCTTCTGCAGAGCTTCTGCTTCCCACCCAGTTACCAATGTTAGATCCCCCACCTTCCAGTATGGTTGCTATGGTAATATTCCCTCCCTCAACCTTCATTTTCATCACCTTGCATGTGGCTATAATCCCCATCAGCCCTCATCATAGACAGATGTGATTAAAAAGAACCTTTTGGGTTTAATGCAGGGATGGGAAGCCTTTTTTAATCATTGATTTATTTGATTTACTGATATCTCACCTTTCCTCCAAGGAACTCAAGGTGGTATGCATGATTTCTCCCAGTCCCCATTTTATCCTCACAACAAACCTGTGAGGTAGGTTAGGCTGAAAGTGAGTGACTGTTCCAATATCACACAACAAGCTTCATGGCTGAGTGGGGATCCAAACTCTGCCCCCCCCCCCCCCGGATCACAGTTCAAGACTCTTAACCACTATCAAGGTTTCCCAAACTTGAGTCTCCAGCTCTTTGGGCTACAATTCCTATCATCCATGACCACTGGTCCTGCTAGCTAGGGATGATGGGAGTTGTAGTCCCCAAAACAGCTGGAGACCCAAGATTGGGAAACCCTGCACTACATCAAAGCTGTGGCCCTCCAGATGTTTTTGGATGACAGCTCCCCTCATTCCTAGCTATTGGCCATGTTGGCTGGGATTGATGGGACTTCAGTGACCCCCAGAGGCCCACAGGTTCCTCATCCCTGGCTTAGCATATTGTTATGAGCTTTTCATATCCACTCAAGTGCCAAAATGCTCGGAAATCACAGGTTTTAAGGGCCACAGCCTTAACAGGCACATTATTTAGACAATATTGGTAAGGTTCCCTATCCTGTGATTCGTTCCAGCTTCACCTCTTCTGCATGCCTGTCCATGGCACAGTTGCACTGAGCCCAGATTTGTTTGTTCATCGGAACAGACAAATGGAGTCCATGCAACAGAAGCCATCATTCAACAGGAGGTGCCATTCTATGTTACAAATAGCCAATTGGCAACCAATACCATCTGTAGACAATGATAAAGTGTTTCAGGGTGTCCTGAAGCTCACCCAGCCCACCCCCTGCTCAGAGCAGGATACTGTAGTCACAGTGAAACAGTGGCGTAGAGTGGGGGGTGCGGGGGGGGGGGGGCGGCCGCACCGGGCGCAACATCTGGGGGAGGGGCGTGCTCACACTCGCAGCTCTCTGCCCCTACCTGGCAGGGGCGCAAATTACTTGCCTTGCCTCGGGTGCTGACAACCCACGCTACGCCACTGCAGTGAAACCTTCCTTTACAAAGGATGTTAGCTTCTCTCTCTCCCCGCCCCCCCCGCCCCCATTAAGAGGAGAGCCGGCGTGGATTGATGGTTAGTGTCTTGCTAGGACTTGGGAGATCAGGGTTCAAATCCCCACTCAGCCATGAGGCTCCTTGGGTGACCTTGGGGCAGTGGAACTATGTGCATCACCTTGAGCCCAAGTACATCAGAACAGCGGGCTGGATCAAGCCAAAGGAGGCGCACCTTGGCCAGCATCCTGTTCTCACAGGAAACCCTGAAATAAACAGCCCGTTAGCCTCGGCCACACAAGAAGACGCTTGTGCTTCTGCAGACTATCAGAGAAGCGGCGCCCTGGACGCTGGGAATGTGCAGAGTATTATTTTTGCAAAAGGAGGGCCCGTTTTTGCTGCTTTACGGAGGGCGAGGCACATGCGCGGCCCTCCAGATCTTCCGGCTCCTCTCGGCAGGACCAGCAGCAATGGCCACGGATGCTCTCTGCCCGCGCTGGGCCGGCTTGCCGCGAGGGAGGCGGGCATGGCGAAGGCACAGGCAGCAGCTGGTTGGGGCCCGGCAGGCGGGCGTCCCGGCCCCCTCGGCCGCGGCCCCGCCTCCTCGCGGCCTGCTTCCTCCTCCGGCTACCGCAAAGCGGCCGAGGCCTTGCAGCGCATGGCGAGTTAGCCGCCCGCTTCGCTCGCCCGCCAGCCACAATGGCGTCTGCCGCGCGGCCGCTGCCCCTGGTGGTGATCCTGGGCGCGACGGGCACCGGCAAATCCCGCCTGGCGCTGCAGCTGGGCCGCCGCCTCGGCGGGGAGATCATCAGCGCCGACTCCATGCAGGTAGGGAGGGAGGGAGGGAGGCAGGCAGGCAGGCAGGCAGGCAGGCAACAGAGGGAAGGAGACCCCGTCCCTGCCTGGTACTAATTGGGAGGCGAGGGGATCAGCAAGCGCGTGCAGAGCTCATTGCTCGCGACAGCCGGGCCAGCCCAGGGCCAACAAGAAGGAAGCGCCTCTGGTGGCAAGGGAAAAGGGGAGGCAGGGCTTAGCCTCGGAACCTCTTTTCTGTGCCAGGACTCAACCCTGGGTCAGCAGCATTGCGATCCTTGGATGAAGGGATGTTATGACAGATAGAGATACATAGATAGATAGATAAATTCTAATTTATCTGTCTGTCTATCTATCTATCTATCTGTCAGTCATGTACAGCGGTACCTCAGGTTACATACACTTCAGGTTACAGACTCCGCTAACCCAGAAATAGTGTTTCAGGATAAGAACAGAAATTGTGCTCCTGCGGCACAGCAGCCGCAGGAGGCCCCCTTAGCTAAAGTGGTCTTCAGGTTAAGAACAGTTTCAGGTTAAGAACGGACCTCCTGAACGAATTAAGTACTTAACCCGAGGTACCATTGTATAGTAATGGAGAGAGTGCTTCTGAGCATGCATGGAATGTGAAGGCCTGCACTGGCTCCTAATGCCAAGCATCACCTGCAGATTAAGTTGGGCTGAAGAGGTAAAGAGTTGTCATAGTAGGGAATTTGGGGCACTGGTGACCTTTGCCCCCAGTATCACATGCCAACAGGGCACAAACCTGCCCGGGCTCTGAGATTTTTGCGGGAGGCCCTTCTCCCAGTCTTGTTTGGTGAGGAAAGATCCTTCTCAGTGGCTGCTCAGTGACTTTGAAACTACCTTCCTACAAAAGTTAGACTGACTGTGTTGATTAAGAGCCACTTCCAATCAACCAGAGGTCTGGCACCTTTATTATACAGCTTCCAAAGGATGCTGAAGACACACCTCTTTACTTTGGCTTTTGACACACCAGCTGGTGAGCCTTAGGGCTGGGCTGTGGATTTGTGCAAGAGTGGACTAAGACAGTAAACTCTTCTTCAGTTCTTTGCACTTCCATAATTTTGCCTTCTCCTTTTACATTTATGTCTGTCAATAATGGGGTCAGGGGGAAGGTTCTCCATCCCTACCTTGTACATGATGTCTATAAGCTGGAGCATCTGGTAACATGGTCAGGTGAAATTTGCATATCTGCAAACTTGAAAATGTCAAAGTTGATCTCTCTGCTAATTTATAATTTCCGTTAGACAGTTTTTGTCCACTGAGATAGAGACTGTAACCATGAACCTTCTTCAGGCATTGCAGTTAGGTCAGAGTAAACATGGGGGGGCAGTAAGGCTCAGCACACTAACTCTGCCCCAATCACTATTCTATTGTCTTCCAACTCCCTATGCTCTCATCTGCACACACACACACAAAATCCTCCATGACCCTGATACTCCCCCTGTGCCCGCCAAACTTGCTGTTGAGTTTTCTTTACAGGTGATGCCGAAAATGATAAAGAAAGTCCTCACTCACTCCACACAAATAAAAAAAACACAGTCACTATTGGTCAATTTTTAATGATGCTGGGGTTTTTAATGGCAAAAAATGGAAAAGGAAACATGACACATGTACACCTCTAGAAAAAAATCGACTTATAGTTTGTTAGAAGAGGGTCATGCAATGGAAGAGAGGCAGGTGGTAGTGGAGGAGAAGCAAAGCCAGGATAGGTCAGGAAAGGGAAAGGTAAAGGGGCCCCTAACCATTAGGTCCAGTCGTGACCGACTCTGGGGTTGCGGCGCTCATCTTGCTTTATTGGCCGAGGGAGCCAGCGTACAGCTTCCGGGTCATGTGGCCAGCATGACAAAGCCGCTTCTGGCGAACCAGAGCAGCGCACAGAAACGCCGTTTACCTTCCCGCCGGAGCAGTACCTATTTATCTACTTGCACTTTGACGTGCTTTCGAACTGCTAGGTTGGCAGGAGCAGGGACCGAGCAATGGGAGCTCACCCCGTCATGGGGATTCGAACCGCCGACCTTCTGATCGGCAAGTCCTAGGCTCTGTGGTTTAACCCAAAGAGAAGAGAGCTAAATCTGCTTTAAGTTTTCTTCCTCTGATTTACTTTGTTTTGCTCTTTGTTCACGTCCTGTAAATTGCAGAAACCATCCTGTGCGCTAGCCATATCTGCCCCCTGCCCCGGGAGCCTCGAAGTTACACAGCAGAGCACAAGCCTGCCCCACACAAAGGAGGCCTCATCCTGTTCTCAGCTCTGACACCCACATCATGAATGGACAGGCACCCTTTGCACATCATGTGCTTGGCTGGGTTTCCTGCGGAGGCTCCTTCTGACTTGCATTTTTCTCCAGGGACCTCTCAGAGCAGCCCTGGCAGATGCTGCCTGTTGTGCCCTGCCAGTGGCACCGGAGCCCTTTGTGCAAGGCCAGTATCAGGGACTATAGCACTAAAGAGATCTGTGTTGGTGAGAATGAATGCTGGGGCAAAGGCCTGTCGGTGGGACAATGGCGCTCTTTGGAAGAACTGCCTTGGTGGGTGTGGCAGAGAGCTGGCTGGCTTGTCCTTGCCAACTTCTCTTTCAGCCAGGGTAGATGGGGAGGGAAGGGGTCACAAACACGACAACAGTGATGAAACAGGAGCAGCTGTTCCCCAAAATCTTTTGTAACTTATCAATGAATCCCTTTCCCCTCCCCTGTTTTACTTGCCTAACATAAATTGCAAGCTCTATGAACATGATGGGGCTGCCCCAGTGCGGTGCCCAGTGCTCCACAACTGGGGGCTATTTAAACCTCATGCAGTTTCCTCCCTTCTGTCCTAGGGAGTCTTGTAGCTGAACTCATCCTTCTTCAGACTAAATTCTGGTTAACAACTGTGTTTTAGCTGATAAAAAGGGGGAGCTCAAAATGTACACAGGGTGTGGGGTTGTGCCAATCTTGGACATAGTCTGGATCCAGAACGAGCATAATAAAACTGTCTCTTCAATAGAGATGTCAATGTTGGTTCTCTCAATTTCTCTTTATTCCAGTCATGAATTCAGTTCTCCACATTGCTGCAGCAATTTGTAAAAAGTCTTGGGTATTTTAGTGTGGATTTCTTGGAATAAACACAAATCCTCCTAATGCAGTGCATTTTTTTCACGGATATATCCATTTTTATGCACTTTCCCCTGGTACATGCATGCACTGCATACATTTTTGTAAACATTCTTTAGTGAACTACATTGCAGAATTGGGATAAGAGAAAATTTTGATGGAGGGCTGCATTTCGGTTCTCATGTTGTTTCGGAAAGTGCAAAATTGCTGGATTCAGCTTCAAATGCAAACTGAATGGCATTTATCCCCCACCCCCTACATCTCCAGCATCATTCCTCCCCCTCCCACATTGTCCTCTTATTGCTGATGTTTGGGAGCTCAAACTCCCGGCTGCCTTGTGCACGAAATGCCTACTGGCTTGCCTGATGACATGCACAAATAGCGGCTTAAAAGTAAGTCTGCCTTATTAGGTTCTATTATAAGGGCCTCTAATCTGCTGCGAGAATGTAAAGCCTTTTCCGAAAGGGGCTGTCCGGCCAGCCCTCTGAAGTGGCTCTCCCTTTCTTTGCTCTGCTGTGCCTGGCTGCCCAGAGGTGCTTTCCTGCTTGCCTTTGCCTTCCTCCGTTCCTCTCCCTGCTCACTGTACCTGTTTGATCACCACAGTGAGAGTGGGTAGGACACCAAGCTCTCTGACAGACCCTGACCCACAATGGCACTCCCAAGCTCAGATAAGCACACCTTAGTTGTGGTTCCTTAATGGTGAGGGACTCTACATGCTCAGGATCGCCATGTTTGTGTTTGCTGTGTTCTGAGGCTTGCGACTATTTCTAGGGCACACCCTCAGACATTGTAGGGGAGAATACCAGGTCTCAGTCAATTGCACCAGAAAGAGATTGTGAAAACAATTGTGGGTTTGGGGTACCTGCCTGCTCTCTGTGTGGCTTGTGGCTCTGTCTGCAGAGTCAACTCCAGATCAAACACAAGGGCCACATGCCTCTTTTTCTGGGTCTGCCCCACCAAGCACCCAAGAAGATGCTGTTTTGACATGGTCAGAGGGAGAAAAGGAGAGCCGTGTTGCCCGAACGGTGAACTTTGGGTCTTAAGCAGAGCAGGCTGACCCGGGCAAGCTGTGCTGTGTTGAAGCACTGGGTCATTAGGGCACATGTAAACTCATCGTGAGCAGCAGTGCCAAGTCTTGCAGCTTGTGCTGTGATTGTCTCCAGTGTTGGTGCATCCCCCACTGGTGATATCAAGAGACCCCCGCAGACAAAGATTTGACAGAGGAAATGTGGCTTCAAGCATTTCATAGTTTCTAGTGAGTCAAACCTCCTACAGTGCAGGATTCACAACAAAAGCATCCCTGACAGATGGCCATCCAAGCCTCCAGTGAAGGATTGTCCACCAACTTCTGAGGGAGTCAGTTCCACTGCTGGACAGCGCTTACTGTCGGAAAGTTCTTCTTAATGCTTAGGAAGGGATCTCCTTTCTTGTGATTTGAATCCGTGGGTTCAGGGCCTACCCTCTGGAGCAGCAGAAAACAAGCTTGCTTCTTTCTTCCTCTCTGGTTTCTCAGCCTGCAGAGCTTCCCTGCCTGCTTGCAAACAGCTCAGACCCCAGCCAGTGTGCCCCATGGCCAGGGATGATGGGAGTTGGAGTCCAACAACATCTGGAGGGACCCAGGGGTTGCTCACCCCAGCATTAGACCATAGGTGATGATTTTTCTCTTGGCACTTCCTGCCACTTTGCCTTCCTTTCTTGCCACCTCTGCCACCCCCGGTGCCTCCGAACCGTTTTCCCCATTTTACGGCCCAGTGTCATCTTCTCTGACTGCCAGTAGCTCTCGAGGGTCTTGGGCATAAGAACACAAGAAGTGCCTGGCTGCTGGATCAAGGCAAAGGGAGCTCCTCTAGTCCAGCATCCTGTTTGCATGGTGGCCAGCTAGATGACTGCAGCTGTGCTTTCCCAACTTCTGACTCCCAGCAGCTGGTATACAGAGAGATACTGCCTCCAACAGTGAAGATGCAACATTGCTATCATGGCTTGCAGCTGTTGGGAGGTCCATTGCCTATCACTTATTACTATTTTGTTTTAGAGGTATAGGCAAGTGACCTGCTGCCACCTTCTGTAAGTGTGTGCTGTGCTCCCCTAGGAACCCAGCCCTTCCTTCCTTCCTTCCTTCCTTCCTTCCTTCCAGTGGACCACAGTCCATCCTGTCCAGGAGCATCAGGAACCAGCCCAAAGACCCCAAAGTTTTACTCGCACATGAAGTCTGGTTCACAACCTGCATCTGGGCTGTGCCACTTCAGATTTCACATGAAGAAATGCTCCTCTGTAGGTACATGCAGGTTACCCCCCCTGCAACACACACCTCCCCATCCCCATCCATCGACCTCCAACTCCACGCACCTGCCCATAGAGACACAGCAAGTCAGGGTGCTGGCTTGGCTCGCTTCCTTCTTCCTGACATGCTAGTTTCCTGTGAAATGGATGTTTTGTATTGGGGAGCCTTCAGCCCTGGGTAACCTGCAGCTCTGCAGTGGGATGGTCCAAACAGCAGCTGACCGCCCCTTTTGTGAGAACTGTGTAACATGCCCCCATGTATAACACGCCCCCTATTCTGGGGAATTTAAAATTAAGAAAATGGGCGGGAGATTCCCCAGAATTGCTGAGCTTTTTTATAGAGCCTTTGGGGGGGGGCAGAGCAAATCACCCGTCCAATTGCCGTAGCAACAGCCAGTCAACACCAGCCCTTGCCGCAGCCACCAATAACAACAGACACCAATAACAATCTCCAACTCGCGGCAGCAACCAATCCCACGTCCCCACAATGCACTACCCATGTATATTTTGAACATGATTTTTGAATAAAAATAACATAGTCTTATACACAGAAAAGTACGGTAATTAATTTTTTAAACTTACTAGTCACTTCTTTTTTCTTTTCTTTCCAAACAAAAGCAGCTTACAATAAGCAAGCAAACATATGCATTGAAACCAGTATAAAACAAAACAGGGGGATCTTATTTTATCTATAAAACTAAGCCCAAAGTGAGTGTGAAAGTCTGCCTGTCTCTTTATCTCCCTCTCTCAGGTGTATCAAGGCCTGGACATCATCACCAACAAAGCCTCTCCTCAGGAGCAGCGGCTGTGCAGGCATCACATGATCAGCTTTGTGGACCCCTTGGTCACCAACTACACCGTGATAGACTTCCGCAACAAGGCCACGGCCCTCATATCCTTTCACAGGGAGAGTGTCTTTCTGGGGTGTAGTACAGGACAGCGACTAGGCGGTATCATCTGCCTTTGAGCAGGCAAGCGGAATTGGGGAATGATGAGATGGTGAGGGGCAGATAATGGATGTAAGAGAACGAAAAGGAAAAAGCTGGAAAATGCTCATTTCCAGCTGAGATGGGCAGCAAATAGTCTGTGCCCTTCCTGGTGGATTCTTGTTAGGATTCTGTGAATCAGGGAAGTCAGCAGAGGAGGCAGAAATGCCTTTGATGAACCATTTGTGGCCGGAAGCAGGATCTAGTAGGAAGGAGGTTGTGGAAAGATCTAACATCAGTATATACTGTCTGGTACAAATTGAAAAGTGAACTAAGTCACGCTAAGTCACCACTGACCTTGATCTTTTATAATGCAATACCAAGAGATCATGAGTCATGCTTTGTTTCTGGTCTAGACCAGCTGAGAAATTATGGAGAGAGAATGCCAAAATTACATGACCAGGAAGTTCTGGGAGATGAAATCTGCATATTCTAATACTTACAAATAAAAAATAACACTAATTAAGAAACACTAATTAAGCACTTAAAAAAGAAGTTTGGAAAATGACAGAAGCATTTAATGCATGCCTTTAGTAGTAGAGGAATCTCAGTCGGATGGCATGAAATATTATTAAATCTAGACCAGACTGACTTTAAATTTGAAGAAGGATGGCAAGAATGATTCAGTTACTAAGAAGGAATGGACCTGGTTATATAAGAAGAATGCAAAAAAAAAAAAAAAAAAAGTTATCTCAATCACATTGAAGGAAAATGCCCACGAAATGCCCTTCAGATGATATCTTGTACCTGCTTTCCTGAAGAAGTAGAGTTTACAAGACCATAATTGTGGAAGATTGTGAAATATGGGAGCAGGTATTATACATGTATTTTGGACCTGCTCCAAGGTTAGAACTCTTTGGCAGGAAATATTGGAGATAACAGAGGAAATTAAGAGTATATAAAGTAAGCTAGGGTGGTCTGTTTGAAAGAAATAATGGATGGAAGTAGATTTAGAACTTACAGTAGCCTTCTTGACTGCAGTTAGATTGGTGATTTTAAAATAAATGGAAATCTGAGAGCACACAGTTGTGCTGTGCACTTCCAGCTTCAACTGCCTGTTGTTCTTGTCCCAGTCTTGCTGATGGTACAGACTCTGCTCTGCCTGCACTGTTCTGAATACCACTTGTTGGGAAAACACAGGAGGGGAGAGGGCTCTTGTGCTCAGGTCCTGCTTTGGGTACTTCCCATTGGGGCATCTGATTGGCCACCATGAGAGCAGGATACAGGACTAGGTGGACCATTGACCTGATCCCACAGGGCTCTTCTTATATTCTTAGGCCCATGCAAAAGCACCATCATTTTTAGAGATGCAGAGGCTGGCACAAGGGTGCCAGCAAGTACCATGAGCAGCTGAGGACGACGAAGGCAGCTGCACTGAATGCAGGGAGAATAGAGAGGCTCACTGGCCTGTGTGATGAGGAGAGGGCTCAAGAGACAAAGTGTGACTTTAGTTGTCAGGAATCTGCCATGCTCTGTTGCAAGGAATGTTCAATGCCTGCAGCTCAGAGATACAGCGTAGCTCATAGCCTCTGCTCTCAGGGCGGCCCTTGAGGGCAAGGCAAATTGCCCAATTGTCCTCAGGGCTGCCTTTTTTCCTTGTTAAATGCATCACTTGTTTTTCCTGGGGTTGTTCCTTGCCATTCTCGCTTGTAATCCTCAATGGCCTACATTGAAGACATCTTCGCTTGCAAGAAGATCCCCATTGTGGTTGGAGGGACCAACTATTACATTGAGTCCCTGCTCTGGAAGATTCTGATTGACACCAAGGTATCTGTGGCATCTTCTGCTGGCCCTGGGTTCAGGGGTTGATGCCACACTCAGCAACAGCAGCAGGGGCTTTTTCAATAAGATGAGGGGTGTCGGATAGTACGGATGGAAGTGTGCTCAGTAAAATTATCACTTTATAGAAGGGCTTCTGGTCCACTCTTGGGGCCTCGCTGAGCAGCACATTTGGGACGAGAGAGGATTTTCACCAAGTGTCCTTTTGCTCTCAGATATTTGGCTTACTTGCTTGAGCTATTTATTCCACAAGCACCTTCTTGCAGGGCATTCTGTCAGCAGCATGCTGTGGCCTCTTGATAGGAGTTTTGACCCTTTCAGTTTTACTTTCATAACATGCCCCCAGGTCCTATAAAATCCGCAGTTACAGAATTATTTGCAAAATCTCTCCATTTTCTTGCAGAATTTTGTGACTGCAGAATATCAAAATACTGATACTGCAGTTTATTCTCCTCCAGTGCAAGTTTTAGCCCAGATTCTCCTATCTTAAAGAAGTGTTTTGTTCATTTGTTTGTGAGCCAATCAAATGTTCATTATTCATTCAGCTGTTCATAATACTTTCTGATTGCTGTTGTTAAGTTCCTTTGTGAGCCTGTTGCTCAACTTTTGTCACAAGAAGAGGATGCAAGCTTCCAAGTCACATAGACATTTTTGACAGCTCCATGTATTTAGAGAGATTTGCAAGGCCATGAGTGGTATTCAGTTAAGTCCTACTCAGAGCAGACCCATTGGGGAAGGGCCATAGCTCAGTGGTAGAGAATCTGCCTTGCAAGCAGAAGGTCCCAGGTTCAATCCTGAGCACCTCCAGTAGGGTTGGGAGAGTGTCCTGCCCGAAATCCTGGAGAACCACTGCCAGTCAGGGTAGTCGGTACTGAGCTAGATGGACTAAAGGTCTGACTCAGTTATAAGGCAGCGTCTTATGTTCCCAATGAAATTCATGTTGGGTGCAACTCAGCTTGCAGAAAGGTGTTTGCATGGTATTTAAACAGATAGAGCATGAGACCTCCAGATTCCCAGACTATCCCTGTACCTTTAACCTCTGTGTTGACCTCTCTGTCCTTTAAAGTTTAGACTGATAATCTTAGGTTGCATCCTGTTTACAACTTCCTCCTCCTGCTCACACTTCCTCTGGACCTTGAGACATGAGGTCATCTTGGATGTATTTTCTGAGAACAAAGGAGCAAGTAGGGCTTATTTGTTTCTCCCTAGTTAGTTAGGAAAGAATTCTATAGTACTTCCTTGAATAAACTAAGCATTCTTTTTTCATACCAAGTCTCCTCCTGAGTGCCTTTCAGTTATAAAGGTGTGCTCCAAGTAAGGATTCATTTCACTCAAGTTAACTTCTGCTATTGCATACTAACTCTATATGCTAACAATCAGCTTGAGTTAGTTTTGTCCGTTAACTTCACTGGGTCAGTCCTGAGTAGGACCAGTGCTTTTTTTTCTGGGGGGACTCAGGGGTATGCATACCCCTAAACATTTTGTGAATCTAAGTTTGGTCTCATTGAGGGGCAGTATTTCAGTATGAGTAGGAAAATGAGAATACCCCTAAACATATTTTTTTAGGGGGGAAAAGCACAGAAGGAGCAACCTTGGAAACCATCCCATGCTGGTGAAATTCTCTCACCGCTGCAACTGGCTCTGGGGGCCCCTTTTGCCCAGCCATTGGCCCTTCAGCAGGACAGCCTGCTAATCCCTGAGGCGGCGTAAGGAAGGGCCCTTTCCTTTTGGGTCAGCTGCCCCCTCCTGGCCCGCCTTGCCAAGAGTGGGAGGGCACCCCCTTGCAAGCTGCAGGTTACCTGGTTCTGTAGTGACGTTCAGAAGCTTTGGTGAACATGGTTTATAATCTTGCAGGAGGTGGCCAGGAGTTCAGGCTCCGCAGAGGGGACTATGGATCGGAAAATGGAGCTGGAGAAACTAGATGGCGAAGAGCTCCATCGCCGACTGAGCCAGGTGGACCCCAGAATGGCAGCCAAACTGCACCCCCATGATAAGCGCAAGATGGCCAGGTCTGTTTCTCCAGCTGGTAGCCACAGTTGCCAGGTAGACTTTGTTACCCCCTTCACCTGGTCACCTGTGGTCAGTGCAAAAGGGTGACTAACAGGCACAGCTTTCTGTAAGAATGTAGCATCAGGAAAGGCCTGCTGGATGAGACCCAAAGGTCCATTTAGCATTCTGTTCCCCAAACTGGTCAGTCAGAGGCCTCTGGGAAGCCCTTGCCCTCCACTGATGCTTTCCCCCAGCTTCTCTTATTCCCAGGTACACTGCCTCTGAGCATGGAGGCTCTGTTTCCTTGTTGCTATTAATAGCCATTTTAATCACGTATCTTATTCACTACGCCATGCAAGCCCGCAGCAATTATATGCTTTGTGTTAATCCCTTGGTGTCTGCAAAAAAACCAGAGAGTTGCACACTCTGCCTTACATGTCTCCTCTCCTTTACAGGCTCTGGGGTTGAGCCTAAGTGGGAATCCCAGCTCCGCTCTCCCTGCCTGCACAGCCGTGACCACAAAGCCAGCTGTGGGGTTCTGCACTCTTCCTGCCTGGCCTACAGCGAATGCTCTTTCTTTTTTTACAGTCAGTTCTTCCTTCCCCGGTTGCAGAGCCTCCTCCCTCCAGGGCTTCAAGCAGGCTGCCCTGGAGGTGAACTGCTTCCCCTCCCCTCCTGCCTTCTTGTTCCATGCACTGCAAAGCAGCCGCTGCACACACACACCCCTTCCCGCGCCCCCCTGCCAGCTGCTCTGCTCTTCTGCTGGTGTTGGCTGATGCTTTTCACTTCAGCAAGAGAGAAAGTCACCTTTCCGGCTGGACTGCGTGCCGCAGCTCTGTGGGAAATGGGGCAGCAACGAGCCTCAGCTTGCTGCCTTAGCCGGACCTGCCCTGCCGTGCCCTGCCTGGGAGCCAGGCAGAGAGACACCCACCCTGTTCACATGGATCAGGGGTGTGTCTGGGATGGGGCTGAGCCAGAGCCGTCCTGCATAGCCCCGGGACTTCTTGGCTGGCTGGCTGGTTGCTGGGGATGATTTTCTCCTGAGAATTTGGGAGAGTGGGGTGGAGCCGCCTTCCTCTTGCCTTACAAGCTGAGCACAGAATCAAGGACTGGGGCTGTTTTATGCATGAGGCCGGAGTGACTTCTTTGTTCCCAGTTCCTTTTTTATTACAACAGCCTGAGTAAGGAACGGAAGTTTACATGCATATCCCAAATGAGCCTTGAACTACCCT
Organism: Podarcis muralis; assembly: GCF_964188315.1. Taxonomy (NCBI): domain Eukaryota; kingdom Metazoa; phylum Chordata; class Lepidosauria; order Squamata; family Lacertidae; genus Podarcis; species Podarcis muralis. The sequence goes on along the minus strand of NC_135661.1, from coordinate 59,389,329 downwards.
ATGTTAGGGCTAGGCCACCCCCTGGAGACTGTCCCCTGTGAGATGCCAGAGCACACACTCTCTCTGCCCTGTGCAATAGGCCACACTTTAGGATCAGGGAACGTGGGGAAGACGTTTAACCCTGTGCTCACCCCAAACATCACACACCCACAACACCCACCATCAGGAGGCTGTGCAGCCTGTCTTGTGAGCCATCCTGAGATCTTCAGATGAAGGACAGTATGTAATTTCATTATTATTATTATTAAAGGCAAGATGCTTCACTCATCTTTGTGTCTGGGCGCAGCACTTAGCTTTTTGCCCAGCTGGGAACTAGGAGCTAATATCAACGTCGACACAAATGCTGGGAATTTCACCGTAGCCATTAAAGGCATCTGTGGTGACTTCACAAAAAGCTGGCTGGCTGTTCTGCTCCCTACGCTGGGGGTGGGGGGAGGCAGCAGCATCCGGCTGATTGAGATATCATGTTACTGGCCTGCTGGCCTCTGGCAGCAGTTTTTGTGTGGGCTCCTTGGGGCTTGTGTCACGTTGGACTGCCTTCCTTGGCGGTCTTGCTGTTCATGGTAATACCTGCTTTTTTATGTGAGTCCTGTTGCATGAACACTTGTCCACCAAGCTGCCTTCAGGGGTAGCAGCGTTCTCCATTGCTACAGCTCCAAAAAGCAACCCCCCCTGACTTGTGTACCGTGCTGCAGAGGAAGGCAGTTGTGTGAGCCCAGAAGGAGAATGGAGCTGAGCTGCTCCTCAGCTGAAAGGTGCTGCCTGCCCTTCTCCAGCAAAGGAGTTTGCATCTTAGAGAGAAGCGGTATGCATCCTAGGTGCCTTGTGGATTCCTGGGGCTCACAGTGGCCTGCTCAGCTAGCTTCCTTCTTCCCAGCGCTTGAGCACTTGATGCCCTCCAGATGTGGCTGGACTTCAGCTCCTGTCATCCCTGGCTAGCATGGTCACTGGTCAGAGCAGATGGAAGCTGCATGCCAGCAACATCTGCAAGGGCCTCAGGGTTCCCCCCTGGGCTCCCACATTAAGACAGCAGGTGGAGAATTTGTGCCCCCCCCCCCACTGTTGCTGCCTGCAGTTCCCATCATCCCTGTTCAGTGGCCATGCTGGCTGGGGCTGATGGGAGTTGGAGTCCCACAAACCGCAAAGGTCTGCAGATTTCTCCAGACCTGGTTTGTCCTAGCAATTGTCAAGATTGGCTGTGGCCAACAGGAAAGGAATGCTCTAAAGATAAATTTTTGCACGTTCAAAAGCATCTCACGTGTGCCAGAGGGATGGGGAGGGGGGGATTTCTGCCTCATGACGGTCCTGTCTGAGGCAGCCATGCCTGTCCCCCACCGGGCATGAAGCTTGAGGGAGGGAGGCCAAATGCTCTTCTGCCCACTCAACCTGCCTCTCTTTCTCGCCTGCAGGAGTTTGCAAGTGTTTGAAAAAACGGGCATCCCCCACAGCGAGCTACTGCAGCAGCAGCAGCAGGAAGAAGGGGGAGGGCCGCTGAGCGGCCCCCTGAAGTACCCCAACCCTTGCATCCTCTGGCTACATGCAGAGCAGGCAGGTAAAAAAGAGGGAGGGACTAAAGGCCACAGCCCTTTGACTGAGTATTTCTTCCTTCTTTGCCTACACCTGTCCTCCACCCCCTGGGCAGTGGTGAAAATGTTGCTTTTCTGATCCTTTCACAAGGCCCGCTTAATCTGCATGCAAAATGTGAATATTCCTGGCTTTTGCATAGTATGCTTTTTTAAAAAATCACCTGGTCCATTTCAGGGGTTGGAGAGGTGGGCCACTTCCCCAGCCCCCAGTAAATTCCAAACCAACCAGATTATTCCAGAGAACAAAAGGAGGAAATAGCAATGCTGCTTCCCTCTCACCCTCTGAGATCAGGTGGATGATGTGGCCTGGTGCCATGTGTGACCTGATTTTGCCTGTGGCATCCAGAGCGATATTTCCCAACCTGTTCCATGGGGTGGGCGTGCCTTTGCGCGGCTGCATCCTTAACCTTCTGGGTGCTCCTCAGTTCTAGAAGAACGGCTGGACCAGCGGGTGGATGCGATGCTGGAGGCTGGGCTGCTGGGAGAGCTGCGGAACTTCCACCAGCGATATAACCAGGAGAGGGTAGATGAGAACAGGTGAGTTTCTTCCCATCTCCCCCCACAGCCCGCCTTGCCACTTCCTGTCCTGGCATTCATCCACCCAGGATGGGGATAGAGGTCAGAGGCTGGGACTCTGTGTGGTTGCAGGATGTCGGGGGGGGGGGGCGGCGGGGAGTGGCCGAGAGCACCAAGCACCCATGCAGCGGTTTTCTTCTTCTGAAGTGCTGAGACTTGATCTGAAATGCACCCTGTGCATGGCTCATAATGGCTGGAACGGGTGTGCCTGTCCCCTGACGGACTGGCCAGCCTGGATCTCAGCCCCCAGTGCACAGAGGGGCTTGTGGTGTTTTGCCGTTGGAGAACAGGCTGACCTGCCTGCTTTCCCCCCTTCCTCTGCCTCAGCCAGGATTATCAGCACGGCATTTTCCAGTCCATCGGCTTCAAGGAATTCCACCAGTTCCTGATTGCAGAGGGCAAGTGCTCAGAGGAGATGAGCCAGCAGCTCCTGAACCAAGGTGGGGACCGGGCTGGAAGGAAAGGGGCTGCTCTTGCTGCAGGGAAGGGATGGGCAATGTTTTTCAACATTTGGCCAGCGAGTTTTGGGTTTCACGGCCATACATTTTGGATTTATGTATTGTGGATGGAACAAACGTTCCTCAGCTTTTGAAAACCCTACTTTGCATCTGTAGGGAACTGTTTTATACCAGGTCAGACCCTTGGCCCATCTAGGTCAGTGTAGCTAACACAGAGAAAAAATCAGAGAAGAATAATTGAACCTCTAGAAAAGCATTCCCAGCAGCTGTGTGGCATGGGCAAGATTCTTTGAGGGAAGTGGCTAGCAGCTGGGCTGATTTGAAGCTGGTTTTAATTTTCAGTGTAAACGCTGCCTTGCAGTTTCAGACTCTTTGCGGGAGGGTGGTTCTTTTGGTGTTTTCTCCTCCCCAGTCTTGCTGAGAAGGATCTGTCCTTTGCCCCCTTGGGGCATCAGTTCTTGCAGTATGTGAGCACGTCCCCTTTCCCAGGCTTGCTCCCTGCCCAGGGTCCTTGTCCTCTGTGACCTCTCCTCTGTTTATGATTTTAGGAATCCAGGCCCTGAAGATAGTGACCAAAAGGTACGCCCGGAAGCAGAACAAATGGGTCCGGAACCGCTTCCTGAGACGTAAGTCCTTCTTTCCTGCCTCCATTCTCTCCTGCCGTTTTGCTCTCTGCCGGCTGTCCTCCCCTCCCTCCATTTCCTATTTCTGCCTCCTTGAAGTCTGCATTTCCCCCTCTTCTCTTGGGTCTTCATTGGGGCCAATGCTCACCCGGATTCCTCTGCCCTCACCTCAAAAACTGCCAGTGCTCAGTTTTGTGAAACTCTTCTGTTCCTTTGAGCATGTGTAGAGTGCCTTCTCCTTAAAGTGACGTAGCCCTCACCCACAACCTACTCAAGAGGGTGTGGCTTTCCTTTCTAGTTCCAGCCCTGCCTTTGATCTGATCCACTTCCCTGTCTCTCCCTATGCAGGCTGGGCCTAAGGCCATACCTAGGCCTGTGAATTGTAAGCAGAGTAAGCAACTTGTTCCCTGTCAGTCACCGGCCAGGCAGAGAGAGAGAAATGTGTTGGGATCCTATGCAGACCCCCCCACACACACTGTGTCCCCCTGCCATTGAATCATCCTGGAGTGAAATACGGGGGGGGGGGGGGGAGAGACAGCTGCCCTTCCCAATCCGATTGGCTCCTTCCTGGCTAGCTGCACAGCCTCCTCTGGCTGGGAGCCAACCGGACTTCCCTCCCTTTGCTCCAGGCTTGGAGGAGAGCCAAGATTGACAGCTGGGAGCCGAGCACTTGTTGAAAGGTCCTTGGGAGATTTGTGAGGCAGGGTGAGGGGGGCAGGGGTGGGGAGGAGCCTTCAAGAAACCCAAGAAGGGAGGAGGAACAAGAAGAGGCTTTGGGTCGATGGCCCAGGCTTTTCCCGGCACAGGTGCAGCGCTGCCCGCGCTCCCTCTCCAGCCAAAAAGCCGACAGGTGCTCCCTGGGCTGGTGGTTTTTGTGGTCAGGGCATTAAGAGGCATCACCTGCTTAGGTTTTGGCACTAGGGAAGCCTTTTGTCTCATCTGGTGCCACTGAGCTTGCCCAGCCAGCTGGCAGTTGGACCTCAGAAGGGCAGGAGCTGGAGGGGGGAAACCAGGAGGAGTTTTTGGCTGGAGGCAACCTGCAGGAGATGGAGGTAGGAAGTGGAGAGCGGGGTGGGCTGCCACACCCCTGGATTTCTCAGGCGGGGATTTGAGACTGCAGGCCCCATGGTACGAATTTGATGCAGGATTTGGAATGCCTACAGCAGAAGTTGTTTTGAAAAGAACACGTTTCTAGATCTCATGGAAGAAGGCACAATGGTTTGCACCTTTCTTTAAATTGGGGTGCTGGGGGATCCTTTTCTTTTCTGGGCAACATTCCAAGGGCCAGACTTCAGTGGTGGGTGGGGCCCTTGGTACCCATGTGGTGGTTTCCCCCCTTCCAAAAGATGCTTGACCATTCTCCTTTCCTTGAGGAATAATGTGAAGTTGCCCTCTCTGTTGCTCAGCCTTCTGCTTTTATGCCAGGCAGGGTGGGAGCAAGTGGACCTCTGCCAGACTGGCAATTGGGGTGGGCAGGCTGCTGACCCTCACTGCTGCCTTCCCTCCCCCCCCCCCCCCCCCCCGATTTCTTACCTTGGTCTCTCTAGGGCCCGGCCCAAACGTGCCCCCTGTTTATGGCTTGGAAGTCTCGGATCTCTCTCAGTGGGAGGAGAAAGTGCTGGAACCTGCCGTGCAGATCGTGGAGAGCTTTGTCCAGGTACCTGCTAGGCAGGGGAGCTAGAAACAGCATATAAAAAAGTTTCAAATCAACAGAGACTCAATGCTAGGAAAGTGGAAGCCACCTTTATGCTGAGTCAGCTCCCTGGTTTCTGTAGCCTAGTCTTGTCTGCTCTGACTGGCAGTTGCACTCTAAGGCCAGAGGACGAGAGAGATGCCTTTTTGCAGGACCTTGCCTGACCCAAACTCTGGGGAAGCCGTCTCTTAAGAGTGGGGCTTGGAGCTCTGTGGAGAACCTCCATGCAGCTGAGGAGGACCTGCAGGAACCCACAGAAGCCTCAAGGCAGCCAGAAGTGCCTCATCTCATGATTATGGATCGGTTTACATGGTAGGGGGTCGGGCTAGAAGACCTGTTGGGTGCCTTGCAAATCTACAGTTCTGAGTTACAGTGAACTGCAGCTGCCATTTCAGTGCCCATTTGCCCAGTTTGGAGAGAGCCTTTGGGAATTCTTTGCAATCTGTTTTTTTTGCCTTCTGAATCATTTGGTGTCATCCACAGAGTTGGCCACCTCACCCCTCACCCCTAACTCTATAGATCATTAATGAAGAAATGAAAGAGCCCAGGCCCCCTTGGAGGGACCTCACCTCTCCTACCTCTTTGAGAACTGCCCATTTATTCTTATTCTCTGCTGCCTATGTTTTAACCTTGGACAGATCTAGTAAAGGGCCTGTCTTCTTACCTCATGCAAACTGCTAAGTTTTCTCAGGAGCCTTTGCTGAGGTGTTTTTCATTCTGTCCATGGAGGGGGCTGCATGTGCTGATGTGGACAGACCCAAGTGCTCTCCCCTCCAAATGTCCCCTTGCTGCTGCTGAAAACCTTATTTCTGCTAAGCAAAGAAAGAAAATAACTAGCTGCTGACATTCTGTCTGGCTTCCTCCTTCACCTCTACAGTATGGACTTTTCCAGGCTGAGAACCTGCAGCTCACAGATGCATCCTAGATGAGCTCTGATTGTATTTTTTTTAATCACCCCCAAGTGTTCTGCAGAGATTTGACCTTTTTGACCTTCCGTTTCAACTTCCTTCTTACCAGTTCTCTCATTTTCAAGAAGTTTCCTCTTTTGTGACTGTGGCAATCGTCCACTTCCACTTTATGCTGACTTTGGTAGCACTCTGGCTACTGTTTCCATTCAGTTCAACAGCATGTTCAACAGCACAAGGTCCCGGGTGCTGGGTTCAATTCCTAGTGGCACTTCTAGAGACCCCTGTCTGAAATCCTCAAGAGTGACTGCCAGTCTAGACGATTTTGAGCTGGTTGACCAATGGTCTGACTCTGCATAAGGCAGTTTATTATGTGACTTGAAACATGCATTTGCCCGTTTTATGTGAGGGTACATAAATTTGCAAATAAATTGAAAGCAGTTGTCCAGGGGTTGTCACACCTTAATGTGACCAAGCAATGGCTGGGGCTGCAGGGAGGCAGTGCAGAGAGCAGCTAGCTTCTGGCTCCGTTCTGTTCTGTGGGGAAAATAAACAGGCTACAGGCAAAAGATAGGATTACCAGGGTCAGGCATCACCTCTTGGCCCTGGGTTACCCACAGGGACTCCCTAGGGCATGTGTGCAATGTAGCCTTCACCAAGCTGGTGCCCTCGGGATGTTTTCCACTGCAGCTTTCATCAGCCCCAGACAGCGCTGGAAGTTGTAGTCTGAAACATCTGGAAGGCACCAGGTTGGCAAAAGAAACCTGTGGCATCTTGAGTTCCTTCAGGGGTTCCTCTCTCACTCTCTCTCCACACATATCCAGCCTGGTAAAATGCTGAAGAAGAGAGTGAGGCCTCTTGAGCTCCTGCAGAGTCCAGTTTAGTTCACATGTAATGAGTTCCACTGACCATCTCTCCCCATATCTGGAACTGAGTTGTGGGGAAGCTTCACAGGGTGGGAAGAGGCCTGGCTTGCTTAAATTCTGAGGCCAGGGGCCCGCTTGCCTTTTAAGGAATGGAGGGGCAGCCCCTCTGTCACCCTCTTCTTTTGCTGGACCATTCTTCTAAGCCAGTGGTTCCCAAAGTAGATGGCACCACCTCCTGGGGGGTTGTGGGATTCCCTAGACGGGGTGCTAAGAGGCAAGGGGTGTAAATGACTATTAGGCTTCCAAAAGCTAGTATCACGGGACCAAGTCCATTAATTCTGTTAAATTAATTAAACTAAATGCCTTTGATTCGGTTTTGAACAAATGCACCATTAAATGGTTCCTGTTTTGTATTTTACTGTGTGGTTTCCTTCCTTAGTGGGTCATGCAAACTGCTATTCTGAGCAATGCTTTTTAAAGGGCAGGGTAGGGGGCAGCTGGGGATGAGTCCGAGGGGACAGCTGGCAACCACTGGTCCAAAATGTCATTTCCTCACAAGGGGCGGCAGCCACCGGCCGAGCCCATCACGATGGCAGACGAGGCAGGGGAAGCCCAGGAGGGCAAGCGGAGGTGGCACATGTGTGAGCTGTGCAGCAGAGTCATCATCGGGGAGAGAGAGTGGAAAGGTAAAGGATTGCGCTTGCAGGAGGTTTTGGGTGGGGGGAGGTGGAAATCGTGGCCGGGGGATGGGGTGGGAATGGGGAGGGAGCAAAAGGAACAAAGCTCTCCCAGTTCCCTGGAACAAAGCCCTGCTCCCCACCCCCTGCCCCCTGCCCCCCAAATTTCCTCAACCTCTTCCTGCCTGCCAGAGTGATCAGCTCCTGGAGGGCTGTTTACAGCATTCTTATAAAAGGAGCCAATTTACAAGGGGGTGGGGAGAATCATAAACCCTTCCAGGAGCCGCCATCTGTCATTTTATCCTCCTCTCCCATCTTCCCCTCGCCCCCCGAACTTTCCACTACTGTAGCTGTAAAAGCAGTTGCCTCCTTGGGCAAAGGGATCTTGAACCCAGCAATCGCATGCAAGGCAGGAGTGATCTGCTTCTGTATTAAATGTGGGGTGTGGGGAGAGAAATTAGCATTTCTTCAGGGAGAAGCTACTTCCACTTGCTTAAAACAGCAGGAAGCTGGCCATTGAAGGTGAAAGGGATGCGCTTGATTTTCTTGTCTGAGCTTGGCCTTCTCCAGGCGTTTTGGACTACGACTCCCATCAGCCTCAGCCAGCGGGGCTATGTGATAATGGGGCTGATGGGAGTGGTAGTCTAAAACATCTAGAAGGCTGTCTGTAATTCAGTCCTTTATGAATGCAGCGGGAAGAGTTGAAAGGGTTTTTTTAGTGCAGCAGAAACAAAGAAGCCAAAGGCTTGTTTTGCAGGTAACGTCTGAAAGATTTATTTTTCAATGGGAGTCTGTTGTGGTCTTCACATGCATCCAACTGGCTTGGTAGTGATATGATGGCATCTATCACTTCAAATCATGGTTCTCTTAAAGAACCCTCTTTTTAGAAAGATTTAAATATATGTATATACACACATGCCTCCCTACAAGAAGAAAACTGGCTCATGAGATGAGAACTGGCTGTGTTAGAACATTTCTACCTTTATTTGCAGGGATCATTTCCAAAAGTGAAAACCATCTGGAAATGTCCTCCCCACCTGCTGTTTTACAATTCCCTCTACCAGCCCAGGAGTCTAGTACCTTATTTCCATGCCTCTTCATAGGCCAGCCTAGAGCTGATAAACCCTGAGGCCAGGCATAGGCAAACTCGGCCCTCCAGATGTTTTGGGACTACAACTCCCATCACCCCTAGTTAATAGGACCAGTGGTCAGGAATGATGGGAATTGTAGTCTCAAAGCATCTGGAGGGCTGAGTTTGCCTATGCCTGCCTGAGGCAGTAGGTGGAAGTGGTGGAATCCTGGCATTTACTGTATCAGATTGCCAGATTGAGTATGCAATGCTGTCCTTAATGGCCCCTTGTTTTTACTAGATGCTTATTACATGATGGAATATTATTTGGAACATTATTTTTTTTAAAAAAGGCGGCCTCTGCAGTCTGAAGTGACTCTCTCAAGAATCACCTAACTCTTCAGGTAGAGAATGCCATTCTTGAATGCTGCCCCATGTTAAAACAAAAACAAAAAACTTTCCTGCAAGTAAAGACAGACTAGGACCCCAGGCCTCTTTGTCCTGTGTCACTTTCCTTCTTGCAAGGAGTTTTGTGTTTTTGTGTGTGTGTGTTTTAGGTTGGAGAGCATTCAAAAATACGATTCCTGCAGTGGGACTGTTAGCTCAGGATTCCTCTGTTATCTCAGACCTACCTGTGGCAGATGTGTAGACCAGGCCAAAATCATGATTGACCTTTACTGTACAGTGCCCAGTATATCCACACAATCATACATTTAGAATAGAATTGAAATATAGGATGGAACTTCTGGTTAGCACTTTGCTTGGAGGATTTGGATAAGAGACTCTCAGACCACACCGATTTCTCTGTAGTTTCCACCCTGAAAGGTACAAAACACATTCAGTGTGTGGAACGAGTGTGTGTTTATAATAAACAGTATTGTATTCTTATTTTTGCAATCTTATATAAAAGCAGCACTGTTCATGGTTTTGTTTCCAAAATGATCTCCTGTTAACCTGTGTTGGCAGAGCACATAAAATCCAAAGGCCACCGTTTCCACCAGAAGCAGCAGCAGCAGCAACAGCAGCAGCAGCGACACTTGACCTCAGATCCCCTTTCCACAAAGCGCCATGAAGAAAGTGCCATGACTGGTGGGAACGAGAGAGAGGAGGAGAAGGATGGGAGTGTGGAAGCCTGTGAAATGTAGACTCCATCTTTGGGAGGAAGGTTGTTGGTGGGAACGCTGGCCCGGGAGGCAGGATCCTACCCTCACCAAGGATCTTTCATTTAAAAAATGCCGAATCACCTTTCTCCAGAGATGGACAGTTCCATTTTATGCAAATAATCGAGTTGATCCAGGCATGAATGCCAGCGTGCTGCTCTACCTCCTGACTATTTTTTTTTAATTTAAAAAGATAAAGGCTATATTTTTAAACATTCCAATACAGTGACTTTTTATTATTGGACCAGCGTGTCTGCAAAGATCCACTGAGCATCCTTTTGGGGAATAGAGGAAGAAGACATGTGAGGAAACGGTCTGCTGCAAAACATCCCCGAGCATTTTAAGCTGCTTCACCTTCTCAGATTTTGTTCCATCTGTTTTTAACAGGGAAATGTCACCATAAGGCAAGGTTCCCCAGTAACTTGGGGGTTGCTGCTAACCTGTTCTCCCTCCAGATGTAGCTTGACTGCAGCACCCAGTTTTTCTGGGTCATGTGGCCAGCATGACTAAGCCGCTTCTGGTGAACCAGAGCACTTCACAGAAACACCATTTACCTTCCCGCTGGTTAGCGGTCCCTATTTATCTACTTGCACTTTGACGTGCTTTCAAACTGCTAGGTTGGCAGGAGCAGGGACCGAGCAATGGGAGCTCACCCCGTCACAGGGATTCGAACCGCTGACCTTCCAATCGGCAAGCCCTAGGCTCAGTGGTTTAGACCACAGCGCCACCCGCGTCCCCTACGCCCCTACCCTATAAAAAGCAATATTCAGGGCAGCAGTTTACACGACCCGCTAAGGAAGATAATCACACAATAAAATTCAAAACAGCAACAGTTAATTGCACATTTATTCAAAACCCAATTAAATCTATTTGGTTTAATTAATTCAACAAAAGCAATGAACTTGTTCCAGTTATACTAGCTTTTCAAATTCTGATAGTCATTCCCACCTCCAACACCCCCCTGCTGCCCCTTTGCCTCTTAGTGCCCCCCAGGGAATCCCCCACCCAGGGGGCAGTACTGCCCACTTTGGAGATCACTGCTTTGAAAGGTTTAGGCCATGGGTAGGCAAACTAAGGCCCGGGGGCCAGATCTGGCCCAATCACCTTCTCAATCAGGCCCGCGGACGTTCCAGGAATCAGTGTGTTTTTACATGAGTAGAATGTGTCCTTTTATTTAAGATGCATTACTGGGTTATTTGTGGGGCATAGGAATTCATTCATTCCGCGCCCCCCCCCCCCCAGGTCTGAAGGACAGTGGACCGGCCCCCTGCTGAAAAAGTTTGCTGACCCCTGGTTTAGGCCTTCCTGTGGCTGCTGGAGAAATGCTTAATGGGGTCAAGAATGGAGAACTGCCCTCTTGGGAGCAGGCTTTGTTTCAAAGAGGCTTCCACCTGGGGACTGGGAGGGAGGGAGAGAGTTATAGGTCTGTGGAGATGCAGGAAGCCCGTTGCTTTGCAGAGCAGTGCTGTGTCAAGGCTGGCACAGTGGCCTGGTGAGGGTAGTTTAGGCAAGCAGCTGTGCCGCAGCAGGACAAAGCTGTGTGAAATAGGAAGCCTGTTTGTGCCCAGACCAAAGACCAGAGCTGACTCTGTGCCCAGGCAAGGCCTGGCCCAGAGAGGGGGCAGATTCGGGGTGCCCTTAAGAGAGAAGTGCCATGAACTGTGCAAATGTCCCCGTTGTGAGTTAATGGGAGAATTTGAGCTCCCTGCCTTAGGCACCCAAAGGTCTTGGAGTAGAGGAAGCTTCCTTTCACCTGTGGCCCATCTAGCCCCGCGTTTTCTACTGTGACTGACAGGCAGGGAATTTCTCCCAGCCCTTTCTGGAGATGCCACTAGGGATAGACGCTGCATGGAGAATCAGTAGGTCTGCCTAGTGAGCTCACAAAGGTACCGTATTTTTCGCTCTATAACACGCACCCGACCATAACACGCACATAGTTTTTAGAGGAGGAAAATCCGTAGGCATGCCACCCGTAGGCATTCCCTCCATAACACGCACAGACATTTCCCCTTACTTTCTAGGAGGAAAAAAGTGAGTGTTATGGTGCAAAAAATACAGTAATATCCTTTCCTGCCCCTTACAGAAGAAGAAACAGCAAGGATCAAAAAGCCCTCTGGCATTTACTCCCATGGGCACAATCACCAGTTGTACTTTCTCAGGTTTGGGGCTGTTATTACTTGGAATCCCTCTGTGTGTGTGTGTAAGAGAGAGAGGGAGAGTAGCGAGGGGGTGGGGACTAGGAAGGCCACTTAGCTCCATCTGCCTACAGCTAATCCGCAGACAAATGCCAGCCTCCCATCTGGCCGCCCTGTGCGCCCCCCCTTCTTTCCTCCAGCCACTTTAGCTAAATGGCTTGGGCCAAAGATAAGGTCATTAATTACAGTGGGATTAAAAGGCAGCGCAAGCCCACCATCACCGTCCCTCCCCTCTGTCTGTATCTTTTACGCAAACCCTGTTTTACACATGCACTGACCCCCAGCCATCCTCACCGCAGCCTCCCTTGTTGCAAATTGGGGGGGGGGGGGTTCAGTCTGAAAGTTCAACTGCACAACCTGCCTTGAATTTTTAAAAAATGTGGCATAAAAGGAAGCAGAATGCCTCTGGGTGTGTGCAGAGTGGCCGTCCCTAAGTAGCCACTTTTAGCATGCGGAAGAAGGGAATTAAAGAGAGATGGGGGTCTCTGGCTAGCAGCAGCTGTGACTTCAAGGTAGCTTGAAGGCGTAGTGGCATTAAAAGTAATGGGGTCGGGGGTTGGCTTTGTCTATTTTGTGACATTTATGCCTTGCTTTTCCTCAAAAAAAAAAAAAAAAAAGTGCAATCAAAGCAGCATACAGAAGCATGTCTAAAAGGCGTGGGTTGTTTGCTAAGTTGAAAGAGGCAAAAGGTACCTGAGACAGGTCCCCAGATTAAATCTCAGGATGGTGTATAGGTGGTTGGACTGAACATTTAGGTAAGCAGAACAAAAAGCTCTGAAACTGTGGAAGGAGAGGTGGATAGTGGTTGTGAGAAGGAGGCCAGTGAAGTGGTCTAAGGATAGATCTGCCACCCCAAGTCCCCAACCTGGTGTTTGGGGACTGCTTTTCTCTCTTACTGCATTACTGTCCCACCTTTTCTCCAAGGAGCTCCAAGTGGCACACACGGTTCTCTCCTCCTTTTTTACCTCTCACAACCCTGTGAGGTAGGTTAGGCAGAGACTGATGGTCTTCAAACCCCGGCTTCACCGGTCTGGAGTGTTAGTAGTCCAAAGCATCTCGAGGGCACCAGCTTGGAGAAGGCAGGTCTATAGGAACCTCTCAGAGATAAGGGACAGGGGTTGACACTAGAATAGGAACACTTTGGTTTTTTTTACTCATTTACAGAAATTTGGCACAATTCAGAATGACATTTCAAAAATGTTTTTAAGTGGAGGCGAACAAATAAATATTGCTGATTCTGCATGCTTAGTATTCACTTCCAATGGCAGGAGTTGCCCCTGCAAACAGGTTGCAAAGTTTTGCAGCTGTGCAGCGATGGCTCACATGCTATCTAGTGCTCCTTCTCTCCCCCCCCCCACAGCTGTTCTCCCCAAAGGCTGCACTCCAGAGTGTAAAGCAAACAGAGGCCCCTCCAGGAAGCATAAAGAGCAATTGTGTGCATTGTCTCAAGCCAGAAGTTTGAAAGCAAAACATTCCAGCTGGCTGACTGCAGAGCAGCTTTCTACAACCTAGTGCCCTAGCTGTTTTGGACTACAACTCCCATCAGCTCCGGGGAGGGGGTCAGGTGGGTGGGAGGAATATCAGGAGTGACACAAAGGAGCTATTGCAGAGGGAGGGGCTGAGTTGCTTATCAAGGAAGCTGCTGGTTTGAATCTGACTTCTGTGATTAACTCACAAGGTGGCCTGATGCCAACATCTCTCATTTCCTCCTTTCTCCCCCCAGCCTACCTTTCAGGGTTGCTGTAAGGATTCTAAGCAGGTAAAGGATATTCAAGAATGGAAATTCAAAAGCATTATAGCCCTGCCTGGAGGTGCCACTCGGGATTGAACATGGGACTTTCTGCATGTGAAACAGATACTCTCTCCCCTGAGCCACGGCCCTTCCCTGTGTGCATGAATGGAGAATGTCCTGCCCTCCCTGGCTGCTGGCTCCAGGCCCAGCTCAACAGTTGGAGAAACCACCTGCAACAAAGAGCTCTCTCTCCCTTCTCCCTCCTCTCACACTGGCCCACACCTGCCACGCTTTCCCCGCCGTCTTCAGTTTCCTATGGCTTTCCCTACCTTTTGACGGAAGCTTCCCCCTTGCAGCCGTCACTCCCTCCCCCTGCCTGCCCTAACCCCCTCCACCAGTGGGGCAGGTCCAGTTCCCAATTGTTGCCAACTGACCTTCTGTCTGCTCCCAGCAGCCCAAGGGTCTCCTAGGGTGCTAGTGAAGGAGCTCGTGATCCAAGGCCACCAAAGGGACTGTTCTTGGGCTCTGAGTTGTTGCTTGGGCAAATGGGGCACTGCCCCGCCTACTTCAACCTGCCCTCAGCCAGCCCTTACCTGCCTGCTTTTTGCCTTGCAACCTGGCCATGGGGAGGCTGGGTCTGTCAGCTTCCTTCTCCATTTCACTGCTGTCCTTGTAGAACTCAGCAGGGTGGAGGGAAAGCTGGGATAAGTTGGCTCTGCCTGTCATTGGTCCTGGTGCAACCTACTGTTGGGCTCCCTGCTTTCTGCCCTACCAGGCCCAACAGGCCCGAGCCACCATTGCCTTGTAGTCCTGCCCTCTGCAGCTGGAAACTTTCGGGTGGTCTGCTTGGCAATACCGTCCCTTAATCCTGGAATCTGCAGTTTGGTCTGAGTTGAGGGAAAGGCAGTCTGCAGAGGCCCAGGGTCATCCTTTTCCTTATTAGCTATACAAATTGTCCTGGAGGGAAGGGGAAAGTGCAGGTAGGTCTGTCTTTTGAAGAGGATTAGATGGTTTTGTAGTCCCAGTTCTCCAACACCAAGTTCACAGGTTAAACCTAAGCACTCAAGGTAGGCTCTGGAGCCAAAACCTGGCGAGACCGGGCTCAAGTGCTTTAGAAAAATAAATATTGATGTTCTTGTCCTCCTGGGATGTTTTAAGACAGAGACTTTTAATTAAAAATAGGTTCTGGGGCTAAGCCCAAACTCTGGTTCAGACTTGCGTAAAGATGCCCCCAGAGATGTTGGTGGCTTTGGTTTGGGGCAGTTCCAAGCCGAGGTGCTTGTTGTGTCAAACCAACGACAAAGATTCAAGAGAGCAGCTCCCTGGCGGGAAAGCCTTGGAGGTTTGGCGGCAAAACTCACCCACTGTATTTGCTTTGCATGCATGATAAATGCAACCTCTCGGAATTTGGACTTTTGCCCTTCTTTGAAGCGGAGCGGGAGAGTGGCGGTTAGGAGAGCAAGCTGCCTGAGACCAGGAGGCAGCGCTTTGGGCTGGCTGCCTGGAAAAGTTTGCCGTTGTACACAGTGGAGTGTGTGCACTTTAAGGAAGTATCTTGCTTAGCTTCTCAGGGGAGAGGTGCTCAGGGCTCTGGGATCACTGGAAACCAAGGCCTTGTTCCCTGGAAACCCTTCTCCCACATCCTGCTCATGCCCGGGAAGATGTCTGCGAGTGCCACCGATAAGCTTAGATCAGGGATTTTCCAAATACGTACTGTGGTACCCCAGAGAAGCTCAGTTATGACAGGCAAACCTTTTGGAGCGTCAGCTCTTATCCCCTGCACTGCACAACCACAAGGGGGGCCTTGGGTGGGTGTAATCTGTCAGTTGGCTCAAGGCAGCAGCATGGAGCTGAGCATGACTCAAATGCATACTATGGGTGGTCATGTCCCAGAATCCTTTGCAATGGACAGAGGCCCCTCAGCAAAGAAATTGTCGTGGAAAGGTAGAAAATGTGGGAAAGATGAACATCCCTTGTTGGGTGGTCCTTGAACTTTCATATGGTCCAACACAGTGGTGGGTCTTTCTCCTGGGCCTGTGTGATTGGAGAGGGGGCAGGGCACATTTTCACTTGTTTCTAGATCTGCCTACAATATGAACAAACAGTTGCACTGATTAGAATGCAATATTTTTCTTTGGAGATCCATCCCACATTTTTAGTGTAGGATGTTGTTGTTGGTGGTGGTATACCGGCCTTCATCCAAAGATCTCAGGGCAGTTTGGTAGTCCAAAACAGCTGGAGGGCACCAGGTTGGGGAAAGCTGGGCTTGTTTGTAAAAGTGGTCTAAGGGCTTT
This sequence comes from Podarcis muralis, assembly GCF_964188315.1. Classification (NCBI taxonomy): domain Eukaryota; kingdom Metazoa; phylum Chordata; class Lepidosauria; order Squamata; family Lacertidae; genus Podarcis; species Podarcis muralis. Next base: position 59,373,495 of record NC_135661.1, on the reverse strand, counting down.
TTCACACATGACATGAAACCCAGGTTTGCACCAAGAATATATGGGTACAATACACATGTTTGTGCAGGCCTAGAGCACAGCTCCAGTTTGGGCAAGAGAGTGCCACAGTCAAGGCAATTAACCAGCTGTTTGTGGTACCCAAGTGCCCCCTACCTGCCAAGGGAGGCAAGACAGGCAGCTGGGCTGATTGAGCAAAACAGTGCTTGTAGCCACAAGCCACAAACCAGCATGGCGGCTGGTGCCCATTGTGACTGGTAGAACAGAAGGCAGAGATCCCAACAGGTGGCGCCAGAGCCAATAACAAGTAGAGCCAACTCATGCCAGTTTTGTCCCCATCCTCCTCCCAGCCATGTTCTACAAGGGCAGCACTGAGATGAAGGAGAAGGAGGAAACTGCCAGGCAGGAGCACCCCCTGGACTAGTTGTAAGCAAGAAGGCAGGCAGGTATGGGCTGGCTGAAGGCAAGCTGAGGTTGGTGGGGCTGCCTCTACTACACCACAGTGTTGAGTTTAACCACCACAACCTGATGGGTGTGAGGGTCCATCTTCTGACATATAGATGGCTCAGGCCCCACCGGGTTCTGCTGCTGGGGCCATTTTGACCATAGCATGACCTATGGAGTCCTATCTGTGGGGGTGTGAAGGAGAGCCTTCTTCACTGTGGCACCTCTCATGCAAAAGGCTTTCCCTGTTGAGATCAGGCTGGCACCACCTGCAAGGTGTTTCCCCCATCCATTGGAGACATACATACTTGTTCACCCAGGTGTTCCCTGACCCTTCGTATTGTTAATACCAGGCATTGTGGCGATTATTGTTTATCAGCCATTGAGTTGCATTCTACTAAGTTTTAATCAGAGTAGTCCCATGCAAATGAATGGCCATGCATAACTTGGACCTGTTGATTTCACCGGGTCTGCTCTGAATAAAAGTTAGTTGACTGCAACCCTTTGTTGCTTTGTTATTGTGTCAATTACTTTGGCATTTCTTTCTGTAAATGGAAAGCAGTATAGAAACTTTTCAATAAATAAATAAATAGACCTCAAGGCAGGGGAAGCGTGTTGCCCTTGTGCCCTGGATAACAATGGGATGTCAGTTAGTCGCTGTGGCTAATGTAGCCCAGTTGATTTTGATCGGATTCAGTGTGATTGAGCTTTAGCCAGAAGAAAGGTTAGCATCAACCAGTATTACCAAAATATTGTCACTCTTTATTGACATAAATCAAGTGTCAGTGGAACAATGTGGCTGTGTGTTTTGTATCCAGAGGAAGCATTTGGAAATCCAGAGTTTCCCCTCCCTCAAGGTACCTGGCTCTAGCTTAAAACAACAAATAAGTTACTGTACTTTTTTATTCATAGTCCAGTAGTCTCATGTAGCCTCCCCCAACCAGGTACCTTCCACATGCTTCAAACTACCCCTGTTGGTCCCAGCCAGCACAGCAGAACATCTGGCGAGCACAATCTTGTTATTTATCAGTGGGTGAAAAGAGGTCTTTAAAGCCATTCATAGACCATGATGGGCATTGAAAGAGGTGAATGGCCTTGAGATGCTAAACCCACTAGTCAACAAATACTGTTTTGTTTTTTAATCAAGAGTCAGAAATTAAGGAAATGTGGACCGTGCTCTGAAAACTCTGAAGGATGAGTTTCCTGATTTGTAATAGCAGATGGTGAAGATAATATCGAAACACACCTACATTTTAAATCTTATTCAGGTGTGTGGGTATGCCCATACATTGCCCAGCTACTTGAGCTATTAAGGCTTGATTTAAGTACTGACAATATTTTGATTATGTATAATATATTGATGTGAACCCTTTTTTCTGTTGTGCTATTATTTTGGATAAAGGAAAGAATGTGGCTTTTGTGCTCAGATCTGTGGGTCAGATTACACAACCACTTTACATCTTGTCACTTTCTTCTCCCTATCCACCTAGATTACTCCCTACTCCTGACAAACATGTCTGAATAATGTGTTTGTGCACACATGGACACAAATCTCACTTTTGATCACCTTTGCCCAAGCCTTGTTTGGAACATGAAATAATAATAAAAAGGGACCCCTCTGAGCATGTGCATTTTGCCAACATAGCAAAACAGACAACCAGCCAAGTCTCTCACACAACAGATTATTTTTTTTCTTTTTATTTTATTTGACACAAAAATGTACAAAATAACAGGTGAGTGGATTTTAATTGTTTATATTAAAAATCTAAAAGGTGTGACTGAGCCATTTTGAATGGAATCAGTGTTGAAGATTTTAATGATGATGTCCACCATCATCATCATCCTGCATCAATCATCCTAGTCATTCCTGATCAACAGTCATTTTCCAGACACATTATTTACATCTTAAACAGGAGAACATCTCTCCATCTTTCTCACTTAGCCCCCCACCCTCCTCTGGAGTCTGGGCTAGTTCAGGAGATCCATCTCTGGACCTCTCAAGAGTTTAGGAACAGACCTTCCACCTGGTTCCAAGATGGTGGCTCTTTCCAGCTTGGGCCAAACCCTGCCCCCTTTGTCCCTCCTGAAGCTTGGTCAGACTCGATGTCAGCCTTTCAGGGCTGAGAACTAGACATGTCACATCAACATGGGTGGGACTGGGACTGGAACGGTGAAGAGGGGCGGCCTTGGCAACATGGCGCTTCTCTGGCAAAGCTGCACTTCTGCCAGAGTTGAACATAGAGTGTCTTGGGAGATGGGGCAGATTGGCACTGAGCTGGAAGGATTATCTCTCATAACTTTATATATATGTGTGTGTGTATGTATGTGTGCGTGTGCATATATATATATATATTTATTTGTTTATATATATATATATATATTTATTTAAAATCTCCCCCCTTCTTTCTTCTTCTTCTTCTTCTTCTTCTTCTTCTTCTTCTTCTTCTTCTTCTTCTTCTTCTTCTTTTACAAAATGACGAATATGATGGCCAATGGTTATTTATAGCAATATGTCAACATTAAAATTTCTGCTGAAGGTTCCATGGAGAAATCCCCTTCTGGGTCTCTGGTGAATGCCACCCACCCCTCGACTGCAGGGGGTGCTCATTGCAGCAAGGCCCGGATCTGCTTGGATGTGGTGTCATCATTGAGGTGCCGGGTGGTGTACCTAGGAAGAAGCAGGGAGGCAGTGGGAAAGGGCACACCAGTTGTAGAGAAAAGAAGCCAATTGTTCTGGCCGCTGTGGGAACAGGTGCAATGCACATCTAAGCCCTTGACCAAAGGTAAAAATGTGGGATTTCCTAGTAGGGACTAGTTTGGCAGAAAGGAAGAGTGGATATAGGGGGGGTTTGCCGGTGACTAGAGGGTAGGAACCTGAATGCCCAGGTGTAGCCAATAGCTTAACCTCCAGGTGCTGTTGGACATCAACTCCCATCAGGCCCAGCCAACATAGCCAATAGTCAGGGATGATGGTAGCTGTAGTCTAGCAACATCTGGATGGACCTAAAAGGTAGGTTTCTGTGATGCTGGTCAAAGCAATTAAAGTGCCAGTTGTTTGGGACAGGGAAGATGCAGTGTCCCTGAACAGCATACAGTGGTCTGAGTGCTGAGAAACTGCAGCTCCCTTGATACCAAAGCTGGTGGGCATGAGCTAGTTTGGAATCCAGGATTCAGGCCAGCCCTTCCTGTGCGATGAACACTGGAAGGGCTGCTGGCCTCAACTCCCCAGCTGTAAAATGGGAATAATGGTCTGCCCCACAGGATAATTGTGATGTGAGGGCAATGCACGAGGGAGTTCCTTCTGTGAAGCCAAGTCAATGGTCATTTAGTAATAGTCAACTTCTCCAGTTCCTGCCACAGCACTCCTTCAATAAGAACTGCTCATGTCTACAAAACCAATTTCAGTTTCTGAAAATTCTTCCATGCTATCTGTTTTCAACTCCAGCACCTGCCTAGGCTGCCAGAGTCATCCCAGTGCAATCCTGGTGCTTGTGCAAGGTGTGTGTGTGTGTGTGTGCGCGCGCTTGCAGTTCTTTTCTGAGAGTTGCAGCAGACCTTTTCTGGCTGCCAAAGCCCATTTCCTCAAAGGTGCCTCTTGGGCTGCCTTACCTCAGTGCATTCAGAAGGCCTTCTGTGCTGTTGGAAGGCTGGTCTTTCAAGACCTTGATACATCCTTTCATCTACCGGCATTAAAAAAGAAAAAGAAAAAAAACCCTTGTTAGTCAAATTTCAAAGGGGGGAAATGTTGGAAAAGTGCACCCACTTATTCTGACAACAGTCCCTTTGCCTGTGAGCAGATTCACGAGATTTGAGAAAGGCAAAATAGGGTCTTCCAGAACATGTGGATATGGGAGGTGCAGCAAGAGAGGGTGAAAACCCCGCATTTAGACTGGAATGGAAAGTCCCACCCGGCGTGGCTCTTCTGATGCTTGGTTGCTCCTATGGATCTTTGCTCCTCCTTCCCTTTAAAAGCTAATTGAGGATCAATTGTCACTAAAAACACTGGAGGCTCCAGCCTTCCCCTACCTGGTGCCCGCCAGGTGTTTTGCACTACAACATCCATCAGCCCCAGTCGTTGAGGCTATATTATTCTGAGGCTGCTGAGTTGTAGTCCAAAACATCAATAAGGTCAAGGTCATCAAAGGCTGGCTTGTCAGCTCCTTGAGTTTCTCTGATTGATGTTTCTATATGAAGAGAGAAATGTCACTCACGTCAATTTTGGAGGTCTTGGCGAAAGCCCCCACAGGATGGACATGGTCATAAAGAATGATGACCCCCACCATCACCCGCATGCAGAAAAGGAGAGTTTCGGTGTTGGTGAAGCGGCTCCGGTATTCCCTGTTGCAAACAAGAAAGAGGTTCATGAACAAGCCTCCTTGGGCCAGCTTCCATGCCCCACATTTCCTTCCCAGCTTTCCTGGGGAGCTCATAGCATGGAACTGCTAAACACAGTCTAAAGACTCTAAAAAGATGTATGGGTCCCTTAAAGTCATCTAGTGGGTGGGGGCTTGCTACAGATGCCTGGTCCAGAGGTCAAAATGCTGGTGACCAGGAACAGGGCCTTTGCAGTGTTTGCCCCTCTGATGTGGAATTCCCTCCCTAGAGAGGCTCACCAGGTAAGTTGCTTTGCGGCATGTAGAAGGCTGACCAATCCCATTGTACGGTGACCCTTGGTGACTCTTTGTTTACATTTTTGCACATTCATTTGATAATAATGATAATAATAAATGTGGTCCCGGCGGCCACTCCCAGTCACCAGTCTAGCAGCCACATTCTGGATTAATTGCAGTTTCTGAGTAACCCCATATTTTTAACATGGGGTCTCAGTTTAGTCGGGTTTTAATTGCAATTGTCAATTGTGTGGCTTTTTAGACTCTGCTGTATGTGTGCAACCCTGAAGGCCACTTTGCTCAGCCTTTGGGGCCTATAATCATGTAGGGCATTGTACTCACGGCGTTTCCAGCATCACCCGGCAGACACACGCCATGGTGCTCAAACAGTCAGTCGTGTCCTCAATGGGAAGAGTTTTGTTCTGAAAGGAGACCCAGTTTGCATGCTGATTACCCCCTGCTCTTCCTCCCCAGGGAGAGAGCAAGCAGAGTATCTGAAGGGAGAGAGGCAGCCCCAGTCCCTGTGCCACCACAGCACAGATTCCTTGGGGTGGATTCTACCCATCAACCCACCAGGCCAGTGTGCAGCGTTAACCTTGCATGAACAACCAAGCAAGCCTGGACTTTGCAGCAGGCTGTCATGTTAAGGTGGTCTTGGCAACTCTTGCCTCTGTCTTCTCTGTGCCTTGAGAGGCATCACTTACCTCTGAAACAAATTTGGTCGTGGCATTGCTGAGAGTCTTCAGCATCGGGGTGGCCTCTGCGTAGAAGAGGGACATCCGGTTGGCCATTTCGTTGTTCACCTCACTCTCAGCGTCTAACTGCAGGGCAGGAATGGAGATCAGTTGCAGCAAAACGTTGCGGCATGGAGGGCTTCTGTTTAAGGTCCCAGCCACTCTACTCCATCAGTTTTTCATCGCCTTCCCACCAAAATCAGCCAACATTCCATGCCCACTGGGCATGCTCAGTCCTTACTAGGTTGTTTCTGTTGTTACTTGTGTGTGTGTGTGTTGGTGGTAGAGGGTGGGCACCATGTTGCCCAACCCCAGCTACCTTAAAATGTTTAATTTCTATGTTTATTTCTACGGACAGCTCTCATTTCCATCCCTGGGGACATTTAAAAATAACTTCTCAGTGTGAAACAGGAAACCACCTATCCAGACGAGATAGTTCATTTTACATCTATGTCTCTCTCCTTTTCCAGTCATTCCGTTCCATTCCCCCTCCCACTTGGCTTTCCATTATTCTTTTTCTTGACAGAGCTCATCCACACTTTTGCTTGACCCCTAATTTGATTGTGTTGTGTGCTAATTAATTCCCCCAGATCCGAGAGCTTTTCTCACTGTGTCTTGCAAAAATCCGATCTTGTCTGCTGAATCGGATATGCAGAAAATCCAAAGAGTGATTTTGCTTAATTGAGCTTCAGTTCAGCAGGTAAGTTTGGATTTTTGCAAGGTACAGCCATGGAAGAACAAGAAAAGCTCTTGGACCTGAGGTAATTAATCAGTACACAAGGCAATTAAAATATGGGTCAAGAGGAAGTGCGGATGAGCCCTGGCTCTCAAGTGAACATACTCTGTTTGCTCTGGCATCTCTGCACATTTCCACTTGCATGGCAGCTTCAAGTTCCCACCATTCCTTTGCCATTAGAATTTCCATTCATTTTGCCCAGCCTGGGTTTTTACTCTGCCTCCCAGGGAAAGGAAGGAACCGTTCCTTACCTGCAGGTTGTTGATCCTGTTTCGACTGATGGTTCTTCTATAGTAGCTAAAATCATTCTGGATGGCAGGATTGGTCATCTGGGAGACAGAGAAGGGAGACTTCATTCAGGGGTGATGCAGAAGATGAAGCAGAAGGCTTTTCTCCACATATGGAAGGGAAAAGGATGGTGATGGTGTGTGTGTGTGTGTGTGTGTGTGTGTGTGTGTGTGTGTGTGTGTGTTGCAGGCTACACCTGCACCTGTGCCAACCATCCACAGTGGGTGCTGTGCAAAGTGCCTAATATTGTTCCACAGGAGCAAGAGTCAGAAGCCCCTGTGGGAGGTTTTTTACTTGTTATTATGCTCAGATCACATTCCCTGCTGTCACTGGACCAACCATTGTTGGCGGCCGCCTCCTCCCACACGTACCTTGAGCTCGTCAAAACTGAGGGTGAAGTGTAAGATTTCTGCAAACTGTTTGGCGAGAGCCTGTTCCCTCTCCAGGTGCTGAGTCGGGGCGTAAGGTGGGCTGGTGAGAGCTTCCAGCAAGCTCCGCAAGGCATTCTCTGGGAGAGACAGAAAGAGGGAGATGGTTAAGTTAGGCAGCAGCCCCCTCACCAGGCCAATCCCTGCACAGCTTGCAGGATTAGTGCAATTTACATTTTAACGTGAACCTGCCAAAGCTCTGCTTCTGGAACCAAAGCACAGCTTCTCCTTTAAAAATTCACACCAAAAACGTTAATAGTAATGAGAAGGGCATGCAGAAGCAAGTATTTTCCTGAAATCACCATAAAGAAATGCATTGTATTAGGGACAAATTGCCTCTTAAAAATGTATATGCTAAACAAAGTCATGTACCCAGATATTAGGAAGAAAGACATTTTCATGTGCCACTGTTTCCTTATGGGTTTTTTTTAAGAGGTTTGCAAACTAATGTGGAAGTGCGTCGAACTGGACTGAAGATGAGAAGAATGAGAAAATGAGAGAACGCCCCCTTTTGCTAGGATGTGGGAGGGCACTTACCAAGTCTAAGTGAAAACTCATAAAAACGCTTCAGCTTTGCCACAAGGGGACACACGGCATTCCATGCCTTTTCTTGGAGCTGCAAGTCACTGGGGTTTTGGATGGCCTGTGATAAAGTAACACAAGATGCTAAGTTTTATTCCTGAAATGTTAGCTTTGCAAAAGTACAAAAATCTTTGTGGGGAGGGGGGGGGGGAATCCAGACCATTTGCTAGCATTGCTCCTAGCTCTGGAATGTGGGGGTCAGCTTTGGGAAGGGCTCAGGTAATACCATGACGGTTATGCTCTGCCCTCCACAGTCCGAGGCAGCAATGCTTCTAAATACTAGTTGCTGAAGCCACAGGAGGGGAGAGCACTCTTGTTCGCTTGCTGGTTTCCCACTGAATAATCTGGTTGGCTACTGTGAGACCAGGATGCTGGACTGGGTGGGCCACTGGCCTGATCCAGCAGGCTCTTCCTAGTACCTCTCTGATCTCTTGCCCAGCTCCGGTGTAGGACTGCAGTTCCGCCAGAATGGTCTGCGCCTCCTCTAGGACAGCGTTCACCTGGTTCCACACAGCTGTCTCGGCTTCTGTGGGCTGTGCATCTGCAGCGAACCCCACCCAGAGAGAAAGGGAGAGGTTAGGACACTCGTGCTGCAGGACACTTTCTCAGCCCAGCCCCAGGGGGAAGGGAGGGAGGGACATTGGGATGGCTTGCTTGGAATGAGGGGATCCAAGAGCTCCCTCGGCCTGGTCAGGGGTTGGGGGGGGCAACCTAAGGAATGTCAGGGGGACCAGGGGAGTAGTTATTTGCAACCAGAGAGTTCTGCCTCCCCCCAAACCCCTTGGCATCATGGGCAAGGCTTGTCGGGTGTACCCAGGTCACGTTGTGCAACCGCCTGGGGAGGGGATGAGGTCTTGGGCAGCCCCCAAAGAGCACTGGGAAGCCATGGCCCGGCCTGTGAGCTGCGACAGAGCCCCTCTCTTGCATGTCTTTCTCTGGGAAGCCCACAGACCATCCTTACCATCTGTAGCCCTCCAGACATTTTGGACTACAGCTCCCATGAGCCTCAGCGAGGGCTCATCCACAAATGTCAACTGGGTTTTCCACGGATTGACGTTTGCTCTGATTTAGTGGTTAAAGAGTGGGTTTCCCCAAAGAAAACGGCCAAGCAAACTGAAAACCACTTGGACGTGTGCCTAGAAAGCATGGGAGAAGCAGAAAACCTCCCAGACATGTGCTTCCTAGGCACAGGACAAACGTAAATATGGACGAACCCTGACTCATACAACCATGCTGGCTGGGGCTGATGGGAACTGTAGTCCAAAATATCTTGAGGGTGACAAGCTGGGGAGGGCTGCCACAGACCTTTGGCCCTTAGTTGTACCAGGAAAATATTAGAAAATAAATATACAGGAGGACCAAAAAGAAACCACAAAGTATAAAAAACAAAACTCTAGGAGGCACTAAGCCAATGGCATCCTAGGCAGTGAGCTGCCCACCACTCTCCTCCCCAAAGCAGGGCTCCAGGACTGTTGGCCTGCCTGCCTTATCTAGCGCTAACTCGTCTTCCATGCCTCTCTCCCCAGACTGCATACCTTCAGCAGTCCTAGGGCCCAGCAGGTCTCATCCACACCCTATGGGAGCTTGAGAAGTGGGAGTGGGTCAGGCACACAGAGCACACCTACAGCAGTCCAGGTCCAGGCTGGCGTCTGCTTGTGAGGAGGTGTGGCAATGTGCCATTCGAACCCCGAAAGTTAATTGTTTGGCAATGCTGTCTGGACACCGCAGGGCTGCTAAATGCCTCTTCACTGAGATGCTAGCACAACTCTAACAAATCCTGGAAATGTGGCTGCAGTCAGGCCGCCACTCTGGAGGAGATGCAGACTGCTGCCTGTAGGACGTCTCCAAATGTGGGAGCTTTTGGCGCTTTGCTGGAGGAGAAGCCTTACTTTCTGGCCCATCACCCTCCTCTTCAGAAAACAACTGTCCACTATCCAGGGTTCTGAGAAGGTCCACCAATCTCTTCCCTTGCCCCACCTCCTTTGCTCTCAGTGTGATTGGCTACTGCCCTTTCCCACTGCTATATCATTATCATCTTGCCAGAAAGAAGGCATTGCACCTGCAACAGAAGCATATTTCTGCTGTGCATAGCCCAGCAGCCATTATCTTGTCTGGTTGCTGATTCCCTCCTCTGCCTCTCTAGATCTCACCCTGAAGCTTCTTGGGGAATTCCACATGGCAGTTTATTGCTGACTCGGTGCTGCTCATTCAGTAATGTTTCTGCAGCATCCACATGACACCCACCTCACAAAAATACTGTCCCATATTATTCTCCTTTTTAATATGGAATTTTTGTTTTGTTTTTTACCATTTCCATGAGAAATCTGGTAAGTAAATAACTTGTGGAAGTGGTAAATCTGGATAGGGATATGGGATGGCATTTTGGTGAGGTCAACATTGTGTGGATGCTGCAAAAAAAACCCATTTGTATGCCTGAGCAGCGCTGAATCCACAAGAAACTGCCCTGAGGATACAAGCCCTTGCCTCTACACCTCCACACAAAACGAAATAAATCAATTTTAATCATGAATTAAATCAATGAAAGAAAGTCATGAATGAAAACAAAGGCAAAAAAATAAAAAAATCCCTTCTCACGTTCAAAGTCAAGGAAAAAATTAGGGCCTTGGTCAAGCTCGTTATAAGTCAACACTTTAAGAAGGTTCCCCATGTGCTACCTGCAAGAGAAGAGACAAGAGGGAGAAAAGCATGATGGGTAGTGAGGTGGGGAAGGAAGGAGAGGTCTGTGGGAGAATGTCACTGGGAAAGGTGCCCCTTTCTGGGTGGCAGGAAGAGTCATTCAGCAAACAATTTCTACATTCAAATAGGACCACTAACCAGACGTTACAGCTTATTTGGCTGCGAGTACTTGGTGATGAGGTGAACAGGCCCACAAACTTTGTAGCATTCAGAGATATGTTTTAGTCAATTCTCAATTAATTGGACCAGTTTCTGCCAGCCTGGTTCTTTCCTGGTGTACTTGGACTACAACTCCCATCAGCCCATTGGAGTAGTAGCCCAAAACACCTGAAGAGAACCAGGCTGGCGAAGGCTAGACTAGAGGGGAAGAAAATAAACAACTGTTGATGGTCCATGTTTGAGTATAGAGAGGCCCACCCCACCTCTTCCTGCCCCTGAATGGAGATGTGCATTGACTGATGGGGAGGAAGACCAATGATAAGGAACAGAGGAGGACAAGAGTCACTGTTCTCCAACCAGATTTGGGGGCTAAGGGGAGCTTGGTTGTTCAACAGGACCTATGCCTGGCAAGTTTGGGAGAGTCTCACCAAAGGTTGAATTTATGATGGCAGCCAAAGCATTTGCCCACATAGGGACTCCATTTAGCCACCAGGCCTTCGTTCAGCCCACACATTGGCACAAGTGTCGGTCATGTTTGCTTCGCAGGACCCAATAGCCTTGGTGGCCATAGCAACAGGCCAGAAATGCTGCAGGGCATTTGTGAATCAGTCCTTACCTTTTTGGAAAGGGAACAACAGACAAAGCCCTGCAACAGCTTTCCCCAACCTGGTGTTCTCCAGATGATTTGGACTCCAATTCTCATCAGCCCCAGGATCATACAGATATGCTGCTGGGGCCAATGGGAGTTGTAGACCAAAACATCTGGAGGGTACCAGGTTGGGAGCACAGAAAGGGCATAAGAACAGCTGGCACGAAATGGTTTGCTGCTGCCCAGATCAGAGGCTGCCTTTTCTTTTCCCTCTTTGATGAGTCCAAGATGTCACTGACCCTAGAGTTTGGGGATTAGACCCATGAGTTCAAGGCCCAAATCTCTCCTTGGCTATGAAGTTCCTTGAGTAGTTTTTGATAAGTCTATCAAACCCTGGCATTCCTTGCAGGTGTATTGTTTTTAAAATGCTGCTGGTTTTGTTTCTGTGTTATTGATAATTATTTTATATTATTTTATGCATACAGTGGTACCTCGGGTTACATACGCTTCAGGTTAAATACGCTTCAGGTTACACACTCCGCTAACCGAGAAATAGTGCTTCAGGTTAAGAACTTTGCTTCAGGATAAGAACAGAAATCGGGCTCCGGCGGCGCGGCAGCAGCAGGAGGCCCCATTAGCTAAAGTGGTGCTTCAGGTTAAGAACAGTTTCAGGTTAAGTACGGACCTCCGGAACAAATTAAGTACTTAACCCGAGGTACCACTGTACCACTTAAAGATTTTTATTATTATTAGTCAGTCTATGAATTTCTTCTGAAGAAAGAAATATTGTGAAGACAGTCAACTGTAAAACACTTGGCACATGTTTGAAAAGTTGTGGAAATTGGCCCTCAGACAGAGAAAGATATTTCTTTCCAACTCCTCTTGGAAACAATAATACTTAATATAGTCCTTCTAAGTACTCAAGAGTGAATCAGATACACTTTCACAGGATTCCTTTAACTGTCTCTTTCAGATAAATTAATATCCACATATTACAGATGGAAATTCCAATGCCAATAAATAGTGGTCTGAGTGCGGTGAACACGATTTGAAGGAGGGACTGCCCAGTTCTCAGCTCACACTTTAGTTACCACACCTGACTGGGAACACCAGGGCATGTTGGATGTTGGATGGGCTGGTCACAACTAATATTCATCCTATTGCTTTTAACAGGAAAAGTGCAACTTAACTTTCTATGCATATAATAATAATAATAATAATAATAATAATAATAATAATAATGCATTAATATTCTCTTCCTAAGTGCCATTTTTGCAAGGTTAAAGTTCTTCTTAGGCTGTGTACACATGACTGTCTACTCTGGCCCTAGTGCGCTCCCACTGCTGGTGTTTGAAGCTGTGTACACATGATGTTAGCCACAATCCATATCTATTCTGAAGTTTCCTGTGAAAGACTGTGGTTTGATGCATCTTCCCTCAAACCAGCTTCCACCCCATTCACTTTGCAGTTCAGCTAAGACAGCGGGGGGGGGGGGCAGTTCCCAGGATTCTCTGGGAGCAGCCATGGCAGCTAAATTGCAAATCTGTAGTGTAGTTATGCCCAGTCTGTTACAGTGTCTGCTTGACACTGCCTGCTGCTTCCCAACAAAGTCTTCTTCTTTTTTTAAAAAAGTATATTGGCACCACCTCAAATATTTATAAAGTGTGACCCCCAAAATTTGTGGAGAACAGCAACTCCTTCTGCCAGTAATCACAGACACCACCCCCGTCCCTCCTTTGCGCATGGGACTTACTTTCAAAATCCAGGAAAAAATGAGGACAGTTTTCTAAATCTTTGCCCAATACCTTTATCAGGTTGCCCATGGCCAGCAGACCTGAGCGGGAGAAACAGAACAGAAGATGGAAGAAAACAACCGAGGTAGAGAGAAAGAAAGAGAGATTGAGAAAGAGAGGAAGAGAAAGGCTGCAAGAAAGCCCCTCTGAGCACAGAGTTCCTTTAGAGGAGAAGGAGCAGCTCATGTGGTACCTTCCAGGTGTGGAACTCCAACTCCCAGCAGCCCCCATAGCCAATGGTCAGTGAGGGTGGGAACTGGGAGTGCGGGAACTTCTGGAGGGCACCACACTGGCTTCCCCTACTCAGAAACACTGGTCTTCAGTTGAGGGGTCAGAGCCCACGATTGGGTCACACGGCCTGTTCTAAGGTGGGTGGCAGCAGCACCACTTCCGCCATGTAGATATATGGTACAAAATTCAGAAATGGGTGTTTGAGTTAAAGGTGTTTACTGAGAGCCCCTTTTCCAATGGGGTCCCTGTCCATAGCCCCTTTTTGGCCCAGTGTAGACCCTCCTCCTCCTCAATGCTTCTCACCACCACCTTTCTCCTTCCTAAACCATCCCGCCCACAGCACCCTTGGGAAAGCAGGACCTCCCAGCTTACCTGCTTCAGAGAGAGCCCTCTGTCCTCAAACAGGTCCTCTCTGAAGGGCTTGAGTGAGTGAAGAGGGCACGTGTCACTGCTGCTGCTGCAGGCAGCTCAGCTCTGTCTGTACATCTCATTGCAGCCTTGTCTGTGTGGAAATCCCACAACCACTTCTATATTTTCTATTTTGGACTCCCAGAGGGAAGCAGAGTGTGCTGTGCTGCACCTCAGACTTCCTGTGAGAGCTTTCTGCGTGCTTCCAGAGCCCTCAGCCTCCACTGGACTTCCCCTTCCTCCCAGCTCAGCAGCAGAACAACCGTACCTCAGCAGCTTCAGTTCCACCACGCAATGCCTACAGCAGGGCTGGGGAGCCTGTGGCCATAGACATCTTTGCTGGACTACAACTCCCATCATCCCTGGTCTTTGGCCATGCTGGCTGGGGCTGCTGGGAGTTGAAATCCAACAACGTATGGTGAGCTACAGATTTCCCCACCCCTTGACTAGGGTATGAATGGGCACTCGTTGCCAAGGAGAGACCATAATCTGATCCTGGCAGTAGCCACCCACTAGCCCAGTTTGCTCTCCTAAAGCTCTCTACTGGGGCAGCTCTAGGTTTCAGGTAAGGCACTTTCAGTGGGCCCTCTCCTCCACAGCATGTCTGCCTGCTCACTTTGTCCTCTCTTTCCAGGCCCAATCCATACAATCACCCAGAGGGAAAGCACGAGGCAGCGCTAAGGGTGCGTTGCTGCTGCTGCTGGCATGCTCAGAGGAGGCAGGTGACAGCAAAGAGGAGTTGCAGCAGGGCTAGGAGTCTCCAGAGAGTTGCAGTGGCTCTCCCTGCAAGTGTGCGGGCCTTGGCAAGTGCCCAACAAGGTCTATGCCTGATACCGTACAGGGTGATGTGAAGCCTTTCTTGGCATCACTAACAATAGTGACTCTTTTCAGTTCTTTGTGACTTCATGTGAGTTGAGCCTGGCAGTCATTGATCATCAGGAAAGGCCTGGGACTGGGAGAAGGCTCTGTTGCGCTTTGGATAAAAAGTGAGTCTCTTGGTCAATGACCTGTCCTCCTGATCGGCTCTCTGCTCTCTGCTTCCTTGCTACTGTGCACCAATGAATGCTTTGTAAGCCTGACCTAACCATACAACGAATGAAGCAGTAAAGACTTGATGACTGCAATACACTCAATGTGGGACTGCCCTTGGGCCTTGTCTGGAAGCTGGCTAGTGAAAAACGCTGCAGCTAGACTGTTGGTGGAGACAGACTATTGCCAGCACATAACTCTGGTCTCTGGTGCTTAAAAGCTTGGACTGGTTGCCCATATGCTACCAGACCAAGTTAAAGGTTATGGTGTTAATTTACAACACCCTTAACAACTTGGGCCCAGGACACTTAAAAGAGTTATAACTTCCCCTGATCATGGAGGTCTTTGAGGGAATCACTGCTAGCAACCCAATGTAAGTAAAGGTAAAGGTACCCCTGCCCGTACGGGCCAGTCTTGACAGACTCTAGGGTTGTGCGCCCATCTCACTCAAGAGGCCGGGGGCCAGCGCTGTCCGGAGACACTTCCGGGTCACGTGGCCAGCGTGACATCGCTGCTCTGGCGAGCCAGAGCCGCACACGGAAACGCCGTTTACCTTCCCGCCAGTAAGCGGTCCCTATTTATCTACTACACCCAGGAGTGCTTTCGAACTGCTAGGTTGGCAGGCGCTGGGACCGAGCAGCGGGAGCGCACCCCGCCGCGGGGATTCGAACCGCGACCTTTCGATCGGCAAGCCCTAGGCGCTGAGGCTTTTACCCACAGCGCCACCCGCGTCCCCCAGGAACCCAATGTAGTAATTGGTAATTACAGAGTTAAATATTGTCTCCAGTTATTATGGGTTGGAGCTAAGACTCAATCCTTCAGTTTCTTCTTGTGGTTACTTTCATTTTCCTGTGTTAGCCAGCTTGTGGATAAAAAGCCACTTGTTTTGGGCCTACAAAGTGAGTATCCTTGCTTTATCTGTCTATATACATAGAAATGTAAAGTGCTGTCATGCTCTGGAGTTTGCGTGGCTTGCCAATAGACAGCCACACCAACCAACGGGCCTGCAGCAAGGTTTAATGGAGGGCAGGAAACACTTCACACAGCAGTTTAGCAAGCTGCTCTGTGAAGCACTTCACTCTCCTTTAAAAGGTGGTGGGGCCTGGGGTGGGGGTGTGCAGAGTGAGCTGTGAGAGGGCACAGGCAAGGGCATGGGTGAGGTGTAAAGCGAGGGGGGGTCAAGTGTGGGGAAAGGTCTGTTGGCAAAGGGGCAGGTGGAGTTGGCAAGTGGAGTGAGAAGGCGAGGCAGCCCCTAGCATTAAAGAAGAACTTAGCACCACTTGTGGCTCAGATATGCATGGCTTGTGTCTCCTAAGGGCCAGACAGTCCATATTGTGGGCCTGATTCTGTGGAACTCCCCAATAGTTGAGATCTGACAGACCCCTTCTCTACTGGACTTCAATCAAACACTTCTCAAGGACCTTTCTATTTCAGCAGGTATTTAAATAATTGTACATTATTCAAGTGTATTTGTTCAAGTTCATTTATTCAAGTTATGTTTTTATCTGATTTTGGTTTGTGTTAAACTGATATATTTATTGATTTTTGCGTAAACCGCTTTGTGACAATCTGTGGTGAAAGGCGGTCTGTAAACATTGCAAATAAATAAGTTGTGATGTAGCAGAATGGATGGTTATAATTTCAGATTGCAAATTTCAAAATGCAGGTGGGGGAGGGGAGTTGTCACATTTTAGAAATACTTATTTGCACCCCCAAACTCTCATTTTTTGATTGCAAGTTCTTTACATAAGAGTATTTTTTTATATTAAAAAATATTATGTTCCATCTGATGTGGCACAGTGCACTCCGCTCCCTCAGGATTCTGCCACCTTGTTCTGCTACATGTTTAGAGGAAGACCTGCCTTTACACTTGCTTTTCTAGGCCTCGCCCAGTGCCCTCTGAACTCTAAGACTGGATAGGTCCCTGCATCACACAAGCAGCAAAGGGGGCTATATTTTTTACCTCAGTTTGTGATGCTTCAGTAACCTCTACAGCAAGAAGCAGGCTTATGTAGGGTTCATAAAACACTTCATTAACTGGGAGAATCCTGCAGCATGAGAGAGAAGGGGGCGGGGGGAGAGAAAACGCACCGTTAGGCTTCCAGATTTAGACCATTCTCATGAGCTAAGCAATTCGCCTTCAAATTGCTGATCGAAGGTGCCTGAAATGAAGCTGTGTCCTTGGTGGAAACCTGGAATTGTGAAAGCTGAACCCCATGCATGTGTGCCAGAGATAGAGAGAGAAAGTACAGTATTCACTTCATCAAGTGCATCACACAAGAAGGAATGGAGAGGGTGATGACCAAAGGCCACAGTGTGGCTCTTTGACCACAGAACAGTCATTTTATTCCCTCACATTGCCACACGGGCCAAGGCAAGCATTATTCAGTAGAAGCATAAAGTACTTCTTCCATTCCTGGAGTTATTCTGCTATGGTGGTTTATCCCTCATGACCTATCAGTTTACTATTTGGACACAGTCCATGAGGAGGTCCTCCACATCACATGCCCCATTGGGATGTATGGCAGGTACACAGGGGCTTGATATAAAGGGCCGAGGCCTTGTCTTTTTATCTGTTCCTAAGGGCCTGCACTGGCCATTCCAGCAGGCTAAAAGGCATTTCCTTCCCAGCAGTAGCATTCCCCCAATCTCTGATGTTTTGAAGCCAGCTCTAGCTAAGCAGGGGTCTTTATGCATTCAGAAAGGCACTGTTGTCTATATCCACATGTCTAGAGGTAAAACAGGACAAGGGGAGAGGAAGGCTGAGCAGGGTTTTAATCCACATTCACACAACAATATCCAAAATGCATATGTATCCTGTATTACAAAAGACTCCTGTTTGGTGCCCTGTTTCTCAAACTACCTTCACACTGATCAGAGCCCTTAAGCTGATTCTGATTTCTCTCTTATCAACACCTTTGTATAGGGTAAATATATCCTTGCCCCCTGCCCCCCTCACTTTGCCCTGGTGTGTACACAAACAAAAACAAATTGAAGCCATGTTGATGTGAACACCTAGCAGGGAAATTGCTGTGAAATTCACCCCCCCCCCTTTGCCTCAAACTTCAGTGCATTATCACCCTCAGTCTACTGCTTCCCACCCCCCTTTGCTTCTGGCTGGCAACATTTTCCTCACCTGTCATGAACAGGTCATTGGAACTGTTCACTGTGGACTCAAGCTGCAACTTTCCTTACAACTGTTCAGCCTCTGGAAGCACAACATGGGCACAACATGTTGTAGCGAACAGTGAATGCTTGAAGAAGTCACTTGTTGTAAACTCTGGCCCAATCCAGGCTGGGGTCTGTGTTTGCTTTACCAGGATAGCACCACTGCACAGCCATTTCCTCTTTCTTATCCATGTCTATTTCTCCTCTGAAGAACTTTGAGATTCCTGAGCCTCCCCTTCCCAGATTCAGTAGCCTTCTCCTATGGGAGCAGCTGTGGAAAGGGCAGGAGAGACGCACTCTGCAACCCACTTGAAGTCCTGCCCTCTCTCTCTCTCTTTGGAAAGTGCTGGAGGACAGAGGCAGAGTTTTATCAAGCTCCCCACCTGCAAGATCATGGCTTGAGTGGGAGGTTAAGCTCTGACCACCAAGCAGTCCTTCTGAAGAAAAAAGTCAAGAGCTTTGTCTACATGCACTGAAAGGTGCCCGTTCTCCTGATAATGTGTACAGCTACTGCTGCTGCTAACATCACCAGCAACAAACCCAGCCACCTTGCCAGGGTCCCAGCAGTTCAACAGAGCAAAACACAGCATTAGAAAACTACACACATATATGCAAATATTTATGCAAACAAACACACACACTTCACAAACCTTTTGTAACCATTCAAACCACTAGGATTTCAGAGGTCAATTAAGGATACTGGGCAAGTGTATCAAAAGAGAGCTGTCCTACGCACCTGGCCACCCAACTTGGTGGTACATGAGCTTGTCTTCTGCTCTGTGCATGCCCCCCCCCCCTGCAGTGTGCAGAATGGTGTCTAAATCTCTCTCCTGATTAGTCTGCTCAAGAGCTCTTTGCTGCTACTTGACCTACTCAGACTGAGCAGCTGCTCCAAGGCAGTTCCTACGAGGCCCACCTTGGAGGATCCCCAGATGATGCATGGGGATGTACCAATGTGTGCACAGACAGGATGGACCTGTTCACAGCATCTGAAGGTCCTTGACTGCAAAAACCCATTTTTCCTGGTTCAAAAAGGCTTCCACTGTCTGTTTCATACTGCAGAGCACTTGCTTCATGAACCTCAACCCTTGAACTTTAACTGCAGCCTGGCTGAAAGTTAGCTAAGTCCTTCCTGGCCTTTCCTGAGCTTTTCTTCAGCTTTTGCAGAAAGTGGTGGTCGCAAGGGTTGGTTGCTTCTGACACCATGTTTCTGTAACTGAGCAGAGGCAGGTCTCATTTTTCAAACTGCTTTATTTCTAGGCTCACAGACAATGCTGTCCACACCTGATCATTTCTTTCTCTTTTCACATTCTACTCCAGACCTCTTGTTGGTGTAATGTAGCATTGATGAAGGTTACTGGCGGGCAACATCCATAGAAGTCATAGCAAATATCTATCAGATTAAAATCATCTTCTTTTCTTTTTAAAACCACCCTCATTGATTGGGGGGGGGGGGGACAGCTAGGCCAGGTCTTCTTCCAACACATTTTTGTAACATTCTTTTATGCAACCAGTATCAGGAGCTGCGGGGCTTGAACCAGGTCAGGCACTGGCTCCATGGGTTGGAGGAAGGAACCAGAGGTAGTTCCAGTGGGGGCTATGAACAACGTCCCAGAATCCTCCTGGGCCAGGGAATCAGGTGACAACTGAGGGCCAATCCACTGCTATTGCTACTTATAAGTTCCCAGTTCTTCTCATTTCCCTGAGTCTGGGAAATTCATTAGCAACGCGAGCAACTTCCTTTTTCTCTGCAAGGCTGCTGGTGTTGTTCAGCCTCTCGTTTCCTGAAGGTGTGTGCCCTGCAGTTTCAGCACCTAGCAGCAAGCTTGTAAGAAAGACCAGTAGATGAGGAGGTAAGCCCTGGCTGCAGGTTCTTCACAATTCTTTGTAATTTTAAACAAGAGGGGGCTTGTCCACGGGTCTGAGCGGTGTTCCACTTGTCACATGCTTTCTAGGCATGGCTCCGAGCAGTTTTGCCATTCCCCTGCTGCTTTGCCCTGGAAAACCTGCTCTTTAGTACTAAATCAGAGCAAATGTCAATTTGGAGAAAACCCAACCGACATTTGCTCCAGTTCAGTGCTAATTATCAGGTTTTCCCAGGGAAGTGTGGGTGAGCCCAGAGAGTGTGGAATAAGAGGGTGGGGAAAATGCAGGCTAACACTTGGGTAAGGATGACATCTTGTGGACAATGCAAAAAGGCATGCACACCTAGGACACACAGCTTTAAGCTGCCCCTGTGAACTTAGCCCTAGACGTGACTTAAGATCTATCCTAAACTGCCTCTGCTGCAGGGTGCAGTCACTGAGGCTGGTGGCTTGGCCTGCCTTTCGTTCCCCCTCCCTTCTGCACAAGCAGTGTCTCTTGTGAAAGTAAACTAATGGTCAGATTATTTGCATTGTTTACAGTGATTTAACTGACTTCAGGGGCTTGTGAGGGGGGAGAGTGTCTTTAAACGTGCCACAAGGCCAGACATGCTCTGGTGAGTCCTTTGTGGTTCCCCCTTCTGAAGGGCACAAGGAGGGCTTTCAAAATAGAAATTTGCTTTGGTTTTTCAATTTCCTGCATCAGTACAAAATGGAGGGGAGCTACACAGACCCTCATTATGCATGCTCAAATGTTAATGGTTCTGTGCTCCTAATTATGCCAACTTTTAGGAGGTTGGTGGGGGGCTTCCAAAATGCGTCCATGGTGCAAAATGAGCCCACTGGCAACCTTGCTCATGAGTAAATGGTGTGAGTGGGAGCTGGACGTGAGAGGGAAGTACTCTGAGAGAGGTGCTGGGGCTCATGCTGCTTCCTAGCCCTCAGTTCCAGTGCATGTGAGCAAGCCAAGGGGTGAGACATTTTGCACATGCTCAGAGCACTCTTGTCATCTGAAAAGGGGAAACAGAGCCAGGAGCTGCATGCTGGTGTTGTGACTTGGTCCCAGATCTCTCCAATGGGGATGCCTTTGATAATTGCTTTGATCAGGGAGAGACATAAAGCATCTGCTTTGCATGCAGAAGGTCCCAGGTTCAGTCCTCAATCATATGTCCAGGTAGGGCTAGGAGAGAACCCTGCCTGACAATTTGGAGAGCTGCTGCCAGGCAGTGTAGACACTACTGAATTACATGGAGCATTGGTCTGACTCAGTATAAGGCAGCTTCCTGTGCTCCATTTTGAGTCAGGATTGACAACGTGGAAGGTATTGTGACCCCTTGAATTCACTAGAATTTGGAAAGGGATATCCTGACAGCCTCCCTCGTGAGAAGTAGGACGTACTGGTTGCACCTGTGACCTTTCAGGTGAGGAGTCTGACTCAGCCTCTCACCTGTTCATCAGATTCCTGCAATGGACATTACCCATGCATTGCCGCCATAATTCATGCTTCTGTGCCAGTTTGCTGTGCTTGTAAATGCTTGGTGGCTTCCTTTGCTGGGCGCCATCTATGGGGATTTTGTGAAGTCTCCTTCTGTGCTGCTTGGGACGTCTCCCTTCACCTGCACTACCCAGTTCTGACCAGCTGCCTGGAACCCGCTTCCTTGCTCTAGATCCTGCCCTGCTTCTGGTTCCACTCTGCGCTATGTCCACCTTCTCTAGACTTTGCCAAATACCTTCTGGGCTTTGCAAGGGGTGAGGAGATGCAGGTGTCAGCCTTTGGGAGCGGAGAACCAAATGTTTTGATCCAGGAAGGTAAATTCTGGAGGAAGCAGTCTGTCCTGAGAGTTGGGTAGAGGAACACAATTCATGGTCTCTGCAGGGGCTTCTAGATGGGGACAATATTGTAAACTGGTTGTTCAGATATCACAGATGAGTGACTGGAAACAGGTTATGGTTTTGGTTTTAAAAAAACTTATCAGATTTTCCTTCAAAAGGGTGAATGTGGATTAAATGGGGTGGGGGATACAGGCCGGCATTTTGATCTGATGGTGTCAGGTGGAATGCATGAGGAGCAGACATCCCACATCAAACCCTTGTCTGGAAGCACACCACATCATAGGTTTTATGCCACCCAGGTTTTCTTGGTCTGTTACACACACACACACACACACACACA
Organism: Podarcis muralis; assembly: GCF_964188315.1. Lineage (NCBI taxonomy): Eukaryota > Metazoa > Chordata > Lepidosauria > Squamata > Lacertidae > Podarcis > Podarcis muralis. The sequence goes on along the minus strand of NC_135661.1, from coordinate 59,351,567 downwards.
CACACACACACACACACACCCCTTGCCTCTGGCAACCAGCACTGAGATGGGAGAATGGCTTGCATCGCCTTGTCACCCCTCTGCTTCTCCTTTCCTGCTCTGCCAAGGAGGAAGGGAGTGTTTCATCTCAGAGGCAAATAAATTCTGCAGGTTCACACCGAAGTGGTTTGGGAAGGGGGGTGGGTTGGAGGAGCAAACTGACTGCTCACAGTCTGAGACCTTCCCAGTTCACTGTCACCGTGCTCTGCAGCCAAATCAGGCAAGCCTACACTTTGCAGCCGCCACCTTCCTGCACTTGGTGCCCTCTGCAGCTGTGCTGGCTGCGTTCCTTTGCCCATTGGGGCAGCAAAACATTTGGAGGGCACCAGGATGGGGGAAGAAGACTGACCTGTGCCATAGGCAGCAGCCAAGATGGTGCCCTCCAGATGCTACAATTCCCATCATCCCTAATCATTAACCATGCATGGATTTGGACTCTAAATTGTTTGGAAGGGAACTAGCTTTGGAGAAAGACTGGCTTCGAGGATGAAGGAGGGACCTGGCTCTGGGAAGAGGGGAAATGGCATTAGTGGCTTGGATCCTCAAACCCTGGAGATCCACTGCCAGTCAATATGGACAGTACTAAGCTAGACTGGACCCAGTTTAAGGCAGCTTCCTCTTTTTCTATTAAATCAGCTCTTCATTCAGAATCTTGAGTTCCACCTTGTTTGATACCAGGAGGCAAAGGCTCCAACTCCAGGCCCACCGAGCAAAGCCTGGCACTTTCCTCCAATGTGTCGTTGACCAGCCTTTGCTGCTACCTCTTCATCCCCATCTAGGAGCACATGCTTCCTCTGGTCCAAGATGTGCAATCAGGTTTTGCTCATTGGGGCACCAAAATCCTTTGCATATGCTGTTGGGGCCATTTTGCTTCTTGTCTAGGAAAGCGCCTAGTGCCCCAGATCTCACGTAGCCAACACCAAGCCTGAATCATGCACCTTGTTCTTCTCACCATATCAAGCGAATGCATGAAGGAGACCAGAGTCTGAGATTCTGCTCTTGTTTCCAGACAAAGAATGGAAGAGGGGGAAACTACAGAGGAGACCACTCACAGGCTTCAAGAGGTTGTGAGAAAGGAGACACAAAGCTGGCTGTGGAAGGAACACACTCATTTAAGTTCCATCAATGAGTGACCTAAATCAACCCCAGGCAGGCCTTGGATTTTGAGCAGATCTGTTTCCCCCCCTTTTTTTCCTTAATGAGTTCTCCCAAGAGAAGCTCCCATAGTGTAGATTTCACTGCAGCATCTATAATTATCCTCCCAAACAGAATCCACTCCAGACATCCAACAATTATTGAGTGGTTACGACCTATTCCTAGGGGCAGTTGCCTGTAGCCTTCATCCAGCTGTGAGGGAGATGCACCTGAAAAGCTCTTTGCACATATGAACATGAGCATCCAAACGACCTTAGCAACCACCTGGTCCAGCCTCCGGCCTCCAACAGGGGACAGCTCAATGCTTCTAAGTGTATGGAGGCAGTTTGCCTATCCCCCACACTTCAGAGGAAGTCTCCCTTCTAGGAACTAGTAAAGAGTGCTGGGGGGGGGGTGCAGTTTGACAAGGGAGACCAAACCTGAATCTTCATTCATTATTACAGAATAGACAATAGACTCTCTATATCTATCTGCTCAGTATCCCAGGAGACTTTGACCTCTGTCTGGACCAATGTCAGTGGGAGGAAGACAGAGCTGTACAGGTGAATTTAGATGCTGACACACTCTGATAAGTCCATCCCTATCCCAGGTTGCAATAGTCACCCTTGCACACACTCACCGGTCAGCAGCATCACTTGCAAGGTAACCAGCACCTTGGACCACCTGGGTACCGATTTATGGGCAGAACTTCTTGACAAAAGCCCATTGCGTTCCAGCAACCAGGAGCCCTTCCTTGGCCAACACACACAAAAGAATCTCACTGAGCAGACCCAGCTATTTTTTAATCCCCCCCCCCCCCCAGGAGAGGCAGAGAGAGCCATGTGCTGCCGCTGCCGCTGGCATCTCATTTCCTGCGACTGCAGGCAGGGAGGGGGAAAAGAAAATTCCGCAGGGGGCTAAGGATGAAGCAGCGATGAGTGCCGCCTTGCAGGAGAGGGGCACAGGCACAGCACATCTCCCTGCGCTCCACCCATTTCACAGATCAGAGGGAGACCGAGACCCTGGCCTTGCGCGGCACAAAATGGGGAGCGTGCTTTTCTTCCAAAGGCAGCGGCTACCCCAGCGCCATCCCTGCCTGCACATGGGACACGGAAGGGGACCAGAGCGTCTTTGCTCAGCGCCCGACGGCAACAGTAAACAGGGTGTGGGTCGGGAACAGAGCGCTGAGGCTGTGCAACCCTGGAGCGTGATGGTGCCCAGGTTTTCAGCATAGAAAGCCAGTGGGCGAGCAGGTGGCGACCTGCATAAAGAGAGCTCAGAAAATCTACTGGGGAGACCCTGACCCCCACCCAACTCAGCAGTTCTTCCCCCCACCCTCCCTGTCACTGTGTAGAAAGGGTGCCCCGGCCGCCAGCCAGGAAGATTCATGAGAAATCCTGTTTTGGACTGCTCTGGAAATACCAGGTGCTCATATGCATCTTTTGTTCTTGCAAAAAAATAATAATTTAAAATCTCTATTTCAGTTCGTCTGATTCCGTCCTCGCACCCCTCCTCCTCCCCACTTGCCAATGGAAGAGACACCCACCTTTCTGCCGAGGACGACAAGGCAAAGCCAGAGATCTCAGAAAGACACGCTGGGGAGGATGCAATAATATTTCTCCCAATCTTCTGCAGATCCTTGCTTGTGCCTGGGAAGAGTAGCCCCTTTGCAGAGAGAGAGAGAGATTGCAGAAGGAGCGCTGCCCTCCCTGTGTGTGTCAATCCAACGAAGGGAGCTTTGCTGGTGCAGCTGCTGCTATCAGTATAAAATGTATCACAAAGACCACCATAGACCACTACTCGGCCCCCTCCCCTCCTTCTAAAACATCTGTGACGTCTGCAGTGCAAGGAAGCCAGGGCAGATTAACCCTTGCCTTGCTGTGCCAGGCCCTCTTTTCCTCTCTCGCTCTCTCAGTCTCAAGAGCCAGGCAAGGGAAGCCTGGGTTCAGGATATGGAGAACTGGAAGGCACCCAAGAGGTCATCCAGCCTGTCCCTCCTGTCCCAGACAGGAGCTGTATGCATAACAACCCCAAATCAGAATCTTGGTTAAAGGCAGATCTTTGGCCTGTTGTCAGTGGTTCACTCGGGGTGTAGCCAGGATTTTTGTTGGGGGTGGGGCAGCCCAAGTTGTTGAGTTTTTCTAGGCACAGCTCTAGGATTTAAAGCTCCATGTCCAAACAGTTTTATTTTTTGTCCCAGTGCTTTCCCCAAGTAAAACCCATGTTTTACTGCTGAATCCAGTCTTCTGCAGATTGTCATTTCTCCTATTCAGCAGTAAAGAGCAGGTTTTTCCAGGGAAAGCACCAGGTCAAAATAATAAAAATGATCAGACACAGAGTGTGGACCTGTGCCTGGAAAGTGTGGCACAAAAGGATGTCTGGATGAGCCCTATGTCTCATTCATTACTTATATTTTTGGGGAAGAACTGCAGCTCAGTTGCTTCTGACCAAAGAAGGTCCATTTAGAAGAAGAAGAGGAGTTTGGATTTGATATCCCGCTTTATTACTACCCGAAGGAGTCTCAAAGCGGCTAACAATCTCCTTTCCCTTCCTCCCCCACAACAAACACTCTGTGAGGTGAGTGGGGCTGAGAGACTTCAAAGAAGTGTGACTGGCCCAAGGTCACCCAGCAGCTGCATGTGGAGGAGCGGAGACGCGAACCCGGTTCCCCAGATTACGAGTCTATTGCTCTTAACCACTACACCACACTGGCTCTCAGAGTGAGTCTCAGAGCTTTTATTTTTCATGAGTTTGTCTAATTCCATTCTTAAAACCACCAGAGCCTGTTCAGATGGACATGAGATAGCAAATGAGGTGAGAAATGAAGCAAAATTAAGCACAAGCCAATAAAAAGCAACTTAATTAAAACCTTGCAGGTGACCCAACAAAAGGCATAATTATGAGATCCATCTCAGCCAATGATGGGCCTGGATTAAGAATTCCAACATATTCACATCTTCAGAAAGTAACTATTAAACATATTGAAACTCGTCCAGAAGTGTCTTCACATGCCACTGCCACCTGCCATGGGTAGCACCATTAGGAATTCACGAGCTCTGAATTCTTTGTCAAAAAGAAAAATTATTGTTGGCACAATTTTTAAACAGATCCACCTGATCCCCCCCCCCTTGTGTCACTGAATAATTGAACCGACAATGTCAAAGGTCCTTGACCTTGTCTCATCTGTAGTGGCAGAGGCCGCAGATTGCCATGCACAACCTGGTGCCTTCCAGGTGTTCTGGACTGCAACTCTCATAAGCCACGCTGACCTGGAGGTTAGGTAAAGGCTATTGCAAGACTTTGTTAACATTCTTTGTCTTTGTTAACATTCCTTCATTCTGTGGCAGCAGATTCCATAACTTCTGCTTCCTGACTAGAACCTTCAGAGCCAGTCACAAACTTTTTGCTGCCTGAAGCAAAAGACAAGATTATGCTCCCTCCCCATCTAGGTACAGAAGCCTACTAGATTACTAGTTAGCTCTTATTTCAACACTGTTGATGGGGCAGCATCCACCACAGCAGGAGGTGGGTGAACAGAAGGTTAATTTAAGGCAGTGCAGGCAAGGCACACCTCAGCATCTCCCTGGCACTGCTGCCCCGAAGCATCTGCCGCCTGAGGCAGCTGTATTACTCTGCTTAATGGTAGGTCCGGCCCAGTGAACCTGGTGGTGGTTAAGTGTCAGTGGGTGATCCTGAGGTCTGATTTAATGCAAGTGAGGAAAGAAGATTACTTTCTTCTCCCACATTTTCCTCCTATTTCTAAATTGCTTGCATGCATTCCCTCCCGCCAGGCTCACAGCTGTGCACTCTAGAGCAACAGCCCTCTGGACACACCCTGGTGATGATGACAACAGCTGTCTCTGAAGGCGGTTAGGGATGCTCAGCTCGTGGTGGGCATCCGCTTGGAATGAAGGCAGCAGGAGGAGGAGGCCGGGTGATCTGCAGAGGCTGGAGTTTTGCTGGCTCATCCATTTGGGTTGCAAATGCCACGAGGAGGGAGGGGCACGGAAATCTGGGGCACAAAAGCTGCCTGCTGTCGCCCAGAGAAAAGGGAAAGGGAAGCGTCTTGGCCCCATTCCCAAAGCACGATGGTCGAGGAGGGAACGTGGTGGGGAGGGGGCTGTTTCTGCTTCTCCGGGCCTGACATGAATGCATTAGCCTCCTGAACCAGATCTCTCATCTTAGGCAAGTGGCAACCCAGGTGATGCTGATCGGCACTGACAAGCAGCCACTACTACTCTCTCCGCCTTTGAACGTAGCTGGCGATGCAGAACGCAGGAGTTGCCCCACAGCGAGGAATAATTCATTTCTCTGGGTAGGATGGAAAGAAGCATGGGCTAAGCCTTACAGGGTCTGACTGTAGGATGTAGGTTCAGTGGACTGGATCCAAGATGGCATTCTGAGGAAGAGGCAAGATGGCATACCTCTGACAGGCCGAGAAAGCAGATATCTAGGACTTGAATTCCCTCGCTGAAGCTCCAGTGCTGATTTTAATTATTTGGTTAGATATAAGAAGGTAAGAAGAGCCCTGTCAGATCAGACAAAAGGCCCATCTAGTCCAGCATCCTGTTCTCACAGTGGCCAACCAGATGCCTGTGGGAAACCCACAAGCAGGACTTGATGGCAGAAGCACTCTCCCCTCCTGTGATTCCCAGCAACTGGTATTCAGAGAGACATGCTGCCTCTGGCAGTGGAGGTAGAATCCAGGCACTGCGGCTAGTACAGTGGTACCTCGGGTTAAGTATTTAATTCGTTCCGGAGGTCCGTACTTAACCTGAAACTGTTCTTAACCTGAAGCACCACTTTAGCTAATGGGGCCTCCTGCTGCCGCCGTGCTGCCAGAGCCCAATTTCTGTTCTCATCCTGAAGCAAAGTTCTTAACCTGAAGCACTATTTCTGGGTTAGCGGAGTCTGTAACCTGAAGCGTATGTACCCTGAGGTACCACTGTAGGTACATATATAGCAAACTCTGCATCTGGGCATATCAAGCCACCTGGCCCTTGGTCTGGATTCTATCTGAAAAATATTGAATGGTGATTGATGCAGAGTAGGGTGTAGTGAAGGACCCTTTTGGGCAGACCTGGAACAGAGACCTTATTTGCAAACAGGGCTGAGTCCCAGAGCTTGTGGCACAACTGCAAAAGTGAAGTGGGCTTTCTCCACATCACTCAGGGCTCATCCAGACGTCCTTTTGTGTAGCGCTTTCTTGGCACAGGTCCGCACTTTAAAGCTCCATGTCTGAGTAGGTTTTTTGTTGTTGTCCTGGTGCTTCCCTCAGGAAAACCCACATTTTACCACTGAATTGGGGCAAATGGCCATCCACAGAAAACCCTGGGGAGAAAGGAAGCTACCTTTCCCCAGGTACGGTGACCCAGTCCACTCTGCCACTCCTAGGAGATGCACTCCTGCAACCTCTCTGCAGGTGCTCCACCAGGATCCTCTCAGGATTGTTGCTGTGGGTGGTGGGAGCCACTGTGAGCCCTCCAGTCTGAGAGCATCCTTCCTTTGCAGCATGGCCACAAGCATCAGGTTCCTCCAGGTAACTATTTACAGAGCATCCATCCTGATCTGCTTGCGCAAAGCTTACACAGAGGTTAGGCTATGTCTGACCTTTGGTGAGCATTTGTTCATGCCACATGTTTCATTGCATTTTCCTGTCACATTCCACCCCGCAAAAGGTCTGGGTTGTGTGTGGTGTTTTTTGGGATTTGCTGCCTATTGTCTATTTTAAACTGGAACTCCCTGCCTACTGAGATTAGCAGGCTGTACTCTTTTTGGTGCCTGCTAAAAACTCTTGTTTACACAACCCAGATGCTTAGGAAGTTGAAGTAATTTTAATCTGCTTTAGTATTTTAACTTTTGCATGCTTTAACGTAGGGTTGTGATTTTTTCTTGCCATTATTATTTTATCTTTTTGTAAACTGCTCTGAAGTTTTCTTTTACCATCAGGCGGTGTATAAACTTTATGAAATGAATGAATGAAATGCTTTGATCCTCTTTAATTGTGCAAACCTAAATCTGATATATGCTTGAATTCCTCTTGCAAAATAGTGGTCGTCAGGAAGCACTCATTGATAGCCTCTGGCACCTCTCTGACACACACTCTTTAAATCCAGATACTGTTGCCCTCAAACTGCTACTTGCATTGCTTCTGTCCGTAGTCAGAGCACACCTGTCCTCAGGATGCTTCCCACACATTTGCTTGTAGGCTGCAGCATCCAACCCACCTGGACTGAGAAAGGCAACTTTCCCCTTTGCCACACCAGTCACAGACCCCCTTGCTTGGATGCTCTGAGGTATTCTGGCAAAATGCATCTGCCCCCTTGGAAAGGCACCAGGCAGGCAGGCAGGCAGGGTGTGACTGGGCGTCCTCCGTGCCTTGCTCAGCATCTCTACTGGTGGCTCGGTCAGTCCTGTATCTCCATGGAGACAGCCAATCATGGGCAGACATCTTCTTTTCTCTCTCCACCCTGAAATTCATCACTGCTTGGTCCCACTGGAGTGTTTAAAGACAAAATGCAAATTGTTGCCTGTGCTGTAATTATCGCTGTGAGGTGCAAAGGGCTGCATTTCTAGGGACATCCTAAGCTCACGATGGATCTCAGCAGTGAAACAAACAAAAAATTGGGAGGGTGTTCAGTGCCGGGATTTTCAAGAGGGGACAAGGCATAAGAGATTATGCTCCTGTGCAGAGGACATTGAAGGAGATGGAGGCCAACATGATGGGCAATGTGGTCCTAAGCCAGCCTTTCTCAACCCTGTGCCTTCCAGATGCTTTGGGCTACAGCTCCCATCACCCCACAGGCTGAATGATGTTGGGGCTGATGATGACTGTGGCAGATGGGAATCCCAATCCAAAACATCTGGAGGGCACCAGGTTGAGAGAGGCTTCCCGGTCCTGTCTCACTTCAGTGAACAAATGTGTTACTCCTCCCTGTTTTCAGCCTCCAAAGGATGAAGGCCACTGGGCTTTCACCTGCCTGAGCCTGCTCCCTGTCCACAAGGCAGAAAGGGGTGACTTTGGGAGACCACCAAGTTCTGCCTTGCCTGCCTAGCACACTCCCTTTTCCTGATGCCCACACTGCGGGTGCCCCCTTACTTTCAGCTGTATATCTCAGACTAGGAGCCATGTGGAATGTGATACTATGGAGGTGGAGCAATTTCAGTTTCTAGGAGGATGAACTGCATGCTATGCGCTATGAAAGCTTCTCTCCAGGTTAACCACTCTCCATTAATGTGTTGTGATATTTGCACTGAACTGGAAAGACCGCTAGTACATGAGCATTACTGTAAGGACATAAGGTGAGCCTGTAGCAGGACCAGGCCAATGGCCCACCCAGTCCAGCAGCCTAATTTTGCAGCAGCCCACTCAAGGCCTGTGGGAAGCCCACAAGCTGGACCTTGCCCACCTGCTGTTCTCAGCAACTAATATTCAGAAGCATAATGCCTCTACAGTGGAGGTAGAACAGAGCCATTGCGGCTAGTAGCTGTTGATTGCCTTGCGGCTGGTGAATTAGGAAGGCTCCCCAATCATATCTCACCCTCCCACCTGCAAACCCACAAGGTGGCCATAGGTAGGCTAACACCTTCCATATTCAGCATCTTAAGATAAGGATATAAGCCTGTTTTGAAGGCTTGTTGGGACGCGGGTGGCGCTGTGGGTTAAACCACAGAGCCTAGGACTTGCCGATCAGAAGGTTGGCGGTTTGAAACCCCGCAATGGGGTGAGCTCCCATTGCTTGGTCCCTGCTCCTGCCAACCTAGCAGTTTGAAAGCACGCCAAAGTGCAAGTAGATAAATAGGTACCACTCCAGCGGGAAGGTAAACGGCGTTTCCGTGCGCTACTCTGGTTCACCAGAAGCGGCTTAGTCATGCTGGCCACATGACCCGGAAGCTGTATGCTGGCTCCCTCGGCCAATAAAGCGAGATGAGCGCCACAACCCCAGAGTCGGTCACGACTGGACCTAATGGTCAGGGGTCCCTTTACCTTTACCTCTGAAGGCTTGTTAGAACTGTAGAGTTGGGAAGACCCCATGAGTCATCTAGTCCAACCCCCTGCAACTGTGGTGAAGTATGTGGAGTGTTTTAAGCACTCTAGAAGCACCCTCTAAATGCTAGCTCCTGCTTGCTATTTTTGCTGGGTCTTGTTCCGTACCCTTTCTGATTCCCTCAGTTCCCTGTACTCAGAAACGGACGGAAGTTTTCTGAGGCAGCTTTTCTCCACGAGCGCACGCAGCAAGAAGCAATCCAAGGGGGCCCTGCCCTGCCCCCCTTGGGGATACAATACTACTAATACTACTGCTTGGAAGGAGCTGACTGTGCGTATAAAGGAAGCTGCACAGTGACACAGAAAACTGCCCACCGGGGACCCCCTCCTCTCTCTACCTCAGATGCCGCCGCCGCTGTTGCTGCTGCTGTGAGCCAATCCTCAACTATCCCATATATGGTCATAGCTGTGCTTAGCAGAGCCCTGCAAAAAAAGATTCATCCGTGTGCAACTGATGCTGCAACCTATCAGGAAAGAGGCTTCTAGGAAAAACCAGGTCAGATCGTGGCAGGGTCTCCTCTCTCCCACCCCCACCGACACCCTTCCCTTCCTCCTGGAGGGTCCTCTCTCAGCTCTGCAGCTTGACCCTGGAGGTTATCTGCACAAGATTCCCTTCTGACTTCTGGCTCCAGGATACCTCTTGCTACTTGCCATACTCCCAAGGAGAGGAGGAGGAGGAGTGCTAAGAGACACCAGGGGCTGGTTCCATTGTGACGCTCTCTCCAGTGATAGTCCTCCCTCCCCAATATCTTTGGAATAATTCCCGGGAAGGAATGCAGGTGGGAGGGGGCTTGTCCCTCTCCCTGCTTTCAAGCCTTTAACAGCCACTTGGTGGATAAACATTTAGCGAGAGGAACTGTTCCTGGCATGGGGAGAAGTAGCAGCAAAAGATACCACTTGTTTATTTTCTGCATCTCAGGCTACTATTGGATGCAGAGATATGGTTGTGTTGGGGCTGGTTCCCTTCCCCCACACTTGGGGTGCCTCCAGTATTTTGCAGGAGGGATCCAAGCGGATAATGCTCAGTTAAAGCAGATTAAAGGGTTATTTAGCGGGAAGGTAAACGGTGTTTCCGTGTGCGGCTCTGGCTCGCCAGAGCAGCGATGTCACGCTGGCCACGTGACCCGGAAGTGTCTGCGGACAGCACCGGCTCCCGGCCTATAGAGTGAGATGAGCGCACAACCCTAGAGTCTGGCAAGACTGGCCCGTACGGGCAGGGGTACCTTTACCTTTACCTAAAGGGTTATTATTATTATTATTATTATTATTATTATTTATTGAATTTATATACCGCCCTATACCCAGAGATCTCAGGGCAGTTCTGTAGCTCTGGTGCAACATTCCACTTTTAAAAAAGCAACAACAGACCTTTTGCTGCAAAAAAGAGGCAGGGTGAAGGAATGATCAAGGGGAAGGTGTGTAAACAAGCAAATGAGGACCAGTGCAGGACATTGTTGTGTAACTGCCCCAGGACAGATGCTCCGACCAGACAATAAAACCCTCCCCTCCCTGTGAGCCAATCAGGAGGGATGCCCAGATCAAGCTGTCCTCCAGAGGAGGCCTTCTTCTCCCAGGGTCTGATGCTTGAAGAGACACAACACACTAGCACCCTGTTTGACACATCCCAGTTCTTTTGTTTTTCCTTTATTTGTTCAGTTTGCCCCCCCCCCTTTCCCCACCATATGTTGCACAAGTTGGCTAAAACAACAATACAAACTCAATACAATCTAATAATTAAACAGCAATCAAATGTAAGATTAATAAAATAAAAACAAGGCAAGTTAAGCATCAATGAAAGTAACCATTTCAAACCAAGTTGGGGGGTGGATAAATCTGTCATTTTCTGCTTCTCATCCTCCCCCCATTTTCAGTCCTCCCCATTTCCCACATAAATTTGCTTTAAATAAATAAGTAAAAGACCTAACCATTCACCAATATTTTAGTGCCCGTGTCTCATAATAAAAGGTAAAGGTACCCCTGCCCGTACAGGCCAGTCTTGACAGACTCTAGGGTTGTGCGCCCATCTCACTTAAGAGGCCGGGGGCCAGCGCTGTCCGGAGACACTTCCGGGTCACGTGGCCAGCGTGACAAAGCCGCATCTGGTGAGCCAGAGCCGCACACGGAAATGCCGTTTACCTTCCCGCCAGTAAGCGGTCCCTATTTATCTACTTGCACCCGGAGGTGCTTTCGAACTGCTAGGTTGGCAGGCGCTGGGACCGAGCAACAGGAGCGCACCCCGCTGCGGGGATTCGAACCGCCGACCTTTTGATCAGCAAGCCCTAGGCGCTGAGGCTTTTACCCACAGCGCCACCCGCGTCCCTTGTGTCTCATAATAGATACATTTTAATGTAATTTTGCCTAATGTTTGCATTTTTGCAAATTATTTCCCATAATATAATGCATTTCTGTATGTTATTTTCACGAATATATGCATTTTTATGCACATTTCCCCCCAGTTCACACATTTTTGTACTCCTGTTTTGGTTGGAGAAGTGCACCACAAAATTCAGAGAATTGCGAATTTCAAAGGATAGCTGCGTTTCCATTCACATATTGTTTCAGGAAGTATGAATTAGATAGGTTTGCATTAACATGCAAGCCAAAACAAATTTCTCTCCCATCCTTAAACAAAATGCAAAATATTTTCAAGTCAGCTTACGGGCCAAAGGCTGGTCTAAATAAAAAAATCATTTGGCTACTAGCCAAAGGCCATCGGAAATGGAACTAGCCAGGTTCCCTTGTCAAGGAGTTCCAGAGCCTGGGAGCAGCCACCAAGAAGACTCTCCCTTGAGTTCCACTAGATGTGCTTCGGATATCGGTGGGACAAAAAAAGACAAGCCTCTCCTGGCAAACTTGTATGGGAAAATGCAGTCTTTCCCATGCGTGTGTATCTTTATTATTATTATTTTTTATTTGATTTTCAAAAAAGAGAGAGAAAGAGAAAAAAACAAAGAAGAAAGGTGGCAAAGTTACATCTAAATGTCCTACACATTCACATATTGAGATTACTCTGAATCTCCTGACTTCCCCCATCCCATCTGTGGGTCCTCTTAATTCTGTTTTCATCTGCATATCAGTACTCTCCAAAATTTTCGTTTTCCTAAGTTATCTATAGTTTCTATTACAATACAAGTGTATTTAAAATCCTGCTAATGTTTTAACCTGTTTACAATAATTTTGCATATGCATTATAAACATTTCCCATTCTTTTATAAATTTCTTGTCTTCTTGGTTCCTAAGCTTCCCAGTTAATTTTGCCATTTTGGCATAGTCCATCAACTTGGTCTGCCATTTTTCTTTTGTCTGGGTTGTCTCTTCCTTCCATCTCTGGGCTAGCAATATCTGGGCAGCCGTTGTAGTACAGTGGTACCTCTAGTTACAAACTTAATTCGTTCCGAAGGTCTGTTCTTAACCTGAAACTGTTCTTAACTAGAGGCATGCTTTCGCTAATTGGGCCTCTTGCTGCTGCGCCGCCGGCACACAATTTCTGTTCTCATCCTGGGGCAAAGTTCTCAACTCAAGGTAACTCTTCCAGGTTAGCAGAGTTTGTAACCTGAAGTGTTTGTAACCTGAGGCCTTTGTAACTCGAGGTACCACTGTATACATAAATAATTTATTCTGTTCTTTTGGAATCTCGGTACCTATAATTCCTAGTAAAAAAGCTTCTGGTTTTTTTAACAAAGATTAATTTAAACATTTTTTCATTTCATTATATATCATTTCCCAGAATTTTTTGATTACATTACAGTTCCACCACATATGATAAAAGGTACCCTCTTTTTCTTTACATTTCCAGCATATATGTTACTTGTTCTATACATTTTTGATAGTTTAACTCTGGTTAAGTACAACTGATACATCATTTTCATGCAGTTTTCTTTCAATTATGAGCATGCCATAAATTTCAGATCGGTTTTCCATAGCCTCTCCCAATCCGCCATTTGTATATTATGTCCCACATCTCTCACCCATTTTATCATCACAGATTTTACCTATTCATCTTTCGTATCCCATTCCAGGAGCAAATCATACATTTCAGACAGTAGTTATTTTCCAAAATCTCTTTTTGAAATTTTGATAATTCATAACTAAAACATTTCTTTTTATCTGCTTTTAAAAAGCAATTTAATTGATGGTATTTTAACCAATCTGTTACCTGTTCTCTCACCTCTTTAAAATCTTTTAGTTTTACTTGGTTTTCTACCTTGGTTAACCTCTATATGTTGGCCAGTTTGTCCTCATATTTACTTTCTTCACAGACAGTGCTTCTAACAGGGAAAGCCACCAGGGTGTTTTTTGTTCTAGTAAATCTTTATACTTCTCCCATACTTTAAAATATGATTTTCTTATTATATGATTCTGAAAGCCTTTGTGTACCTTCACTTTGTCGTACCATAAATATGCATGCCATCCAAATCTATTATTATGTCGTTCTAGATCTAACACACCTCCATTTTTCAAAATTATCCAGTCCCGGATCCAGCAAATGCAAGATGCCTCATAGTATAATCTCAAATCTGGCAGAGCGAAACCTCCTCTTTCTCTCGTATCTGATAGTAATTTATATTTTATTCTTGGTTTCTTCCCTTGCCAGATAAATCTAGAAATATATTTTTGCCATTCTTTGAAGCATCCCATGTGTGTGTGTCTACTGTAAATTTTGGAAAGTTGTTGGTCGATTTGGAGATATCACCAAACTCGGCACAAGAGTTCATGGGGTGGGGGCAGTGGTCTTTGTAGACTGGTATGCCAGGCACCATTTGAATCAAGATGGTGGACTGAAATATGAGTTTGGCGTGTTATCACCTGATTTTTGGTGTGATTGGCCAAACTGCACTAATTTGGATAGCTCTGAAGACATTGTCACCACATTTGCTGGGACGTCACCAAATTTGGCATAATGGTCCAGACCAATGTGCAGCAATTCACACAGTTCTGAAAATATTGTTGCCCAATCTTCTGTGACGGTTCCAATCTGTACCAGTATAGATACATTTGAAAGTATCCGGGCCCAACTCAAAATGAGGGTTCCTGAGGGGGAGACAATCTTCCTATGTGTTTGGTGCCGGGCTCCATTTTGAATCAGCACGGCAGCCTGGCGCATGGCTTTGGCATGACTTTGCCCAATCTGGCATTGTGCGTCCAAGCTTCTTGGCTGAGTGGGGAATTGAACCCTGGTCTCCCAGGTCCTAGCCCAAAACTAATCACTACACCACACTGGTTTTCCACTGTAGGATTTTGTAGGTCATGACTAGCACCTTGAATTGTGCCTGGAAAACAGATGGGTCACCAGTGATGCCATTGTTTTAATGCAGAGTGTCATATGTTTCTTATAATTTGCCTGACTCAATAGCCTGGCTACAACATTCTGAACTTGCTGAAGTTTTCGAACAGCCCCGTGTAGAGGTTATCACTGTACTCTAAATTAGATTGTTTATTGATTACATTTGTTAGATGCCTGCTACTACTAAAAAAACACACGAGATAGTGATAGCCACCAACTTGAATGGCTTGGATTAGGCAAATTCACGGAGGGCAAGTGCCCTCTGACTTCCGGATGCCTGAAAATAGATGGATCAGAATCATAGCTGTCAACCTTCCCTTTTTTTGCAGGAAATTCCCTTATTCCAGCGCCGTTTCCCGTTGCTTCCCACTGCTATCCCGGATTGTTAGATATCCCGTAGACTGTCCCCGGGACAGGTGAGGCTGCTGGTCCCTTATTTTCGAGGCTGCTGATCCCTTATTTTCAAATCTGAAAGTTGACAGCTATGATCAGAATCCCACCACTTTTTGCTTCATTCTGTAGAAATGAGCATTTAAAAAACTCATAACTACAGTATGTCCTCCTGCACCCTCTGCTGGTCTCGCCTTGGTCATGACATCCTTTCAAATATGGCTCTAGCTTGGAGGTTCTGTTTTGAAAAGAGAGGGGTATTTTGGAAAAATAAGAGGCAGGACTGCCTCCTGCTGCTGCCGAAGGTCAGCAAGCAACTGCAGAATGTCTAGAGCAGGATGAAAACTACCTAGCTTCAAGATGTATTTGATAACTCATCTTGTCTAGAACTGTAATCAGGTAACAGATTACTGCATTGTACCCAATGCAGACTCTCCGGCTTCATAACTAGCCAATCTCTCTCTCTCTCTCCCCTGCCTCCCATTTACTATATAATCTGGTGAAGAGTTCTGGAGAGCTCAAAAACTGGCATACCCTTTTGTGGCCTAATAAAAGTCACATTTTGACATTTTTCTTATGGGCTCACACAGCTACTTCTACTTTTCAATTCAGTATTGATCCAGTGTCATGGCAAATCAAGTGTCTTAGAATTTAAGCTTCTAATGTAGTAGATTATTTACTTTTCTTGTGGAAGGGCTGAATGTTCAGTCCTTGTCATCTCCAAGTCAGGACCCTTGCCTGAAACCAGGGAAGCCAGCCAGGACAGTACTTAGGGAGGTGGACCAATGGCCTGACTCTGTGTAAGGCAGTTTCCCCTTCCCAATTTCTGTTTTAGGAAACATTCAGGGCAGCTAACAAATATTTAAGAAGGCATGGAATGCTTAAGATACAGACAATGAAACATGGATGAGGCAAAATGTAATGAGTTATTTTAAAAAATTTATCTTCCACATTTTTAAAGCAAGCTGTAATGGGTCACACAAGTTTAGAAAAATAGGAAAATAATGTGACAAAACTATACACACAGGAATTACTTAAAAGCAGCCACCACTTTAATATTGCACCAAGAACCTGAATTAATGTACGGTATGTCCACCAAAATAAAACAGAACTAATAAATATACTAATTATAACAATAGCAGTAACCCTGAAGACAACATAAGAGGGTAAACCAGACTGTGTGTCACAGGAGTGTGCCAATCAGTGATCACACACGTCAAAGATGGAGTTAACTATTTATTAGCAAAAACATGACCTCCACAAACTTGGCTGAGTGTCAGGCCTAATGAGCAGAGCAGCTCATTCCCAGTGGTCTTTCTTCATGAAATCAGTTGTCAAGACTTTTTCCAAGCAATTGGTTCTGGGAGACAAGGGAGGAGACCCTCGTGACTCCACCAGCCCAGCTGATCTCATTCCCTCATTCCACTCTCCTGCTTCAGCTTCTGCTCCTGCTTCTTGACTGCTCTCTGCCACAGACTCTCCCAGCTCACTAAGCCCTGTTACCTCTTCAGCTTCCTCCTTCCAGTCTTTTCTTTTCTTTCCCCTCTTACTATTCATCATTCTCCCACCACCACTCCTGGGCTCTGAGCCTTCATCCCTTGGTGGTTCTCCAGCTGCTTCCTCCCACCATTCCTCTGCGTCCAACCAGTCCATGACACCAGAGGCGTAGCAAGGTCAGGTGGTACCCAGTGCGATTTTTTTTGGTCGTCACCCCACATTGCATTTTTGGGAACGTTGCCCTGAGTTGTTGACCTTTTTTTAGAGAGGGTTGGCCCGCCGGGGGTGCCAACGCCACCTGGCAATCGCAATAAACCAACCACCGATCGCATAAAAGCGCCCATCGGTGATGCAACCACCACCCAGGGGGTGCAAATAGCGCCTGCCAGCGGTGCCAGGCTGATTGTTGGACGTATTTGTGCAATCAGCGGGCAGATTTTCACAACGACGATTGCTCAAATTGTGATCTGCCGGCCGGGGGTGAGAGCACCACCACACCAATCCGCACGGGGGGGATTTTTTCACACACACACCCAGGCATGACACCCGGGCCTGACTGCACCCCCCTTGCAACGCCCCTGCATGACACCCTGATTCAGGGTGATTGTTTGTAGCAAAACACAATTGCAGTACCAAGTGTGGAAAAACAACGTGGGATGGAGACTTCTAAGGGCTATTGTGGCTTTAACAGAAAAATTCCTCTTTGCAGATTCAGCTCATTTTATTCCTTCCTGTCCAATGCAGTTGTGGGAGGAGTGATGAATAATCTCTTAATTAAAACAAAATTTTTCCCCCCTTTCCAGTAGCACCTTAAAGACCAACTAAGTTAGTTCTTGGTATGAGCTTTTGTGTGCATGCACACTTCTTCAGATACACTGAAACAGAAGTTGCCAGATCCTTCTATATAGTGAGAAGGTGGGGAGGGGTATTACTCAGAAGGGTGGTGGGAATGGGTGATTGGCAGATAGCTGTGATGAGCCTGTTGACGACTCTTAACGACTGCAATAGGTCTTACAGGAAAAAGCAAGGGGTGAGAAGGTGAAAAATGGCTTTGTCATGTATAATGAGATAAGAATCCAATGTCTTTGTTCAGACCAGGTCTCTCCATGGTTTTAAGTTTGGTAATAAGTTGCAATTCAGCAGCTTCTCTTTCCAGTCTATTTCTGAAATTCCTTTGTAGTACAACAGCTACTTTGAGATCTTGTATAGAATGTCCTGGGAGATTGAAGTGTTCTCCTACTGGTTTCTCTGTCTTGTGATTCTTGAAGTCAGATTTATGTCCGTTTATTCTTTGGCGTAAGGTTTGGCCTGTTTGTCCAAATTAATCGCTTAATTAGTCCTCTTCTATTGAGAGACAATTCACCACTGATCCCCCAGTTTGCACTCCACAGGAAGCAATAAAAAGGGCCAAATCTGAAAGTAAAAAAAAACTTTTAACTAATATTGCAAGGGAACTTTGCTCCATGGGACAAACTGTTGAGTATACATTATAGATAGATATTGGCTGTAGCAAAAGGTGTTGCCAAACATAGCTACACAGTGCTTGCATTTTAATTCTGCATCTAGCTGATGGGTGAAAAGCAATGCCTTTTCTCTGCTGAAAGACTGTAATATAAAAACAAAAATAATCTGCACCACCACCCTTGCATCCTCCTTCTTCCATGCTCTTGGGGAATGTGTGTGCTTTGCTGGCAGAGAAAATGATCCAGTAGCCAATGATCTATTGACCTCCAGAAGTGGAATGGGGACAACAAAACACAATCCACCTTAATTGCTAATGCTTTGGAAGGTGGATCCTGCCTCCCCTACCCCAACAGTCAGAGATCCTGGATTCCCTTGGCCTCACAAATTATATGATTCAATTAATCTTTCATAAATATTTCAAGGCTTCAGAGGATCATGGAAAGGGGAGTGGGAAATGTTGCGGGATTTTTAATTGATAGCTCTCTCTCCCCCCCCTTTCACAAACCTGTTGGTAACACCAGTCTGCACTTTAAAGTGCCTTGTCTAAGTGGGTATTGTTGTTGCCCTCCACAACCCCGCTCTTTGACAGAGCAAATGGCAATCCACAGAAAACCCGAATTGCTCTTTGTTCATATTCAGTGTTACAGAGCAGGTTTTTGAAGGGGAAAGCACTGGAATTGTCTCATCAAAGCTAATGCACCAGCCAGCCCTGGTATGCACACACACTCACAATGGTGTAATGGTAAATTTTGAAGTGCAAGAGTTCATCATGACAGCCCCCCCCCCCACATGGCAGTCCAAAAATGCAGGCAGCTGGGTTAATTACACTTGATATACACCAAGAGCCTTGGCCAGTACAGCTCAGGATTGTCTACACCAACCTTCTTTGGGTCATCAGATGTTGCTGGACTACGCTTTCCATCAGGAGTGCCAACTTGAATAAAATATGGGCGGGGGGGAGGGGGTCAGGTAAGCCAAGCCCTGCATAATCAGCCACAAGACAATGCGCATGCACACCATTTGAATGGCAATGCCCATTAACTTGGGGGGGGGAGCAGCCTCCTCAAATACTTTATTGGGGGGAGCTGAATGGACCTTGACCCCTAGGAGTTGGCTCCTGTGACTCCCAACCTCCTGGACTACTGGCTAAGGTGGCTGGAGCTGGTGGGAGCTGCTGTCCAATAATACCTGAGGACCCAAAGCTAAAGGAGGCTTGTCCACAGGGGCCAGCACCATCTCTCCAGAGGTTTCCTGGTCCCATGCCAAGCTGCCACCAGGTGCTGTATCCCTGAGCTACGGTCCTTCCCACTAAATTCTGCATGTGCTTAGTGAACGTATGAAGCCTTCAGACACTGAGTCTGTCGTGCCCCAAATTTCCTACTTTGTCTAGGGTCTCAGGCAGGGAAGGGTCTCTTGCATCCCCTGTGACTGCACCCTTTTAATTAGCGATATCAGAGATGAAACTGGATGTCTTCTGCATGCAGAACAGCTGTTCTTTGCCTGAGTGATGGGCCCTTCCCTAGCCCCTAGTCTTTATGGCTGTCCTCAGGGAGATGCCCCTTTTTGCCATTTCTACTGTCTCGGTTGCTTTAATGTTTCTCTGTGACATTTCAAACAGGATTGGCTGACTTTGGGGGGCCAGCGGAGGTAGCCCGGCCCCCTCCTTCTGTTCAAATAGGTCCCTTTTGGTTATAAAAGAAGCTCCCCCTCAAAAAAAATATATGTCTCTGTAACCTTCAGGATAGGCTGTTGCAGCAAAGCACTGAGGAGGAAGGGGGGGGGAATCTTCCATATCATGGGCAGTTGCCATGGAAATGCTTCACATTTGTTTCTGAAATCTGCTTCTCCCTCTTTTTAAAGATCATGACGACAGATTTCTCACAAAAGAAACTGTATCTCCTTCCCTCTGTCTGAACCTTGTGTAGTGATGGAGCAGGTGAGACTTCGGTCCTGCCCAGGAGCTGAGTGGAGAGTGAAGCTGCCTGGTCTCAGAGGGCTCCTGCTGATTGTGACAACAGTGGGGCAAGGGAAGAGGTAGTTGATTTTCCTCACACTCAAAGGGTGGGAAGGACCAGGCCATCCAACTGGCATGGATTCCTTAAAGGATCAGAGTCAAAAGGGAAGATACATTGCCCATCCAGTAACCTTCAAGTCATGGGGTATCTACAGGACCTGCTTCTGTTGCCTTTGCTTGTTTATTAACAACAAAGTAGTTTATTGAATTTACTTTTCGCTTTAGAATTTCATCAACCAAAGGGCCCTTCCCCAAGGAAGTTACAGAGCAAATGCTGACACTTGAAAAGGCATTGAGGAAGGAAAGGAGAAACAAAACAAGGGAGTGTGCAGGAGCCCAGCCTTCCCAAACCGGGTGCCCTCCATATACTTTTTGACTACAACTCCTACACTGCCCCCAAGGGATGGGCAGTAGATTGGGGAAGCTTGCTCGAGATCCTGTATTGGGCATTAAATTCGTGTGAGCCAGTGTGGTGTAGTGGTTAGGAGCGGTAGTCTCGTAATCTGGGGAACCGGGTTCGCGCCTCCGCTCCTCCACATGCAGCTGCTGGGTGACCTTGGGCCAGTCACACTTCTTTGAAGTCTCTCAGCCCCACTCACCTCACAGAGTGTTGTGGAGGAGGAAGGGAAAGGAGAATGTTAGCCGCTTTGAGACTCCTTCGGGTAGTGATAAAGCGGGATATCAAATCCAAACTCTATACCATCATTTCCCTCAGTCTTGACACAACCACACACCCTATCTTGTGGGTTCCCATCCACCTGTTCTGTTGCAGAACTTGGAATCCCAACTTCCATTTTGGAAAAAGAGTCCAGAGTTTACTTTACCCAGAACTCCTATTTGCTCTGTTGCCATTCCTTGCCCAAATATTCCAGCCAGATTCAAGCAGGAGGAGGGTCTCACCTCCAAGGCTCATCTCCAAGGCTCTGTTAACTAGCCAGTGTGGTGCAGTGGTTAGAGTGTGGGACTAAGATCTGTGAGTCCAGGATTCAAACTCCCACTCAGCCATGAAACTCATTTGGGCCAGTCACTCACTCTCATCCTAACCCACCTCACAGGGTTGTTGTGAGGAGAGAAGTATGTACTGTACACCATTTTGAGCTTCTTCGAAGAAAGGTGGGCTATAAATGTAATGTAATGTGACTTTAGTCAGGAGTCAGCCCACTGCATATCTGCAGTGCCAACACAGCCTTAGACTGGAAGTCAAGACTGCCTCTCAGCATGTGCAGAGACACTGCCTTTACTTTAAAGCACGCATGGGGAACCTCTGCCTCTCCACGTGGGGCCGGCCTACAATTCCCATCAGCCTCGGCAAGCATGGCTAGTGGCCAGGGGTGGTGGGGTTGTAGTTCAACGACATCTGGAGGGCCAAAGGTTCCTTAAAGGTAAAGGTACCCCTGACCACTAGGTCCAGTCGCAGATGACTCTGGGGTTGCGGCACTCATCTCACTCTATAGGCCAAGGGAGCCGGCGTTTGTCCGCAGACAGCTTCCGGGTCATGTGGCCAGCATGACTAAGCCGCTTCTGGCAAACCAGAGCAGCGCACGGAAACGCCATTTACCTTCCCGCCGGAGTGGTACCTATTTATCTACTTGCACTTTGACATGCTTTCAAACTGCTAGGTTGGCAGGAGCTGGGACCGAACAACGGGAGCTCACCCTGTGGTTGTAGGTCAGTGGGGGAGCACATGTTTTGCATGCAGGAATCAATCAATCCATGGCATCTTCCAGACAGATCTGGGAGAGACCCCTATCTGAAACCCCAGAGAGCTGCTGCCAGTCAGTGTTGGCAGTACTAAGCTAGATTGAGCAATGGACTGACTGGGGATAAAGCAGCTTGCTCTGCCCCTCTGCCCCTTTCCACAGCATGTAGCTGTGACTGTGTGTGAGTATCAGGCTAAAGAAGGGCTGGAACGAACCCTGATCAGGGAGAGCTGAGGCTTTTTAGAGGATGTCTTTCCAACTCTGTCTAAGGGCTTCTGGGTCCTGAGGGCAGCAACTGAGCCTCGGCACTGGGGCTGGCAGTCTGCTGCAATTACTTTCCTCCAAGCACTATGCATCTGTCTCCAGCACTGTGACTTATGAGCATCCCTTGTTGTCCAAAAACAAAAGGGTCGGGCGGGAGAGCCCTTCAGGCAAGCAGGCTGGGACTTGCCTGATGCCAGGCGGGCACCGTGCCCTGGCAGCTCTCCTTTCAGCCTTGGTCTGGGCTGAGGAACAGGAGCAAAAGGCAGAGCCCCACCTGGAGCAGTGTGCGCTGACAGGCACTCGCTGCAGCCAATGAGGCTGAGAGGCAGGCCAGTGGGGCCCCTCCCTTCTCCCTGTTAGGAGGGGCACATACTGATACAAGAGGAGGCGGAGAAGCAATTCAGAAGGCAGAGCAGGTGAAGGAGGAGGAAGAAGGTGCCAAGCAGCAGCAGCAGCAGCAGCAGCAGCAGCAGCAGCAGCAGCAGCAGCAGCAGCAGCAGCAGCAAGAGGAGCAGTCAAAACAGCAGGCAGCATCTCCTTCAGTGGATGGCTTAAGCGCTCCCTCCTGCTCTTCAAACTTCGCACCTGAGGTGGGCATCCCCTGGGGGCAGGCAGACCCACCAAGGTAAGCAACAGCCCTGGTGACCCCATCAGTCCCAGAGGTTTGGGAAGAGCAATGGGGTGTGTGTGTTTGCTTGTGTGTGTGTGTTGATGCTTTTACAAGGAAGGCAATCCCTATCAACAGTGCTGCATTTATGGCATCTGCCTTGTCCTCTCTCTTCTGGTCAGGGCATCTCCTGTTGTCTATCCTTTAATTCAGGGGGATGCAGGTATCACCCAGGTGTCTAGCAAGCACACAGCTTCAAAGTGAGGTCCACTCACCTGTTTCACCACGATTATGCCAGGAAAGCTGTCTTACCCCAAACCGATGGAAAATACCAGATGCTTTTAAAATATGCTCAATTCCTCGGCAGAGAAGTGAGTGGGTGGGTGGGGGGTTGGGATCAACTTTTATTGGAAGTCCGGCCACCCTAATCCCAAACAGATAGGAGTGGGATGGTTTCCCTTGCCTGGGAGGAAAAGCTCTCTGCACATGCTTAGGGATACCCATGACCTGATGCTTCTACCATTGCATGTTCTAGGGCTGGCATGTGAAATTCAAAATGGGTTCTGCACATTGGCTCAGATGAAACCCTCCTTACAGTCCACCCCACTGGCATACTCCCTCCATCCAAACCCCTTGCTGCCCCTGTAGCAATCCCCCCTTCCCAAATTATCACTCTTCCCCTCTCTCTTCAACACCCCCTTTCAAAAAGGAAACAGACTTTGTGGATTCCGTGTCTGAGCGTATAAAATCTCAGAGTGGCTGGCACTGCAGTGGAGGGGGGGGCGGTGGTGGTAGAGGGAGAACGTTCCTGCCTTTAGGAGCTAGCAGATGGGGAGAGGGAGGAAGGAAGCGAAGGGGGAAGTGTGTGATGTGGCCTCCTCTCTGGGCAGGGAGAGGGAACCGGCAATTCAGTTTTGCAGTTTGACTGTGGTCTCCAAAGACTGAGGGGGAATCCTCGTGCCCATTCTGCACTGATTTCCAACACTGCACAGACAAAAATAGGAATGCCTGCCTGTACTTGCAACACCCCCCATTCTCACGCAGCAGCACCTGAACACCCCACCATTCAACCCCCACAGGTTGCTGGAGGTGGCTGTGTTCCTTTACTTTGCAGTGACCTCTCCTGTGACAGCCTCTGAATCAGGCGCTGCTAAGCAAAGTGGCCCTGGCAGTTTCCTAAGAACATGCAATAGAGCATTTAATCTTGGGATGAATCTGCCTGGACTTGTGAAAAAGCGGGTGCTCGACACATTCACATTCAGCAATACTGGATAGGTGTTTGGAAGGGTTCGAAAGGAGACAGGGCCTGGGCATTTGAGGCTGCCGTGCATGTGTTGATACACCCACGTAAGGTCTCCATTCTGCCTACAGAGACCTAATGACCCAAAAGAGGGGGGCTGAACCCTGAAGAGCAGAAGTATGGCCAGGATTTGTTGGGAGGGAAAAGGTGAATCCTGACATTTCCCTTAAAAGGGCTAATGATTTATCTGGGAGAAGTACCAGAAGACAAGGGCACTTAAATAGGAACACTTAGTGTGCACATATTAATCTCTTGGAGCTAAAGCCTTGGCACATCGGTTGAGGCCAGTGGCTTTGTGCACTCACAAACATTGTCTTACTCATTCAAGTGAACAACTGGAGAGGTCAGTAGACTGTTGCCCTTTTAGGATTCCCTCTCTGTCCTCCATAAAAATACAGTTTCAGATATCCTTGCAAGCAAGTCTGCAAAACCTACTAGACAACGCAGGGCTGACTGAAGCCATTTACGGCACACCAATGGCCTGAGGAGAGGGAAAGTGCCAACTCTCTTTCAGAACGCAAAACACTTCTCTGCTTGGAAGCAGCCCTGGTCTTCCAGAGGTTTGTCTTATTCACCATAGGTGCGTATTTACAAGCCAGAACTAAGACCAGAGTAGCAGGCATCAAATAAAGACCAGTCTTCTGCAAAATAGAACCCACAGTCAGAGTTGTGAGGGGTTTCGTAAGGGATCAAGCATTTTTGTGAAAGGAAGAAGTGGGGGGTTTGGAGCTCTGGGTTCAGTCCTCCAACCTTGGAAGAAATCTTGGTGTGCCTCTGAGCTCACAATTTCTCCCATTCATTTCAAATAAGCCTGTGCAGGAGAACTTCCCAGTGGGTTGTGGCTCATGTTTATTATTAGCACATATGACTGGGGCTATTTGGACTTTCTACTTTCACTATGGGACGCGGGTGGCGCTGTGGGTAAAACCTCAGCGCCTAGGACTTGCCGATCGCATGGTCGGCGGTTCGGATCCCCGCGGCGGGGTGCGCTCCCGTCGTTCGGTCCCAGCGCCTGCCAACCTAGCAGTTCGAAAGCACCCCCGGGTGCAAGTAGATAAATAGGGACCGCTTACCAGCGGGAAGGTAAACAGCGTTTCCGTGTGCTGCGCTGGCTCGCCAGATGCAGCTTGTCACGCTGGCCACGTGACCCGGAAGTGTCTTCGGACGGCGCCGGCTCCCGGCCTCTTGAGTGAGATGGGCGCACAACCCTAGAGTCTGTCAAGACTGGCCCGTACGGGCAGGGGTACCTTTACCTTTTTTACTTTCACTACTGAAAGGCTGTTGGTCTCCATTCTCCTAGAGGCAATCTTGTCCTCAGCAGGTTTGCTTGGAGGAAACTTTCATTGATTTTGTGGGACCTCTGCGCAAGAATCCTTAGGAGGGCAGCTGCCTTAGGTTGACTCCCTTCTCTGCAAATAGAGAAATAGCGGAGGCAGATTAGGAGAGTGTGACTGGTTTGGTCACAGTGGGTGCAGAGCCTCAGGGGCGCCGCAGGGGGTGCTGCAACCATGATATAGAATAGAAGGTGAGAGGTGGGGTGGACCGCTGAATTTTGGCATCGCACAGGGTGCCGCTAAATTTTAAGACCCCAAGATCTGCCACCGGGAATAGGATGGGGAAGTGGGAGGTGGCCAAACAGCAGCTTCCAGAATAAAAGCCCACCACTTTGCAAAATCCACCTCCAAGGGGAGGATAGCAGGCTGGAGCAAAGTATTTTTTGCTTTAAATCTAATGAGGAAGTGGTAGGGGTGTTGTTAGGCAAGGACCTGGGCCCTGGGCCTTTTGCACCAGGATTGTCTGACCCTGCCCATTTTAAATATAAGCAGAAAATCAGTTTATATGTGCATCCTTACATTAAAAAATTAGCATATGCATATGTTATGCAAATGTGTGTTATAGACTGGCTGAGTCCCACGTCCTTTAATGACTTAGCAACACTCCTGAGGAAGTTGCCTGAGACCAGTTAGAAAAATGAGCAAGAAAAGCAGGGATGGGGGAGATTTTGGAGGTGGGCAGGATGTGCTTGCAGGTGGGGGCTCAATACTGTGAACAAGTTATTGAGATACACCTCAGGCATGGATTTCCCCCATAAAGGCTAAATAGGGTGGGGAAAGAGAGAGATGCAGGCTGGCATTTTGATGACATTGACATCATATAGGTGCTACATAAAACTTGGATGCATGAGGGGCTCCTATCCCATAGTAAAGAATCATCTTATAAGATGTGGTGATACCTGGCTTGCCAAGGAGTACATGTGAAAGGGATTTGGGTGCCTTAGTGGACCACAAACTTAGCATGAGCCAACAGTGATGCAGCAACAACAAAAGCTAATGCCATTTTTGGCTGCATCAACAGAAGTATAGTGTTCTGATCAAAGGAAGTAATAGTTCCACTCTCTTGTGCCTTGATCAGGCCACACCTGGAGTACTGTGTCCAGTTCTGGGCACCACAATTCAAGAAGGCTATTGACAAGCTGGAACATCTGCATAGGAGGGCGGCTAAGATGATCAAGGGTCTGAAAACTAAGCCTTAAGAGGAATGGTTGAGGGAGTTGGGTATGACTAGCCTGGATAAGAGGAGACTGAGAGGAGATATGAGAGCCATCTTCGAATATCTAAAGTACTGCCACATGGAAGATCATGCAATCTTGTTTTCTCTTGCTCTGGAGACAAGGACTTGGATTCAAGTTACAAGAAAGGAGATACAGTGGTACCTCGGGTTACATACGCTTCAGGTTACATATGCTTCAGGTTACAGACTCCACTAACCCAGAAATAGTGCTTCAGGTTAAGAACTTTGCTTCAGGATGAGAACAGAAATCGTGCTCCGGCGATTTCAGGTTAAGAACGGACCTCCAGAACGAATTAAGTACTGAACCCGAGGTACCACTGTACTGACTAAACATCAGAAAGAAAGAAGTTAAGAGCTGTTCAACTGCGCAATGGACTCCCTCAGAAGGTGGTGGCCTCGCTTTCCTTGGAGGTTTAAAAACAGAGGTTGGATGGCCATCTCTCATGGATGCTTTAGCTGAGATGCCTGCATTGCAGGGGGCTGGACGAGAGGACCTATGCGGGTCCCTTCCAATTCTACAATTTTATGATTCTGTGAAATGGGGAAGATTACTTTAAGGGCTTTTACCAGACACAGACACAGGGAGAGTGGAAGAACTTCAATAAATTATTTCCCTCCATGGGTGGATGTTGAGGAAGTTTCTCTTCCTATCAGAACAGGGTCCCAGCAAACAAAAGAGGCAGAAAGCATAATCTTTGGCGTTTGTATAATGCTTTAAGAGTCTCCAGTGTCCATGCGTTATCTTGTAATCCTTACAGTGACGGATGGGGGAGAAGTTCGATTCAGGCCTCATCCAAACCTCTGCTTGTCGGGTGCCTAGAAAGCACAGGTTCCAGTGGTTTGCCCCATGTCCTTGCTCCTTTCCCAGGGAAAACTTGCTCTTTAGCTCTAAATCAGAGCAACTGTCAATCCAGAGAAAACACAAATTGCCATTTGCTGTGATTGAGCACTAAAGAGTAGGGGAAAGCAGCAGGACAAGAGGAAGTGTGGCTAAGCCCTCAGCTCTCATTATAAAACCAAATGTATCAAATTCACACTTTCCAAACAGCATGAGAATCAAAATACAGAACCACCCTTCAAAATTCACACATAGCCGAATTTTGCAATGCAATTCTCTAACTAACTGATGATTACAAAAATGCATATATTAGGGAGAGATGGGTATAAAAATGAATATAATACCAGTGAAAGCAACATACAAAGTGCATTATAGTAGGAGAAATTGCTTGCAAAAATTACATAAGTTAAAACTGTAGGCAAAAATGTATTTGTTGGGAGAAATTTGCACTAAAATGCTGAAGAATTTCCACGAGGATTTGAAAAAAGAAGAAATCTCAGAAATTGCTGCATAAACCAGGAGAAGTGCATGTAAAATTGGAAAAATGAGAAACTGGGAAAAGGGAAACTGACAGATCCTTCCATCCTTACAACACCTCTGCAAGGCAGATCCGTGTTGTTCTACTGTTGCAGATGGGGCAGAATGGTTTCTCTAAGCCAGCCTCCCCTAAGCTGGTTCACCATAGATGTTTGGCTGGGGCAGATGAGAAATGTAGCCAAAACAGCTGGAGGACACCAGGTTGGGGGTGGCCACATTCAGCTGTGTCTCTCCTCTGATCTGATGCAAACTCTCCAACTCCCCCCTTGTCATTGAGGGTTGTCACTCTTGGTAGTTACCTCTGCATCTGATGTAGCAACTCTGGTATATGTAAGGAATTCATAGCCAACCTAGTTTAACTGTAGTTAACAGTCCTAATGGTTTTGTGGCACTGGTGGAGAACTGTGCCTTGCATCCAATTATCATCTGACATCCCGGTTAGTGTTTCCTTCTGTTTGTTGCTGTGATAAACTTACAGCTTGTTGAGGGCAATGGACATTTCTTGTCCTCTAAGGTTTCCCATAATGCAATTCCATTTTCATAAGCCATCTCTGGCCCAGGTTGAGATTCTCACCCACCTATATTGGAGCTTCCTTTTTCCTACTGGGGGTTCTGGGAAGAGGAAGGGGTTGAAACCTCACTGACCTGCCTTCTCCATCTTTGAGGTGTTGGTTTATTAGGTATAATGAAGGTGGTGGTGGTGGTGATTTTAATCCTAAGGTCACAGGGTGGGTTGCAAGAATTTAAAATGCAACATTAAAAACAGTTTAGGGCAACTTAACGATCACAGAAATAGAGTGGGTCCCAAAAATGTAGATTTCAGGTGTCAAAGGCCAGGGTGAAGACAGATACACTCCTGTGAGGAGGACATTCCACAACTTAGGGGCTGCCACAGAGAAGGCCCTATTCCAAGCCGCTGCCACTCCTGAGCTTCTGAGGGCAGCAGAACTACCTGCTTTGCTGATCTTAACACCCAAGGGGGTCTGTAGGGAAGGAGGCGGTCTTTCAGATATTTGGAGGGCTTTAATACAAACACTTTGAACTGGGCCTGGAATTGAAATGGCAATCGATGCAGCTGTATTAAAACAAGGGTTATCTGAGATCTAAATAGAGCACCACCCACTAATCTGGTCGCTGCACTTTGGACCAGTTGAAGTTTCCGAGTCCTATTCAAAGGCAGCCCCACATCAGGGGCGCCCTGAGCAAGGACAAAAATTGGCACCCCCTAACTTAGAGTAGGTACCCATATAAATATAGGTTTGATAATGATCATTTTGCAACCCCTCGGTTTGGTGCCCTGTGGGGGAAACTCTCGCACTTCTCTAAACCCAGCGCTGCCCACACAGATTGCAGGAGTATGGGGTGTGGTCACTTTTCCCGGGATCTGGAGCAAGATTATTTTCTGCTACTGCAGAGGGTAGGACTCAAAGCAGTGGATTCAAATGGCAAGAAATTAGATTCTGACTAAACATTAGGAAGGACTTTCTGACAGTAAGAGCTATTCGACAGTCGAATGGACACCCACGGAAGGTGGTGGACCATCCTTCATTAGAGGGTTTCTAAACAGAGGTTCGGGACGCGGGTGGCGCTGTGGGTAAAAGCCTCAGCGCCTAGGGCTTGCCGATCGAAAGGTCGGCGGTTTGAATCCCCGCGGCGGGGTGCGCTCCCGCTGCTCGGTCCCAGCGCCTGCCAACCTAGCAGTTCGAAAGCACCCCCGGGTGCAAGTAGATAAATAGGAACCGCTTACTGGCGGGAAGGTAAACGGCGTTTCCGTGTGCTGCGCTGGCTTGCCAGATGCAGCTTTGTCACGCTGGCCACATGACCCGGAAGTGTCTTCGGACAGCGCTGGCCCCTGGCCTCTTGAGTGAGATGGGCGCACAACCCCAGAGTCTGTCAAGACTGGCCCGTACGGGCAGGGGTACCTTTACCTTAAACAGAGGTTCAATGACCATCTGTCAGGGATTATTTAGCTATGGTTTCTGCAACACAGGGGGTTGGACCTTTGGGCCCCCTTCCAGCTGTGCAGTTCTGTTATTCTGGTTGGTTGTTTGTTTCTTCGTTTTTAAGTTTCTGCCCCTCATGACTGCAGAGAAAACGTCTAACAGCTTAAGGCTTAGGATTTAGAAGAGGGCTCAGATAGGATGCACAGTGGTTAGGGGTAAAATCTCCAGACCTCACAGAGCTTTCTGCCCTGCCGTAATGTGTGCGTGTGCTCCTTAGCTAGCTCTGTGCCTCTTGCCCCACCCCACTCTCCAGCATCCCATACCTCTCATCCTCACCTAACCTACACATTATAACTGGGACAAATAATCCCTTTTTGAACAGAAGTAGATTTTGTTCAAAATGGTGCCTCACTTCTCCCACTCCTAAAACAGTAGTAGGATATTGACTTCCAGTTGATTAGGCTCCTGAGGCTGTCCCCCCCCCCCAAATCACAGCCACCTGCCCAATAACTGGCATCAAGTGTGACATCAGGTGATGGGGCAGGTAAAGACATGGTGGGAATTCCACATCAGGACTTCCTTAGTGTAGCTAATGGGGCCAATGTCAGCGCTGATCAGCTTTTGAAGGCGTGATCAGCTTATGAGCATTAAGAGGAGCACCTTTAAAATCCATTGGTGCCATTTCACCCTCTCCTGGGGTGGAGAACATCTGTGGCTCTCCAGATGTTGCATGACTACAACTCCCATAATCCCTGGCTGAGGCTGATGTGCACTGGAGGGTCAGTGGGGGGGGCACAGGTTCCCCACCCCTGCTCTATTTTCAAGGTAACTCAAAAAGCCACCTTTCCCAGGCTAAGTTCTGCATCTGAGAGGGTCATGCAAATGGTGCCTCCTTTACAACAGGTTTCCTGTTCTCTTATGCAAATAATTCCCCCCTGTCCCAGCCAGCATAGAAGGGCTGTGTGTCGACCAGAAAGGGAGGCAAATTTCTGCAGCTCACACACTAGACAGAGATTCCTTGAGTCCAGCCGCAAATCTGCATTCACACCCCAGCTGTTGGTTCTGCCTTCGCTTCACAGTAGAGGCTTTGGTGCATTGCGAGAAAGAAATAGACAGAGGCACGTGTGGCAGTAAGCAAGGTAAGAGCATGGAAAAAATACAACCATTGTGTATAGTGGCCTTTGTTTGCTGCAGGACCAGAGGACTTTTTTCCTTCTCAAACTGGTGGTTCTAATTTGGGGGAGTGAGAGGATTTCCCCGTCTGCAGTCCAGAAATGTGGGCACTAAATTCTCTGGGTCAGACCTATCATGCAACAAGGTGAAGTTGTCTGCTTTGGGTGCTACCATGGCTGGGTGTTGACGAAGGTAGGAATTGGTGTCTGACCCTGGGAAGAAGTGTGTTGTGTGAGATGAGAGGGAGAGAGGGAGAGAGAGAGAGATTTGAGCATCATCACAAGGAATGAAATGTCTTCGGCTGTGGCGTCTGTAGTGTCGTTGTTGCATATGGCTGAGAGACTCTCTCTGGAGGGCCATCATGATTGGCTTCAGCTTGGACTACAGCCCCCATCAGCCCCAGCCAGCACAGTTGAATGATGCTGGGGCTGATGGTAGTTGAAGTCCAAAAACATCTGAAGAGTGCTAGTTGGAGAAGGCTGGCTTAAAGAAGTCACCCTCCTTTCCATTTCCAGCAGACGGCAAAACACTCAGTTTGATGCCTCCTGTTCTGAAATATGCTCCCCCAAACCTATATTTTCTTTTGGCCAGTTTCACCTTCATTTTAGCTCCCAAAAAATATTGGCAACATTTATATCAGCCTTTCCCCAAGCTGGTGCCCTCCAGATGTTATGGAGGACAATTCTCATCAGCGCCAGCCAGCACAGCTGTTATTGCCAAGGGGTTCTTGCCATGGAAGCACAACTTAGCTTATTTGCCAACAAAGCAGAAGAATTTAGAGAAACAGAGTAGAATCATGAGTTCAAAGGGAAATGTCTTATCCTCGACCGCATTTAGAAATAGAGTGAAAAATGCAGCATTTACCTCCTGAGTTTTACTGGGTTCGTTTTAATCTTGGCTGATTAATAGCAGAGAGAAGCAAAAGGGGAGAAGGGAGATAAAAATTCCCTCTTCTGAATGTTCCCATGCAGACAAGTCCAGTGACATGACCTTGAAGCAACACCAGCTATTGCAGCCTTCTGGCATTTAGTGCCGTCTGGGTGTTTTGGACTGCAACTCTTGTCTAGTTGGGGTCGCTAGGAGTGGCAGTCTTAAACATCTGGAGGGCACCAGGTTGGGGAAGGCTGCCCTGTTGAAAAAGTAAACAGGTGCTCCCTTCCATGTATTTCTTGTTAGCACTCCAATACCAAACCCTTACAGCTCACCAGTAATATCTGGCGCAAAATAGCCGGTGGGTTTGATTTTCCTCTTCGTCTCTTGAACTTGCTCCCTGAACAGGTTTTTGCTTTTGTTTTAAAGAACAAGAGTAGAGACCCTTTGGCCCTCCAGCTGTTGTTGGAAAATGATTCCCTGACCCTTGGTCATGCTGGCTGGGGCTGGCTGGAGGGCTACAGGTTCCCCATCCGTGTTTGAAAGAGGGAGAATGAGAATATACTGTATGCAGCTGTTGGGCAGCCCTTTCGTGTGACACGAGCGCCGAAATACATATCAGCTGGATGCAGCTTGGTTTTAGAATGTGGGGAGACAAGCCGTGCTTGAGGGTCATAGAGAAGGCGTAACATAATAACTGCTTGCAGGGTGGGATCAGAATGCTTTTGCTTGCTTCTATTTCTGGTCTTCCTTCAAAAGAAAAATGAAAAAAAATGGCTTAATTGTGCGGAGGGCAGGGGGCCTTTTTTGGCTGAATCAAATAAGGTCTGTGGAAGGAAGATGGGGGAAACAAATGGGGAGACATGCAAGGATGAAAGAGTTGGCTGGTAGCTTCAGGGATGTGCTCTGCTGCTGCTGCTAGGAACAATTTCACTACAGTGCAGCTGTTGCCATGGCAGCCTCAGCACCCGTTGCTATGTGTAGCAAGGATGGGTATTGAGATGCTTGTCCCTTCTCTTCTCTGCCCCAAATCTCCTCCTGAACATAACACCCCAGTGAAGGAGCCGGGGGGGGGGGGGGAATCAGAAAAGCCTGAAAGGGAAGCTGTTATTCATAATCTCTTTATTGTTAATCAAAAGAGGTAGCTATTTTGGTCTGTTAGAGCAAAATCTACAGAGACGGTGGAACAGAGCCGTTATTAGGGCTGGCAAAGGTTCGCAATGTAGCTGCAAGCTTTTCAGTTACACAGAGCTCTTCCTCAGTCTGGAAGTAAGGATACTCTCTTCTCGAAATATCTATTTATTCACACAAGTGTGTGCCTGTGTGTATTATACAGATATGTAACATTTTGCCTAAGGTGGAATACAGCGCAACACATTATGTCACCTATAGAGCTTTTCAGAGCCCTTTAAAATGCAAGTCCCATTTTGTTGTGGCAAAACGGATGTGAGCTTTCAGACTGCCTGATCTGGAAATTAAACAGTTCCTGCCCACCTCCAAGCCCAGCAGTCTTTCAGCTGCACCATGAGCAAAACCTACAACATTTGGAGCATTTTTGTTTAGAAATCAGTTGGGGGGGGGGGAGGAATGGGACATGGCAGAGGCTCACAACTTCATAGAGGATAAGACTATCAGTGGCTGCTAGTTGTGATAACTCTACAGAATGGTGTTATGGTTCAGTGGTTAGAGCATATACTTTGCATGCAGACGTTCCCAGGTTTAATGCCCCAGGGCATCTACAGGCAGAGCTGCAAAGCCTCCCTTTCATGATCAGAGACTGAAATGCAGGGTGGGTGGGTTTGATGTGTGCTGTGACATTTCGCTAGGTGCCTACTCCCATTTTGTTTCCATCAGCCCAAAGGAAAGGATGCTGCATGCGTGACAATTTTCTTTTATTTCTGTATTATAAAAATGCAGCTCTTTCTTGCAAAACTGCTCCAGCACAAAACAGCTGTTTGTTTATTTTTTTACAAAAAACCCAAACCATAAGATTTGCTTCATGTGTGCAAACAAGCGAGAACAGCACAGACTTAAGAGTGTGGAGGTGGGGGAGGTGAGCCATCTTTCTGGCGATAAGTATATAGAGATGTGACCAATTTTCAATTACTCAGTCTGCAAAGGGGCTGGAACTCAGGGAGGGTGGACAACAGCACACAGCCCAAATACACCCCAGGATGGACTGGCCACTCCTGTGCTTATTAGGGTCCTTCAGGAGGAACAAATACAAAAATTGCAATGTGAACTGGAAACATCAAGCTTGAAAGCACTCATGGGTGCATGATGGCACACAAATGCGCACATGGGAAAATTGGCCCGTGCATGCATTAAAGCCCTAGTGTGGACACAGCCTCAGGACGAGGCAGCTGGTATGTTCAGAAGGAACCTACCTCTGAATCGTAAGGCAAGGGCTGCCTCTGGCCTTCCTGGGGGGTTCTGACTGGCCACTGTCGGAAGCAGGATGCAGAACCAGGCCTTTGATCTGCTCCAGCTGGGCTCTTATGTCAACCTTTCTCTGCAGAAAATATCCCCCACTTCTCCTCCTCTTGTGCGTATGGAAGGCTGCATGGATACACGATTGGTGTTGGATGTAATAGCTGGGCAGAGACAAAGAAAGAATTAGGCTTCCTTTTAGGGTCTCCAGCCATATCACCCCACTCCTCTCTGCTGGCTGGCACACCTTTTTCACCACACAACAGTTTATTGTGTGCTTAGTGCTGTTCCTGCATGCAAGCTTTGCCGTGTCCATATCACATTTTTCTCATCAAAATGTATGTTATTTCTCCATTTGATCTGGATCTACCATTTTCATGGAAAATTTGATAAGTAAAAAAAAGGACAATAACAAAAGCAAAGCAGTGACAACCTAGATTTGGATTAAATGGGGGCGGGGGGGGGGGTATGGGATGGCAATTTTATGAGGACAAGGTTGTGTGAGTGCAGCAAACAACCACAACCCTGCCTGCCTCTAAACTGCTGCACGGAAGCACTTCTGATCCCAGCTGCCTTCAAGAGCAAAAACCGAACCGGAGGATGGAATCTCTCCTCCCAGCCTTTGATTTCCCTGAAGGTCAACAAAATAGCTATCTCTTGAAATGCAAGAGGGGAGGGCAAACATGTGAAGTGTGCCCTCGTCAGTTGCTTGGCACCGAGAGAGAAGTGACAGAGGGGAATTTACCTGGCAAGGGAAGGGAAGGCTTTTGCATCTCCTTTGCTTGAGCAGGTGGGGAAGGGGGATGTGGGCAAGGGGATCACCTGCCTCCACCTTTTCATAGAATCATAGAATCATAGAGTTGGAAGAGACCACAGGGGCCATCGAGTCCAACCCCCTGCCAAGCAGGAAACACCATCAGAGCACTCCTGACATATGGTTGTCAAGCCTCTGCTTAAAGACCTCCAAAGAAGGAGACTCCACCACACTCCTTGGCAGCAAATTCCACTGTCGAACAGCTCTTACTGTCAGGAAGTTCTTCCTAATGTTTAGGTGGAATCTTCTTTCTTGTAGTTTGGATCCATTGCTCCATGTCCGCTTCTCTGGAGCAGCAGAAAACAACCTTTCTCCCTCCTCTATATGACATCCTTTTATATATTTGAACATGGCTATCATATCACCCCTTAACCTCCTCTTCTCCAGGCTAAACATGCCCAGCTCCCTTAGCCGTTCCTCATAAGGCATCGTTTCCAGGCTTTTGACACCTTCTTCAAAACACAAACTCCAATTACGAAGTCAGGCTATTGGTTCGTGCCTATCTTTGTACTGCAGCCTTGTCCAACCTGTTGCCTGCCAAGGCTGCTGGGGGGGGGGGGGGGATGAGGGCAGCAGAGGAGGGAGACAGGTTGGAAGAAAGCTGCAATGGGAGGCGCTGGTTCAGGGCAGAACTGCATTATTGCACATGTGAACGCTAAGGGCACCATCAGGGCTGCAGTCTGATGCTTGCTTACATAAGAATCAGCCACACGGAACAGACATTCATCTAAAGAACTACCATTCCACAGCCATATCTTCCCCCAAAGAACCCTATGCCCCTCACAGAGCTACAATTTCCAGTGTGACTTGTATCCCTCTTTCACAGGGAACTCTGGGAATCGTAGCTCTGTGAGGGGAATAGGGGTCTCCTAAAAACTCCCAGCACCTGTAACAAGTTACAGTTCCCAGGATTCTTCGGAGGATGCCGTGACGCTTGAAAGCGGCATAATAGTGCTTTCCGTGTATGGTACATTGGATGGCGCGTGTGTGTCGTGCTGTAACAGTGCACAAAAGGCCGCCTTTGTCACGAGTGAGAGAGAGACTCATCCAAGCAGGGGCTTTTTTTCTGAGCTAACTTCCAAGGGAAGAAATGGAGAGAGAGCCCCATGCAAGGATGGCAGAAGCGAGCGCCTTCCCGTCAGCCATCTGTTGTTCAGAGTGAACTAGCGAAGAAGTGCCAAGGCTGCGTGGGAGCCCTCGCTGGCGATGGAGGATTCGTCATCTCTGCCAAAATAGGCCGTCTGTTAAACTGTATAGGAAGTCCGGGGGGGGGGGAATAGCACCCTCTTTTGAGCTGCTGGCTTTCCTTGTGGTCTGGGCCGGTCCTGCCATTAGCCAAATGGAGGAAACCACCTCAGATGTCAGTCCCTGGAGGGGCAGCAATGGCAGACCCCCAACTGTTCCCCCTGAGACTGTCTCTAGCTATTCCTCTTTGTTCGGGGGCAGTGCTGTGTACATCACATGCCCTGCCCCCCCTGCCCCCCAAAAAACTAGCCTGCTCCCTGAAGGTGCAGTTGAGGATGCTTGTACTGAGGAAAGAATCAGTCATTCTCCGTATACAGGAAGGATGTGTGATACCATCTTGTCCTTTGCCTCAGGCAGGAAAATTTATTAGTCTGACCCTGCCTGCAATATGTGGGTTGATAGGTCAAGGGGCAGAGAAATGGAGGGGAGAGCTATGTGACAATGTATGTTTTTCTCCAGTGGATGCTGTGAGTCCCCTGATGAAGGGAAGTGGTGGCAGAGGGCCAAACAAGGGAATACCATGTTGTTGTTGTTTTATCTGTTGCACATAAGCCAGGGGTTTACTATCGCTGATGACATGTCGCTCTTTCTCCAGAACCAGCAATGGGCAAACACAACAGCAAACTGGCTCCAGAGATGCTGGACGACCTGGTGAGGAGCACTGAGTTCAATGAGCAAGAGCTGAAGCAGTGGTACAAGGGCTTCCTGAAGGACTGCCCCACAGGCATCCTCAATTTGGAGGAATTCCAGCAACTCTACATCAAGGTATGGTGGCGGTGGCAGGGAGTCCGTGGTCTATGCAAGGATGCAGGGGCTGCCTTGGTGGGCCTTGTGAGGTCCTGCTGTCTGAGCCTGGCACAGCAGCAAAGCTTGTTCCCACAAGACAGGGACCCTCAGGCCCTCCCAGCGACTGAATGTGGCCCTCCTCCAAACACTCATTGTTTTTGCCCGGCTGGAATGTGTCTCTGAGCTGCAATAATGTCCTGAAACCTCAGACTTTTGCAATGGTGGACTCTCCTTCATTGGAGGTTTTTAACCAGAGTTTGGATGTCTGTCAAGGATTCTTAAGCTGTGATTCCTGCATTACAGGGTGTTGCACATGATGACCCTTGGGGTTCTTTCCAGCCCTACAATTCTATGATTCTGTGATCTCCACGTTGGGAAATTGCACCATGAATACAATAGGGGGAGCAGAGCATGAATTCTGCAACCTGCTTGTGATATTTTCTGCAATGTTGCCTTGCCATTGTCAGCTGATGCTGGTGCAGCTTGTAAGCAGAGCTTTCCCATCTAGGCTTTAAATTGGAAAAGGCTTGAATCCAATATAGGTGGCCTATGCCAAGTCCTTGCCCGGCTGTTGCCCACTGGCCTCCCAGATTGCTGCTAGCTGCTTTCCCTCTCATGGCTGCTCCTATCCCATCTTATCTCCTTGTAGTTTTTCCCCTACGGCGATGCCTCCAAGTTTGCCCAGCATGCATTTCGCACGTTTGACAAGAACGGGGATGGGACCATCGACTTCCGGGAGTTCATTTGCGCTCTCTCAGTCACCTCCAGGGGAAGCTTTGAACAAAAGCTGAACTGGGCCTTTGAGATGTACGACTTGGATGGAGACGGCAAGATAACACGCTTGGAGATGCTGGAGATTATTGAGGTATGGGAGAATGCTAGCAATCTCTGTGGATGTGTTTCTTCCACAGTCCTGGTGGATTAGATTAATATAGTGCAGGCTTTGGTAACCCAACGCTCTCCAGATGTTAGGGCTGGCTGGGGCTGATGAGAGTTGTAGTCCAAAACCTCTGGAGGGCCCTAAGTTGACAAAAACTCGTTTGGGGCATGAGCACTACATAGGAAGCCTCCTGTAGACAGCCAGGTAAGCTCTTTTCCTGGGATGGCAAGACACTGATAACAACAATTACCTCCACCTGCCCTCTGAGACTAGTCCCTAGCAGATATCTCCTGGCTACAGAGACCTCAGAGAGTCTCTGAGCCACAGAGCCATGTCCTCAGTCCTTTCTCCTTTGCCTTCCAGGCCATCTACAAGATGGTGGGCACCGTCATCATGATGAGGATGAACCAAGATGGGTTGACGCCGCAGCAGCGTGTCGACAAGATCTTCACAAAGATGGACAAAGACAAAGATGACCAGATCACCCTGGAAGAGTTCAAAGAAGCCGCCAAGAGTGACCCTTCCATTGTCCTCCTGCTGCAGTGTGACATGCAGAAGTAGAGGGAGGGTCCCAATGCACAACTCGCCCCCCGCCCTCCCCTGGCCTGGCCTACCCATCCTTGCATCTTTCCCCCCTTCTCCTGGGGAGCTGCAGACTCCACTCCCTGGGACAGGAGGCACTGTGTTTCGCACAGCCTCCTGGGCCCCAAACAAGGCCCCGCCATGCAATCCCCTGGGGCCTGCAGCTCATAATTTGCACAGTTCCTCTGGCCATTGCTCTTGTGACCTCACCAAGGTCCTATTAGAATGAATTTCTTCCGTCTCAACCCTCTGGTCCCACCATCTCTGGGGCCCGTCATCCCTCTTGACTCCCCCTTTGCACCCGGACATTCCCAAGAACATACAGGCCAACTTACCTTTCGATGGCTTGCCTATATATCCATGATCCTTGACAACTGCAAGGTCTTGTAATCCTCAGAAGTCTGTTATCCTTCACTTCAGTTGTAGCTCTTAGGATTAGGGCAGATCTCTTCCCTCCGGTGACCCTCTAACGTAATCTTCAGATGTGCCCCTTGAACAGCAGCTCTGGGGCAGCCATTTCCCTCCCCTGCCCTGTAATCCCCCCTGCCCAACACACACAGCTTGAAGCCCCAAATGGGGAACAGGTCATTTCTCCCCTCAACACCTTTCCTACCCCTTTCTTCACAGCTATGAATAATCAATGGCAGCAGCAAAATGTCCTAGCAATGGGTCAAAGGTATTCTTTCCCCCTCTAGATTCTCCTCCTTCTCCTCCCTTCCTTGACAATAGAGTGGCGCCACCTGCCATTGAAGGGGATGCCATTGCCAGAGGTAAGAAGTGTTTCTGGGTAATCATAGGGCAGCATTCTCCAATCTGGTGCTGGCTAGTGCTGATGGTTGTCGTCAAAAACATCTGGAGGGCTCTGTGATGGGTAGCACTGTCCTAAGATGGCCATGTTGAAAATGCAGGGTGTTCTGTGTTTGCTCTTCCTGAATCCTTCGCTCTTGCCATCCCATCTACTAATGCGCAGGGGGGAAGAAACACCTGCATTTCAAAAGGGCTGAAGAATCAATGATAGGTGGGGGAAATGCTGTAGGATTCTGGGATTCTGGCATTCCATGTTTGAAGCATCTCTCCTTCTTCCACCCAACATGAGACAACAGTCAGGTTTTTTGGGGGGTAGGGGATGCTCAACTGCATTGCAAATATAGTTATTGTATATTTTATATTTGGCTGCAAAGGGAGCCCCTTTGAAACACAGAACCTGAGGCTTGCATTTTTAGGGTCCAGCTTTGAATGCTGGCAGAAACCTAATGCAGGAGATCTGTGGTCCTGCAGGTGTTGCTGGTGGTCCCCAACTCCCATCACCTCTGACAGATGGTTTTGCTGATTGAGGCTGATAGGAGTCGGATTCCAGAAGCATCTCCAGAGCCTCCTGTTCCCTACTCTTAACCTGATCACCCTGGTCTGGAAGAGCAGGGCCAGCCCTAGACCTTTTTGGTGGCTGAGGCGAGACACACTGCCGACACACACACGGAGAGAGATCCAGGCCTGCTGGAAGGAGACCAGCAGTAATGTAGCCAGCACCAGGTTGGGGGGAATGCTCCCTTTTCACCAAGACTCTCCCTGGCTTTGCCTTTCAGCTGTGTCTTTGGTTTATCCAAAACTGAGATGGAAGCTGTTGCCACCAAGGCCAGAGAAGGGTGGCAGCTGGAAGAAAAATGGCAGCAGGGATCAGGATCTCCTGTCTCTTGTGGAGCATGCTGCCCATTGCTTCAGGTTGCCTCATTGGTGCACTGGCAGTGTAGAAGATAATACTGGGTTTTGTTTTGTTATTTTACTGTAGGCGAGGAATGCATTTTGCCCCCAGGTTGAATGAAAACAGATTTGGTTTGGAGCCAAACAATCCTATGTCAGAATTGCTGGGGCGGGGGGACCTGGTGGGTGGAGTCTCTGCTTTTTGTTGGGACACTGCTGCGCTTCCTAGACAGCCCTCTCTTCGCCCCCCTACCCACCCCCTCTTCTCCCACCCCTCTTCCAGATTGCATTTGGCCTGTGGCAATGTGGTTGTGTGAAGCTCTCGGCCCGGAGTGAGTGGGTGGGCTGTGTGCCCTCTTGTTCACTCCTTGAAAGTTTACAATTTTGCAAACTTGCACTGTGACAGAAGCCGCGTTAGCCCGTTTTTCCAGGCATGAAATGTGGGCGAAACTTAAAGAAAATGCCCCAATTTGAGCAAAAGTGAAGAAGGCATTGAAGAAGGCAAGACATGAAGGGTAAAATAAATATGGGGATCCTCTGTAATGCCAACTAGAGGAATCAAGTGGAAAAAAATATTACTATTGTTATTATTTTTGGGACACTCTTGGCAGGGCACCTGGTGCAGGAGAAGACCTGGGAGGTGGGAGTGGGCTGGCTATGCTGAGCTCTCCCAAAGACTCAGCTCCAAAGCAGTGAAATTGCATAGAGATGAGCCCTAAGACCAAGGTTCAGACCTAGTGCTGTGCAATAGTTTAGCCTTAGGAGGATGAGCCACAGCAAGTCTCCTTACACACTCTCTTCTCCCCCTTCCTTCACCTTCTCTAGCAATTTGCATGGAGGAGTTCAGAACCTTCCACGTCTGATTAACTGCAGATTCCTGTGTCATCTGAAACTGCCTAAATTAACTCTTAACGATACTTAGCAGAAACAAGCCAACTTCAAACCATAATTTAGGAATCTGGCTTCTTTCAATTCAAACTATAGTAAGATTAACTGCACCATAAGGTTTGGATGGCACACTAAACTGTGGTTAAGCAAAATCTAAAATGGAAGCAGAAGGTTTGACTCACCTCTTTGCAGCTGCACCAGAGTGGAGAGTCCTTGGGCTTGAGGCTCACCTAGGCTCACTCTTGTAACACCAAGCTGTGGTTTATCTTAGCATTACACCTGAATGCAGCCACAATATGGACCCACAGCCAATCCCCAGGTCTGCTACCTCCACCCTTCATTGTCCCCATCCTGAAATGAAGATTATTCTAGAGATCTTGTCCTGTCTGCTTGTTGTGGTTTTTGAATATTGTAATAATTGTTTAGAAATTGTGATGTTGTTTATAAATATATACATACATAGTCTTTTTTTAAAAAAAAAATTACTTGGGGGAAATAAAATGTGTCCAACACAGTGGAAGTTTAGAACTTGGCCTCTTTTTCTTAAAAAAAAGAAAGAAAAGTAATTATTTATTTGTTTTATTTATTTAACAAATTTTATATATGATAATTTAATAATTCTCACAACTTATATAAAATGGTATTAAATATTTGTTAACATTTTCATTAACATTAGACTTTTAAAACAGTAAACATAATAAAATTATCAAAATATAGATAAAATCAGCATATTTTAAAAAACAAATGTACATGGTAAAATTACATTGCCTTAGAAAAGATTTTAGGAGGCGTTGAACACAGTACAATGAAGGCACCTGCCTAATATCAATAGGCCGGAATTTCCAGAGAATAGGTGTTGCCACATTAAAAAAGTGATTTCTCATAAATATGGAACGAACACTGTGTGGCTCTCGGAGCTCCTCTTGCATGACGGGGGAAATGAAGGGGAAATTTGCAAACCTTACTTTGGACCTGGGTTATGGTTATGGTTTAAACATTGATCCTGCGTTATCGCTGTCTGAGGGGCTGTAGCACAACAAAAGCAGGACTAAAATACAAAGCAAAAAAGCCAACCCCAGAACATTTGCAGTATGAAAAGTGATACAGCTGCTGTTGGTAGGGAGGAAGGCAAGGAGGCCCAACAGTAGGTGGCGCCAGAGCCAATGACAGGCAGAGCCAACTCATTCTGGCTTGGTCCCCATCTTACTCTCCCCTGGGTTCCACAAAGGCAGGGAAAGCTGACAACTGGGGCCACTCACCTGGACTGGATGTCTGTAAGAAGGCAGGCAGGGGGAGGGCTGGCTGAGAGCAAGCTTAGGTTGGTGGGGCATGGCCCCACTTGTTCTCAGACACCATCCTCCTCCCCTGACATGCAGGCTCCACTGTCACTTCTGTTGGCCTCCACCCTAAAACACAACATTAATACAGTGGTACCTCAGGTTAAGTACTTAATTCGTTCCGGAGGTCCGTTCCTAACCTGAAACTGTTCTTAACCTGAGGTACCACTTTAGCTAATGGGGCCTCCTGCTGCAGCTGCTGCACAATTTCTGTTCTCATCCTGAAGCAAAGTTCTTAACCCGAGGTACTATTTCTGGGTTAGCGGAGTCTGTAACCTGAAGCGTATGTAACCTGAAGCGTATGTAACCCAAGGTACCACTGTAAAGCCACACTATCCTGTGGGCATGGCTTTTAACAGCCACTAGAGGGCACTGGAAACTACGGAAAAGGCCAACTCCCGGCCTGAGGGCAGGGAGCCAAGGAATTGCAAGCGGGGAGAAAGCTGTTACACTCAGGTCCTGCTTGCAGGCTTTGTACAGAGAGGCATCTGGCTGGCCACTGTGTGAGCACAGGATGCTAGACAAGATGGGCCTTTTGGCAGGGCTCTTCAGATCTGATGCTGTCCCACGTGGGATCCTTTTCTGGCCCGGAGGCAGAACTGATCTTCCAACGTGCGTTTGGGCGGCTGGAACTCAAAGAGCTGTCTGCTTTGCAAGCGTGTCTGTGGTGCTGCGTGTCACCATTTAGCGCAGGGATGAGCCAGCCTTGAGAATCAATGTCTTTCGTCGTGCCTGCCTGCCTACCTGCTCAGGGTGACTCACCAGAAGCACAAATCACACTTTCCATCCCACGTTCTGCCTCCCCCTCCTGCGAGAACATTTGTGGCAATGTTGAAGGATTCCCAGGACTCTCTCCCACCCTGCACACACACACACACACACACACACACACACACACACCGTGGGATCTGGATTTGAGCAACAAACCCTCCAGACAGCTGTGTCAATTGTTCTTTCGTTCAGCCAACATCCCTGCCAGCAAAGATGTGTGTGTGTGTATGCG
The DNA here is from genome assembly GCF_964188315.1 of Podarcis muralis. NCBI lineage: Eukaryota > Metazoa > Chordata > Lepidosauria > Squamata > Lacertidae > Podarcis > Podarcis muralis. The sequence goes on along the minus strand of NC_135661.1, from coordinate 59,308,232 downwards.
CTTAATGTGTCATGTTTGCGGACACCCCAATCTCCAAGCAGCGAGAGACTACAGGGACGCCTGCACTTACCTGGGATTTTCTATTTCCTTGGAAAGGAGGTGAATGGAGACTGTGGTGTTCTTAGGTTGTCTGGTTTTATTGACACATATGTACAACCTGAGAATGAGATGGGTGGGCTCCCAGCATTAGCACACCAACAGCTTTTATCTTCCCATTAGGGTTTCAGGGAAGCCCCTACTCACAGTTCTGGGTCCAGCACAGAGCAAGACAGCCTAACTGTTTCCCCATTTGACAGTGAGCTGGTGCTGTCAAAACAGTTTGCTTATAGCTCTGAATACACTACAAATTATTTGACACACCTTGTTAAACACCTCTGCCCTTCTCCCTTCCGCTTCCCCTCTATTGTATTCCCCATTGCTTTGGTGGGAGAGAACAGGGGAAGGTTTGCATCAAAATGGTCCAATCGTTCTGGTCAGCAGGAGATAATTTGATCTGGAATGTGAAAAAGGGTTGTAGTTTGTGGCTTGTGACAGAGGATCTGGTTTGCCTGCAAAAGGTCCCAGGTAGGGATGGAAGGAACCACCCATTTTGGTTCTCTCAGTTTTCCATTCCCAGATTCAGTTCTCCACATATAAGGCAGTTTTCTATGTTCCTAATGTGCAAAGGAACAGCAAACAGAAAAGGTGCAGAATACATTTGCAGCATCGCTTGGGGGGCACTACTGAGCCCGTTGCTTCTGAGAAAAAGGTGCCGTGGGTGGGGGTCAGCAAGCTTGAAGCCTTGTCACGTCTTTTGAGAAGCAAGCCACAGCTGGAAGCAGAGCACCTATATTTAAAGGGAGTGAAATTGAATCAGTGGGCTCAGATAGCTGGATCTGCGAGAGGGAGAGGCATCGGGAGCTTGCTCTGAGTTCCTTCCTCTCCCTGGCAAATTCTAGGCCCATCCTTCTCACCAAAGTGGTAAACTGGCCCACTTCCAAAATGGCCCACAGCAGACTGCAGGAGTAGGGAAGGTCGCTTAACAACACATTAATTAAGCTCCTCCACTAAGAAATTAAGTAAATCCCTGCAAAGAGAAAGCAAGCATGTCAAGGACAAAGGTGGAGGGTAGCTTTCTCCCTGGCATGCTCAATTTCTATGTGTGTGAGATTTATGTAGTTATTGTACAGATAAATATTCAGTTACCACACCTTGGCACAGCCCAAACAGAAGTTGACCAAGTAAGACCAGAAATTCCGACTTGGGGGCAGGGAGGATAGGTTTATTTGATTTTATTTATTACATTTATATCCCACCTTTCCTCCAGAGAGCGCAAGGTGGTGCACACAGTTCTTTCCCTCCTGATTTTATCCTCACAACAACCCTGTGATGTAAGTTAGGCTGAGAGACAGTGACTGGCCCAAGGTCACCTAGTGTGCTTCATGGTTGAGTGAGGATTTGAACCCTGATATCCCAGGTCCTAGTCCAGTGCTCTAACCATTACATCCTACTAGCTCCTGTGGATGGCCCAATACATTTTAGCACCTGAGGCGAATCACAAAATGGCACAAACATCCCCCTCACTTCCAGAAAAGAAAGGTTGAGTGAAAATCTACATCAGGAACAAGGGGTGGTGGTGGTAATGCTTTACATTAGAATCCCTGTGTATCCTGCTGCCTGAGGCAGTCACCTTACCTAGTAACCTCATGGGTGGGCCAGCCACGTCTGTTGCACAAGAGTGCCTGAATTTGCCAGTATGTGACTGAATCCCACCCTAAAAGACTGGCAGTCTGGAATCGCCCTAAGGCTGGGTCATGGAAGAAATGATGAGCAGCTCATCAAGAGTGGGAGATGGCTCTTGGAAGAAAAGGATGGTTTGGGGGCTTGAACACAGGGGTCAGAGTGGAGCAGCAACATTTCCTTCTGCTTCCCCCAGTCATTCTGGTCAAAGTGATAACTGTACAGCCTTCCCCAACCTGATGCCCTCCATATATTTTGGACTCCAGCTCCCATCAGCCCCAGCCAGCATGGCCTGAGACTCTGTCAGATTCACAGAAGGAGAAAAGATGTGTGTGTGTTTATATATGTGTGTACAGTACAAACATATCAGAGAACCCATTTCTACTGTTGCTTAATGACAATATTCAACACTTCTTGTCCCTCTATTAATTATCCACTATCCATATTTTGTTCTCCTCCAAATCATGGGCTTCCCACACTTCCCCCTTCCTCAATCCAGATTGTCTCATGCTCCTTCCTTTTTGGAGTATCCCTGATATGAGAAAATCCGGTCTGAAGGAGTGGAATGTGTGGGAAGGCAGCACTTTGGAGGAGAATATGGACAATAGAGAATTAAAGGAGGAACAGGAAGCTCTGACTATCCACGTTAAACAGCACTATGGATGAGCCTTTAGTAAATACAGGGTAGGAGGCAGGGATGTGCCCCACAAGGGCTGCTGGTCGCATTTAAGTTTTTGTCCACTAGTGGAAATCCATCTCCCCCTATCTTGCTTCAAGATAGGATTCATTAAACACCCACCCCTATTATGTTCACTTTTCTGGATAGCCATAAACGCAGGCACCCTTTGATGGTGGGGGATGCCACCAACTTGATTCATGAGGGGCCCCTCTTACTATCACCTGAGTTTTGTTAGGGGCCAAAACTACTTCTTGGTTCTGGGTCCTGCCAAGTGCTTCCATCCCGATCCTTTAATTCAGTGGTTCCCAAAGAGGGCAGTTTACCTCAGAATGAGCACAAAGGGGGCAGTGGGGAGTGCTGGAGGTGAAAATAATGGTCAGACTTTGAAAAACTGGTATCACTTAATCAAGTTCATCAGTGTTGTTTAATTAATTAAACTAAACGGTTTTAATTGGATTTTGAATAAATGTGCAATGAATTGTTCCTGTTTTGAAATTTATTATGTCATTATTGTCTTCCTCAGGGAGTTGGGCAAACCTCTGTTCTGAATAGTGCTTTTTATAAGGTAGCGTAGGGGTTGTTGGAGATGAGTTTAAGGCTGGAAAAGATTTGGGAACCCCTGCTTTCATTCCTTGCCCCCTTCACTTCTTGGTAGAAGCGCCATGCTTTCAACAGTGGCATAGCCAGGCAGAAATGCAAGAGGTGTTGTCTCTTTCTTTCTTTCTTTCTTTCTTTCTTTCTTTCTTTCTTTCTTTCCCTCTCCCTGGCAATCACTGCACCACTAAATGTGAAGCCACCCCCCTCACGCTCCTTGTGCCAACCAGGTGTTCAACACCCAGAGCTTGTATTGGTGAAAAATATATTCTGCTGGGTGGGTCTGTGTGTGTGGAGGGGACAAAGAGAGAGTGACTGTGGCGAAAACTTCTTTACTGTGGTTTTATCCTAATGAGAGTGTTTTAGCCGTGGAAAATTAAGCTCCTTTTTATATCATAAACTGGACTGCATTACATAACCACATACCCTGCAGGGATTATCATTGGGCACTTGCATCAAAGCATCTGCTAGTCATTCTCCTGGGTAGAGCAGACACCAGCCTTGTGCAAAGGGAGAGAGAGAGAGAAAAAGAGAAAGCAGGGATTTTTGAGGGGAGGAGGGGGACTGCACCCCCACACCTGCCAAATGATGCTATGCAAAGTTCCAAATAGACTCCTCCAGTAGAAGAAATGTATGTTGCACACATCTTTTGTGGAGCGTGAAAACTATCTAGAGGTTATGGGACAGGCTCTCAGGGGACTCACCCAGAAGGTGTCTAGATGTTGAAATTGGATGCAGCAGAGGAAAGGGCTGTGGGGTCCCCAGGGCCAGTCTGACAGCACTGTGGGTGAAGGGATCCTGCTGGGGTGCCTCTCTGGGGAAAAGCCAGGCAGGTCTGGCTGGGTTGGATTGTTATGCAGCAGAGGGAAGGATCTTGGCAAACATAGCCATCCTTGGCATCTTCTTCTGGGCAGCACCTCTTCAAGATACAGCAGGGCTCAGTCCTCATCAGCTGCACCAGCTGTACAGTGTCTGCTTCATTTTGCATCTGTGCAGTACACACCTGTGGGTGCCTGTGGCTATGCTGGTCTCCAGGTGGATGGCAGGTGGCAGTAAAGGGAATGGTGTGAGCTACAGAGTCCATTGAACTGCCTGCAAAGCACCGTGTGAGGCAGAAAAGCGAGGTAGCTAAAACCAGCTAAATTGCCTTAGAGCTTTTGACAATTAAAAAGTATACAATTTTGTATCAATAAACTGTGGTGTGTCTCCCAGGCATATCCTTGTGAAGGCTGTGTCTGGTATATAATGCAAAATTCAGCATCTTGAACATTTCCATTTGCACAAAGCATCCAGCTGGCAGAAAGTGGTTGTCCCATCTTTGGCAAAGAAATTAGACCCTTTCTTTAGTGCTGAGAGCTTATTCCGGCTAGAGTGAAAAGAAGAGGGAGGAAAAGTGAATTCACAGAGAAGATGTCTAATCAGCAGCAACTGGCCAGGAAATGAAAGTGGAGCCTCTTGATTCAGAGGCAGTCTACCAGATACTGTGCGACAAACAAGAGGGTAGGGTGCTTTCTTCTATGCCCCACTTGTGAGCTGCCTGGGAGCATCTGCCTGCCTACTGACAAGAAACAGATTGCTGGACTGGTTGAACCTTTGGTCTCCTCCAGCTATGTTGTGCCTGAGCATGTGCGGAGTATTTTCTCTTAACAATGGGTTATCCCCCACAGCCAGAGTCCGACTGGATCAGACCAAAGGCCCATCTGGCCTGACATGTCTGCTTCCACAGTGGCCCACCAGATGCCCCGAAGGGAACCTCACAGACAACCCCCCCCAACTGATATTTCCCACAGGTGTAGAGGAACCTTTTGGGGGCTGAGGCGCACAGCATTGCTCCTGGCAACCTGTGTCAGTGGGTGGCCTCTGACATTTACACAAACACAGACCCTTCAGTACACACAGAGACACTGACACACGTAGCACACAGACACCGAAAGAAGATCTGATGGTGGGGGGAGAGAATCCTGTCAATCCTAGAAGGTTGTGCAGAAAGATCAAAGTCACAGCCATACCTCAGAGTCCCTTCTCATTTTACTTGCCTGAACACTCCTATCAGCCTTCTAGCTCACACATTCCCATTGGTAGTGGGAGGCACCAATAGCCATGCAGCTGCGTAATCCCCTTTTCAAAGCCATTCGAGTTGGTGGCCATCACTGCACCTTGTGGCAGGGAGTTCCACAGTGCAAGCTGTGTGCTGATGTGTGAAGAAAAGCTGCTTCTGGTCAGCCTTGACTCCCTCAACCTTCACTGGATCATCCTGGTGCTTTCTAGCATTATAAAAGGGAGGAAACCCTCTTTCTCCAGCCTAGTTCTATATAGGCTAACTATTTCTATTCACCTGCTCTCATGCTTAAAACATGAACGGAGCTTTTAGAGAAGTCTCTCTCTTTCAGGAATATACTATTTGCAGTGCCAAGCTCCTTTTAACTGCGATTGCATGTTGATTTGCAATGAAACACTCCAGATTGCCGGGGGGGACGGGGACGGACACTTCCCTGCAACGGGATCAGGAACAGCTTGCCAGTACTGTAGCTGCAGCAGTTCCTGCCCTGAGGAGGTTAAGTGACTCGGCCACTTGATCTGGCAACGAGGGACGCCCAGGAGGTTCATGGGATCCCTTATAAAGAGCTTTCTCTGAGGGACGGACACACACGGCAATCTGTGCACACGTGCCTGCACCCCCCCCCCCTCCGCCGCCGCCGCCGCCGCACACACACAGACACAGCGACTTTGCTGCTGCCTGATTCATCCTCGTTTGCTGAGCTGCATCCAAAGGGCTACCGGCTCTTGATCGCGGGCGGGCAGGCAGTCCTGTGACAAGAGGAAAACAAGCTGCTCGTTGCCATTGCCACCCTTCTCCCCTGGAAGGGCAGAGAGGAGGGAAGATGGACCCGGCAAGAGCTGGGCCCCCAGAGAGCAGAGGAGCCCCCCCAGACTCCGGCAGCAAAGCAGCCAACGGCGGAGGGCAGCCGAAGCAGGAGGGATGGGAAGATGCCCGGGCGTTTTATGAAAACCTTTCCCCCAAAAAGAAACCCAAATCAGTAAGAGATTTCTTTTTTACTGGGGTGGGAGGAAGGGTCAGCAGGTGGCCTGCCTGGCAGGGTGGCTTGTTTACTTGCATGCTTGTACATATAAAGAATATGACACTCTGGCTGGGTGCAAGGAGAAAGAGAGAAAACCCATCCTCGGGAACAGGAAATGTCAGCTGAGGGAACCTGTTGAATCTCCCTGCTTGGCTACCTCCAACTGTAGAGTGTTGGAGGGCTGGGAGACCAGGGTTCAAATCCCACACAGTCATGAAGCTCACTGGGTGACCTTTTTGGCCAGTCACTGTTTCTCGGCCTAACCAACCTCACAGGGTTGTTGTAAGAATAAAAATGGAGAAGGGGAAACCATGTATGCCACCTTGAGTTTCTTGGAGAAAGAGGTGGGATGTGATAAATAAAATAAAAATAGGCGATGTATGGTGGAGGGAGGCCCACCTGCTGTGGCCACAGGGAAGGGAGAGCCCTCAGCTCAAAGGTGGAACACAGATTTTGCAGGCCCAGCCTGCAGCATGTCCAGTTAAAGGATTGCAGAGGCCTGGGAAAGTTGCCCTCGCTCAACTCCCACCGGCCTGGATCAGCAGCTGGGAGTTGTAATCGGAAGCATCTGGAGAGGACCAGGTTGGGGAAGGGTGCCTTAGGCTCGAGGGGTCTACTCTTAGACAGAGCAGACAGGTCTATACTCGATCTATGATGGTTATTCATTTCAGTTTTGAATTGGTTCCTATGAAGCACCTCAAAGCGAGTTCACAATATGAAGAAAACATATAAATACAATTAAACACAATCCAATACCAACTGGAATGGACTGGTGATCCGACTCAGTATATGGATCAAAGGCACATGTTGTACAGCATCATCGAGATAACGGGCATTCAGCAAAGAATGTTATTTTTCCTGGAAGATGCTGTTCTCGCTTGCATGGAAGAGGCCCATGACAGCTGCAGAGATAAAGCAGGAGAAGGGAGTAAGGAGTAGATGTAGCCATGAAAACAGAGTGTGCCTTCTTCCTTTTGGGGACCAAGGTCAAAACCTTGCGGGCTGAGACACACATTCCATCCGTTAAGAACCCTTTGCCAGTTCATATGCCCAGCAGGTGGATGTGTCTGTGTGTACACACACACACACACACACACACACACACACACACACACACACACCAGGCTTAAAAACTGCTACTCCCAAGTATTATTTCTGGATGATGTGGTGGATCATCACCATCTGAGGCTGGTCCTTCTGTTTACTGCAGGAGAGTGCCAGATGTCTCAGGGTAGCCTGAGTATCAGCGTTTCTTTCTAGCATGACTGCTGGAGACAGCCAGTCCAACTGGCATCACCTGACAGACTAACCTGGGTGAGGACCTACCAAGGCCACCTATATAAACCTTACTGAAATGGATATGAATTGTGCCGAAGTGCTTCACAAGCCATGGGCAGAGCCATCACTCACACCTGTCCATCTCCAAAGTTCACGATGTCACCACTCCAGCCATCTGACTGTTTGGCTCCGGGCTGGCCCTATCATTAAGGTAAAGGTAAAGGTACCCCTGCCCGTACGGGCCAGTCGTGTCCGACTCTAGGGTTGTGCGTCCATCTCACTTAAGAGGCCGGGGGCCAGCGCTGTCCGGAGACACTTCCGGGTCACGTGGCCAGCGTGACGAAGCTGCTCTGGTGACTGCTTTTACTTTCCAGAACAGTGAATGGGTAGGGCCTTATTTTCCGATCAAAAGGAGGTAGGGGCACTGCTCCAGTCAACTCCCACGTGCAAGAGAAATGCTTCCCCTCCTGCACTGCTCTGACCAGATTTGCACCTCCACAACCTTTTATGGTGGCCTTTCAAGTGGGGGGTTGTTTGTGGGTTTTTCACATCTAGTTTTGCCCTGTACCTGGTACTTGTTTGGGGCACTCCCTTGCAGTTTTTTTTAATTCCACATCTCTGCAGATTTTTAAGCTTCTGGTGAGGCAGGTTCCTTCCCTTCCCCCTCTCGGTTCCCGGCCCAAATGCTGGTGGCCTTTGCCAGCTGGCTGGCCCTTGTGGCTCGCGGACTGGCTCCACTTCAGCAATGCTGAGATTGGACTGCTGAAAAACAGCCCCCCACCCAAGGGCCCCAGGCTAGCCTGAAAGCTGGCCACAGGGAGGGAGGGAGAAAGGAAGTCCCAGCACCATCCAGCTCAGGTCCAAAGTGTGGTCTTTTCTTGATAGGTAAAATATACGGAGTGTAGGGCCATTGGAAAAAATGTGCATAAAATGTGCTTATGCTAATTCATGCAAACTGATGCCTTTATCTAACTGATGCAAATTTAAATGCCATAGAAGGCCAGGCAGCTAATTTCTCATCCAACTCACCCCAGATAAATTCTTAAATTAATTTTCACAGACCAACTCACCCCAGGTCAGTTCCTCTTCAATTAATTTATCCCCCATTAATTTCCCCGTAGATCCTATTCAGAATCATTTCATTCACCACCACCCCATTCACGGCTGCCAAATCATTTCGAGATGAAGTCATTTTTACTCAGTTCGGTCCCCAAATTAATATCCTACCCAGTTATCCTGATCACCCCCAGTTCGATTTGCCCCAAATTCATTGCTCTCCCATGATCACTTGTGACACTAATTAGTGGGCAATAATATTTTGTCTTTGTGTATTAAATAGGGCTGCCATACAATTGGAATTTCCGGACATATCCAGGATTTGTCCGTCGAAAATAGTATCTGGGCTGAATTTCTGAAAATCGGCAAAAATGTCCAGGAAAACCAGGGCATATGGAAGTGCCTCCCCCAAAAAAGAGCTCAACAACTTTTGTGTCCAGATTTTCACTTTTTGAAATATGGCAACCCTATATTAAAAAGCTTCTTCTGTTGATTTCTGCAGATCAAACTGCGGTTTCCTTAGGACATCCCTATTTTCATTGGAGAAATGTGGGAGGGTATGGAGTTATGCGACCCTCAGCCAAGGAGATAAGTGGTAACTGTACAACCTTTAGAAGACATCTGAAGGCAGCCCTGTATAGGGAAGTTTTTTTTATATAAAAAAAAAGTTTAATGTTTAATTATTATTTTTATATGTTGGAAGCCACCCAGAGTGGCTGGGGCAGCCCTGTTAGATGGGCAGGGACTAAATAATAAAATTATTATGATTATGGAATAAGATGTCCCTATTTTCACTGGAGAAATCTTGGAGTGTATGCTCCCCCCTCCCCACACCCAGCACTTTCCCCATAAACACCTGCTCTTGGAACAAAAGGCAATCTGCAGAAAACCCGGATTGCTGTTTGTTCCATTTCAGTGTTAAAATGTGGGTTTTCCTGAGGAAAGTAACAAAACAAAGTGCTTGGACACAGAGTGGGAAAGCACTAACCGAACCTGTGGTTCAAAAGGTAAGTGTAAATGAGCTGTAAGCTTACATGGAGGTCAGACTATTATCCAGTCTTTATTGAACTGCTTTCAGGGCATTTATACTCCTTCCTGTTAACCATTGCTTCACCTCATACTTTCCAGTGCATTTCCCCTGTCCCTTTCTTAATTGCGAAAATTCACTTTCTTTTTAAACGGTCTTTTAAGAAATTCTTACAACTTGAAATCACATCCTCTTGTAAATTCCACCTGGAGCAGCTGAAAAATACCAGGTCTTCTCTTTTTATGGAAAAAAAGGGCAGCTGTGGGCAACCTCTGACCCTCCAATTATTGCTCAACTACAATTCCATCAGCCCCAGCAAGTGTGGCCAGTGTCTAGGGGTGATGGGAGTTGTAGTTCAGTAACATCTGGAGAGTGCCACACTTGCGCTAGGGCAATGGAGCACTTCAGCTGTCCAAACATTTCTGGTATGTTCTTCCATCCCTCCTGCAAAATACAGTCTGGGTTTGACCTCCACAATCCTTATGCACCTGACACAAGGTTTTCTGGCTGGAGGCCTCCCCCCCCCCCCTTCCATGCCTTTGTTTTTTACTCCCAGGGGCAAATTTCTCACTTGACTATCTCTGCACTCTATATTCCTGGAGGCTCCTGGAGTTAATAGGATTAATAGAGCACCATTTCTCTGATCTAGCACTTCCATTCTGGCTGCCTGGCAGCTTTCAGCTGTGAAATGACTTGCGTTCCTTGATGGTAACTCTGCCTCCTTGTCTCCTAGTACAATGCAATGGTGTTCTGATCTCTTTTGGGACGCCAGGCTCGGATCAGAAACCCAGCAAATGTAACCAAATTGCTCCCTTCTCTGTTCCATTAATCTTTCTACTAAACTTAATCCTCCACCCCAGTCAAGAGAGTGAGGAAGAGGATGGTCTGGAAGAGAGCTGACCTCATTTTTCTCTCCACCCCAATTTCAATCTGCCAGGTTCTGTTTGCATTTATGCAGCCAGCCCCTTTCCTCTCCTCCCTGCCAGCCAGGGGCTGCTTTCTAGATCCAGACATCTCATTGGCGTTTCCCTGACCTTGTGCAACCTTGGCTGTTGCTAGGATAAATGGGGCTTGCTCGGAAGTATTGCCATCTCCTGCATCCTTGCAAGAGCTGAAGGTTGCTGAAGGTCACACGTGCACTGGGTCACAGGTCCTGAGGTTTGTCTGCCGTAATAAGAGAGAGCCTGACAAAGAGAGATTAACGCAGGAATAAGACTTGCATGGTTTTCTTAACTAGTGAAATGCCTGTTATTACAAAAGGCAAAATGGGTATGTAGATGGAGAGCCTGTACGTTACTGTTGATATAGAAAAATAGGGGTGGTTTGCTTTTGCTGCCTAACTCCCCAAGGGACCAAGGCCCTTAATTCTATGATTGGTCAGAGATGAATGGATGGAGGCAGGATGCAGTGAAAGCAAGGCAGATCTTTATCTTTCTGTTGCAACAGAGTTCCCTTCCTTTGCAAGGAGGCAAGAGAGACCCAGAATCAGAAAGAAACATCTCTTTTAAGGGTTTGCATTTTGGCATGGAGAAGGAGGACATCCCTTCTACAAACAATCAGAAATTACATTGATTGTAATTTCCACGAGAACCAGTGTTTTGAGAGAGGGGGAAAAAACTTTGTTTCTATCCACTTTTTCCATGCCATGTCAAATTTTATAAACTTCTGTTGTGTCGCTTTTATAAGGTCAAGGCTCAGGACCTCAAAGGCAATTGGTGCACTGGGGTGGGGTCATCCCAGCAACACAGACAAAGCAAGATCAGTTATTTTTCAGCTCTGCCAACTAACAGGCTCATTTGCCAGCCAGAGACAACTAAACCAAATTATAATTATTTTTTGAAAGAGCTCTCAGGGCAGCCTCAAACAAAAATAAAACAGACACAAACAAGAAAATCAAATAATTAAAAGGAAAAAAAACCCAGAGGGCTAAAAACTAGAGCAACGCTAAAACCATCTGTAGTAGCAAGGAGAGTTCAGGGGAGTTATGCCTACAGCAGGGATAAGAAACAGGATTTGGTGGGTAGGCTGGATACTAACCTGTCCCAGCACCCAAGGTCATTTTGACAGGTGGGCAAGGCTGTGAGGCACTCCAGAAAAGGGCACTGCAGCAGGAAGCCATTATTATTTTTTATTATTTAATTTTATTCCTTGAATTTGTATCCCACCCTTCCTTTCCAAGGAGCTAGGGGCAGCAAGCTGATACACAGTTTGAAAACAAAGCAATCCCTCCCCCCTAAAACAGTTAAGGCATTAAAAACAACAACAGCAATTACAACTAAAAACATTTATTTCCTGGCACTGGGAATACTCTGTGGTACAAATTCTCAACTTGGGGGCAAAATCTGGGATTTTGAGAAACTGCTATGGGTGTCAGTAACAAGATGGCTGCTGTGGGGGTGCAGCATAACACAAAATGGCTGCCACATGCAAGAGAACAGAGAAGGGGACTGGGGGAAACGGTGTCAGCGTAGTCCGTCTGGTGGATGTTGAATCCTGGCATCCAAGAAAATGTGAGCATGCTTCAGGCGAGAAGGTGTTCAGCGCTGGAGAAGCTGAGTCAGTGCAAACAGGAGCTGAGCAGGAAGATGAAGGTCTCATATGAGGATCATAAAACTTAATCGCCCTGCAACCCCTGAAGAGCTATTAAAATAATATTTTAGCTAATTAGTAACTCATGGCTCCCACATTATTGAGAATTATTGTTAGAAGGGATGTTAATAACTAGTTAATAGCTGACTACCTTGAACAACTAATGGCCCAATAATGCCTCATATTTTGCCTTTTTGAAATGTGGAGAGGTGGTCTTAGGAAGGTGTTTCTACTTTTACACAGATTTCCCAAGGTCTTTGACCTCTGTTTTGGTCTTGCAGCTCAGGTGCCGAGCGGGGTCTGAATTAAGCTTGCAAAAGAGCAGGTGGGGGTAAGAAATGGCTGGTTTAAAACCATTGCTGGTTTAAAAGTCCTTCTTGCCTGTCCACATTAGCACTTGCACACCAGACAGGATCTCCCATCAACAGGACTGCCAACTTAAGGGCTGCTCTGTCAGTCTGCCTTCAAGAGCTGCCCAGTCAGCAGCCATTCAGTAGCAGAAGCATTCACCTCTGTCGTCATTTTGTTGCCTAGTTAAGGCTTTCCTTTTTCAGCAGGTCATTGCGGTGGATTTTTTTTTTTTTTTTTTACCCCAGTCTGCATCTATATTGCATTTAGAACTGTTTTAACTAGGACATTGTTTATATATGCTTTTTATTATTAAAGCACTTTGAGATGTTTTATAGGAAGTGGAATCCAGTGAATAAATAAAGCCATCATGCTGCTATTTCAAAGGGCAGAGACCAGCCTCATGAAATTGCAGGATCCTGCCAAAGAAAATGCGGAGTAATTTGCAGTGTTGCACATATTATCTCTCCCAGAGTGTCCAGTTCAAACTTTTTGACCCAAAGTGTCAATTATTCTCAAGGGGGGGGGGGATTGTAGCTCTTGACTTCCACTTCCTGTGCTGTCTTTGGTCTCTTTCCCAGAACAGAGAGTGTGACTCCTGGGATGAGTTAATTCTGCTCATCCATGGGAGACAAGCCATATCTCTAGTATGATGTACAGACTCTTCCTCCAGTTATCAGTCAGTGGGAGTTAGATGGGGTTGGTGGGGCTGGGAAAAATTCCTGCCTGCAGGGCCATTGTTAGGTACTTGGTTATATAGTTTGCTTTCTTCTTGTTTGTATGCTGGTTATTTATACATATCTGTATACATTTTAAGTTGTTTTAAACTGTTCTTAATATTGTGTATCATTGTGTTTTAATAGTAATGTTGTGTTTTAATGGGACCTGGGGGTGAAAGGAGGGTAATAAATTGTAATAATAATAATGGTTTTCAGATATAGGTTACACTTGAAATTTTGCTAATTGAGGTTTTTGGCAGCTCCCCCCCCCCCCCCCGGAATCTTGTATTTCATTTGGTTTTCTTTTTTTTTTATTTTTATTAATGCATTTTAAGTTATCTTCCCTATTGTTTTTACAAAAGTAATTTGATATGTTTTTATTCATTTAGCACGAGATAATGATAAAGTGTTATACATTATTATATTTTGTAAACACTGTTCCATTACTTTTTATGTTGTTCATAACTGTATAATGCCCCCAGGAAGGATTTTAGTTTGGCCTGAAATAAATTATATTTCAAGCCCCCCATTTTTTCTCCATGTCAGGGCTGCTGCCCTCATTTTTGTGGTTGGCTTTCAACCACAAAATTTGCATAAAATTTGCATGTGCTAATTTATATATGTGGATGCCTCTGGGAAATTATGATGTTGGGTGGTGGGGGTATCACCAATTATTACATTTATATCTCACCTTTCCTCCGAGGTGCTCAAGGTAGTGTACATGGCTCTCCACTTCCCCATTTGACCCTTACAACAACCCTGTGAGGTAGGTTAGACAGAGAGACTGTGACTGGCCAAGGTCATCTCTGAAAGTTGTAGCTGAGTGGGTCCTAGCTTTAAGTAGAAGGTGTGGGTATGACCTGAAGCTCTTGATTATATTGCTACTGAAAAATATGCAGGCAGTGTCTTTCCTCTACATGGCAAAAAGATTCCTACATTGCAGGGGGTTGGACTACATGACCCTCATAGTCCCTTCCAACTCTTTGATTCTATGACAATCAATATACTATATTATTGAATTAAATCAGGCTTCCCCTACCTGGTGCCCTCCAGATGCAACTCCCATCAGACCCAACCAGTAGGACCATGGGAAGTATAGTCACAGACATTTGGAAGTTACCAGGCTGGGTAAAGCTGAATTAGAATAATATAAAGTATGTACAATTTTATGACATCAAATTCCATCAGAATGGCCTTAATGGATCGAACTGAAGTCCATTCTGCATCCAGCAGTGGCCAGTCAGATGCTCTGGGATGTTGACAAGTTGAATATGAAGCTGATGGCCATCATCGCTTGATATTTGTCCTCAACAGGAGCACCTGGTGTTTAGAAGCTCCCTTTGGGTGCCATAGGCAATATGGCCGTGGATAGGCCTGTTGTCTTTCATGGGGCACTACCATCTCTTTCTCTTTCTCTCATGCAGCCAAAGCCCCAAAATGCCATCACGATTGCTGTGTCATCACGAGCCCTCTTCCGTATGGAAGAGGAGCAGAAGATTTACAATGAGCAGGGTGTGGAGGCCTACGTGAAATTCCAGCTGGATCACGAGAATGAGCCCTTTCTGCCTGGAGCAGCCTTCCCCTTCGTCAAGGTCTTTTCCTTTTCTGATGATTTTGTTCACCTCCAGATGGAAACATCAGAATCTGGGTTCAAGATAAGGGGATGAAGCAAGTGCTGGCTGTCACTTATCAGTAAATTAGCCCAGGTGGAGGTTTTATGATTATCCAATGAAATGTGGGTTGTGGTCTGTTGCAATGCTACAATATCCTTGTGCTGGGTGTCTCCCTGAAGGTCTAATGTAAGACTCTGGGCACTGGAGAGTCTGTTGGGGTTTTTAATGCCATACTACCATCTATGTGCAAATACTACTAAACACCAATATCCTTCTTGTGACCCCCCATTCCAAAGGGTACTGAAACCCAGCAAGCACTGGAACCCCTGAAACTTCTCTTTGCTTTGAGAAATGGGATCTGCTTAACAGTGCTTTAGGGAGGGACCTCAGTCGGAGAGCCCATGGTTTGCATTACAGAAAGTCCCAGGTTCAGTTCCCAGCATTGACCTGAAAGGATCAGGTGGCAGGTGAGCAGGAAAAGGGACTTTCTCTCTGCCTTTGGAGAACCACTGCCAGTCAGAATCAATATTGAGGTAGATAGAAGAACCAAACCATATAAGGCAGCTTCAGGTGCACAATCAGGGCTTCCCCTGCTTTTCTTTTGCATGCTTTTGATTAAAAAAGGATGTAAAGTATCTGAAAGATGAGCTGTTCACCTGACAGTAAGTACTGTACTGATGGTTTGGGGCCTCCTTCCCCCACCTGTTTATTGTTTTATTTAAGGAAGTCCGGTTGTGTTCTTGGCCAGACTGCTCTGCCATCTTTGACTTTCTAGGCACTGGAAGCTGTTAACATGCAGCTGCGGGTGCTCTACCCAGAGAGCGAAGAGCTCTTCGACATCGTCCTCATGACTAACAACCACGCTCAGGTGGGAGTCCGCTTGATCAACAGCATCAACCATTACAGTGAGTAACCGGAAGCCACCTCCCTTGACCAGAAGCACCCAAGCAATTGATGGGTTACTTGTCACCTATTTGCAAACTACCAAGTTGTCTTGCTTCTATACCAGTCTAACTGTCTTGAGTCCCCATCCCATAAAGAACCCTGGTAAATGTATCTCAGTGATGGTGTTAGAATGGGGTGGTCCAATTCACAGCCCAAGGGACACATGCAGCCCTTCAGGCCTTTTTTGGTGGCCCTCAGCAACATTTGATGCACCCTCACAGCCCTCACACTGCCTTCCCAAAGCTGGGTAAGCTTTGGGAAGTAAATTAGGTAAATAAGTACATCAGAGTGCTGCCTTTGAAAGATGCCACCTGGATTTCCCGACAAACAGCTCAACAAAACTTTGGCGTCAAAAGGCAACCAAGGAACCAGTGCAGGTGCTACATCCGCTGGTGGATTGCGCTTCCCAAGGCCTCTCTCTTCCTCCCCTCAATGTTTTCTTCTTCTTGCTCTCTCTTCCAGACCTGTTCATCGAGAGGTTTTGCATGACAGGTGGGAACAGCCCCATTTGCTACCTGAAGGCCTACCACACCAACCTGTACCTGTCATCTGACTGTGAGAAAGTGAGTGAAGCCATAGAAGAGGGTGAGTGAAGGTGTTTGTTGTCCTTCGCCTGCTGTTGGAAAGGGAGTAGGAAGTCACCCGTGTGTGCGAGTGTGTGGTCTGTTGGCACGTGTGGGTTAAAACCTAAACTATTTTTTCTGTTGTGACTCTCCTCCCTCCATCCCAGAAACCCCAGGTACTCTAGTTTTGCACGTGCAGTCTTGTGGGCTCTTTGAACTCTGTTTCCCCTAGCAGACTGCATGATCCTGGGAGGGCTCACAATAGGTTTATGAGGCTTTCCTCATTATGATAGTAGTAGGTAGGTAGGTAGGTAGGTAGGTAGGTAGGTAGGTAGTAGGTAGCCTGTGGTATGAGATGGGAAGCAAGAGCTTGTTTACTACATGCAGAATCAAGTTGCCTAGAAGAAACGGTTGAGGTTAGGGCTACTTCCTTTTGAGGATGGTCCTGGGTTGCTTTGCTTCCTTGACAGAATCATAGAATTGTAGAGATGGAAGGGACCATAAGGGTCATTTCATCCAACCCCCTGCAATGCAGGAATCTTTTGCCCTAGTGGGGCTCGAACCCACAACCCTGAGATTACCAACTGAGCTATTCTCTTCAGATAAGACTGGAGAGAACTCTGCCTGACCACAGTCCGTTTGACAGGTCCCCACGCCTAACATTCATCACACCACATTGAGGATATTGTTTAGTTTGCTCCAATATAACTCATATAGCATTTTGGGTTTTACAGACCTTTACATATTTTTTTTAAAAGCAGAAATTGAAGTGTGAGCCACCAGGAGGCTGAGCTTCTAGAAAGTGCCGCTAGATCCTTTTCTTCTTCTTTCCCCAAGGAATTGCTGCAGCCACCATCTTCAGCTCCAACAGGGACGTGCAGGTTTCAGAGAACCAGCTGCGTGTAGCCTTCGATGGAGACGCTGTGCTGTTTTCAGACGAGTCTGAGCAGATTGTGAAGGCTCATGGCCTTGACAAGTTCTTTGAGCATGAGAAGACTTATGAGAACAAGCCTCTGGCTCAGGTATGACTGAGAATACCCAGAAATGCATTATCAGGAAATGTTGGGATGGCCACAAGCTGGCTGAGCTCAGGAGCCAGGCAGGTTGTTTGATTCCCTGTTTGCTTGCTTCTTTGGCAGAGTTTTTTTTTTGGGGGGGTTGGGTTTTTTTTTGCAAACCACAATGAGGAGGAAGAGGAGGTGAATCTATTTCTGAAATTTATTTTTAGTTGATTTGTAACTGTTCTTAAAACAGTTTAATCTTTCAACCATAAGAGCAATTAGGCTATGAAAATTATATGGGGGGAAACTGCATCATTCAAACCTTGCTTAGACTGTCTCCCTACTTTAGCCAGTACTTAGCAATAGAGCCAGTGTGGGCAACCTTTGGCCCTACAGATGTTGCTGAACTACAACTCCCATCATCCTTGGCCAAAGGTCACACTTGCTGATGGGAGTTGTAGCTCAGCAACATCCAGAGGGCCAAGGTTTTCCCATTCCTGCCATAGAGCAGCTTCTTTCAGCTCATCCTTCTTCACAGGCTGTGCATCTTCTTGTTTCTTCTCTCCATGGAGCCCAGGCTCTCTGCAGCACTCTTCATCCTGACTTTTTCTGGTTTCTACCTCTCAACTCTCCCTCTGTTTGCTTTACTTATTACATATACCATTCCAGCTCCCCATCCCAACCTCTTCACCAATGAGAAGGGCAGGAGAGTTGTTTTACTAAGTAGTTCCAGGTTCCCAGAGTCATTAGGATTCCTTTGCCACTCTCCTTGTGCTTGTACAGTGGTACCTCTGGTTACAGACACTTCAGGTTACCGACTCCGCTAACCCAGAAATAGTACCTCGGGTTAAGAACTTTGCTTTAGGATGAGAACAGAAATCGTGTGGCAGTGGCGCAGCGGCAGCGGGCGGCCCCGTTAGCTAAAGTGGTACTTCAGGTTAAGAACAGTTTCAGGAGAAGAACGAATTAAGTTCTTAACCCGAGGTACCACTGTATTTTAGTTTTTCCTGTGAAGGAACATCCTCCAAATAACCCAGTGTCTAATCTTTAAATTAGCCATTGGCCCTTCAGATGGAGCTGTACTCAGACTCCCATCATACCTGGCCATTGGCTCTGCTTCTTGCGGGGTTGGGAGCCCCACAATATCTGGAGGACAACATGTTCACCAGCCTCTGGTCTTACAGAAAGCAGCCATTCTATACAAAAAAAGAACAAATACAAAATGGGGACTCATCATTATTCTTTCACAGAAGTAGTATGGCAACAGAACCCTTGCAACAATTGCAGACTCTGTGTGGGTAGCCAGAGAGGTTTATTTTCCAACTGTATGGAGAGTGAGGAAGGAAGTTCTGGTTGACCTTGTCTGTTCACCTCTCCAGGGGCCACTGAAAGGTTTCTTGGAAGCTCTTGGGAAGCTCCAGAAGAAGTTCTACTCCAAGGGGCTGCGCCTGGAGTGCCCCATCCGCACGTACCTCGTCACGGCACGCAGCGCGGCCAGTTCTGGAGCCCGTGCCCTAAAGACTCTCCGGAGCTGGGGGCTGGAAACAGACGAAGCCCTCTTCCTAGCCGGCGCCCCCAAGGGACCCTTGCTGGAGAAGATTCGCCCACACATCTTCTTTGATGACCAAATGTTCCATGTGGAAGGGGCAAAGGAGATGGGTACCATCGCAGCCCACGTCCCTTACGGGGTGGCTCAGAAATCCAGGCGCTTGGCACAGGCGAAACAAAATGAGAATAGCAAGTAGCAGAAAAGAGTGGGACTGGGCTAGGCCAGCCTTTGATACACTGAGAGCAACATCTCTATGGAGAGATGAAAAGTTTAGAACACCTTCCATGAGGACTAGAACCAAAAGGGTTGGGATGGCAGGTGTCTTGTTTGGGGTAGGTTGTTTGGGAGAAGGCTTCCTTACACTTACCTGTACACATTGCACTTTACAGAAATGCTCTTCCCTCTGCCTCACCATAACCTTGCGTGCCCATCACACCATTGCTGTCAGTGTCTGCTGGTAGACTTTTGCTTCTGCCCTACCATCCACTCACAATGCTTCAAGGTTGATTGTCACCTTTTGCTCTTGAATTTCATGATATGTACTGTTTTTTCTTGCGGGCTGCCGCAAGGGGGCTGTGTTTTATTACACGCTTCAACAGTTGCATTGTGCAGAATTTGCTAATGGTGCCATTTTAAGCGTTGTGAAATTCCCAGCTTTCAACACTAGTTTTGAAAGAAAAACAGCAATTTCTAGCTCTTATGTTTGCAAGGATGAGCACAAAAGCATGTGTGCAATTCCTTGATGGAATTTATCTGGAATCAGAAGCCTCAGAGAGCCAGCATTGGTTGGGTGGTGAGACTGACCATGGGGTGACCTCCTGAGACTACCCCCAACAATGTGCCCAACCCACATTGAGCACCCCAAAAACGGTCAAAGGCAGTGATGACCAATGGGGCCCATCACAAATGGATTGTCCAAGGGCGCCTCAAAGAGATTGACTGAGAAGGAGGCCTGCCAACAGAAAAAAATGCTCCATAAAACTCTTTCCAGGAAGAACTCTTATCAGGAAGGGCCACAGCTCAGTGTTTAGAGCATCCACCTTACACGTGGAGGGTCGCAGGTTCAATCTCTGGCATCTGAGAGACCTCTGCCTGAAATCCTGGAGAGCTTCTGCCAGTCAGAGTAGACAGTACTGGACTAGATGGTCCAATGGTCTGACTCAGTATCAGGCAGCTTCCTATGTTTCCCCGATCTCTCATGGCCAACAGAAGCTAAATAATTATGCAAAACACACATATGAATGCAAGTTTGCTTCATTCTTCCAATTTGCTCATCAAATGTGGCTTTTGTGAATGCCCCATGCCTGCCCCAACCTAAAATCTGCATCTGCTTCACCTCTAGCCAGCTTATGCTCACTTACATTTTGCCTCGCTCTTTCCAGACAGAGGCCTGTGCTTTAATGCTCCATGTCTGAGCATTCCCCACCCCCACCCCAAGCAAAAAGGAGAGAGAGCAAGCACAGGATGATCTGTGTTTTCTTTTTATTTCTCCGTGCTTTGAGAAAAGACAGTAAATGAAAGCTGTGTTCCTGAGTCAGTGTGCTGCAGTGGATGGTGCTGGAACATGGACTATGACAACGCAGGTCCAAATCCCCACTGAGCCTTGCTGGTCACTGTTAGAGACTGAAAAATCAGTCTCAATCAGCCTAACCTAACACCCCTATGCCCATACACCACCCTTAGAGGAAAAGCAGGCTATAAATGTGATAAATACACAATCTGGAACCTTCCCATTCCAAGTGTGTCTGGGAGCTTTCCACCACTTACCCCCTGTTTTTTTCAGCAGGGCTCCAGAGGTCTGTTGAATAATGTGGCATCTTCCGTTTTTAACCAGTGTTGCATTTTCCCTGCTGTGTTCATGGGCTGTACTGTTAACACGGGGCAATATCTGGGGAGCCGTTCCCTGCTTGACTGCCCATTTGCCACAGTGGAAGCAGGCGGAGGCTGCGAAAGGTCGTGCTTCTGTGTCTGCTGGCGGCTTTGCTTAGGAATGAAACAATGCAATCAATGACTGTCTGTCCTTCTGGGTGTGTTATCTGTAATAAATTCTGTCTATGTTACCATTCGTTCCCCCTCCTGTTTGTGAACTCATCATTGGTATGTTGATAGCAAGCTGAAGTGCTCTTGAACATAAGGACTAGAAACTTGGAAGAGTGACAGGGAACTAGGTGACAGCAACACCCCCTCTAGCATAGTACTAATTTTCCCTTTCTTGTGAATCAAAACCAAGTTATCGTACCATTTACTGGAGAATATCCACCACATCTTGCCATTGGAGGGTTATTGGGCATTAGTATTGGGTTATTGGTACACTGTAGACCAGGGTGGGGAACCTTGGCCGTGAAGTGGGGTGCAAATGCCCTTGGACCCTGCCCAAGCCACACCCCTTTCCCTTGCCCACCCTCCTTCCTGGTCTTGCTTTACTCCCCCTTGGTTGTTTTTGGCTCCCTTGAACTCTGATCATGACTCTTGCCAGGATGAAGGACAGAGCAGTGTGTGTGTGTGAATGTGTGTCGGAACTAGTCTGCTGTACAAACGTAAAATGTACATTTCTTGTTTTGCTAGCTTTTGCCTCTGGCCCCACCCAGCACTGGCATGCGGCCCTCAGAAGGAATGTGGCCCTTGGGCAAAAAAATGCTCTCCACCCCTGCAATAGGTAGTTTAACAGAAGCAGTTCTCCAGTCTCATTCCCAATTTATTACAGTATTATTTTTTTAAAACCTTCTCCCTTGCTTTCTAATTTCCTTATTACTTCCTTTGGCCTCTTTCCCTCAAAGGAAGAGAAGGAGGAGTATGACCTCCCCCCCCCCGCCCGCCCCTCGCCAACATCTCTGTCTCCCGGCCACCTTCACTTGGCATCCAGGGAATTGCTGGTGCTGGCACCCATCCAACTGGAGAACTATTGCATGGCCATGGGGGGGGGGCAGAGGAGTGAGGAGCCCCCGTAGGCTGTGGGACTGTTACGGGTGGTTTTTGGCCCACCATTTGAGAAGTGTATTCAAAGCCAACGTGAGCACAAATGCCACCTTTTTCTCATTGCCAGTTCTGCATTTGGGTTCCGCCCTGGGCTAAAACCCCCACTGCCTCAGGCTTCCTCCCATCCCAATGTGCATATTTGAATCCCACCCAAGCTCTGCCTATTTTTAGGCCTGTTAAATTTAGAAGGCCCACTCAGATTGCACACCCATATTTCTGAGAAGGAGCATCTGGCACCATTGCCTTTCCAGCTACTGAAACGTTTGATAAGAGGCACGCTTTGTCATACACTCAAGATTCAGAGGCCGTTGTCTCTGCTCTGCTATCTGAAGACAATGGCTTTCAGGGGCAGTATCCCAGCAAAACTCACCCCAAGGTTCCTCCTCATAATCTTCACAGAGAAGACCAGCGAAGGAAGACACGCTGCCCTGAAAGACAGCCTAGCTACCATGATCCATCCCCTCTGCACTCTGGATATGCTCTAAGGCAGCCATGTCCAAAGTCTGTTTTGGGGGCCTAATCTGGCCCACCGGTCAATTTATTCTGGCCCCTGTGGCAGTTTATTTCCTGGGGTAAAATCCTAAAAAAAAGGTTAACTTTGGTTGGCTCTTTGGTCGGCCCTCACGGCCCTTCACTTCATCAAATCTGGCCCTCTTTGAAAAAAGTTTGGCCACCACTGCTCTAAGGAAAGACCTCTCTCCATTAAGACCCCAAAATAGCTGGAAATAAATACTACAACAAGGGTGGCCAGACTTTTTCGCCCAAGGACTAACCCTCCAAAGTTGAGTCCGGCCAAAAGTGGGTGTGGCCAGACTAGAGATGGAGGAGAAATCCCATTCAGTGTGCATTTAATCAATATATCAAAATTTCACTTCCCAAAACCGTATGAGAACCAAAATACAGCTGTTCTTCAAGATTCACATATGAATTTTGTGATGCAGTTCTTCAAACAATATTTACAAAAATGCTTGTATTAGGGGAAACATTTTGCCTATGAAATTTTGGGCAGGATGCAAGGGGTTTGCTGAAGGTAGATGCCTGGGAACCACAGTTCTCCACAGGTTGTTCCAGTATTGTGAAGCAAGGAGACTGGCATGCCAGCAGCCCCATTGCACCAGGAGGAAGAAAAAGAGGCCTGGCTGTGCTGCTTTGGGGAAAGAGCATCTGAAGGAGACTGGCAGATGGTGGGAACTCTGCAGGATGAAAGATGGCACAGCACCAGGAAGGCAAGGGCAGCCTTGGCTTGCATCTCTTCCAAGATCACTGGAAGCCTCTGCCAGGCATCACATTCCTGTGACAGTGCCCACTATTTATAGATGACATGATCCATGCCTTTGCCATGGGAGCATCAGAAAAGGCTTTACAGACTGCAAGGAAAGACCTCCTTTTCCAAAGCAAGGAAATGTATTTACACAGATGTCAGGGGCTCAGGAACAGAGGCACAGGGGAGAGAGGAAATGGAGAGCGAGGGGGAGGAATCTGAGGGCAGCGGAGGGCAGAATGACAGTGACCCGAGAGATTCCATGAGCCTCTCCAGTGAATCAGAAGATTCCCAGAAGGGGGCGCCGATGGCCAGGGCAAGGGGGGTCCCAGGGGGGACACACCAGAAGCAGGGGGCCAGCGGAGACTCCCAAAGCAGTAGCTGGAAATCAGGGCCAGCTTCCCCACCAGAGCGTAGTGGGGGGGAAGAGTCCCATAGGTCAGAGTCAGCGTCTCCTCCGGCAAGCAGGGAGGAGGAGTCAGGCCCAGCTAGCGTTCCCGAAGAGGGGAGCAGTGACAGGAGCAGTATAACGGTCAGAAGGAAGGTGGCAGGCTGGGCGCGCGCGCCAAGTTCAAATGTACAGGCGCGCGGGACAGCAGGAAGCCCGGATTGGGAACCAGGTCCTAAAGCCCGCCGGAGGGAGGGGGAAGACTCGGGGGACTCAGCGTCAGAAGAGTCTAGAAAGGGGAAAACCCCGGCGGACAGGCGGACCCAGAGGAGGAAAGAACAAAGGAAGAGGTGGAGCAAGGCTAGGGTCTTAAACTGGTGTCTGGGGGGAGGAGACTCAGACGGAGCTTCGGCGGTCTAGGGTTTAAGACGTAGAGCTGCGCGCCGTGGCTGTAAATGAGAAACTGAACTTCAATAAAGACTATTTAATATGAGGTGACTCATAAATAAATATGACTATTTAATATAAGGTGGCATCTCCGAACCAGAGCTCAGAACTAAATGGGAGGATGGAAGCAACGTCCCAGAGCTCTGGTAACAGTTCACTCAGTGAGCTAGATTCTGGGGGAGAAGTGGTCCCTAACAATGAAGGCAGCAAACCGCTTAGCAAATCGGGAAATGGGGACGATGCAATGCCCAATCGCGATGACAACATTATACAAGATGGGCAAGCCTTTACTCAGACAAGAAGTTGGAACTTGATTTTAAATCCCCAAAAATTGGTATTTACAAACTTCCCAAAACCAAAGGGCTTCCTTACAGGGAAAGATCGAAGAATGTGCTCCTTGAACATTCTGAATGATATATTGCCAGGAGCAGTAAAGCCATATGACATTACTTCTGTAGATTATTTGCATCATGATGGCTGTTCAATGAGAGCAATGATCACATTTAGAGACCAGAACCTGGCCAAGTTCATCTACAGATCAAGATATATATTCTTAAAGGCCCAGATAAAAATTCTCAGATTTTTTGAAAACAAGGCACCACTGAATCCCCTTCTGGAAGCAAAGCATGCAAACCCTAGTAAGGAGAAACAACCTCCCAAAACCTGGCCTGGTCTCCAGAAACAAGAGCTTCAAAAGAATGAAGATGAGGATCTTTTCTCCGTGGAAGAAAATACCTTAATTAGGCAATTTTGCCATTTTCCATCTCCAATACAAACTGAAATATTAGAAAGACTAGATATGCTAAGAATTAAGCTGGCTGGGAGAGATATAAATAAGGAAATCAATGTGGACGCCCATAAAAAGGACCAGGCTTCCTATAATTTGAACCCTATACAAGAACAAAACCCAGCGGCCTGTCGGCCACGCTACCTCCAGACAATGGCTGAGATTAACCTACCTCCAATCAAGGAAGCCCAGCACACTGAAGAGAACACTACACCACCTCCAATAAGGAGAACCATCCCTAAGGTGAACTCACCAGGCTCTTGGGACAAGCTGAGGTACCTAGACGAGGCAGAATTAGGCCACAATCAGGTACCGGAAGAATACCTACGGAAAGAGATAACACACTTCAAAGGCCCGGTGACCACTAATGTCAGTATTCAACACTTAACAGCCGAAACTATAGAACACTTGGCTAGTTTGCCATGCATGGAGAGCAATGGGCCGGCTCATAAAAGAGTAATCCCTAAAAGCACCTTGGGAAATAATTGACAAAGATCAGACCAGAGGCAAACACCAGCCGGCTCCCTATCTCCGCGGAAATTCAACATAATTAGATATAAACAGACTCAATCCTCACTCACAAATCAAGCAAAAGCAGTTCTTCCCTTGAAAGACGCATCCAATCCATCCCAGAGCCTTAAAATTGTCTCCTGGAACGTTAACGGCTGGGCGACAAAGCAAATGGATCCTGAGGCAATAAACTTCATCTCTTCTTTTGACATTGTGTGCCTCCAAGAGACCTGGTCCCAACAAAGTATCGCTCTCCCAAATTATTGCTCCTTTAGCTCCTGTGCTCGTAAACTAACCAACAGGGGTCGCCCCCAAGTTGGCCTCGCCTGCCTTATTTCAACCAGTTTATCCCTCACTATTTGCGAGGAAATTAAATCTTCCCCTTACTTTCTCACTATAAAGATCCATCTACCAAAGATCAAAAGCCCATGGTTGATAACTACAGTATATCTGCCCCCAGTAATTAATGATTTCGACCGCAATGAAAGGTGGTCTGAACTTTCGTCTTGGCTCCATGATCTTCAAACAACTAACCCAGGACTTCCTCAAATCCTCTTAGGCGACTTTAATGCAAGAATAGGTCCCAACGACGATGATATATTATCTCTCGCAGCACTCCTGGACAATCCCCTGCAGCCCCCCTGGGGAAACAGATGCTCTCTTGATCCTATAACAAATGCGTCGGGGAGGCTGATGGCCCAATTGGTCATGGAAAACGATCTCTGCATCGCGAATGGTAACATTACTCCCTTGTCCTCGCAGCAGTTAACTTGCATCACTTCCCGGGGAACCAGTGTTGTCGACTACATTTTATTGACGCCGGAGCTATTCTCAATTTCTACAAAAATGGAAGTGGCTGAATATTTTGGTGGTGACCACCTTCCATTGACTCTATTGTTAAACCTAATAGAGCCATTTTCAGCCCCCTCAAACTATAGTTCCACGGCACAAAGCCACCCTGTATACAAAACAAAGAAATGGACAAGCCTCAGTTCCTCTCTTGCCCTGGACATACAAAAATCATTTGATATGTCTGCAGTTCCCTCTGACCCAATTCTGCCCGCTGACCAATACCGGAAATTAATCGATGCTTTCTCAACAACTTACATAACCACCACCTCGCCTATCCACCAACGCCTCTTCTCTGAATCACCTTGGTTTGACAAGGAATGTAAAGCCCTAAGAAGGCGAATTAGGAAAATGGTCAGAATCATCAAATTTTCCAACGACCCCCAAACCCGTGCAAAGCTCATAGATATTAAAAGGACATACAGAAACATGATTCATTGCAAGAAACAGCAGCACATCCTTGAGGCTTGGTCCACTCTTCGTTTGGCTGTAGAGAGGCATGACTCCCGCTCCTTCTGGCGCTTAGTTAGACCTTCGGCACCACTCAACTCAGCTACCCAGATTTCCGCTGATGAATGGATTGCCTATTATTCAACCAGTTTCGCTTCTCCAAATCATCTTACAGATTTCCTTCAATCCCCGTCGGACCTCTGTTCCTGTTCTCTTAGTCCCACTTCCTCAATAAACTTTACCTCAACTCGCATCTTCAACATCATAATGTCCATGCGAAGGAATAAGGCCCCCGGCCCAGACATGGTCCCGTTGGACCTTTTCCTGACTGATCCTCTTTGGTGGAGCGAACAGCTGACTCCTGTATTCACCGCTATCTCCTCCGCCCTAGACATCCCCGACTCCTGGAGAGAAGCTATAATAGTTCCGATCTTCAAAGGCGGCCAGCCAAACATCCCTAGGAACTATCGCCCCATCAGTTTATTATCTATTCCGGGGAAAATATTTGCCGCTGTTTTACTGGAAGAACTTCTTTCATGGGTCCAGGAGAGGAACATTCTACCGCTAGAACAGATTGGCTTTCGAAAGTCAGCATCAACCATGGACCACTGTCTAACTCTCTATCACCTTGCCAGTAAATACACTGCACCAAGGCAAGGCCACCTATTTGCCGCTTTCATGGACCTGGAGGCCGCCTTTGATTCCATTCCTAGGCAGAGATTATGGTCCAAACTTGCCCATCTGGGAATTGATCCGCACCTCCTCTCCCTAATTATTTCCCTTTATTCAAACACCACAGCTTGCGTCCGAAGTGATCCCAACGGCTCCCTTACAACTCCATTCCCAACAGCCAAGGGTGTCCGACAAGGTTGTCTCTTGGCCCCTTTACTGTTTAATCTCTATCTTCATGATGCAATTACCCCTTTGAAGCTAGCATCTAAGTATCCTCCTCACTTAGCAGGGCACCCCATTGTTTCCCTTTTCTATGCAGATGACGCCGTCATCTTATCCAGAACAGCTGCAGACCTAGCAAATACAGTTAATGCATTTATCGCCTATTGTAAGGCGGAAGCTCTTAATATTAATTATAAAAAATTGAAAGTCCTCCACTTCACTCGTTCCTGCAAACTCAAGCTGGAGCCGCTTAAGATCACAGGTGGCTACTTAGAAAAGGTAAAAGCCTTTAAATATCTAGGCTTAATATTCACCTATAATCTCTCCTGGACCACCCATCTACAATCTGCCTTTCTCGCTGCAACCACGACCTCTAATGCCATTGTCCGATTTTACCACCAGAAGGGCGGCAAACACCTTCCAGCAGCAATTCAAATATTTAATGCCAAAGTTGTCCCTAAATTATTATATGGCTGTGAAGTATGGACTACAGCAATATCAGGTAACTTGGATCGGCCACTTCATATGTTTCTGAGATCTCTTTCCGGCGTCCCGAGATGTGTCTCAGGTGCAGCCCTACGACTTGAGTTCGCCCAGCCCTCAATTGTAAAACGAGCATGGAGTCGAGCCATCTCCTATAGCTCCCACCTACTAGCATCGGATGCTCGAATTAGAGGTGGTTTTTCCAATCTGATCCTAAGAGATATTCATAATTCTCCTTGGAAAACTACAATTAACCTCAAACTCCGCTCTCTTCTCAATCTGAATTGCAAAACTGTTCTTAACTTAGAGTGTATCAGTCCGGCGGCCCTACCTCCAATTAAAAAGAAGCTACAGCAACTTGACTTCTCTAACACAGCTGCCCATGCAAGAGGGCCGTGTTCAGGCCTAGCCCTAGCTATTCCACCCCCTGAAGGGATCCCTCTATACTGCTTCACAATTTCTTCGGAGGCTAAGCGAAGGGCCTTTACCTGTGCCCGTCTCAACTGTTTTCCTACAGCAGTTCTGTCGGGTCGTTATTCCAGAGTTCCCATCGCAAATAGAACATGCACCTGTAATGACACGGCTCTGGAGACTATGGAACATGTAATGCTCTTCTGTCCCAACTGGACAGATGAAAGATCTCGGTTTTTAACTCCTCTCGTGAACAAGCTTCATCTCCCAATCCAGCCCTGGATAGTGTCCCTTTTTTTGCAGGATTCTGATTGTTGGATTACCGAGATGACAGCTAACTTCCTGCTCAGTGTGATGAAGAGGAAAGCGGCACTAACTTCTTCTTTAACACCACAGCTGCAGTCGATATGCCGCACAACCGAACGAAGCTCCAAGTAGCCTTATTATACAAGGACAATGGAGCTAGGACAAATCTGAGGAGCCGAAGGACCCTTTAATGATCCTCCGCCAGCCTCAGCAGTTTTTTGTCTTTCTGTTTTTGTACTATCTGTCACTCGATGTTTTAAATCCCCTGTCCCTTTTGTTATCCCCCTTCCCCCCCCCTTTCTTTAAGTACTCGCCTAGGACGATATCTACCTTTATCTCCCCACCCCCATTTTATGTTGTTATTTCTATGTATATCATGCTATGGCCACACGGCTAACGCAATAAAATCTAAAATCTATTGATATCATCCCTGGAGATTAAAAATACAAATATATATATATATATATATATATATATATATATATATATAACAACGGACTGGCGTTGGTCCTCTGTGAGCTGGGACCTGGGGCAGCTCTGACAACAGACAACTAACTTTGTCCCCATTCACCTCCCTGCAAGGGGCAAAGCTGAGAATAAGGAGGAGGAAGCCAACAGGCACTGCCACCCTCTAGACAGGTTGCAAGTGAGAAGACAGGCAGGTGGGCTCTGGCAGAGGGAAGACTGAGGTTAGTGGGGCAGTGCCCCATTTCCCTCATGGGCCACCTCCCACTGGTAGGCCTTCCTGTACTTGTCTCCTGCCGCACTGCAATTTGGCTTGGAAAAATGCCTTAGATTGGCTACAACAAAAGGCTTATTTTGAGCCTAATTTCAGCAGGGAGAGGGCGATGATAGTTGCGGGCACCAGGGAAGACCTCTGCAGGTGAATGTGCGCTGGTGGGCACCACGTTGGTGACCCATGCTTCAAATCCTTCACTGGAGAGCCTCCTGTGGGTGCCCCTGCCATCTGATATTCTGTTTAAAGCTCAAGAGGGGACTCAACCTCTTCTTTTCAATACACTGCTGTTAACATTAAATTTGTTGCTTTATTGGTACAGAATGTATGATTGAAGGACTCTTCTTTTTACAGAAATGCCCAAAGTACTCTGGGCATGCAAATATAAAAAAATTAAAACCCAGGTAGTGAATAATTAACATGAAAACTATGGAACTTAAAAAAAGAAGGCAGTTTAAAGCCATCAAAAGTTAATGCTTTATTTCCCTTCAAGGCAGGACTATTGGACTGTATAAACCCACAAGAATTCTATATCCATTACAGTGGTACCTCGGGTTACAGACACTTCAGGTTACAGACGCTTCAGGTTACAGACTCCGCTAACCCAGAAATAGAACCTTGGGTTAAGAATTTTGCTTCAGGATCAGAACAGAAATCGTGCAGCGGTGGTGCGGCGGCAGCAGGAGACCCCATTAGCTAAAGTGGTACCTCAGGTTAAGAACAGCTTCAGGTTAAGAACGGACCTCCAGAATGAATTAAGTTCTTAACCCGAGGTACCACTGTAGTGATTTGTTCAGCTGCCATCTTGGGGGACAACACTCTTTCTTTTAAAATGAAAGCTCAGAGTCTGCAGCACCTGCCCAGGGCACCACTGGAATCCTCCATTTGGCATTTGCCCAAAGCAGCCCTACAGTGGTGAGGTCAGGCTTTTGCTGAGATTAGCAAAGGGGCCAGGGCTGTCCCAGCAGATCCATCTTTTTCATTCTACATAAAACAGCCAAAAAGATCAGATGCAGTTGGAACAAATTCTCAGCTTGCCAGCTCTGTGTTCCTTGCTGAGACCTCTTGCCTGAGGACTCTCCTATTCCTGAAACTGGCAGTGGAAGTCAGCCTCCCAGTTGATGGTTGAACGACTCTCAAGGGTTTAAGGCAGCATATTGTATTCTGTTGTGTTTTTTTAAAATGATATTTATTAAAGTTTCAGACAAAATTACAATAATAAGAAAAAGATTAAAAAAAAAAGAAAATGCAAAAAAATAAAAAATAAAGAACAATTAAAAACAAATCAATCTTTCCATATCTTGTCTTTCATTTACTTGTTTCCCTGACCTCCTCACACCTCCCTTTTTTGTATTCCAGTTCAATTAGTTAATTCAGCAAATCCTTTCCCTCTTTGTTTTTAGCTTAATCCTTTGTCTTGATATATTATAACTCCCAAGGGTTTAAGGCAGCATATTGTATTCTGGTCCAAATGTAGTTGTAAATGCATGGAACAACTTCCTCCGAAGCAGGTGGTCCAAATATACATGTTTTTACATATGCATACCATACCTGGAGCGTAACCCCTGCATAAGATGTGAGTTACCTGCATATGTCAGTTAAAGGTAAAGGGACCCCTGACTGTTAGGTCCAGTTGCAGATGACTCTGGGGTTGCGACACTCATCTTGTTTTATTGGCCGAGGGAGCTGGTGTACAGCTTCCGGGTCATGTGGCCAGCATGACTAAGCCGCTTCTGGCGAACCAGAGCAGCACACGGAAACGCCGTTTACCTTCCCACCAGAGCGGTACCTATTTATCTACTTGACGTGCTTTCAAACTGCTAGGTTAGCAGGAACAGGGACCAAGCAACGTGAGCTCACCCTGTTGTGGGGATTCAAACCACCGACCTTCCGATCAGCAAGCCCTAGGCTCAGTGGTTTAGACCACAGCGCCACCCACGCTGTCAGCTAGCAGACCTGAATTAGAAAATCCAAACAGGTGCCACAAGAGGGCGCTACTGAACCACCAGAAAGAGAGGCAGAAGGATCTGGTGCCGTTTGGTAAAGTTCAAGAAGAACGGATTTAAGTGTTATTCCTGTCCTTAAAATGAAGGGAGGCTTCCTGTCAGGACTGTGTGTGTGTGTGTGTGTGTGTGTGTGTTTGCATGCAGGGGCTCATCCCCACTTCTGTGCCATGTTTCTAGGCTCTGGTCTGGGCTTTTCAGGTCCAAGCCCCAACAGTTCCCCCCCTCCCCGCTTCTGCTGCTTTCCCCAGGTAAACCGGTGTTTTACTGCTGAATTGGAGCAAATGGCAATCAGATTTTCACAGATTGCTGTTTGTTCCAATTCAGAGGTAAAGAACGTATTTTCAGGGAAAAGCTGTGGGGCAAATGGAAAACTGTTTTCTATGCGGCAGCCCTTCAGATATTTGAAGATGGCTATTATATATATTATATACCCAGTAGTGATGTATAGAAGTGAGAGCTGGACCATAAAGAAGGCTGATTGCTGAAGAATTGATGCTTTGGAATTATGGTGCTGGAGGAGACTCTTGAGAGTCCCATGGACTGCAAGAAGATCAAACCTATCCATTCTGAAGGAAATCAGCCCTGAGTGCTCACTGGAAGGACAGATCCTGAAGCTGAGGCTCCAATACTTTGGCCACCTCATGAGAAGAGAAGACTCCCTGGAAAAGACCCTGATGTTGGGGAAAGATGGAGGGCACAAGGAGAAGGAGACAACAGAGGACGAGATGGTTGGACAGTGTTCTCGAAGCTACCAGCATGAGTTTGACCAAACTGCGGGAGGCAGTGGAAGACAGGAGTGCCTGGCGTGCTCTGGTCCATGAAGAGCCGGACACGACTAAATGACTAAACAACAACAACAACATTATATCTCATATTAGTTTCCTCTTTTCTGGGCTAAACATACCCAACTACCTCAACTGTTCCTCATAGGACTCAGCTTCCAGAACCTTTATCATCTTGGACCGATCAAGGGGAAAATGTCAAACAGAAGTACCAACTTGAATAAAATATGGGGAGGGGGCAGGTAAGCCCCGTCTCGCATGATCAATCACATGACACAGTGCGCACACACACCATTTAAATGGCAATGCCCATCACCTTTGTGGGTACCCAGCCCCCTCAAATATTTTATTGAGGGGGCCGAAGCCCCCACTGCCCCCAGAAGTTGGCTCCTATGATGTAGAAAGTGTGCTTCATCTACTAGAATATCTCTGTCTCTTTCCTCCCATTTAATCCAATTGACAGCATCTTTAATTTAACCGGGCACCTCCTTATCAGGCCATTAATAATTCTCATTCATTCTCCTCTGTGGTCTCCATTGCAACTGAAGTGTGAGTAAATTCAGAACAGTATCTGTTTCATATCATTACAAATATGAGCTAATCCAGGAGCGGGGTTGCTTGGCACATAGAGGGCTTCTGACCACACTGCAGGCTGGGAGCTCTGGCAGGCAGGAATGTGGTTTTGATTATAAAGGAGTTAAGTTGTAGCACCCTGCTTGTGGTTAACGCTTAGCTGGAATGAAATATTCAACGCAGCAATAGAGAAATTAAAATAATAATTTATTTGTCAGACAAATAAATGAGAGGCACAGTGGTATATGGTTACCAAGCTCTGGCCTGCCTCCTGCCATTATGGCCAGCACTTATATTCCCTTAATCCAGCCCCCTTTGCTCCTCCTTGGGCTGCCTCTGTTCAATCAGCCTGGTTGGATTTCCTATTGGCTGATTGCTATAACTAATCACAAAAAGATACACCCATATCCTCCTGTCCTTATATGGAACACAAAGAGCTATATATTGTTACATCTATAAATGACAAATAAGTAGTAATATATCTTACATGTGTCTCAACAAGGAATCTTAATTACCAGCTCACCTCTTGCCCTCCTTGCCCTATTGCCTTCTAAAACAAATGGTTAATCTTAAATTTTTATCTTGAACAGATGTCAGAGACCTTGGGTTCATATTCTCATGCATCATCAATGAAATATCTCCTTTTGGAGGTCTTTAAACAAAGGCCTGACAACCATTTGTCATGAGTGCTCAATGGCGTCTCTTGTCTGGCAGGGGGCTAGGCTGGTGGCTGACTTAATTTCAGGATAAATACAACTCTTACAACTATATGAAATAAGAATCTAGCATTTCTTAAATCCTTTGCATAATTACATCTATGCCAATATACTTAATACACAACACAGGTAGCCTCTTAAAAGGAATAAGGCCTTTGTAAAGTAGAAAAAGGAACTCAGTAAAAAACAGCTTCAAAAAGAAGCCTCTCCAGTCTACACCCCCCCTTCAGCCAGTTGTTTTCTCTTCCTTTGCTCTTGGCCTTTTGTCCTGTGGCTCAAGTTTAACGGTTTTATTTTACTATTTACCAACTCTTAATTATGTTGGGTCTATGTAACCTTGCTCTTGACCTGTAATTCCCTTTTTACGACTTTGAGAATTGTTTTCTGCTATAAATCAAAGGGGCCCCTTGTCTAGGAGGAAAACATTGTCAAGGTTCTCTAAGCAGCTGGTCTTCTGCCTGGCATGAAACATTTGTGAATTTAGGAATCTGATCAAA
The DNA here is from genome assembly GCF_964188315.1 of Podarcis muralis. Classification (NCBI taxonomy): domain Eukaryota; kingdom Metazoa; phylum Chordata; class Lepidosauria; order Squamata; family Lacertidae; genus Podarcis; species Podarcis muralis. Next base: position 59,274,400 of record NC_135661.1, on the reverse strand, counting down.
ATATAAGCCAATATAAGCCTTGATTAAAAATACAGTCTATATTCAGATGCCACAAAGTCACTTTGCAGTCTCTGCTGCACTCATAACACAGAGTAATCCCAGAGACAACATGTAACCAATTGCGCTGTAATTGAGCTGACATGACAAAAGTTCAGAGAAAGCCCAGAAAGGTTGTATGGGGAGGGCTGCTGGCAGTGAAGAGCAATTCTGTTTCTGTCCAGAAGAAGGAAAATGTGCCATGATAATGGGATCAGTCATATAAAGTGCACCATGTTTCTCAGGGAATGAGTTTTTGTTAGTACCCAGCTGGAGACAGGTAATGGTTTTTAAGGAAGCAGGAAGTGCTTTTGGAGGGAAATTTTGTTTCCTGTGGTGGACACGCACCTTATCCTGTTGTCCCACAGCTGCCTCTAGAGAAACACATTTTTGAAACAAAATAAAGCCTGCCATGTTTCTTTACCAAAGGCAAAAATGAAAGAGTAACAACAGAAGCTGTTTTATACTGAGCCAGGCCACTGGCTCATTTAGTTCAGTACTGTACTGTATTGTCTATTTTGACTGTCACTGGCTCTTCAGAGTTTCAGTTTCAGCTGCAGTTAGTTGCCAAACTGCTTCCCCCCCGGAGGGTGGTACAGCCCTGCCTTGCATGCAAAAGGTCCCTTAGCATCTGCAGGTTGGGCTGGGAGGGAACACCTGGCGGGCTGCTGCCAGTCAGTGTAGACAACACTGATGGACCAGTGGGTCTGACGGGTCCATAAGCCAGCTTCCTATGCCCCTTGCTGAAAGGTGCATCCCAGAGTCCGTTGAAATGCTGCTGAGGATCCTGGGATACATGTTTAAGATTGTGCAGGGTTTATTCCCATTCTTGGTGCTTTGTAGCTTATGATTGTTGTGTGGGCTGCTGCTGGCCCTGAGATCCTTCGGTGTGGTTAGGAAAGTACTCTCTCCCCTTAAGCCCTAATAGCTCCACCACCTCGGGGCCTTCTGTTTGTGCTCTCTAACTGATCCTGGTCAATAGTCCTTTGAAGAAAGTCTTCTCCTGCAGTCAAGAGCCTTGAAAAATCTTTTTAAAAAATTATTCAGCCTCCAGCCCAGCAGAGTTGCAGAGACATGATGTGCCAGGTCTCTCTCTACCACCCCCACTCCCACCCTCACCCCACCCCCATTTCTTTCTTTCCTTCTTTTCCTGAAACAGGGCTTTATCAGTCTCGCCTCTTTCCCACGGTTTTCTGTTGGCAGGATGGTCACTGATCCTTTAAACTGCAGCTGAGACCAATCAGTGGAGGCTGAGGGAGGGATGGAGAGGCAATTCACACAGGCTGCTCTTTTACAGGAAGATTCCCCCCCCCCCCCGGATTTCCACCATCAAGAGGAGAGGGGAGAAAGCAAGAGCAAGCCAGTAATCTCTCACCCCTGGGAGGGAGCAACTTCACTTACCATGCAGGAAGGTTGAAGATGTGCTGAGAAAAGGAAGGGAAGGCAGGAGAGGCGAAATCTCTGAGTGGGGGAGAAAGAAGAGCCCATTTCTCTATGTCTTGAAGAGGGAAGATCTTAGCACCTCCCTGTGCCCCTTGGAGGAGGGAAAGGGAAGTGGTGCCCCATGTCCTTCTACCTGCTCCGGGCAGAGTAAGGAGAAGGATGTTTGTCCACTGTTCAGGTGTCTCAGTATGAAGAGACACTGCTGGGAGGAGGAGGAGGAGGAGGGCCAGCACTTGTCGGACACAGGCTTGGATCATGCACCCATTGTGGTGGGAAAAGAGGAGGAGGAAGAATGCAGCAGGTAAGGGGACACCTCCATGGTGGGGATGCCAAATGAATGGAACTGCATCATTTGGAGGCAGGAGGTCTGGTACCACTGAATGGTCCATGCCCAATTGCCCAGAGGGAAGCCACTAGAGGCAGCTTCAGAAACACTCTAACACAGAGCTGTTCATAGATTTTGCTTTCCTCGTGTTATAGGATTTTTTTCCTTATAGCACTTGGCACTGATGGGAAACTTCTTTGCATGAGTGTCTTTCATTTCCCGTTCAGGGGCAAATGGCGAGTATTGACTTCTGAACTCAGATGGGAGTACCAAGTTTTTTCATTTCAGCTTGTGTGAGATTCCTAATTTTCCTACCATTGAGCGGAAGATATATCCTCATGCAAGCTGATTTAGGGCCATACTCCATTCAAATTCTGGACCACCAAATCAACTCTCATGGCCTAGCAGCAGCTTCCAAGTCAGGCCTGTGCATCTTTTCATACCAAGTGGGCCGCAAGAATACTTTGACAAACAACTTGCGGGCCCCACACTGAATTAAATTTCCATATTGTAAATTAAAGTTATGTAGTATATTTCGTATTATTGAATATACACAATTAATACATTTAATTAAATATGTGTAATTAAATACACAATATATTTAACTATTAAACAAATTTAATACACAAACAGATGTACACGCCTTCGTTAACAAAAAAGGCTGCGGGTTGGACTACCCTGTTCTAAGCAGTATTTCAGGGCAGCCCAATACAATGCATGGAATCGTAGTCTAGTCAAAAAGTGCTAAAGCCACAAATGCTTCTCACCGGATCTGTTGATGTTGTTTCTCAGTTCGCCATCCCCCACAAGGATCTTTCATGTACAAGCAAGAAAGAAGTGGAGAGGGGTGAGTGCTGCATGATCTAAAACCTGATTTATTTTTATTTTATTTTTAGAATGGTTTTTATATGCAAAATAACTTTCATTCCCTTTTGTTAGCCCTCACAGCAACCAGTGGGGTAGGCGGCTATCATTTAGATTTCACATTGAGGAAATTGGCTGAAATATAATGACTTTCTAAAAAAACCCTCCCAGGAGTCCACCTATGGAGAAGGGGCAATTAAAACCCAGGTCCCAAGACCATCCACTGTTTGATCAGAATTGCCAGACCTCAATATCTGTTTATGGTCCTCCATCCCCAGGACTTTGCTGGAGTGGGGGAGTAAATTGCTGCCTCAGAGCTCTCTACATGGCTCGCCTCCCACATCTTTGGAATGCCCTCTCTTGAGAACTTCAACTGGCTTCCTCACTTCAGTGTTTAAGTGGGCCCTAAGGATGATAACTGGTTGGATAGTGTTTTCGAGGTTACCAGCATGAGTTTGACCAAACTGCGGGAGGTAGTGGAGGACAGAGGTGCCTGGCGTGCTCTGGTCCATGGGGTCACGAAGAGTCAGACACGACTAAACGACTAAACAACAACAAGGATGATTGGCCAGAGTGATCTGATGCTGGCGTTTATTGTGCTGCTGTTCCACTAATTATGTAATTATGTGACTACTGAATTGTTTCTACATTTCTGTTAACTGTCTTGGAATGGTTTGCCATCAAAAGTGGCTTGCAAATAGTTGGGTGGTTACACACAAAGTTCTTCTGGGCTAAACATTAAACAGAGTGGATAAAGATTGATGATTTATTGATTTTTAATTTTAAAACATTTTTTATATTTTAAAGTGTTTGTATTTCTTTTTTTGAGTTTCAGCAACAGTGAATTTCTCTTTTAAAAAATGATGTAATTTTAAAATGAATTCTGAACTTAATGTAGACATCAAAAACTTAAGGCCTACTTAATGTCTACTCAAAAGTAAGTTCTCTGGACTTACTCCTGGGTTAGTGTCCAGAGGGTTCCAGCCTCTTCAATGAAGTGCATGGTGCAAATGAATGATGCAGAGTTGTCCTTTTCCATGATGCCCTTACAGATAATCGAGAAACGGCGCAGGGACCGCATTAACAGCAGCCTATCTGAACTACGGCATTTGGTTCCCACTGCCTTTGAGAAGCAGGTAAGTGCATCTCCCTATCAAATTCCTGCCCCCCCCCCAAGTTCTGACATCAGTCTCCTCCAGAATACATGTTCATTGAACATTCATTCTGATTTGCTTGCACACAGCTTATGTGGAGGTTAGACTATGTCCGGTCTTCATTGAGCATTTGTTCTGATTGGTTTGCAGGGAGGTTATACAACAATGAGCATTCATGCTGCTTTCATTCTGATTTGCTTGTGTGGTGGTTATACATCTTCCCATTAAAGAATTGTCCGCCGTACACTTTGCAGTGCATTTCCCCATTGCTTTTGGTATGGTCGCATTAGTGGCTTAAGTTGTCCCCCTCCTGCTGCAGTTCAAGCTGCACTGGCATGACATTGTGTAGTTCTGAGAGGGGGGAGTGTCTTCAACCCAATGTGCACGACCTTTTTGGTTGCATTCATTAAGCTTTCATCTGTGTATGGATGTTCAGTCCATTCATAGGCAATGGCAGACTCAAATATTCACACCATTCCTAAGTACAAAGTGATGATCATGTACGTTTTCTTATTGGATTGAAGCTGCTTTGAGAGAGAGAAAATGTATCAAACAGTGGTATTTGTCGATAAACTAAATGTTTCTTTTGGATTCTGGCTAATGTTGTGGGAATGTGGTTTCAAAGCTTAGCAGTGGTTTTTGCAGAAATACTGTAAAATTAATGAATGTTAAAATGATGTTGGATTGAAAATAAGTGGTATTGGTAACAAGGTTATTAAGAATATGCAAATATGGATTGATAATGGATAAAAATGTATAGTCATAATAGGTTAAGATATAGAGTTAAGATAAATGAAAGAGGGTAAGGATTTGCTGAATTGATTATGTAAATGGGAATACAAAAAGGGGAGGTGTGAAGAGGTCAAGGAAACAAGCAAATGAGCTTAAAGATATCAAAAAATGGATTTATTTTTAAATTTTTTCTTAGTTATGTGTTTTTTGTATTTTGTTTTTTCTTGTCATTTTCCCCCCTCTTCTATGTTTTCTTTTTAGTTTGTTAACTTCTGTTTTAAAACCTTTTATTCTGTAAACCTATCCTTTTTTGTAAAACGCTAATAAATATCTTATTAAAAACAACAACACAAAGCTTAGCAGTGGGAGCCCAAGGGATATGGGCAGAGTATGGGGGTGCCAAGTTGAATAAAATATTGAGGAGGCCCCGTTAAGTCCCACCCCACATAACTGATCACAAGATGTGGTACACGCACACTATTTGAATGGCAATGCTCATCAACTTGAGGGGAGGGGTCAAATTTTGGGGGGGGGGGCTGAAGGGACCTCAGCCCCTTAGAGTTGGCTCTTAATGGCAGAGTAAGTGGCAGTGTGAACATAACTACAGTATTGGTATTCCCGAACAGCAGTAAATCCTCTTTTTAGAAGGAAGAAAGAAAGAAAGAAAGAAAGAAAGAAAGAAAGAAAGAAAGAAAGAGAAAGAAAGAAAGAAAGAAAGAAATGAAGATAGCCATTGTGGTGTAGTGGTTAAAGTGGTTAGACTAGGACCTTGGAGAGACCTGGATTCAAATCCCCACTTGGCCATCATAAAGCTCATTGGGTGACTGTGGGCCGGTAGCCTAACCTTACAGGATTCTTGGGGGATAAAACAGAGAGAGAGAGAGTCAAAATTGCCACCTTGAGCTGCTCGGAGAACAAGGTGGGATATAAATGCATTAAATATATATATAAGTTGCACTAGGGCAGTGATGGCCAAACTTGGCCCTCTAGCTGTTTTGGGACTACAACTCCCATCATCCCTAGCTAACAGGACCAGTGGTCAGGGATGATGGGAATTGTAGTCCCAAAACAGCTGCAGGGCCAAGTTTGGCCATCACTGCACAAGGGCAATAGCACACTTTAATCCACTTAAGTTGTGCACCTCATGCCATGCCCCGCTCCCCCCCCCCCCCCGCCATATGTGGTTCCCTGACACTACCCTTAGATTCTCCTCAACTACCCTGGATCACATGACCACCTGAGCTGGCTTTCTGATGGGTATTTCTATCAACTCCCTTTATTTCTGCTGCCATCACAGATACCAAGTATCTGAATATTTCTCACCTCTAGCGTCGCCCAGTAAAGAGACATGTGTGTATGAAGCTATAATTTATTTTTTAAAGGTATAATCAAAGGCTTTATGATCACTCAGTATATATAAATGTATGTTCAGTTTTGGTTACTTAGGCTCATATAATACAATAAGGAATAACAATGCTGACCCTCTATCAAACTAACCCAGCCATCATCCAGATACCTCCACCTCTCATACCAGCTAACAGCTGTAAACTCCCAGCTGCCAGGCACACATTTTGGAACTCCCTTTCAAGCCCTTATCCCATAATAATATATAATAATAATAATTTATTATTTATACCCCGCCCATCTGGCTGGGTTTCCCCAGCCACTCTGGGCGGCTTCCAACTGAATATTAAAAACAGTACAGCCTCTCACCTCTCACTTCCAATATTCCAAGCATGCTCTTTCCCCTCCCAACCAAACACATCTAATTCATCTAATATGCTTACCTACATAAATCTCACATATTAATTTTACCTTAATTACTCTGCTATACATATATGCACACAATATTATTAATGTATAACCCCAGCAAATCCCAAGGCACATCTAAATTTCTGGTATGTGCATGGATCCCTCCGCATAGTACTAGTGCTCTGGAAGCAGCCACTATCACACATTACAATCTGTGTTCATATAATGGGAGTCCTCTTTTTCCAATGAACAGGGCTCTTCCAAAATGGAGAAAGCAGAGATCTTGCAGATGACGGTAGATCACTTAAAAATGCTTCATGCCATTGGAGACACAGGTAAAAAAAACAAACTGACTCTGCTCAAGTCTTTGCCATCCGTGTTATGTTATTGCCACCCCATGTATGGAGACTAGTCAGATGCTGCTGCTGCAATTAGCAGTGCCAGCCCTACCATTAGGCAAAGCAGTGCAGCTGTCTCAGGTGGCAGAAGCTGGGGGGTGGCGGAAGCAGAAGCAGCTCTCCTCCCGCTTGCCATTCTGTCTAAACTTCTCCAACGATCTTTCGATCATAGGGTACAAGTAACTCCACGTGGGTATATCACATACATAAAAAAAGGAGATAAAGCATGTAAAAACCCAGAGGATGTATTGGGCCTCGTAGCAAATATCCAACTCCAGTTTTTGGGGCTTTGGGGTTCCCTATCTTTGGCCCTGCAGGAAGATGAGGCAAGCAGCATAGTAGTAGCATGGATTATGTTCTGGCTATCTCCTGACATAAAATAAAATGTTCCTTTAAAGCCAGTTCTGGGCATGTCTGGGAGTACTTTGCTCCTTGACTGGGTGTGTGGGTGTGCATTTGCTGCTCTGCCTCAGGGGCCACAAAATGTCTTCAGTCAACCATAGAAGTTAGCATGTAGAGCTATGCTTTGTGTAAATGGCTCCCCAGCACTAATCTCACTCTATTGTGGTCTGAGGTCAAACTAGACGTGACCCCAATAAGCAATTGCCTGAACAGATTTACAGAGTGTGCGTGGCAAAGGGTTAAAGTCCCCCTGCACCTCCATCCTGCTGTAGCCAGAGTCCTGATTGTACTTGGAGACCTGCTGCAGCATCTGCCTGGTCCTCTTTTTCAACATTTAATCAGATAATGGTTACTAACTGCACAGATGATGCCACATTGTGTTTGACTCTGCCAGTCCATTTCAAGTGGCATCTCCTGACAGAAAGTACCTTCAGGAGGCAACATATGTGCCTTAAACTCTCTTGCAAAGTGCATTAGCCGGCAGGATTGCACTCCAAATCTCATTTCAGAGGGCATCAAAGTCATGTGTGTCCTGCTGAGGGAAGTAATGGCGGCGTATCTGTTTTTATTTTCAAAACACTAGATGCTCGAGTGCTGGCAGTCGATTACAGGACGATCGGTTTTCGTGAATGCTTTACAGAAGTAGTGAGATACCTGGGCACCGCCAAGGAGCAGAGTGGCACTGATTCTATCCAGCTACACCTCCTCTCCCACCTGAACAACTATGTGGCTGAAATGGAACCTCCTCCTAGAGCAACATCCTTCCTCTTGCCCTTCCAGTCCTGGCCTTGCTGGCTTTTCCATAAATCTCTAGCTCCTTCTTCCCCCCAAGTCCATCTCCTCAGGAGGGAGGACAACCCTGGCTTGGCTGTCCTGGCTGCTTCATCAGGAATCTATCTGGGCCCCATGCTGGGAGGAACACCTATTTGCCAAATTCCAAATTCTCTCACATCAGTCTGCTCTAACACCTTGTTTAGTAGAACTTCATCATCCCAACAGAGTAAGCATCGCCCACTGATGACAACAGCCACCCCCAGTAGTGCATCCAGTGAGAGGCCGAGGGAGGCAGCGGCCCTCAGGAGCAGCCAGTTTGCAGCCCTTCTCTTCTCTTCATCCTCCTCCTCTTTGGCTCACAGTCCAGCAGCACCAGTTTACATGCCTCCACCACTTCCAGTTCTGAACACTTCTGCTCAAGGACCAGGAATCAAAAACGGGAAAGCTGCTAGGCTCTGCCATTCCTGGACTATGGACCTTTGTGATCCTCCCCCCACCCCCAGAGAGAGAGAGATTTTCAGCAGCCTTCTCTTGAATAAAATCAAAAAGGGAAGCTGAACTCAACCCTCAGTCCTGCTTTTTGCATACATTAGAAGAACCTTTCCTGGCAATTTGTTGATTATGTTGTGGACACAGTCTATACAGTGGTACCTCAGGTTAAGAACTTAATTTGTTCTGGAGGTCTGTTCTTAACTTGAAACCGTTCTTAACCTGAGGTTCCACTTTAGCTAATGGGGCCTCCTGCTGCCACTGCGCCGCCACCGCACAATTTCTGTTCTTACCCTGAAGCAAAGTTCTTAACCCGAGGTACTATTTCTGGGTTAGCAGAGTCTGTAACCTGAAGCATCTGTAACCTGAAGCGTCTGTAACCCGAGGTACCACTATATAAGGAAAATGCTCTTTCCTCCTGACTACCATGCCTTCATTGCCGCTGGGACTGGGAGTGCTCTCCTCTGGGCCATATGCATGCAAGTGTCAAGAGGACAGGAACATAGAGTGGGTAGTGCTTGGACAATCTGCACTGTTTCAGCTTTATAAACCCTTTTCCTTTTTCCTGCTTGTTAGAGGCTGAGCATGCTGTTGTGGCACCGTAATAGCAAAAAGTCACCATCTGCTGCTGTACTTCCAGTAAAAAAATAATACTGTTGTTTGCCTTTTGCTTGGTTCAGCTGATGTACTTCCCTCTAATTTTTTGGAGCAACACACACACACACAGGGAGAGGGAGGAAATGGTGTTCACTGCTTTCATAGCTCCCCTTCTGCATCTTCTCCCTCTTCAGCAGCGGTGGGCAAACGTTTTCAGCCCTGAGATCACTTTGGGACACCTTTCAAGGGCATGGTGGGTGGGTCCAGAGGCAAAAGTGGGTGGAGCAATGAAAGTAAATTTTACCTTTGTACAGTATGCTAGTTTCTACACATACTCGCACCCCCTTCTTTCACCTCTATACTGGTAAGCAAAAGGCATTATCAGGGTTAAGGCAGCTCCTACAATTGCCTGCGATGAGCTTGCTTCGTGGAGTGCTATTATGTCGAAGGGGAGGCTTCCTCTCTGCAGGCCTCCTACCCATTGGACCAGGAGGCTGGCTGGCTGCTGCTTTGACTGGGATCTTGGAGCCTCCTTTGCTGCCTGGCTGGCAAATGGGTGCTCCTTACTGGGCGGCTGCATGACTGTGCAAGGAACTTGAGATGTTCTCTATAAGGGGTCACCCAGAAAGTTCTGGCTACAGGTGGTTCTTTTGTCACCCTCCCCTCTTCTTAACTAGGGAGGTTGTGTCAGGGGAAAGGCACTCCTCTGCCTGGCATCTTGGTGTGTGTTGAAGGAGTGTTCACTGGGCAAGGCAACGTCATAGGCATCCTTTGCTGCTGCTGTGATTTCATTGGCACCACCTTTGCATAGGTGATATCCAGAACATCACTGGGGCGTGACATTGTGTTTGGGGGGTGTTGCCCTGCTGGGGATGCTGTGGGAATGGCTGTCAATGCTGCTCTGTCTGTTTTTGGGGGGCAGAGGGAGCTGCTACATCTCAAGTCTAGGTCAATCTTGTCTACACAGACAGTGGGCCCACTGAGCCATGGCTTCCACTCACACAGGCTATACTTTGTTTCTGGCTTTGCCATTGTAAGTTAACAGGATGATGCCAGCTACATTATGCCTAAGTGTGATATGCACAGTGGAATCACAGGATCGTTTTGGCTCTTCGAAAAATGTACACAGCCTTCGATTTGTCTCCTGCTGGCAAAGCCATGAAAGGCCTGGAAATTTTGGAGATTAAAATGAGGTTGAGCTCCTCAAGATGACCCATTTATTCAGCATTTATCCTGATTTGCTTACACAAAGCCTATACAGAGGTTAGATTATGTCCAGACTTCACTGAGCATTTGTTCTGATTTGTTTGATGGGAGGTTATACAACAATGAGCATTTATTTTGAATTTATCCTGATTTATGGGATACTTCCTGTTAATCATTTGCCCAACTCATATTTATCCGTGTATTTCCCTGTCCTTTTCCTAACCCCTGACCTTTGTTTTGGTAGGTTATTTGTACTAAGCCAACAGAGCAGTTTAATCCACTTTAATTGTGCTAACCTAAATTTTTGTGATATGTGCTTGAGTCTCTCCCACAAAATACTGACAGCTTCTATTTCAATACAATAAACACAACAGATAAGAACAAATGCATTATGTCATCAGCTGCTTCAGGAAAAAATCTAGTCCTGAAATCTTTGGATAGAAAGTGGGTTATAAATATTCTGAGCAGCAATAATATTGAGATTAGTGGCACACAATTCTCCCCTCCTTGCTTGCCCCCCCCCCGTCCTTTCAATGCCAAATCATGGACCATGTTTTTCTGACAGAAGGATGCATATGAATGAGGAGTGTGGTGTTTGAGTGAGAGTGAGATTAATATATGAGGAGAGAGAGGTACACCACACATCAAATTACACCACTTCCCCCAAAGAATCCTGGAGACTGTATTTCACCTCTCACAAAGCTACAATACCCAAACTACAGTTCCCAGAATTCTTTGCGGGGAAGTAACGTGCTTTAAATGTGTACTGGATGTGCATCTGTCGCAACACCATACATTTCATGCTGCACCCCGCACTCAGCCACCTGGGAACTGTAGTTTCCCTCTCACAGAGCTACAATTTTCAGCATCCTTAAGGAACTACGTGATTTCAGGGGGAAGCCTCCCGGCGCCTTGGCGCGACGAGTGTGAGGGAAAAACGGGCGTGAGGAGAGAGACTGAAAAACAGCGCCGCCGCCGCCGCCGCCTCCTCCGGCCAGGCGGTGGCGCTGCAGCTGGCGGCGGCCCCTCCGTCCCGCTTCGTGTTCCGCTCTTCCTTCCCCGCTTTCCTTGTCGCTGAGGCGGCCCAGAAGCCTTCGCGGCGGCGGCGGCGCCGGCAACACGAGCAGCAGCGTCGCCCTCGGCCGGCGGCCCGCCTCGGCGCGGCCTATAAAGGGTCCTGGTCGGCCAGCGCTGCCCCCTCTCTGCTCGCAGCCTCCGAGGAGGGAAGAGGAAGGGAGGGGGGCGCGGGAAAAAAACCCTAAAAAGAAAAAAAAAGCCTTAAAAACAGCAAAAGAGAAAAAAAAAACCAAAGGAAAAAATTGATTATAACAAACAGGAATAAGGAGGAGGGTAATTAATTTAATAATAATAATAATAATAATAATATAATTAAGCAATTGTTAATTGCGCGGGGGCCGCTTTTGGCTGACGCTTCTCTGCCTGTCTGCCTGTCTGTCTTTGCCTCTAATAACCCCCAAATTGCCTCTAATTCCCCCCTCAATCGTCTTTGGTGTGTCTTTTCCCCCTCAACACCCCTCCGTATTTATTCCTATTTATTTTCACCTCGCCTCTAATCTCCTTGCCCCACCTTCCGCCACCCTAGAATCGCTTTCCCCCACCCGGCCCGCCCAGCGTGGGTCGGAACCCCGTTTCTTTTCTTCCCCCGTTCACCTTCCTTGAAGCCAGAGCCCAGGTTTGCCTTGCCACCTCCCCAGTTCATTGCCGCCCCTGCGCCCCACTTTCCGCGCACTTTCTCCTCTCCTACCACTACCCTTCGTTCTCCCTCTTAATGACTGCAGGTCTCTCGCTTCGTCTTGATCTGCTTGGCCTTCTGTACTGTTTTCCTGCCCTTTAAAATTGCCCTTTAAAAGTTTTTTTAAAAAAAGAACTAAAGCCATACCAGGCCTTGGTAGATACATATTGTTGTCTTTTTAAACCAGATTTTATCTGTGTTGCAAAGTATTCTTATAGGGGCAACAGCTGTTAGTTATTAATTTAAAATGGCACAGGGTTATTGACCTAAAAAGTTACCCTTTTAATATCTGGAAGACAGGGAAAGAAGTTAATCCAGAAGTATTAAACTACAAATTTAAAATACAATCCACAATTGCTCATTTTGCAAGGGAAAGATATACGGGTTTTTTTAAAGGCAGAATTGGAAATTTCATTTTAAAAAATACATTTAAACAGCTTTTTGAAACATTTCAGGTCCCTTAAATTAGTTTTCTGTACAAATTTCCACCCAAATCTGATTCAGTCCTCTTATCAAGTCAAATATTAGTTATATTTTTGAAATTTGCACTGCTTTTTTCTCTTATAGCTGCTTTCCCTTATTTTCCAATACTTTCTAGCATTTCTTCAGCCTTTCCTCTTAGCTCTGACCCCATTCCTCTAAAAGCTAGTGAAGTTTTTTAAAAAATATATATTAAAAAATACTTTTAAAAAAAGTTTAACATAAGCATCTGGGCCTCTGAGTGAAAGATGAACACAGCTGCAAGTAGCTACCCGATGGCATCTCTCTATGTGGGTGACCTGCACCCTGATGTCACAGAAGCCATGCTGTATGAGAAGTTCAGTCCTGCGGGTCCTGTGCTCTCCATCCGTGTCTGCAGAGATATGATAACTCGTCGCTCCCTAGGATATGCATATGTTAACTTTCAGCAACCAGCTGATGGTAAGTACAGTATGGGGCAAATCAAGAGTATTTATTATGGTATCCCAAAGTTTGCACTCTGCACACACCACTTGCTTCTCACCATTTCCTTCCAGCCACGTGGTCTCCCAGAAACAAGCACTGGCTGAAACTAGAGTTGCCTGAGCATTGCAGTCTACAGGGGAAGGAATTAAAGGAGCCTGCAGTTAGGCAAATGGGCCCAAGAGTTTTAGGAAGTTGAGAATAAAAAGCAGTTGGAAGAGCTGCAGTACCCTAATGACTGATATACGGAGTTTTGGTGAGAGAGCATATTGGCTACCCTGGATGAATACTGTGTGAGAGAAGCAGCCCTAATGTAATTATTTCATGTAAGTTCACTGAGGAGCTTTTATGCATTGTAAAGCTGGATATAAATCAAATAGATAAATGCATGGGTACATCACCTGGAATTCTATTTTGTGGAAGCTCAACTTGAATACGATGGAGGTTTGTAGAGAAAAGGAAAAGCCTTTTTCAGTAAATGTTTCAGAAGGCTGCCAGTCTATCTGCCACAGTGCTGTATAAATATGACTTCGAGCATGGGGGAATGTTTATTTTACAGCAACATCTCAAAGCCCATGGTCACATGCTGCTAGGGAACCTCTGCAGGGCAAGGAGTCCAGCATATTTACGGTGCAACAAGTGCTGTGGTGGAACCTCTTGTTGCATGCCTACTTCCAACTGTTCATCCCCTCTCGGCTGCAAGTGGTGTATTCTAAGGGTTGCTGTGCTTGCCAACACATGTCTTTGGAGCACCTCTTCTTGCTATAAATAAACGCTGCCAAATTTGACTAGCTGGGCTGAGGTGCCACTTGAAATGGAATTCTTTTGGTTAAAGCAACACAACTGAATCTTCCCTTTCAACTAAAATCATGGTGCCTCCCCCTCCCCCCCCCCCTTTCGGCAAATGATTGACAGTAAGGGAATAGAATGAGGGTAGGAGTCCTTGAAAATGTCAGCCATGGCTCACTCTTGGGTAGTGTTCATGTCTTGCTCAGTAGGTGCTTTCAGTACCACCTGCCTGGTAACGTGACCTGGAGTGTTGGTGGAAGCAAGCCGCCCCTTAAGCACTACTCGTGACAACCCTGGTCTGCATCATGCTATGATGCAATGGACAACTTGAAACACAACTCTAGGCAACAACAGCAGGTGGTCAGCCAGTGAGGGTTAATTTTAAGGGTTCTGTGTAGTATTTTGCGCATACTTGTTGAGAACTATTTTTGGTAAAAGGGGAAACTTACTTTGGGAAGGCGCTGAAATGAATTGATGGCAAAAAAGACAGCATTGCCTCCCCCTTGAGATGCAGACAGTTTAATATTAATAAGGACATGCATTTTGAGGTATAGTCAAGAATGATGAGTGATTCATTAAATTAGCTAACTTTTTCCACCCAGTCTCCCTATATTTAGAATATCCTATATCAGGGAAAAGAAGCCACAGGTGTTTAGTTCAGTTTGGCCAGGCAGCTTTCTAATTTTGTAGGTGAGGTCTTGGTAAATAAGGCATATGATTAGCTTCGTAAAGAGTGCTTCTGTGGACATATGTGAAATCTTAAGCCTGTATTCATTCATTCTCCTGATTTCTGCTGCGCGTGCTCCCCCCCTGCTTTACCCGGGCTCTTTTTTGTCAGGTGAGGCAGCCAGGAAAGCCCTGCATGGGTTCCTCCCCCACCCCCAGTTGGGACAGTTTTGCCTGTTAGAGGCAAATAGGTGGGTAGCATATCAGGTAGCACATTCTCATTCTAGCCTCAGGCTTGCCTGCTCTCTCCTTCCTGCTACTCACTTGGCGTGCAACTGAGTCCCAAGCCCCTGAATTTTATGAACAGGATCCTGGTGTGTATATGTCATCAACCTTTTAATATGCTACTCAGTACAGAAATAGAATCCTGAAGGAGGATTAGTGTGAGTTAAGGGAGAGTCTACATTGCTGAAGCTTTAGAATATGTTTAGAATATACTTAGTTCGAGTAGGACTTCTCTGATTCTGTATTGGCATAGGGTGAACATACATAATAATGCCCGAATGGCGAATAAAGCAGTGATGCTGAAGTACACATGGTAATACCAACTTGGTTCCAAGTCTTTTGTTGCTGTTTATAAAAAAAAACCTGGCACTGGCAAGTTTTGGATATGCACCAAGCATGTTTCCTGCCTGTCTCACCTGGTTAGGGAAAATCATTCCATCAGTATGCTTGCTACTACATACACTAGGTGCAGTATTTGCACTGTGCTCCTGGACCTGTCCATATTAGTGCTGATGTACTGAATTACCTGGGACGCGGGTGGCGCTGTAGTCTAAACCACTGAGCCTTGGGCTTGCTGATCAAAAGGTCGGTGGTTCAAATCCCTGCAACGGGGTGAGCTCCCGTTGCTCAGTCCCAGCTCCTGCCAACCTAGCAGTTCAAAAGCATGCCAAAAAGTGCAAGTAGATTAGTAAGTACTGCTCTGGTGGGAAAGTAAACGGCGTTTCGTGTCCTGCTCTGGCGTCTGTGTTCCGTTGCGTCAGAAGCGGCTTAGTCGTGCTGACCACATGACCCGGAAAAACTGTCTGCGGAGCGGACAAACGCCGGCTCCCTCGGCCTGTAAAGCGAAATGAGCGCTGCAACCCCAGAGTTGTTCACAACTGGACTTAACTGTCAGGGGTCCCTTTACCTTTACTGAATTACCTGCAGAGGTCATAGTCAGTATTGGCGATAGTCAGATGTTGAGTATTGCATAGATGTGCATGTACATAAACACACCTTTCCACCCCTTCTCTCAGTCTTCAGGTGGTTTGCTGCTTAGTTGAAGGAAATATTTTATTTATTTAAAACACAAATTATCAAAAAAAAAAGGTTGCCTAAATGTGTGATGTGGGTAGAGAATGAATGTCCATAAGGTTGACATTATTTAGAGACACCTGCTTGTGAAGGATTGCTTTCCTTTTTCTCAAAGGACAGTCTTTTTATTGCTTCTCATCCTACAGCTGAGCGAGCCCTGGACACCATGAACTTTGATGTGATCAAAGGGAAACCCATCCGCATCATGTGGTCTCAGCGTGATCCTTCCTTGAGGAAATCAGGTGTAGGGAATGTCTTTATTAAGAACCTGGACAAATCCATAGACAACAAGGCACTTTATGACACTTTCTCGGCTTTTGGGAATATACTTTCTTGCAAGGTGAGACTTTTCATCTTCCCAGGATTCCAGGAAAATCTACTTAAATGTATTTCAACATATGAGGTGGTTTGGGTCTTAAATGCATGTAAAATGAATAGGATTTTTGTGTGTGTGTAAGTTAAGTTGCAATATGGAAATCTAGTAAAAAGATCGCTTAAATGATCTGGAGACAAGAAGTTCTTGCCAGGTGTTCTAACTGCATTTCATTTCCTTTCCTTGATTGGAAACTTTGCTTAAACATTGAACAACAGCTCTTGTGATTTCATTCACAATATTGGTGCAAAAAAGTGTTTTTTGCACAATTTTGGTGCAAAAAGCCTCAGGTTTTTTGAAGCTCAGTTCAGGTGAAGAGAAGTGAGCAACCCAACACCTTGGGGTGCTGGTACATGCTATTCAGTTCTGCCCAATTGCCTTGCAGGTGGTGTGTGACGAGAATGGCTCTAAGGGCTATGCCTTTGTGCACTTTGAGACACAGGACGCTGCGGACCGGGCCATTGAGAAGATGAATGGCATGCTGCTGAACGACCGCAAAGTGTGAGTGTCTCGGCCAGAAGCAGCGGCAGCCACCGCATGAGCCGTGATGCATCTCAGTATTAACCCACAAGGCTGCTGGTTCTCCTGGCCCAGCTTTGGCCTGCTGCCTCTCTACTCCAGGGCTGGTGAGTTTCCCTGCCCGAGCCACAGCCTACTCCCCCTGGCGTAGGGGCCTGCCCCTCACTTTCTGCCTCCCTGCTGCTGGGCTTAGTTGACTCCCTTCTGGTTTGCCCTGTTGAGTAGCACTGGGTGGGTGTTTTTGTGCTGCTGCTTCCATATCAGGACTGGATTTTTCCGCTTGGTTGTTTACCCTATTTATTTCTGCCCTTCTCACACCTACCTGCTGCCTGTTTTTTTGTTAGTTTTTGTTTTAACCTTTCTTTTCTGTTGTTGGCAGGGGAGCGTTTTTCATCTTAGCTTTTCTCTTTTCCCCATCCAGATTTGTTGGGAGATTTAAATCCCGTAAAGAGCGTGAGGCAGAATTGGGAGCCAAAGCAAAGGAGTTCACCAACGTCTACATTAAAAACTTTGGGGATGACATGGATGACGAACGGCTGAAGGAGCTTTTCAGCAAATACGGTAAATATTCCAGCAGCAAGTTGTTAACATTCTGAAGCCATCATAGCTGGTACCATTTTGTTGACTCGTTTTTGAACTTATCATCTAGGCTCTTGGGTGCTGTGCACGTGAAGCATCCTCGCATAAGGACAGTCAAGGGTTTGGTTTCAGGAAGTCACAGTGATCCCTTACGGCTAAGCCAAAGGCTGAAAGAGCTGAAAAGATGCCAACAAAGCATCCTTGAGTGCAGGGGCCATTCTTCCTACCTTCTTCATTGCTGTTGCCTTTAAACTATCTGAACTTGAAGGGTGTTAGATATGCTGAACTGATAGTTTTAAAAAATACGTATATATAGTTTGTCATCATATTATAATGCTTCATTAACTAAGCTTTTATGTAATACATTGTTTATGACTTTACCTTTTAGCATTTACAAACCCCCCCCCCCCCCCCATTTTAAACTCTTTGGTTATTATCCATGTACTCACTGGAGCAAATTAATATAGAGAGGATTGAGAACTTATTTTTCAGCACTTGGTGTTCTTTCTGAGAGCAAAATTGTTTAAATTCTTATGCGTGAGATTATCTAATAGTTCCTGGCAATAAAATATAATAAAGGGAAAAGGAAAGAAAGATTGCAGAGCAGAATAAAATAGGGTGTTTCTCCTAGGAGATATTGTAAACATTGGGTCTCATCCCTGCAAATTTGAAGCATCAATGTTGACTTGGTGTAGGGAATAATCCTTAAGCTACAGGTTTTCATTTTGAAAGCTCTTCCTTGAAATTTTGCTGTAAGCTACCTTTGCTAACTCTCTTTTTCTGGTAATAGGTAAGACTCTCAGTGTTAAAGTCATGACAGATCCCACTGGGAAGTCGAAAGGCTTTGGTTTTGTGAGCTTTGAGAAGCACGAAGAAGCCAACAAGGTATATGGGTTACAGAATATGCATTACCTCCTTCTGGATTGGAACACAGGCATTCAACAAATGTTTATGGGTGGCACCCAAACACAGAGCCAGTCTTATGCCTTGGAACTGTTTTCTACTATCTGTCAGCTGTTTTCCTGCAACCACAAAACAAGGTGGTTTGGGACTTTTAAAGGGTTTTATTTATGGTTAAAATGTGGTGGTTCTGCAATTATTTTTAGGGGTGGCACATGAAAAAAAAGGAGCCCGCTTTAGATTGGGGGCTTGGATGGACCTTGCCCTTTGCTTTCAGCCCAAAGGGTAGCCTCACTCTGGTTTGTTTCATGTAGCTTTGCATGTCTCCCTGTTGACGGATGGGGAAATCAATACATGGCTATCCCTTTTTAATTTTTGGCAGAACTGGAAGATGTCTGCCACTACTGAGTGGATGAAGCCTGCCAAATTTCAGATGGGGTTGTTAGTCCAGGAGAAGAAATAGGAGTGTTAATAAGAGTGTTTGTAACCAGTTCAGCATCTTAGAGACATTTACTCTTTTGAAATCCCTTACAGGCAGTGGAAGAAATGAATGGAAAAGATATCAATGGGAAAATGGTGTTTGTGGGCCGGGCACAGAAGAAAGTGGAGCGCCAGGCAGAGCTGAAAAGGAAATTTGAGCAGCTAAAACAAGAGAGAATCAGCCGGTATCAGGTAAAAGGAATATGCTCCTGATTTGATTAGGTTTCTAACATCGCACATTTGTGGAATGGAACCATTATGGTGTGATTTGTCTTAGATTGCCATCTGGACTCTGTTCTCCTTGTACATTCTCTGTTGTGTCAAATAAGATGGATACTGTCAAATTAAACAGTGACACTTAGTGGGATTGGCCACCTGTGAAGGTTTTGGTTCCATGAGTAGCGGTTATCAGCTGAAGGTCCTGTTTGAGTAAGTTCAATAATTGGATGGTAGTAACAATACGTGGGTTGTATGTAGCATAGAAGAAAGTCAAATCCAGGGAAGGGGGCTGATGTGAGTTGCATCTGAATCTTTCCCGCTCCTTGCTGTGAGGTGCAGGACCGGGGACATGTGATGCTAAAGCAACGCAGAGGAAATCCAGGCAAGTTTATGTTCTCTTACAAAAGACTTGCCTCTACAACTCTGTAACATTTCAGTTTTTTTGGGGGGGGGGGGTTTGCCTTCAGCAGGTGATGGAACGTTATTTGTTTGTAAAGATCAATCAGTACGTATTGGCTTTGCTTGTAGTTTACTGCTTGTAAAGATGAATTGTTGTCCCCTTCTGCATTGTTACTGTGGCATGCCAATTTCTTCTCTCTGTTTTAGGGAGTTAACTTATATATTAAGAACCTGGATGATACAATTGATGATGAGAAGCTGAGGAAGGAATTCTCTCCTTTTGGGTCTATCACAAGTGCCAAGGTAAAGACTGGATGGAATTTAACAGACACACAGTAAGGCTTCATAAATGAAAGTCCCTCAGAAGTAGGAACTGTTGAGGAATCTGCCTAAGGGTGCAATCCTAAATATGTTTAGTTAAGACCTGCTGAACTCAGTGGGACTTAATTTCAGGTAACCTGCTTTGGATGCATCTTGTCCATAAAACAAACTTGGTTTGTGCTATGTGTTGAAACCTCTGGGGCAAGAGGATAGTGAAATTACCTGCAGCTTTGCCTCTGATGATTGTATGATCCATGCTGCTGCTGTTGTGAGAGGGCTGCACCTGAATCTTTCCCAGGCCTGGCAGAATATGTGTAGGCCTGGGGACACATGGTGCTAAAGCAATGCAAAGCAAATCCAGACAAGTCACTTCTCTCTTTGTTGAGGGCTTGTCTCTACACCTTTGCAACATTGGGCTTATGCAGGGCAGTTTCCTGGGTTAAGTTCAGCAGTGCTGTGCAAGTCACATGATGAGGCATAGGGGTACCTCAGGTTCTGCCATTTGGGTGTTAAAGCCTGCAGTTGTCCTGTGGTGGTTTTCATCTGCACTGTTAATTAGCAAGTGATAGATCAGGGATAAAGTTATCATCCATGTGTGAACTAAGGGCAGGGAGAGGGCTGGCTGGGGTTACTGAGCAAGCCTGCTTCCAAAGTGCTATTCTTGTGTGTCCTGTTTGTGGTTACAAACTTATCCCTGGCAGAAAGCCAGTGGGCAGAACCGTTTGCAGAGTGCTGTTGCATGAATTCTCTTAACAATGGGACTCCTCTAACACTGCCATCTTGAGGTGTTTCCCCGCCCACCCATGGCAGTGTTCCTCCAGCTTAGGCAACTTGACGCAGCATCAGTGCAGAAAGCATGAGTCTTTCTTTCCCTGAGTTGCTTTTAAAAACTACCTTTGTTTAGGTGATGCTGGAAGACGGGCGAAGCAAAGGGTTTGGCTTTGTCTGCTTTTCCTCTCCGGAAGAAGCCACCAAAGCTGTAACGGAAATGAATGGGCGCATTGTGGGCTCCAAACCACTATATGTTGCATTGGCACAGAGAAAGGAGGAGCGGAAAGCCCACCTCACCAACCAATACATGCAGCGCATTGCTGGAATGAGAGCCCTGCCTGCCAATGCCATCATCAATCAGTTCCAGCCAGCTGCAGGAGGGTATTTCATGCCAGCTGTGCCCCAGGTAAGTCCCAGCAAAAATGGGTTGTGGCTCTTCAAGGATTATAGCTACTCTGTCCAAAATACTAGCTTTGATACATGATCTGTCTACGGCATATTAAACTACCTGAAATAAGCAAAACTATCACCTTTTAAAATTTGTAGGTTCTTGGTCACTGGAGAATGAAGCATACAGGATGTTTCCCCCCCACTTTTCCTGTGAATTGGGGGTTGGAACATATGAACAGGGTCATTTAAACCTGCTTAAGAACCATTTATCAAGTTGCTTTGAGACTTTTTCTTTTGTCTAAAGCAACTGATAAATGTTAATAGTAATTTTGCAATGCGACTGCATGCCCTGCTCTGCTTTTCAGGCTCAGAACAGACCCACTTACTATGCACCTAATCAGATGACTCAGATGAGGCCTAACCCACGCTGGCAGCAAGGAGGGAGACCTCAAGGTGAGTATGAAGGAGCCACTTGGACCTTGGAGGCAGAGGCAGGAAACCTTTTTTTTTTCCTCTCTCAAGGGCCACATTTACCCTTGGCCAACTCTGGGGGGTCACATTTCGGTGGTGGGTTAGTGTGGCCATTCCACATTCTCACATGTGCAGACATCACATGTATACAGGAAAAGTAGCTGTCCTGTGCAGATCAGATGAGGAAATGAAGTATGGAGGGGGCAGTTTGCATCCCCATCAGGCTGCTGAATCCACCCACCCTGTGCTGTATCTGTTTTTTTCTTTTTTGCCCCTACAGCCAAAAATAGTCTTGTGTGACAGGGGGAAGAAACATTTGCTTGGGGCAGCCTTATCAGGTCCCTGAGCCAGGAGTTGACCATCCTTGTAAAGGCAGTCATCTCCTTTTTTGATCTACCAGGATATGGTAGCCTGGCAGAAACTGTGTGTCACAAATGTCTAATCCCTGTGGTTGTCCTTGCCACAATTTAGTTCAGTTGTATTGCCCCACTGTGATTGACCAGTAACTTTGTGCTCTCTATCTCTCTGCCTCCCCCCCCCCAAAAAAACCCCACACTCTAGGCTTCCAAGGAATGCCAAACACTATGCGCCAGTCTGGACCAAGACCAGCCCTACGCCACCTGGCTCCAGCGAGCAATGCACAAGCCTCACGTGGCATGCCTGGTGCAACCCAAAGGGTTGGTAAGTGACTGGACTTGCAGGGTTTCCTACTGGTTTATAGAAGCTGATTCAGGATGTGGATAGAAGGTAGATCATTCTGTTTTCTGGTGTGTGCAAAGAGTGGTGGGGTTCTGCTGACCATTCCTTCTGAGGGCACCTGATAGTGTTGCATGACACTTGACAGTCAGTAAGGTAGTTGGGTCTGTCTATAGACATTTTGGTAGCAGAGAATTTTGCTACCAAAATAACCTGCCCTTCATTCCCAAAGGAACCCAGGGTAACAAACACTTAAAAGGCAAATCTTATTAGAATTGACAGATAATACCCCCAATTTCAAATAAACTTGCTTAACAGGACTAGGATTGGGGACACCAGGCTCAAATTCCACACTCAGCTGTCAGTCCCAGACCTAACTTGCATGTCACATTAAAGTTAAGCCATAGTTTTAAAAATCTGCATGTTAATGCGACTGAGCAGCATGCACCAGCAAATCGTGAACAGTGAGCTACAAACAAACCTTGGTTACCACTTCTCGTTTGGAGGAAACAAGCCATGAGCCCAGGTTCAGACAGCGTGACAGCTGGACTGTGGCTCGTTTTGTCAGCAGCAGGGGAGCAGCAGCACAGGAACGTGTGAGAAGCATGCATTAGCACGCTGCTCATTCCTATTAAGCCGTAGCTTGCTTTACAATCTGGTCTAATGTCATCTGCAAACAGTTTATTTGTGAAGATAAAGTGATGGTAGTGGAGCTATGTTGTCTTGAGCTTTTGAGAGGGATATGTGATACTGTTGACTTTTTTTTAAAAAAAACCTTCTGATTCTCCATTTTGTACCTCTTTTTTAAAAACACCCCAGGGGTTCCTGCCACAGCTCCAAATTTAGC
This sequence comes from Podarcis muralis, assembly GCF_964188315.1. Lineage (NCBI taxonomy): Eukaryota > Metazoa > Chordata > Lepidosauria > Squamata > Lacertidae > Podarcis > Podarcis muralis. The sequence goes on along the minus strand of NC_135661.1, from coordinate 59,251,754 downwards.
GCCTCGACCACCTGTAGCTGCGCAGGCTCCAAGGGCTGTTCCACCATACAAATATGCCTCCAGTGTCCGCAGCCCCCACCCAGCTGTACAGCCTTTGCAGGTAACACAAGAGGCTTCGCATGGAAACATCAGTGTTAGACTGCAGGGAATATCTGTGTTCTGGTTTTTCCTCTATAGAGCTCAGGAAAATCATGGTCAGATCTTTCAGTCTCAGGCTAAAACAGTGTCTGTGTTCCTATCATGCTGGTTCAGACCTGCTTTTCTTAAATTTAATGTGGCAGATTGTTTTCTCCTCTTTGTTTGCAATGCAGCATGATTCTGAATCTCAACCAATTCTGTGGTCAGCGGGCAGTTTAATAAGCATTCTGTATGTAAGCAACTGTTTCTGTTATGACATAAAAATGGCATATAATTCAGACACTTTGCCATAAACATGTATAGTCTTGGCAGAAATCAACAGTCCAGCTTTGTGCAGGGTAACTGAGTTAACCTAAAGAAACTTCTTCAGGTGCTTGCTTCGCTAGCTTCAAGTCTGTATTTAGCATAATAGGACAGGGTGAATAAAACAATAAAGTGAAGTTACCTTGGGATTGTTGGTGCGGGCAGACTACTGCCAACATATTACACCAAAGCTTAAAAGCTTGCAGTCGCTGTCCCATGTGGTTGTGGGACAAAGTCAAAGTTCTGAATTTACAAGGCCATTAATATGTTGGGTCTAGGATATTTTAAGGACTGCCTGATTCCTGCCTCATCACAGAGTTATTTAGGGGAGTCTCTGTTAGTGGTTCTTGATGGCTCAGATGCATGGCTTGTATCCACCAGAAGCCATTATGCAGTACTGTGGCCCTTCCAGCTGAGATTAGACAGGCAACCTTCTCCACTTGCCCTGTTGAACTTCAGGCATTTGACAAAGACCTATTCCATCAGGCATTTTATGGAAGCTCTGTTTTCCCAGCAGCCCCTTCCTGCTGTTTTATTAAAGAACCTTGCTGATAAGATTCAGACATTTCCTCTTGCGTCCCCAGTTTCAAAGTTTGGGGATTTTGAGATTATGTAGTTCCATTCCCTTTAACAAGTTCTTTCCAAAACTAAGAGTTCTTGTAAGAATGATATACTACTGTTGTGAACATTTTAGTTAAGATATGACTTCTAAAAAGAGAACTTTTGGCATATAATTCTTTGATAAGTTTATTGTTTTAAAATAAACAAAGAACCGATTCCCTTTTCACTTCTTACTGTGTTGTTTTATTTATTAAATTTATATACTGCCCTTCACCTGTAGATCTCAGGGGTGTTCACAACATAAAAGTTTTCTTCTCTTTTACAGGCCCCTCAGCCTGCTGTTCATGTGCAAGGACAAGAGCCTTTAACTGCATCTATGCTAGCTGCTGCCCCTCCCCAGGAGCAAAAACAGATGCTGGGTAAGCCAATCCTTTCTGTCCCTCTGAGATTTGGGGCACAAGTGCCATAGGCAAAATCTTGTAAAAGCAAGTTTCTTTACAATATGTTAAGCACATGTGTACAGAAGTGACAGGGTACATAATAGCTTAATATCTTCTCAGATTGTAAATGATTGTACTGGAAAGCTATCGATTCCAGTTTGGTGGGGTGGTGGGCAACTCCCATTTAGAGCTTTTCCTGGGAAGCTTCATAGAGGACTTCATACAGAATCAATGTGTGTTGATATCCCATGGCACTTAATATTATGATTTAGGAAGATACCTGCTTTCTGTGTTGATCTCCAGTCACGGTCCCTTTGACGCAGTTGATTATATTTCTATGCTGCTTATGTGTATTATGTTACATGACACCTGTGGCATCAACTCCCTACTGAAGGTTCCTTGGGTTGGTTGGAGGTGGGGCAGCACAGGTGAAATGGAGTCTCTCACCCTTCACAGTTCTTCCTCTGGAAACAGCTCCCTTATGAAGGGAGGGTGGGACAGGGCAGGTGGAAAAAGCCATTACATGCTGGCCAACACAGTGTCTCTCACCCATCATCTAGCTGACTGGGTGGTACAGAAAATACCTTCAGACTCAAGGATCTCTTCCCCCCACATTGCCCTGGCTGTGTGAGCCTGAAGTTGACACCCTTCCTCTTGACTGGCTTAACTTTTGCTTCCCTAGGAGAACGTTTGTTCCCGCTCATTCAAGCTATGCATCTCAGCCTTGCAGGAAAGATCACAGGAATGCTGCTAGAGATTGACAATTCAGAGTTGCTGCACATGCTAGAATCCCCAGAATCCCTCCGTTCGAAGGTAATGGCTCTCCCCATTCTCTTTACTCTGCCGCATACATTCAAGGAGGAGTATCCTTCTTTTTGCTTTCTTGGGTGAGTGATAGTGAACCTGGTTTCTTCCTGCCCCAGGTGGAGGAGGCTGTGGCAGTGCTGCAAGCTCACCAAGCCAAGAAAGAAGCTGCCCAGAAAGTGGGCATAGTTGCTGCTACCTCGTAACTAGGGAGGCTGGTAAGTATTCCAGCTGGCCTGGTTCTTCTCTTTGCTCACAGCTGTCACTTGCCTTTGAGAGTGGATATGGAGAAGCTGTGGATCTTTCTGTCTTGTATGTGCCAAAAAGCTGCATCAAGAAAGCAAGTATGGTTTGGTTCTAGGCTTACCCGATAAGGATAACTTGTCTTGTGTTTGCAAAAATGAATGTTAAAATTGTCCCAGGTTCCATGGGCTATCATTATATCCTTTAAAAGACCAAAACGTTTGCATAAAGATTCAATTGATAATCTCAAGTAATTACTTAAAATCAGTAGAGAATTTAACTTTAACAGAATTCAGGGTTGATTTCTCCTCCCCTCAACCTGTACTTCACCTTGATCCATAATTTCTTTGCAAAGTAACCCTAAAATGTCTATGTTCTTCTCAAAACCTGTGAGGTGCAACAACATACAGAATTACACTGTCTGAAGAGTGGGTAACTAGGAAGAAATTGAGGAACTAATTCAGCATTACAGCATTCTTTCTCTCTTTATAGGTTGTAGAAAGCCAAATGAGCCCCCTGAAGAAACCACCTGAAGCTGTTTAGAAAATAACATTATACTGCACATTTCAATATCATGCGACATAATACATTGCCAGTGTGTAAAAAAAGTTAATATGCCTTATTTGCAAAAATAAAAATTAAAGAAAAATCCTCTACTGCTTTTGGTTTCCAAGATTTAAATATGCAAGTTTTCCTTCTTGAAGCCAGGGTTGCAGCTACCTTGTCTTCCCATGAGCAGGCACTTACATTTTTCTGACTGAACATTTTCATTTGTGGTTCTTGGTTTTGATCAAACAATCTTGTTTGCAAAGTCTGGAAAGTGTTATCAATAAAATAATTAAAATATTTCAAGTAATTGCCCGAGTCTTCTTCAAGCCTCCTGATAATGTGGCCTCCAGGTTTCAAATTATTCTGAGTACAAACCCCTTTGGGTAGGAACCCCGGTGAAAGCTGGGTTGAAGTGAAGGAATTATATACAAACACTATTGAGGGCGAGTTCCTTTTGCTTCCCCTTATTTTCATGCTGCCACACAGCACCAACTTGACTGACATTAGCATTCTATTTTCAAGGCTGACATCTATGTGGGTAGTATAATTGTGATCACAAGCTGAACATGAGTCAACTGTGCAGTATAGCTTTTTTAAAAGGCTGTGCAATATTGGACTGCGTTAACAGAAGCCTAATGCACAAATCTGAGGATAAAAAGTTCCATCAGAATGTGGCAGAGGGAGAGATTAGAAGCAGGGGTGTTCTGTTGGCTCTGCTGAGAAACCAGATGCGTTTTGGCTCTTTCTCAACTCTTACCTAGCAGTAGCCATTCCACAGGCTACCTGAAATGCTTCTAGCCCACCCAGTTATTTTAAGAATTGGCAACTGCACTAACTTCTTTTCTCCTCCCTCCCCCTTTTGTGTCGTGTCTTATAAATTGTAAGCTTGAGAGCAAGTACACATGTGTTTTACTGACATAAAGCTGGTCTAGCAGTCCACTTAATTGTGTGCCAGGCCACAGGTGGAATACTATTTCTGGGCCTCACATTTTAAGGACACTGACATGAGTGTCTCCAGGGGAGGGTGAAGGGCCTAGGAACCAAGTCATGATTGAAAGAGCTGGGAGGTGGTTACTAGAAGATGTGATAGCAATCCTCAGTGGTCTGAAGAGCTCTCATGTGGCAGACTAGAACTGTTGGCTTAAACGTTACAAAAAATGTTCCTGATGAACAGTGGAACAGTCACATATTGAAGGAAGTCAATATGTGTATATGTAGGTAAAGATTATTATGATGGCATGATTTTCTTTGTAGGCGTGTTTCGTTTTGCTTTGTTTTTCTTTTTTTGGATTTTTTGTTTGTAATTTTTGTTGTAATTTTGCATTGAAAATAATTTTTTTTAAAAAAATAAAGAACAGTGGAACAGTCAGTCTCGGGAGATTTTGGGATCTCCCTTGCTTGGAAGTATTTAAGCAGAGGCCATGTATCTGTTAAAATGTTGCAATCTACACCCTGGATTGGGATTAGATGACTTCCCAGGTCCCTTTCCAACTACCAGCACTGCCCAGGCTGCTTGGGAAGCCTCTATTTTAGCTGTTTTGGGACTACAACTCCCATCATCCCTAGCTAACAGGACCAGTGGTCAGGGATGGTGGGAATTGTAGTCCCAAAACAGCTGGAGGGACAAGTTTGGCCATGCCAGTGTAACCTGAGAAAAGATACCCAGTCTCTGATATTTAAGATCTAAAGAACCACAGGTAGTTCTGCATGCCTTACAAATCTGTTTCTTTGTATCAGACCACTATGGAAACTGCAGAGGCTTTTCAGAATCTTGTTTGAAATATAGCTCAGGGCCCTGCTATTTTAAGAGGCAGAGGAATCCTATGGCATGCCCAAGCTCTCCTGGGTGAGCTTATTAATAGCTCTTCGGATCCCCACCTATGCATTTCAACAGTGAGCAGATACTTTGGTAAAGAAATCAGTTGGCTACAGCTTAGGAAACACTAATGAAATTAACATTCTGTATTATTCTGTTCCTTTTGTCATTATAGAAGACAATTGTTCAAATGATCTAAGTTTGTTTGTTCAAGAAAGATATGCAAGAGGCGGCTACTGGGTCAGACCAAATGCCTCTCTAGCCCAGTGTTCTGTTCTCACAAGTGGCTGACTAGATGCCTCCAGAAAGCTCCAAAACAGTTGCCCTCTAGAATCTGAAGGTAGCATATAGCCATCATTACTAGTTTGTTGTTGTTTAGTCGTTTAGTCATGTCCGACTCTTCGTGACCCCATGGACCAGAGCACGCCAGGCACCTCTGTCCTCCACTACCTCCCGCAGTTTGGTCAAACTCATGCTGGTAACCTCGAAAACACTATCCAACCATCTCGTCCTCTGTCGCCCCCTTCTCCTTGTGCCCTCCATCTTTCCTAGCATCAGTGTCTTCTCCAGGGAGTCTTCTCTTCTCATGAGGTGGCCAAAGTACTGGAGCCTCAGCTTCACGATCTGTCCTTCCAGTGAGCACTCAGGGCTGATTTCCTTAAGAATGGATGTGTTTGATCTTCTTGCAGTCCATGGGACTCTCAAGAGTCTTCTCCAGCACCATAATTCAAAAGCATCAATTCTTTGGTGATCAGCCTTCTTTATGGTCCAGCTCTCACTTCCATACATCACTACTGGGAAAACCATGGCTTTAACTATACGGACCTTTGTTGGCAAGGTGACGTCTCTACTTCTCAAAATGCTGTCTAGGCCTGTCATTGCCCTTCTCCCAAGAAGCAGGCGTCTTTTAATTTCGTGGCTGCTGTCACCATCTGCAGTGATCATCATTACTAGTAGCCATTGGTAAAATTGTATCCTGTGCATTTTATCCAATTTCATTTTAAAGCCACCTTAAGTTGGTGGCTATCATATTCTGGTTTCCATGCTTAGCTACCCATCTTCATTGGGTACCCTGATTTCTAGTATTGCGAGAGGAGGAAGCTCTATGTATTTTCTTTACCACTCATCTCCTTCCTTAGCTGCCTTTCCCCCCTTCTCTGAACTAGCCGCCCTGCTGTCAAAACGTTTTTAGCTTTGCTTGTTAGGAAGGTGCGCCAATCCTGTGTTTACATTGATGGCCTTTTTCTGCACCTTTTCCAGTTATGGGCTTCTTTGTGAAAAACGGAGTAATAGCATTTCACAGGCTGCCAATGGAAATACGTCTCACTGCAGGCATGAACAGCTGCCTGTTGGGCCCCGGGTGACCCACAAACTTTTGCCTGTACCTGTTAGACTCCAGGTGCCTCTAGCTCAGTGCTGCCTACACTGATGGGCAGCGGCTGCCCAGGGTTTCAGGCAGGGCGCTTGGAGAGATTCTAGTCCTCATGGCTCTGATCAAAAGGGCCGAAGTAAATCGGAACATGGGAAGCCGCCTTGTGCAGACTCTTGGGTCCCCCCAAGCGCAGTACTGTCCACACTGACTGACAGCAGTGGCTCTTCAGGATTGCAGGCGGGGGTCTTGGTCCTGCCCCCCTCTCCCCTAGGGCTGGGCACAACAGCGCCCCGCCCTGCCCGAGGAGCCCCGCTGCAGAGCGGCTTCCCTGGGGCGAAGGCGCGCAGCGATGACGTTTTACTTCCGGCGCGGAAAAGGATTGTGGGAAAGGAGAAAGATGGCGTCTACCAAGAGGGTGCTCTATGTGGGTGAGTGAGAGCTCGGGAGGCGGGGAAAAGGGGGCGGCGGCGGGAAAGGGGGAAGGGGTTGGCGACCCCCGGGACCCCCGACTTAAGCGTGTGGCCTTCGTGCGTCTTTCAGGCGGGCTGGCGGAGGAGGTGGACGAGCGGGTGCTCCACGCAGCCTTCATCCCTTTCGGCGACATCACGGATATCCAGATCCCCTTGGACTACGAAACAGGTGAGGAGGAGGAAGAGGGGGCGCTTGGATTCGTAGCTACAGCAGCAGCAGCCTCGGGTGGCTTTCTAGAGGCTTTGGACTACAACTCCCATCAGCCCCGGTCCAAAACCTGCGGAGGGAGGAGTTCCCGGCGTTGGGGAAGGCTGAGCTGGAGGGCGGGATTTTTCTCCTGCATCTTGAGCCGAGAGAGGATTTCTGCAGGTGGTAACTTTGCCATGCGGGGATCTTCTCTGCTGCAGGGCTAATGCTGAAGGTGCAGGAGCTCTATCATGGCCACCCTCGGCATGCAGTGATTCCTGTTGCTTTGAAAGGCGTTTCCCTCTGGCGTGGGATGTTTCTTCCCCAAATTCCTGCTTGGCCCCTCCAAGTGGGTTTGAAAATGGGCCCTTTGTGTTAGGTTGGGCAAGATGCCAGAGAGGACAGAGACCCTGCACCTTGAACAGTTGTGTAAAAGAAGGGAAACCACACCTGGCATGCGAAGCTGTGCCTGTTGAAATGGCTCCGTTTGCACAACTGCTCAAGATGCTGGAGCCCTGTCCTCTCTTGCATCCTCCTACTCGAGGTCTATCCATGGACAGGAGTGATGCTTTGGATTCCTAAGGAAATACTTGAATTTTTAGGCCACCACATTACATTTGATATTGTATGCCTTAAGTGTGGACTCTAATAGCAGGTGGCTCAGATGCTAAGGCTTTTTCCAAACTGTGACCGAGGTGAGGTATCCTTAGGTTTAGTCTTGACAGCATAACATACTGTACTTGTTCTCAAATGAGACTCATGAGCTTCAACTGCTCATCATAACTCCTGGATGACACACAGAGCTCCTCTTTGGACTTTAAGCTTCTGGTGTATGAGCTCCATAAGCATTTTTTCCATATATGAAAAAGAGTGTGCCCAATATTTTGCACCATCTATAATTTCACTCCACAGTGTTTGTTAATTATTTGTGTTGTTCTGTTCCAGTCATTTCGATCTTAGATTAGTTCAAACCCATCCAGATGGGTGGAGTATAAATAAATTATTATTTTTTATTTTATTATTTTTAGGAGTTTAGCTCTGAATTCTTACTTCAGCATGATGCAGATTGGTTTTAGATTTGTACTTATAAATTGGTCCTGACAAAAAACAGAACTTCTAGGCCAAGATCTTTGTGGCTTCTTACTTTCTATATTCTCTGAGAAAAAACAGCATCCAGGTGGTAGAATGAAAGTGAATTTCTGAGCATTTTACTTCTGTTCACTAAATGGTCTACTAGTAACATGCCATAAATCAATTGGACGGGGCTTCTGAAATGTCAGTGTGAGATATTTTGCTTCTCTTTGCAATCTTATGTTGTTGTTTTTTGTCTGCGTTGGAGCCTTTGAGTGCTAACTTTTCTCTTGTATTTCTGCAGAAAAGCATCGAGGTTTTGCTTTCATTGAATTTGAGCTGGCTGAGGTGAGGAATAGCAGAGGGGGGAGTTTTGAGGTGGATTTTCAGATTTGTTGAAGTTTTGCTCATCCATTTCCCCTCACATTTGCTGAACTGCTGGTGGGGTGGTGGTGGTAAAAAAGGGTGCTGACTTGGGTAGTGGCTGGGTTTAAACAAAGAAGGAAGGGTTGGCCATTAGATAATCAAGGCCTTTGATGGCAGGGGAAACTTCTTGATTTTCCAGGAATATTTTTATAGTTGCTTGAATAATTAAAATTGAATGAGCGGTAGAGAGTAAATGTAAATGTATCTTGGGTCAGAAAGCAGTGTTTGAAGGCACCATTAGGATTACAGTGGAACAGAAGCTTGTATTGCTTAACCATGCAGAATCATTACATTACATTCCTCATTACATTCCTGCTGCTCCAGTTAAATTTCAGAGCATGCGACTGTTGAAACTGTGAATGGGCAGAATTGTAGACTGGTGTTCAAAAGTGTATTTCTGTCTTTGTAAGCCTGTAGCGATAATGTGCCTGACTATCCTGCTTCTTGTGGCTCCTAGGAACAATTTCTCTCACACACTTAATACTTCTTGGCATAGGGGCACCAAGCTGGAGTGAACTAGATGAGCAAGCAAGCACATAGTAAAATCTATATTTTTCCTTTTAGGATGCTGCAGCCGCCATTGACAATATGGTAAATTGATCTTACTTACTTTTCTGGAAAGTTCAAATGATGCCCCTGCTCTGGATTCCATTTCATGGGAAGAAAGCAGCCCAGACACCTTGGGCCTCCCTTCTGGGGTGCTTTACACAGCCTCCTCATGCAAAAATGTTGGTTTCAGGTGGCCTTTGAGAACTAAGAATTGAAAGATCTCCTTGCTATGCATTAGCCTGATTCACAAACACTAAACCAGTGTTACAGAAAGCATTGGGCTCATGTGCCCAATGCCCTCTGCTTTCCTCCCCTCCCCCTGAACTGCCAGGAAGGAAAATTCTATGATGTTTTTATTAATGATTAATTTATATACCACTTAATTGGCAAAGTGACTTATTTGTCACCCAGCGGGTGTGATCTTGGGCTAGTTGCTCCCTCTTAGCCTAGTCTACCTCACAGGGTAGTTGCGAGTATAAACTGAAGGGGTGCTGCTTTGAACTCTGGCAGAAGGGTGGGATAAAAGTATGTCATTAAATAATACTGTCCCCCTTTCTAGAATGAATCTGAGCTCTTTGGGAGAACTATTCGTGTCAACCTGGCCAAGCCGATGAGGATTAAGGAAGGATCCTCCCGCCCAGGTGAGGCATGGAACAGATTGGTGCCACAAGCTGATAGTCTTAGCTATTGTGTGTGAGGAAACCATTGTATTTTATACCTTGATGGCAAAAAGATCAATACTAGATTCTTTTTCCCCCTTCTGTTTCTCTTTGACAGTTTGGTCAGATGATGACTGGCTGAAGAAATTTTCAGGAAAGACGCTGGAGGAGAATGTGGAGGAAGAAGGGGCAGAGCCTGCCCGATCAGAGGCACAGGAGGTACAAAGGCATGATCTTGGCTTGTGGGTGGGAGGATGCAGCGCTCTGTAGTTGCAACATCTTTGGGGGGACATAACTATTGAGCCACATCTACACAGGGGGCTTGTTACTAATAATCTGTTGCACTTGCTGAGCACTTTCAGTCCCCCTTAAGTTGCAGAGTACCCCAAGTTTAGCCTGCACAGCCTCTTTGCCTACCTGCACAATGGATGGTAGTGTTACGCCAGTGCACACCAGGTTGCCTGACAACTGAGTGCAGTTTGGAGGCATGGCATGCTCTTCTTCCACATCACACAAACCTTAAGAGGGCTTTCTTTGCTTTCAGAGGTGGCAAAATTCACTTAGAGATCACAGCAGCAGCAATAGTAGTAGTAGTAGTAGTAGTAGTAATAATAATAATAATAATAATAATAATAATAATAATACCTTTATAAAGTGCTTTGAAGTATCTAGTTGCTTCCTGTACATTATCACAGCAAACCTTACAACAATCCTACTAAGGCTGGTCACATAGAGATAGTGGCTTTGCTGAGGTTGCTTTCAAACTCATGGTTGAGGTGACTAGGGTTTTGGACTTGGAAAAAGCTCTGTGTTTCTTCTAGGGTGAACCACCAGCAAAAAAATCAAGGGCAAACCCCCAGGTTTACATGGACATCAAGATTGGAAACAAGCCTGCTGGTCGATTGAACATCCTGTTACGATCAGATATTGTACCTATGACCACCGGTAAGAAAAGGCTCCTTTTTGTACAGTGGCAGGTTGGAAACCCCACATTTCCCCCCACAGTATTTCGGATCAATTGCCTAGATCCGCCTCGCTCTGCTTTTTGAAGTTGGAGGACAGTTCAGCACCTCACCCGTTCTCTTAAGAATTCCCACAGATGGCAGGCACTTGCTGATATCCAATGTTCATTGCATTCAGAGTCGACCCATTGATTTCAGTGGGTCTACTCTGAGTGTGACTATCATTAGATGTCACACAGCAGCTCTGAAGTAACATCTGTAAGCTTCCTTTGGCCCTGGAGATTTGATTTCAAGTAGTTACATGTTCTCTAGCATTGTTTCTTTTATCCTGGGCTGCAAATCCCTCTTTCCCAGTTGAGCACAAGACTGAGTCAAAACAGAATCATTTTGTCATTTCCTGCTTATCCATTAAAATTCTGCCATTTCCTGAAGCAGCAGACTTATTCCCTTATCTTCCTCCTTGCTCTGATGTGAGCTAAAGAAGCCCCTCTCCTTTACTGTGTTCTACATCCTCTGCAAACACGGGGAAATGCCATTTTACTTGTCTCTTTTTCTCCTGCAGTGGAAGTACTGGCATTGTTGTTTATTTCTGCATATATTAGATACCGTTGCTTTGTTTTTAAATTGTTTTTAAAATTTAAAATTCAGTTGGAATTCAGTTAAATTATCAGTATAGTCAGGGCTTTTTCCCCCCAGCCAGGACTAACCAGAACTCAGTTCTGGCCCCTCTCAGGTGGGTGCCATTGCCATTATCGGAGAATAAGTGAGGTGTTCATGGTGAGTCCAGACACCTTTTTTCTAGAAAAATAGCACTGAGTATAGTAGAATTATTCTAAAGAAGACTGAAGAGGCTGAACTATTACCTCATTCAGCTACGTTTTGTTGTATGATACGAGGCTATCTTTGTAGCTATCATTAGGCCTGGGCGATATATATTGCCCAGGACAGGTATGAGGGGTAGACTGCGAATGTGGTTTCACTAAGCGGTATATCGCTAGTGAAACCTCCACTGTTCCCTTGTCCCTCCAGTGCCCAGCACAGTGAGGGAGAAACAAGCTGCAGCTGGCCACTGAAGGACTCAGAGCTGGGTGCGTTCACCAGTGTGAAACTGCCATCGCGGTCTGCCCCTTATGCCAACACAGAGGGAGAACCAAGCTGCACTGGCCAGGTGCCGATACAGCTTGTTCCTCCCTCCGAGTCTTTAAACTGCTTGGCTGACAAGTGCACGGCTGCCCTCGCCACAGCCAAGCAGTTTTACAGAGCCCCCAACCTGCCAGTGGCTCGTGCGAGCCAACATCGGCATGGGAGCTCCGTTAAACTGTAACCGCTCGCGGCTGAGGAAGCCTTGATCTTTCTCCTGCTAGCATGCAAGTGGGTGGGAGTGGGAGGCTTTGCGCTCCCTGGCTGAGGTGTGCAAATAAGCCCCCATCCCTCCGGCATGCGCGCGTGTCAGATGGATGGGGATCTTGCTCAGCCAGGGGGCAAGTCTTTGCGCTCTCTGGCTGAGAGGGCCATGCCAGCGCAGGTGAAAGGGAGCCCTGACGACAGAGTCTGCCAGCTTCCGTCGCAGTGCTTCCTCTGTTTTTTGGCAAGGGAGGGTGCAAGCAAGCAGCCTCTTTCTCATAGGAAAAGGAGGCTGCATGCACCCACACCCACACTCTTGCTGGCGAAGCTGAAGGATCCCTGTCAGGCTCTATTCTCAGTGATGCCTCCATCTTTGCCGGCAAGGAGAGGGCAAGCAAGCAACTTCTTTCTCCCAAGAAAAGGAGGCTGCTTGCCTGCCCCTCACACCTTGCTGGCAAAGGGAGCCTTGCAAACTGAGCCTGTCAGGCTCCATCACAGGGCTCCCTCCATCTTGGGGAGTGGAGGGCTAGCTCAGCTGGGGGGACGGGAGCCTTCATGCCCTCCAGCTGAGCAGTGGGCTGGGGCCAGCTGCATTGCTGAAAGCACCTCAGCTCCTGCAGAGAGCAAGCTGAAGTAGTCTCAACTGGGGCCTTGCAGGCTGGGGCCCATGCAGCTCTTTTCAACTGCGATGTTGGGTTGGTGATGTTGAAAACCTAATATTGCCCAGCCCTAGCTGCCATAACCCCCTTCGTTGTCCTCCTCAATTTTGAACATTTCTGTTTTGACCCTCCTGGATTGCAGAGAACTTCCGCTGCCTGTGCACACATGAAAAGGGCTTTGGCTTCAAGGGGAGCAGCTTCCATCGTGTCATCCCTCAGTTCATGTGCCAAGCGGGAGATTTTACCAACCACAATGGCACTGGGGGCAAATCTATCTACGGGAAGAAATTTGATGATGAAAACTTTATCCTGAAGCACACAGGGGCAGGTAAGTCACAGAGTTGCTGGGGTGGAGGGTGCGTTTATTTGCCCTCGAGTTGGTCAGGCAGTTTGGAGTCGAGGTTCTCTTGATCTTTTGACTTGAGCCTCCTGCTTTAATTGCTGTGTTGTTTAGAATTATTTTATTGTGTATTTTAATTATCGATGCTTATATTTTAATATTAGCATAACCACTTCATAATTTGTATATGACTTAGAAGCTTATTTTGGCAGATGCATACATTAATGAATACTAATAATATCCAGCAGGTTTGTGCCAAGTTGGAGCATGCCCCAGAGTCTGCTCTGTGGTGGTGCAGGGGTAGTTGGGGTGTTGTTATCCTCCTGCCTCTCTTCCCTTCACTCCAACCAGCCACCACCATCAAATAGTCAAGTGGGCTTCCTAAGGCCATCTTGCCCAAGACACCTGGTCCCCCACTTCTTGCATTGAAGCTACAGTGGTGCCTCGCAAGACGAAAAGAATCCGTTCCGCGATTCTCTTCGTCTAGCGGTTTTTCCGTCTTGCGAAGCAACCCTATTAGCGGATTAGCGCTATTAGCAGTTTAGCGGCTATTAAAGGCTTAGCGGCTTAGCTGCTAAAAGGCTATTAGCGGCTTAGCGGCTTAGAAAAAGGGGGGGGGAGCGGGGGGAAATCGCAAGACTAGCAAGACGTTTCGTCTTGCGAAGCAAGCCCATAGGGAAATTCGTCTTGCGAAGCAACTCAAAAACGGAAAACCCTTTCGTCTAGCGGGTTTTCCATCTTGCGAGGCATTCGTCTTGCGGGGCACCACTGTAGCTCTGCACAAAAGAATCCAGGTTCCTCAACACTGCTTACTGCAAATGAGGCAGAATTGTTTCTTTTACTTAGCTTTATTCTAAGAGTATTTGTTTTTACATAATCTTCCAAATTTCAAGTTTCCAGGCAAAGAATTAAAGGAAGTGGGAGCTGTTAGATTTTGGGGCGGGGTGGGGATATATTGCAACAATGCAAAGTGTGAAACGTTTATATCTCCCAAATGGTGGTAGTTGGCTTTTTTTAAATATATAATTAAATGCAGGTTTAGAAGATGCTACAGTATCTTCTAGTCTTCCAAAGCTGGAGGTGCAGGAGTTCAGCCTCAACTCCTTGTCTTGTCACCTGTTCCCCTCTCCTCAATTTGTTATAAACATGCGCACGCACACACAAACACACAGATAGATTTTTTTATTCCAGCGTTGGAGGAAATTTTGAAAAGGATGGCTTGTGTCTTTGTAGGCTTGCTGTCCATGGCCAATTCTGGCCCCAACACCAACGGCTCACAGTTCTTCATCACATGTGATAAGACTGACTGGCTGGATGGGAAGCACGTGGTCTTTGGAGAGGTGACGGAAGGAATGGACGTGGTGCGGCAGATCGAGGTTAGAAAGCCAGAGGGACTGAAATGTCCCAGCACGTTTTTATTTCTTCCTTTAACCTGACTTTAACATCTGCTCCTCTCTCTCTTTATTATAAAGGCCGAAGGCAGCAAAGATGGGAAACCAAAGCAAAAAGTTATCATCTCGGACTGTGGTGAATATGTGTGAACGAAATGAGCAGAGCACCACATCACTTGGTTACAAAAAGTGTATTTGTATGTCCTTACTGAGATCTGTAGATTCTAAAGAAATCTATTTTGTACAGAACTTTTCCTCCTATAAATAAATTATAGCTATTTTTTTACACCTGGCCTTTTAAGAGTTTAGCTTTTTAAACTTTCTTGCCAGTTCAGCCATGTTTGTCTTTCTGAACTACAATTAGAACTTTTTAGGTTAAAACACTATAGACTTCTCTAACCGAACTCTTTCATCACAGGAAAAAGCCTCCCTGAGACATTGCATTGTCCTTTTCTGGACGTTTTCAAGAGATTGAAAAGGTACTGTGGAGATTCTTTAGATCTAGGAAAACCTGGCTCAGACCTAATGAGACCTGGTGCAGTTAGACAACTTCAATAGATGTTTGAGACCTTAACTTTAATATCCCAAATCTACAGTGAAGCTGTGCTTTGTCTTACCAGCCTATGTCCTGTGCCCAGAAGATGCCAGCATGGCCACCTTTTCACCACTAAATCTGGAGAGCTGGTGGTTACATTATATACAACGTTAAACGATAATCTAGTGTTTGTTTTCTTATTTCAATTTATTTGTTGACTGATAAAACATTCCTAGGTGGCACTGATTGTGTAGAAATCATTGTGAAATCACACTGAGAGGCCTTCTGTGAATGGGTCTAATGCCCCTCTAAACTCTATAGGTTAGCCATCCTAAAATAGCTCACTTAAAAGAGGTTTAGATCTATTTATGCTCCCAGTGGTTATCAGCCAGGGTAGAACCTCCATGTGCCAAAGCAGCATACCCTTAAGTACCAGTTTCTTTCACCACACAATACATTTCAGAGTACAGTTGGCTCCAGCAAACTTGATGGGGTAAACTGCCACCAGCATCTCCTTCCCAACTCCCTGTCCAAATTTTGATGAGCTCTTGCAAGAAGTGGGGTGGGTTGAAATTGGAGTAGCCAGAACACACATGGTTCATTGTTAAAAAAAAAATTGTAATCCAGACATGCTGTATATATCCAGTAGAGAATCAGATTGGTAAAACCTTCTGAACAACCAAGGGAAAGGATTTTTTTTTCACACAATGTATAATTATGGGGTTTGTTGCCACAGGATGTTGTTACAGTCTCTACCATAAGTGGCTTAAAAAGAAGATTAAGACCTATCATCTTGGAATCATCACTGATGGCTAAAAATGAAACTTGTGTCTAGAAGCAGCAATGTACCACTGAGGAACCGATTCAGGAGCAGACAGGCATGGGCCGTTGCTGCGATGGCTGTGAGATTCGAGGGAAGTGAACACTACACTTGAATGGGCCTATGGCCTAATCCAGACAGGCTCTCCCTACTTAACTTCTTATGCGTCACTGGAGCTGTAACAGGCTATGCCAAAGGGAGTGAACTGAGGCCACAGACCCACAGGAATGGGTGTGGGCTGCCGTGCCTCTAATTGCTGGGGAGAGGAACTGGCTCTTCAGGTGCATGTAAGGAGATGCCCAACAGATCAAGCTGGAAATGCTGAGGATTCTGCACAATCTTCCTGGCCTACAGAGAGATTGTGGTGTGGGAGTCACTGAATGATCCTCTGCTTGGGGACAGTGAGTAAGGGGGTGCTTTGGGGCGCTTTAGAGACGCGCATAATTACTCTGAGCAAAGCTATGTGCAAGTTGCAAAATGGTTCCTTGTTCTCTTTAGGAAGGGAACAAGCAACCCCCCTGGCTGCAGATGTGCTGAGCAAGGCAGTCGGGAAAGCTGGTTGCTGAAAGAGATGGAATGAAGACATTTCTGTGGGTTGTGGCGTCCAAAGGAAGACTTGCTGCAAAGAGGAAGGCCTGGGGCAAGGAAACTGCTCCATATGCTCGGTGCCCTTAATCATTTGTTCTACTGCGGGGAAGGGGGTGCAGCTCCCACTTCAGCTTGGATGAAGCCCCCAAAGGGCACTGGACATAATTTTCTTCTGCATGTGGCCAACACCTTCCAGATTGATTATACAACCTGGTTCTAGCATAAGGTGCACCTCCAGCAAAGAATGGAATCTGGCAGACCTGAAAATGCCCAGAGTCCTTTTTGGCTGTTAATCCAGGGTGAAGTGAGGTGTGTGTGAGAGGGGAGGGGTGCCTACTCTCTGGAAATGCCCCAGATGATTGGAACCCATTGGCTACATTACACACAAAGAGAGGAAGTGGGTGAGGAGAGCCACATTCTCTAGCCCATTTCACCAGAGGGACACTTCTTTGAACTAACAGGGTTAGTTAGGGTGTTCCATATTAAGGAAAACCTCATCCTCTGCAGAGCCTTCCAAAAGGTCTCTTGCAGACCTTCCTTAATGCCACATGGGAAAAGGTCTGACACTGTCAGCTGAAGCAGAGGCCCTGGGTTTTGATGGGGCGCCACAGAGCAGTCTCCCCTACATGGTGGCAGCCCCCAATTGCCAGGATTGTTCCTTGCCTCTGATTCTCCTCATGTGGACATGGTTTGCATGGAAGCCTGAGATTTGGGACCCTCAGGGTTTCAAAGAAAGTGTGGCTCTCATGTTCAGAGCCAAAGATAGAGCTGATAATGTGCAGGAGGACTTATAAAAAGCTCCAGCATCCCCAAAAGTCAAAGGCGTCACTCCCCAAGTGTGTTCCTCTCTCTGGATTGACCAATGCTTGCACATGCTGTTCCTTGCAAGATTTTGGACTGCCTTCTGTTTCAAAAGCCCTGAAAATATCAGGGATGAAATAAAGTGTACAAACAGGGCATCCTAATTTGCATGCTTCTCTACCGTGGCTTTTAAAGTTTAATTTAATTTACAGTGCAGGAACTGGGCGGGGTCTTGGCACAGAATACAAAACAGGCCTATGCGTGCAGCCAGATCATGTTTTAGTTTGCTTGGCAAAGGTTCCTCTGTGGGGGATTGTTCAGTTTGTTGAGGATGTGAACCAACTGACCTCCAGCCAAACAGCCCGAGTCTGTGTCAGCTCAAGGTCAGGCGGGAAGAGCCGACTCCTTCACTTACTGCATAGTGGCAAGATTTTAGTCCCCTTCCTCTCCACAGGTGCTCAGGGCCCGCAGACTGTCAGGGCTTCCCTCCTGCCTCTTTCCTGCATGCAGCAGCAGTCCAATGTCCAGCCAGGCATCAGTGGCAGCCACACGTCTTGACCACCATGTTGCGGTGTTTCTTGAGGATGACGTTGTTGTTGCTGTCATAATAGAGGACGGAGGTGGCGCTGAGCTTGGTGGGTGCGCAGCAGGCCTTGGGGACTGTTTCAGGCTTCATCAGGTGAACCTGAAAATGGAGTTAAAGGGAGATGCAGTCATTGGAGCTCTCCTCCACCGGAAATTGTCCGGCTTGGTTGGAGCATTGAGTAACCAGCCCCAGAGGTCCAAAGGCTGAATGTGCACACCCCCAGCCTCCCCCACCCTAGCATCTTGATTTGGAGAAGGAAAAAACTTCAAAGCAGCACTTGTTTATACGGAGAAAGGGCATCAATTTCCATGAGTAGGTTATTTGTCCGCGTTGGCAAAAATATTTATTCAAAACCGTTTGGCAGCTTGAGTTGCAGTTTATGTTGGAGCCTCTCTCAAGGCACCATCGCTGGAAGGCAACTATTGAGGGGCTGGAAGTCAGATTGCAGCGGCTGTTGCTTCCACTGCACATCTACTTTTATCCCACTGAATTCCAGCTGAAGGGGAGTGGGGGATTATCGCGATGCCTCTCGAGGGATCAGGATGCACCTGGAACTGCCTCCCCACCCCAATGAAGTGAACAAGAAGCTCTTGCAACAGAGGGAAGAACCGATTGGAGAGCACCTGCTTTTCAGGGAAAGACTGCTTCACGCTCAATTGCCTGTCTAAAGGCCCAATGTATGAGGTCTCTGGGGTTGCACTGGGTCCAGAGAGCAAGTGAACTCATTTCAGCTCGAAAACAATCTTTGTGCATGGGAAACAGCTTTTGTAGCTGGGGTGAGAGAGATACAGCATCGCAAGCTTGCTCCCTCTGCCTCTCCTGACTTGTCCCCTGCCCATGCAAACACTAGGGTGATTGTTTTGAAACCCAGTCAGTTGGAGCCAGAGCCCTACTGGCTGGGGCTGATGGAAGTTGTAGTCCAAAGATACACCACAGGTGCATTTCCACCAGGCACCAGAACTCCCTGAGGGCTGCAAGGAAGGAAGGTCACCATGGAGTCTATGCTTCAGCTTCACTAAGGGCCAAACTATACGTCAGATGTGTGGTTGTATTTTATAGATCTCTTTGTAATTTTAAAAAAATAGGAGCCAGGAAAAGGAAATACGTCATCAGGATTGGGGTTGAAGGGAGCATTAAGGATTTGGGTGAGGGGCGTTAATTCTTTCCCTTGCACCAGAGCCCTGACAAAAGTCATCTCACCTTCCTGTTCTCGACCACAGGAGGGAAGATGCTGCAAGTGAAAGGCTGGGACCTGGAGCATCTGCCACACACGAGGGACATGCCAGATAATTAAAGCACAACCAAGTCTCCCGATGTCATTGTGACATCAGATGATTTGTCAAGTGGGAAACCCTTCTCATTCATCAAACCTGGCCCGCAAGCTGTAGGAGAGAGAACTGCCCGGCCCAATCCAGTCCCCTACACTACCAGGTGTACTAAAGGCATCAGTGAAAGCTACTGACCTAGGGGCGATAGCGGAACAAGGGTGCATCCCATTTCTTCAACTCTGATCAGAAAGTCACAGGAAGCTCTAGCTCGGTACTGTCAACTGGCAGGAAATCTCCAGGATTTCAAACGGAAGTCTTATCCCAGCCCTACCTGGAGATGCCATCGGGGATTGAACCTGCTCTGCTCCTGAGCTATGGGCTTTCCCAACACCTACAGACAATCCCCTCTAGCTTGCCTCTCTTGATCCAAAGTGCCCTCTGCCATGTGGAGACACTGACCAGGGACTGAAGGATGGCATGATTTGTGGCATTCATGCAGGAGTCCAAAGGGAAAGCGCAGTCCCCTGCGCAGTAGAAGGCGGAGTAGCCCCGTGGGGCAATCACCCAGTCCTGGAAGAACAAAGCAAAATAACTTAGGAGAAGGTGTGGCTAAAAAAGCTTACCTACAGCAAAGGCATTTAAAGAACTCTCTGACTTTAGCAGTTTTCCTAAAATTAGGTTTCAATCTTGGGGTGCAGTTGGTTGCTGCATTTGAGTTTCTGCTTGAAGTCCCCAAAATATCAGCAGCTGACTCCACAGCAGCTCCGAGCAGGGCTTTCAGTGTGACTGCTCCTCCCAGGGTGGAACAGCATCTCCACTGAGATACAACAGGCACCTGCTATCTGCACCCTCCAGAATCAGTGGAAGACATTTATATTTTGAAAGGCTTTTTCAACTGGGTAAAAACATCTCTGCCTCAGGAGTCTTTTGGTATTGTTTTGAAACCATTTTAGTTGTTTTTATGGTGTGTTTGCAAATGGCCTTGAGACTCACATGAAAGGTGATGTATAAAACAATAAAATGATAATGATAAGGAGGTCAGGGAGAGAGATCAGACACCACTGAATTCCCTTCCCCATCACCACAGAAATGTCTGTGACCCTGGCTCTTCAGACGCCAGCCCTCCAATGTTGGCGAGGTTTGTGTTGGGGGCAGTGTGGGGTATGTTGGAGGACGAATCTGAAGGATCCAAGCTTTCCTAGCCCCCAAATCTGCAGCAGCCTTTCACCTTTATTTTCCCCCCTTTTTTTGTTCCCAGTGGAAGGGAAATTAGGGTTGTTGTTTTTAAAAAAATCCACCCTGAAAGGGATGGAGGAGCTCATTTCTACCCTGCTGGCATGAGACCACGGGGAAGGGCACTAGCAGAGCAGTGAAACTACTGCCATCTTCACCGTTGGCCTGTACTAGCTCTAGGACTGCACTGGTAGTCTTTTTTTCTTTTCTTTTTAAGAGATCTACATGAGTCCCCAAAACTTCTGATATCTAAGCCACACATTTTCTTTGTAAGCTGCTGATCAGAATGAGACACAGAGATCGGTACTCTGCCACAACAATGTGGGTTAGGGGTGGTTTCCTGCATGGGGGTGTGGGTGTGCTTGGGTGCATACAAACTGGGCTTATAGGAACAGCGATTCACTTTTCTGGGCTGCCACCTTGGGAATCCCTGAGAAAATATGCTCTATATAAACCTGCCATGACTTTGAAAGAAATGGGTTCAGAAAGACGGAAAAGATTGGAAAGGAGAAGGGGAAGGTGATGCTAGGATATTTAACTTTTCTGGGGGAAATGACTTATGTAAAGAAGAACATTTTTAAAATAGTTACCATCCATTTAAGCTCTTGAAAGTCGACATACATCTCGTGCCTTCTGCACACCTGCCGCCCTTCAGAAATGTGGACATCATCTGGGGGGAAAAGACCAAGAATGTCCATCAAAAGGCAGGTGGTTCTCTTATCATTCACTGAAAGGGCAATAAGCCAAAGGGAAATCTGCACCATGGAAGGGCAGTGGTGGGCAACCTCTGCCCCCCAGCGGGCCATTTGAACAACACTGTGCCTACTTGCCCTTTGCCCAATGATGTTGGGTCTAGGGCAGGCGAAGATGGGGCTGCATCCAAAGGAGTTTACAGGCACTGTTGAGCAGCTGATGGACTCAGCTACCTGCCAAGCCCCGGCAGCCAGTTGATGAGCCTGGTAAGCCTCGGAGCCACAAGAGATGGGAAAGAAGAGGAAATATGTCTCCAGCATCTTTTTCAACATTACTACCATTATTAAAGCAACTGTTGGTGGGGTGGATTGGTAAAGTAGACCAGGACCAGGAACTCTACTCTCACATCATCACCCTGATTATCAAAACTGTCGCCGCTACAGGTAACACAATGGATGCCTGGAGGTTCCCCTCCACCAGCTGCTAATAATGGTTCCAGGGTGGCGGCGGGGGGGATCTGAATTAGGGGTGTGGCCTGAGGGGCACAGCTGATGCCAAGGGGACTTGGCCATTCTCTGTGTTGGTGCCCACCTTGAGGCTGTTCAGAAAGGGCTATTAGCCATGACCTCTGTGCTCTGCCTCCACAGCTGGAGACAACAATGCTTCTGAATATAGTTACTGGAGACTGCAGGAGGGGAGAGGGCTCTTGTGCTCGGGTCCTGCTTAGGGGTTTGCCACTGGGGCATCTGGTTGGCCACTATGAGAACAGGATGCTGGATGAAAGGAGCCATTGGCCTGATCCAGCAGAGGTCTGCTTATGTTTTTATGCTTCGAGCCAATTGCTTTTCTCCTTGGCACTTGGTTGCATCGGGATCTTTCTTGTGGTTTTTAATCATTCGTTTTAACTTGGCGTGGTTTATATTTCACTAGCCAGTGCTGGGCAGTGCCTTTATTAGGACCAACCCAAAAGCCACAACAGAATTCTCCAGATCTCTTCCTAGGTGCTACAGAAAGTTCTGTGTGTCACAGGGGATGGAATAAAAAAATCAGTCCGGAAAGCCCTGAACTCTGCATCTAGACTCATTCCAAAGATGGAGGCCGGGCACAGACTGAATTGGTCTCTGCCAAGTGCTGGCGGGCATCAATTTACAATCTAGGACTCTGGGGTGAAGAAGCAATGGCTGATTCCCCATTTCTTAAGACCCAAGTCCACAATAAGCTTCCAGGTGGAAGCATCCTAGGTCCCTTCTTGCTAGCAGCCTGCCAGTCACCTCGCAGCACTGAAGGGCCTGCTGGATGCCTGGTTCAGTAGCCTGTTTCTGAGTCCATGCTGGGGCTGCAGCTGAAGAAGACATGTGCCTGAGTGACAGAACAAATGACCCTCTGTGGCCCAGCCTGAGGGCAAAGTCCGACTGTCCTTCACTAAGGACAGCTGCTTCTCCAGCCCTTCTGCTCCTTACCAAACGCTCCTGGGAGCCTGTTTGAGTGCGGGAAACTGTGGCTCTTCTTGTGCTGTCTCTTCCTCAGGTGCTTGGCTGCACGCGGGACTCTGACTTGGTTTTGGCTTGCCCGGAAAAATGTCACTACAAAGGGCTGCTTGGAGCGCGGTCCGCGGCGACCCAAGAGGCCAGCTGATCCAGGATCAACACTCTGTCCTGCAGAATCCAAAAAACAAACCCTTTCCACTATGTTAATACTGCTGTACATCAGATTAATAGGTGGGGGTGTTAATCTGTTTAGGGGTCATTGCCCAGAGCACCCCACTAGGGAGGACAAGAATCCTGAAGAGGGAGAAAGGGAGACCAGGCACACAGAGACTCTGGTGCTTTCCTTGGCTGTTAGCAAATGGCATTTGCAGCCATGAAGAGTTGGACACGACTAAACGACTAAATGACAACAACAAAGATGGACAAATGACTAGATGGAAATCGGATTATAGTCATAATGTGCTTTTCCTTCCTTGAAAAGTTAGCTTCCATTTTTTTAGGCCTTTCCAACTTTGATATGTATTGGACTACACATTTAATCTTATTTGACTGTTGAAATTTGTATCCTGCCTTTCCACCAAGGGGTCTCAAGGCTTTCCAACTGTC
Source organism: Podarcis muralis (assembly GCF_964188315.1). Lineage (NCBI taxonomy): Eukaryota > Metazoa > Chordata > Lepidosauria > Squamata > Lacertidae > Podarcis > Podarcis muralis. Next base: position 59,228,853 of record NC_135661.1, on the reverse strand, counting down.
TCATATTATTGCCCCACCAGCTGCTCGCTCTTCCTAGAGTTTTGCTGCTTGGTAAGTAGTGTTTCTTTTCTTTTCATATACCGGGGGCTATAGGAGATCTAAATGGAACCCCAGTAATCTGGCTGCTGCCTTTTGGATATATGGTGTCAGGGAGAGGCAAACGGGAAAAGATGAAAGGACAGAAACCAGCCGTTATAGAGAGCCTAAAGAGATTATCAGCAGCTTGTCGTCTGACAGTCAGTCTGACGTAGAGGGGGAGGAGGACGAGCCTGGGACAAGTCATGCTGTACACAGAGGAAGTAAGGGGAGGAGTTTTCGCAGACTTGCATGCTGGGTGCGAAAAAGGAGGAAGTAAGATTAGAGGGAGCAACTGCTCCCAAGGGGAAGGAGGCTAATGGAAACGCTGGAGATGTACGTTTGAACTTTGTCAAATAAATCAATTGTTTGGAACTGGCTGGGAGCCCGGAGTCTTATCTATGGCCAGCTGGACAGCACTAAGCCTCTGACATATGGATACTTTTGTAAACCTATTTGTTGTTTTTTATGCTATGGAGCGCTACAGTTTTTAAATATAAATAAATAAGCCGTACGTGAACAGAAGATGGTTCCATATGCAATACCACCTTATCAAGTTTGCTCCTCTTGTTCTCTACAGCCAACATAACAACAACTCTTACCACAAAATGGAATTCCTAAAAACTGCAAAAAAATAAATCAATAAAAAATCCCATTAGCCTTACCGTCCTCTGTCTCCACATAGAGCCTCAAGCCCAAGTTGTATTTGCGGTGTAACAGCCAGTGATTACTTGCAGCTGCGACGTCGAACACCAGCCAACCCTCTGTCCCAGCCAGGATATCCTGGAGGTCCAAGAGAAGCAGGTCTGAGTCCCTGGAGTAGCAGAAAGCAAGTATGAGCACAACTGCTCGGAGTAAAAAATGCGTGGCTTTTTTGAAATGAAAAACAACACTGTGATACAAGGCAGCCTCCCCCAACTTAGTGCCCCCCTGGAAGACTTGCGGTACAACTCCCAGCATCATCTGAATGTGTTATCTGGGGGCTGATGGAATCTGGAGGGCACTAGGTTGGCGAAAGCTACTGTCGAGCTTCCCCAAGATTTTACAGTGTTTTGACAAGGAAATTTTCTTTGCAGCAGTTACTTCTTATTTTCTGCATTTGTTCACTTAATATTTGTATGCATGGTGCACTTGTAGTATGGGTGCATTTATTTAAAAATAACTTCCTCTATTTCACAGGGGATTCTCCCTACCTAGTAAACCTTTTTGCATTCCGAGTCTGGCATCTGTATGTGTAAATTTTAAAATAATTGGAAAGCCCTGAGAATACTGGGCAGGGCTGTAGCTTAGTGGTCAAGCATCTGCTTTCCATGCAGTGGGTCCCAGGCTCAATCTCTGGCATCTCCCGGCAGGGGTGGAAATGTCACCTTTCTGAAAACCTGCCAGTCAGTGTAGACGTTACTGAGAGATGGACCAATGATCTGACTTGGTGTAAATGAACTTCCTATTCTGTAAAAATGACTATATTTTGAGGGAGCAATGTAGCTCAGTGGTAGAATATCTACGTTGCATGCAGAAGTTCCCAGGTTCAATTCCCAGCAACTCCTGGAAAGTCACTGCTGAGCTAGATGGACCAATGATCTGGCACTGAGTAAGGCAGCTGTCTATGTTCCTAACCCACAGGGAATGTCTCCTTTATGACTCCCACTTGAACGTTGTTACCTGCAGACAAATGTGGTGTAGGAGTTCTTCCTGTGAGATACTACCTCTAAGTGCAGCCGAGGGGGACTTTGGCCCTGTGCATCTAGTTAGGCTCCCCAGGCCTTCTCATTTAGCCCACAAGGCCATTTGGGGCAATCAACATGTGAGATCATCCTATGCCAATCCCAGCTACTGTGGCAATTTGGGGGCAATTTTTTTGCAAAGCCAGACTTTCTACAACTTTCCACATATGCTGCCATGCAAGGCATGGCTTGAGAACTGCTTCCCAACTTGACTAAGGCATAAAATTGCTGAGCTGCTCTCTTCTTATCCAGGAAGCAAGAGGAAGCTTCTGCCTCTAAGGATGCTGCTATGAGCCTGAAATGCTATTCACCTTCAGCTTGCAGCATCCAGAAACTGCTTTCCTGCTCCTCCTTCCATCTCCCAGCTCCTCAGATCTGCTGTATCTGATGGGAGTCTGCAATTGGATATGTGGTTTTCTCCCCAATTTTTTTCTACTGCATTAACTTCCAATATGTTCTGTGAGGCTCATGATGAAACTTTTGCAAGTATGGTTGAATGGAATTGGTGTTTGGGAGGATGTTTGTTCTTTGATTTGGCTTGGCTTTTTAAAAAAAATGCCTTACCCACAAATACCTTACCCAACCTGGTACTCAGCAAATGTTTTGGCTGGGTTTTAATTCAGCCCTTGGGCTACAAGCAGTTCCCTACTCCTGCTCCAATGGGACTGTAATGTTGAACAGTGTTATTAGTCCCCATGGTTTGACAGTTGTGTGTTCTGGGTCAGAAGTTGGTTTGCTCTTACTGTACCTGTTAGAATGTTCTTGGACAATCTCATATATGCTGACGTGAAGGGTTTTGTTGACATGCCAACTGAAGCTTTGCATCTTGTAAATTCGGAATTCAGCTGCTGTTACAGACTCCCCTGTTGGGATCTGTGTCAAGTCAAACCTGAATTCCTTCCAATAAGGCTTCTGGTGGAAGATGTCCCAATCTAGTTCAACTGCAAAGAATTGGGACATGATTACACACACACACATGCACCCCCCCCCAAACACATGGATTATTGGGACATCTTCAAGCCACATTCTCTATTGTTATTGTTTACTGAATTAAGTCGCTTTAACTTGCCTGGTGCAACCCAAAGTGACTTACAACTGAGGACAGACAAAAAAACCCACGTAAATACATTAAAACGAAGAGCAAAAAGAAATACATTAAAAATATCCCACCCACTTCTAAAAGGCCACAGATAACTAAAGGATAAAGGCTTGGTTATAAAGGAAGGTTTTTGCATGATGCCTAAAGATATATGATGGCACCAAGCAAGCCACCATAGTTATCACAGTGTTGTATACTTTTTAAGACAAACCAATGCAATGATCATTTAAAAGACCAGAATGCTAAACACCAGTAAAATCTTAATAAAATAGCTAAATAAAATATCAGTTAACTAAAAAAATGGAGGTGATTTGTTTTATTAATTTTCACTACACAGTTTGATGCTGTCCTTTTGCTATGCTTGGAATGCACTTTAGCCTTCACTCCACATTACTCAAATCTTATTTATTTACTACACTTCTATTTCACGTTCCCCCGAAGGAACTGAAGTTGGTTGTTCCCCTCCCCACTTTATCCTCACAACAGCCCTGTGAGGGTGAGAGACTGTGACTGGCCCAAGGTCACCCAGTGGGCTTCACAGGTAAGTAGGGCTTTCCACTTCCATCTGCCAGGTCCTAGCCCAACACTCTAACCACTACACAGCACTGGCTCTATTTACTGAGTTTAAAATACATTCAAGTTTAGCACACACCCAATCTGCCAGGAGAAAATGCCTTCTGAAAACTTTGTCGACTGAGGGTTGAGGGGTGGCAAAGGCAATGGATCTGAGTCAATCTATGTAACATAAAACACATGTCCTCCTCCTAAGGAGGGAGCTAAAGCATCATGAAGTTAGGGGTCACATTTTTCACAGGGAATTTCCCCTCCTGACTAATCAATATGTCTCACAGTTCTTCCATGGCTTAGAAGCACAGTCCTCATATGGTAAAAAACAGATAGCTACAGCTGGAGAGATGCAGCGTTAAAATAATAAAATAAAATAATGGCAGAATCTCCTTTGGTTGCAAGCTCTTAATCCATAGCACACGCTATAGGAGTAACAGAATAAAACTGGCCCTGGGCGAAGCCAGGATTTTTGTTAGGGGGGCAGGCCTTTTGGGGGGGGCAGAACCTCAGTTAGCTATGTATTTTTATTGGTTTTCATTGATTTAGGGGGGCAGCTGCCCCCTGCCCCTCCCCTTGGCTATGCCCATGAAACTGGCACTCAAGACCTGGCAAGGGGAACAAGGGATGCACAAGAACAAATGCCATTGACCCTCTTTATTTTCAAAGAAAACCTCTGAAAGCCGTCTCTCAGGCCACACTAGTAAGATCCCCCAGTACCTTTTTTGATTTCAGCTCACAGCAGCTCAGCGGTCAGGAGAATTAGGAGAGAATTGCACTCTCTAGCATCCCATAGGGCATCCTTCGCCAACCTGATGCTCCCCAGATAAACATCTGGAGAGCAGCAGGTTGGGGGAGGCACTCTAGCATCCTGGAATTTAGTGGTTGTTAAGTAGCAATGCAGAAGCCTGGCGGTTAGCTGGGAGAAAACAGCTGCTTTCCTCCCCCCTTTTTTGGTGTGTGAAAAGGGCTCGACTGTCTGTGACGTGCCAGGAGAGGTTAGGGTGGGCTGCGGTTTCCAAAGGAATACTTCCCTTCCCAATTAAGGGAACCGAGGCAGAGAGAACTTGATGGGGGTTGGACTGCTTGTGTTTGTTTTTATTTCCAAGTCTGACAAACATCTTCAAGTTTAGGAGCTGTCTGCTTAAGCCAGCCACACACACACACACTTTATCCTTTCCTTGTTTTGCCATTTTTCTAGTCATCTCAGCTACACTGACAGAAACCTCTCAAACTGGGAAGCAGGTCTGGCACCTGAGCAAAGCGTTTGCCGCCTTCTGCTGGCATCCAAAAGGTGCCCTTGGCACCAACCAGAGGACCCAACAGGAAGCCCCAAAGCACAACCTGAATGCGACAGCCCTCTCCCCTCCTGTGGTTTCCAGCAACTGGCATTCAGAAGCATTGCTACCTTTGACTGCTGATGTGGAGCATAGCTATTGATAGCCCTCTCCTCTGTGACTTTGTCCACTGCCTCCTGTGGGAGCAAGTTCAACAGTTTAACCATGTGCTGCATGAAGAAGTCCTTTCTTTTATCTTTCAACATTCAGATTCATTGGATGGCCACGAGTTCTAGAGTTTTGGGAGAGGGAGAAGAACTTCTCTCCACCCACTTTCTCCATGCCCAAGCATTCCCAGCTATTCCTCTTGAGTTGTCCTCCTGGTGGGGATGTGGGCCTGGTTGGGCTGGCCTAGTCATCTTCCGCTCCCATGTCATACATGGCAGTGCTGGGAAAGGCCCCTGGCCAAGTGAGCAGGCAGAGAGGCAGCCAGCACAGGCCATACTCTCCAGCTGGCCCCATGTACGTGAACACGTTGCTGCTTTGTTCCCATGGCACATGTGGGTGTTGCCTCTGCAGCATTTGTCTGGCCGAGCAATGTGATGAGCAGGGAGCAGGAAGATGTTGGAGGACAGGGCTCACCTGTGCATGTGCCACACTGCTTACCTGGCAACCCCTAAGCTAGCCATATGAGATAGAGGTCTCTGCCTTACAGCTAGTGTTGAAATAAGATTCAGCTGCTAGTCCAAGGGGTGAAGTGGAGGAGGCATCTTGTCAAAACATATTGGGCTGGCCGTATTTTTAGGCACTTGGCAACTACATTTTTAGTTCTCCTGGCTTTTAATCTCTGATCATTTAACATCTCTGCTCTGATTGTTTTCCGTGCTGCCCTTTCCTCTTGGGAACATCGTTTTAATGTCATTTTGCTGCCTTTTTGTAACCTACTATAAATTGCCCTGGGACTTTTTAATTGAAGGGTGGCATTAAAGCAAGCAAATGCAGTGATAGTTGAATGGATTCAATTTTATATTCGTTCAGGGGGTGAGGAGACAACAGTCTCAAAAGCTTTGTGTGCTCCCAGACTACCACCCCTGCATTTAAGAATGTGACCATATTATAAAGCACAGGAGCATGTAAAAACACTGTTTTTGCACTCATGGGCAATGTCTAAAAACAGAAGTTCTGAGGGTCAAGTCAGAATAGAAGGTTAGATACCTTTACCCCATGGGGTGTGTGTGTGTGTAGCTCATGATGATTATTAAAAGGAAAGGCAACCTTCATGTGCTCAGATGCACTCTTTACTTTAATCTGCCCTTTATTTTCAGGCTGAGACCTGCCTCCTGCACATTCCAAAAAATGCTGTTACGCCACTAATGGTGCCTGCAGGCCAGGCACCCAGAGAACATTTCTCACCTTGGGGATTGTAAATGAAGTTCATTAGTACTTTGCAAACACTGAAGACAAACCTAAACCAAACCCACATGTTCTTTCCCATCTGTTTACAGGATTATGGGAGTTTAATAGAGACGTTATTTAGCTTTGAGGCACTCTGCAATGAAAGGGGAGGGGAACCCCTTTTCCTAGAAATGCTTCTTCCTAACCAACTGCCAGGGCAGGATGGAGGGTTGTGAGGGGAAGAACTTAGGCAATAACTTCTCTGGGATTTATTACTTAAAGCAATCATGTGCTTGTTTTTAAAAGCAAAGGGTTAAGAGCATACATCTTCACATCCCAATGCACTTTGACCCACTAAAACTGGTTAGGCAAATATTTTTATCTTTTAATGTACATCCAAGTACTATTCTCCTCCTACTTTATTTCATTGATTTATCTGATGTGGAACTAGTAGTAATAATAATACTAATAATACTAATAATAAAATTTATTTATACCCCGCCCTCCCCGGCCGGAGCTGGGCTCAGGGCGGCTAACATCAGTAAAATTACAGTAAAAAACCTAATGGGGGGGGGACCCCAATTTAAAATACAGGTTAAAATGCAATCTAAAATGCAGCCTCATTTTAAAAGTAGCCCATAAATCAAAACCATAAGGGGAGGGAAACATAAGGGTCAGACTGAGTCCAAACCAAAGGCCAGGCGGAACGGCTCTGTCTTGCAGGCCCTATGGAAAGATGTCAAGTCCCGCAGGGCCCTAGTCTCTTGTGACAGAGCGTTCCACCAAGTCGGGGCCAGTACTGAAAAGGCCCTGGTCCTAGCTGAGACCAATCTAACCACCTTGCAACCTGGGACCTCCAAAATGTTGTCATTTGTGGACCTTAAGGTCCTCCACGGGGCATACCAGGAGAGGCAGTCCCGTAGGTACATGGGTCCTAGTGGACTTTGGCTGTCTGTTGTTGGAGAGTTTAAGCTGTGTCTCCATCTATATCCTATCTGTGCCTTTGTAAATAACCACAAATATTACAAAACACCCTAAGCCTCCAGTGGCTGCTTTCCTCAAGGAAACCAAGCCTGGGGGAGGGCCATACCCCATAAGCTTCTCATGGCTGGAAGGTGAAAGAGAAGAACGAACGAACAAACAAACAAACAAACAAACAAACAAACATGTGTGTGTGTGCGCACGCATGTGTGCACGTACACTCTCTCTCTCTCTCTCTCTCTCTCTCTCTCTCTCTCTCTCTCTCTCTCAGGACTGCCTTTCAGGGATTCTTGATGATGACCATTATTCATCTACACTGGGGGATCCTGATAATCGCTTGCTGCTGCTCTGAAACACTCTGGGCGTCTCCATGCAGGCTAAATTTGCAAATGGGCCATTGTTATGTCCCAAACAGAACCTTGGCCACAGGTTTTTAAAAACTCTTTGACTTTTCCATGGAAAGGGGATATCTGGATTATGGGCTGACATTTTGATGCCAACTATGCCATGAGGGTGCTGCAAAAGGATGGCATGCACGAGGCACCCATCCCACAATAAACACCCATCTGGAAGCAGCCATCAAAAGTCACCAACCTAAGACACTGGATGCTTTGAAAGACAACTAAGGAACATTGAGAGGGAGAACAGAGCCTACACTGACACCTGCAGCTGAAGGTTAATCCATCTGGTGACCAAGGACATCCCACCTAGCCCTGCCTTTACAAATGGAAATTTTGAGACCCATGTAGGCATCCTTTGCATTGGACACTGATGATTTATGCTTATGATGATATTGGAGCAGCTTCATGCAAACCCACTTCCAATGCTGTTTGTACAGTGGTGCCTCGCAAGACGAAATTAATTCGTTCTGCAAGTTTTTTCGTCTTGCGAATTTTTCGTCTTGCGAAGCACGGTTTCGGAAAAGTTTTGGAAAAGCTTCAAAAATCACCAAAGTCTTCAAAAACCTCAAAAAAGGCTACCACACCGCGTGCTATGAGTTGCTCCTTGAAGTCAAGTCGCAACTGTATTAACAGTTTTAAGAAAAAGGAAACAAACTTGCAAGACGTTTTCGTCTTGCGAAGCAAGCCCATAGGGAAATTCGTCTTGCGAAGCAACTCAAAAAACCAAAAACCCTTTCATCTTGCGAGTTTTTCGTCTTGCGAGGTACCACTGTACCTCCATATGTTTTGAGGTGGATAGATGGCTTTTAAAATGCAGTAAAATGGGTATGACTTATAGTTTTCTGATAAGGTAACTCTGAACCCATTCCAGCATGGCAGAGAGGCCCTTGTGTGGTACTACTGAGGCACAGGAGAGGCAGGAGTTGCTCTGGCAGCACCAAAACACTGATGCTGTGTACTCTACAGACACGGCACCAATTCCTAGCTTCTAGCCACTGCTATCTTTCTCTAAATCATTTGCTAATAAAACCATGTTAGATGGAAAGTCCTAGGACTGTGTCCTTTAATAATGAAATCAAAATAGTTTGAGGCTACAGAAAACACAGCTTGATGTTATTTGGCATGTTAATTGCTTTTGTGTTTGGTTCATATTTTCCACTCTCTTTTGTTAACTCTGATCATCATGTCAGGCTGGATGTTTACATAAGGGGAGTGAGCGACGGAGGGCCCTTCTCCCAAACAGAATGCTGAGATTTTAATTATGCATCTCTGTCTTTTAAAAGTCATTCCTTCCAGCTACTGGGTTCACCACAAACTCCTCATTTTGTTTTTAAAGAAAATAAAGGCGACTCTGGCAGGATGCCCGACCCTGGGCGGATGCGGACACAGAGCTCTTCCTGGCCAGAGGTCTGGGCCTGGCAAGGAGGGATGGGCAACTCTGCTGTCACTGAAGGAGAGGAGGAGGAGGAGGAGGAGGAGGAGGAGGTAGAACTCACCACAGGCAAAGGAAGCAGCCAAAACATTTTGGGAGTGCTGAGGGTGTTTCATGAGAACATAAGAAGAGCCTGCAGCTGGATCAGGCCAATGGCCCATCTAGACTGGCATTCTGTTCTCGCAAAGGTCAACCAGATGCCTATGGGGAAACCTGCAAGCAGGATTTGAGCACAGTAGCACTCTCCCCTCCTGTGTCGCTCAAGCACAAACACATTTTACTGTCCTGTTGTGAGATTGGGGGTGGGGAGTGGGAGCATCATGGTTCAAGTTTGAGCCTGGGCACAGCTGGGCTCTCATGTGCTGGACTACCACACTGTGCCCTAGGTGGGGCTGCCTTTGAAGAATGTTCAGAAGCTGCAGCTGGCACAGAACAAAAAGAAAAAAAGGTTAGCTGTGTTGGTCCAGACAAAAAATTAAGATCTATATTAGGACTACACCTAGTTTCAAGTCCCCCAGAGCTCTTCATTAGGCTGGATGCTAAAGAAAGCAAATTCTTTTGTTACCATCAGCTAAGATGTTCTCCCCCACTTGCTTTGCTTACTATCTGGCCTGATGTTGAGCTCTGAACAATTCAAAAGATTGCCTACTCTTTCTGTGATATTTTGGTTGGCCTAATAACGTGGGTGGTGTTTTTTTTAATGCCTGATGCAGAATGGAGCTCTCGGGATGCTGACAGAAGCTTGTTACTCAGAGTATGTGACTCCTTTGTCATCTAAATCGGCTCTCAGTACGGTTCCAAGCCCACTCTAACAGCTGGCTGTCATCTTTAAAGTCCTATACCTGGTACCCTACAGATGGTCCAGGCAGCACCCACCAGGCCCAACCAGCACAACTGTAGAATGCTGAGGCTGATGGGAATTGTTCAGATTTTTTCCAATGAATCCGGGGACACTTTTCAACTTCCTACTAAATAGATGGATTTTGTCAGGGGACTGATTTGTAAATCCGGGGACTGTCCCTGGGAAACGGGGACATCTGGTAACCTTAAGTTGTAGTCCAAAATACCTTGAGGACACCAGGCTGGGGAAGGCTGCCCCATATAGATTGATTTCAGGGAATCTAAAGGACTGCCTGCTCCTCCCCAATGATGGCCCACCTCTTAAGAGATCCCAGGGTGGCTTTGCTCTGTGCCCCACCATTGTCTGCAGTGCAACTGGGGAGTGCAGGGTGGGGAGCAGACAGGCACTGATTTCTCAGTGGAAACTCCCCCTCTCAGCAGCTCTACTTAAGTGTGCTTTTAATATCATCTCATATTTGTGCCCCACTGTATCTCCAAGGGCAGCAGCCTTATTTTGTCCTCACAACAACCCTGTGGGGAGCCTGGCCCCAAACCAGGGCTTCATGGCTAAGGGTAGATTTCAACTAAAAGCTTCTCCACAACAGCTTCAGCTCCTGACCAAGTATTAATTTTGAAAGCTAGTTGTATTTCAGCTCATATATAGGTTTGAGAAGTGCAAACTAGATAGTTTCTCATTAAAACGCAAACAAAACTCCATTCCTTCCAGCACCTTTTCCATTTCTGCAGATAATTCCAGTATATTTATTTTCTACATCTTCCAGCATGCCTCATAAAAAAAATCTCTGCAGGTCTGCATACAGGACGCCTTTTACACCCCTGCCAGTTTCAAGGTATTTTTAGCTTCAGCCGTGTGTGTGTGTGTGTGTGTGTGTGTGTGTCAGTGTCATTTTATTCTATAAATTACACCTCCACTGTAATTATACTAGTCCCTGCTGCCTCAGAGTGGTCCATGTGCCTTTTTCGGACACTAAATTAAAAGGAAATTCTGGCACACCGAACCACATAAAGAATCTGAAGTCTTAAAATATATTCGAATGAGATGCTGAAAGAACTCTATCTATCAGAATCCATGCCAAAAAAATAAGCCGAATGCAAGACTTTGTCTGGAAGGGAGAGTGTGGAACACTTCAGCCCCCCAGCCTTATATAAGATGCTTACACAACCAGACTTTCATGGGCACAAACCATCTCTCTCGCTCTCCCCCTGCGACCTAACAGGTACTTTGAGGTACATACACCAAGATGTATCTGGGCCCCCATGATGAACTGCCCATCTTCCCAAGAGCAGACATAGAAAAGAAGAGGCTTCTTGACCTGAACTTCTCTTCCTGTAAAGGGCCTTTCTAGCTTTCCAATATTCAGGGTCAACCCTATCATAAGGCAGAATGGGGCAGTTGCCTCAGGTGACAGATGCTGAAGTGTGGAAAGTGGATGGACTTGCTCTGCGCCTCCTCAGTTGAAGACAGTGGAGGATGTGGTGCCCCACACCACTACCCCCAGGGTTAAGGATCCCATTGCCAGTGGTAGCAGGTGAGGAGGCACCATCTTGCCCCTCGCCCATGAACAGCAAAATGCCTTGGGCCAGTGGCCCTAGGGATATTCATGACACAGGTTAAGCAAGTTTTCTATCATTCCACAGCTCAGTTTATTTCCTGCATGGTTTCTTCTCTGCTAGACGTCCATAGCAGCGCTGGGACGCCCCAAGCACTAGATCACTGAATACCATTCCTTTGGCTTCCAACCTCTTACCACACATTTCCCACATGCTTTCCAGCTCACCCTTATTAATCTAAACAAACAAAAAAACAAGCATCAAAAATTCCATACGTGGTACAGGAAAAAGCCCAGACAGCTGAACGCGCCTCCTTAGCTCAGGGAATGCCAACGTGGTGCCCTCCAGATGTTCTTGGCAACCCAGCTTCCCTCATCTCAGACCACTGGCCAAGCTGGCCAGGGCTGATGGGTGTTGAGAGTCCAACAAGGTCTGGAGGACACCCCAGTGGCTGCCCCTGACTTCCCATCCTCCCTCGTTCCACATGCTGGTCTCCAGAAATTTAAAAATCTTCTTGGCTTCCTTCGAGGCCTGGATCCCAAGGAATTTAGGAGTTGCCAGTATTGGCATTTGAAAGAAAAGCTTCCTGTGTGCCATTATGTGGAGAATATGGGCAGAGTTTTCTCTCTTGTGGGTAGGGAGAATCTTTTCCCACCTAATCAGTGCAACCATAATCCTCTCCTATCTGCACTGAGGTTTGTTCCATGCCTTATGTGCAAAAACAAGAGGCCAGACCAAATCCAGCTGAAGCGCAGCTGAAGACCACCAGCCAGCAATTACACTGTCTCTGAGAGGCAACCACGTTGCCTGCCAGCTTGCCAAACACCCACTATGCTCTCCCAGGAGACCCTTCAACTGCCTCCCTTCTAAAGTGGGTATGAGAGAAGTCACTCTAGCCAGCCTCAGGCTTTGCAAGAACCAGGAACAGAAACGGCACCTGCTGCAGGCATCGGGCCTGGCTTCCCACCCCAACTGGCAGCTGCCTGCCTGGGAACCTCTGAGGTGGAGCCCTCTTAACTTTAAAGGATGAGGCAGCAGGTGGGTTTAATCCAAAAGCTGCACTAGTTTGTTCTGGGCTGTTCACCGTTTATTTCAAATATAGTCTGGTACCACTCCTTGCCATTGCAACAGTCAGAAAATGGGGGGGGGGGGGAGGAAGGAGCAGCCTGCCACAAGGGAGTCTTGGCAGTGGCAGGGGGTGGAAACAACAGAGGGACCCTCAGTTGGCCTCTTAAAGGGGAAAATAATGCAGAATTCACAACCACAAGGCGTGGTGGTGGATACTTGTGGCCTCAAAAGCAGAAGCACTGGCTTGCCACACTATGAAGTAATACGCAGGACCATCTAAAGTGGGAGGCTGCAATAAACCAGAGTCCAAAATGACCCAAGTGCACCACAAATTCATAAACTGGAAGACTACGAAAGCTGCATGGGGTCTCCATGGTGTGAGGCAGTCTGCCTCCAGATGCCAGGATAAAGAACTAGGGAGGCCATCACTGTCATACTTGGGAGCTTCCTCCCTGTCCCTGCTGAGTGAACAAAATGCCAGCCCTCTGTGGAATGTGAACCTTAAAATTGCATGCCGAAGTCAAGACCTCCCTCAAAGGCTTAATTGTTCAAGGGTTCCAACTACTGAGCGGGGAGATGAGCCGGATAAGAAGCACTGCAGCTCAGGGGCAGAGCAAAAGTCCCCAGGTTCAACTGGAGTTGGAGAGAGGTTTAACCTGGGCCTCCATCTCAAAGCGGGGCTCCAATCCAGCAGCTTGTTAAGCTTTTAGCATCGGATAACTTTCACAAGTTGTTTCTTTGTACATCAGGCCAAAATGTTTCAACATGTTGAAGCAGGTAAACAACTATCCCCATTCAGCTATGGGGCAAAAGTGTTTGAATGGGCTTAATATCAGCAGCACTACTGCATGAAAGCTAGATTCCCCCTCGATAGTTAGTGCATGTGCACAGAAAAAGGCTAGGAAAGCATCTGTTAAATGTGAAAAACATTCAGATTATGTCTCATTCTTTTTTCTGCGTACTTTATTTGTGTGTTGTAGTTTTTCATTTTTATTATGGCTGGTGCCTCAGAAGTGGCCTGGGTCCCTCTGGACCTCTGAGAAGGCCTGTCTCCAGGTAGGGCTGGGGAACCCTCATTCCTGAAAGCCGTGAGAGTCATTGCCAGACAGTGTAGAGAATACTGTGCTCAATGGACCATTGGTCTGACACGGTCTAAGGCAACTTCCTGTATTCCTACAACAAGGGGGGGCAGAGGCAGTTTTAGGATAGCACAACTGGTTTGGCCACACTGGGTGCTGATGATGCCCAAACAAGATGTAGAATGAAGCGTGAGCCGCTCCCCCCCCCCCCCGAACTTTAGCATTGCACAGGGTGCTGCTAAATTTGAGAGCCCAAAGTCTTCCACTTGTGGGGGGAAGCTGTAGAATAGCTTGGCAGGAGTTTGGACCCTGCAAGGAGGAAGGGTTCAGCCAGTGGTACAAATAGGTGAATTTGGACTTAATGGCTTTAACCAACCCTGCATGTTACTTCAGTTGACACACACACACACACCAGAACAATTGCTTCTACCTTCCTGGTACATCAAAGCAAAAAGAAAAACAAGAAGAAGAAAAATTCGTTGGCCCCGATTTTTTTTAAAGAAGAAAAACTCTTGAGTATGGGCAGATTTGCATTGTAAAGTCATTTAAATCATAGCACCACAATGGCTAGAGGAATAAAGTAGAGCTTGCTTCAAAAAAGTAGAGTGGCCTGGTGCTAAAGACATTTACTTGGGAATAAGCATCATTTTGTTGTAGGAAAGGATACTGTATTTTAAAGAACAAAAAAATCCAAAAACCAAAAAAACCAAGCACCTGTAACTGCGTACATGGCTATCTGCCCCCCCCCACTACAGTGAGCAGCACCTGTCCAGGAATGCCCAAACCAGCCCAGGTGCTGATGCCAGGACTGCGTGCCACTGCTCCTTTCCTGTGCTGCTCTCTGGGAAACAGATATATTTTGGATGTTATATTAAGTATATAATATAGAACATTAACAGGGCTTTTTTCGAGCCAGAACTTACTGGAACTCAGTTCCGGCACCTCTCAGGTGGGCACCATTGCCTTTATAAGAGAACAAAAGAGGCGTTCATAGTGAGTTTCGGCACCTCTTTTTCTAGAGAAAGAGCACTAAACATTAATATCCATTTAGATAGATTGATATTAAATTCCTAGAAGTTGGGGAAATAGCCACAGTTTTTAGGCAGTCTCACTGGCCTTTTAAGAGTCTGCTGCTGTTTTCAAATTACAACTCTGCTGAACTATGGAGGCAACAGCACTGCTTTGACAGAAGGAAGTTTATTGGCAGATGCAGCTCCACCCACAATGGCAGCAGAAGCAACCGCTGATTATCCAATTGCAAAATTCAGCCACGAGGAAGCAGATGCAAACTCCCACTCTTTTCTGGATGGAGGGGGTGCTTGTGCAGGTGAAATTCCCAAGATTGTGCCCAAAGACTTTATTGGCAAGACTGCCAAGAGCCCAGGCAAGGCCCATGCAGCAGGCCCAGCTCCATCATTCCTAGGACATAAGCAAGCCATTAAACTGGGTGGCTCCCCCAAGCTTTCTGCGTTGCCCAAAAATAGTCACCATGGACAGCGAGCGACTCCCAGAAGACAACCTCAGTTTCCTCTTGGCATTTGGTCCAAAGCTCTTGCGGTTGAGGCAGGGAGCGCGATGCAGCTGCCCTTTCCGCTGGAAATCAGGGCGGCTAGCGAGAATCCTAAATTTAAAACGTCCTCAGAATTTCTCTGGTGCAAGAGGCCTCCCATATGTTTCCTTGTTGGGAGGCTACCAAAGATGAACTCGCCCTGCACTGAACAGGCGTGGACAGGCTGGCATCTTTTATTTGTACCATACAGGAAAGGCTGTATGAAAGATAGAGAAATTCATTAAAACGGGTAATGTCTGATGTTGGCATATTTTTTTTCCTTTGAATCTGCTCAACAAAAAAAACAAACCTGAGCCTATTTAAGTGGTGTTGTGTAACAATGGAAATGAGGTGTAGTATAGAATTAAGATTTTTGTTCTGAAACGCCATCAGCACAATATACAATGCCTTTCACCAAACAAAAGAAAGGGCAAGTTTTGTGTCTATGAAAGAACTCCAAAATATATCTGTGTCTTTCTCCTTCCTTCTTCAATCCTTTTCTCTATGGCCCCTTCCCTTCCAAGAATTCTGGAATGTTTAAAAACCAGGAACAAATTATGCCAAACTAAATGAGGCTGAAGTTGGTTCTATTTCCTAGTTACTTAAGTTTATGCCAACATATTTTGCTAGTCCGTGATCAGAATTTGCTCCCCCGCCCCCCGCAACATTCAATGGTGAGCATAGCTGGTTTGTAAGCCATGAAGAGATAAAACCCACTAATTATGGTTATCAAGAAAATTAACCCACATTTCCAGAGCACGTAGAGTGTGAAATTGCGGTGTGTTAAAAGCTTCGGGCAGGAGCCTGTTGGGAAGCAACCAACTTGTTCCAGAAGCACTCCAAACCCTAAAAACCAGCAAGTGATATACGAGCAGGGAACTAATCTCATTAATGGTCTCGGGTAAGAGGGTGGTTTTATTCCCTTCCCAAACACTGGAAGCTGCCTTATACCAAGTCAGGCATATTGCCTAGACTGACTGGCAGCAGCTCTCAAGAGTTTAAGAAAGGCGACATTCCCAACCCTACCTGGATGCCATTTGGGATTGAACCTGGGACCTTTTGCACAATGAAAGTGCAATGCTGCTGGTATTGCTGGAGCTACAGCCCTCTGTGCACTCTGCCCAGATGAACAAGCCACTGTGTTGATAGCCAAAGGAACACCAGTTGGTGGGAAGACTTGAACCTGTGTTGTCTCAGAAACTGCTACAAACCTGCATCACCTCACAAACTTGGCAAAAGGGTAGATGTGGCTTCCTTTTTGCTAAATGATGAATAGTAGAGTTTGAGGGGTTTGGGTTGTTTTTTTTAAAAAATGCAATTCATCTTACACGACAAATTCCAGTCATTCAGGGTCTCCCAAAGGTACTTTTCACAGGAAGCTGTGGAGATCTTGAAGTGGTGGGGAAGACAGAGGTGACAAACTGACGATTGGGAGTACAACCTGTTCTTTTGAAGACGAAGTTCACAGCTAGGTTGGAGTCTGCACCTGGATATATCCAGGTAGTGGCTGAGGCTCTGAACACTCCAGGTGTACCAGTGGATTATACAGTAGGTGGACTATAAAGGTACCCTGCTTTCTATGGGGAAATGCACAGCAAGCTTCCAAGACAGCAGGCAGAACCAACTGCTTCTACTTTCGTCCCCTTCTTTCTCCCTTCCTTAGTTGTGCAAGAGCAACACTGAGACATGGCAGGCAGTGTCACAAACCTGGAGAGGTTGCAAGTGAGAAGGTAGGCAGGTGGAGGCTGGCTGAGGAAAAACTGAGCTTGGTGGGGCAGATGGGAGCGGGACTCCTCTTCTAAGCCATTTATAAAGATTTCCCTCTGGAGGCCTAACTTGGTGCCTCTTGTGCATTCTGCGCACAAAGCAAGCTCCTTTGTGCATTTGGGCTAACTCCTCCATACAATAGTCTTTATGAGTGCAAGAGCCCCTCCAAAATAGACCTCTCACTTCTGGGAGCTTGCACCACCTCCCTCTCATTAAAACAGGGGCAGGCAACTTGGTGCCCTCCATCTTGCTGGACTACAACTCCCATCAGCCCTAGCCAGCTTGGCAACTGGCCAGAAATGATGGGTGTTGTAGTCCAAAAACATTTAAAAGGGCACATTGTCTTCCTTCCCCTCCTTTTTTTTGCCAGAACCCACAGAAAGGCACATCAATGTTTCCCCATCAACCTTTCCCACAGTTACAAATGTCACCTGCCTCTTATGTGGATTCTTCCCACACACTTCAAAGCTAATTAGGATATGTGCTTTAATTAGCTTCCTAGTATTGCTTGGGGGATTTGGCAACAGCTACAGGGCGGGATTCCCGCTGTGGGGTGCAGTGAGAAGGAAGAGAAGTACCCTCCACTTCCCGTATCTGGAATGCTAATATGTATCCCCCACTTCCAGTATCTGGAATGCTAATATGTAACCCCCACTTCCCGTATTTGGAATGCTAATATGTGCAAATGCAAGACAAGAGCTGGATCAGAGCCTGTGTTCTGCCACCCAAGGCGGGCCTTTTAATCATTACCCTATTTTTCTCACTGCTTGGCAAGAGCAGGGGCAGAATAGGCAAAGCTAGACCAGGATTGTGCCACTTTAAGCAATACTATGGGCAGCATTCACATGTAATGCTGAATGGTTTAAATAGGGCGGTAATGCAAGCTGACATTTTAATAACAACCACCTCGTGTGGATGCTGCAAAAAGCTTGCATGAGCAGGGATCCCCCATCCCAGAATAAAGGCCCACCTGGAAGCACCCACATATTTGCCTCACGATTGACTGTGCTGCTGGACAATGAATGTGGGGAGGATTGTGTCTCACATAAACTAGTAATGGGACAGGGTTGGGAGGGAAAGAAGCCATTCAAGGCTGCTTCCTTCAGGCCAACTTAGACATTTCAATCTGATTGCATCTATTTCATACCGGTTCTTGAATTGTTACCTACCATGTACCCTCAGGAGAGGGCCAGCTCAAAATTGAAGTATCACATGAGGGATGCAGGTTAAGGAACAGCCGCTTCATATACTGCTCACACAACCAAGTTTCAGTAAGTCAGCAGTTCAGAGGCACAAGAACTGGCTCAACAGGATTCCAGTGCCTCTTTGCTTGTCACCTGGAATGGGACTCCTTGGAAGCTTTGCTCCAAGTGTCACAAGGCTGCAAGCCTGGTCCAGCCAGAGGGGAAGCCCCACCTTGGCTCTCAATCCACCCCACTTTCCTCCCTCTTGCCCTTGAGTGCTGATGGAGCAGTGACCCCCATCAAGAGGGATGCTTGGCAGTAGGTGGCAAAGAAGCCCTTGAGTCCCCTGCTCTCCATCCAACACATTCTGGCTTGGCCACATTGCTCTTCCTAGTTGTGATAAAAGGCAGTTGTGCTACATTTCACCATGAGAACCCCCCACCCAGGCTCCACCAGTCACTCACTGCTAAAAATCACCACCTGCAAGTTACAGAGGGGCAACATGTGCATGAGGGCAGGTCAGGGCACAATCAGCACAGTTAAGTCATCAAGCTTATCAGGATGCTGGTCCTGATGTGGCTGCATGCTTCAACATCCCCATAAAAAAACAGAATGAAAAAACAACAGCAAAAAGCACCAGGCTAGTCTATACACAGGGAGTTGGAGAGAGAGAATCATTTGAATGTACTGTACTAAGATGTAGCACAGGGTGGCCACAGGACCCCTTTGGCTCCTGGATGGATTGCACAGTGGTCCTTCTAGGGCCGTCTGTTTGCCCCCACCCCCGGGCTGCAAACAGCCAAATAACATTATACCCTAAGATGGATTGTGAATCTGGACTAGTCCTATAATCCTCAAAGTACAGACAAGTTGGAATTCTGCTATCCAGACTGATATGCCTCCCCAAAATAAAGCCAAAACAATGATATGCCATCAAGTGGTAGGGAAGTTCCTGAAGCCTTCAGCTTGTATAAAAATGCATGCAGTCTCTCTATCTCTGCCCCCTGTGCTTGAAATTCTGATGCTCATAGGAGCCAACTCCCAGGGGCTATGGGGTCTTCACCCCCCCAATAAAATATTTGAGGGGGCTGGGACACCCCCTTCAAAGTTGATGGGTATTGCCATTCAAAGGGTGTGAATACACCACATCATGTGATTATGTTGGGGGGCTTACCTGTCTCCCCCATATTTTGTTCAAGTTGGCCAACTCTGCCTGTGGGGGGCTTCTTTCATTTACTGTATTATTCCAACTTGGGACAGCAAGGGTGTTGTTGTTGTTGTTATTGTTAATGATCACATTTCTGCCCTGCTCTTCTTGCCAATGGAGTGTGACGGGTGCGTTTTCCCCCTCCCCCAATTTTTTCTGCAAGATTTGTTGGAAGTAGGTGACTCCTGCTGACCCCACATTTGGAAGGTGGGACCTGAATCATGTGAAGGGTGGGGAGGTTTGCTTCCTTTCTTTGGTGTTTTCCCTCACCCAAGTGCTCAGTGAGTAGCTTAAGTTTCCTCTAGGACCCCCTGAAAACACCTTGCTGCTCTGTCTGCTTTCTCTTCTCAGGGTGAGATTTTGCCGCTGTCAGTCTCCCTCCCGCCCCCCGCAGGTCTGTTGGAGAGACTGCTGGGTGGACTGCCTTGCTTGGGGTGAAGGGCTTTCCCACCCCATGGATCCATCCCTTTCAACAGACAGCTTCCTCCCCAAAGTCAGTCTGGGAATGAAGTGTCATGACATTTTGTGGGGCTCCACCATGCCACCAAGATTGCAATCCTGTGCACATTCCCAAAAGGTGCAAATTTACTTCATTCTCAGTTTGCCGCTTGCACAGCCTAAAATCTGCAGACCTTGAATTCCACCTGGCCCTTTGCACACCCTAGACGAGGCCAAGGATGGGTAGACTTGCAGTTTCTAAGATCTACTTGCTTTTTTGACTAGAACACGAAGGTAACTCAGCTGGATCCAGGAGCAAAATAATAGTTCAGTTCCCTGCCTCCACCTCCACCTCCACCTCAGTACAGTGGTATCTCAGGTTACATACGCTTCAGGTTACACACTCTGCTAACCCAGAAATAGTGCTTCAGGTTAAGAACTTTGCTTCAGGATAAGAATAGAAATCGGGCTCCAGCGGCGCTGCAGCAGCAGGAGGCCCCATTAGCTAAAGTGGTGCTTCAGGTTAAGAACGGACCTCCAGAACGAATTAAGTACTTAACCCGAGGTACCACTGTATTGTAATTCAGAAAATGGGCTACCTCTGCCCAGGAATGCAGAAGCACCCAAGAAGAGCCAGTCGTCCTGACACACACAAAACCTTATTTCTCCACGCCAGTAGCCGAATTTAGGGGTTTTGTTATTACTGTACAGTATTACTGGTCCGCACGGCGGTCCCCGGCTGCAGACCACCCTCTACCCACCCCGGCCTCGCCCACCGCTTGGCTCTCAGCCCCTGGCGTCGGAGGGCGGCCGCTCTCCCATGCCAGGTTCCTCGAGAGCAGCGCCGTCGGAGCGCTCGCTTGCTCACTCACCCAGGTTGACGAAGCTCATGACGGTGTCGGCGCCGTCGGCGGCCCGGCTCCGCGGGGGACTCCTCGCCCAGCTCGGCGTCCAGGGGCTGCCCTCGTCGTCCCCGTCGTCGTCGTCGTCGTCCTGGCTTGCCATCGCGCGGTACAGGTCGAACATGAAGAGCGGCGCGGCCGAGGGCGGCTGCCGCTGCTGCTGCTGCCGGGCGGCGGCTTTGGTGCCCGTCGGGGCGGGTCGCGTCCGGGGCCGGGGTCTGCCCGGCAGGCCCAGCAGGGCCAGGATCTCGCGCTGCATCTCGCGCCGCTCTCGCCCGCTGAGCCGGCGCTGCTGGGGCGGCTGCTGCTGCTGCGGGCAGGAGGCGGCGGCGCGGCTCGACGCCCGGCGGGCCCAGGGCTCTCCCGCCAGCAGCAGCAACAGCAGCATGGGGAAGAGCAAGGGGATCGGGGCCGGCGGGAGCCGCATCCTGGCGCCCAGCTCGGCGGTGGCAGCAGCAGCCCGGCCAGGGCGCAGGCGGATCCGGCGCGCCGCGGCCGTCGGGGCGGCCCTTTAAGCGGCTTGAGGCGGGAAGCACGTGCTGCTGCTCGTCGGACGGGCTGGGCGGCCGCTCGCCTGCTCCAGCCCTGCCCTCCGCCGAGCGACGGTGAGGGGCCCTGAGCGCGTGCAGAGTGCCTCCCCCGCGGCCAGGAGCGAAGCTCCCTTGGATCGGTTCCCAGGGAAGGGAGGCTCCCGAGCCGCTGACGCGCCCCGCGAGGCCCCGGGAGGAGGCCGCGCGGCTGCGAGGGCCACCTCCCCGCCTTCTTTCACACAGACCCGCCTGAGCCGGCACCGCCCGCCTCCTCAGCAGCAGCTGTTGCTGCTCCGCTGCTGGGACCCAGACGGGCAGCTCCTCGGGGCAGAGACCGCAATTCTTTTGCCGCGAAGAGGCAGAACCATGATGGCGGCACAAAAGTGCAGCTTGGTCGCGGCCTGAAGGGGGGGGGTGGCGTGTCCGCCCCCTTTCTTGGGGGCACCCACAGAGGACAAGAGAGACCGCAGTGCGGCATATCTCGGGGACTAGAGCTCTCTGGGCGAGCAGGTGCTGCTACCTTACGATCAGTGCAAGAAGAACCAAGAACCGCCTGTGCAGGTCAAAGGTATCGTGGCTCTGTTGGACTCCATTTCCCATTAGCCCCAGCCAGCTTTTCTAGCTGTCGGGGGCGATGGGAGTTTAAGGTTGTGCTCACTCACACTCCCGTTGACTGTGCATTGACTGCGTCTCAGGTGCTGGGGTTTTCACACGTGGTCACAGTTCTCCAAAATGCACGTGTATGATATCCCGTACTTTGTTATAAGAGACTGCTGCTCGAAGCCGTTGCTTCTCAAACCAGGCAGCTTCACGCCGATTGGAGTCCTTAAGCCGCTCCTAATTAATCTCTGGCCAAGGTGTGAACACCTGTGCAGAGAGCAAAGGCACGCCCCGCCACAAAGGGAGTAAGCTGTGCTGATATAAACAGGTAGCGTGGAAAGAGCTGTGAGACAACTTAATGTGAGCGCACCCACAGGAACTTTGTCATCGTGTTTTAACTGGCTTATTAGCCGTCTTGCTCTGAATTGCTTGGTTGCAATTCTGCTTCTTCCCGACCGACAGAGGACCCTCCCGGGAACTCTCAGCGCTGGTAGGACTTCTCAGATTGGTTCTCCAGGCTGAGTTTATAACAATCCTCTCTCCCTGTGCTCTTTCCTTTTATGATATGTCTCATCACTAACATTTGCAAGCCATTCTGGAAGCTCTCCACCACCACCCGCAGAATAGCAATATAACAATGCTATATAGATATGGCACCCACCCACCCCTCTGCAATAAGTCCATGATGGTCAACATACTCTGCTACAACAGGATAGGGGGACGCAATATAGGGGGAAATAATGGTTTTAGACTGTTCTGAAACTACTATCCATAAATTTCATCACTCAAAATTCCACTATTATATGAGTGGGCCAGTCCCTGTTCCCAAGATTTAATCAGGCTTGGGGAACGTGCTGAAATTGACCTTGGCAAATTCCTGCAAGAAATGACCTGATCTTGGACAAAATGTGGGGGTGGGGGGACAGAACTTAGCTATACATGGGAGTTTGCACTTCTCTGAATGTCATGACATAGTTGGTGACAGCTTATATGTATCAAAACACACATTTAAACACATCCTTATGAGAGAAATTTCATTTTTAAGTTAGGGTTGGCTGAACTATTTCTTGTTTGTTTCACTTACATTGATAACAACTGTTTTGTTTTGGCAATATTTTGGGGGATGAAACAATATTCTTTGATGGAGAAGGGAACTGGAAAATCTGCCATTTTGTTTCCCCCAGAAATCCCTGTTATGAGGTGCTGTTTGAATTCTGAGGAAATTGTAAAAGCTGCCATCTTAAAGAATGGTTGCCTCCTTTGCTGTTCACTTGGAGCTGCCATTATAGTGGACAGCAGAGTGTCTGTGACACAATGTACACTTTTATGAAGTGGATTCACTGCCCCCGCCCTGGCAACTCATTCTGAGAAAAGACAAAGACAGGAAAAATCTTTGTCAACAATGACCATATCCTGCAATCCTATGATTAAATATTAACAATTTCTTCTTCTTCTTCTCTTTTCAATTGTACATCACAAAAATAAGTTTGAAGTAATATTAGTCGTCAATGTATAAGTTATAACTTATACATTGGTTCGTGAATTGGTTTAAATGAAAGCAAAAAGGAAACAGGATAGAACAGAGTTAACGGATAACATTCAACATCACATGACTAAATGTCTAATTAGGAGCCCTTGTGGTTGTGCTTAGATTCAGTATGCGTATAATAGTCATTTTTCCTCTTGTGTTACTAATGAAACAATGAAGTGTTGGTATAGTGATGAAAGTGAGATGGGGGTTAAAAGTGAAGATAATAATTTATGTTTAAATTTACATTTATTTCAACCAGATTGAGCCAAATGCTGATTGTTCATTTTCTGGAATACTAGCATATGTTATGAAATTAAACCACACCGGGATAAAGCCATCTTTCTCGATCTGTCCACATGTCAACTGTTGTTTATTTGTTATATCTCAAGGAGCGATGGTTCCCAAACTGTTTTGTACCAATTGTCTATTGTTGTGTAAGAAAGGTCTTTCCAGTGTCTGGTTATGTTGTGTCTTGTCACTTGTACTAAATGGCTTATTAATCCTTTATTATGTAGATCCAGATTGTTGTCTTGAAATATATTTGAGGAAGCTAATTCTGGTTTGACTTCCAATTGTTGTTTTGTTATTTTATTAATTTCTTGGAATATCACATTCCAGAAAGGCTGGGATTTTGTAAAACCCCACCTCATGTGGAGTGTTGTACCGGGTGTTGGGCAGCCCCTCCAGCAATGTGGTGAGGCACCAGGATGGGTCATTGCCAGCTTCCTAGAGGTTAATTCTCTATCACTCACCAAAATAAATAGGTTTTTTGTCCATTCCATTGAGCTGGCTCAAGGTTATAGCCAAAATTGCATTCATGTTGATAGGATCAAGTGAACCCACTGATGCACTGAGTAGAATTTTATAAATGTTATATCTGGTCCTTGTCCTTCTGGGGATATTACGAGGGTGGCTGCTATACTGGTAATTGGGTTAGCCAAAAAAATCTGGATTTGGTGGAGTAGCAGCCAAGGGGTTTGTAAGTTTCCTAGTTTAGTCTGTATTTCTTGATCTGATAGTGGCGTATTTTTGTTATAAAAGTCACATGATCGGTATTAGACCTTTAGCTAAATGTGAACTATTTTGTGCCTCTACAGCTTTATTTAAAAGGTTTAATAGGTGTTCCATATCATGGGAGTGGGGCATGGATGGAAGAGAGGAAGTTGAGCAGTAAAGAACTAAGCCCCAGAGAATTCAATTGGTTTTTCTCCAAAGAAAACATGCCAAAGAACCAGTGAAACGATTTGGTGGTGGGGCAATTTCATGAAACTCTTTCCCCTCAGATGACTGGGTCATTTCGCTTATTTTTGGTCAAATTCCTCTTCCTCCCTTGCCCTTTTTGGGCAACCTTGTCTGTTTTGCGGTCCTGAGGTAATGGTCATGCTTGTATGTTACCTTTCTACAGTTCAAGCCACGCTCACGGTGGCTTACAATGTGAAAAAAATACACAACTTCAGCATAACAAAGGTAGTCCTAAACAATAAATAAAATATTTTAAAAATACCAAACTGAACAATTTCCACATCAATCACAGCAAAATCTAAAATAAAGATACAAGAAACCAAGAGCAGCAACTCCCCTCCCAACAACCCCCCCAAAAAACCACACCCCAGTTCTTTCATTCTGAAAGTGGCAGTTGGGGCCGAGGGCAGTTGGCGCCCATGGTTGCCATGACAATGGGGTTCTGAGCCTAACTCACTGTGAAGCAGGCAGCAGGTCCTTGTGGTGCCTCTCTGGACTTGGCTGCAGGCAGAGGTACGCGGTGGGTGGGAGTCTCTCCTGCCAGTTGATTTGTGCTAGGGCCCTCGAGAAGAGACTATTCGGAGTAAGTGTTGACACCCCCAGCCACAATTTGGGAGGGGGAAACAGACCCACTGGGTCAGATTTTTCAGAGTCCTCCAGACCTGACTGCACCCTGGCCCCAACTGGCATGGAGTGTAGCTGAGCACCCACCCAGTCCATCCCTCCCTCAGACTCAGATGCATTTCTGCTCTCCTTTGCAGAATGTCCAAGAGACGCTCATCTGCTGCGTGTCAGGGAAGAGGTGGTTCCAGTGAGGCTCCTCTTGCAAGGTATGACATCTGGCTTCCTATTTATTATGATTAAAAGCAGCCCCATCAATACACATATGCAGAATTTAGCAGTGTTTCATAAGCAGGGAAAAGAAGCATCTCTGCCCTCAAAGAGCTTCCAGTTCAAACTTAAATTAACTGAGGTGATGACGAAGGGGAGAGAGAAGGGTAGGAAACAGATGGCATGACTTGGATTAGTATTCAGGGGTTTCCATACTGAAAGTGGGGAAGAGTGGAATCCACATAATGACCTCCTTGGGGTATTTCGGGGGGGGGGGGAGGTCCTCTAGGATGGTGCACCTGTCACTTGATCCTTTGGCACCCTGAATCCAGTTGAGCCCTGCATCTCCCTGGTGCACGACACTAAGGATTCAGCATGTGGCCTATTAGCTGAAGTCAGTGGAAAGAGAAGTTGTTGGAGAAAGGGTGCATCTAGGATTAGGAGCATTTTAAAACTTCAGAAGCTGAGCTTGCCTGTGAGCATCTATGTGCCTTATATGGAGCCAGACTATTAGTCTATTCAGCTTAGGACAGTCTAGCTCTCCAAGACCCCCAACAAAGTCCTTGCTCAGCTCCGGCACCTGAGAGCCTTTTAGATATGGGGATGCCAGGAATAGAACTGGGGAACCTTGTGTACTAGGCATGACTCTGCCCCTTGATCGGGGCTCCTCCTGTCGGCAAATCTCTTCTTCACACATATGAAATTTACATGTGGCCGCCTACTCCAAGCACAATTTCTGGATGTTAGGCTGCTTGAAAAGGCAGAGGAGCAGAGCCTGGAGAACAACTGACAACTTTGTTTGCTTGTTCCCTGTTGGGCCCTGGAAGAACAACCCCATTTGTATTGATTTAAAAAGGGGCAGTTGTGGCTCTGGATTCCAGGCCTGTGTGTTTACATGGTTGCCAGGACACAGATGTTGCGAGCTGGTCTTGCCCATTCGGAAGTCGGCTGAAAGTTCCAATGCTGCTCAGGGATTTGCTCACTAATTGCTTCTCCTCCCTTGTTGAAGTTCTCTTTGTGTCTATAGGGCAGGGAAATTGTGACGGTAGCATTGCTCCAAGAAAGCCAGGAAAAAAGAAATGTTTTAATTGTTGAAGTATTGGGTTACTGAGTGTGTGCACTCCACAGCTCTGGAGGGCAGTGTCAACTTACTTGCAGGGTTGCCAGATTACAATAATATTGCTGTAATCATTTTCTACATAATTATTGTCAAACCCCATGTTGCCAATTTCAAGTTCATAAATGCAAGTGCTTTGCTCAAAAAGAAAAAAGCAGGGCCCAATTATCTGTGGAAACAGCAAACTTCCATCTTTACATCCATTGCAACATGCTACCATTGGCTTTGTGGGACCACAGACAAGGTGATTTGTATTGGCTGCAGTATAATAGAGAAAGTGGAATATTTTTCTCCCTTCTCATGACACCGGAACTTTTGGACATCCAAGCTGAATGTTGGAAGGTTTGGGACAGACAAAAGAAAATCTTTCTTCACATGGTGCATAGTTAAACTATGGAACTCGCTCCTACAGGGGGCAGTGATGGCAATCAACGTGGATGGCTTTAAAAGAGGACTGGACAAGTTAATGGATAAGCCTATCAACTGCAACAATGCTCTGCCTCCACGGTAGGAGGCAGTAATATTTCAGAATACCAGTTGCTGGAAACCACGAAGAGAGTTCTCTTGTGTTCCTGTCCTGCTTTTGGGCTTTGCACAGGCTCCCAATATAGTTTGGGCAGTCTAAGTATGGAAATGAGCACATTCTGTCCTTTTATCATTTGTACACATGCTGTCCTTGACGCTGCCTGTCATTTAAGTGCTTCATATACACATTCACCTAACATGTCCAGTTTCCCAACTGCACAACAAAACAAAGCAAAACCAAACGCTGCTGTGAGTTGCCCTCCTGTGCTTTGAAAGGGCAGAGCAGATGGAACATCATCCCTTTAGAAGTGCAACAGCCAGGAGCATGGTGAGTTGGTCTCTCTTACTGCACAGGCCCTTTAGGAGACAGTGGACTGGTTAACTTGCCCATAATTTGTGGTTGTCTGGTACACATCTGTTGGCTTCTATGGTTTGGAAGTGGTTCCCAAATGGGGTGGGGTACTGCCCCCTGGGAGGCAGTGAGATTACCTAGGGGATTGGTAAGAGGCAAGGGTTTGGAAAGCTGGTACCACTGGAAGTTCATCAATTTTGTTGAATTACGCAAATAGTTTTAATTGAATTTTGAATAAATGTGCAATTAATTGTCACTGTTTTGAATTTGAATTTTGTTGTCTTCCATTCTCAATGTTTTTTATAGGGCAGGGGGCACTGGGGATGATCTTACGGAACCAAGTGGCGGAGGCTCAAAAAGAGTTTTGGAACCACCGCATTCGGACAAATAATCACAGAGAAAGCAGGCGGCTCTATTCTGTGCCAGAGGAGAAGTGATTGGCTGGGAAGACACACCTGTACTCTTAATGCTAATCCAGTGGCTTCTTCCATGGCATAAAAAAAGAGGCAAGTTTCTTTTTATTATTACTGCAAGCAATTTTAATACAAAAAGTGTCTTCTTTTCTTAAACAATTCATTGGTAGAGCTTCAGGTTCTGGCTCAATTAAACCAACTGAGAGAATCACACAGCAATATGGTCAGTCAGAGCAGGGGAAAGAGCAAAAGTTAATAAATACAGGAAGACCAAGTAGCCCCCAACTCCCTGCCCCTCCCCCTTCTTTACTGTCCCAAAGTTGGCTTTACTTTTTAAAACATCCCTCCCCTTCTTCTCCCCTCCACAATGGAAAAAATGATCATATAAAAGCGAGCTGGGGGGCGGAGGGGGCGGCGCACAAGTGGGGCTGCTGGTGATGCGCTTTAAAATTCCCAAGAACAAGCTCCTGTGCGTGTTGAAGGCAGCTCTGTCGTCGTCTTCTCCCCTGCAGTGTGGAGGGGCCTCTTGGACGTCAGTATGGTCAGAAGTGGCATTAACCAGTTGAGACAATAAATAGGAAACAATGCAGTTAAATAGCAGTTTGTGAACTAAAAAGTGAAGTCAGTTTTTTTTTGTTTTAACAGCAATGTGAGAGAAGAACCAAGTTTTGTGGGAACTCCCCTCTTTGGCTCCACTGCTCAAAGGTTTTGCTGTGTGTGCCCCAACCCCAGGCATCGTCCACACAGGTATGATGCTACTGGAGAGCTTCAAGTGTAAAATATTGAAAACATAGTATTAGTTGTTCTTTAAAAGCTCAGCGGCTGACAGTACTTTCATTTCGCTAAATACAGCATTTTAGTGAACATCTTTACTTGTATGTAGCGTGTGTGCAATTTTTTTTTTTTAATTTATTAGTTCAAACTTACTCCACTTTATCTTCAGGTAAAACCACAATGATTTCTTTTAAAAACTGGAAACAGAAGCCCCAGATCCCATTCACCTCACATTTCTCTCTTTTTGAGGTATCCATGATTTACAAAAAAAAAAAAGAAAGAGAGAGAGAGAGAGAGAGAGAGAGAGAGAGAGAGAGAGAGAGAAAGAAAGAATTCCTTGAACACTGCTGGATATTCAGGTGTTGCTTTTAAATATAATTTACCTTGCTGAGACAGCAAGTTAAGTTTTTATAAAGATGCATTTAGGAAATAATCCTAAAAGATAAAGCAGGATCACTTCCTGCACTGCACAGAAATCCTATTTATATAAATTTTTTTTAACTTTTTGTTTTTACATTTTCACATCTTGACCTTTTGCTTGCTTCTATTCTCTCCCACATTTCATTTTTTTCCCCTGGGCCCTCCCACGCTAAGGAGGTCACCAGAAGGCAAGTTTTATCTACATAAATATTCACATGAAAATAGTAACTTACAAAAAAAGAAAATTAACAGAACAAAATAAGGCAGCTTCATAACACAATTAATCTTTTACACTTTTAACAATATAATTTCTCCCATGTAGAATAAATATACATCCAATGTATGAAGCAGGGTTAAAAAATGGACACAGGTTTTTGTTTGTTTGTTTGTGTGTGTGTGTGTGTGTGTGTGTATGTGTAGATGTGTGCATGGGGTCTTATTATTATCTCTTGGGGCCTGGCGTCTTGGGGGTGGCTGTGGTCGCTTTCTTAGATATGGTGGGGATTTTGGAGGGCTTTGCCATGCCCCGTCGGGAGCTGCCCTGCCCCCCCGTTGCGCTGCTTTCGGAAGTGTCTGAGCAGGCTGACTGTGTCTCTAGGAGGTCAAAGTCAGATGCGTCGCTGCCCCGCCGGCTGCTGGCGCGGCTCCCTGCCCGGCTCCCTGCCCGGCTCTGAGGGCGACTGCTCGTTTTCTTAGGATCTGAAAAGTAAAACAGATGTGTCCATCACCACCATGGAAGCCCAGGAAGGCCTTACAACATGCTATTCCTCCGTCCCTTGAGGGCAGCCCCCATCTTGTTTTCCAGCTAGATGCCACCTTCCCTTTAGACATCCTCTGTGTGTGCTGGAACGGTGGCTCTCACAGCTACCACAAGCAGTTGATGCCTGAGCAGTCGGGCCCTCCCCACAACATAGCTGAACCTATTTCAGTGTACTACTCTCTATAGAGAGACCCCTTGCTCTGGAACTGCCTCGCTGCCAGTGGAGGTGACAGTCAAACTGGCTGATGTTGCTGTATCATTATCGGTGCTTCATTCCACTTTGTGGCCAGGCAGGGTCATGTGTGGGCTTCCTTATGTCTTGGAGGAATCACTGAAGCACAGGGGCTTTCACTTGCTATTAATTTCTCAACAAAAAGCTCCTGTGTATCCCATATATATTTCTACTCAGAAGTCCCACCGAGTGCAATAGGGCCTATGCACAGCAATGTGGAGGCAGGGTTGCGGGCTAAAATAATAAAACTTTGCATAAATGGAATTGGCTATAGCGAAAGTGTGCTGAACTTCAGTTGGCACCACCTGTAACAGCTCTGACCCATTGACTGGTGCACACAGAGAAATGGCCATGCTCCTAAGAGCACAGAAAACCAGCTGCAAGTACACTTGAGGCTTACAAGGGCAGAGTGAAGACTGTTAGCAGCAGGAGCCCCCAGCCCGCCCCCGCTGGAAGTAACCCTCATCAGGGAGGTTGGAATTACTCATCCCACCTAACAGAAGTAGAGGCTGCAACTCAGAGCAGCTTGACCCAAGTCCCACTCCTGTGTTCACCTGTTCAGTTTACTGAATTTTGTTCATTGTTTCCCACAACCAAGGGAAGCCCCGAAGTGATTCACAAAACAAAGAATGAAAAGGCAATACATGCAGCATACAAGCAGGGACTGTGTCACTTCCAGAAAGGCACTTACCAGCCCGACTAGTTTTGGCACCTGAAGACACTGGCGAGGAGCTGTTACTGGTGTCGCCAGCGAGAGAAGTCCGGCTGGAGTGGAAAGTGGGTCGCTTCAGCTTGCTGCTTGAAGAGGGAACAACCTTGGGAGAAAGAGACGTTTATCTCAACAGTCATCATTTGCTTCCTAAACAGGTGCTGGTTGAGAGGATCCCTGCACTCCAGCAGCCAGACTGCAGCCCCCACTGCATCTTAAAGGTCAACAAGGAATGAAGGAGCATCAAGTCCTGCTGTCCCCTCCCCATGAATCACAGAGGGGCTCAACAGTTGTTAAACAAGAACCCAGAAAGACCGAATTGTGGCTGCTGTAGCCAAGAAGTCCCACGTGGGAACTTCTGTGGACACCCAGCTCTTCACCTGCCCATTTTGCTTTCTGCTAATGGACATGAACACATTTACAGGGCTGCCTGCCCACCCACCCCATGTTCCTCATGACCTTTAAGGTGCTGCGGGCCAAGAAGAGAAGCAGACAGACAAGACACACCAAGAAGGCCATTCTCTGCTATTAGTCCTCTTTACCACCCAGCGCTGGATGGCAGGCTCATTAATTGGATCCCTGTGCTTGCCGTCTCTAAAAAGGGCAGAAAAGAAGCTCCTGAGCACTTGAGGAGCATGAGCAGCAAGAAGGCACCTTTGGTGAGGTTTAGTCCAAGTCATCACACCTCTGTCTAGAAAGAGCAGGGGATCCACTTGGCCCTGAACAGTTCTACTTGTGCCCCATGGAAGAAGCAGGACAGAGAGCAGCTCGGAACTGGAGTGGGCGGGGATCCTGCTCATTTTGGACACCACAGCTGCAGCTCCCATCAGCCTCTTTAAAGCAGGTGCAGAGCAGGATGCCAGCTACTATTTCAGTGGGAGGAAAAACTGGAGGAAAAAGCATCCTCCCAACTCCAGTTCCCAAGCACTAGATGTGAAGAGGGAGTCCAATGCTGGTGCACCAACGGTCTCTGCCTTTCTAGTGGCGCAAAGCAGGGGAATGCTTAATCTAAAGCACATGCTTTGCACATGCAGAAGGTCCCAGGTCCAGTCCCCAACAGCGGCTCCAGGTAGGCCTGGGAAAGACTCCTGCCAGAGACTCCGGAGAGCTGCTGCCAGCCTGTGTTGACAACACTGGGCTAGATGGACTCAGGCAGCATCCTATGTTCCGAAAACAGCTTCACCAACTTGTTGCCTTCCAAACATTTTGGAGTATGACTCTGATCACCAGCACAGTGTGTCATCTAAGACATCTGGAGGGCACCCAGTTGGAGAAAAGCAAACTGAAGCAACAATCATTTCAGGTCTGAGCAACTTATATGGACACCAAGCCGGTAGCCTATCATTAATACCACCCCCATTCCTCCTGTTTGGTTGGGACTTACATTCCCATGACTGTAAGAACTGCCCTGGTGGGAGGGAGGGAAGGAGGGAGGGAAAAGGATGTCCATCTAACCCAGCCTCCTACCTCCAAGAGCAGCCAGGCAGATGTTTCTAAGACGCTTCTCCCCTCCCAACATTCTCACCTGCATCGTATGTGGGATAACAAATTGAGGGGTTTCTATACAGGCACAGGCACTGATTTTCAAAGTGTTAATTCGGCTGTTTTATCCATGACTCCTGACTTTTAAGTGGTATCCTCCTCTATCATATCTCTTTCATTTAATGTTCTAAAACAGCCCAAAACTTGAAAGATTTTCTCACTTTGAACTTCTGGGAAAATGTTTGTTGTTTCAACACAAACTGGTTGCAAACTGTGTGTTAACGTTCTGTTGGTTTTGAAAGAGTATTTCGAAGAACAAATCTTTTTGTCTTTAAGAAACCAGAGTTAGAAGCCCCATGAGCAACACAGCAGCAGCCCTAGCATGGAAAGAGGTGTTATCAAGCGCTGTTATAACAAGGAAAGCATTAAGAGAGGGGAAAAGGAAGCCAAGGGGGCTCCTCCTTTTGCAACAGGGACTGGCCCATGTAAGCCATACTCTACCTCAGAAGCAGACAGGTGGAGGTCAGCATTATCGTAGCCCCTCAAAGGGGTACCTGCCTTGCTGTTTACCAACCAGGGTTTGTCATAACTGCGAGTGAAGTGATGCGGAGTCTGTGAAATGGAAAATCCAAAGAGAAATTGAGGGAGAGGGAGGGAAGGGGGAAGGGAGTGAAAGGAAAGGAGGGATGGGGCGGGGAGGGGAGGGAGGTGTACAGGATGGAAGGAAAATAAAAACAGAAAAGTAAATAAACCCTAAAATAAAATAAAAAAACAAACCCAACAGGTAATGAAAGGGAACATACAAAATGGGCGACGAGATGGGAGTCACACAAGTAGGGGTTGTGCTCTGTGCCCACTGCCAACGTGGCCATCTCACCCAGGCCAAGCGTCAGGGGAGAAAAACTTCCCAGGATCACAGAAGCCAAGAAAACAAACCAGGGATGGCCCAAAAATTAAAATGAGACACAAACAGACAGGTGTAATTTGGGGGAGGGGAGGGGAGGGGAAGAGGAACTCCGCCATTTCACTCTACCCACCTGGATGTGACAGCATTTCATTGTCATCGTGGGCAGAAATAAATGTTTGAGTGACCCTGAGAGTTCTGTCCTCTGTGGACAGGCCCCACTGGACACTCAGAGGCCTGTACCTGTCCTGGAGCAACTGAGTGACAGAAGCCATTTTTAATGGTTAAAGAAGCCCTCTCACCTTTGTCCCGCTTGCAGGTGTGGCTGGGGAGGAGGGCATCGAAGTGCAGCTGTGGTTGCTCTGGCTGGCGCTCGAGCTGGACCGCGTTGGGGAGGCTGCCCGAGAGGAGGGCTTTGACCTGCGCCCCCTGGACCGGAATGGCGCCATTCCCTGAGAAGCTCCCTCTGGGAGAATGAATTTCTCTCGAAGTTCAAGGTTAGTTCTTCCTCGAGCTGTAGGGAAGGAACCACCATAAAACATGAAGAAAAAAAAGCCAAAGAAACCAGAGTCTGAAATATAAACAGATGGGCAAAGCCAGGCAAAGCCAGATGCTTCTGACTCCCTGGTGCAGGCTTGCTAGGGTGTGCTTTGGATTCTTTCCTCCTCCTTCCAGTTAATTTTCTGTGAGACAGACCCCTTGGTCTTCTCACTTTGCTACACCAGCAGCAGCTTAAAAGTCTCAAGATAGAGAGGAAAAGTCTTCCTAGGAGGGGAAAGATCTAGGAGCATTCTGTAGCTCATATAGAAGCCCCCACCACAAACATCATTCAGAGCAGTGGTGTTTCAGCCTGCAACAGGGCAAGTCCACACACTTTTGAAAGGACTCAGATATGCACCCTCTAAGCACATATAGACAGCGCCCGTCTCATCTATACCACCAACGCCATCTATTACTCACGTCCTTCTGTACAATCTGCTTTACAGGCTAGTGAAGGATCCTCTGGAGTGGGGGGGGGGTCTCCTTTACCCAGTCTCAGTTCAGCACCAAAGAATTCTGGAATAGCTCAGTCAGCAGAACATGAGACTCTTAATCTCGAGGTCGTGGGTTCAAGCCCCAGACTGAGCAAAAGATTCCTGCATTGCGGAGGTGAATAGACCCTTGGGTTCCCACCCAACTCTACAATTCTATGCCCCCCCCCAGCTGTGGGAAGCTTGCTGACCCAAAGCAGAGCTTGCTCAGCTGCTGGCACAGCACACTTAGCTAAGTTTATGCGGCAAGAGGTCTGGGAAACAAAGTGTTGTCCAAAGAGCTCTCAATTCGTTTTCACCTGATTCTCAAGAAATGGAAGGAAATAAACCTGACTTAAAATTTGCAACCAGGATACAGGAACATAGGAAGCTGCTTTATACTGTGTCAGATCATTGATCCCCATAGCTTAGCATTGCATACACTGACCGGCAGCGGCTCTCCAGAATTTCTGGCAGGAGTCTCTTCCAGCCCTACCTGGAGATGCCATCAGGGACTGAACCTGGGACCACCTGGAGGCAGAGCAGTTGCTCTCCCACTGAGCTACACCCCTTCCCCAATTTTCAGTTTCCTTCCTCTGCAATTATACCACCTGCTTCATAGCAAAACAGCAAGCATATTCTTCAGTTTTACAGGAAAAACAGCAACAAACCTAACAAACAGATACACACAGCAAGGAGCAGTTTTGTTAATTGAGCAAGACACCATGCATAAAGCCTTGCCAGGCAGAAAAAGGGGCAGCTGGAGATTTCACACATTATCCACTCCAAGACAAGCAATTGCAGCTGCCAAGGGGACTTCCAGAGAGGGGCTTAGCTTGCAAACGAGCTATTGAGATACCACAAGTGAGTTGTTGGTAACTGGGTTTATATATATATTTATCAGATTTTCCCCAGTAAGATCAAATTCAGAGTTGGTACAAGCTGGCTTTTTGATGCCAACAATGTTGTGTGGACTCTGTAAAACACTTGCATGCATCAGGAGCACTGATTCCATGATAAACCCCCATCTGGAAGCACCCCTAGGATTGCGTCAGAACAATCTGCGGATGCCTAGCAGGAGTGCTCAAGAGCAGCACCAGGAACAGAAGAATCAGCAATACCAAGAGGCAATCAAGAAACAAATCCTAGAGCAGCTTTCTTAAACCCTAGGCCCTCAGATGCTTTGAACTACAACTCCCACCAGCCCCATCTTTCATAGTGCATGCTAGCTGGGAATGATGAGTGTTATAGTCCAAAACATCTGGAAAGCACTGACTGGCGAAGACTATCCCAGATGTTTTACAACATGGCAGCATGCAGCCGCATTCAGACAAACTATCATGGGAGGGAAGGGGGAAATGGCCACCCAACAGCCACAGGCCAGAAGGAATAACCTGTCTTCAAAGGAAGGGGGCCCAGACTGCAGGCTGGAGGGTTGGGTGGGTAGCCATTCCCTCACAAGCCTCTAACATCAGCCTTTCGTCTTACAGAACACCATATTTACTTACAGGCAATTTCTAGGAGAAAAGGTAAATGATATAATAGGAAAGGGGAGGAAATTTTTTTGGGATTGAGGGAGATGCAGAAAAGGCAAGAAAGGAAGCTAGTCTGGTGTTGAACCAGGGCCCAAATCCCTGCTCCTCACTCGGGGCAAGCTGCTCTTGCTCAGCTGAACCCATCAAGGCTGCTGCGAGCATAAGCTGGTGCAGAGGATACATGTTGCAACCCTTGGGAAAAAGTGAGTGGTGATTTCAGGGCCAATGTGACAGACAGGAACAAGATGAGGCAGGGGCTGTGAAGCCTACTCAACTTGCAGCTTTCAGCCCAAACCAGCCAAAAAAAAATATTCTTTGTCTCTCTCTGTCCCCACCCCATGCCCTTCACTACAGCAAAGTACTATTCTGGGCCAGAGGGGATGATGGGGAAGATCAAGGCAGGTTAGAGAAGCAAAGCCATTCCCAACAAGTGGAGGAGGAGTAGTGAGAGGAAGCCAAGAAAAACCGCCAACCTATCGGAGACTGACTGGCAATCGAAGAGCTGGAATCAGAGCGTTTTATTTTACTTCCCGGGTGGTGAACTAGAATAAAGAAAATACATATATACAAAGAAAAGATAGAGCAGGAAAAACAAACAGCAGTGGGGGTCAAAGAGGAGGAGGAAAAAGGCAAGGAGAAGTCTCTTACACGCTGGCTGGCATGCAGGACAGCCATTTTAGAGGGAAAATGGAAAGGGTACGAGAAGAGAGCTCAGCCCACAGATGTGAAGAGGTGGGTGGGAGGGTGGGGGCTCTGATGCATTCTACTTCTCCCCCCGCCCCAACATGTGAGTGTTACATAGGAAGTCCTAGTCAAGTACTTATTGGTACTTATGCTGACATTCAGGATGGACTAGGGTCTGCCCAAGATATCATGGCGTTTGCAGAAGAGAACCTCACTGGCACTTCTCTCCCACTCATCAACACAGGTCACCCTCCTCAAGAAGTTCTTGGCTAGGCTGATCTTTTGACTGACCTCAAGAAGACTTCCTGCTGGGCTGGGCTGGGCTCCATGGGTGGTCCTGGCCCACTCACTTTTAACGGCAGACACCTCAAAGCCTTACACTGGGGGAGGTTAAGAGCCCCATGTTTGTTAAGAATCACTCTCCATTTCTTACCTCTGCAAGGATCGTTCTTCACTAAAAACTCATCCAGGGCCATCCATCCTCCACCAACGCGAACCATGACTGTGCTACGCAGGATACGGACCAGCCGCAGTTGCTGCGAATCGCCAAACTGTGGAGGGAGCAGCAGAGGGGGAAATGGTTTAGATGAGAACCCACAAAGGAGCCCAAAAGACCCCTTGCAATTAAAAAAGAAAGGTGGCAGCACAGGGCCGCTTCAGGAGAGGGACTGCAGCAGGATGGGCTTTGACACTGGGGCCTCTCTCCTGAACCTACTAACTGCCTTTAAGAATTTATTTTTTTTAATGTCTAAATGGGTTTATTATGGATGTTTATATTTTAAATGTTTGTATAACTGGTTTTCATGCTTTGTAAACCACTCAGAAGTCTATAAGCAGTATATGAATAAATAATGGTGATGATGATGTTAATAAAACCAGAATGGATCCATTTTAATGCATTGCTAATTATAACTAAATGAAAATGAAGGAGGTGCACCCTTGTTTTGCTGGAGCTACCTCAGCTCAGTGGCAGGGCACCTGTTCTGTGCCCAAAAGCCCATTCCTGGAAGCATTTCAGGTTAAAATGAATCAGCCAAGCAGTAGGTGATGAGAAAGGCCTTTTCTCTCTTCCTGCCAGAGACTGCCCTGGAGATGATCGGCTAGACAGTTGCTATGGACCAGGCTATGCTATGGACCAGGTGGACCAAAGAGGACTCAGGGTGAGGTAGTGCCCAGAAGTATCTCCTCTGCAGTGTTTGCACATCTATTGTGCTCCCTTAAAGGCTTGCCCATTTGTCTCTGGGCCAACTGTAACCATTGTGTTATGTGGAAGATGAAATAAAGCCAGAACTTCGAACTTTTGAGCAATTTCCCAACAAAGGACTTGGGGGGGGTGTTGTTTGGAGCATGGTTCGAATTCAGCCACATGCCAGTCTTGATACAGTTGATTTCTGGAGAGGGGACAACTGGAATTCTCATGAAATTCAGTAACAGAATCCCACCAATCACTCTCATCAAAAAGGAGAGAAGCCCTTCACCAGATCTGAAGACCCATAAAATTCATGGTACATGACATCCCCACCACCACGCAGAAGAGTTAATTGCAGCAGCCAGAGATGTGCAAACCTGCAAAGTGGTAGCCTTAAGGATCAGAAATACATTTACTGAAATGACCACTAGCAGTATGACATCTCCACAATTTGAAGCCTTGACCAATGGACTAAACAGCATGTCCTGCCTCACTAGAAATCTGCTCTGCAAAGATCAGCATCCATAATGCAAACTGAAGACATTAGTTTCCTACCATCTTATCAACAGAGGGGCAGAACGTATCTCACAAAACAAGTTTAAAATGGATTTCTTCTCTGCATTGCTGAAACTCCCTCTGGAGTTATGATTTGGCTAAAAATTATGCAGGAGGAAATGAGAAGCATTTTTTTCATTTTATCTTCTTGAAGCCTTGAGTTATTTGACACGATCCATGCAGATGGCTTGAAGCTTTAGTGCTAATTATGGAAGGAAATTATCCAAATGGATTCAGCGCTTGCATTCAAAAAGCGGTGGAAAATTAATTGGAAGGCATCCAGATACTGGTATACAGAATACATTGCAAGAATTTCAACTCTGTGAAAGAGGCACAGAAGTTACACCTCCTGGAAGAACCAAGAGATGCTGCATTCTAAGAACTAGGTATCCTGCTGGTATCTTGCTCTGATGGTACTGTGGAAGGACCAAACTTGTGAAGAACTGCAAGAAAAATGTGTCCTCTTGCCTCAAGTATGATATTAGAAATCTGAAGGTACACAATGGAAATGATAATTAGCTTCCTGAGCTTGCTATTCACACGCCTCAGGGGTATAGATTTGCATGCACAGTATGTTCTGCTCTATGTGTCCTTGGTCAGTTCTGGATATTTTATTTTGGTGGTTAACAGCATAGCCTCAGTTGCTAGTGATTGAAAATATCCATCAATCCCCCACCAGCAAAGTTATGTGGCAGGTTCTGAAGTCATAGGATTATGCAGTGCTCAGCTCCAATGGGAATCCTTTCTCTAGATCTCTCAGATATGTGGGACTATGGCTGAGCTTACAGAATCAAACTGTGATTGTGCTCTAATACTTCTTATGGCTGAACAATGGGCTTCAGAGACTGGTATAATAATAATAATAATAATAATAATAATAATAATAATAATAATAATAATTTATTATTTATACCCCGCCCATCTGGCTGGGCCTCCCCAGCCACTCTGGGCGGCTTCCATAAAAACCAAAAATACAATAAAATATCACATGTTAAAAACTTCCCTGAACAGGGCTGCCTTAAGATGTCTCTTGAATGTCAGGTAGTTATTTATCACTTTGACATCTGCTGGAAGGGCGTTCCACAGGGTGGGCGCCACTACCGGGAAGGCCCTCTGCCTGGTTCCCTGTAGCTTTGCTTCTCGCAATGAGGGAACCGCCAGAAGGCCCTCGGCGCTGGACCTCAGCGTCCGGGCAGAATGATGGGGGTGGAGACGCTCCTTCAGGTATACTGGACCGAGGCCGTTTAGGGCTTTAAAGGTCAGCACCAACACTTTGAATTGTGCTTGGAAACGTACTGGGAGCCAATGCAAGTCTTTCAAGACCGGTGTTATATGGTCTCGGCGGCCGCTCCCAGTCACCAGTCTAGCTGCCGCATTCTGGATTAGTTGTAGTTTCCGAGTCACCTTCAAAGGTAGCCCCACGTAGAGTGCATTGCAGTAGTCCAAGCGGGAGATAACCAGAGCATGTACCACTCTGGCGAGACAGTCCGCAGGCAGATAGGGTCTCAGCCTACGTACCAGATGGAGCTGGTAAACAGCTGCCCTGGACACGGATTTGACCTGTGCCTCCATGGACAGCTGTGAGTCCAAAATGACTCCCAGGCTGCGCACCTGGTCCTTCAGGGGCACAGTTACCCCATTCAGGACCAGGGAATCCTCCACACCTGCCCGCCTCCTGTCCCCCAAAAACAGTACTACAAAAACAGGTTCAAGGGCTACTTAAGCCCATTTGAGTTAGCTAACCAGTTTTGAGGCATTCAGTCCTGCCTGCACAGTTTTCCAGCTTAGCTGCACAAGAAGTCAAATATGAGTTATTTTAAAGCAGACTTTGCCAATATGGTGCTCTTCAGATGGTTTGGGCTGAAACCCTCATCAGTCCCAACTAGCACAATCGGGGTTGATTGGAGTCACAGTCCAAACCATCAGGAGGGCACAAAGTTAGCGAAGGCTGCTTCACTACCAAGAGTTTCAATCTTCTAAAAAAGTGTCTGGCACACAAATCACAGGGAAGTTCCTTTGTGAGTGCCCATGTTTGTGTCTGTCACTAAGGGGGCATTTGCACATTTGTAGCGTTGCTTCCATTCCATCCCTTGATCATTATGTCACTGTATACCAGAATCTTGGCTGTTAATACAGACAAGCTCTTACCACAGCATCCACACCAGCACAACCACCCATAGCAATGAAAATATCAGTTTGTAAAGGGACAACACATGCGATTCTTTTAAGGGAAACAATCTATAAAAGGATGTAGAGACAGCATTGCAAGGCACACTGTACCTGGTTGCCGAGGAAGAACTACAAAGGAGAAGAAAGTACAAATGAAAGAGAGAGGGAGGGAGGGAGAGAGAGAGAGGGAACAAAAAACATTGAGCAGCATTAACAGAGCATCACTATGAAAAATGTCTTGTTAACCACAAGTACCACTGATGTGTATACTCGACATTACTCAGCATGCTAAACGTCACATTTTGGTACTTCCCTTTTATACACATTTATATTAACGAAGCAAGCCAAAGATCTTGTACACTTTAGAAATGTGACAAGGGCCAGTGCTGGTTATTTTACACACTCCGCTCTTGTGCTAAATTCAGGGCAAGCTCAAGACATTTTGCCAACCCAAGTGATAATTATAACCCCCACTTTGTTCCTTAAAAATGCAGCCACCAACAAGTGGCTGCTCAGATTGTTTGCACCGCAGATAAAATTGCACGCAGTTCAGGCACGTGGGGAAGCTAAGCTAGATGGTTCTACTGCCAGTGGAAGACTCTGAGAACTTGAGACAAAAACAGAAGCAGCACAGATGTCCCCCATGAGCATTTTCAGAAGGACTGTGTTTAAATCTCAGAGGAACACACAGGGCTGGAAAGTAAAACAGGCAAAAGGAAACACTTCCTGCCCCCCCTCCCAGTCAATCATGGAGTTCCCTGCTACAAAATGAAATGGGGGTCCACAATGAAATTAGAGAACTTTTTTTTTAACCCTTTACAATGAAACTATCAGGTTGCCAGAGGAACCTCCCTCCCCCCCAACTGTCAATGCAAGCAAAGCCCCCTTCAGCTTACCCGGTATTTGTTCTCTCCAATCTGCTCCACTTGGAATCTCTTTGCGCATTTACACTGAGCCACCTGCCTGGTCACCTGTTGGGTAGAAAGAAAAGAGATTCCATTAGGCTAAACTACAGGAAAGCTCTCCAACTGGTTTGAAAGGTTTTTGTTTTTACTTTAAGACAGTCCCTACTGAAAAACCACAAAGGGAAAAAGGTGGGCAATATTGTCCCAATTTATCTTCATCATCACAACCCTGTGAAGATAGGAAGATTAGTGGTGACTGGACTATGGCTGTTTTGGTGAGCTACATGCTTGAATGGGAGGGATTTTAACCCAAGACCCCAGTGGAACAAGTCTGAGGGTCTACTTATTGCACCACACTACCTTCCCCAGATAAGATTCAAAATCCCGTTCTACTATATACTTGAAAGATTTATATCCCTCCTGTCATCACAAATGATCTCAGGGTGGGTTGCAAGAAGTTAAAATACAACAAAGCAATAAAATACAATTATCACCATGAAAACAACTCCCACTGTTTTTCATAGCAACTCTCTGGAACTCTGCAGCTACATATGTAAAATTTAGAAGGCCTGGAGGAGGAGGAGGAAGGTCTCCAGCTGGCCTAGGAATTTAACAAAGGTTTGCACCAGCTGAACTTTAAAGCAGAGGGGGTTCCACACCTGGATGTTACTGCATTGGCAAAGTCTCTCACTTCTTGACTCAAATTCTCACTCTCATGAATTTTGATTCCTTGACTTTTTACATATACGTAAAAGAGATGTGACAGCCCTGAGCAAATGAAGGCTGGCACTTGTGACTATTATGATTATTCTTATGGCACTGTCCATGCATGTGGTGCTTTGCAAAGTATGAGAAAACAGGTCCCTTTCTCAAGGTGCTTACAAACTAGAAAATAAGTAACAAGGGAGGATAGCAGGAGAAAAATATGGGGCTATTGAATTAGGGCATGGAGACCAGATAGTGGTTTTGATAGTGGATTGAAACAGCTTAACTATCTCCATAGCTCCTGGATCCCTGCTGCCTTATCAAAATGTCTTACCTCATCCTCAATTTTGTCTGCATCTGTTGTTGGCCGATAAGCATCTTTGTTAGGGTGCAGAGCAGCTACAAACTCATAATAGTCAATGTAACCATCCCCATCACGGTCAAAGATGTCAGCTAC
This sequence comes from Podarcis muralis, assembly GCF_964188315.1. NCBI lineage: Eukaryota > Metazoa > Chordata > Lepidosauria > Squamata > Lacertidae > Podarcis > Podarcis muralis. The sequence continues at coordinate 59,186,668 of NC_135661.1, read as the reverse complement.
CGCAGTCATCTCCAACTTAGTAGTGGGGAATTCTGAATGGGAGAGAACAAATGGAAACTCCATTACCGATCCCAAATGCAAGATTTGTCAGACATCTTTGAGAGGCAGTGACTGAACCCTGGTCTCCCAGTTCCTAGTCCGACACTCTAACCACTATTACTTTTATTACAGTTTTTACACTATACTGCACCACAATGGCTCTTCTTGCAGGCAGGGTTGTTTGCTTGACACTAAGCAGGAATTGCTTCCTGCTTCTCAATCTGGGGGAAAAAACAAAGTCAGCAGGTAAAGGCAGCTGAAAGTGTTTTAAGCATTAAAAGAGTTAGGGGGCTTACTGGATGCCAAGATGCCATCAATGAACTCCTGCCGGGTGATTTTCCCATCTTGGTCTTTGTCAATCCGCCGGAAGAAGTCCATCACACGTGACTTCTTGTGGTTCATCCAGCGCATGTACTTCTTCCGCCATACATCAAAGTCAAAGTTTGCAAACTCTTTCAGCTGGAGAAGGGAAGAGGAAAGGCTGTTTCACATCTCACTTGGAAAGAGGATCCACAAATATTTACATCTCCTAAGATGCAGGAGGCAACAGCACAGCTCTCTCTCCTCTCAAAGTGTAGGATTTGCCTGATTGACACCAAACTCACCAAAATAAGGAAGGGGTACAGTGGGGCTGTGCATTTAGCCCTGGCCCCTCATGTCTTTAGGGTGAATGTCTGTAGCGGGAGAAGCCATCTAATGGCTTCCTGGGCAACTGAGAATCCTGTTTCACCAGGGCTCTTAATTGTACACCAAGGGCAAGGGGTCAAGAGCAATTGCATGGATTTGGGATGGGCTAAAAGTATGCCCTGCCAGTTCCCATCGATCTGTGTTTTTTCTTCTTCGTCTTTTAGTGAGTAATGCCTGAACAGGGCTATGGAGGACTGGAAAAGTTGGACCTGGTTCCCCGAAAGCAGCATGGTTGGGAGGAAATCAGTCAAGATACAAATTCCACACTTGCCCCTTTGCCCTGCTCTCCATTTTGGGCACTGCTGCTGTTGTACAGACTTTGCATTACCTGTTTTGCCTCAGTGGTTTCACCTTCGCTAATTATCTAGCTGGTATTGTCAAATTGTAAATGACTGTGAACTCATATGTGAATAGAGAGGCACAGAAATAGTAATTATTATTATTATAGTGGCATAGAATAAATTAAAAATCAGTCACTTTTCTAGCTTACACAAGGCAAAATAATCATGAAGTGGTTTAGCTGCTAGACTACCAAGATATTGCTCTCCTTTTTAGGGGGCAGGGATAGGTGAGGCCCCTGTCTAGGCTTGCTCACCCCAACAAGCACACCCCACAGCACCAAGAGGAAATGTGGTGAAGACTTGCAGACCCTGAAAAGCAGCCTTAAAGCAGGGCCAGTTTGGAAAAGGAAATGAGAAGGCAGTTTGCCTTCCCCTGCTCCAGCCTCACTGCACTCATCTCCTTCCCCCAAAGTGAGATGGAAAGGCTATATACAAGCTTCCACCCACTGCCTTTCCTTTGAAGGGAGAGTGAGGCGCACCATCAAGAAAACCAGGAAGCTACAGTTCCTGTAGCTGGAAACTGGTAGCAGCACCTTCGTTTTGCTCCAAACAGGAAGAGAGCTCTGTATAGAACCCCTGGAAGCCGGGCCTTTGGGAGAACTGCTGCACCATCATGACCCAGCTTCTCTCAGCTGGGGCTTTGCTTGCCGTGCTGGGAAGGGGTTCCCTGTGCACATGAAAAAGGGAAAGTGGTTACCTCTTCCAGCCGATCCAGGGCATCGTTGAGCTTGCGTTGCCGCTCGAGCGCCAGCAACCACACCTGCTGCCAGCGGGCCGAAAGCTGGTTGATGCGCGGGTTCTTTGCTTCCGACTGGGATAGAATTGGCATTGGGGGTGGGGCTGTCTGGTTCAGGGATTTTCCTGAGAGGAAAAAAAGACAGGGACAGGGAGGAAACATAGCAGAAATTGAGCAAAGCGAAGGGGCGTAATGAAAAAATTATGGGGAAGGGGCACAGGAAGAAAGGCTGAGCTCTCCTTCTGCAGATGAAACTGGAAACTTCACTAAGATCATATCAACTCACAGGAACCCTGCAGTCTGCATGGGGCGTTTGAAGGCAGGGACAGGTAGCAGGTTTCCTGACAAGGGCTGTGTTTCCTTGGGGACCACATGCTGACTGTGGGCAGGGCTAAAGCCAGCGGTAGGCGGAGCCACCTCTCTTTCTCTCTTACGCCCCCCCCCCACTGCTCTCTCACGCCTCTTCCCCTCTCTTCCTACCCTGCCCAGCAGGCTGCTGGGACAGACTCCTGAGGCCTGAAATGATTGCTTGCGAAGGGCTTATGAAACTAGGCCAAAGGCTGCCCCTCCTGGTCCAAGGAGGTGCAGAAAGTCACCCCAAGCTTGTACCTGAGCCAAGGCACATCAGAGCTACAGCCCAGACTTTTGTTTTAAAGACTGGTCTCAGCCATGGAATATGTAGTAGTAGCTTCAGTAATTATCATAATAAAAGTAATAATCATAATGCTGCTGATGATGGGAGTGTCCCTGAACACATATACAGTACTTATTTCTTGATCAAGGCCCAGTTCAAGATGCTACTAGTGTTTTTAGTGTTTAAAGCCCTAAATGAATTAGGCCCCAAATATTTAAAATTTGCCCAAAGGGTTGCCAACGTACTATTGCTTCGGGATTTCTCAATGAAAGGTCCATGAGCCGGCTCTGTGGCTTTCCTCTTGTATGTTTTTGTGACGCGATCCACATCTGGCTGCTTTCGGGTCATTACTTCCATAAAGGACTGGAAAATGCAGTAGGAAAGATGATTAGAGGTAGAAGAAGAGTGCAGCATTTTGTTACTATGCAACTAAATGTTGTCCTTTTGCTAATGTAAGCAGTCCTATCCCCAAACAACTCAAAGCACCTTTGGCTGATTAACATCTCATACCCTTTTAAATGTGTTGTGGGAGGGGGGGATTATTGGTTTGTTTTTGCACTTATTTTTGTTATGCAGTTTGTGTTTTTTATATTGTATTTTCTATTTTATTGTATCTTTATGTTGTGAATTGCCCTGAGATCTACAGATGAAAGGCCATACACAAGTACATGATACATAAATATTTATCACATTTATATTCTTTCCTGTTTAACCCTACAACAACCCTGTGAGGTAGGTTAGGCTACTTGAGTGGGGATTTGAACCATCGTCTCCCAGCCCCTAGCCCAAACACTCTAACCACTACACCAGATTGGCTCTTGTTCTTGTTCAGTCTCCTCTTTGGATAGTAACATTTCACCAGCCGTTGCCCATGTACCTTCATGCATATCTTTGCCACCATAGGGGTTAGGAACTTAGTACCTCACTCTCAAAATTAAGCACCAAATTCTCAGGAACCCAAATCTTGCATCTAATGCCACATTGTTTGTTCTTGCATGGCACTGCTAAATCAGTCTTCCCTCCAGCTGTTTTGGACTGCAACTCCCATCAACCCCAGCCAACGTGGCCGTTTTGAACTACAACTCTCATCAGCCTCAACCAGCGCAGCTGCTGGGAGTCCAAAACATCTGCAGCAGCAGGTTAGGGAAAGCTCCTCTGCGCCAAGGCTGGGGCTGATGGGAGCTGTAGTCTGAAAGGCTGGGCATCAGGTTCAGAAAGCCTGTGCTAGATAGATATATATAGCCCACTAGAGGTCAAAAGAAAAGAGGGTGAGCCAGGATTGGGGGTGGGGGCACCAGCCAGAGTGCCTCTAAGCAGTAGGAGCTGAAGGGGAAGACAATGACCCTCCATTCTGCTCTAAGCTTACAGGCATGTGGAGACCTACTCCATGGCAAAACCAAAGCAGTGCAAGCTCACACACAGCTAGGAAGAATGAAGTCAGGCGCTTTGTTTCACTTTAAAGCCACTGTGAACGAGTTTCTCAAACACACAGCATGCTCTTTTCTGGAAGGTGGCAAAGAGGGAGCCAACCAGGGCAGGGTTACCTGGTGCTCTGCAATGAGGGCTTTGACCTGGTCAATGTTCTGCGGCATTGGCTCTTGGTCCCTCTGAATCAGCGTTGTCTCAGCCCACTGAATCCATGCCAGGAGCTCCTCCAGCAGCTCTGCATTGGCCACCAGCTCTGAGAGGGCTGCTTCAAGCCGCTGCTGGTGTTGCTTTGCCCATGTGAGAACCTGGCAGAGGAGAAAAGCAGGGAGGGTAGTTGGCAGCAAACAAGAGGTATCTCTGCAGGGAGGGAAGGCAGCGGTATGTCTTTCTGGGTTACTCGCATGCCCCTTCCCTTGCCTAAGCATCTTCTTCACTTTTGCATTCCCCTCCTCTAGCTCACCTGGATCTTGTGTTTTACCCTGCAAGCTCTACAACCTACTAACACTACAAACTTAGGGCACCAGGAGCGAACTTGTACTCATGGTGCCAATGATAAACTAGTCTAGAATCTAGACTAAGGGAGAAGACTGAAAAATGCTTTAAGTTGAAGATGGAGGGAGTATACAGAAAAAATATTAAGGGTATGCTGTGTGTTCTTACGTGATTATCATATTATGTTTATTCACAAGCTACTCCGAAAAGGTTCATTCAAAAAGTGGAGTAATTTCCCCCCCATTTAAATAAATAAAAAGCTCTTGGTTGTTCCAAAAATAAAATCAAAACAAAAGCACCTCTACCTAAGCATTTTAGGAACTACAGTGAATTTCTACATTCTGTAGCTGGCTCCTCTCATCTCAGTAGCCAGCATTGTCATGAACATTCTATGATGTCACAGCAGCTGAAGCAAGGTAGGAAGGGGATTCAAAATGCATTATTCTTCTTATACAGTCATAGAATTATTAAGTCTCTCAGCTCCATTCCTGCTGGCTGCAGATGCTGAGAGGCAGAGCAAAGGCCTCTGTGACTCACTTCTTCAAACCGAGCTCGGATGATGGTGATCCAGTGCTTGATGGTGGTGATGCAGTCTGGGTGGCAAACGGCCAAGATGACCTCCCCCATCCCCACAGCGGAGTTCACATCCAGCCTTTTCTCTTCAACTTTCTTCATGAACTCCTGCAGCAAAGTGTAAAGGCACAACAGCTCAGCCTGGCTGCCTAGCAATCCCCTCAGGCTCCCGCCTTTCCCTCTTCTGAACAGCTACCCACCTTGTGGACATCGATGAGTGACTGCAGCGCTTCTGCGTCATCGGGCAAAGCTCCCCGGAAGCGGAGGGTCTGCTCAGCTTCAGAGAGCCACTCCAGCAGAAGATGGACAGCAGTCCGGAACTCTTCTGCCTGGAAAGGAGAAACAGCACCAGTGAACCCTTCCCCATGGAGCAAAGGCCTTTTGAGTTGCCATACAGCAGGGATAGAGAACTCTTCTCAGCCTAAGGGCCACTTTCCTTCACAGGGAACCTTCCCGGGTAGGGGGACACACACCAGTGGTGGGCGGGGCCGGAAGCAAAAGGGGTGGAGCAATAGATACAACAGAGTCACAGGGCTGGTATGGACCAAAGAGATGTGCAAGTTGCAGATGATGCCACCCTGCTTCCGTCTCTTACCTGCTTCAGGGCCTCCTCCAACCGAGTTTGCTTCAGGACAGACATCTTGCAGACGGTGTCCCAGCGGTTGCTTAGCTCTTGCAGCTGCACTTTCACCCACGTTGTGTCATCGCGGCTGTTCTCAATAAGTTCCCGGCCTGAGCGCTTGAGAACCGTGACGGTGCCTGTTCGCTTGCCAAGCTCCTTCTGGAAGACCTATCAAGGGGAACAGAGCATAGTTGCACCCTCTTTCTCCAAGCTCTCCACCCCTGTAAAGAGCACTAAGTTTGTTTTTTGATAGTTATCTGGAGACCTGTAAACCCGATCTTGGACCTTTTGCAAGTATATTTTCATTAAAAGGCAGTTTGGTTCTAATGGCCTTGCACTTTTCAAAACTCTGGAGGTATTAACTGCTCCCATTTTTTAATTACGTTCCAAATGATGTTTTAAACATTTTCATGCGTTATTGTATTATATTTGTATTCTTTTATGTTAGCTGCCCTGGGCTCCCTTTGGGATGAAGGGTGAGGTGTAAAACTTAGAAACTCAAGTACATTTTCACAGGGACTCCAGTTCACTGCCTTAGTCCATAACACATTGAGGCTTACACAGTGTGAAGTGGCTTCCAAATGGATGGCTCTGTCCCCCAGCAGCCGTTACCTTGTGAGCATCCATTAAGTTCATGACCAGGTCCAGGTCCCCATGGACAGGCAGGTCTTCAGCCAGCTGGGGCTCCACCTTGTACAGCCAGTCAACCAGAGCTTGCAAGGCATCCATGAACTGGCCAGAGAACAGAAGGGCCTCTTCCAGTTTGTGCTGCCTGTAAAAATGAAAAATGCAGGGGTGAGTGGGTGTTGCAGTTTCCCCTCAATTGGCCACCTCCTTGGGCACCATAATAAATGTGGCGTAATCAGAGCCTTAGGCACACCTTTAAAAAAATGGTGTGTTAAGGTGTTTTATTTATCAAAACAAATTACATGGCGTTGCATTTAAAAATCATAAAGCAGTGTACAGCACAATGTAAAAATTACAAAAAAACCAAGAACTACACAATGATAATAATAAAGAGGGGGGAAATCCAAAGCAAATAAGAACAGACTAGTGTGGATTACCAGCAAGGGCCTGGGAGAATCCAGATGCATCCTGAGCAAATCTAGCAGGAACCTAGCTAAGGCCCCTGCACTGCTCTGACTGGATGTGCAGTCAGTATACAAACTGGTCAAATATAGGTCTTGATGCTGATAAATGCCCCTCACACCCAATCCAAATAGGTGACTTAAAGCTGGCTTCTAACACCCCCTTGTAGGACCTGCAGGCACCTCAACTTACTACAGGATGTTACCTGTTAGGAAGCCCTTTCAGGCACTCACCTTTCCACCGATTTGCCACAGACAGTGTCCCACTTGTCACGGACTTCCCCAAGGAGATGGTCCAGGCTCTGGTTGTCATCGGGGAACTGAGCTTTTTCTTTCAGGGCCCTTCCTGTCCGGATCGTGGTGTCATAAACAGGCTGCTTGCCACCCAGGGTTTTTTGGAACTCCTGATTTTCCCAAATAAACCCACCCAAAACATAGGTTGAGAATGAGGCCAGTGACTACAGATAATTTCACAAGAAGCAAAGGAACTGTTTCACATGCAATTCTAACCTTGTGCTTAGAGAGCTGCAGTTTGATCTTGTCGGGATCATTTGAAATTTCAAGCTCAGAATCCAGGAGATTTTCTGCATCTTCTAACCAGTCAACCAGCTTCTTCCAAGCTTCATGGAACTATGAAGATTAATTTTTTCCATTTAATTTATTATTAGAATTCACATGCTTCTCCAACTCCACTAAAGGTAAAGGTAAAGGTACCCCTGCCCGTACGGGCCAGTCTTGCCAGACTCTAGGGTTGTGCGCTCATCTCACTCTATAGGCCGGGAGCCAGCGCTGTCTGCAGACACTTCCGGGTCACGTGGCCAGCGTGACGAAGCTGCATCTGGCGAGCCAGCGCAGCACCAACTCCACTACTCACTGCCAATTTTCACCTGCCCCCATCCCCTAACACCTGACCCACATTTCATACTTCTGCAAACAGTGCCCATTACGCCAAAGGCCCTCAGTGAGCCCAAGAGGAACAGAAGTATTTTGTAGCTCTGAGCTGGTGCCCTTTGTGCCTCCCTGGCTTCTAGCCTACAAAGGATTGTTCCTCACCTGCTTTGCCCGCTTCCTGGCATCGTCCAGAGCCCGCCCTCTTTCCACTGACCGCTGGACGACCTTCTCCCAGCGTGACTGGACACTGACCAGGAGGTTCTTGATCAAGACCACATCCTGCTTCTGGCTGAGAAACTTCAGCTGGTTTCCACTTTGGTCTAGGCCAATTATCTGGTCCCGGTGGGCGTTCACTTCATTGGCAAACACCTGACAAGGAAAAAATGAAAGCTGCTCTCCTGGGTCTCTTAGGCACCACATAATGCAGGGAAGGCCATTTGGGATGGAGGTTTTGTTACAAGGTGAGATGGCACAAAGCTCAACTGTAGTCACTACGGCTGGCAAGGGAGTCCCAAGACTAGGCTGGGGCCTGCCATGGCCACAGATTGACTGGGTAGCCATGAGTGAGCCACACACACACACAACCTCCAGTTCCCTACCTGCAACAAATGAATAATCTGACCCATCTCACAAGCCCCATCACTTGTTTTAGGGAACTACAGTGGTACCTCGGGTTACATACGCTTCAGGTTACAGACTCCGCTAACCCAGAAATAGTACCTCGGGTTAAGAACTTTGCTTCAGGATGAGAACAGAAATCGTGCTCCGGCAGCGCGGCGGCAGCAGGAGGCCCCATTAGCTAAAGTGGTGCTTCAGGTTAAGAACAGTTTCAGGTTAAGAACGGACCTCCGGAACGAATTAAGTACTTAACCCAAGGTACCACTGTAGTAAAAGCCTGGGGTTGTGGTCAACTAACTTTTACTCAAACTAGACCCCATTGAAATTAATGGCCTTGACTAACTTAGGCTCACTAGTTTCAATAGGTGTACTCTGCATACAAGTTGGTAGAATACAACTGATAGTTAATTTTTATTAACTGATTGTAAATCACATTTTTAATATTACAGATTATTAATTTGTTAATGCGTCATACTTTATGATTGTGTATGTACACGTACACACACACACACACACACGGCTATGCTACTGCTCACTTCACTCACCGCCACTTGCAAATGCCTCCTTGCTTTAGACATCCACCCAACCCTCCTATTCATACTGCCTGCCTCACACCAAAGTTGCTGTTGCAGCCTCAGTGGAAGAGACAAAGAAGAGGGCAGTGGTGGGTGGCAACCGAGTGGGATGGTTGCTGGGGAGCTGCCCTGCCTTGCCCATTTCTAGGCAGCTTGCCTGGGGTGCCCACCTGCCTCTGTTTCTCTTTTTTTCTCCAGTGGTACTGAAATGGCATCATTGGTGTTAAGCAAGCAGCAGCAAAAGACCAGACGTTTTGGGGGAGCTACCCCAGCCTGTCCTGACAGTTCCTCCATGACTCAGCTGGACCATAGTCCTTCCCTCTTCTGCTTCCCTTCTCAACCTCCAATGGAAGAGCCCAGCAACTCTCAGAAATCTGTCGTCACGCTGTAGTTCACAGTGCCACCTACTGGCAGCCAAACAAACTGCAGCATGATGACAGCTTTTCCTCTTTATTATATGTTAGTATCTATCTATCTTGCAGTTTCAAAAACTTGGTTATTTGAAAACACCTATGAAAACACCTATATTTCCCTATTTTAATTTTAAAGTCTTTCCTTATTTGGCTGCTATACCTAGGCATTGTTTATTGTTGTTCTTGTGGAAGTGCTTATTGTCTATTCTTGCTGTGGATAGAAGATATTATCTAGCTCTTATTTCATTTCTCAAGTTTCGAGCACTTGTGACTATGATACAATTATAGAACTTTAATTGAATTCTCTCAATACTCCACAGCTATTTTAAATAATTAAGTTTTTCTCTACCTTTTGGCAGCTTCACTATTCAAGTCAGATAGCTCCCCCCACCCTCCCTCAGATGCACACATGCACACCCAGGTGGGCATCATTACCTTGTGATCTTCTATCTGTGAGAGCACTGTGTTGAACATGAGGCTGGGTGAAGGAGCGACATTCAAGCTCTGCTCTGCAAGGGTGAGCCAGTTGATGAAATCTTGCAGGGAATTTTGGAACTCGGTTGCCAAGCTGAGGGCCTCTTCCAACTTGGACTGAGTTTTAAAATAAGGGGGAGAAAAAGCAGCAGAATGAGCACAAAAGGCAGAAAGAAAGGAGCACCAGCCAAAGTTCACAAATGCTGGCTTCTGAGACAAAGACCACAATTGTGTAATAAATGAGAGACTCCTTCTAGGCTGGACCTTCTCAGTCCAACCGATGAACGTGACTTGCATATTAACAGGTCACATTTCAAATGTTAATAACTCTTCCCCTTCATCCAAGCCATTGTGGAGCCAGGTTCTCTTCCAACAAAAAGCATCAGAACAAGAAGAGACCACCTACTGGGGGGGGGGGGGGCAGCCAATGTGGTGCCCTCTGGATGCTGCTGCACCACAGTGTCCATCATCCTTGACCATTGACCATGCTGGCTGGGGCTCATGGAGGCTGGGAGCCCGAGAACAGCCAGAAGGCACCACATTAGCTTCCCCTGCTCTACTGGACCATCACAACTTACCAATAATGAAATTGTGAAACAGCTGGATTAAAACCAAAGCAAGGTTCTCTCTCCACTCCCTTTTCAAACACACACCTCTTTAATACCACCTCAAGTCCCAAGAGTTCCTCTGTATGAAGCTCCACATGCGCAGAGCCTCGCTTTCCTGCGCAAGCTAGGAATTGTGTGGCACTCACACAAGAGTCCCCTGCTCTGCACCATGCAAATGTGAGTACAGTGATTTGGTGATTGGTACACCCGCACCCCTCCTAGCACATTACCTTTCTCTCCTCCATCTTCATACTGACGAGGCCCCACTTCTGCTCCAAGAGAGCCACACTTTGCTCTGTCTTTGATCCAGACCCAGAATCATCGCGGCTCAGGAGCATCAGCCTCCCTTTAGCCAGGAGCTGGCTGTAGACCTCCTCGTTGGCTTTGAACTGGGCATAGAGCTCCTGCACAACACAGAGGCATCGTAAACAAGGGATGCTTTGCAGGACAAATTTTCCTGACATGGGGGTTCACGTGGCATAGGCAAGACCTAATAGCACAGTTGTGTGTGAAGATTGCTTCTGCTGTTTGCCAGGTGCACTTGGCTCTGGGGGTTGTCTGCCAAGTCCAGCTTCTCAGGGCCAACGCTTCATGTTACTCTAAGCATGTGGTGTGCAGCTAGGCCTACAAAAATCACCCTTCCCGCTTGTGGCTTCAAAACTTAGGGGGTAGGTTCCCACTGGTGAATAATCTTTACACCTGACTGTGCACACATTTTTCTCTGTGACATCCTTACGTGTAAAAACGTCACATTTGTGCTGGTCCAGGGTTGCTGATGCCAGCTGATAGCTGAGTGACTGCAACAACATGGAACATCCATGAGTAGCTTAGGTAGATACAGCTGTGCACTGTAAGCTGGAATGTAGCTAACCAAGCCTTCCCCCATTCCTTTTTCTCTGGCGCTTTCCCTTTTAGGTATTTCACATCCCACCTGTGATGCACATTATCCTTCCCTCCCATATTAAGGGGTCATTCATTCCAGGCATCAGTTCGGCCAGCACAACTCACCATGTGGGCATTCAGTTGCTCTCGAGCAGTCTCTGGCAGCCCACCTGTCGGTTTGGAGGCAGACAGCTGGTTCTCCATCCTCGTGAGCCAGAGGAGGAAGTCTTCAATTTCACCATGGAAACCTTGAGCCTGCAAGGAAACACAAAGCACATGCTGGACTGAAGGGCACAAGCAATTCACTCTGATGGTTTCGGAAACCTCAGCAGGAGGTACCAGGATTTTTAAAACCAAAAGTACAGAAATACATTTTGGGGCAGTGAAATTCAAAAAGCAAAACCAAAGTGCCAAGCATAAGCTTAGGTTCAAATCCCAGCCTATTTCTAGCCATCCTCTTCTAGTCTAGCTCCCAGAAGTAAGAGAAGCATCCCCAAAAAGACTCTGGCTCAAAGAACGAATCGTCTCCAAAGTGAGGAAGCGGCTGGGAAAGACTCATCTGTACACCCAAACAAGTCCAGCCACAGAGCAAGTCTTGGTGGGCAATCACCTGAACACACAAAGGGATAAATAAATAACCAGGAGGAGGGGTAGCACACAAAAGCCCCCCCCCTCCAAATCCCCTCCCCCAGGGGCACGAGCTGCTCTTCACAACTCCTTTCACTTGTATATTTAACAAGGGAGTTCTATCCCATCCTTCATCCCCCCCCCAAAAAATAGTTATAATGGTTTACAAAAAAACAAAATAATATAAAAGCATAATGTCAACTTGTGCACTGAAGATTCAGTTATTCTTATAGGGAGAACTTCAATTTGTGATAAGGTCTGAAGTGGTTTGATTTTTAAAGAATTGGTAATTAACTTGCTTAGAAACCCCCTGCAATTGGAAGCCTTCCTTTTTGTAGGGAGACAAACACGCCAAGAAACCCTACAGACCTTGGTGCTCATTGCGAGACGTGCCCCCACCTTCCCCACTCCCATCTCAACCGTATGTGTGTTCAGGTGCATGCCTGAATGTGGCTCCTTTGAAATGTTGGGCGAGGAATGTAAGGAACGAGAGGGCTCTGAAGAGCACCCACTGCTTGCCTAACTAACTCTCTTCCCAGCTGACCTGCTGAAGGGTCATCTGCAGCTGCTGCTCTCGCTCCTCTGTCTTCTGCAGCACCGACTCCCAGCATGAATTCATTGTCTCCAGGCGGTTCCGGAGACTGCTGGCATCATCCCCTGCGCTGGATTCCAGGAGCTCATTGCCAGCCTTGTTCACTGTCTCCACTGTGGACTGATGGGCCAGCACATCATTCTTCAGCACCTAGTGTGGTGTTGCAGGTGGAGAAGAGAAAATGCTTTAGGGCCCTTGCAGGCCTCTGTGGCACTAGCAAAGGATGGTGGTGATAGATGGTGGACCCAAGTTCAGCCCCTGTCAATCAGCATGGCTGGAGTCTCCTGCATCTTGGTTTTGGTGTACAAACTCAGGAAGCAAAGCACACGAGACAAGGCTTCCTGGATATTCTCACAAAACACTCTCAGCATCAGCAGCAAGTTACTGGCAATAACTGACCAAATGTCAAGCCCAAGCAAACACCCCCAGCTAGAGGAAAGGCTGTGGCTCAGCTTTGCATGCACACAGTGCCAGGCTGGATCTCTGGTATCTCCAGATAGGGCTGGCAAAGACACTTTCTGACATCCTGGGGAACTGCTGCCAGTCAGGGTAAACAATGCTGAGTGAGATAAACCAATTGTCATGAGCCCCATGGAGACATCTTGGCAGAGCTGGTTGGCATGGGATGGCAGTGTGGACCCTGATTCTGGGGAGTGGCTCAGTGGGCCAGAAAGTGGGTTGTTGGGAGAAAGACCCATCTCTTTTGGAATAACTGCTCTGAGAGCCAGCATTGTGTCTGTAAGTATTACTACTACTACTACTACTACTACTACTACTACTACTACTACTACAAAATTTGTATATCGTCCTTCATCCATTGATTTCAGGGTGGTTCACAATATAAAACCCCTTCCCCTGTACTTACATGGTGCTTAGCTAATTCCACCTCAATGACTTTTGGGTCGCCATTGATTGGCCTCTGGGCATCCAGCAGCTCTTCGGTGTGGGTCAGCCAGGCCATCAGCTCAGCCAGCGCATGTTGGAACTGGCCAAGGGCCAAGAGGGCACCTTCTAGCTTGTGCTGTTTGTAGACAAGGTGAGAAGAGGAATTTATTTTAAGAAGAAAAGGCTAGGTGTGTGTTTGTATTTATTTTATAGGATTTTTAAAATCCCGTTTTCCTATGCACCAAGGAGGAGCACTTAAGGTTGCAGTACTTTAAAAATAGTGCAAAGTATACCAAAAACAGGCAAATAAATAACAGGACCCAACAAGTAAAAATAAAACAGGGAGACAGAAGGCAAGCAAAACATCAGCTTAAGCGCGGGGGGGGGGGGGGAGTGTTTAATAGACGACAAAAGACCATCAGCACAGAAGCTGCACAAATCTCTAGCACTCCAGTTAGCAATGGGACATACAGTGGAGGGCCTGGCCAGGCCCAAGGAGGAAGCAGCAGTGGCAGCCCTCAAGGTAACCTGGTCTGAGACCCTTTGGGGCTTCAAAAGGTGATAGCCAGACCCTTTAATTGAACCTAAGCCATCTTCAGATGGAGCGAGGGCTTTAAAGGTTTTACCCACACCTCAGGCCCTGACAGTTCACCCACCATACCTGCCGATGGGCTATTTTCTCATTCAGGTTCTCCCACAGATGCTTCAGCTCCGTCAGTGGCTCCCGGATTATGTCTCGGTCTGTCTCATCCATGGCTTTTTTGAGCATGAGCCCTCCCTGGTGATTCAGTTTCTCCATCTCGATCTGCTGCTGGTAAACTTCCATTTTAAATTCCTGCCAAGAAGGAGAAAGCAGGGAGTTTCACGCTCAGGACTGTGATCGAAGATTTATTTAAAGAATTTATAAACCGCCCACCATTTGAAAAAAACCACAGTGCACAAACACACGCACCTTCATCTCGTTCAGTTGCTCTTTGACGGTGTTGAGATCCGTCCCCACAGGGGGCATGTTGCAGAGTTTGATCACTGTGTTGTCCAGCCAGTCAAACATGGCCTGAAAAGGGAGCAGGCCCACAAATGAAGGGAGACCCAGCCAGCTACCACCCAGAGGCGCAGCGTTGTGGCCTCCATGAAAAGAGTCAGCACCCAGTTCATAACCCTTTCCCTCAGCCTCTCCTCTTTCTCATAGGCTCAACTACTCCTCTGAGATGCCTGGCCCTTAATACAAAATAACCCTGCCGGGTCAGACCAAAGATCCATGTCCAGCCTGGTATCCTGTTCCTAACAGTGGAAAGCTGACAGGCAAGATTTGGATCATCCCCTGCTGCTTCTCCCCAGGATCAGCCACTCTAAGGTAGACTGCCCTTATACACAGAGGCTCCATTTACAATTATTATAATAGAATCAGGCCTAAATTACATGAAGCAAGGTCTTTTCTGTAATGGTGTCTGGTTGTGAAACTCTCTCACCTCAGGTGTGCAGATTGATACAACTTTGCTGGGATTCCACCACCAGGTTGAAACATACCTGCTCTCTCTCTGGCCTTTGGAAGAATTTAGCTATTCTGCCCAAGGTCTAAGTACTATTCTGAGATGCTGTCATTTTTGACTAATAATTCATAACTGGGCACCAAGCCCTGGTCAGCCCTCGAGCTATTTTTTTACTAATGTCTTCGCCAACCTGGTGCCCTCCAGATGTTTTGAACAATAACTCCCACTAGCTCTCAACCAGTGCACATGGGAGCTGGAGGGCACCAGGTTTGCAAAGGCAGGTGTATAAGAACCTTTAATCAGTAAACTAAAATGACACTGGCCCTCCCACCCTCCAAGAATCTGGTGTTCCTCAGACTACTCTGTGATGTTTATGCATTAAGCCTGGCACTACAATGAAAGATGCTCAGAATTAAGAGCCAGAATCCATTTCAGGCAGTATCTAGAAATGATCCCTGCTTGTCTTAGGAAGCACCATGGCTCAGTGGCAGAGTAGCTGCTTTTCATGCAGAAGGACCCTGGTTCAATCCCTGGGGGCATCTCCAGGTAGGGCTGGGAGGGCCTTCCTGCTTGAAATCCTAGAGAGCCAGTGTGGATGGACCAGTGGTCTGGTAAAGCATCTCCCTTGGCTCTGCGCCTTCCCTACCCCTGTGCATCATCTCCACCTCCACCCGTTATCACCTGCAGTGTGTCCTGGTACTGCACTGCCGACTGCATGGCCTCCTCCAGCCGTTCCAGCCGCTCCTTCCAGGTTTTGTTCAGGTTCTCCCAGGCACCGTTCATCTGCAAAATCAAGGAGAGGTCATTGGGGGTTGGGCGTCTTGCCAGTGTGGGAGCCAGATAGGCAGCACCGTGCACAGGGTTGGATTCAGACAGGGGAGCCGCAGGCACCAAGCTGGTTTCTACACACACTCACATGACCCTCTCTATCCTCCATCCAGGCAAACAAGAGGCATGATCAGGGTTCAAGGACATGCCTCTAGCAAGGCAACAGCACTCAAGGAGGGTGTGACACCAGGCTGGCGAGAGGATGTGTGACAGAGGAAGGGTGTGTTACTTGGGGAGAGGTCCAACGGTAAGAGAGAGAGGCCCAGGGGCCACAATCTACCCACCTCATCTATGCTTTTCTTCACTTCTGGTTTTTCTGTCTCACCGCAGGCAAAGATCAGGTCAGTCCCAAGAATCCGGATGAACTCCAGTTCTTCATGCAAACTGTCCGTTTCCTCCTTGATTGTCTGCAGGATTAAGGTCACCACAGTGGTTGATGTTTTATTAGCAAGCACTGCTCCAAAATGGCATCTGGGTTGCCAGAGTGACTCACAACACACATTTATAAGCCATCTTGTTTATTAAATTGCGCTTCTAATCAGAGATTAAATTTCTAAAGAAAAAAGGCAGGAAGCTCAGGCAGCAGCACACATACCTTGCTATAACAATATGCAAGGCAGTTGCCAAAGCTGCTACATGCAGAGATTTTAAAGACCGAAGAGCAGAAATCTGTTCTGCTTTTAAATAGGATTATTTGAATCATTTTCACCTTGGGAGGCTTTCTATTTATTATAGGTGAGCGTATTATTCCATGCCTTGCGCAGCAGGCCATTCTGTTTGCCTACTGCAGAAATGTTTGCCTTTGCCATCCTTACCTCTGCTGCTTCAACCTGCTGTTTGATGATGGATGGGTCAATCCCCGGACTCTCCAAGTCATGGACAATGTCCTGTGTGTCTCGGATGGTGGTCAGGAGGGCAGCCATGTCATACCAAAATTTCTCTGCCAGTTCCAAGACATCCAGGAATTTAATTTCACGTTCCTCGGCCCGGGCTTTGATGTCTTCCCAGAAAAACACCATTTGGTCTAATTTATCCTGGATTTCTGAAATGGAGGAAACATCACAAACCAAAATAATGAGAATCTCTTTCAGTCGGGGGTGGAAATCCTTCTAATACCACAGAACATGTGGACTATAAGAATTTGCATGACAAAAAACCGAAAGGAGTGAACATGTGACAGTTCCAATCCCCCTGACCTTTGGCTGCCAGGTCCTTGTCTGCACCTTGCGACCGTCCAATCAGCTCCTCCCCGCGGCGTTTCAGGGCCTCAAAGGACGGCTGCAGCTTCTCCAGCTCCATGGTGGCATTTTTGTTGTCGCCAATGCACTCTCGGATCTTCTCAACCTCAGCTGGGATCAGTGGAGGCATTCGCAGGCGGGAGGAGAGGGACTCCAGAGTCTCCAGCATGGGCTCAATCTTGTCATGGAACTGAGCAGGAAGAAGGAGGAGGCTTAGCAAGGGAATGACTGAGAGGCTGCACTGAACAGCCAACAGGAATCTACAGGCCCTTCAAAAAGGAGCAGCAGAAGCAGTGCCTGTTGCAATCAGTACAGGCTTCTAGCCCAACACTCTTATGTATGGTTAGATGCATAACTTATCTGCTGCGTAGCTATGATTTGTTTTTTAACTTTTTAATTGAATGTTATGGTTTTGATAGACTTGTCTGTAACCCACACTGTGATCTGCAGATAAGGGGATGTACAGAAATTAACTGAATAGGTAAATAAACGCATGTCAGTTTCATCCCAGAGGTGGCTTCCTGTTTCCCTCCCCACCACAAAAGGTTGCTGTCATGCCCCTCACTGAACAAAAGCAACATCTATATAGGTTTAAGAGTTTGGTCAGTAAGGCAATTTCAAACTTTATTTGTGTGGGTGTGATTTTTGACGGCAGATGGATTCCTGGTTTGGTTTCATAATCCAGAAAGCTTTCAGAATAAAGTCTTCCCCTGAAGGAATCTGTCTGGATACTGGAATACCACCCATTCCCCAAAATGACATGCACAGGGATCTTAAGATTTGAGCCATCTTACTCAGCCCTAACTGAAATTGTTTTTACAGGAACCAAATCCGCTCTGCGCAAAAAGATGGGCAATCCTCTGACATCACAATCCAACTGGCACAATCCTGCACAGCTTCAAGAGCCTTCTCCATTCATGTTGACTGCAGCGGTGATGAGTGAAAGCCAAGCAATTCCCAAAGTAAATGTCATCTCAGACTCAGCAGGTGCTCCCGAGATAAGCCACTATACCCTCAATCTGCGCCCCCTCTCCATCCAGCAACATGGGCATAAAACTGGCCTGCCTCACAAGGCTGTTGTAATTTAGAGATAATGTATGCAGAATGCTCTGAACCCTTCAAAGAAGTGCTAAGAGTCACCATAATCAGATGCATGAAATACCAGTGTGCATACATAGAACAACCTCCCCCAACCTGGTGCCCTCTAGTGCAACTCCTACCAGCTCCAGCCAGCACAACCTCCTCATTCCATGTCACAAACTGTTTTTGACATTCCCCATGGTTGCAAAAGCAGCTAGTCATGGGGCATGGCTGAGAAGCTGCTGTCTGAGAACCAGGAGTGAATCACACAGTCCTTTGGATCCTGTCCATTAGCTGCATCATTCCCTCTTCAAAAACAGCTCCTCAAAGAGCAATCCGTAATTAGCTTAGATGAATTTGCAGCGATGGGCATGTTGCGGGGGTGCTTCTCCTGAGAATACAGTTATAGGGAGAGGGAGGGAGGTCCAACTACAGAGCTACAGGGATTCTGCTTCAACCGAACAGCAGCTGAAAGGCATGAGGCCAAGAGCAAACCTTTGCCAGTTGCCACCCCTTCTGAAGCTTAATGCTTTCATACCCCACTGGCTTTTCTGCCTGGATCAAAGTCTGCAAAAAGACTTCCAAAGAGGGGGGAGTCCACTCCTAATTGAGCCAACCATTTAACTTTTTGATGTACTTTGAAAAGAATTCACATCAAGGAATTTAAATACTGTTGCACCTGGGAGGTTTTTAAGCTTTACAAAATAAGGGAGGGTGTTTTGTGCTTCAAAAACCGAACAGTACTTCCAGACGACAATAGATACATGCAAAAAACCACTTTGCAAAGAAGGGGAGCGAAATTGCTAGCCAATGAAGACATCATTTTTCTGGTATGTCAGAGGGGAGAAGGATTGCAATGTGATGAAGAGGAGGGATTCTTACCTCTCCAATCTGTCATGGTGTGGTGCAGTCAACACAACAATGAAATGTGAAGAGCACGCAGGGAAGACGGGAACAGGCACCGAAACACACAACAGGGAACAAAATCCACAATGGGAGGGGAGATGAGACGGGAAATGGAGGAGGAGGAGGAGGAAAAACAACAACTCAGAGTTAATATATGAGCAAAAACCGGAACGTGGGGGGGGGGGGGAAATAAAAATGTATTGTTTTATTCAATATATTAAACAGATGAAACACAGAACAAAACCTAGGCTAGGGTACCATAGATTAACAGTGGTTAAAGTTTTACCAACTAACTTCCGAATAGCATGCAAGACAATTGCATGGGGTGGGGGAGAGTCTGAAATGAGGTGATAAGAACAATCTGTATGATTCCTGGCTTAAGCTCAAAATCACATGACACAGAAAAGGAAATTAGCAACAGCAAAGGGATTTGTGCCTAACAAAAATCCTTTGCCAAACTTAAATGTAGTTTCCCCTTGCACTGATCTCATCCCCACCCACCCCTGCTCTGATCGGGTGAGAAAACGGGTTCACCCCCCTAAGCAAAGGAACTCACTGCCTCCTATGTCATGGGCCAACCCAGCCCCTGCCCAGCAGTTATTCGCTTCAGCAAAGGACCTAAAGAAAAATTTTGTTCCAGGCTATTAGCGGAGTTGGGGGAGGGGGAGGGTTGTTGGGGATCCTGGAACAGGAGGAAGAAGTTGTCATTCTGTGATCTAGTTGAGATTCCTGCATTGCAGGGGGTTGGACTAGATGACTATCAGAGTTCCTTCCAATTCTATGATTCAACAACCCCTGCCAGTCAGTGTAGACAATACTGAGCTGGCTTGACTAAGGCAGCTTCTTATGTTGTGTTGAGGAGTTGGTAAGTCTAATGCATTTGTGGGGACTGTGATCTTTCAAAAAGGTGAGGGGGTGGCGGCTAAGTATATCCCCCTCCTCTTCTACAGCGAGGGCAGATTGCAAACAATCTCCACCTAAGCCCCCCATATGATACCCACAGATTGCACTGAATCATTGAAGGATGGAGCCAGGGAATCACAAACCTGGGTTGACTGTGAGACGGCCTCGTCCATCGCCAGAGCCCGTTGGCGGACATCCTCCTTGATGCGGGAGTACATGGCTTCTGCCGTCAAGTATTTCTCCTTTACCATCTCTCCTTCTTCTGGGTTCAGCTCACTCAGCTGTGGCCCGATTTTCAGCAGCTTATCAATATGGGGTTTGTGTTCTGCAATCAACTCTCTCAGTTGCTGCAAAGCGAAGAATTGCAATGAGACTCAAAGATGATACCTCCTGCTTTATGCATTTCACTACACTGTGATCCCAGGTTCACAAATCAAACAAAAGAGCAGATTCTGCAATCAAACCAGCTGTGTTTATTGGCTCCAAAAAGCTAAAGAATTTGTGTTTGCTCAGCATCGTGTTATAAGATGCAGAGACCATATTAACCTCGAGCCGTAATGCTCAAAGCCAGCCTGGTGCCCTCCAGAGGTGTTGGACTACAATTCTCATCTCCTGCAGCCAGCAGACTGTGCTAGCTGGCATTGGTGGGAATTGTACTTCAAAATATACTGAATATATACTAAAATAAAGTGTGGAAAGACTGGGTGGAATTCAAGGTCGCGCTAATGCAATCATTCCGTCAGAGCACGCATTTCTGCTAGGCAGATGGAGCTATCTCCCCTCCCCCACCCCCAGGGCTGCTCTGGGTTTCTCCCAAAAACTCCAGAGTGGAATTGGGAGAGGCATAGGGTGCAGAGAGGAGTCTCACTGTGCTAGTGGGAGTCCTTGTGCTGGCTTCTGCTACTGCACTAGGTTAGCTGAATCCGTCCCAGAGTGAATTCATAATCTGCATTGCAGAGATCTTTTATCACTACATGATTCAATAACTACTTCTACCGTTTTCAGCAATAAGATGCTGCCTTGGGTGATCCAAAGGGGACCCAAAAAGAGTTGCCAGGGCAAATTTAACTGTCTTTCCAAAATTCCAACAGGGTTTTGGGATACAAAACCCTCACCCTCCTACCCAACCAATCACTAACTCCAGTCTTTCCCCTGCCTCCATTCCCTAACCCACTTGCTTCTCTAGTTGACGGCTGCCCAGTTTCCACATGTTCTGCTCACCAACCTCCCTCAACTTGCAAATGTCCGCTTGCAAACAACTTCCATCCCTCAGGAAGGGCCCCTGGTAAAGCTCAGCAACTTTGGGGCTTGCATTATTGCCCGAACACAGAGGGACTTTTGCTTGCTTCTCACAATCAGAGTTCTAAAGGTCTATAGTTTTTTAAGCTACACAGATTCATACCATGGGCGTCTGCAAAACTTTTTTTTGAGGGGAAAGTCAACGCAAAGTGGGGAGCAGGCTATTTCCCCCCACCACAAGCACAAAAGAGAAAACCAAAGCCTGCAAATTTAGCCTCATATCTCAGGTTATACAGGTGTGAGAAACTTAAGTTTTACAAAACTGAAAGCTGGTGGTCTGGGCCTTCATGCTTCTCTCTCATGCCCCCACCCCCTTCTTACCCTCACGTCTTCCTGCTGCTGCTTGAGGTGCTCGTGGTCAATGGCCAGAGGGGGCAACTGCCCAATCAACACCTGCGTCTCTTCCAGCCAAGGGTTGAGCTCTTCGTAGGTCTCCCAGAACTGGTTGACTAAGACCTGGGCGCGCTCCAAGCGGGCGTAGCGCTCTGAATTGAGGTGGCTGATGTCATCGTACTGCTTCAGAAGACACTCCGTCTTCTCCTGCAGGAAGAGTAAGATGTGAAGCTCAGGGAAGAGGTGCAAGGATTAAGAGGCCTAAGAGATGTCGGGTGACGGTTTTCATGACCCAGGTCAGCAGGTCTGCTCCATTCTGTATTCATTTTCTGATATGACTGGATTATGTACCAGCCTGTTTTCCTAAATAAATCTCCCCACGCTGCCTCTTGGGCCATTCACACAGCTCTTGCCACTAGCCAACAGGCACACATCACTTGGTACTCTGTATTTTGGATAAAATATACTTTAAGAGGAGGGGAAATGGTCTATCTGAGTCAAAGAACAAAAGCAGATGCATGGAGCGGATACCAACTGGATTCTTTTTATTTATTAGTTTTATACCCCACTTTTCCTTCAAGGAGCTCAAAGGGGTGTATATGGCTCTCTGCCTCTAATTTATCCTCACAACAATCCTGTGAGGTAGGTTAGGCTGAAAGATGATGACGGGCCTCAGGTCATCCAGTGAGCTTCTTGGCTCAAATTTGATCCCTGGTCTCCTAGGTCCTAGTCCAATATTCTAACCACTACACCAAATCGCCTTTTGCTTTGCGCTAACTAGACATTTCTACCTACTGGCTATAAATGCATGATGCAATTTCCAGTAGCTAAGTACTAGCAAACAAAAAACAAAAAAACTTGGCTAGCCAGGGGCAGGACCACTGAAAACATGCACCAGTACAACAAGGCTGGCCCCTGGCTGAGTGTTGCCCTCTGCAGCTTTCTTGTCTCTGACTAGAGCAGCCTTAGCCAACCCAGTGCCTTTTGGATGTTTTGACCTACAACTTCCACCAGCCCCAGCCAGCACTGGGGGCTGCTGGGAGTTGTAGTGCAAAAGCAACTGGAGGTCAGCAAGTTGGTGCATGCAGGACAAGAGGTTTACCTGCAATGTGGCTTTCTGTTCTTCCCCACAGGTTCCAAAGATCTCATTCTGCTGGCTGAGCAGCTCGTCCACAGAATCTTTGTGTCGGATGATGTCAATAGAGAAAGCCTGAAAGGTTGAACAAGCACAAAGCAATTTTCTTTAAAAAGAAGTGGGTGATGACAGACGGCGCAAGCACCCTGCATCCATCTTGCAATGTCATTCTTGGCCTGACTGAAGCCATCGTGCCTACACTTATCAGAGCCATAGGGTTCAAGTCTGCCTAACTCTAACCATCTAGTATTATTCAAATCAGCCTTTGCCAACCAGGTGCTCCCACCCAAATGCCTTTAGGGTACAGCTCACATCATCCCTAACCTTTGGCTATGCTGGCTGGTGGGTGTTGTAGTCCAAAACATCTGGAAGGGACCAGGGTGGGGGAGGCCAATTTAAATTTCTATCCCACCCATCCATATAGTGGTACCCAAGACAATTAACAACAAATAAGATAAAATACAACTTGAAGAACAAAGCTGTAAAATAAAAAAACTGCAAAAAGCCCACCCCCGACTGGTAAAAAACAGATCAAGGAAATGGCCCGTTAAAAATATGAGAACAGAATTGGATGCAATATTGCCCTGATACAGTCTGTTCTGCTAAGCTGGAGTCCAGATGCCCCCACTTCGCCCCAAAAAAATTCTATTTCAACTCCCTTGCCCACAACACCTCATCCAATCTGCCCAATCTGAACAGCAACTCAGATTTTATTCAGAACCACCCAAGCCCGCTGATCCCCCCCTCCCCCTTGTCCTTCTTATCCCTGTTGAGATCAAAACCCAAACACTGAATTGGTTCCAGAAAAAGCCAGTCATTCTTTAGACCAATTGAAATCAGCAGACTATGTAAGACAGTCATTACTAATCTGCTGTGGTGATTTCAATGGGCAGGAAGCATGGCTAAGTCTGGACCTAACCCATGGTTTCATCCATGATGCCTTTAGACCACCACACAACTCCCAATGCCTCAAGAAATCTCAAGAGCTCCAGCTGATGCTGATGCTTCCATGTTATTCTTCCCTGGAAGCACCCAGCCTCTCTGCTGGCTTCCCAGCACTCAGGGCTATCATCTACTCTTCTGCAATGCCATGGTTAAAAGTACCACTTTGTCCTCCAGCTCACTCCATCCATTCAACCCAGAGTCCCGCACCTTTTGGACCTGAAGCTGGGCTGTAGTCTGGTCTTGCTCCAGGCGAATTGGGCCAAGCGCCATCAGCTTCCGTTTCGTCTCAGCAACCCAGGCAAGCTCTGAATCAGCTGCCTGCTCATACTGTCCGGGGGAAAGAGAGGAGAATTTAGAGCCGGCAAGACACAAACCGGAAGAAGCCTGGCATCTGCCCTTGCATGTGGGGCAACTATGAGGCTGCATGAGCATTAAATGAAGAGTAAGGTGGGGGAAAGGAAGTTAGGATAGATTTTGGCTAAAGCAGTACATTCGGACCAAGCTGCAGTTTCCTCTTAGCCACAACATTGCTTTCTGACATATCCACAAGCCCCAATGCTGTTCTCCAGATGCTGCTGGGACTCACCGACTCTCCTTAGTAAGGTCAATGACAGGGGTGATGAGTCCATCATCAGCACCCAAATGGCCACGTGAGAGAAAGCAGCTTCTGAGCAGTGTGTGAAAATAATTTTAAGTTCATAAGTGCTGAGATATCAAAGTTTTAAAACTACTAGCCCTGTGCAAAGATGGAAAATTCTTAGGAATCAACATTAGTGTTTCAGGCACTTGACTCATCAAGAGATGAGATTTATGGAGTTAATTCCGTATCTGAAATGAATGAATGTGTGTGAGAAAGTTGAGCTGAAGCTTGTGGTTTTTTGGTTCACTATTCTCGAGTGAAAACTCTGTTTTCATCCAATTCTCCATCAATGACTCACTCATTACCCTTGAAACTGACCTTGGCCTCGCTAGTGTTACTCTGTCCGCGAAGCAGAAGACAGCCCAGAAAAAGGACCACCCAAGACAGGCTAGAAAAATAAACTGATTTTACAAATGTTTGATTCCCTGATAATATGCTCCATAAAGAAACATTATGTTTTGTGAGTTGATGTGCATCCTGTGGGTGAGATCACATGCTTTACTGACTGGCTGTACACATATCTTTAGTTCTTGTTTTGTGTTTGTGGCACATTGTTCCAGTCCCTATTACAGCTTATTGATAGCAGAGTCTCCTGTCATCTGTGTGGAGGAGCAGGACCTATTTTCTTTTTAATTTAGAAGCCTGGCCACTCCCTGCCTTCTCTGCACCAAGCCTTTTTCCATAGAAAGTCTTTATGAGGGAAGAAACAAGGGCCACTAAAATCAAACTCTCAAACTCTACCTGCTGGGACCTCTGTATAGCAGCATCTATTTCTTCCACCCTTTGCTTGATGGTGTCACTGATCATCTTGTAGCGCTCATTAGTATCCGAAACCAACTTATCCAGCCCTTCGCGGGCACGCCAGGGCACCAGCTCCAGGAGGGCACGGCTGACTTCGTTCACAGTATCCAGGATAAGCCTGTGTTCCATCACCTCCTTCTTCAGTTCCTGGAAAAGAAAAGGAAAAAAGGTCCAGCTGTCTGTGGTTGTGAATCCACTTGCCCTTTGGGTTGTGCAAGAAGGGTATTTTTTCATGATCAAAGACCGGCACAGGGCCCCCTGATGTTGGAAATCCAGGCCTCCATTTGTTGAAATGGACAGAGGTATTTCATTTGTAGTGGAAGGAAAGAGGAAAGAACATTTCCCATCCCAGCAGAAGTGGGCAAGGCATCTTCCTGGCTGCGGCTCACAGGCCAGTGTATGATAACAACCACTTTTACATGCAGGTGCTTTAAACTAAAAAGCAGACATAGCTGTGTCAGTCCATTAAAAAACCCTCCAAAGTCTGCAAATGCCTTTATTAGGACCAATCTAAAAGCTTCTAAGCTCTCCATAACTCTTCAGAATATCACACAAAGCTGGGAGTATGGACATTAAACAAAACAAAACAAAAACAAAACCCCAGGGAAATACAGTAGAGCAATTAGCAAGCCATGAAGTCAGCACTTGTAGACACATTCCAAGAGGAGGATTGCAGACTGAGAAGGTTCCCTCTCTGATGCTACAAACAACAGGTTACACAGTGAGGCTCATTTGGTAAAGTAACAATGGCTTCTTGCCTGCTGAGAAGTCCTAGGGAACTTACAAGCTGGTCACATTTTTGTGAGTTTTTGGTCTGTTAGTTACTAACTACTTAGCACACTCCCTGTTACTACCAAAGCCCACTCTCCTTTGAAAACACTCTGCCTGAGTGTGGAATAGCTCCTGACCTTTTGCCTCTGCTGGAACTGAGGGATCTGCTCCCCGACAGGAGAGTGCCCTCCACCCGACGTCAGCTCCTCTTCCACCAGACCCATCCAGTCGGTCAGCTCCTCATGCGTGGACTGGAACTTGGTGGCCAGCTGGCGGGCCTGCTCCAGAGTGCGGAGGGCCTTTGAGCTGGCTGTGGTGATATCCGAGTAGCGGGTCTTGATGCCGTCCAGCTTCTCCTGGATGAGCAGCACCTCTTCCCCTGCAGGGAGCCACCAAGTGTTTAGCTGCAGCAAGCCCTAGTCATTTGGTTTAGAGACTTCTTTTGCTTTGCCTCTTTATCTGCAGGCTTAGAAACTACTTCTCAAACAAAAGCTACCGAAGTAGAATAAAATAAGATTAACTCCCCACATGTTATAGACTCAATAAGCTAAAAACAATAAAACAATTTCTATACTTAATGTTCTAGAAAATGACAAGCCTTCTTAAGCAAAAAGCAGCAAATACTTGGGATTTAAAGCCCCTGCTTTCAACCCCACTCCTGTTTGCCTGAAGCAACCCTTTATAAGAAAATAAGAAATGAAGTGGGTGAATCTTTTTGGGGGGGAAAGTTGTACAGTGGTGCCCCGCAAGACGAATGCCTCGCAAGACGGAAAACCCGCTAGACGAAAGGGTTTTCCGTTTGCGATGCGCTTCGCAAGACGAAGTTCCCTATGGGCTTGCTTTGCAAGACGAAAACGTCTTGCGAGTCTCGCCATTTCCCCCCCACTCCCCCCCCTTTTCAAAGCGGCTAAGCTGTTAATAGCCTTTTAACAGCTTAGCCGCTAAGCCCGCTAAGCCGCTAATAGCGCTAAATCGCTAATAGCGCTAATCCGCTTAGCCGGCAATGGGGTTGCTTCGCAAGACGAAAAAACCGCTAGAAGAAAAGAATCGCGGAACGGATTCTTTTCGTCTTGCGAGGCACCACTGTATTATGTTCTGCAGCCATTGGCACAGAGGAGTCAATGAAGAATGACAGGAAGGATTGTGGGGAGCGCAACAGGTTGGTTAGCCTTACCTGTGGTTTGCTTCAGAAGGGCCTGCCCGTTCTTAATGGCCTGGTCTACATTCTTCTTGCGGTTCACAATCTCATCATTCAAGGCCTAGGCAGGTGGGGAAAAAACCTTGTGTCAAAGGCAAGTTCCCCTGGAGAGGCTCCTCTTTGACCAAAACAAGTTTCCCCCACTGGGGCTCCAACAACACCAGCACATTGACAGAGTAAAGGCGGCACCCAAGAGACACCTGTGGCTCCCTTCCACACAGGAAGCCTCTGGGAGGGGACACAGAAGCAGCCTGAAGCCTAAGGAAGGCAGGGCATTGCTGATGCTCACTACTTCTACCAAACAGAAGAGGAGGGAGAGTCCTAGGCAGACCACCATTGCATCAAGCTAGGAGGAATACTTACACCAGCCTTTCCTAACCAAGTCCAAATGTTCTGGACTACAAACCCCATCAACCCCAGGATCATGGGGCTGATAGGAGCTGTAGTTGAAAACCTATGGGGAGCGCCTTTGGGAAGGGCTGCTTTAAGCAGAGGGTGGCAGCCTTCTAAAAGGCTTAACTGTGACATCATTCTCTCTCTTTTTTTCCCTTTGGCACAGAAATAACACTGGTTTGTGTGGTGGCTGTATGGGGCAAGGGTGGGGCTGGTGTTCTAGGGAGATATTAATGGCCCAGATCAAAATCAAAAGACTCAGAAACAAAGGAAAAGATAAGAAGAATAAGAATACATCATGGAAGATGGGGAAAATATAAAATAATAATAATAATAATAATAATAATAATAATAATAATAATAATAATACATCATGAAAGATGGGAAAAGGAGTCAGTACCAGCTGGTCGGCATGCTGCCTCTGCAGGATGTCCCGCTTGTAATCCTTGACGGCCACTGAGCTGAGCTTGTCCTCAACCTCAGCCAGCCAGTTGAGCACCTCCACCTCGTCCTCCCCAAAGAGCCGGGCGTTGGACAAGGCCTGGTCAAGAAGGGCAGCCTTCCGGCCACACCGGTCGCAAACCTCTGCATACCGGGACTCAAGCAGGTCAAGCTTCTCAGCCAGCGAGGCCTGCTCAGCCTGACAGCTCAAGGAGGCCAGGGACTGTCCAGTGTTGACCGCCAGAGCCACAGCTGAGCCATGACTCTCTATCTCCTCCTCGAGGGCCTGGAGATCCGTGAGATGGTTTAAGAGAAGGGGGAACACAAAACAAGCAGACAGAAACTTATGACTGAAAATGGAATAAACGGGAAACAAATCTAAAACAAAACTGAGAAATGAGCGTGTCTGGTGAACATGCAAACTCAAAGTAAAAATATCCACCCACGAGGGCAATAAAATATATGAAATAAATTGTTTAAATAAAGAAAAGTGAGAGATGGGAGTTTTGCTTCATTCTTCTCCGGAGGCCAGGTAATCTCATGGACAGGGGTTATAGCTGCGGCTGCTATTTTCATAGCTTAAAGAGGAAAAGTTACTGAATTTGGGAAAAGGTGTGTGTGGTGGGGTGTATCTCTCACACAATTCCCTTCTAATGAGCCAGGATTCTTCCTACCCAGAGACTCCTGATTGACACCAACAATGATTCCTTCTTGCATTTGGCTGAGCTGACGTGATATCACTCAAGTGTTCAAACACTCTAAGGCTGCAGTCCTATACACAATTGCCTGGGAGTAGGTCCCACTAAACCCAATAGAACATATTCCAAGCAGACCCATCTAGGATTGCACCAAGTGCAGGATTCTAGGATTTAGTGATATGGGCAATATGGTAGGAACTACTAAAGTTAAAAACCTAAGAACAACCCTGCTGCTGGATTAGTCCAACAGACTAGTATCCTGCTCTTATACTGGCCAAATGAATGCCTGTAGGAAGTCTGCAAGCAGGACTCAAGTGTATTGGCATTCTACCTGTCTCTGATTCCCACACCTGCTATTCAGAGGTATACTGTGTCTGACAGCGAAAGCAGAACGTAAGTCATCATGGGTAGTAGTCACCGGCAGTCTTCTCCTGCATTTTGCTTCGATACAAACCATGAGAATCTTCATCCTGAATTCCAACCAACTGAGCTTGGCTTAAGGATTGTTCCGATATGACATGCATGTTTCCAACCTCCCCCCCCCCCCAATCTTATTCAGGTACCCAGGTTCCACAGCAGCAGCTATACTTACTGAAGTGCCTACCACACAGTGCTCCCCCATCACCCCCACATTTCACAATTCCTTGGCAACCCTTCGCCCACCTTATGCCGGCTTATCTGCTGCTGGATCTTGGCCGTCTGAGTCCCAATGGGCTCAGAGTTGGCCAGTTTCTTCTCAGTCACCGACAGCCAGTCAGAGATGGGCTCTGATGTCTCGTGGAACTGCTTGGCCAAAACCAGGATCTCCTCCAGCTGGTTTTGCCTGTGGCGAGAAAAAAACAAATCCATCAGGAACAATTTTTTTTTTGGGGGGGGGGCGGCGAGGAAGAAGATGAGGCTACTTTGCCATTCCTGCAATAACAAAGAATGAAATGAGCACCCAGAGTATTTATCCTGAGAAAGTTGAGCAGATAACCAGGTTCAGTTTTTGCACCAGGGATTCTGCTAGAAAGCATTTTAAAAGACTTCCAGGACTGGCTGGAACAGCCTTCGCTAAGGTGATGCCCTCCAGATGTTTTGGACTACTACTCCCATCAGCCCAAGCCAACATCTGGAGGGCATCATCTTGGCAAAGGATAGGCAAGAGCCTCCAGGGTCATTAACTCCATTCCCCTTTTTTTAAAGACAGGATTAATGTATCAAGAGCCTGTCTCATCAACCTTTTGGAGTTTGAGAGTGCCAATAAGATTGCTGAAACATGTAGTCTGGCAGACACTGCATAGCTTCCTGAAAGTTTTTAACAAGGTCCCTCTCCCCAAACACTTCTGAATAAACTCAGCAGTCACAGGGTGAAAGGACAGATCCTCTTAAGGATCAGCAGTTGGTTAAAGAACAGGAAACAGAGTGTGGGAATAAACAGACAGTTCTCACAATGGAAGGAAGGAAGCACGCAGTAAAGTTCCTGAAGGATCTGTGCATTGGAGCTGATGGTGCCCCTGAACTTGTTCAGGAATGCTCTGGAGACAGGAGTGAGAAGGGAGGTGACAAAGTTTGTGGATGACACCAAAGTATTCAGTATGATGAACAACCAAGTGGGCTGTGAAGAGCTCCAAAAGGATGTCTCCAAAACAGGGCAGGGGGTAACAAAATAATATATGAATAAAGTGATAGATGCATGAAGCAAAGCAAAGCAAAGCAACAACAAAAAACAAACAACGCCCAAAACCTTAATGATATATACACTGATGGGGCCTAAAGAGGTGATGATTGACCAAAAAGGGAATTGTGGGTTCAGTGAAAATATTGGTAATTTTTGTAGCCCCATGCAAAAGATCTGATGATCTGAAATCTCATGTTTAGACATGGTGGGGCTAAGGAGGAGTGGGGTTCCCCCTTCTCCATGTGAATGAAACCTGTCTAGGAAATGTGGGAAAACCAAGGGGGGGGGGGGAGACATACAGCTTGAAGAAATTGCTGATATAGGCCATTTTCACAGATGTTGCACTTGACTCTCTGTGGAGTTGCTGGAATGCAACTGCCAGGTTTAAAAAAATATTAATGATAACCCTTTCCCTGGATTTTACACTTCCATCTAATTCCAGAGCTGTGCAGAAAAGCTTCTCTCTCGCACACACACAGCCCCCTCCCCAAAGCAAAGCAGAAACTTCAAGGGACAGAGGGAGGGAGGGAACCTGCAGCTCTCTATACCCAGAACATGGTTCCTTAGCCCCCCCCCTTTTTTTGTCTGTGGGTTGCTTCACATATGTGGGAAAGCTGTATGCATGCAGTCATGTGTAATGATGAGCCCACAGGTGTGCCAATATAAATTGGGTTTGGAAGAAACACTCCATCCCAACCCCAAGTACTTGAAAGAAGGAGGGTGAGTTAGCAGCTTGGGGGTAAGCTAAAGGGCAGCAGAGAGTAACACAGAGCTGATGCACAGGTCAAAATCCACTAACATAAAGTTCTCCTGCCTCCTCTGAAATGAACCACAGCTGTTATCTGTTCTTGCGCAGCTACCATTCATTGAAAGGTGACCCTCCCCTTTTTCTTACATCTGCAAGGGAGTTCTTGAGGATAACCCTCCACAGACATTAAAACATCCTGGACTGGCCCTGGATGGCCAAAGGTTATCTGCTACCACTGCTGGTTTAATTGGTATCTGAATTCTGTATTTTTGTTTTATGCTGATTTAATCTTATAGTTTGATTTTGGTTTATACTGCACATATTTCTATCTTGGCACCTTCGAGTGAAGGGCAGGTGATAAATATTTTAAAGAAGAAAGAAATACTGTGGCACAGAAGCGTGTTCCACACGTGCTGCTCATGGTGCTCTGGGACTCACAGGATCAACAGGTTGTGGTTTTTTTTGTGAGTTTTACAAGCAAGAGACTCTCCTGCAAGTAGTGCATCCCATCCTGCGGACACAGTTTGTATTCTTCAGTCCTGCTAACCACACTCAGTTGCAATGTCCTAGCCATATGGCGCAGAAGTTCAGAGTGATTTTATTCAGAGCACAGGCATGAGACGGCATCTTTAACAGCTTGTTTTGCAAAGTTATTGTGTGCAATGCACAGGCAGTCACAGTTCATAAAATAACTCATGTTATGAAACAGCAGGGTTACCAGAGCAAAGGGCCACAGCTCAATGGCAGAGTATCTGCTGTGCATGCAGAAGCCCCCAGGGGTCCAGCCCCCAGCAGCATCTCCAGGCAGGGCTGGGAAAGGCTCCCTGCCTGAAACCCTGGAGAGCTGCTGCCAATCAGAGTAGCCTGTACTGAGCTAGATGGACCAATGGTCCAACTCAGTATAAGGCAGCCTACCAAAAGAACATCAAAGCATACTTTGCTGGGAGAGGAGAGCGCAAAGCAAAGGTCACTTTCTCTCGCTTCAGTGCTAAATTACAACAGACAAGCTTGCATCCTACAGGCCTTGTAGCTTACCTGGCTGTAGCTTTGCTGAGAAGTCCTGCCCAGTGGCTTCCAAGGCTCTCCAGTTGGGCAACTATCTTCTCCCTGTCTGCTGGTTCAGCAGACTGAGCTATTCTCCCACCCTCTGCTTGGATCATCTCGACAGTAGCTTTCCGGTCATCCAGGAGACGCTGGAGCAGCTTTGGAATAAAGTATTAGAAAGTGATAATTATTCTGCTAAGGATGGAATTGCCCTTCTGCTTTCAGTAAGGCCAACAGTCCCCAGGGCTCTCCCTCTGCTAAACTCACATTTCCCTCCCACCGCTTTTAACTGTGCCCTCTTTCTCCCCTTTCACTCACCACCATCAACTTCAAGTTCCCAGACCTCACCCAACAAAGGTTGCCTTTTATGCCATTCCTAGTGGGGGCTGTCTCCACACTAAAGGTTGGGTGGCTGCCCCCTATATTGTCCCCTCTCTGTTCTGCAAAGCTCACCAACTACCAGCCTCTTTCCTTCCTTTTCCTGCTTATTTGACATGGCACAGGTGGTAGATAGAAGCCGTCTGCCAAAAGAAAAGCAAGTGAAACCTTTCCTGTCAGCTGGGGCTGCTGGTGGAGCTGAGTGCCCAGAGCAGAGAGAGGCCATGGAGGGTCCTGCCAGCCAGCCGTGCTCTGTGAGTTCAAGGTCCCCTGGCCCCCAACTCCTCACCTTTTGCTCCTGAATCTGAGCCTTCACTACTTTATATTCAGCAGATGGCGGCTTCTGGTTGGAGATGAGCTCCTCCGTGTCGGCCAACCAGCTGAGCAAAGGCTCCAAGGCATCCTGAAACTTCCCACAATGCAACAGGGCTTCCTGCAGCTGTGCAATCCTCTGCGCCACCTACATTTTGCCAGAACATAACAGTCACACATATATATTGCTACAGAAGCATTTACTGGTCAACCATTTGGAAAATGCTTCTCAGATTCGCTTCATTTTCACAGTCACCCTGCAAGGTAGAACATTACTTCTCTTGAGTTCTTTTTTTTATAAAAAAGTGACTAATAACATTTATGTAAAAATCGATTTCCCAATAATTGGTCACTCTCTAGGATGACCAAGGAACAGAGTCCAGAATGAATCTATAGAGAGAGAAGCAAACACAACTCACAATGGTGGACAGATCCACCGGGAGACACAATTATCTCCCACCCCAGCCACTTCCCTAAGTGTGCCCCTTTTACCTTCTTTTATACACAGGAATAGAAAAGTACTTGAAGACACGTGTGTGTGTGTGTGTGTGTGTGTGTGTTTGGAAAGGCCCACATCCATTCTCCATGCCTAGCACTAGGTGGCCTGGACTTCACTGACAATGATCTTCACTCTGCTCATGGGCAGGCACCCTCCTCCTGCATCCTAACAGCTCCCATGCAATATAAATAGTTGAAGTGCATTTAAATCCCACCTTTCTTCCATCGTGGAACCCAAAGTGGCATACCTGGTTTTCCCAAGGTGTCTCCCATCCAGGCATCAACCATGTTCAGGTCTGGTTAGTTCTGCAAGGTGGTCACCTTGTGTGCCTGCAGGCTGTATCCCACCACCCCTCCCAGCAGAAGGACGTTGTTAGTAATGCCGAGGAGCCACCAAGTGCAGCTCACCTTCTTGTTGAGGGTGTTCCAGCGGGTGTTGATGTCCTCCATGTCATGTTCCAAGCCCTGGACGTCACAATTCTTTCCCGCACTCTGGATGAGTCCCTGTCCGAGCCCATTGACTTGCTGCAGTTTTGCCTGAAGTGGGTCAACTTGCTCCTTCTGGAACGTCTGAGGAAACATGGAAGCGGGGGAGGGGGGGAGAGAGACAAAGGATGTCAGCCTCCATCACAAATCATCAGTTTCCTTACTTAGCCATTTTATTTATCAGGCCGGGAACTCAGGGCAGCATACTGTACATGGTTAGCCCCACTCCAATTTTATCCTCACAACAAACTTGTGAGATATAGATGATGCTTTAGTGGAGAGCTGTAACCGCAAACTGACAGGCTCCCTCTAGGGGACACAATTTCTATTTGTATCCATTTTTTTAAGAAAGTATCAAACAAAGAAAGTTACTTTCGATTTTAAGCCCCTTTCAATTTCAAATGCTTTGTTTCTTTAAAGAGCAAAAATGCAGAAGGTAGCGTTGAAGTTAGTTTGTTTCTCTTTATTTTTTTTCTAGCTGTCAAAATACTCCACTTTCAATCAATGGACGTCTCAAACAGTTTCTGTCCCAACACCCCGTCCCCAGGTTTGGGACGGTGGAAACTTATATTCCTGCCTTGTACCCCCAAGACTTTTTGACAACAATTCCCATCATTCCTGAATATTGGCAGTGCTGGCTGAGCTGATACGAGTTGCAGTCCAAAATATCTGGAGCACACCCAGTTGATGAAGGCTGCCTTAGGGCAATCCCTGGAGGTTACTGGCTAACCATTTCATTCTGTCTCCAGCTGTGGCTGAGAGCATCTCCTACATATGAATGCCAGACTTCATTTACAGATCACACCAACCAATGAATGAAGCTTGCAGACATAGCAAGTTAATGAGAATGGACTAGCTTACTAATTGGCTATCAGTATCTTGAGCTGAGGATATAAAGGTATTTGAGGAGGAATCTGGAGTTTTGTTTCACTTCTGGAAAAAGGTTTTAAACACAAGCAAAAAGAAAGAAAATACTGTGTGCAGCTGAGCTATAAAGGGTATCTCTGTAAAAACCAGCCAGCCAACCTGATAGACAAAAAGAGTGTTAGCTCTGTTACATTTAGAGCTGGGAGGAAAAGTCATGGCAACAAATGAGGCTGTACTGAAACACAACATGTGCTCCTAGAAGGCAAAGTGGCCAGCATCTACATCTCTCTCCACCACCACCTCCTGCACCAGAAAAGCCAGATTAGCTACACACCTACACTCCTCTGTAAGCTTGACAGGCATAATTCACTCTCTCTTGGAGAAAAACTTATCCACTTCCCTCTCTCAACACTGCTGGAGAGAGCACCACATTCCATAGCATGTTCACACCAGCTGCACAACTGCTTCCTATACACTGCCTTCCACATGCACAAGGTATCATAAACATACTGAAAGTTTGCTGCATTATCACTCAAAAAGACAAAAGAAAGATGGGTGCAATTGCTCAATCTCCAAGATCTTCCCACGACCTTGTGAGAAAAAAAAGCACCATAAGGCAAAGCAAGGTTTAGAAATAAAGGGAGGGAAGGATGTGAGAGATAAAATCAGGAGAAGGCTGATCCTATCAGGGAGCCCTGGATCTTCTGAAAAGTACGTGATGACAGACAAGACTCTGACAAAGAGCTGCCATTTCTCCTTCCCAGGAAAGGGAGGCTCCTGTGAAGGGGAAATGGTAGCAGAGGAGGAATTAAGAAAAGGGGGAAGGCAGGTAGCTCCTTCACTTGGGAACACTACAGCAGAAGAGGCCATTTAGCCATGTGGGCACATGAAACGCCAAACCTCTGCAACTCCCAGGAATACAGATGATCACAGGTAGGGAAGAATCCAATGGCTGGAATCAAGAGAGATTCATATGTCCACAAATTCCTACACAAAAGATGCTTCCATGTTGGAACTTGCACTGCCTATTCAAGGCTCAGGAAGGCAATCTCATCCAAACTGATCACTGTCTAGCTAAAGCATCCCTGGAAAGAGACCCTTAGCCCACTAAGGACCAGTTTAGATATGTTTTGGACTGCCCGGTTCTCAGCTTGTTAACTCCCAGCTGCACATGTAAACTGATCTCAGTGATGACGACAAGCCCTGTGTGTTTCTGGGAGTTCTGATAATATACCATGATAGAGCGCACGGCATGTTACTCTTTCATGTCACTTGGTTCCCTCCCTGTGGAATGGGAAGAACAGTGGCCTGCTTCACGCAGAGCTGGGCAAACTCCAAGGAACCATCAACAGCAGCCACAGTGGCAGATGACATAGGACTGCTTGCCCTGGATGGTTGCTAAACAGCAGAGGCCCAAAGCCAAGCTGGCAGATGGAAATTAAGGAGGATATACTTTATGCTGCAACTTCCTTTTGTGGGGACAGAGCAAAGGATGAGTTTACTAAACCTGCATCCCAATCCCTTCTGCCTCACTTCCATGTCTGGTGCAAAATTTTCACTGTGATCTTCAAAGTTCTTTATAGAGGGCTGGATTTACTACTTTTTTATTTAATGAACACAAAGGAGTTATGTGAGTCAATAAACACCTGAAGGTTTGATGCTGTCCTGGAGAAACATCAACTGTCATTCCAGCGCCTCTTTCCCCCTCACCTGACCATATCATTCCTGCTTGATTGGTCTAGCACCTCATTCTCTTCCCAACTGCCTCCCGCTCCTCTTGCTGCCCCTTCTCTTCCAGAACTTCCTTTTAAAAAGCACACAGTCCCTTCTTCAGCTTACATTGATTCAACTTACGGGAAGGGCTGTACCTGCATGGAAGAGCACCTACCACAAGATGCAGGAATAGTCACCAACCTAGATGGCTTTAAAAAGATTAGACAAATTCACAGAGGAGAAGGCTATCAATGGCAATTAGCCACAATGGCTATGCTCTGCCTCCACTGCTGCATTCAGGTCCAGGCTTCCCATCTTGCTGGCCAGCCAGAGAACAGGATGCTGGATTAGTCAGTTCCTCTGGCCTATCAAGGCTCTTCTTATAATTAAGTGCTTTGCATGCAGAAGTTCCTAGATTCAATCCCCAGCATCTCCGGGCATACTGTATTTACAGGAGGAAAACAGGGCAGTTGCCCAGGGTGGCAAATCAAAGGCATTGCATTTAATCTGTTGGGAGCCGCCCAGAGTGGCTGGGAAACCCTGCTGGATGGGTAGGGTATAAATATATTATTATTATTATTATTATTATTATTATTATTACCACCTCCCCACTGCCCTGCAAGACAGCTGCGTGAGGAGCACCTGAAGTGGTCAGAGGCCACACTGAGAGTGACACTCAAAGGGTAGCTGCCCTTGAGCAAACTCCTCTCCTCAGAAGGAGGCGAGTAGAAGGGCAGAAGAGCCTCCCATTTCCCCATGCCCTTTGAGCCACACCAGCTGCATGCAGCCCCTGGACTGGTTCTTACTCTTTGCAAGAAGGCTGCCATCATGCACTGCAAGAGACAGTTCTGTGCACACCTTATTTCAGAGGCAGCAAACCTTTTCTGCTTGGGACAGAAGACAGAATAAATACATCACTGTATCCAGGTAGAGGTGGGAAAGAATCCCCAGAGACCTGCTGCCAGTCATGTAGATACTCCTGAGCTATATGGACCAATAGTCTGATTTAAGATTAGGCATCTTCCTACATCCTGGCAGTCCTCCTTTGGACCTCCATTTTAAAACAAAAAGTTGTCTTTAATGCTTCTTCTTATTGGGCCAACGTCTATTGGTGTATCACTGAGACCAGGTGCACGGAACCTTTGGCCCTCCAGATGTTGCCAAACTGCAACTCCCATCAGCTCCAGAAAGCATGGCTGAAGACCAAGGATGGTGGGAGTTGTAGTTCAGCAACAACTTGAGGTTCCACACATCTGGTCTAGGCAAGGAGTTTTGTGTTACTCAAAAGCTACAGACATTGGTTCAGTTATAACAGAGAGCTTTGTCTTGCTGGGATCCTGCCAAGATACGCCACCCAGAAGAGCCTCTTTCTCATGCTTCATTGGGAGAACCCCTTTTTTTATTATTAACAAGATTTATCAGGTGCCTTTCCAAAAGATCAAGTCAACACACAGCAATTCTGTAAATATCATTTTAAAATGCATGATTTGTTCAGGTGTAAGTGGTAGAATTCATCTGCTGTGGCATTTAAACACAATTACTTCCAACTACAGACTTTTGTTTTATAACAAAAAAATAATAATAGATGTGTGATTAAATCCCACAGGGCATTTAACTATGACCGAATGTATTAAGGTCCAGAGCTGAAAAAACACTCAAATTTCAAGCAGTGCATTACGCAACATGCCCCCCCCCCCAATTTCTTAGTACCTGGTTGCTGGGGTTTTTTTAAGCTGCTGAGTAATTGCTAGAACACAAAACTCCCAAGACCAAGTCTCTTATTCATCCAATAGCTCTGAATCACCACTATTTATCAGTCTGCCCTACCTCATAGGGGTGTCATGATAAATGTCAGCAGCAGCAGTGGGAGAAAGAAAAAGCACACTCATACTCATTCACAGCCTCCCCAGGTGCTCTGGACCCCCACTTCTGCCAACACAGACAATGGTGAGGGATGATGGGAGTTGTAGTCCAAAACACCTGGCAAGGTAGTTTTTGGTGATCTTTAAGGAGCCCTTTGCTCCCAGGGAGAAAGTGGCACATGAAAAGTAAATCAGCAGCAAAAACCACCAAACTGAAGCAACAAATTGCTCTGTTCATAAGAAAATGAGGAACAGCATCACATTTCTAAAGCTTTGCAGCCAGCTAAAGATTTAGCAGCCACTTCCAAAAAAAACTGTGCCCAAACTTCCCTATGGTTTACAGAGGGCCCTGAGCGAGACAGCTGCGATGCAAGGCAGAAAGGATCTAAAGCTTGGAAAAGTCAGGGGAAAATGTTTTCCTCCCTTGCAACGTTCAGCAACTTGTCTCCAGAAATGGGAACATGCCAGGATATTAAATGAAGATGCTGTCCAGAGCTATAGAGCCATTCTGCCATAAGAAGGATTGATGGCAACATAACAGCAAACGACTCACCCAGCCCTTCTGCTGGGACTGCTTATTTTATATTATATATTTTATAGATAGATATAAATGGAAAGGGCCCTCCTACATGCAACAGCAGCCAGACACACACACACACACACACACACCAGACCGATAAGCCAGGCATGCAAGCTCTCTGAAGGGACATGCCGCCACCTCTTCCTACACGGTCCGGCCATAACCTCAAATACAAAACTTATTTTTAAAACGAACACAGGAGAGGACTCCAAAGCATTTCGCTCTGTTCAAGCAAAATCCCCACCCCCACCCGCAATCAGGAACAGCTGCCATATTTGGGTGGGAATGATCCAGAAACCAGAGACAGGTTTAGTGGGGGAGGCTTAAAAACGCAAAACCCAGCCTTAACAACCGCCTCGGCAGAAAATACTTGGAAGCATAGCTTAGAGCTTCAAATACAGAATGCGGAGAGGATGCCAGAGCGCTGGCTGGCTAGCTCTCACTTGGACAAAGGCGCAAACCTTTCCCTGATTCAGAGAAGCAAAAGCAGCAGGAGGAGGAAAGACTGGAGGGCAAAAGAAAAGGGAGGGCAGACACTAACTGCATTGCAATAGGAGGGCCAGCATGTGGCCCCTTTCCTCACACCAGCCTTCCCCAACATGGCGCCTTCAGGACACACTGACCTACAACTCCCGTCAGCCCCAGTCAGCACAGCCATACTGTAGTTCAAAAAATCCTGACGGTGCTACACTGGGAAGGGCCATTTTTAGACAGTAAATATGTGAGGGGAGGGGAGGGGGGGGTCTACCTCTTCCCACTCTTCATCTTAAGACTCTTACCAGATGCAGAAATGGATGGCTTGACAAAAGTACCTTCTTCCCATCTAGACCAACGAAAAGTTTGGGTGAACTTAAAAGCTTCTGTACCATTTTGTGACATTTGGGTTCGCCCAATAGAGAAACTAAATGTGTGTGTGTTTGGGGTGGAGAATGCCAGTCAGTGTTCCTATTCACAGGAGTCAGTGTGGTGTAGTGGTTAGAGTGCTGGGAAATCAGGCTTCAAATCCCCACTCAGCCATGATGCTCACTGGGTGTGGTCTTGGGCCAGCCACTCACTCTCAGCCTAACCCACCTCACAGGGTTGTTGTGATTAAGAAATGGGGAGAAGCTTGTAGGCCATATTGAGCTTCCTGGAGAAAGGTGGGATATAAATGTAATGAATGAATTTGGAAGCAAGTCCTGCAGAATTACCTAGAAAATACACAGAATTCATCCGTTTGTTATTCTCTGCTTCCCTGCCCTCCTAATGATGCTACCAGGCTTTCATTTACAATATGCTTCTCTCAAGACCCATTTCTAGTATCCTGTTCCCATTCTTCACGGTAAACCTGCTGACCTCTTTCTCCTACCTAACAGCTGGTTTATATTTTATCCAAGTACAAATGCAACACACACACACTTGCAATAAATGTATCATGCAGACACACCAATCAGAAAGCCAGGAGAAGTCATGGCTTCTTGCCTAATGTACTTGCAGGTTCCCCCATCATCACACAGCTAAAGTGAGAATGGAGGATTAGATCAGGAAAACAAGAGATGGGTGAGTGAGTGGTGGCAGCTAAACACTCTCTCCCTAGTGCAGTTCCAACAATCCAGTTTGGGAGCTCACAGCTGCTTTGCACCATATTAAAAAGTGGGAGATCCTATCTCATATCTAGCAGCACAACAGTTTGGCAATGTGTGAAATGCCCCATAACCCCTCATAGCTTCTCTTCTCCCCTGTAGAACCAACCATGGCAACAGCTAAGAACACCTTCCATATACTCCCCTGGCTGTTTTGACCCTGGCGTGTTGAGCAAATATCTCCCACTCTGGGCACCATAGGACTGATAATGTTTTCTATCAAATAGCTCTCTCTCCTCAGATAGCTCTCTCTCCTCAGACTCAGCTGGACAGACTGTAATAAACCCAGAGTGATAATTCATGTCAGTTTGGCTTAGCTTGGCATCCCCTGCTCCCCCCCCCACTTTTCTTCCTAATTACAGGTCTGAACTGTACAGTCTTGGCTGTGGGTGCTGCATTTTTTCACTGAGAAAAACTCAGCCCTTTGCCCACAGTTGGAGACTGTTTTCCACATGTGAATTGAACACTACATCATAGCCCTTCTCAAGCCTCTGGCTACTTCTGCTTTTCTTGTTTTTGAAATGTGCAACTGTCTGAAGCGTGAGAAATTGCAACCAAGCCAAGTTCCTAGGCAGGGGGGTAGGGGGAAAAAACCAACGTCATGACAGTTTAAAAAGTACAAAAAACTAGCTTAGCTTGGTTGACAACTGTCAAAATCAGTATCCAAAAGAAAACAATGCCCTTTTATAGACGTTTGGTGCTACAAACAGACTTGGCACAAAAGCTTCTCTTTTCCAAACCCCTTCTTTACTTGGAGATTTAAAGAAAAAGTTTTCAGCAACTTCTTTTCTTCTCTATGGATTTGAAAGAGCCTTGACTAGGCAGTTGGTTGGTTTTTATCATTTATGTAATGTTGTTAGCCGGAATTTGCCTTATACCATTTCCCTCTTAGCAACACATTTTCCCATCTATGAGCTCTGCAGCTACCCACACTTAATCACAATCTTTCAGAAGAAAATGTATAATTTGCTTCTAAGCGCATGAACATAATGCTACTTGAATAAGTCAGTTCAAGACACTGGTGGTGGCAAGAATATTTTTACGTAAGCAAGATAATGACAGGTTTGTTCTTGTTTGAAACCCTCCCCACACCTGAAAAGAAAAAGAAACCCACCAACCCAACACAGTTTCTATCAAGACCATTAAATCTGCCTACAAAATGTAACCCCCTTTCAAAGGGAAGGGAAGGAGAACCCAAATTTTAACAAAAGGGGACAAAAGTCAGGCATGCTTTGTACTCCAAATTACATCAGTCAGTCAACTATGGATTAACTCCTCACTTCCTCCCCAACTCCCTTCCTACAAAAAAACGTAATTTTATGTCTGATATGGCAGCGTGTGGGGACCAGGGGAAACAAATACCTCATTATCTGGAACCAATCCATCCGTTTCAGCAGGAGGCCCTTCAGCAAGGAGGGAAGAAAAGGAGGTACTTTCTGAGTCTGGCACAGCAGAGGTCAGCTCCTCCTCTCCACTTTCAGGTGCTGCAGAAGAGGGCAGCTGTGGTGTGCTGCAAACTGTATCCCACACTGCTCCAGGTGCTAGAGAGAAACCAACTTCTGGTGGCTCTGGCACACCATCTGCACCCAATGACATAGAGATGGCAAGGCCTTTAATCCCTTGGGCCACCTGAACAGGCTCCTTGGTGGAGGTGGACATTGTGGTATTGGCCAGCTCTTCCAGAGCAGGCTGTTCCTCTCTACTTAGAGGCATATTTTCCAAGGAGAATGGCACAGAAGCAGAGGGCATCTCCTCTGCATTTGGTAAGAATGGTACCAGGTCCTCTGCTTCAGGCTCCAAAGTGACTCCTGGAAGGCCATCTTGACCACAAACTTCTTTATACCTGGACAAGCAGGCAGCATCCACAACAGGCCCCCCTGCCTCTGGGGTTGAAGCAAGTGAGGATGGCAAAGGCAGGGTGGAACATGTTACAGCTGCTGGACCATCAGTGATGGAAGGCCCCACTCCAGCAGAAGGAAAGGGGTCAACAAGCTCCTCCGGGCTATCTGGAGGTGCATCAAGAGGCTTGTCACTAGGGAGGGGACTGACAGAAGCAGATTCCTCTCCAAAAGAAGAGGCCAAGTCTTCTGAACTGGGCTGTGCAGCAAACAAATCTTCAACAAAAGCTTGTGAGTTGGTACACACAAACTTGGCACTACATTCCTCATCCTTTGTTATCTCACTGTCCCTGCTCTGCCCAAAAAGGAACTCCAAGTCTCCAGGTTCCAAGCAATATCTCTTCTCTTCCACTGGGCTGCCTTTGGCTGCTGCTGCTGCTCCCTGCTCAACTACCTCTGGTGTTTCCTCCTGGAGAAGGGCTGCACTCGCAGACACTTCTCCATCACACAGCAGCCTTGTTAAAGGCTCAAGTTGACACACAGCCTTCAAGTTCTCAGAGGAGCCTACATGTTTTAGAGGCTCCTCAGAGTCCCGCAATGCAAACTCATTTTGTGAAGGCACCCAGGAACTATCTACATCCTCCATGTCACTAACGTGGCCCCCACAAAGGAGGTTTTCTTTATCCAGTTCTGCAACTTCATCCTCAGAAACCAGCTCTGGGACATCCCAGTTGGAGAAGTCAGTCCTTTCTGATGGGTTGAGCTCATCGCAAGCCTGCAGCTCTTTCCCCATAGCGCTCACCATCTCTTTTGCCAAGTCAAAATCTGGTTGGGAGTCCAGCTCCTCAGCAGTTGTGGCAAGTTCATCATGGCTCGGGGATGCCTCCTTTGCTCCATAGCAAATGACAGGCTGCATTTGCTGCTGCTCAGTTTCTCTGCCTATGGCAAGAACATGGATGCAAGGAGGTGGTTCTCTACAGCAAGGGAAATCAACTGAAGCCACAGGTTCACCCATGGCAAAGTCCAACAATCCTTTGACCCTCTGGCTTTCTGCAGGGTCATGACCTGCCAACAGTTCTGCCCCATACTCCTCTATCTGACTAACTAAGGATGAGAGTGATTGTTGGGATACAGCATCTTTTTCAAGTGGAGGACTCGAAGACGTCACCTTTTCAGAGTCACCAGAAGTTTCCCGTTCAGAGTAGCACTCTGAAAGGGTAGCTTCTGCTGTACTTACTGCTTGAGAACCACATGTGGCATCAAAGTCCTCCAGATCTGAGACCACAGCAGAGTCTGCCATGCTGACTTCAAGGTGAGTCAAGGGCTGGGAGGCTCCCGCCAAGTCCTTCTGCATGTCCAGCCCTTCTGAACACTGATTAGCATCCTGTACCTCCAGATCACCTGGAGCCACTCCATCCCCTCCTTCTTCAAGCATGCAAAGCTTTTCTAGTTCAAGGAACATCTGCACAGAATCCGTGTCAGAGAACTGCTCTGGGGCAAGAGAGATGGCACAGGCTTCTAGGCCAGAAGCAAATTCCTCCTCTTCCACTTCGGCTGCTACAGCTTCAGCATTGCAGGCACCAGCCTCCTCCTCCTCCTCAAGAGTAGCGTTTAAGTCTTGGTGCGTTTCCTGGGGAACGGGAGCAGAGTTGACAGCTCGCAGCTGTGAGTCATCCCACAGCTCTTGCCAGTGAGATGGGTGGTTAGAGGTCCCTTGGACACCAGCAAAACTCTCTACAGCTTCCGTAACTGTCACGGCTGGAACACTTAATTGTTCCTTTTCTTCAGAAATATCTGTCAAGTAACAACTTCTTTTCTCAGCAGCCTTCCCTGACAGCAAGCCTTCCTCCCACTCCTCCCCAGCCTCCATCATGATCAATCGCTCATCCTCCTCAAACCTCAGCTCCGACTCAGTCTTTTCCCGGAGGTTGGGGGCGATGAGAATGCTCATCCCTGGGTCCAGGAGCTCTTCACTCAGGCAAGGAGACAGTGGCACTGTTTCTATGACACAGTCTGTGTTGTCTGCCTCCAAGGTGTCATGATGCCCACTGCCAAGGCCAGCTCTGATGGCATTTTTCATCACCCTTGGCCACGTGGCGCTCGAGAGCCTGTGGTCCCGCCGCCTGCCGCCGGTCAGGTCAACTACCATGTCCTCTGGTCCCAGAAGAGGCTGGCACTCATCCTGAGACAACTCGCAGAAGGCTTCGCTTAGCTGCTTCACTTCCTGAATTTCTGGAACTCCAGACAGTTTGGGAATGTGCTCCAGGGTCAACGGCTCTGACATGCATTCCCCCTGGTCGGACTGCCTAGGGCTCTCTGCCAACATGGCAGTGGACTCCTGCTTCTCTTGCAATGATGGGTTGGAAACTCCAGCTTCTGAGACTTCACTCAAAGAGGCCTCAATTCTCTCAGCAAACTCGGGGAAATTGGGTGGCATAAAGGACTTCCATGACCGCCTGTTGACATTCTCC
This sequence comes from Podarcis muralis, assembly GCF_964188315.1. NCBI lineage: Eukaryota > Metazoa > Chordata > Lepidosauria > Squamata > Lacertidae > Podarcis > Podarcis muralis. The sequence goes on along the minus strand of NC_135661.1, from coordinate 59,142,285 downwards.
TTCTTCTCCGGGTTTGGCCGCCGCCTTGGGGGTGCCGGTGCTGACTTGGAGACATCACTGCTAAGTTTCAAGGCATCAAAAATGACCCTCTCGTCTAACTTTTTGCTCTCGGGTGCCTTTGATTCAAAGACACTTGGTGCCCCTAAAGTCCCATTGCTAGAGATTGTGCTGCCATCCCCTTTTTCAAGGGTACTCTTGGAAGGCTGGCTAGTCTTGGACCCCTGATCAATTTGCTCATTTATCCTCATGGTGTCGTAGATGGACCTCTGAGGGACGTAACAGTCTTCTATATACCCATCCTCATCCTCTCCTTTCCCCAAGCAAGCAGGACTCTGCCTTAAACAGTCAGGCCTGCTGAGTGGCTTGCCCATACTTTTCAAAAAATAAAAGAAAACAGAACAGAATAGAATGGGGGGGGGGGACCCCGCAGAGAAGAGTCCCACAACAAGCAAAAAAACCCTCCCTTGCCTCACAAGCTCTCCATTGAAAACAAAATGAAATAGACTATGGTGGAGCAGGGTGTCTTTTGAAAATCCCTAATAACGACTTGGGAGGCCACAATTTTGTATTCTACAGAAGTTACAGAGCTTTCCAGAGAGAAGTCATCTTCCACCGTGGAAGTCCTTGAAAGAGGCAAGGCATTCCATGGCTCCTGCGGAAACGCTAGCAGTCCAAGGCCAACACATAAAGCCGTTTTTGCCGATTGCTATTTGCAAGCCCTCCGCCTCCTCCGGTTGCTCGCTAGGGCTGTTCTCCTTAAGGCAAGTCTTCCAGCCCGCTCCGACAAAGCCTCTTCCAGAGGGCGCCCCGGTCGGAAGCTCAGCAGCGGCGGCGGCGAGGAAAAGGCCAGCTCTCGGGAAGGCGGCCGCAGAGCGCGCTCTCCTGGCGGAACAAAGGCCCGGCCTCCCGCGCGCCTCCATGCCCGGGCAGAACTGCGCTTTGCAGAGGCTGCTTCGCCGGCCCCTCGGCGCGGCGCGGCTGGCTCGGACTGCGCCTGGCGGCGGAGATCCCTCGCGGTCCCAGCGCAGGAAGTTCTTCATGCCGGGCGACGTCGGGCGCCTCCAGTCTGCCCAGCATCCTCGGCCGGCGGGCGGGATAGCTGGTTCAGCGCCGCTAGCAAAGGCCCCGGAAGGTAGGCGGGCAGGTCTCCCCGTACAGTCTGGGAGCGATCGGGGATCTCGTGGCGAAGTCTGCTCGGCGTTCCTTCCTCGCTCAAGGGCGGCGGCAGCCGGCGGACAGAAGCAGAGGCGCCCCCGCAGGGGACGGGCCGGGACAGCCGGCTGCCGGTGTCCTCGCCGGGCTGCTCTCGGCTCCTACCATGCTCGGGCCGCGCAGACGGAGCTCTCCCCGCTTGCTCGCTCTCCAGGAGGGAAGTTTAGTTGGAGCCTTTTGTGCGTCGCGGCGGCGGCGGCGGCGGCAAGAGCGGGGCCCGCCTCCCCCGGCATCCGTCCCCGCCGAGCCGAGCCGTGGGCTGCATGTCAAGCGAGCAGCAGGAGCAGGAGCCGCCGCCGCCGCCGCCTCTTCTGTGCTCCCGAACGGGGCTGCAGCTGTCACGGCCCTTCTCAGCGCACAAACTTCTTGCCGGGGGAACAAAAGGCTGCGCGGCGAGGCTCGCTCGGATGGAGGGATGCAGAGCGCGCGACGGCTGGCTGGCTGGCTGGCAGGCCGCTCCTCTTGCTCGCCCTTGGAGGAGGCCGGCGGGGCGAGACCCAGCAGCAGTCCGCCCCCCGCCCGGGAAGCCCAACTCCGGCAGGAGAGCTCCGGCCCTCAGCGCCAACGGCTGCGAGATTCCGGCTGGGCCACCGAGCTGCCAACTCCGAGGGGAGGGGACGCGCCGAGTGGCGGGGAGGGAGAGAGGGGAGGGAGGAAGGAGGCGGGGACCAGCAGGCGAGGCGAGGCGGAGCGGGGAGGAGGTAGGATGGGGGCGGCCTTAGTGAGCCCCAGGCGGGCTGGGCGAAGCCAACGGCCACGGGCGGATCGAGGCGCGGAAATCCAGCCCCGCTCAGCAGCGGAAAAGGCGGCTGGGCGCTGAGCCTGGTCCGCGGGGGAGAAAAGGAATCTTGCTGGTTCAAGGGGAGAAACAACCCCTCCCGCGCCTTGTCTGGGTCTCCCCCTCCTCCTCTGCCCCCTTCGCCTGGGGCGGGGGTCGCAGCGCAAATCCCTTGACAAAGAGCAGCGGCGCCCTGCTTCCCTCCAGCGCGCCCCTCCGCTGACTCCGGTTCGCGGAGACCAAGACTTTTTTGAGGGGCGGGAGAGACGCCTTGCGATCAGCAACCGCCCGCACGACTGCCAGCGAATCTCTTCTGCAAACAACCGTCCCCCAAACCAGAGAAATATAAGGTTCTGCCTCGAGTAGCACACTGGTGCCGCAAAGATAGTAGAGACGTTTCGTTGGAGCGTGAGAACGCGCCGCTTGAACATGTGCAGAGTGCAGAGCAAACAATCCTCACAAAGCTGCAATTTTCACTAGGGGGAGGAAATGATAGTACCTCAGCACTGTCTTCCTCCTAGGCATACAAAACAACCACTATTATAAATTGCTGGCGTTGGGTTTTTCCAGAAGAGGGCAGGGGAAATAACTTGCAGATGAGCTTATTAATATGATGGAACAGGGGAGGTACCTGTGCAGAGTAAATCCCTCTTCCTTAGCTCTTATTTGCTATCCAGCAATTGGCTAAGGAGTTGCAGGTCATTTAAATCTCCTGCAACCTTACAGCTTTGACAACACTGTGTATGAAAGCATCCTCACTTCCATTTTTTTTAAAGCACAGGTGTGCACGTGTGAGAAAACAGCAGGACAGAGTCAAGATGTGTCTTTATGTGGAAATATCTGCACAAAGGTATGCTAGGATATTTCAAATGGGGTTAATGTTTCATAGTTGGATTTCAAAGGCATTTGCCTGACATTTCCCTTGCAACACACCATTTTAGGAGGGCCATAGCAAAGACCTAACATAACCTGCTTCTAACTAAATGATAGGATTAAGCCCTGTGAAACAAAGAATAAAAAAGTTCCTCTTTTGGGGGCCTTTCTCACACAACATCACACCCACAATCAGCCCACATGGTACTGCACACTTCCAAACAAAAGCATGTGAGGAGTAAGCCTTGGTTAGTAAGGTGTAAAGCCTCACCTGAAATGCTGTGATTCTTCTCCATGCCTCCTTTAAATTTTCAGGGCAATATGAATGGAGACAGGTAAGTGGGGTCAGATGGAGAGGAAATGCAGCAAGCTTCCCACTTTAGCTGTAGCTAGGGTGGGGTTGCAAGGGATGCAGGTGGCGCTGTGGGTAAAACCTCAGCGCCTAGGACTTGCCGATCACATGGTCGGCGGTTCAAATCCCCGCGGCGGGGTGCGCTCCCGTAGTTCGGTCCCAGCGCCTGCCAACCTAGCAGTTTGAAAGCACCCCCAGGTGCAAGTAGATAAATAGGGACCGCTTACTAGCGGGAAGGTAAACGCCGTTTCCGTGTGCGGCTCTGGCTCGCCAGAGTAGCTTCGTCACGCTGGCCACGTGACCCGGAAGTGTTTGCGGACAGCGCTGGCTCACGGCCTATACAGTGAGATGAGCGCACAACCCTAGAGTCTGTCAAGACTGGCCCGTACGGGCAGGGGTACCTTTACCTTTTAGGGTGGGGTTGCATTAATGAATCACAGCACATTTTGGTCGTGCTGCTGCCACACACACACACACCCACACACCAAAGGTGGGGTGAAATGTAGGCAGCATCACCCCAAGGAGTGAAAAGAGCAGCCCTGCAGTGACCTGCAGTGGCTCATCCAGAGGCTCAGTTTGGGTCATGGATCTTCACAGCGTACTTGTTTTTACTGCAAGAGCCCCTGGCTGGAGCGCCTCTGACCATGTGCAAACACTTTTTAACAAGTCACTCCCTGCCAATCTGGCTTCCCTGCAACATGACTATTTGCAGAAACAAAGCACCAAGAGCAAGCAAAGGTGAAGGTTTCTAAGCTCTAGCAACACTGCAGGAGCTGGCAGGAGAAACATTGCACAGGCGTTTGCCTCAATGAGGCCCTGAATCCTTAATGCTCAATAGTCCCAACTCCTTGTAGTCACACAGTTTTCAAGCTTTTCTACATTGAACTTTGCCCACCTTGTCATGTAGGAGGGCATCATTCTCAGCTCATACCAGGTGTTCTGGGCTTCTCCCTGGAAACCAAAAGCACAGCCTGCAACACTCTGTGGCTGGTGAAGGGAGTTGCTGGTAGTCTTGGGGCAAACACTCTTTCAAGGAAGATTGTCGACCTTGATTTGAGGAACCCACAGTGAACACTTGACAAAGCACAGATTTCCTCATTATACGATCTGGAAATCATGGCCAAAGAGCAAAAAGCAGTTGCCTCATCTGCAACTGCACGTTCACACATCTTCTCCCCACAAAACCTGCAAGGTTGTGATTACCGGTAAAAGCAGCAACTGAACCCGGATTGTATGGGTGGGGGGAGAAGTGGGCGAGTGCAATTCACTTTCCATGCAAAGATAGCTCACACTCCTACCCAAGAAATTACCCTCCTAGGAGCTTCCTCCCACAATCAACCGAAGCAACCCAGGCCACAGGTATGCTGCATAGAGCAGGTGCACAATCCAGCGAGGCAATTCTGGGGGAGGAGCAATTCTTGTCAATCAAATCAAACTTTAAATATGATTTCCTCCCCCAAGGCGAGGGAGAAAACTTGGCAAACAGTTAAGGGATGGGCCAAGTAAAGTTGATCCAGATTATCTGCTTGGATTCTGGTGCCACAGAGCATTCATCTCATTAACCAAGATTTCATTGCATCATTTATACCAAACAGGAAATTTCACCACCAAAAAGCCCTATAGAAACGGCTGCATACAGGGTTAGGGAGATTGCCCAGCCTTCTCTCTTCCCAGAGCACCACCAGCCAATATACTGTTTCGTGTGCACACAGAGACCCCCTTCCTGGCCTTTCCCTTGCTTGGCTCAAGAGCGCAGCAGACAGCCAGACATTACAGTCACAGAAGAACGTCTAGGCTAGCTGTAATAATTGGATGCAGCTGCAACAATAATCTGGCCAGTAGTTTCACCAAAGCAGGCCCTTCATGTGCCACCGCCGCCTTCGCTGTTCAAACTGCCTTCAATTGTGCAGGGCGAGTTTTTCTTTTTTAACGGCTCTCCCAGCTTCCTGCAGGAAGAATCTGAGGAATTCCATGTGAGGTTTCCCCCCTCACTTATAAAAGGACGATGTGTTGAGTTTGCAGCCAGGAATTCTTTGGCTATTTCCTCATCAGGTCACATGCCAACAAAAGGAGTGCCAATATACATTCATTCCCCTCCTCCTTGGAAGAGGGAATGTAGGCCTATCCCCTTCCCCACTAAAATCAAATATGCACATAAAGATACTGACATCGAAATTGGTCTGTCCTTCATCACACGAACTGACTCTCTTGAAGCTGAAATATTTGCTTTGAACTGGCATTACTTCAAGCCTGCTTGACGGTCTTGGAAAAATTCCAAGTGGCAACAACTCACACAAGATGCCCACGTATAAGAATGGTAACATTTCTTCCACTCCACCCACTTCCTTGAAATGGTCTCTAAAATTTCAGCTCTGGCAACTAAGAATCTGAAATATCTCTTCTCCCTCCCCAACTGATTCTTTAAGATGGGGTAGGGAACCTGGAGTCTAAATACTACAGACCCCCCTTTCTGGTCCTTGGGAGTCTCCACAGGCCACACCTTTCACTGGTCCTGCCTAAAACCACTATCCTAGAGCAGTTTTGCCTGGCTTAAATGTGTCCTCGAACTTGGATAATGCCTCTTCCTTGCCTGGAGAGAGTAGGAACTAATGCCTCCCTGCTCCTATATATGTTTTTCAAAAACCTGGAGGGACATTTTACCTGGTGGGGGGGGGGGATCCTTTTGGGTTCATAACAAGAGGGCATTCCTTTAAATGAATAATGGCTACTTCCTTATGACTGTCTTCAGCACTTTTGAGTGTTCTGGGGTCCTTCCAATAAGATGCTCTGAGCACCCAGAAGATTGGCTCAGGTGTAGGAGATGGGTGGAGTTCAAGATTTCTGAGGGATCCATGGGGACCATGGTTCCTTTTGCATTTCTTGCAGTGTGATGTAGAAAGACCAACCAAGCAGCCAGCTGTGGCACTGAACTATATTTACCTGATGATGGAACTTCCAGACTCTGTATCCCCTAGCGACAATTTAGAAGGAAGGGCGTGAGAGGGAGGGAGAACAAGCCAAAGGCACGTCTGCTAATTTCAGTTTATTTGTGGGACTACAGCCTGGTGAGCAAAGAATCCCAAGGCAAATTCAAGCAAACTCCCAAGCCCACATGCACAGCAAAGGTTTGTTGGCTCAAGAGGCTCATCCTTTCTAACAGCCCCAACCTGACACCTTCCAGATGTTTTGGACTAACTCCACCAGCATGGCCATGTGATGCTGGGGCTGCTGGAAGTGGTAGTCCAAAATGCCTGGAGGACAATAACTTGGTTAGGGGGGGGGGCACTTTTAAGCCAAAGTTGGTTTCCTTCTGTAGCCAGCAGCTTTTCACAAAGCATTTCTTTAAAAGGAGGAGCTAGGACTTTGCCCACTGTTGCACCTGGGTCCTTGCCTTGTTAAACTGATCACAGGGTTTGCTGTAGTAGCTCAGCCATGGATGGAAAGCAGTCTACATGCTCAGAAGCACAGTGTTAATCCACATGTTTGGGGAATGTGACTTGTAGCTACAAGCAGATTCCAGGACTGTGCTCTGGTGAGCCACTGAGCAAATTAATCCTACAAACTGATCTTAAGTAGGGCTGTCGAGCAATTAATGAATGGCAATTGATAACTCACAAGGCAGGTGGTATGAGGCTGCTTCCCATGTTCCTGACTCAGACCCTTGGGCCCATCTAGCACAGTACTGTCTACACGGACTGGCAGGGACTCTCCAGGGTTTCAGGCAGGAGATCCCAAAGTCTAAAGTATTTGTACTGTATTGAGACAGCAGCAGCAGCATTTTAAAGCAGACTATTAACAGGAGAAGACCACCTTCAATGTTTTCTTTTTCTCATTTTTTTTATGGCAGTGGCACACTACTCAAAATAGCCTCAGAATAGGTAAGTGGTTTTTTTTAAACTCTGCTAATTAAAATCTGTTCCCATGGATTCATCAGCAAAAGATTTAGTTGATTGATCTACTGATTAAATCAATTAAAGCTTGAAGCTCAAGTCTTAAACTATGGGTTGTGTTTCACAAACAAGGCATAAGAAGACTGTTGATGGTTAAACGGCACCAAGGATTACAGCAAAACTCCCTATTTTTCCTTCAGAAGGCAGAGCACCTCCATATATGGGGCTTGCTGGGCATGCAAAAGTATACAACACAGCCTGTATTTTGCTTATGGGCCTTGCCTAGTGCACCCCCCTCCACACTGCCCATTTGCAGACTTCAGCACCCTCCTTACCCCTATCTGCTAAACAACTGCACAACAGCTCCTCCAGGCAACAACACAAACTGCTTGCACGGGCAAGCCACATCAGGAGGGTATTTGGATGGGTATTTTTAGGTCCCTCGTAATGCAACTTAGCAGCTGGAAGTAAGCAGCAAAGCAAAGCACTTTCCTCAAGACTTAATTTCTAAAATGTGAGGGGCCCAGACCCAATATTAGGCTAGAAGGCATTCTTCACTATTCCACCTTGGTGTGTGAGCGGCTTGAGGCTGCTCACTGGTGAGAATTCACTCAGCACGTGCCCAGTAACATGTTCACTTCTTTAGAATGAAAGAACATAAGAACAGCCTGCTCAATCAGGCTCACCTAGTCCAGCACAGGTGGACATCCTTTTCTCATAGTGGCCAACCAGATTCCTATGAGAAACCCTCAAGCACAGCTCAGGCACAATGGAAGCATTGCTGCTTCCAACTATGGAGGTAGAGCATAGGCATCGTGGCTAGTAGCCACTGATAGCCCTCCCCTCCATGAATTTGTCTAATCTTCTTTCAAAGTCATCCACGTTGGTGGCCATCACTGCCTCCGGGGGGAGCAAGTTCCATAATTTGACTATATGCTGCATGAAGTACTTTGTTTGATCTGTCCTGAATCTCCCAGGATTAATTCACACACTCCAAGGCTAAGCCCATGGCAGTGGAAGCAGGCTTTGATTCAAACAACACCCCCTGATTTCCTAGGCCCATTCAGCGATCTTTGACTGGACTATGATGGGGTTATTGGGGAAAGATGGGGGGGGCAGTTTTGGCTGAGTCAGGCCAAAGGTCCATCTCAGCCCAGCATCCTGTTTCCAACAATAAGCAACCAGAGGCATCTTGGGAGGCCACAAGCAGGTCAGGAGGAAAATAGGCTGATCCTCACAGTTTGTCCCAGGTTTCTGGTATTACTGGTAGGCTGCCTCTGCACTTGGAAGTTCTAGTTAGCCATTATGGTTCTTGGCAGTTCATAAATGTACAGCACCTTTTTTTTTTTGCTTTTTTTGTCAGTGACCTTACAATCTTATCTGCTTCTTCTTTTTAAGGATAGTTATGAAGATTTTGCAGCAATCTTCCTCAAACTGGTACCCACTAGATGTCTTAAGACTACAACTCCCATCAACCCGAGCAAGGCATGGCTGATTTACAGGCACAAAGTTTTTCACAGGGAGGTGCTCCTCCACAACCACAGCCAGGAGCATTAAAGTTATCCCAGTGCTGAGCTCTCTGTGATTATGCTAATTCAGAACTTAACACTGCACCTTCGCGCAAGCACACACCCTCCTACGAAAGAAGCGGGATTTGTATAATTTATTTTAAAGCCCCTCCTTCACTCACGCTCGGCTAGGACTTACGAAACACAAGGGATTTACTTTATCTTTCCTCCTCCATTCAACCTCTTCCAGCCTAGATCCAGCAGTTCTGCCTGCACCAATCTTTGAGGGGAGGAAATTACATTTCTGTGGACATAGGGGGTAGCTGTGACACAAGGCTAAACCCTCAGCTCCAAACGTGCTCTAGACAAAAGCTGCCAGGCTAATCCCACCCAACTGCACTGCACTGGGCAATTCCTTTTATCTGCTTTGCTCATGACAGACTTCAAACTGATTTCATGTCAGGTCTCAGGCACCTTACAATCCTGCTTTCCTAAGAAGAAAAGCCTCTTCTCTTCTTGCAGACTGTGGTTAAAGGAAGGTAGCCTTGTCCCAACAGCCAGAGTTAGCATTTCTGCAAGCGAATTTCCTAGGGTGCACTGCAGAAAATTGCTCCCCACAGCAGCCCAACCAGGCCATGCCTGGCAAAGTGCCAAACTGACTGAAGCCCACCAGGCACAGATCAAGCCTTGCTAGATGCTAAACAACCACCAGGCAACAAAACCAAAACCAGGAAGTTTCTGGAGCCCTACAGTCTGGCATGGTCCATTTAAGGAGTATATTTCATCCACAGAAAATAAGGAAGCACGACACCACTGAAAGAAAGTTGCAGCTCCAATACAAGCTTCTCTTTCTGCCATTGGAAGGAATATCATCTCACAGTGGTGGCGGCAAGCCCTTGTTCCTTTGGGGAGTAGTGGAAGAAAACTGGTCTATATATTACACCAACCCATGTCCTGCAATCCTGGTTATAATACCATTCAGATAGAGTGTTTTCGGTGTCCTCAAATGTGACATTTGGCACCAGCAAAGACCACTTTAAGTGACAGGATTAGGGCCACTCCATCAACTCAGCTGTGAACTGCCACAGTTGGGCTTCCCACTTGCTCAGAACTCACCCTCTCAGTGGCCATTCCTCCTGGTTGCCCAACATTTACTTTTTTTGAAGAATTTGTACCTAAAATTGCTCATTCTCCAGCACTAGATGCTACACTGAAGAGTAGCCGTCACTTCAGCCATCCCAGGGAGTGGTGGATCCTTCCCACTGCCATGCCTTCATCTATTCCTCAAACTGAAACCCTGCCTGGCCTTCTGATTGGCTGGGAGACCCCTATGTAAGCTTCCCACCTTTGCAGCTCATCCAGTCCTTGGGCATTCTGCTTGCAATCTTCCATCTGCACTTCAGGCCTCTCCTGGGTCTCCCACCTGATTAAGAGCCCCCTCTGATGCTTCATCTGGGTTGGCACTCAGCTGAGCTAAACCCTGGGCTTGTTTCCTTAAGGTTAATTTTCTTTTAAACATGTACCAAGTGCATTCTTCTTGCTACTAAGTAGCTTGCTTTATCAGACTGGAGATTTTGGAACAGAGCTTCCAGGCGAAAGATGCCAAATTTGAGCCCTGGGCACCCAATTGTACATACAACATACACTCTTCTATCTCCTTTTCCTTTTCTTAAGGAAAATAACCTCTGTCGCCAGCCTCCAGCTCATGAGTCACCTGCTCATTCTTAGTCTCTGAAACTGTGTTGCCTCAAATTTTGGGAAACTATGTAAGTAGACATAAATGACTAGTTTGTTGTCGGGAACCGAAAGCGCCCTGGTGATGCCAACCTCAGATAAAGCGGGTATTTTGCAGAGCTGCTAAGTAAACAGCCTCTTGGCTTGCCATGCCAAACACTACAGTGCTCACAGCTGCTGCCCATTCTGGGACGCACCCTGCAGGAAACACAACTCTCCCTCCCTACTCTGCTTGGCAAACTCAGCTGCTGATTGATTTCTACAACAGGAAGGTGTGGCAAGCAATGGGAGCTGATGAAGCATCCTTTTATGTTGTTTACCAAAGGGTCAAATTAGATACGCACACATTTTCCCAAACACAAGGCCAACTTGCCTTCCAGCACAGGGCAGCTTGAGAGCTGTTAAGAAGGCAAGAAGAAGAAGAGGAGTTTGGATTTGATATCCCGCTTTTCACTCCCCTTCAGGAGTCTCAAAGCGGCTAACAATCTCCTTTCCCTTCCTCCCCCACAACAAACACTCTGTGAGGTGAGTGGGGCTGAGAGACTTCAAAGAAATGTGACTGGCCCAAGGTCACCCAGCAGCTGCATGTGGAGGAGCGGAGACGCGAACCCGGTTACCCAGATTACGTGACTACCGCTCTTAACCACTACACCACACTGGCTCTTGAATGCCCACCCATCTAAAGCAGCCTTTGCCAACCTGGTCAGACTACATCTCCCATCAGCCTCAGCTACCACAAAGGCTGCTCTAAAGTGCTGAAATGCTAGCAATCATCAATCAGTGGACAGGTGCTTGGCTCACACCCTCCAGTTACTGAATCTGCATCTGCCTTTTCTCAACTTGGGGCATTATGTGCTCTGAACTCTATGGGGAATGGCCCTGTTATATGATCAGGTGGTCCTTCCAGGATTCCCACTCCTCCTTTTCACTCTTCCCAGCTGTGCATGAGTGCTAACTGTGGTTAGCCATTGGAGAAACATTCAGCACATAAGCAGAAGCAATCTTGCTTATTGCTACTTCGCATGTTGCAGGGCTGAACTTTGCACTGCAAACAAGTCCTGGGAGAAGACTCTAGCCTGGGTACCTGCTCCCTCTTTGTGGGGCACTAGTGGTTTGGACTGGGTACACTGCTCTGCCATGGGGATAGGCCTGTCTTTCCATCACTGATAATGACCTAGAGCTTTCTGCCTTGGCATTATTTGCTTCCTTGCACTGGCAAAGGAACATTGACGAGGAACTACTGGCTTCCTATACTGATGCAGCCAGAAGAAGAATCCGAGGCAAAACTGCACAGCATCCCTTTCACAACAGCCCTTCCCCCAAATAGGACATTCTGGGCCTGGAAAACTTATTAGCACAAGTTTGATCAGAAGGGGAAACCCTGTTGATTGTGGTGCTGCCCGGCTCATGTTTCTCTGTAACAAGGCCTCCTTGGTGGTGGATCCCCAGTTTTGGAATGACCTCCCTAGTGTGTCCAATTTATATTCAGGGGGCATTTGCTGACTGAAAAGATGCTCTTCCCAGCAACTTTGTAATTATTTGCTGTGAGGATATGCAGCTGTTTTAAAATGTTTTAAGGTAGCCTTAATGTTCATAAAGAGGTTTTTATTTTATTGTAATTGCATTGTTTTACTACCTTGTTGCTTACTGCCCTGGGCTCCTTTCAGAGCAAGGGTTGGGCAGAAAATTAATTAACAAATAAGCAAACAGGGGAGAAACTGAGTTCAGCATCAACTCCCATGGGAGCCAGATTGCACCTCATCCTGAGAGAGAGAGAGAGAGAGAGAGAGAGAGAGAGAGAGAGAGCGCAAACTGCAAGACTGACCTCCCACCAAAAGGCCAAGGTCATGGTTAATCAGGGTTTCCCCCCCTGTCTTTCACAGAATGAACAATGGCAAGATTCTTTGGCCAATGCTGCTTTTGGCAAGTGGAGGCTGTCTGGGTTCCTGCTGGCTTCTCTTCCAAAGCACTTTTATTCCTTGAGTAAGAAGGGTGTTGCCTGACACAACACATTAAGACTTCTTACTGGAGCTGGAGAACATCTCTGCTTGCACACAGATCTATTTGCAGCACCTGCACATTCACACATTAGGAAGGGGCCTGCCACCCTCAGCGCCATCCCCTTGTTACTTATGTGAACGGTGCCTAGGTGTATGCTGGCAAGAAGGGGGAGGAACCATAAGCAAATATTTAAATACAAGGAGTCTAAATATAAAGTGACTTAATTAATTCAGTCTGATTTGATTAAAGTTTAAGCTAAAAAAATTAAACCTTGCTGATAATGCCAGTGCCTCTGCACTCATTGGCCAAGGCATTGGAAGGGATTTGAGAGCAAGCTAACTTCTTCCTGAACAACCAGAGAAGAACACAGATGGATTGCATTATGCACCTCCCTTTCAGAAGCAGGCACACCAAACCCTTTTGCCTCCTCTCTTTTTTTCCATGAGAGCATTAACGGGAGACGCCTGAGGCACCCCCCCAAAAAAACTTCAGGGGCCCCGGGGCCCCAGAGCCCTTCCCTTGCCCCCCAATTCAACTGGCTTCCAAGAACAGCAACTATTTCACATGGGAGAGCCCCAACTCAACCACAGTTTTAACTCTGCAGTCAATTACATTGATTAATGCCTAATTCATTTCAGTCTTCTGTTATAAAGCACTATTAACATGCAAGGCACATCTTGTTTGTCCTCTCACTTCCATTTTGCAGATGGAGAAGACCAGGGGCCCTTTTTTCTGCATGGAATCCCCCCCGCTACACACACAGAGCCTTCCTTTTCTTGAGCTCACTGGGTCAGGTAACTGGAAAACAACAACAGATCATTTCTTCACCCTTATATACACCTCTACAGGCACCACCCATAGAAGCAGGGCGGGTAGGTTGCATGCAAACCTTGATCTTGGCAGCATTTCCACTGCTAGAAGAAATACATCATCACCACCTTGCCACCCTGGAAAAGCCTGGCATCTATTGTTAGGATGGATGAATAGGTAGAAATGTGCATATTCTATGTTATTTTATAAGAAGAAAAAAAAGCTTTGATAAGAGAAGAGCAGCAACAGTGGGGTATTTTGAGTGAGGGGCAGTACAGGATGTCCATCCAACCAAGAACAAAGGTGCATAGGTTAGTGCCTGCTTAATGAGGCACTATGTTGGAAAGTCATGAATGGGAGGCACAGGTAGGAACCTGGTAAGCACCTGGAGGAAAGAAAAACACCCCACGGGCTGAGCACTAGATGCTGGTCCAAGGCCACCCAGCCAAATGGGTGTCTCTCTGGCCCAGGTGCTGCTGCTCTCTAATCACTGGATAGAATTGCCCACAGCCCCAGTTCTAACGCTGCCCTCTGGAGGGGTTGGTGCCAAGACTTAAAGAAGGTTAGGCAGCTGGGGAAGAGGAAGCATTCTGCTGGGTGATGCTGGCCCTCAAAACAGCAAAGCAGTGGCAGCAACAGCAACAATTTAAGTGGGCCTGGAAAGCATCCAACAAGGAAAACAAAATAGCTACCCTGTTCACCTCCCTCCCACCCCTTCCCCACCCCCAGCTGTTCAGAGCTGGACTGGAAGGAGCCAATGCACATCAGAGAAGGGTTAAAAATATTGCCAGCTGGGCCATCCGATCTGGCAAGGCAGAGGAATGAGCAAGGGTGGATTTATCAGCATCACAGCATCCATAAAGACACCAGGATTACAGAGGAGACGATTCCTCCTCCTGCTACCCAGCAGGGCCAATACAGCCACACAGAGAAACTAGGATTTCAAGTTACAGGCATAAAAATGTCAACCACGGGTTCGGATCCCTACTATGCCATGAAACTCACTGCCTAACCTATTTCAAAGTGTCTTGCATGGCCATCATAAGGTTTAGGTATGTGCAGTGCTTCACACACCCTCAAGCATCCTTTCCCAACTTCAGCCACTTTGGACTACAGCTGTGCTGGGGGGCACCAGGTTGCTAGGGCTACTTTAAAGGACTACCTTATGTTAATTGAAATGATGGCCTGCTGCATTCTGCACAATTGCCCTGACAAAGTCAGCCTTGGTTCTCTATGGCCAAAATCGGCATCCAAAGAATGTCAACTTTTATGAAGCCTCCTTTTTTTAAAAAAAGCCCTGGCAACTGTGGGGATAAGTGCAGGGCAGTACCCAGGGCTAACCCAACCACAGAAGCAACCATCCAAAGCATTTTGGAAAGGTCCACCCCAACATCATCTTCAACACTGGAAAGGCACTTGTTTTGGGTGCAGGATGTAGATAATTTCCCTTAAGACATCAGCACAGATCGACCTTTAGATTTAGGGGGCGGGGGAGAGGAAGGAAGGGATGGAGAAAGCTGCAAAATAATTATTCTCCTAGGCACATCTAAGTTGCAAGGTGTTAGAAAGGTGGGGAGATGATAGGTTCGGAAGTGTTAATTCAGCAGTAAAATCCCTTCCATTCAAGTGTAACTAAATCCTATATGAAAGGTAAAGATCATTTGCAAGAGGGAAAGGGATCACCACTCCTAGCTTTGTGGACAAGGAAGTCAGGGGTAATGACTGGTGAACTAGTGGGCATTTGCAACCCTCTTAAAGCACAGCTCACACCAGGGTTTGCACATTTGATCACAGAGGCAAAGGAAGGCTTTGTGTGCAGACTAGACTAGCCTCACTCACGGTCCGTTTCAGGCTGGAATGATGGGTTATTCTGTCCTACATCACCATTTGTGCCTTTTTGTTTCTTAACACACAGGAGCCCCTATCTGCCTCTTTTGCATAAAAACTGAAAAGCACAAACCATTCAGAATAAAACAACAACCACTCAGCCTGCAAAGGTGATGATGTTGGTGTGTGGTGATGGATCTAGCCTTTCTTCCTTCTCCCTCATGGCCGCCCCCACAAAACGGCTCTATTGTTAGCCGAACTCCCGTTCTGCCAAGAGCACGCAGGTGCTTTTCAGCTTTTGGGTGGATGAAACCACCTGGAAAATCTGCATTCAATTTCATCCCCCTTCTGGCCACAGCGCCTTTGTTCCTGCAGTTATTATACAAAGCTGGCAAAGGATGGCAGCCAGACAGACAGCAAAAAGGAGAGAGGAGGACTTGGGGGCGGGGGAGAGGAGGAGGAGGAGAAGGAGGAGGCTATGGTTCTTTTAGGGTTGCCAATATGCAAAATCCCATTTCCAACAGGGCACTGGCTTCTTTTCTCTCCCAAAACAAAAAAGGCCATTGTAGGGAAAAGGAGCTCATGAACAGGAAATCCTTGCATGTATTGTCATCATTGCCACTAATACATTTCTTGAATCCCACCACTAGCCAGACCACAGGGGCAGCTTGGGCCCCTTCCGGCGGGGTTACAATCTGCACAAAGCAGGTGACACTGAGGCGGGGGGGGGGGGGAGGATAAGGGACAAGTGCAGGGCTCAGTTTCAGTGCCAAGACTCCGCAACATACTAGGGTGAGATATTCATCCACTGAAATGGATTTTGGCTAGCAAACAGGCTGGAAGGGAGAGTACCTCTGAGCATCTGCAGAGTTTCTTTCAGTCATAGGTATTTATTTCTTGGGCTATGAAGCAGGCTGATTAACAGGCCTTGTTAGATGGAGCAAGAGAGATGAATCTGAAGGTGAAAAGTGAAGGTGTGTGCTTGTTTTTGCTATAGTTTGAGTATTTCATTATCTTGGAACTTTTCTGAAATGTTTTGCTGGTTCTTATTGTTCTCATGATCCCACTCATGCCACCCTGGCAAATATACATAAGTAAAGGGTGGGATTAAAAATATTTTTTAAATTGGCCTTCCCCACCCTAGTGCCTTCCAGATGTTTGGGACTTCAATTCCCATCAGTGCCAGCCAGCATAGGGAATTCTGATAGGAACTATAATTCAAAACATCTGGAGGGCACCAGGTGGGTGAAAGCTGCTTTTAGGAAATAAGCAAGCCTCTCTCTTAGTAACGATTGGAGTCTCTTTGGCATCCTGTACGGTGCCTGGCACATTCCCGAGGCTTATTAAGCACCAGACAACCATATTTCTGGGTGTGTAGCAGCAAGTGTGGAATTACATTGGCATACGTGTAAGTGCGGAGGGGGGCAACTGAAGATGAACATCAGCCTTGCATGAAGTCCTTTCTGGGTCTGGCTGGATGCTTTAATGTATTTCCTGGTAACCAGTCATAGTCCCATCCCCCTACGCTGCGCATGGTAATTTGCACTCTTAATCAAATAATTGGAGTGATTAGGCAATGGATGGTTTGACTGCAGATTAAAAACAGAGCTCCAATAGACTGGAACCAGCCATCTGGTCTCTCTGTGTGTCTCTTTGCTACCTCTCAATGACTCTTCAGAAGCTTCTGCTGGGGAACACCAAGGCAGCTCTGCTTGCAGGCGTCCATCCCAATGTTAACCTACCCTCCTCCATAACTTTCTATCTACAGGGTTCAGGTTTTAAGGTCTGCACAAGCCACAAGCCCTGTCTCCTCCATAGCATCCCACCGACTGTGATCTTCATCACAGACTAAGCACACCTTTTTGACCGCACCAACCAAGTTCAGACAGCAGAAGCAGTGTTAGAAACTGAAATACTGTATGAAAGCTAGGAGCTAAATGGCACCTTAAACCTAGGTTATGGATGCAACAATGGAATGCCTAGGTGTGCTTTTTTATAACAAGAATACAAAGCTGAAAATGAATGAACTGCAGCTAAAATATTATGTTCGTTTTTCACATGGTTTAGTCCTTCCCCTGCCCACCCCCCTAATATTCTTAAGAGGGTCTCTTCTCCAGTCTTCAGAGAGTAGCTGGAAGTGAGGAGGCAGAAAAAGGTCGTCCTTTCCTTCCACTCTGCAGTTTTAATCTGAAATTTTAGGTGCAGTACTACACCCAGAGCTCAGAAACTGCTCACGCTAATGAAATTCCCTGTGACAAAATGCGCCTAGAACAATGGGAGTTTCAAATACTGAGCAGAAGCACTCACCAGGGACATCCGTCCCTCTCTCACAAAACTCACCAAGAGTCCAAGCCTGAGCACTTTCCATGAATCATATCAACACTATTTGGCCTAGGGTGGATTTGGTGAGCTGAGATTAAGTCAGCAGCAACCCATCTCTGCCCCTATCTCATTAGCTGGCATTAAGCAAGGCATAATTCTCCCCTTCCTCTCTGCTCCACATCTGCAACATGGGGCAGTAACAAAGGCTTATATTCCTGTGACATGATTTTTTTCCTTACCGCTTTTAATACTGAATTCCAAATTGTTGCAATTGTTGGTGAAGGGCAGATAATTCTAATATACTAGCACTAATTATACCACTGGACTGGTTTAAAGATTACAGAGATAATGTGCTTTGAAAATACAAAAAGTGTTGTATAAATGCTATTACTAATTCAGTATTGGCAGTTTTCATTTGAGAAGCAATTTTACTCTGGAGTTATTGGCTGCAAGTCTTTGCAGCAGATGTGACTTGTCTAAGCTGCCAAACAAAACCAAAACTGAATTTGATGCTCTCCAGATCTGGTGAGTCCCAGGGACATTCATGACTCTTTCCCCTAGCAAAGATCCCCCTTCATGCCATCACTTCACCTGAGGCATCACAAACATGAAAGCATACGAAAGGCTGTGCCAGCAGCAGCCTTCTTGCTCTGTGTCCTGGCTGTTCTTGTGGTGAATGAGCCGCCCAGGGACGAAGGCCATGTAGAAAAGGACAAGTATTGCCCTCTCGGGGACCTAATCAAGGATATTGGTTCAGGCTTTAAATACTTCCAGGTGAGGCCTGACCTATTGCACCTGAGCAAGAACCAGGCTCTGAACTTCTGGGTTTGTCTCCCTGCCATCCCCCACTGCTGCCCTTCTGCCTGCACACACATTCCAGTCCTTCCCCTTTGGACTAACTTTGGAGAGCAACTGGCTTTGCCTTTGGCTCTCCAGTGAATCTGTCCCAGTGTTTTCTCCAAGTCTGGCCCCAAACCTATGAGGACTTGCAATAGGTGCTACAGATGCTCAGCTGCCCACAGTCAAGTGCTAACGGTTGGGGATAGGAGAGGTCAATGAGCAATTGGGAGGATCAGCACAGTGTAGTGGTCAGAGTGCTACGTCATAAAAGTCACAGGGTGACCTTGAGCAAGTGACCAGCTCTCAGCCTGGCTTACCTCACAGAAGAAGCTTGGAGGATAAAATAAGGAGGGGTCAGCTCACCCACAAGGCAAGATGAGGCAACTGCCTCAGGTGGTAGGATTCGCAGGGCAGCAAACCCAGCCTCCAAGGAATGCATCCCTGCAGCTGCTGTCATGGTGGCATCAACAGCTGAAGCGTACACCTTAGAGACAAAATCTGCCCCCCCCCCCGGCTGCCTCTATAGCATCCTCTTGGTGAATGGGTGCTGCTGGTGGTCTCCTCTACTCTTGTTCACTCACCCCTTCTTCCCTGGTGGTGGTGGGTGCCATTTTGTGGTTCACCTCAGGTGCCAAAATGTATTGGGCCAGCCTTCAAAGGATATAAAGAATTCTCTCCAGGACAGGAATAACAGAGCGCTCAGTGACTGGGAACAGCACTTGGAAGGCTGCACGTTGCTCACACCACCCACTAAGCACCTGCCTCATATCTAAACGCTAAGAAATGAACGGCTATTTTGATAGTTTGGGGGGTGGGACTGCAAATTGTGTCAAGGATAGCCTTTTCCTTCCCTTCTTAACACTTCCCTCTGCCAATCTGCAGCCTCGACAGCAGCAGCGGGGGCAACAGACCAGAGCAAAAAAAGCAACAGGAAGAAAAATCAGATTGTGAGGGCCCTCTTGTCTTACATAGGCTGATTCTGATGGGAGTTGCAGCACCAAACATCTGGAGAGCACTAGGTTTGCAAATGCTGCAATAGGGAACTCAAGGTAAAAAGCAAGCTTGGGGTTTTTATTTAAGGGTGGTGAAGGTAAGGTCAGGAGAAGGTAAACCAATTTTGCACTCATAGGATGTTTGAGAAGGGGGATACTCTGCTCTCCAAGCTTTGGAAATGAGCCTCAGGAGAAAGCTCTGCCCAGTCACAGACCCTCTTGTGGGTATAAATATAGCCGACAGAGACAAATCCTTTCCTCCCATTGTTCTAACTTCCTGTGAGCTCAGCACAACACAGATCCCCCTTATCAGCCAGCCAGCTGCCAATCCCGGTTTCTGCAACATGAGAACAGGAGAAGAAAGTCACAGAATTGCTGCAAGCTCTAGGAAGAGAAGCTTCTGAGTTGGCGCCTTTCCAGTCTCTGTCCAAAAGGAAAACACTTACAAGCCCAGGGTGTGATTTCATGCTGATGAGGGAAACCATTCAAAGTTCCTTTCCCCCGCAGCAAGTTCAGGAGGTATCTGAACTCTCCTTTTGTGTGTGTGTGACGAAGGACAACTATCATAGTGACCCGGTCCTCATATCACCAACTCTGAGTGAACTGCTTTATGCATTAAATTGCTTTATGTGTTGTTATTTTGTCAAATCAATTTGGAACTTTTTATTGTATAAAGGTAAAAGGTAAAGGACCCCTGGACGGTTAAGTTCAGTCAAAGGCGACTATGGGGTGCAGCACTCATCTCGCTTTCAGGCCGAAGGAGCCGGCGTTTGTCCACAGATAGCTTTCCAGGTCATGTGGCCAGTGTCACTAAGCCGCTTCTGGAGCAACGGAACATTGTGACGGAAACCAGAGCGCAGTGGCGTAGCGTGGGTTGTCAGCACCCGGGGCAAGGCAAGTAATTTGCGCCCCCAAACCGTGGATTTGCGCCCCCTAACCCGTGGATTTGCGCCCCCTAACCTGTGGATTTGCCCTAACCCCAGATGTTGCGCCCGGTGCGGCCGGCCCCCCCTGCACCCCCCATGCTACGCCACTGCCAGAGCGCATGGAAATGCAAGAGACCACCACCACCAACATCATCATCAGGAACAAGCAAGTTATGCAGTCCTTCTGTATTCCTGGTAATTACCAGCACTTCTTCATCTTTGGTTAAAAAGTAGGACACTTACTGTAACAACTTCATGGTGAGTACTGGCAAGTACCAGCACCAATTTTTCTAGAAAAAAACACACTGCTAGTGCTGAACAGAATTTCAGGCACTTTCTAGACCTTTCAGAGACTCTTTTGTGAAGTGGCCAGGTGAAACCTAATAAGGACTTCCAGAGATCAGGTAGGAGTGTGATGTGGAAGGGCAGGGGAGCCTTAGGTGACCTGCAGTGTTCTCAATAGTTTATAGTCTTCATCCTACAGCTCCCATCAGCCCCAGAACCAGACAGGCTACCCATAGTTAGTCAATATAATCTCCCTCCTCTCTATCCTTTGAAAACTTGAAATCTTGGAAGCACAACAACTTTCACATAATGTTCAAATGATGCATGCACATAATGTTTTAATTCTGTCTTTTAAAAATATGATCACTTTTTAGATTTTTCTTCATTTTGTTTCATGTCAGTTTTAATGTAGGTGTTTATTGTGAGCTGCTTTTGTAAAAGAAATAAAAATTAATAAGTTTAATAAAAAATAATAATTTATTCTGATTGAAGGGTTAGGATTTCCTTGGTGCAGATGATATACGTTACCAGTTACTAGAACTGGAAAAATTGGGGAGTCCACTCCCCAGGCTCTGTATGCCATCAGATACAGCCATGCAGTTCAGTATTGTGGACCCCAATCCTGTCAAACTTGCTCCTGACTGAGATTAGACAGGCCTCCTCCCTGCCGAACTTGAGGTGATTGACAAACACTTTCCTGTTTCAGCAAGCATTTTAAGGTAGGCATTCTAGGATGAATGATAATTGCTCTTATTCTTTGTATGGCTTAAAAAAAATCATTTTATGTACATCACTTAGAAATTCTAAATATTAACCAGTATAATAAATAAATAGCTATTTTAATTGTCTCTCCCCGCAATTGCAATTTTACTTGTTATAATGCACCCTGCCTGATTCATGCATCACGGCTGGGCAGAAATTATTAAATAGATAAACATATCAAGGGTGAAATTACAGAGCCTTCTACTCTCCACACAGAAAACCCGAGTCACAGTCCTTGCCCCTTCCCAACTTTTCCATATCAGCCAGGACAGCTAGAGGACAGCTCCTTCTCAATGTAAAGTTTGCTCAATCTCAGTTTCCAATCAAAGGCACTCAGGCTAGGAGGAGTCCAGAGCCTTATGCTTAACTGAGTCAGCACCAGATGCCCAACTGAGATCAATTCATGGTGTGATTCACTGAGATTGTTAAAACGTCCCCTGTCTTTCCTGGCAAGTGGAAAAGTTGTGTGTTCAAGTCAGTTGCCACAAACAGCAAGCCCAACAAGGCAATTGGCTCAGAGTTCTTGCACAACAATACATCCTCAAGAGTAGCGTTTCGCAGACTTCTGAAGAACAATTCACTTTTGCAGCCAGCAAGACTTTTGTTTAAAGTAGAAAAGACACACCCTCAGAGGATGTTCCTCCATGATTTGTGATTCATTGATCTGGGTCCAGGCTCTGCAGTGGGACAACAGCCAGTCTGTTTCCTCAGAGGAAACTGTGGCATCTCTGCATTGAAAATGGTTCAACAATTCGAATTGCGTCCAGTGCTGGGTTGTGGCAGAAACTCCTGCCCCCACTGGATGAAGAAGGTAAGGTCAGACCACCAAGTCATAAAAGGAAGCCTCTGGCAACCTCCCCATGGAGTGAGCAGAAGAATACAGAATTATTTGATGATTTAACTGATTCACTTCTCATTCTGTGGTGTAGGAGTTACTACTACAAAAGTAACAAAAGTGCAGTTCATTATGTCTTAAAGGTAAAGGTAAAGGGACCCCTGACCAATTAGGACCAGTTGCGGACGACTCTGGGGTTGCAGCGCTTATCTCGCTTTATTGGCCGAGGGAGCCGGCGTACAGCTTCCAGGTCATGTGGCCGGCATGACTAAGCCGCTTCTGGCGAACCAGAGCAGTGCACGGAAACGCCATTTACCTTCCCGCTGGAGCGGTACCTATTTATCTACTTGCACTTTGTGCTTTCGAACTGCTAGGTTGGCAGGAGCAGGGACAGAGCAACGGGAGCTCACCCCATCGCGGGGATTTGAACCGCCAACCTTCTGATCGGCAAGCCCTAGGCTCTGTGGTTTAACCCACAGCGCCACCTGCGTCCCTCATTATGTCTCACATGCTTCTAAATATCAAGAGCCTTTTCACAGAATACCTGTGGCAGCTGAGAGCTGTTAAAATATTCAAACCTAATTCAAGTTAAATATTTAGAATAAGTAATCCAAATAAGTGGAGGGTCATTGACCGCTGTGGGTTGTGAGGGACAGATGTTTTTTAAGCACAACATATTAAGTTTTTAGTGTGTTGCAATACATGTATACACTAAGATTTAATGAATGAAGAGCCTCCTAAATTGGACCACACAAGTTGCTCATGCGAATGAAAGAGTCACCCAGGGAGAATGACACGGATGGAAATTCACCCTGTGCTCTTTGTTTTCTGTCCAAGCTGGCCATGTTTATACAAACAAGTGATATACAAACAAGTGATAAAGGTCTTTTAAAAATAAGATTATACTATTTCTAGAAGTCTTTTATCTTCCTCGTTTGTATAAAAACTGCTAAGGTAAGCTGAAAGATCATATATGGCAAAAAGGAAAGGGGAAAAAAGAATGAGCACAGGGGGAATTTTCACCCATGGAGCAGTGCAGGCCCTTCACTCTAAGGTCCCAGGGTGGGTTGCAGCATTAAAAACAACTCATCAGTAGATTCAGCATTAGCCAGAAGCTACCTGCAGCATAGCCAGGTCCTTACCTTGAAATCTGCCAACTGCTGGCTGATGACCTCCACTTCTGTCCCAACGACCCACTGCAAAGCTTCGCTGTCTTCGGCTGTGGCTGTCATGTAGTTCAGCTCCTTTAGTTTGTCATAGAAGTCCTTGACGCGAGCCAGCGTTGTGTCCACCTGCTCCAGGCGACTTTTGCCTCTTTCGTTCAGTTTGCCACATTGCTTATTTAAAGTCTCCAGCTCACGTTTCAACCCTATGAGGTCGGGACTTCCTTCATCATCCAACATCTGCCTGCATTTCTCTTCAGAAGCTTGGATATCCAGCCTCAGCCTCTGAAGTTTGCCCAGGAATTCATGGACATCCTCTGCTTGAGACTGCAGGCTGTCCATGTCTCTCCCAACAGAGCCCATGCTGTCCAATTCGTCATCTAGGTCAGCCAGCTGAGAGAACATCTCCCGAACATGATTATTAAACTGGCCAATCCCTTCAAGCTTGCTCTCCATAAGTTGACAACATTCGTTAACTTTTTGCTTGACTGCTTTGAAGTCTTGCTGGGCGACCTCAGCTTGACTTAAGAGATGGGAGGAGTCGGACCCATCTGGAGCATCTTCCACCAGGCCCCGAGTGAAATTCCTCAGGTAATCCACCTGGGGTTCCAATGCCTGGATAACCTCCTGTTGGGCTCTCAGCTTCTCCAAGTTCTTAGTGCTACAGGCCTGTGGGCCGAGAGCCTCATAGATTTCCAGCTGATGCTTTGTCCCATCTAGTTTCTTCTCAATGTTCCTAAAGCTTTCTTGGAACTCCTTCAGCCTTTGCGACATTTCTTCCAGGGAACCGGTCTTTGCTTGGAGTTCCTCTGTGATAGCGTCCATCTTCTGGTTGATCCCAGCTTTCTCATCCCTAACATCATCCTCATCCATTTCTGATGCATTGATGAGGATATCAGCGGCGCTGTTCAGTATCTCCAGAAGGGAGCGGCGCTTCTCCACATCGCTCAGCATAGCCTTTGACCTCAGGAGTGTGGCTTCCAGTTGCACTGGATCCAGAGTGACTTCCAGCTCTAGCATCTTTGACCTGCAGTCCTCCACCCACGGGAAAAGGTCTTCCACATGACGCTGGTATTTCTGAGCCTTCTGTAAGCAGTCCTTGAGTTTAGCATGTCGGTCTGTGATCTGTTTGCTAAGCTCCTCCCAGTTTGCTTTCAGGTTGACCAGCTGGCTTTGCAAACTGGCTCTCTCCTCGCCGGGATGAATGGAGTGAAGCAAAGACTCGCCCTCTACCACAATCAATTCATAGGAGCCCCTGTGCTGGTTGAGGCTCTTTTGGAATTCTTCCTGCTCCTGGATCTGAGACTGCAGCCTCTCCAGCTTAGCTGAGATGGGCCCGCTCTGTGCCTGCTGCCTCAGCTTGTCATCCAGCCAAGTGTGGAGCTCATCAAACATCTGTTGGAATTGCTGGGAGCTGGCAAGCACTGTCTGCAATCGATTCATCCGGTCACCTGAAAATTGGAGGAGGCAGGAATACATTGTTAAGACATGCATTTCATAAAGCTAGGAACCTCTCCTAATGTTCCTGATGCACAAATCTACATTCCAGTCTTTGTAAATAAGCACCTTTAAGTGAAAAAGCAAATTGGTATACCATTAAAGGTAAGGCAATCTTATAAACCTAGGAAGCTACAAATCACAGAACATAGAGTCTATTGAGGGAAATTTTATTGATTCTGTAGGATCCCCAGAACATCTGTTTCCTTAAAAAAAGCTTTCTAGACCTTACACTTACATAGAGGCAGTGGTCAGAATGGGATGGGGTGGGATTCCAATTCTTTTTAGAAAGACAAAATGGAGCCCAGCTAACCATCCCACTTCTTCTACTCATGCATTAGGGAAAAATACACATGAGAAGTGGCATTGGCTGGGGCTTCCTATTGGGCCTGTGTTGGTGACACACTGAGTTTGCTTCATAATGTGTGGAGTAGCCCTGAGGTTAAGCCTTTCACCACATCTGGTGAGCCAAGGATCTATTGGGTCCTTATTGCCCACACAACTTTCCTGGCTGTTGGGAGTCCTCCTTCTCGACTAAATGCTGTTTGTGTTTCTAAATTCTGCAAATGGTGTTATATAGCACCTGATGACCCCATGTTTTCAAATTATTCATTTCCATACCTGCCAAATCTTCCAGCCCTTTGAGAGGGAGGGCCACTGTCTCCAAGCGCTTCTTCAGCTCATCCTTCAGGTACTGCTCCCCAATGAGGACTGAGAGCTCATCACATAGGGTCTGAGCCTCTGTGATCTCCTCTTCCAGCTGTGCCAGGTTGGACCGGATTTCACTCGTTTCTTCCAGCTGCTGCTTCACAGTCTCCGGCTGGGTGCTGATGGTGGACTGGGTGCTCAGGCACTGCCCAGCAGCCTTCACCTTCTCAGACAGCCCCTGGAGCAGCTCTTGGTACTGGGTGCTCTTGACAATGGCCTGGTCGATTTGGCTGGAGCGCGAGTTGAGCCTCTCTGTGAGTTCAGTCCACTTCTGGTTGACAGCCTGGAGCTCCTCCTGCATGTTGCTGATGGATGGAGACCCTTCGCTGGGGCTGGTGAGTATCCCTTGGGCAGCCTCATTCAGCTGATCATACTGGGGCTTGCGGGACTCAAACTCCTTCAGCATAAACTAAAATGGGGGAGGGCGGTAGAGAAACAATGCATATGTTTTTTAATGAGAGACCAAGATGGTTAAAAAAAAAGATGAAAGAAGCCAAGGAGAATGCAACCATAGCACTGTCAGTCTTGGTTGCATAATAAAACACTTTTTTTAAAGCACCAAAAGAATGGCTGCCTTCTTTTTTTTTTTAATATAATTTTTATTAACAGGCCAATCAAATCACATTAATTCCAAATCACATTAATTCCAAATTATACAGCCAGATTTTTAATTTTTTGTCGGGGGTACCCATACATCAAGCTCCGAAAGGGGACCAAGAATGGCTGCCTTCTTAAACCTGATGAAAATAATGACTTCATGTTACTACTGGGCCATTTTCAAGGCGTTACTATTATATACTGGCATTAACAGCCAGGGACCAGTTTACTTATAGGATCACCCTATATATGCCCACTCAGCTGCTTCGAACTGTGGAACTGATACTGTTAGAAGTGCTGCATAATGCTCATTCTGCAATAAATCAATTTTTAGAGTGGCAGCACTTACACTTTGAAATTCCCTGCCCATTGACATCAGGCTGTACAATTTCTGGTGCCTCCTTACTTGCTTTTAACTGCTTTTATTGATAACTTTAATGTTTCTTTTAATTTTTGTAAAACCACTTAGAAGGTGCTTTGTTTTTTACAATCAAGCAGCACATATGTGATGTGATGTAAGCAATGCCTTTCCTGAGAATATCAGTGGTTTCCAAACTTCCCATTTTCACATTAATTAATCTGAGAACACGTTCTACCCCTCAATACACTGCAAAGGATTCTAGGGCGGAGGTGGACTTCAGGCTTGTTGGATCTAATCTGTTTTTTCACCAGAACCCCAAGATCTACCAATGAGAGCCGGGTGAATAGATAGATAGATAGATAATATTTATTACGGCCATAGGCCCATACAGGTAAAAACAACACATAAGTGACAGCTTGTGCCGTGGGGAAAAGAAAAAACAGTCGCTAAAACACCACTATAACAATAAATACTATAAGATGGAAAGGCATGCTACGCCTTAATTAGCTTGTAGCGCTCCTTGGCGTCGCTTTTGGGAGAGGACAGCGACCAGGAACCTAGCCACTTTCAGGGTCGTGTGGGAATCCTTATCCTGCAAGATTTGGGCAAGGTGGAATTTTGGTGGGGTACCCTCTAGTTTCTGTATGATTGATCCCAACAAATTTGCCCGTGGCACATTGAACAGGGGGCAAGTGAACATAATGTGCTGGAGCGACTCCGGCGTCACCTTATCACATTTGCACGTGGCGGGGACTTGGCCCTTTGAGAATCTATGTCTCAGGACATTGGAGGGGAAAACGTTGAACCTCGCTTTGGTGAAGGCCAGTCTATGGGCAACAGTCGAAAGGGAGGAGAGGTATGATGGAACGCAATAAGTTAAAGTGATACCAATGTTCTGGGGCGAACAAACACCTCCCCCCAGCGTATAATTTTGCTGCAAGTCGATGTCATCCAGTCGGGTGCAAAAGACATGCAGGGTGCCTCCAGACCATCCCTATTTGGGGCATTTAAAGTGGATTAAAGGGTTCAGTCACCCAAGTGCAACAAATCCATTTTTTACACAAACTCCAATTTATAAAACAAGTCCCACTTTGCAGCGCAGAAAATGATGGGGGAAACTGTGGGATGAATGATTGACTAAGAGGAAGATGTGTAAATCCCCTGGAAGCAAGTCAGGGTGAATGCAGAAGATATGCTAAATGGCATATATACAAATAAATCAGAAGGAGTACACAATGAAGACCAGACATAGTTGAACCACGATGTAAACAAATTAATATGAGTGCTGAATAAATGGAATGTCTGGAGGAGCCCATAGTTAGAATTAAATACCAGGGTGCCTCTGAGCTCATTTTTTTCCGAGCCCAGTCCTTTTGCACAAAAAATCCACTCCCTGTTAGCCATCTCCATTTCAACAGCCTAAATTAGGTGAGAAAAGTCATTTTGTTGTTGCTAATGTTGAACAACTGAGAGATCAACCAGTTGCTGACCCCTGTTCCAGGACACACTCTTGGTTCTTGCAAGTGTTCCAGATGGCCTCACATGACCTGAGTGGATCCTGGAGCACACCTAACATTTCCCTGAGAGTGCACACTGGAAGGTAAGTGGTAAACGAAAGCTTGCCTGCCATGCCTGATTTGATTCTGAATGAGAAACCCCTGATAAGCTTCCAAGGAAGTCCAAGGCTCCTTGGAAAGCTGAGGTCTGAGCAATGAGGCAGCCAAAGATGAACTGTCCTCTTCATTGAGGAAGATACATCCAATGAGCTGCAAATGTATGTGATGTCAGCTGATGAATCAATTAAACAAGTTAGTCTGCTGCAAGAGTTTAGGTTGGCTGACACACAACTAAAAGCATATTGAGTTGCTATAAACCATCTGTAGAGTTTCTGGAAAGAAGCTGTGGGAAGTCAGCTTGAAACAGGATTTCAGCTTTAAAAAAATGTCAGGGATGATGATGACATTCAAAAGACATTCCACTCCCCTGCCTTATTTGTCCTGCTGCTGCTACAGTTCATATAAACAAGTTGCAGACTGAGAGTCAAACTGTATAAGCTTGGAGATCTCCCGACAATCCTACCCTCTCGAGCGTTTGACTGCCTACAGGCCTCTTCTTAGCAGCATGATTCATAATCCAAGGGAGAGGAAGGCAAATGCAAGAGATGGGCCTGCTGTTCAATGAAACTGAGCATTTCTACACAAGCGCCCCTTCTGTCCAGGCTAGTGATCTGGAGCTGGAAAGCAGGTAGGCAAGGACAGGCACCCTGTGCTGCTCAAACTGATGAGCCAGGGGACAGGTGGAAATATACCCCTTGTACCAACTGATCATTGCTGGGCTAGAAGCTGCAATTGCTCAGGCCATCTGCAGTGGTGACAGTGCAGTGCAAAAGGTCAACAGTTCCCTCTCACTGGCCGATGACCAGCATGGTGCACTCCTGTAGTCACTTCCACCTGCATTGACCACCATACTCTTTTCAACCTGGTTGCATAAAATGCCTTTGCTGGCTTCTCACCTGAACTTGCTGCTTCTGTGCATTCAGCATGTTGGGATCGATGGAGAGTGGGCCCAGCACGCTCATCATGAGCTCCTTCTCCATCAGCCAGGGACGCAGCTGGCCCTCAGCCACCTGGAAGCTGGCCAGCTTACTGGCTGATTTCTCCAACTTCTGCTGGCGCTCTGCTGTCACCTGGTTGGCATGTGCCCACCTGGAATCTGAATGCCAGAAACACCATGACTGGGTACATTCCCGCCACAAAGGCTTCCATAGGACTCATTGGCTACGGGTGAAGGCGGACCTCTAAGGGAATTTTCAGGACTTACCTGATCAGGTATTTACAGCAGGAGTGGGAAAACTCAGGCCCATGGGCCAAATGAGCCCAGGTCTCCCCTCCCCAGGTGACATGGACCTAGGTGGTTGGGACATGGTCGACACAGCAAGCAGGCATGTGTGTTTGAATATGGGTGTGGGGTGAGTGTGGGGTGGCCTTGCCCTGTATGGCTAGAATGTGGCCCCCTGGAAGGTTAAGTCTGTCCCTCCTGATTTAACTGAAGATACTGCAGACTGAACCCAAAATTTAACACAGGCGCACACTCTGTCCTACCCCCACACTAAGGGCTCCTCCTATCCGCAAAACGAGGTGGTGCACCTGATCTTAGCTGAATGGCAGAGCCTCCTCCATGAACTTTTGGAAAGATTCCATACAATGCTTTTCATTGGTCCAGTTCCTATGCAAACAGGGAGTGTCTCCTCTCAACAAACAGAGGTGGAACTGCTCTTAAAACTGCTCTTAAAAAAAAAAGTTTTCAGGGGAAAATTTTGGCAAATAAAGCAGTTTCAATATTCTTTTGCAAATATGAATTACAGTTTAAGCAAACATTTAAAATGTCAGGCTTCATCTTTCGTGGGGGTGGGGGTGGGAAATCACACAGCATTCCCGCAAAATAACAACAGTAAGACTGCAGTAGCTTGGGCAAGCTGACAGGCACAATCAGCTCTGACACTCATTCAAAACCAGATCATGCTTTGTGCTAACTAACGATTTCTGGCTGCTTCAGAAATAAAATGTCATTATAAACTGGCCAGGACATGAGCCTGTTCTACCCAGATTTGGAGTGGGATGTGCAAGGGAAAGTCTGGAAAAGGAAACACAACCAAATATGAGGGTAAGGGAACCCTTGACTATAAGGCATGCCCACAACTGCAGGCTTCAGGGTCTGCAACTGCTACACACTACTCAGGAGGGCCTTGTGCAACTCCATCTCTCCGGCCAGTGTGGATCCTCTGTTGCATGCAGAACAGGGAGTGGGGTGGAGAGAGACCAAGCACTCAGCCTGGGAGGGGCTAGAGCTCCCAAATGGAAAGAGCTGCACATTCCAGTGGAATAAGCCACTGGGCCAACCCTGTGGGAAATGAATGCACACCCACACACATGCACTTAGGATGGCCCCTTTTCTCACACCAAGGATAACTGCCTAAGACACACCTCCTCTCTCAGCCTCTCCACCCCCCGATTGATGAACGCTCTTCTCTGCCTGCTGCACATGCTTTCTCCACTTAACTCTGTGATAGCCTGATTTGTTCAGAAGCAGGATGTGCTGGCCTGCTTGCCACCGAAAAGGTTTATCTGATGATACCCCAAGAATGTCAGTAACATAATTTCTAAATGACTCCCCCTCCCCAGCCAGCACCTGCCATTTTGCTTCTACAGGCAAGGACAAGATGGCACCCCTCATTTCATACACAGATGCTGACTGTATGGTAGCTGAATCTTATTTTGATACTGGTGATAGGACAGCATCGTCCTGAGCGTAGCAGACTTCTTTAGGGAGCACAGAGGAGGCTGCTGTCTGCCATCTCGCTGCCATTCCCTGCCCTTCAGCATCTGCCATCTGAGGCAGCCAGCTCTCATTCACTTCCACAGCACTAGAGTTAAGAGAACTCCCTGGACCTTTGGCTTCCTTGTCTTGCTTTCCACACTTTCCCCTTAGCCTACAGTCCTTTCCCGATTGCCACGGCACCACCCACTGCACAGTCTACATTTCAGCTGAGCTCTGCTTTGCCTTTCTAGAACTGGCCCAGTCTTGCTCAGCCCCAGATGAGTTTCTCAGAGGTCTCTGGGTCACATACTTAAGTCCTCCAGCATCCGCTTCCAATTTCCTGCTTCTGGTGATTCGTGATATTTCTCCAGGAGTCCAGAAAGAGACTCTTTTGCTTTCTGGACTTTCACAGCGTTCTGCTCCAGCTCAGCCAGAAATGCCTACAGGGTCATGGGCAGGGAGGGGAGAGAGCCACAAGAGACAATTGCAATATTATTATTATTCTTAGAAACAGAATATGGTTTGTTTGTGGATCTGATGAAGCAGCAGAAATCTCAAGGTGTGGGGTGGATGGGTGCGTGGGAAGAAAAACGGCTGCCATTTCCAAGGGATTTAAGTGCCACATGCATTTCAAGCTGGGCCTGTTCATGAAGGGCAGAATCTAGAAAATACTATAAAATAAGCACGCTTTTCTGAAAAGGACAACACACCCAACAACACTTTCACTGATAACCAGAAATATATTACAGGCCATAATGCAAAGCCACATAATAATAAACTCTCAGGGCAAGTCAGTTTGAAAAATGCACAATAATTTTTCACAACACATAAAAATGGGTTTATAAACGCAGCTTTGTAAAGTATCACCAGTCAGATCAACTCTGACTGATTGCCAATCCTGAGAGACAGTGCTTCATTCTCCAGTTTTGTTAAGTCAGTTCAGTGGCGTAGCGTGGGTTGTCAGCACCCGGGGCAAGGCAAGTAATTTGCGCCCCCTAACCCGTGGATTTGCGCCCCCTAACCCTAACCCCCAGATGTTGCGCCCGGTGCGGCCGCCCCCCCCTGCACCCCCCACGCTACGCCACTGAGTCAGTTACAGTAGCAGATTTCCAAATTTGGACTTTCAGGGCTGCAAGACCACCATCCAGTCAGCCATGTTATCCAAGGGACATGTTATCTTTAAAATACATTCATCAGTTTCAGATGGCTCTTCAGAAGTGTTTGTTAGCATTGAACCTTTTGTCTGCTTAGGGCCACACTGTGCCATTTTGGCTGGGCCTTCCTCTTTGACAGATCAGATGAACTTTGCTCAGTTACTTCCTCCATGTCTGGTGTCAGGAATTTACCTTCTTGTCCTCAGATTACTGCAACACGTTATACATACGGCTGCCTCTGAAGACGGTTCGGCAACTTCGGCTGGTGCAGAATTCAGCAGCCAGACTGCTCACCGGGGCAGGATGGTTTGAGTATATTACAGAGATACTGGCCTGACTGTACTAGCTGCCAGTTAGTTTTGGGGCCCAATTAAAAGTGCTGGTTTTGACCTATAAAGCCTAAACGACTCAGGACCGCAATACCTTCAGGACTGCCTCTCTTCGTATGAAGCTAACTGGGCCCTGAGATCATCATCTGGGGCCCTTCTTCATGTGCCTCCTCCATGAGGGGAACTGAGGGTGGGAGCACAAGAACAGGCCTTTTTTGCAGTGGCTCTCTGCTTGTGGAATGCTCTCCCCAGGGAGGCTCACCTGGCACCTTCATTATACTCCTTTAGACGCCAGGAGAAAACAATCCTCCTCATCCAGGCCTTTGGCTGATTACACCCAATGCCCCTTTTAATGTGTTGTGGGTGGTGGATACATAGTTTGCTCTTGCTTTTATTATGCATTTTGTATTTTTTTTTGTCTTGCATTTTTATGTTGTGAACTGCCCTGAGATCTGTGGATGGAGGGCGGCCTACCAACTTAAATAAATAAATAATAAAATAAAAACACTTTCCCTTCTGTACTCCCTTTTTAATGCTATGTCTGGGGCTCTGCTTACTTTCTTTGATTGCGCATAAGGGCCTTAAACCACCTGTGGTTGTTATGGTGCAACTAGATTCTTGCCATTAAGCTCAGTGGCTGGCCATGCACCAGCACCAACAGTCAGATCAGCCTTATAAAAGAGAACCTCCTGTGCCAGATCTATAAAAATGACCACTTCCAAATTGCGTTTCTTTGTCATATTCCCCCCCCCCCCCGAAAGCTATTTCATATATGGACGTTCTCCCCTTATATTATCACAAACTGCTGCAAACAAGGTGAGGAAGCAGGATATCAAGGTATGTATGAAAAACAATAGGAACCTTGTTATGGTCTGCCTGAGCCCTCATCGTCTCTGACTTGGTAGGGGAGGAGGAAGCTTCCAGCGCGGTCAAGGCCCGCTCCTTTGACTCCAGCCACTTCAGCACGGAGCCCACCTCCTCCTGGACATCTCTCATCTTGGCCAACATGGAGGACAGCTGCTCCTGGTGCCCCCGTAAGGTGGCACCAAGCCCCTCATACTGCTGGTTGACATCTGACACGTCACACTGGATCTCTGTCAAATCTAAACAAAACAAAAAGAGAGAGGGGGAGGACTGAATCAGAGCTGGAGAAATTATTTCATTTCCATACTGATGGTAATATAAAGATAAAAAGTTAGAGATGTGTTCATATGGACAAAGACAGGACACCTAAGCAGATCAGCTGAGGTGATTCCAGGGGTACCTGTGCGGTTGTACCTGTGTGGTTCACAGGCACACCAGCTATACATACAAATGTGTGCTTTCCATACATTCTGATGGAAGGCAGGGCCAATGAAGTCACAGAAACAGGAAGTGCCAAGTTATTCGCCATGCATTTGAGAACAGACCAGACACGAGTTCCAAAAGGCACTTGAAATAAGCCCTCCATGTGTTTTAGCCAACAACTCCCATGAGCCCCAGTTGCATGTAGTCCAGCAACAGGTTGTGGGGAGGCTGTTCTAAACCCTCTCCCAAAATATTCACCTCAGACAGAAAAACCTTTTGCTCTTCTTCTGCAAGTTCTCAGTATTTGCTCTGACTCCCACCGTCTAGGCCGGAGGAGCAGCAGGCAGGCCGCACAATTTGGTTTGAGGTGAAGCAGCCAGACTGTTGTGAGAAGGTATCCTCCTTGGACACCAGGTGAGGCTTGGTAGGGGGAGGGAAAGGACCCTTGCAAAGTTTTTACTCTGCAGCATGTCCTCTCCCCTCCCCACAGTTCGGACAGAGGTGACACACGCTCTGGGGTTACAGCATCACCTTCTTTTCTCCAGCTGCTTTATACCAAGTCAGACCATTGGTCCAGCTCACTCAGTGTTGCTTGGACTGACTGGCAGCAGCTCTCCAGGGTTTCCAACAGAGGACTTTCCCACCTGGAGATGCTGGGGATTGAACCTGGGCAGGTGCTCTACCAGTGATATTTTGCCTTGAATACAGGGGACAACAGTGGGCACCCAAACACAATCTCCATCCATAAGGGATAGAGGATGCATTGGAATACCAGCTGCTGGGAATCACAAGACAGTAGGAGAGAGCTGCTGCTATACTCAAGTCCTGCTTGTGGGATTCCCACTGGGGCATCTGGTTGGCCACTGTGAGAACAGAGGGCTGGACTCGATGGGTCCCCTATGGCCTGATCCAGCAGCCAGGCTCTTCTTCAGGGCAACCAGCAACATGTGCCTCGGCCTTACCAACTTCCCTGTTAGTTTGAGAGAACAACAGGACAACACCAGCCACAGGACACAACTCACACAAGCACGCACAACAGTCTGGGCTCTCTCACCTTTGCAGGTGTGATATCCATTAACGCTGCCTACAGAACTTCCCCCAGCGGGCAGCACAGAACCTGAGCGAAACAACAGGGAGACAAGACAAAACGACAGAGACAAAACATGTTAGAAATACGGGTGCCTGAAAACACATGTAAGCTGTGCCCTTTGCGGCCATAATACAGCCCTTTCTAGGAGGCCACGAAGGGGCTATGTGCAAACAGAGACCAACATCTGAGAGGGGATGTTGCTGTTTTTACAGCATCCACAGGACAGCTTCAGCAGCATCAAAGTGGTAGCCCAAACTTTTGAAAACACTGGGTCCCAAAGTAGGCAATACTGCCCTGGGAGCAGGATTGCTTAGTGGGCTGCCAAGTGGCAAACGGGTGGGGGGTGAGGGGGACGCCGGAGGTGCAAATGACTACCAAACATTGAAAAGCTGGCATTTCTGGATCAAGTTCATCAATTTTGTTGAATTAATTAAACTAAATAGATTTAATTGGATTTTGATTAAATGTGCAATTAATTGTTCCTGTTTTGAATTTTATTGTGCTATTAGTGGGTTGTGTAAACTGCTATTCTGAATAATGCTTTTAATAAGGTAGGAGGGTACAGGGCACCGAGGATGAGTTTATGGAGTCAAGGGGGCAGTGGCCCCAAAAGGTGTTGGAACCATTGTTGTAATATGGTTAGAAATAACTCATTATACTTCTGCAGTGATTGCTGGTGTGGAAGCTCGTTAGCACATTTTTTGCTGTGGGTGTTTCATCTGGGGGGGACGTTTCCATGGAGATTGTCTATTGCGACAACCTGACTTCTGCTGGATCCTCACCCAAGTGCAACTCTACCAGCTTGTTTCCGGCAGCCCCCAATACCAAACAAAAGGCCCTCATTTCCACTGATGGCCAAATGCCGGGTTCAGAGGAGATATTCTCTCAAAAGCTCTGCAAGACTGTGATTGTAGTACACATATCAGCCTAAAGAATCCATAATAACAATGTAGAACTCTTGCACAATACCTTTTTATCACCCTTGCATAAGACTTTTTTATTTAAAACAAAACAAACAAACAAAAAACAGATGGAGATGAATATTTCTCCCCACAAGACAAAAAAGCACAAGCCTCCATTATGCCCATTGCAAAATATGAAAACTGGCTGAAAACATTTGCTCTAGTGCACTTCCCAGTTTGTTGTTCATTTTTAATTAAAGTTGTGCACTGGTACAAAAATATCGCCACACATGCCCAAATGTGGGACATTTCACGGAACCTCTCTATGAAAAAGGCTGTGTGTAAATAAAATCCCAACCCCAAATGTGGTTCACTGTTGTTTCAGTAGCCGGTAGTGACATGTCACAACCTTAGCTTTGGGTGTTTGCCTGAAGCTCAGTTCCTTGTCGTTGCCTGGGTAACAACAAGGAAGACACCAAAGAACAATCTCCATGAAGTCATGTGGCTTGGTGCTGCAGCAGGAAGTAATCCTGTCACCTGGGAAACCAATGTGGCTGACCTTTGCATATATTAACACTGTAAAGTGCGGAGCCAACAACACAAAAGCAGTATTTGGGTGGCTATTATGTTGCCCAATTCATGCACAAACTGAGCCACAATTCATTTTAGAATGATGGATGTGACTGGGAGAAAAAAGCCTCAGCATAAACAAAATTAGCACAGCACAAGACCACACAGCTTTCTCATTACTTCTTCCCCCACATTTTATTGAGTCCTTGGAACCAAATACCAGGGGGGGCTATATATGGTTCAGAGAACAAGAGGGCAGAGGTCTAATAAACCCCCAAGATCTACTAACAGACCCAGGTGCAAAAGACACACCGTGAGGCCAAAAGAGAAGCATATTCTAAGGAATTCGCTTTCAGAGCAAAGGCTGAACTGAGTTCACAGTCCTAGTTGCCACAAGCAATTCAGACAAAAGGGCATGTCCAGGACTCTGTCTGCTCGGGTCTTGTGGGTTCATTGGAACAGAGGAAGCTACCTTATAGAAAGTCGGACCATTGGTCCATCAGCGGGCTTTCCGTGGTTTCAGGCAGGAGCGTTTCATCAACCCTCCCTGGAGACACCAGAGATTAAAAATGGGACCTTCCGCACACTAAGCATTTATTTAGTTATTTTAATTTATATACTGCCCTTCTCCCATAGATCTCAGAGTGGTTCACACAAAGCATGTGCTCTACCACTGAGCAGCAGTCAGCTGCTGCAACCTGAAGATTCAGACAAGGGGCGTGTAGAGGTGTGGCCTACGTCATGCTTGCTCAGCCCTTGCCCTTCATGGATAATTGCATCTAGGAGAAGAAGAAAATGAACTGCCTGCATCCAGGTGGCAATTGATGGCTTTTAGGAGAGAAGGTCTCTTGAAAACCAAAGTCACCTTAGGCCTCAAGGATGGATAACACCTGTTAGACAGGAGGGAACATCCTCTTCCTGAGCAAGGTGCTTGAGCAGATGGTGGCCACACAACTGCCACATTTGAGTATTATTTAGCTGTTAATCCACTCCCCCACCTCATTCAAATCAGAGCAGAGTGGTCCACAATTGCACACATTTGAATTTGTACTTGAGGAACAACTTCAGTCATCCCCATTCATACCCAAAAGGCATTCCCTTTTGTGGTCATCCCTGCCTTCTAATTTGTTGATTCTATTATGCTAATTAAGTACCAACAGGGCATGTTGCTGATAGCTGCATGGACACCATGTTCTTAAAAAAAAAATACCCCGCCCAAGAAGTGTGCAAAAGCACAGTCAGGCAATTGTAAATTCTCTCTTGCAGTTTTCTGGTTTTGTGCAATCGAGGGGATCAAAAGGAAAATAGGGAGAGAGGGAAAGAAGGGGCATATATAGGGTTAAGCTCCTGACATGCCCTTACCAGCAGGGTGGAAAAGAAATGAAAGCCATTGATAATTCTCAGCACACACTTTTTAGGTTGCTACACAAGATATCTGTTGTAGCCATTTTTAATGTGGTTTGCTTGTGCAGTTTTCTGGTTTTGTGCAAATCTGACTAAGCATTCGGAAAAACTTTCTGACAGTAAGAGCTGTTTGGCAGTGGAACAAAGTGCCACGAGAGCTGGTGGAATCTCCTTCCTTGCAGGTTTTTAAGCAGAGGTTGGATCTGTCATGGATGCTTTAGCGAAGATTCCTGTATTGCAGAGGGTGGACTAGATGACCCCTGGGTCCCTTCCAGCTCTAAGATTCTATGATCAAAAGAAAAAAAGTTCCCTTCTGGAGTGTACTGGGGAAAGTTGCAAAAACAGCTGGAAAAGCGATGAAAACACTGAGGAAGTTGTGGGCATGGAAAAGAGAGTAGCAAAAAGTGACAATTAATCTAACCACCCAAAAATACCAAAACAAATGTTCAGCAACCGCAAGTGGAGTGGTTTGGAATCTAATTTCCTGCAAGGGAAGAAGTATTGAATTTAATCTTGTCCAAGGGTTACACGTATTAAATGGAGACGCAAACAGCTGCAAAAACACCGTAAACTCCAGGGTGGACAAGCCCCCAATTCAATCTGGGTCTTGGCATAGAAACCAGATTGGTCACCCTGATAAATGATTTATGTCAAGAGAGTGATGGAAAAGTGCTACCATACTGAATATCCAGGACCACTCATGACTTCCTGTGTGTTCTAGGTCACCTCTATAGGTTAGGAATTGTGGGAATGGCCATCCAGTGGTTTCACTCCACTTCTGGTGATTTCCAGAAGATGGCGCTGGGGGACAACTGCTCAGCCCTGTGTCATTTATACTATGGGGTCATGCAAGTCTTCATCTTTTTTTTCTTTTTAGTCTGCTAGGCTTTTAAAATGTTTTACTACTTGAAATTCTGGTTTTCTGCTGCTCTGCTTATTCTTTTACTGTTTTTTTTTTTTTTTTACTTTTTATAGCAACTTGCTGTATTTTGCTGCTTTATGTGCTGCAAAAATCCCTGGAATCATGAATGAAGAGCAGTATAAAAATCCCAAAATGAGTATAAATTAAATAAATAGAGCAACCTCCACCTACTTGGTGTCCTCCAGATGTTTTGGACTAAAATTCCCATCTGCCCCAGCTAGTATGGTGGGGGCTGATGGGAGTTGTAGTTCAAGACATCAGGAAGGCAACAGGTTGGTGAAGGCTGCTCTACTTGGAATACTCAAACTCAAGCTGGAGCCGCTTAAGATCACAGGTGGCTACCTAGACAAGGTAAAAGCCTTTAAATATCTAGGCTTAATATTCACTTATAATATTCACTTATAATCTCTCCTGGACCACCCATCTACAATCTGCCTTTCTCGCTGCAACCACAACCTCTAACGCCATTGTCCGATTTTACCACCAGAAGGGCGGCAAACACCTTCCAGCAGCAATTCAAATATTTAATGCCAAAGTTGTCCCTAAATTATTATATGGCTGTGAAGTATGGACTACAGCAATATCAGGTAACTTGGATCGCCCACTTCATATGTTTCTGAGATCTCTTTCCGGCGTCCCAAGATGTGTCTCAGGTGCAGCCCTACGACTTGAGTTTGCCCAGCCCTCAATTGTAAAACGAGCATGGAGCCGAGCCATTTCCT
This sequence comes from Podarcis muralis, assembly GCF_964188315.1. Lineage (NCBI taxonomy): Eukaryota > Metazoa > Chordata > Lepidosauria > Squamata > Lacertidae > Podarcis > Podarcis muralis. Next base: position 59,103,315 of record NC_135661.1, on the reverse strand, counting down.
ATAGCTCCCACCTATTAGCATCGGATGCTCGAATTAGAGGTGGTTTTTCCAATCTGATCCTAAGAGATATTCATAATTCTCCTTGGAAAACTACAATTAACCTCAAACTCCGCTCTCTTCTCAATCTGAATTGCAAAACTGTTCTTAACTTAGAGTGTATCAGTCCGGCGGCCCTACCTCCAATTAAAAAGAAGCTACAGCAACTTGACTTCTCTAACACAGCTGCCCATGCAAGAGGGCCGTGTTCAGGCCTAGCCCTAGCTATTCCACCCCCTGAAGGGATCCCTCTATACTGCTTCACAATTTCTTCGGAGGCTAAGCGAAGGGCCTTTACCTGTACCCGTCTCAACTGTTTTCCTACAGCAGTTCTGTCGGGTCGTTATTCCAGAGTTCCCATCGCAAATAGAACATGCACCTGTAATGACACGGCTCTGGAGACTATGGAACATGTAATGCTCTTCTGTCGCAACTGGACAGATGAAAGATCTCTGTTTTTAACTCCTCTCGTGAACAAGTTTCATCTCCCAATCCAGCCCTGGATAGTGTCCCTTTTTTTGCAGGATTCTGATTGTTGGATTACCGAGATGACAGCTAACTTCCTGCTCAGTGTGATGAAGAGGAAAGCGGCACTAACTTCTTCTTTAACACCACAGCTGCAGTCGATACGCCGCACAATCGAACGTAGTTCCAAGTACCCTTTAACGACCCTCCTCCAGCCTCAGCAGTTTTTTTTTCTTGTTTTTTTTGTCTTTCTGTTTTTGTACTATCGGTCACTCGATGTTTTAAATCCCCTGTCATTTTTGTTATCTCTCTCTCTTTTTTCCTTTAAGTATTCGCCCAGGACGATATCTACCTTTACCTCCCCACCCCCATTTTATGTTGCTATTTCTATGTATATCATGCTATGGCCACACGGCTAATGCAATAAAATCTATTGAGATTGAATAGAGTACTACAGCTGAAGTTTCAGGCAGAAATGGGTCTTCTTGAGATCCTTTAACAAAGGTAGCCTGGGGACTGAAGTGCTTCACCACATCGCCTCTGACCATCAATGTGAACACAAAACAAGAATGCCAGAAATGGGCGAGAGCTTCCAAGATGTTATGCAGAGTGCAGAATTGCTGAATCAGGACAAGCCTTATGGCTTATTCCCCAATCCATCCCCTGCCACACACCTCAAGTTTCTATGGTTTGGACAAATCAGCAACTGAAGTCAGGAGGGCTCCCAAAGTGGAGGAAGGACTGTGCTGTCTCTGTGGTCTCCAAACAGCTTTGAAGACACGTGCCCCTGTCTCTCTCACCCACCTGATTTGGACTGGGCATCAGGAGCTGTAATCTCAACTATCAGGCTCTCCAAGGCCGTCCCCCTGCGGTTGATCTCATCCACAAGAACACCTTTCCCTGTCCATTCTTCCAAGATCACCTGTTAAAGAGATCACAGTCAGGCATCAGAAGGTGGCCAAAGGCAAGTAGGGCATGCCAAGACTTGGCTGGCCCTGGTGCACATTTATATCTGACCTATCCCTTTAACATCAAGTGAATACTTACAGCGGCTTACAAATTTGTCAAAACAACAAATGAAATAACGTTAGAACATGGGAAACTATCAGAACAGATTTAAATAATGTAAATTGCCCAGCAAAACATGTGTGTTTTCAATGCCTGCCTAAGGCTGGGCAACCAAGGGACCAGGCATGCTGTAATCTGGATGCCGCAACCCAAGAAAGACCTCTCTCTTATCCCTACCTACTGATGGGTGAAGGGGGAGCAGGAAACATAAAGAAGGGGCCACAGCAGAAAGTTCTCAGGTAGTTTTCTATGGAAGGAGGCAATTCCTGAAACACCAGGCTGGGCCCCAGGGAAAGGTATCCTCCACCAGTTCCACTGCACAAAGTACTATTGGATGCAAAAATCCAACATCTGGAGAACTTCAGCTTCCATGTTTTCTTTCAGAACCCATAATGATGTGAAGACAGGCCTGAATAGATGGCCATAATCCTGCTAAGTCTCAACAGAAAAGCGGGGAGGGGCAGAGCAGCTTTTGCCAACCTGGTGGTCTCCAGATGTTTTGGATACTGACTCCCCTCAGTCCCAGCTATCAGGTTGGGAAAGGGCAAGCAGAATTTCTAGTACTCAGGAACTGGAGCATGGTGCTCAGCATAACTCTTTGCCTCAGGTCAACCTCAGAAGCAGAATATATTTTGCAAAACAAGCAAACTGATACAAACCTGCAATGGCCCAGGGCACGGCCTGAAGGCACACAATGCATCAGTCTTGCTGATGCTTAACAGGTGTGTCTGCCCAGCACTTGGGATGCATCACCCACCTGGGCAGCCCTTTGGGTTAATTTAATTTAATTAGTTTATTGCAAAATTTATAAACCGCTCTGCATTCAGAGGCTACCTGATAGAACAAAAGACAAATATCATTTGCACAATGCTACAACCCAGATCTCAAGATTAATTTTGGGGGAGGTGCAGAATTGTGATTTGTTCGTTCACAGAGTACACCACAGCTCTGGCTATAGGAAGACTAGAGAAAGCCTACAAGAGAGGGTCCCCCCAAGAGCTTCCTGTACAGTATTTGTTGCCGTTTCAGAGGAAACTAGCCCCTGTTCAGACCATCAACCCAGATGCAGTGAATCTCTTCTGTTTATGTTGTTGTGATCTCCCTCCCTCAAGAGCACATCTTCCCTAGCAGGCTCTGGGACTCTTTCCTTCTTTCTCTGCCCACCTCAATTTGCTGCATCCGCTTCTCCAACTCATGGGTGCCCAAAGAAGCCTCTGTGGCTGGGATAGTCGCCTCTGTTTCTTTCAGCCACTGTTTCGTGGATTCAACCAGTTTTCGGAATTCGTCCAACTGTTCTTGGCAGGAGGATGCGCCCTTCTCTCTGGGAAGTGGAGAGAAAGGAGGCAGGTAAAAAAGTGGGCCAGCTCTGCTAGCCCTTTTCCTAGCATGAATTCCATCAGATGAATTCTAAGTCACCGAAAAGTCTGCAACCACAGCAGGCTCAACCTCAACTCCTGCTCCCAAAATGTGTTGGGCTGCTGTGTAAGGAATTATGAGAAAAACAATGTCCAAAGTACACTTAACACCTGCATATATGCCAAGTATTCTTACTGCTCCTTCTGCAACACTGGACCACCTATTTGGGACATTGTTGCTCAGTCCAATGGATTAAGGACTGAAAGGAAATCTCAGCCTCTGCATGCTCTGTTCTTAACAGAGGTTATCCCACCCACCACAAGGTTATCCACCCACCACCCACCACAAGGTTATCCACCCACCACAGAAAAGTGAGCAGACATGTAGACTAAGTTCTCCTGTTAAGTAAATTCTGCCAAAGCCAACCACCACCTCCCAGTCATGCTGAGAAAACAATGAGGCAGAGATGGTCTACACCCTTCCCGAAACCTTCAAGTTATCAAAATGTCAGTTTATGACAGCTTTGTTCTTCAACCTTCTCTCTGCCTCTGTCTCTGGTGTGAGGTAAGTAGGTTTTAACTCACTACCACCAGCAGAGAAAGAAAATAAACTTGGTGTTCCCAGGAAAAGCATTGCCTTGACATGTCTTTGTCAGGCTGTGACTTTAGACAGAGGGGTTCTCCATCTTTGTGGTCCCAGGGACACATTTGGAAACCTAAGAAGCTATCACAGGCACGAGAAAACACTCATTCCATAGAAGAAAAAATGATGATGCTCAGACATCCTCCATTCCAAAGAAAAGACAACTTTCCCCCCACCAGAAAAAAGCAGACAACTCCCTCCAAAACATGACCTCTGAAAAAAAGTCAAAGCAGCCCTCATTAAAAACAAAACAACAACAACGAAGGAGAACCAAGCTTTAGATACATGTTGGTTTTGACATTCCTTCTCCAACTGGTGTGAATTTCTATTGAGCAAAAATTCACGACTAAGCACCAGCCACATTGTTTGGAAACCACACTGGCAGGAAAGGAATTAAGTTGTAAAAGGAGCCATATTACGAAGTTGGATCTTGGCCCCCTTCCAAACATGCCCTCCACCTCCGCAAAGGACAAGATGCAGGGCCACTTGCACTGTCTCTTGTGCATGTGGCACAACCCTCGGTCCTTCTGCATGCAAAGCAGATGCTCTACCCCTGAGCTGCAGAGTGTCTGCTCATCACCACCTTTGTATCACAGAGCAGCAAAGAGCACCCCTTACCGTTCCCTTGCTGCTTTCTGCAACTGCATGAAGTCTTTCCGCAAACTGTGCACCTTCTCCTGGTGTGAGGAGGAGCTTGCTGCTGCAAAACCACAAGAGCTCAGCTCCGTGGTCAGATGCTCCAATGTGTCCAAGTCCTCGTGGTGCTGCTTCATCTCAGAATTCAGTTCCTGGCAACAAAGCAGGGGTGGATGGAATGTTGCCATTAGAACAAAGAGCAGTGCCCAACACACAGGTCCAAGTTGGTCCTCTGGGACAAATTCACTACAGAAAGCCACCAGTGGAGACTGCACAGCTCATGTCAGCTCCTGGAAGCCGTGTGTGACTGGGGGTGTTGTGGGGAGGCAGAAGGGATATGCATGTGTGTGTGTGTGTGCGAAGAATTTTTATTCAGATCATGCTGAAAGGCAATTATACCAAATTTGCACTTCCCAAAACAACACACAAGCCAAAATGCAGCCATCCTTTGAAATTCACACTTCTCTAAATTTTGCATATACCAGGTAAAGTGAGCATTAAAAGGCTCCTATTAGTGAAAGTCAATTGTCAATATATGGTTTGATTGTACTGCTAGCCACTTTGAGCTTCCAACGAGGAAAGGTGGAGTATAGAACTTTTAAGTTAAGGACAATTTGAGGGCCATATTCCTTCCTTATTAACATTTAGGGGCCACATGCTAGCAACGGGCAGGGCCAATGCAAAAGGCAGCTGGGTGGATCCACCCCACTCTCCCTCACTTACACACCCATCCACATAAGAGACACCCACTTATTCACAAACTCCTTCCCTCCTCCATCTTGCTCTCTCACACACGTTCTTCCCCAGCAATCAGGATTACAAATGAGCCCTCGTTTTCAGTGTTCAAACTCTGAGCATGCTGCATTCCCATGCATGTAAAAGCTGCTTTATTCTGAGCCAGACCTTTGGTCCATCAAGTCCCCAAAGGCCTTTCCCAGCTTTGCACCTCAAAGTGCCAGGGACTGAACCTAGGCACCTGTGCATACAATCCTGTGGTTCCACTCCTGAGCTATGCCTGGTCCCCCATCACTGTCTCTCTCCACCATCATCTCACCTGGATCTGTTGGGAGAAGTGAGCAATGTCACGATCAGGCTGGTTTCCTGAGGCCAACAGCCGCATCCTGCTCTCCATGAACTGATGCAGTTTCTCAGAGAGGTGCTCGTACTGCTCCACCTTGGGGAGGAGATGCTTCAAGGCGTCCTCCTTCTCCTGCTGCTGCCGGCAAAGGCTGCCAAAGCGCTCTGTCACCTCGGCCAGCTTGCTCTGCAGAGCGGCAGCTGTGGCACTGTCGGCGGTCTCCATGAAGCGGGTCACCATCTCCCGGGTGGCTTCGAGGCTGCTCTTTTGCCTGGCGATGTCCTGCTTCAGCTTCTGTTAACGGACACACAAGGGCAGGCAGGCAGACATAAGGATTGGGGGGAAGGAATTCTGTTCTGCTCGCTTTTCACAGCCAACTGACCCAATCCTGAACTTCATTGTGGATTGGAACGCAACTCCCTGTTGGACTACGCATGTCTCTTGCTTTTGCAGTGCAGTTTTGGTGCATTCCAAAGTGTGCATAAAAATACTTTAGTCTATCCTGCACAGAAATATTTGGGAAGAAAACCATGGGCAGAAAGCAAAGACAAACCCCGGCTTACCATGTTTGTGGCGAGGGTCTCCTGGATGGAGGTGGAGGAGAAAGCAGCCACGTCTTCCCTCTGAAGGTTCCTCTCTACCTCAGCCACGGACTGAAGGAGGCTCTCCAGCCCCTCCTGCACACTCTGGGACTGGGCAATGGACTTCTGCAAGAGGTCTGAGCGTTCTGCCATCTGACAGGACAGGTTCTGGAAACGGCTCACGAGGGAATCTGAGGGAGCACCAAATCCATTACAAACTGGGTGCGGAAAATCAAAATGGGTGGAGGGCTTCCAGTACAGTACCCCATAGATCATGTGGGGTCCAGCTGCCACAAATCACTCAGCCGTGTAAAAGGCCAACTAAGGAGGTTGAGAAATGTTATTTCTCAGAGCTGGCCAGCCCAAGGCACTTTGGTGCTGGAGGTGGTGAACTCAAACAGCACCTTCCCATTTCCAGAACCCCCCTGGGAAGTCCACAGAGCAACAAGGGCCAGAGAGCAGCTCTTTCCATCCTTACCTGTGGTTTCCTGAATGCCTCTGTGATCAGGTAAGGGCGCTTCGTGTATTTCCAAGAGGGACCGAGCTGCCTTCTCAAGCCTCTTTACAGGCACTTGGTGCTCTGCAAGGTCTTCCTGCAGGTGCTGTTGCAATTGACATGGCAGTGAGAGCAGAGACAGACATGAAGAATAACCTGCAGCTCTTTGATATAATATCTCAATAAATCCTGGCTGTGGTTTGGGGAGGGCCATATGTCAATGGCAGGGCATCTGTTTTGCACATGGAAGGTCCTCAGATCAATCTTGGGCACCTTCAGGTAGGGCTGGGAGAGACCCCTACCTGAAAACTTGGGAGAGCTGCTGCCAGAGACCAACCAATTGTCTGACTCAATAGAACACAGCTTCCTATGTTCATAATATACTTAATCATCATGGACACTCTGTGTTTTTAACCATCATTGATCTTGCCAACTTTGATGGCAACTAACTGGGCCAAGCTTTTTGGGGGTAGGCAGTGCCTTACGGGCAGTGAACTGGTCATTGGTTATTGACATACGTTGGTCACGTTGCACTGATTTTTTTGTTGAATTGTTGCTGGGTGGGTTTAAATTGGTTTATTCCTGAATTGTAAGCTTTTATTTTGTTGATATCACTTTGTAAGTCACCCCGGGAAATATTTTCATTATGAGATGAATAAATGAAATGAATGGATGAATGAAATATTCAGTGTAGAGGAAAATGTACTTTGCACACGTCTGTGCTCTTTTGGGGGCTACACATTCTATGACTGAGATCAAGCAAGGCAGCATACTAGGCTTCCCCATGTGAGTGCCCTCTGAATGTTGTTGGACTACAACTCCCATTATCCTTGGCTGCTGCCCGTGCTGCCTGGGGCTGATGGAAATTGGAATCCAACAGCATCTGGTGGGTAGCAGTTTTGGTGAAGGCTGCCATATATGTAATGTACAACCCCATATGCTAACCCAGATTCCTAACAACAAGACTAAGCCAGGGGAGCCATGAGCCCTGTTCACTTACTTTGGCACTGGCAAGCTGCCTCTGTAAAATGGCTGGATCTGAAGAAACAGGCTCCGACAGGAGAGTTGCCATAGCTTCTTCGCTCTCTTGTAGCCACGTCCGGAGAGATTCTGCTATGTCCTGGAACTGCTGAGAGCGATCCAGGAGCATACTCAAATGGGAACCAAGAGCAGTACACTGCAAGAAAAGGAGACAATGGTCACAAATGGTTCTGCGGTAAGTCTAAGGCTACGGTGCAATAGCAAGGTTCAGGTTTTGCCCCACCCCACACAGATGGATAGCCAAGATGGCAACCATGGTCAGTTGTAGAGATCATAAGGGATTAGAAAGCTCACTTTCCAATTTCCCACAATCAGTAGCTTATAATTATATTTCTATCCCACCTTCTCTCCAAAGAGCTCAAGTGTCAGACATGGTTCTCCCCCTCCTATATTTTATCATCGTGTTAACTGTGGGTTAGGCTGAGCTAAGAGGCAGCGACTGGCCAAGGTCACCCAGTGAGCCACATGGAGATTTGAACCCCCGGGCTCCCAGAATGTAGTCCAATACTCTGTCACTATGCTATACCAAGGCTATGTACAAATCATAAAAAAATCAACAACATGGGAGGCCCACATTAAGCTCCAGGAATGAAGACATATCACAGTGGTTCCCAAAGTGCCCACCTTCCATGCTTTGTATTTAAAATTTTACTGCTATTTTATTTTTCATGCAAAATTCTTATCTGAATTTTATTGTGTTCTTATCTTCCTTAGTGGGTTGTGCAAACTGCTCTTCTGAATAACAATTTTTTTTTGTTTGTTTTTAAAAAGGTGGGGGGGCATTGGAGATGAGTTTATGGAACGTGTGTGTGTGTGCGCGTGTGTTGGCCCCAAACCTTTGGGAACCACTGTCCTATGGCCAGCTTGTTCTAGATCCAAAGGTCTACACCTTCTTTTTATCACTGTTCTTGTACCTTGGAATGGAGAGAGCTGTATCGTTTGGTGGCATCGTCCAACTTGTTCTTCACCAGCACCCCGGTAGCTAAAACCTCAGGCCTTGGAGGCCCTCCAGCAGTCCCGGCTTCTGCCGCCACCTTCTCTGCATCCAGCACTTTCTGCCCGGACATTGTCACAAAGCGCAAATCCCCCTTGTGTGAGATTACATCTTCTGCAAAGCTGCTCTGCCGCTGGAGCAGGGGCTGAAGGGACTCGAGGCTGCCATCTCCTGCACGCATCCTTTCCAGCTCTTGCTCGGCCTGCTCCAGCCAAGCCTCAAACTCCACATGGTCCCGGAGGAATTTCTGCAGCTCATCCCGGAGCGCCTGTGATTGCTTGAGCCGCACCTCAGACTGAGACAAGGTGGTGGCATACTGTCCCTTCAGCTCCTCCAACCTCGCCTGCAGCCTCTGCTTCTCCTCCGGGGCAAGATTGTGGCCTTGCTTGTCCAGGAAGGCCTGGGCTGACTGCGTAGCTAGAATGACTTCTTGCTGCTGAGAGAGAAGCTCCTGATGGCGGACCTGGAACAACAGCAGCAAACAACCAGGCTGTAGTACATCAAGTCCACACTGACCGCGTGAAATTAGAACCTGGGCCCTTTACAAGGCTAGGGAGGGAAACTGCAGCCACCTTCAAAAATGCAAAGCCTTCATACAGTTCTGCAGTATCGAGCCCATAGGGCTAGCCCTACTGTTAGGCAGCATGAGGCAACTGCCACAGGTGGCAAATGTTGGGGGACAGCAGGGGCAGGCCTCCCTCCCTCAGCTGTTCTTTCTGACTATCCTAGAATCATAGAATCATAGAATCATAGAATCATAGAGTTGGAAGAGACCACAAGGGCCATCGAGTCCAACCCCCTGCCAAGCAGGAAACACCATCAGAGCACTCCTGACATATGGTTGTCAAGCCTCTGCTTAAAGACCTCCAAAGAAGGAGACTCCACCACACTCCTTGGCAGCAAATTCCACTGTCGAACAGCTCTTACTGTCAGGAAGTTCTTCCTAATGTTTAGGTGGAATCTTCTTTCTTGTAGTTTGGATCCATTGCTCCGTGTCCGCTTCTCTGGAGCAGCAGAAAACAGCCTTTCTCCCTCCTCTATGTGACATCCTTTTATATATTTGAACATGGCTATCATATCCTGATTTTACCAACTTCCGCCAGAAGTCAGAGCTCCCCACAAAGGAATGCGGTTCATGGGGATGAAAAAGGTTCCCCACTCCTGACTTTCAGCAAATGTGTTCTTAGCTTAGCTGGATTTTACACCTAGATCTTTAACTCAACCCTCCATCCAGCAGACCCCACCAACCTTCAAGCTCTCATAGTGCAAAGTGAGATCTTCTTCAACTCTGTCGGCCTCCTTGAATCCACCATCAGGGTTATCTTGGACTCTTCCAGTCACTAGACCCACTCGGTGGTGTTCAGCTTCTGTGAGCTCCTTGGGCTGCTCTAGTGATGCCACCCAGTGCAGAAGAAATTCAATCTTACTCTTATTTTCTTCAAAGTCTTTGACAGCTCTAATCTGGAAAGAGAGAAGAATGCATAGGAAGCTGATAGATTACAAAGCACAGAATGGGTAAATATGGGCTAGGATTCTGCATGCCGCAGAAGCATCCCACTACAATTCACAGAGCACTGGATAACACACAGCCTCTTATAAGTTTACCCAACTCCCTCCTAATGCGAAGGAGGGATCTTCCACACCAGTTCCAGGTTGTGTGGTGCTGTACCTTTTCTGTTTGCTGTTGCACCACAGTGCTCACAGCACTCTCAAGCTCCTTCTGCGCCGCCTCCGTCCTCTCTTGCAGGGACTGGTACTGCTCCTTGGCCTGGCAGAGCCTTTCCTGCAGGGATGCCAGTTCCTTGGGGTCCAGCTTGGTCCGGTTCTCCTCCAGGAACTCCTCTGTCGCTTTCAAGACACCGGCAAAAGAGGCTGCTCGGCTGTGCAGGCTTCTCTGCAAGTCCTAATGGCAGAAATCAAAAGAGCAGCAAAGAGAGTGACCATCTCTGGCATAACTGTAAGCTGGTATTCAGACTTGTAATGATGCTGAGTTCTTGAGGCAAGAGGCTACTGATTTCTGAGCAGAGATTATGCTGCTTAGATTTCATGCTGTCCTGTTGATTTTATTAGAACTGTTGAATTGTTAGTTTGCTTTTATATATGGTGCACCTCCTCTGCCCTGGGATTACCGGCTTGAGGGATGTGTTACAAACGAAACAAAGCAAATAAACAAGCCACACACCTTGCATTGTAACAAAGACAGAACAAAACATGAGTGCAGATGCTGGAGTGTGGAAAGAAGAAACACCCAGCAAACCAGCCTGGTCACAAGGTGTGTTTTGCCACCTGGCCTACCAGCTCCATCAAGGGAAACACAGTGCAGCGATCCAGCCTCCTGTAATTGTGTTCTCACCTTAACGTCACTCTGGCTCTGCTGCAGTACAGAGAGGTCCCCTTCCCTCGCTGCTCCCTGTGGATCCACCAGTCTGTGCTCAGCCTGGTTCATCCAGGTGCACAACTCCTCCAGTTTCTGGCTGCGTATTGCCTGCTGTTCTTGAAGTGTCTGTTTAGATTTTGGATTGTTTAACAAAAACAAAGCACCTGTTAATGCCTGTCAATTCAACTGTTGAAACCACAAATGCAAGCCAAACAAGTTGCAAAACAGAAAGCACTTAAGCAGATGCAGTCAATGGCTCGCAAGAGGCATCATCTCTCTCTCACACACTCTCTTGCTTCACCCTTTACTTTTGCTCTAGACGGTCATTTAGGTCCATTGTCTGGCACATCAAAGCGTATATGGGTTAAAATGGAGTCATTTGCCATCCAGGTTCTTTCTTCTGCCTTTAATTCCCTCTTTTATTCCCATATAGCAGCCCACTTATCAAGGACTGATGTTGACCTGATGGCTTTTTCCTTGAAAGATGACCTATCAGAGGGAAAATGGATGGCAAAATCTGCGTGGCTCTTGCAGGAAAATCGGAGGAAGGAAGAATCTGGTCTTCTCCTTGAAGACCTTTCCTGCAAAATCCTTTTTTTTTTTCCCCCATTCCAATGTAACACTTTTCATGCCTCTTTCTCCCACTGAGGGGTGGGGGAAACACATTCACTGAACCCAAACATAAATCATTTCCATGGAGGCAGTTATTCTGGCTTATGCTGTCAGGGCTAGAAAGCAATTAACCCAACTTTTGCTTGAAGCCCTGTTTTTGCATCCCAGTCTCAAGAACAAAAGATACCTGGGGAATAACAAGCTGTGCTAAATGACCTTGCACAACTGCTATAAACCCAAAAAAATGTTATTTCTGGGAACAGTGGGAGAGATAAAGAGAGACAGAGTGAATGTGAGTGAATTTTGGACACTGCACCAAACCAAGTCCCAGATTATCCTCTTGGGAGTCCTGCAAATAGGGCGTCATTGAGCATGATGTGTGACCCTGGGCCATCCTTCTTTCAACCAGTGTGCAATTTGTCTTTCCCTTGGTGCCTTACGATCAAAACATACAAACTTCTGCCAAATGAAAAACAGGGCTTTTTTTGTTCATTTTCAGACATTCCTTAAGCCAAATAACAGAAGCAGTTTGAGGAGGAGGAGAGGGGGAAAGAGCACTGCTAAAAAAGCACTCTTCAGCAGCATAACAAGATCTTCTCGCATTAGGGATGGGAGCACACTGAATCTGAAAAGGCAAAGCAAAACGGTTAATACACACAAACACACATACACAAAAAGAAGAGAGGCAGAATAGGCACACATTACAAGGGGACAATTGTTAAACAAAACCTTACTTGTATTAGCAGTGTCTGAAGGAAAAAGAGAGGCAGGGGCATGCAGTTATGGGGGCTGCAAAAGCACGCCTTTATTGAGCATCCTTGTGTGCACTTCTTAAGGGCCAAAGTGGATGCATTGCTGAACTCAGAAGCACAGAAGGCTCTTAGTAGCAGATATTCTTCCTGTTCTTAGAATATTCACTCTACATTCTCTAGATCAGTGGAGGGCAGAATTCAAGCTTGCTGAATCTATTTTGTGCTTCGCTAGAACCCAAAGACCCACCAACTGGAGCCTGCGAGTGTCTCTGATGTGGGTTCTAAACACCAGAACTGAGCTGAGCTCACAATCCTTCCACATTTATATTTATGCTTCCTAAGGGTAACTATGTTTGCAGAGACTATACTGATTTTTCACAAGAGACTTTCTCCAGTCTGAGAAAAGCCAGAGGAACAACGGGTGGTGGGGTGGTGGTTTTGATTAAACTGCAGCCCTGAGTGGGCCTTGCGTGCAATTGTGTATTCTGCACTATTTCCACCATGTTCATACGTTGTGTCAAGTCCTAAACCAGGCATAGGTAATGGTGATCCCTTTTGACCAGCAGGTTGGAACCACCCCAAATTTAAACAGTTACCAAAAGCAAGCACTGCTTGCAAAGGTTCTTCCTTTGTACCCACAGATTTTCTTGACACACCTGAAATCAGATGATGGAGGTGAGAGAAAAGTGGGCATGGCTGGAGGAAAACAGACTTGCAGGCCAAAGGTTCCACCTACCTGCCACAAACCATAACATACAAACCAGCACTCCTGGTTTGTTCCTCTACAAACAAAGCTTGGTGCTCAGTCTCTTGGCTTACTAAGCGTGACTTGTTTGGAGATAAACAAGCCACGAGCAGCATTTTGCACAACATATTAAAGAAGGGCTCATGGTTTGTTGCTCCTAACTCAACAAAGTGAGGAGCGCAGTAGACTCTGCAGCATAAACTAGCAGGCTGCTTGTTCATGCGCAAAATTGGACCACTGTGACTGTTGCATTCATACTGTGCATCTGCACATCTATTACAGCTAAAAACCACAGTTAGCAACAAGTCCCCCAGACCCTGGGCTAACACTTGAGTCACAAATGTGTTGCTTTGAATGCTCCGCTTTCTCCCCTCTTGCTCCATCCAGGTCATTACTTTAGCCTTCCTTATTGAGAGGCAAGATTCAGCCCCACCGCCATGACAGAAACCAGCTTAACTGGTGTCCCCCATTGTCCCTAGAACAGCCACCTATTTGGAGTCCTGACTCACTCTGTGAAAGGGAGGATGGAAGGAGAGAGACACAGAAATGAGGCATCTCTCTGCTTTGAAGCAGCAGCTGATGCACTCTATGATGCCACAACTTAATTGCAAAAGGATGCGTACAGAAACTGTAGGAAGGGCAGCTTGGTTAAAAAGGAAAAGACACACATTCTGCTCCCTGTTAAATACGAAACAGCAAAGAGGTTGCCACTCCATCACTGTCACCTGATCTGTCTGCTCCGCTTGCTGGAGACAGACCTGAAGGACCTCTGCCCGGGTGGCCAGCCTCTCAGAAAGTTCCCGGAAGGATGTCTGCAGCTCATTCAGCAGCCTCAACAGCTGCCTGCTTTGTTCCGGGGACAAGTCTTGAGCGTGCTCAGAAATGAAGAACTGAATGTCAAGGGCTGTTGCATCAAGCTGAGCTTTGGTATCTGCAAGGGGCCTTTTCAGCTCCTGGCCATGTCAAGAGAGGGGAAGAGAGGGAGAAAATGTAGCCACTCTGAGACTTCAGTCACCCACAGGATACCTTTGCAAGTTTCACCTGCTTGAATGACCAAGTGACCGGAGACTTTAAAACAAAAGAGGCTTAATGGTCCTTCATCAAGGCAGGAAGCTTTCCCCGATAGTCTGAAATTGACACACTTACTAGGGAGAAGGGCAGAGAAATAGCTCAGAGCCAGTCTGAATTCGTTCTCTGCCCCTCTGTCTCCCACACACCATGAATTTGTGAGTGGGCGAAGGTGAAGCACCTAAGGATGGGTCAGTCTGTCAATTTAAGTTTCTCTCAGTTTCTTATTTTTCCCAATCACATTTTTGCACCGGATTGTGTGTGGTTTTTAAGTCCTAATGAAAATTAAACAGCATTTTAGTATACACTTCAATTACACACATTTTTGTTATGTAATTTTGCCCAATAAACATATTTTTGCAGGCCATTTCCCTCTTATATAAAGCATTTTAATGTGCTATTTTCATTAATATATGCATTTATGTATGCATTCCCCTAGTATATGCATTTCTGTACTAATTATTTGCTTGGAAAGGAACACAAAATTCGGAGGAATGTGAATTTCAAAGGATGGCTGTGTTTCAGTTCACATATTGTTTCAGGATGTGCATAGCTGGTAGGTTTGCCTTTAAATGAGAAGTGAAATAAATTATTCCCACACAACTTTAGAGGCACCCCAGGGTGCAAGCTCTTTCTCCCTGGGAACCTGATGTGGAATTGCAGCTTGATGCAGAAGTCTGGGTTTGCTTCCCAAATGCTCTCTTTACATTTGTTATATCTTAAAATATACATTACAACTACACCTTAAGACTTCAGGGTGTAGTCTGGTTTCCCTTCCCATCCCAAAGAAACTAAACCCACCCTTCCCTGGGGAGCTTCTCATCACCCGGAAAAACAAGAAATGCCTGGCAATGTTACATTCGAAGTCAAACCAACGTAGGCTGGGGATGATGGGAGTTGTAGTCGGAAACATTTGGAGGGCATCAGATTGGCAAAGGCTTTTCTAAGTATAAAGGAATTGGCTGGCAGCCCTACCACTTTCTCCAAATAGCAGGTCATACAGCTTAAGGTCTGGCTTCCCAGCCATATTATCTTGGGAGGAGCCAGTTGCAAACTCAGGCATGCCACACACCCACAAAAAGCTCTCAAGAGCTCCAGGCAGAGAAGAGGAAATATTTGTGTTTTTTTCAAATGCCAGATCATAAAGCTACACAATTCATAACCATAAATGGTTATAACTTACAACACTCACAGTCTTGCACAAACGGTTGTGATGTCTACTGGCGCAAAATGCATGGGTGATGCTAATTGCCATCACAGATCCATTTTTAGATAATAATGCAGACCCCCCTGCATGGTGTGTGTGTGGAGCTTTGTCTAGACAAGCAAGGAGTCTCCACTAAGCAGAGTTCTTGAATCTTGCCAAAAGGTGTGGGGTGGTGGGGTGGGGGGAAAAACAAGAGTAAAAGGAGGACAACTCAGGGCAATGAAAGAAAAGTGGAGGGTGTGGGGGTGGGGATGAATGAGGGAAGAAAAAAGAGGCCTACCAGCCTCTCTCTGGCCCTCCGAATTCATCCACCAGAATTTCCATAAAGGCAGCCTTTGGTGGTCAGGATGCTGGCTAGCAACTAGCAGGAAATGGCTACCACCATAACAGCCCTGTTTGTGAAATACCCTGAAGCATCTGGCTCCATAAGGGAGCAACACTCTCAACCAGACAGACCAATGATCCAATACAGCAGGGCCATTCTCATGTGGCTGTTATTTGCAGAACTGGAAAGGTCCCAGAATGAGTTTGTAAATACTGAGGACAACTTCCTAAACATATGCCTTTTTACAAATATTGAGTAGCTGATAGGATAATTGCATTCATGGTTGAAATGAAGTGAGCCAAGGGAGAAGGCCCAAAGTGACTGGTCCCAAGGGTGCTCTCAGCAGAGAGTATAGGTCCCCTTGTTAGCATGCGGACAACCAGGAACTCCCCGCCCCCTCCGTGGGAAGTTACCACCCTCCCAGTCAGGCTTAGCCTGTGACGTTGCTATGGCAACTACCTTGTAGCTCTGGAGGCAGGAATTCAAGCTGCTGGCATCAGTTTTAGTGTGGGACTCTAGATGGTTGAGTAACTCTGTGGTGTCAGACGCCCAGCTCAGCAGCTCCTGGAGCCTGCCCTGCAGCTTCCCATGCTGCGCTAGGATTTCAGCCTCAAAATGAAACAACAGAGAAATAATAATTAAAACCAGAATAGGAACAAAAGGGCAAACCAATGTCAGCCAAAGATGCAGAACCTTAACAAATATTGGCATTTTAGCTGACAGGCGCAAAACTCTGGCCTATTCTTGAAGCAAAAGTGTCTCCACAAGGTGACTCTCCCCTCAAGATCCATGTGGTAGGAGAGCTCTTGTGAATGGGCTCACATATAGCAGCAGTAGCAATAGCTGCTTTTTAAACAATGCTTGCCACCGGGGGGGGGGGCGTGCAATAAAGGAAGTCTTTTTCAGTATGCAAGAAATTCCTATTGCTGCATGAGGAGTCATTGTGCAAGAGAACAGAGAAAAGAAAAACTAAGGGGGGAAAATTATGCATGGGTGAATCTTCCCCCACAAAAACTGTCGCATGAAGTGGCCCCTGAAACTCAGATGCACACACTCCAAACAGGCAGTGTTCAGAGGTGGGACAATGTACGGTTGAGGCCCAGGACACCACTTAATTATTTGGCATTTCCCCCAAATCATCTGATGGCCACAAAGAGAGCAAGAACAGGATGCTGGAATAGATGGTGTAGGCGTGATCTAGCAGGCCTGTTCTTATATTCTTATGCTCTTAATGGCACGTTAAGGACAAACAGAGTTAGAAAGTTGATATGAGTATTAATCTGCTTTCAGTCTACTGTGTATAATGGTTGATTTTTTTTATTGATAATTTTATAGTTTATCATTTTTGTAGACCACTTTGAGGTCTATTTTTACTATGAAGTAGTATATAAATTTTGTGAAACGAATGAATAAAACAAACTTCCACTTATACAATGTGTGTGTGTGGGGGGGGGGACATTCAGACATGAGACCTTTGCAGCTCCATTTTGCTTGCATACAATGGCCCATTTTCTACCCCTTCTAGGAAAAATATGGGTTGCTTCCAGAGAGGAATTTAATATTGTAAAAAAGGTTTTTCGGATATTGCAACAGGATTCCTTTTTAACACTGTATTTTTCCCAGATTGTGTAGATACAGATTAAACGGGGGGAAATACAGGCTGGCATTTTGATGCCAATGATGTGTGGATGCTGCAAAAACAACAACTCCTGCATGCGCGAGGAGCAGTCACCCCACAATAAACACCTGCCTGGAAGGACCCTGGAAGGGTGGGTCCTGTGCTTCCCAGAACATTCCTTTTCCATAGAATCGGCAAGCACCTTCTTTGAACAAACATGGAGCCTCCTTGCCAAAGGAAGGCTGTAAGGAGTGCAGTACCTTTTCTGCTTCTGTCGCAGCACGAAGGTTCAGTAGCCAAGAGTCCAGGGCCTCGCTGACGGAGCCAAAAGACTTCTGAAGGTTCTTGGCATCTTTCTCCAAAGCCTTCAGTAATTGCTCAGGGACTTCCCAGGGAGGGTCGGATACAATCCCTTTCACTGCCTCCAGCTCCTGATTCATTGGAGTCGACAAGTTCCTCAGCTCTGCGTCCAAGGCCTAAGGGGCAAAAGGGTACCTATAAGCAGACATCTAAGCAAGACAAATGGTCCTGCCAAGGCTGGAACGAACTTGAGCCTCACACTCCCCCTGTCTGCTGTTAAGGCTTCTCAACTCTTTTCAGGTCATGGTAATCCTGTCCAAGCAGCAGAGCCCAAGAAGCTCTTGTACATGTGTCATCGTCCAAGCATGAAGCAAGATTTGGTCCAAATAGTTCAATCCAGTACGAGTAAAAAACAAAACCAACAATTGTAATCTGGTTTAAGGGTGTAGACGAGGGTTCAATTCTCACAATGGCCCTGAACTCCCTTCTACAGCTTTCGGCATGCGTGCACACACACAATACTCTCGCAGCCTCATTCGCCTAGTGTGATCTACATCACAGGGGTAGATCAGACCAAAGGCTAAAAAGTAGTTTGCAAAAACTACAGAGGATGTGAAAAGAATGAACAGCAACAGTAACTCATCTGATTGAGTGTTAGCCTTTTGAGGTGCCACAAGACTCTTCAGAAGTCCCGGAGAAGCTTACAGGCACAGCAAGTTGACAGGGAACAGAGGTGCTCTCCTGTGAATTGCCATAGTGGCCAGCCCACTGGGGAAAGTGACCTTTAGGTGTGAAAACCAAAGCCACTCCTCTCACCTCAGCCTGGCGAAGCAGTTCCCGCAGTGCTGCTGAACTCAGATCTGCAACTTGAACCCGCTGGATGCGCATCTCAATGTCACGCACTCTGGACAGGAGCACAACCAATTTCTCATCATAGCTGAGGCAAAGCTGTTTGCTGTGTGGAGCCTATGGAGTCAGAGGCATTAAAACACAGGTTTTAGACAGAATAGGAGAGATACAGACAAAGCACAACAATCTATTTGCATGGTTCTAGCTTATTTCATCTAAAAACTCTGTTTCTTGTAGGGCCAGATTTCATTTTTTTAATAAAATATTAATTTCTAAAAAGATTGTAAGGTTTCCCTGATAGTGGCCCGTCTTCTTGAGACTCTCTCCCAGGAGGGACTCACCAGTCTACCTGGCTATCAACCTTCCAACATCTGGTTAAGAAATCCTTACATTTGGCACCAAATGCTTTCTGGCAGGACCATTTCCACTCAAGACCCCCTGATACAAGCAAGTGCCTCATGACACCAACAGGACACCTGACACCATGTGGTGTCAGCTGAATGCCTAGAGGTTGTAGTGTGGCCAGAAACAGCTGCTGAGGCCTGCCTGGGCTGCCTGGTGGGCCTAACTTGGCCTGCAGACCTGAGGTTCCCCACCTCTGACTTTCAGGCTGTATTTCAGGGGCAGCCAACTGCCCTAATTTCTGAGCATTGGCCATACTTGTTTGGGTTGATGGAAGTTGGAGTCTAAAACATCTGGAGGGTACCCTATTCCCCCACCCGCTATATCACATTTATTGGGCATGTAACGTCCTCTTCCTTGCACTTCTAGGGGGCAAGTCAGGCTCCAAACTATGATGAGGAAAGAGCCACCTCTCCACCTGCCCCTCTTCCCTGAAGCTGGCCAACTGTAAAGGAAGACATAGGCAGGGCTGCACCGAAGGGAAGGGGGCCTGGTTTAGCTTGCTCCTTCACTGCTGACTACCTGGCCTCCAGAGCAGTGGTGTAGTGGTAGAATTTGAAGTGTACCATGGCAGCCCCCAGAGCCATCCATGCCCAAGTCATCAAGATAAGTGTGACTGCAATCATGTCCACAGTTTGCTGGGGAGTCAGCTCTCCTTAAATGTAGAGGTGCTCCCTCCTGACTGCATAGATTCAACGGGTAAAATATACTAAGCTTCAGCAAAATAATACTAATAATAATACTAATAATAATCTTCCAGGAGCTGAAATGCAGCTGTTAGCATTTCACCAGGAATGCAAATCACCTTGGCAAAAGTGAAAATGCCACAATTTCAACTGCTTGCATGAAGTTAAAAGAGAGAAGCATTTAGCCTCTTGCTTATTTTTTCTCGTGTTCTTGACTTCCTCTATGTTTATCTGTCACAAACCTGAAAGCCTCATTAGTGCCTCATTTACTCACCAGAGTGAGGAGGCTCCATAAATTATCCTGGTGTTCTGGTAGATGCTGTTGCTGCTCTGAGAGAGTCCCAGAGATGCACTCCCCTGTGTCCCCCAACCCACCCTACACCACTGCTCAAGAGATATACTTTCATTTCAGCTGTCCAGCTAGCTTTACAATATGAATAAATGAGATTAATAAGTCCACCTACCTTGGCAGGTTTGGGGGCATCTTGGCATCTCTCTTCCCCACTGCCTTCAACCACACAGGTGGGTTCATCAGCATCCTTGCTTTCTCTGGTCATTTTTGAGGTTTCAGTGTCTTGCACAGGTGCTTTTTGCCTAGAAATACCCCTCTTGCTTTCTGGAAGCTCTTGGGCTTGCAGCATCTGTGCCTCTGGCTCCATTTTCTTGTCTCCCATAGAACCAATGTGCCTCATCTCTTCTGCTTCTGCATCCACAGGCACTCCTTTGGCAACAGCACTTCCATAGTTTCTAGTTAGCTCCTGGACAGCATCCTCTTGTCTGAGCAAAGGCACAGAATGATAATGACTTATTTTGTCCTCTAGGGTCTCTCTGTTTTGCACAGGTTCTGTCTTGAGTGCAGAAGGCCCTGAGGATTCTGTGCCATCTGCCTTAGTAGGCACATTAGCTTTTGGGACCTTTGAGATAATTGGTTCTTTGGCCTTTTCTTGAGATACACTTTCTTCCAGATTATCTACCTCTACCAAGGAATCTTGGTAAGTTCTAGTCTCTTGCTCTGTTAACTGTCTGGGTGAATCTGTCTTTGGGGTAACATTCACTTTCTGATCATCTGTGATGTTTGCTTTAATTCTGTCCTGCTTGTTCTCTTTTCCAAATGTCTGTGGATCTAGTCTCTCAACCTCCACTTGTTCTATTGTGGTCTGGCTGCTGGTCACCCTGTCAGATATATTCTCCTGGAATGATTCTAGAACCCCAGAGGCCAACTCCTCCTTGATCCTTCTCATAAAAGTTTCCTTGGAATCTGGGGTAAGAGGGGATGGCCTTTCTTGGGAAGAGCCACACGCCCTAAGTGGTTCTGCTGGGGCAGCAGACTGCTTTTTATTCTTTTTTGTTTTCTTCTTCTTGGTGCTTTTTAAGTCAATACTTTCTGAAGTGAGAAGATCCGAGGGTCTTAATTGAGATCCAGGGCTTGGTAGTTCAGTCTTGATGTCCGCACACTGCAGCTCATCAGAGGCCTGTTTCTTGGGCTCTACAACTGCAGGAAGTCCTTCAGAATTTATGAAATCATTTTCTTCCTCCGTCTGACCTACAGAACTGAGTTTCTTGGGTGCTGACACCTCCAGAGGTTCCAAGTGTACGATACCCTGAGCTTTCTTCTGGAGGACAATGGCTGCAGTATCACTCTCTTCCTGAGTAAATCTCTTGTCTTGTTCCTGGTCCCCATTAATTGTCTGGTGCATCATCACATTCACCCCAAACTTCTCCTCCTGAGACACAATTCCTTCCAATTTCTTTTCAATCACCTGATCGTTTCCTCCTTGCTTTTCCCATTCGCCTTTCAGGAGTTCTTTCCCTCTCAACTTGCTTTTCCTCCTAATATTTTTTTTCTGGGCTTTAACTTTCAGGGCATCAGCTGGGTCTAACATATAGGCAAGCTCAGGAGCCAGCCTGCCTTCTGCTAAAAGCTGACTAGCCAAACTATCCAGTGCAGTAGGAAAAGGAAAGGAGGCTGGCACTGATTCAACCACTTCTTTTGCCATCTCTTGAATCCCTTTTGAAGAGTTGTTAGTGGCATCACCAGTTAGGCTGCTCTCCATAGCTGAAGGCACTGGAGTCTCTTTCTCGTCATGATTCTCAGCAGCATATTCACAAACGCCTAACACTTCAGACATGGAGGTCCCATTTTGCAGCAACAGCTGAGGCTGCTGCTTTTCACGTTCTTCCAGGTTCTCACATTCAGATCTATTGTTGCTTATTGAAACACTTTCTTTAACTGTGCTGGCTAACTCCTCACTGACTAAGCCCCTCTCAACGGCCTCTTTTAACGTCACTCGTTCTCCACTCTTAGTACCAATAATTCCTCCAGCCAAGAGCTGATTAAGAGCAATGGCTTTAGCTGTATCTTTATCTAGCACTTCTCGCTCCAAAGCAGATGCCAGTGTCAACCTTTGGCAAGTCGAAGTCTCCATGATGCCACCTGTGTCTGCTTGAGCCTGCAACAACCTCAATGCAAGCATGGGGTCTACCTTGCCAAGCTTAACTGCTTGTGGATATGAGAGTACATTCCCAGTCACTTCATCTTTGAGGTCTCGAAATGGAACAACTTCCAAGTATCTCTGCCCTGACTCAATGTCAATTTTGCTTTTCCTGACCAGTTCTGGATAGGAGACCAAGCTACAGCTCTCTGGATCAATTATTGCATGCTTCATTTCAGAGGATGCAATGGCTTTCTCCATAACTGCTTTGGGCAAGAGTCCTTCCTTCACAGCTTTAGCCAATATAATCTTCTGCCCAGAAACAGGGTCGAATATGCTTCCAGTTGAGGCTTGTATTTCTTGAACATTGTTTTGAAAATCTGAGCTGACTAATCCCAGGGATACGGCTTGAGGCAAGGGCATAGGTTCCTTTGTTTCTGGATGAATGTACTGATGCAAGCATATACTTTCTGCCTTTGTGAGATCTTCATAGAAGCCTTGGTCAATCAATCCATGTTCCACAGCATCCTCCACAGAAAGTCTCAAGCCTGTCTTGTGGTGAATAATCCCTCCATCAGCTATCTGCTTGGTCAGGAGTTGGAAGGCTTTCTCCTTGGCGAGAAATCCCTTTTCCACAACCTGGGTGATTGTCAAAGGTTCTTTAGTTTTAGGATCTAAGATGCCTCCTATTTCAGCCTGCAAAGTGATTAGCTTCTCTTTGGTTGCATCGTCAGTACCTTTCCCCTTAGATGCTTTCTCTAGTTTCTTAAGATCTTCTTGGGTAGATTGCTGTATGAGGCCATGGTTAGAAGCCAATGTGACTGACATTTTCTTGCCACGCTTGAAGTCAACAATCCCACCGGTAACAACTTGCCCTTCCAGGATTCGTGCAGCGGTTTCTTTGTCCAACAGACCAACCTCAGATGCATCCTTGATAGAGAGAATGGTTTTTCGAAGTGGATCTATAACACCACTTATGGCTTGATCAGATGCTAGCACCTTCTGCATAAGTTTCTCATCCATCAGTCCTTCACCAATGACTTCTTCAGTGGTTAATGATTCACAGGTCTCAGCATCAAAGAAGCCACTGAATATTTTCAACTTGTCCATCAGTTTAATGGCTGTATGGCTGGGTACAACTCCACAGGCAATGGACTCATCTAGGAGCATCTTCTTCCCTGTCTGTTCATGAATTATGCCACCATCCTGAAGCTGCATCAGCAATATTTTAAGGGTGTTGTCTTCTCCCAAGTCTGTGGACAGTTTTGGGGATGCAGAACTATCAGTTTGATGGAAATGATCCATTTTTCCTTCCGTACTCAACAGTTCTTCAATAATATGGTCATCTGTAGATTTCCCTTCAGCTTGATAAAGACTTTCAACTGATTCATTTCTCACTTTTCTAATACTTAGCCAGTTCACAGGGTCAGCACCTGCTGCATCTTCTGCTGCAAGAGTGACATTTTCAATAGCATTATCCTTCAAATTTTGAGATTCCTCTAGTTTCTCCAAATCAACAGTGGATATAACGGTTTCTTTTTCAACAGGATATATTTCAATACCAGTCTCCCACTCTTTGAAAGCCATCTCTTCTGCCTGCATTTTTGCAAACGTAACATTTTCCCACGAGATCTCCACATCTGTGGATTCCATTTCAAAGCTGGAGTCCTTGATGGATTTGGACTCTGGCAGTTCAATTTCATCCCTGCTCTGGTTTGTCGTCAGGTTTTGCTCTCTTCTGGAGTCATCCATTTCACTTTTAAGGTCTCCCACAGGATCCACTTCCATCTCTGGCATCTTTACATTCACACATTCTATTTCTTTCACTGGAAGTTTTCCAATTTCTATTTCAAGTGTTTTGTTAGACGGACAAATTTCTGAGGGCATATATCCTTCAAACTCTTCTTTGGACACAGATAAATTAAATTCAAATTCCTTCAAAGCGAATTCATTATGGGGTTTAGCAACCACAGTTATTGTCTTCCCGTCCTCAAAATCATCCCATTGTTGGGGTTGGCTTTCACTAGTTTTTAAGGGATGGGCATTAGATCCATTATCTTGAGCTGCAACAAGCATTTCAGCAAGGTTACTTAACTCCCCATCTACAAGCAGCAATTTTTGGCCATTGCTGATGTTGACATAGCTGTGAGTCATCAAATGAAACAATGTCCGTTCTTCGCAGCTTCTTAGTGGACATTTGCTTTGGTTCTTAACGTCCCCTGGGCTATCTGAGGGGGGGATACTCCTTTCCTGCCTGCTTGGAGAATCTGCAAGGGGCATGTTTGGCATGACATCAGGAAGGTGGATTGATTTCAGTTTCTCGATGGCATCTCTGTCCAGAATCCCAGAATCAGCAGCTTTCTCCCAGGTCAGGATCTCTCTGGTTTGGGGTATGAAAAGTGCCTCAATGTGTTGCCGTTTGCTTAGAATCTTATGGGCTAGCTCAGAAGACAAAATGCCCTGCTCCAGGGCATCTGTAACAGGGAGAATCTCACCTGACTTGGGCTGCAGAAGACCCATAAATGACCAAAGGGATTCTAGAATCACTACAGCAATTCTTGATGCTACTAAGTCTTTCCTCACTGCTTCATCCAGCGAAAGCCTGTCTCCTGTAACCGTATCTATAATGCCACCTGTCTGCAGCTGTCGGACCAGAAGGGCACAAGCCAGATCTTGGTCAATCAGATTATGTCTTATGGCTTCATCCACAGTCAGCCGGTGGCCGCTTTTGGGGTCTACAATGCCACCAGCAAAGAGCTGTGCTTCCAGCAACCTCACAGTCACCTGCTTCTCTATTAGCCCTTCCTGAACTGCACGGAAGATGCTCACTTTTCGGCCTGAAGTTAAGCTCACCATCCCGCCTGCCAGCTGTTTCACTGGGAGCAGCCTCAGTCCTGTCTCCTGGTGAAGGATGCACTGCTGCATCAGGTTGCTCAAGCTAATTTTCTTGGCTGAGTTGGGGTCAATCAAGTCCTTGCAAGACCTCAGACGGGAAACCAACTTCCCATGAAGGCGGGTGGTAATGCTTCCTCTTTGAAGAGCCTCTTGTAAACTGATCCTGCTTTGGCTGGAAGAGTCTATAAATCCGCCAGTGAGAATCTGCACTTCTGCGATTTTCAGCCCAACGCTTTCACTGATGGTTCCATCTTCCATTGCAGCCACAAGTGGAAGAAGCTGCTTCCCTTTGGCATCTGTGTTGTCTACCAGCTGGACGGCACTCTGCAGTTCCTCCAGTAGCTTGTAGATCCTGTCGTTTATGATACCTCGTGCCAGGCCTTCTGCCAAAGGGAGCTTTTCACTGGTATTGGGAACCACAAGGCCAGCTGTGATCACCTGGGCTTCCAGCAGTATAAGGCCTGTTTCTTGGTCTAGGAGACCTTTTTGCATGGCCCCCCAAACAGAAAAGACTTCCATCGTGCCAAGGTCCAGCACTCCTGCCACAGTCTCAATTCCCTAAAGAGAGGGAGGGGAGAGGGGAGAAAGAGGGGGGAAAGTTCAAGAACAGAGAAGCCACTATGAAGGTGTTTGTTAACTATAAAGCACCCCCAAGTCCAATGATGTCTCAGTCTTTTAAGGTACTAGAGAGCAGATTCCCCAATGGATAAGGATTTTTCTTGTAAGATTTTGGTTTCGGAAGTTGTTTGGAGCTCAATCTAGCCAGCCATAAGTGGCTACTCTGAGACATTTCGGACACCCATCAAGAGGAGCAAAGCAGCCAAAGCAGCGAGATGGACCGAGTGGCCAGGATGTTCCACATAAAGATACAAAGACAGATGGGGAAAGAGAGAGAGTGCCATGCACTCGCCACCCTCTGGGCATTTATATATGCAGAAAGAGAGACAGGTTGCACAGAAGAGCCACAAGACAGGGTCACCAACAGGAAGCAAAGCGAAAGGGAGGAGGGGAAGTGGCACAAGCTTAGCCCCCTCCTCAAGCTTCCCATAAGCTTAGTACCCACACACGGGCATGAAAAGTGGCAGACCATGGAAGAAGAGGCAGCCATGCCATTGAGCTCTTTCCCCTGACCACTTAAATGGCAGCCTCTCACATTTCAGCACAACGTTCACCCTCACCATGGTGTTTCAGAAGGCTTCAGAGCCCTGTCTCATGACATGTCAAAATCCAGCCTTGAATAAGCAATTACTATGGACAAGGGGTGTGTGTGTGTGAAAACACTGGAACCAACTTGAACAGGTATCAAGGTGCAACAAGGACCTCAGACACTGCTCACACCTACATCTAGCAGTGATTTCCCAACAACATCCCTGAGATTCCTTAGTCTTCTGTGCGGAGGCAGATCATGGAAGACAAACTGCCTGAAGGACCCAGCTTGTCTGCCATTAGTCATCTCTCCATCACAATTGCAGTTACAGGAAGGGCAAGCCAGGAGGCGCTTTCGGCTCATTCAGGGCAACTACTGTATTCTGCAGATGAGATGCTTTAGCTGGTAAACTAATGGTGAAAGGAGGCCAACACATCTCAATGTGTTTCTTCCAAACATAAGCTGGTTTGCATACGATTCTAAGCCATGATTTGATTAAGCTACAGTTTACTTAACAACCCACCAGTCAACTACAAGTTAACAGATGGTCAAACAAGGCACAATTTATTCCTCAAAAGTTTGGTTTGCTTTCCAACTCCTCTTGCCTTGTTGAACATCTGACTGAAACAAACCACGGCAAAGGAAGGATGCTGAGTTTGCCTGTAACACCAGGCCATAGTTATAACAAACCAAGGTTTGTAAGTGAACAATAAACCATGGATTGAAATCATGGATTGTTAGAAGAAAACAAATTAAGCTACTTGGCAGAGTTGGCACAAAATGCCAAGTTTAGCACTGTGTGCAAACTAGGTCACAGGCTCATCACGGTAAGTTTTCAAAAGCTGAGCCTAACCCCACCCCCACCCCCACAGGTGATGGAGGGAAGGAGCATAACGATACTCCTTTGAGGAGATACAAAAGGGGGGGTGTCAGTTCTAAGGATGACAGAATATATGTAGTGGAGACCACAGATATTTATAGAAATGACTTGAAGTGACTTACCCAAGGACACTGCAGTTGAGCTTATGGCTATGCTGCAGTTTGAACTAAGAGCCTCCCAATATGCCCAGAACTCTATCCCCTAGAGCACACAATGGGAATTTCATGGACTCTTAACCTGCACTTTTGCACTAAATCGAAAATCTGGTGAAGGTAGTTTAGCTGGGAAAAGGGAGGGGGTGTAGCACTACGTAGACTTGTGGAATCACCACACCTTGGCCATCTCCAGCCTGAACTGCACATAAACTCATATTTGGGGGAGTGGTACAGATGCCATATTGGCTGGGGACTGGACTTCACTATGTCCATGGAGGCCTGCTTGCCATCCAGACCATGGGTGCAGTTTGCAGGCAAACAAGCCTGATAAGGCATTCAGACTTCCTAAGAAGAGGCTGTGCTCTTTCTGGCAGAGCTAAGAGGTGGCCCTGACAAAGCTCCATTCCAGGGACCCACTGGAAAGGCCTACAAAGCCTTCTTGCACCATAATCAAGACTCCAAACATGCACATCCAGATATTAAAATCAGCAAGAGAAGAAAAGAGAGAGAAAAGAAGGGAAGGACAGGAGTCATAAAAGGCTTTTTACTTACCAGAGTTGTGGGGTTTGCCGTGAGCAGTGAAAGAAGACAGAGCCTTTATGGAGCAGCTCAGCCGTATGGCACACACAGTGTAAAAGCTGGGGGGTGTTAGCATCCGGCATGCGACTGTTTGTTTTGCACAAAAAAGTAGAAAGAACAATATCCCCCCCAAAACACACACACCACTTTTTCTCATTTCCTGAGTGAGGCTTTTGGTGTGACCTCCAGATTGTTAGTTTTAAAAAACGACAACACAAAATTGGAAGCAAGGATGGCAGTTAATCTGAACAGTAATTCCACATGAACACAAACCAAACAGGGACACATCATGCTCAATGCAGAGAGTTCTGTCATTTTGGTTTTGGCGTGCAGTTTCCCATTGCTTTGAACCAGACATTTTCAACCAAGATCTAGAGATTCTTCCATGAGCAAAAAAGGTTTTCAAATGGCTCCCCAAAGGATTTCTACAATTGTGATGCACTCAAACCAAAGTAAAAGGTAAATCCACACATAAGTGGAGATGTCTAAAAGCAGCTTTCACCCTCCTGGTACCCTCCAGATGTTTTGGGCCTCAGCCCCATTCACCCCAGTCAACACAATCACACAGGACTGGGGCTGACGAAAGTTCCAGTCCAAAGCATCTGGAGGGAGCCACATTGGTGACAGCAGGTCTACAGCTTCCTTGGGAAAAATCCATCCCTCTCTGGTCACTCTGCTCCACTCTGGCCTTTCTTCTTTAGACCCCTGCTAGTTCACATGGGTCTCCTGCAGTGGGCAGCCAGAATCAAAGTGTGCTGGCTCCCAGTGAGTTACAAGAGGGAACAACGTGAACAGATCGGTATGGCCTTTTCCATGGAACCTCCTACCCCTGTACAGCTGGTGCTGCAGGAAGGCAGATGATATGGTGGTCTTCAGATCAGGGGGCAACTGACATATATCTAAAACAACATTTTAATGCTTCAGTGACAGAAGTGGTTATATTTACTGAAATGCTGCCATCCCATACAACCTTTAGCCCAAATACTAAAAAGGGCAACAGGGCTTTCTTCCTGCTTGAATAGGTTCGTTAGTGCTTCAAGACACAGGGAGGTAGCAAGCGTCAAAACATAACTCCACACAGATATACATATTGCATTGGACACATGAATACCACACTTACGTACATGTAATATACAGAGTATACCCAGGCAGGACTCCAGAAGAACAAACCAAGAAACACAGATGGGACAAGTGTTCAAAGACATTTTTGCCAGAAGGGAGGGTGGCATAAAGTGGAGCTCAGAAGTGTGTGGAAGAAATGTATGAAATATTTTCTGGCAGTGAAGTATCCGATTATTGGAATAACACAGCACTGTCATCCCATGAGGGTGGGGAGGTGAGGAGGGGGAGAAAGAGATTTGTTTTCCTCTTGTTTGCTTCAGATTAGAAGAATGCATTATACTTAAGTCAGGTTCTTGGTTCCCTTTGCTGGCTTTTCTGTTCTACTCCATGACCTCACTTGCCCCCCTTAGCTTCTCCCCCCACACCCCCAATCAGAACTGTTAGTAGCAGAGCTGGCCCAGCCATTAAAGAGCTACTGGGTCTTGGAACAGCCTCTGATCCTTTCTCTCTTTCTATCTCTCTTTTCTTTGCTACCTGCCTACTTACCTGCCCCTGACACCTGAACTCTTCACCTAAACTGGGTCTGCAAAACTCTAGGCTACTATAATTTATGCCTTTAAATTCATGCTGAAAACTTCTTTTGCAGCAGTGCTGCAAAGCTTATAATGCAATTCATCATCACCACCATAGGTGAAAGGCATCCTTGGAAATCTCCAGTCCCAGATTACATGGGGAATGCACTCATTTTCAGAGTACTGCTGAACAAACAAGATGGGGTGGCCAAAGTCTTATATTTTTTCCTAAGAGAATGCATCAGCTAGCAGCTTTCCTCTTCACTTTAGCATGGTTGCAAATGAACCTGAGTATTCCAGTGGCACAGGAGCCCTCCATGGGCAAGGAGTCTGACAACCCTAGTCTGTCATCTGCCCAAATCAACAAGTTTATGAAACTCTCTCTTGTCTCATCCTTCAGAAACCAACTCAGCAAAGGAGGAACCTCTTCAGAATGCAGAAGATGGGAGAGAATGGGATGGAGCTGACTAATATGGATTTTCAAAAGCCATCAGAGCTGTGGATGAAGGGACAAGTGCTGCCAAGAACAGATTCTCTCTCCCACCCCTGGGGAGGGAAAGAAAGAATATCACAAACAGGGGAGGATCCTGGGATGGAGAGAGGAGGGATACCTTATGGGCAGTCTCCTGGGCCATGTGACTTTGGAGCTGCTGGAGCTGTTCAGTGGAGTCAGAGCACAGCTGGTCATAAGTCTTCTTGAGGACATCCAGCTGGGTCACAATGTGTTCCTTCTCCTGGGCAGAAAGCCTGCAGGTTGGCACATAAGAGACATCTCTTGATATAAGCACGGCAATTGTAAAACCCTAAAAGGATGCCTGCTGAGATCATGGGTTGCAATATAGCTTCAGGCCTGCAATATATTGAGTGGAGGAAGTGGCCAATTTAGCCCTATACTGCTTACTCCAACTGGCAGGCTCCAGGAATCCTGATGCAGAGGTCAACCCTGGCACCTTATACATTCAAAACATGTGCTGCCTCATTGAGGTGCAAACTAACACCTCTGTGGTCAAGTCAAAAACACTCCATCAGCAACGACAGCCTGGGAATTTCCTCCCTAGCTCCTGTGCTTCTACAGGACATCCATTTCCAATTTCCATCTTTGTTTTCTCAGGATGATAGCATAAAACACTCCGAGAAGTTAAGTGAATTTAAAAATAGGGAAAATGCAAGCTTAAACTCCATCCCCACCCCTTGCAACAACTAAATATGCAATAAACCAAACAAATTTAATTCTTTCTGACTGACGTTCTCCCAACTCACTTGTGTCCATGCTTTGCAAGGAAGATCTGAGCAGTTTTGATAGCTTCCGAGACTTGCTCCTGCTTTGTAACCAATTCCTCATTTAGAACCTGATGAGAAGAAGGAGAGGACTATGTTCAGAAGGGCAAGAAGGGTGACACATCTCTAAGATCTAGTGACACATGTCCAAGCACTGGAAGAAGCTCAAGGGCCAGTGACTCAATGCAGCCTTCCCAGCAATGTTGGCTGGAACTGATAAGAGTTATAGTCCAAAACATCTGGAGGGCACCAGATCAACACAGACTGGACTAGTAAATCCAAATAGATCACTAGTTCCCAGCATCAGAATTAATCAGCTATTGTCTTAAAAAAAATTATCAGAAGTTCAAAATAGGTCACAGTTATAATTTGGGGATTTAAGAAACCAGCTAATGAGTAAAAAGAATGAACCTCCATTTGGAGTGATATTTGAAGCAGAGAATTCTTTCTGAAGAAAACAGCTTCAGAGAGAGAAGGGGGAAAACCAGACAAAAATCAGTGACTATTTCCAGAAGGATAGAGGTTTATTCAGGCAAAAACTCACACAACA
Source organism: Podarcis muralis (assembly GCF_964188315.1). Lineage (NCBI taxonomy): Eukaryota > Metazoa > Chordata > Lepidosauria > Squamata > Lacertidae > Podarcis > Podarcis muralis. The sequence continues at coordinate 59,072,431 of NC_135661.1, read as the reverse complement.
GTTTGTTCATTAAGGCTAGAAGAACAAAAATGAAAAAATAAATCCAACTTCAAGCAAAGCAGAAAATGAACTGAGCCCCTGAGGAAGTGGAGGAGCTCACATCCAGTGGAAATGAAGACGTTTTCTGCCTTCTTCAAGTGACTGGGAGTTAGCAACCCACCTGGCAATGTCCTACTGCCCACTAGAGAGATAAACCCAGCAGGATTGACCTAGGCTTAGTCTGGTATTGCTGACACACACATCAAAGGAAGTAAGAGGCACCCCCTGCCCTTACGCACCTGCTGCTCCAAGATGGACTTCTCAATATCTCCGAGCTCTTTGCCCTTTGGTGGGACACTTTTGAACTGTGCACTCTGTTTGAAACCCATGACCCAGCCCAAGAGTTCCTTCACTTTGTCCACATGCTCTTGCTTCTCCTCCTCCACAACTTTCTGCAAGAAGAAAAAAGAAAGAGAGATGGAATATGGCCACATAAATGTATGCAACAAAATCAAATACTTCTTATAGGCATAACATGCTAAAAAATGTGCTGGCTCTCTGTCAGCAAGTCTTTGCTAGATATTAGCTAAGCTGTTAAGCCACGGAATGCTCACAAACATTATCACTTGCTTGGGATATATGTATCAAGAACAAAACACTGACACAGTGTAGATTCTGTGGGTGAAGTGAAAGTTAACCTGGTTGGAGGTTACATACAATGTAAGAATATGGTGTTGGTGGGGAGGCAGATGGATATGTGTGAACACAGGAGTTTGGGGGAGGGGGGTTAAGTGGGAAAATCTCTGGACAGGGGACTGAAAAGCAAGGACCTAATGTATACATAGTATACATAGACAGAAGTGGCGGGTCCTTGAGGAAAAAACTAAATGGCAACTATATTGGGTTAAGGAAGGGCAAGGGAGAGAGATGGTTAGAAAAGAACAACTCCTCACATAAAGCTTAGGGAAAGGAATGACTGCAAGTATTAGCAAGAAGCTGATGGTTTTGTGACTCCATGCCAACTAAAGAGCCCTTCTAACTGTTGCAGCCCTGATGCCTTCAAAAGAAAGGGACTAAAACTCCCAAGATCACATGTGGCAAAACCCACTGCCTAACCCCAGTGGGCCACAATGGAGTCACAATGGAGACACCACAGAGCAGCCACTATAAATTATATCCTTACTTCTTCCTCTTCCAGGCGCCGGAGAGCATCACTGATGTACTTCACGTGCTGCGTGGTCAATGTGACCAGAGCTGTGTAGCGTGTGCGCAGGTCCATGAACTGGAAGGGTGGGGTGGAGAGAGAACACAGGAGAAAAACAACACCACAAAGAACGTGGTTGCTAAAGCCAATGAATGACAGAGTATCCAACTTCCCACTTTGCTCCGAACATGCAGCCTTTCTCATTCTGCAGAACAGGGAAATGCCCCCACTCACTGCACAATCTGATGGACATTTCTACAGAGCCAGCGAAGTGCAGCAATCTTGGAGACAGAGCATGTGTGCATCTTAAAATAACAGTTAAATACGGAACGGGAGAAGGAAGAAATGCTGAAGACAGCCTCTCTGCTTTTTCAAGGAAGAAAGGCCGCTTTGACAGCCGCCCCAGGGTGGTTTCTAGCTGGAAGAAGAACTCTGCCATCTTGCACATGGATGTGAAATCTGGATGCTTCTCTCCTATACATCTCTCTCCCCAAAATGTTAGGGTGAGGAAGACAGCCATAGCCTGACATAGCCCAGTTCTGCCAGCAGGACCAAGACACCCTCTCTCTCTCTCTCTCTGGCTGTGTGGAAGTATGCTGGAGCTAAGGAATTCTAGCCTTGTAAAGTGGTCCTGTGCAAGGCTACCAGGGAACAATTTGCTCTGAGGTCTGCAGGAAAAGGCCAGGTTTTCAAGATTCCTGCACTGCAGGGGGTTGGACTAGATGACCCTCAGCATCCCTTCCAACACTACAAGTCTATGATTCTAAGAAGCAGAGCCCCAATCTGTTTCATCAGGGTGGAAGCAAAGATCAAAAAACCTCACTTGGGGCCACCCCCAACACAAACTCAGTGCAGAAACTCAAAGAGGCGACTTGCTCAGCACCCCAGGCTTCCATATGGAGCAACAGCCAGTTGAGATTTCTCTTGCTGGCTCTTTTTCTTTGGATGCTTCCAGACAGGGGCTTCATTTGCAAACGGGTGGTTGGCAACAGGGTTTTTAAAAATTAAAAATCCAGATCAAAAGGGGGGGGGCAAAGGGGGATATAGGCTAGCATTTTGATGCTGACAATGTCTTGGGGATGCTGCGAAAACACTGTGCATACATGAGGAGCACCAATCTGATAACCAAACACCCATCTGGAAGCACCCTTGGACTCATCCAAAAGATCCACACACAGCGAACTGCATGGTGCTCTTTATTTACCTTGCAGGTGGCAGAGCTGGGTCGATCCCTGTAGGGATTTGAACCCGTGGTTCCAAGAAGTCTACGTATGCCAGACCCTGATGCTTAGAGCTTAGAGCCTCTGTGGCTGACAGAAAAGACAGTGAGGGTGGAAACTTTTACACACGGGTTCAGGAGGAGAGGCAGGAGTGCCACATGTCCATCTACTCAGGAAACTGAGCAAGCCCTCGCCTCCCCTGCCCCACTCCACTTCCAGCCTAGAGAACACGCTAGCCAGCAGCGGCCAGGCCCCTCACCTCCTGCGTGACGGCATCGGAGGAGGAAAGCATGCGCCGGCGCTTCACGGGGGACTTTTGCTGAGATTCCACAAACGCACGGTACGTCATCAGCTGCAGCTCATAGTCCTGACAATGCAAAAATGGAAACATGGGGGTTTCAGTTCACAAACCCCAGATTTAGTACTGTCACATAAAGCAGAAAATGAAAAACAGAATCCCAAAGCAAATTGGGCAGGCGTGTATACGAGAGATTCCTTGGCATGAAGGGCATTCCTGAAAAAGTAATAAATAAACTAAAGATGGCACACAATGCCCTTGTTCACATGTAACGCAAAGCCACACCATGGCTTAGCATGAATGAGGAAACATGAGCCCTCCCACAGAGATTGCAGAGGCTTTGAGACTTCATGCTTGTTTTGCTGATGTGCTATGCTGAGCTAAGCTGTGATTTGGCTTAACGTGTCATCTGAAACCAGGCTACTGGATTTAGCTCTCCGGACAAACCACAAGTTGTAAACCATAGGATAAACATTAGTTAAAGTTCTTGGTTTGTCTGCGGAGAGCTAAACCACAAGCCCAGGTTCAGAATACATGCTAAGCCAAACCATGGCTTAGCTCAATGCAGCACAGGAGCAAAACAACCACAGAGGAACACAGGACCTGTGTTCTCCCCCCACCCAGGAATCCACCTGCTAAATTATGATTCGGCTTAGCATTACATGTGAACTGGGCCAATGTGTTCTCTCTGTATACATGCCAAATCTTTTTAACCTATTATTATTACATTTTCCATTTTTCTGTTCACACATCTTGTTTCCCCCACATACAATATTTCTGTACAGACTTCCCAACCTAGCATTCCATGGCATTCATAATAAACCTAAATTTGCTGCATCTCCATTTATTTATCCACTCTACTTTTATCCCTTCTAGACCATTGTTGTAGTTGACTGCTGTTCATATACTGTATTGGCCCGAATATAAGCCGCACCTGCAAATAAGCCGCACTTTTAAAATTTGGGGGAGGGGGGGAGAGAAAAAGACAATACCCGAATATAAGCTGTTCAAGTTCCAAAACATTCAGAAACCAAAGCGCGGCTTCTGATTGGGAGCAGGAAGCTCCTGTACCCAATCAGAAGCCACGGAAGCCCTGTTGTACGTCTGGCTTCCAAAAATAGTTCACAAACTGGAACAGTCACTTCTAGGTTTGCGGCGTTCGGGAGCCAAAACGTTCAAGAACTAAGCTGTTTGAAAACCAAGGTACGACTGTACTTGTAAACTGATTTTAGCATCATTTTTTTAATACTCCCCAAAGCTTTCCCATTCACCCTTTGTCCGTTTATGTCCAGATTCCTTATTTTGGCTGTCATATTGCAAGTTCTGCAAATTATGTCAATTTTTAACCTCTTAAGTTGTAGATTCAAAAAAAAGAAAAGAAAAGAAATAAAAGGAAAGGAAAGGAAAATAAAATGATGGTTTTGAAAAGGTTTTTGATCAAATCCTCCCAGAACTCATGGGATAACTTTAAAGTACCCACATATCTCTTGTGGTTCGGTCATTTGCATTTCAGATAACCATCTAAATCCGCCTTTGCCAATCTGGTGCTCTCCAGATACAACTCCCATCAGACTCAAGTCAGAACAGCCATCGTATTACCTTGACAGCAGCTGAGTACTGCTGAGATAGTTTCTGACACTGGTCCAGTTTGGCTTGATTTGCCTCGATTTCAGCAAACAGCGCCTTAAATGCAAGAGAAAAGCAATGTTAAAATCATGGTGACAAACTGGAAGGTTTATCTGCCCTCTAAGAAGGTTTGTTCTCTCTGTGTTCTCTTTCCTACAGATTCACATCACACCGCCCACACACTTCACTTAATTACTGAGTTAATGATTCCAACAAGAACATCCCTACAGTTATCAGTCGGTTACTGAGCTAGGGACACCCCCGCCTTCCTAATTTATGGTTCTTTTCCTTCAAAAAGCTATAAGAGACAACCAGTTGGATCAGGTCAAAGATCCATCTAGTCCAGCATAGTCTTTCCCAGATGCATTTGGGAAACCAGCAGGCAGGACCCAAATGCAACAGCTGTCTTCCCACACTGATTCCCAGAAACTGGTATTCAGAGGGATAGCTCAGTTAGTAGCACATGAGACTCTTAATCCCATGGTTGTGGGTTCATGTCCCCCTGTTGGGCGAAAGATTCCTGCATTCCAGGGGGTTGTTCTAGATGATACTTGTAGTCCCTTCCAATTCTATGATTCTATTACTAGCAGTCACTAATAATCTATTTATTAACTGCTTTGTTCTCCATGAATCCTAAAGCTTATGAATTTTAACTAGGGCTTTGCATTACGCACAAACCCAGCGCCCTTCCTTAAGCATGGTTTGTTTGGTCACTCCCCACCCTCAGACACTACAAAGACATGAGGCAAGAGCAGCTGGAAAGCAAAACAAACTCCGCAGAAACAAGCCATGATTTGTTTGATCATCGGTTGAATAACTTGTAGTTAACCTGTGATTTGTTAAGCTGACCATGGCTTAAGCAACAGTGGCTTTCTCTGGGCCTTACCATTTGCTGGCTGAGTTGCTCTGAAAGGACTCTGCTATCCTCCGCTTGTCCAGGTTTCATCAGTTCCTGCTGCGTTGTGGTCTCCTCAATCCACTGGATCAGTGCCCCATGACAGTTCCGGTAATCACTCAGTACTTCCTCAATACTCTCCAGCTCTGTTCGGCTGTCAAGAGATGAAGAGGAGGAAGAGAAAATGTGAGTGAGATAAAACTACGAGCCCGAAGTTGCATGAACAATATTGCTTTGATGTAAGAACAGTTTTGCTGTGTATGGCACTTTCTAAAGCAAAAAAGAAAAGAGGATTAGGTTCTGCCCTGTAAAGGTACCCCTGCCCGTACGGGCCAGTCGTGTCCGACTCTAGGGTTGTGCGCCCATCTCACATAAGAGGCCGGGGGCCAGTGCTGTCCGGAGACACTTCCGGGTCACGTGGCCAGCGTGACGAAGCTGCTCTGGCGAGCCAGCACCAGTGCAGCACAAGGAAACGCCGTTTTACCTTCCCGCTATAAAGCGGTACCTATTTATCTACTTGCACTTAGGGGTGCTTTCAAACTGCTAGGTGGGCAGGAGCTGGGACTGAAAGACAGGAGCTCACCCTGCCGCGGGGATTCGAACCGCCGACCATGCGATTGGCAAGCCCTAGGCGCTGAGGTTTTACCCACAGCGCCACCCACGTCCCCCGTTCTGCCCTGTAGAGGCTTGCAATTTGGGATGGTTTACTAAAGACCTAGAATGGTGGAATCCTGCAAGATTTGGCACTTAGAACTTTTAGATGAGCGCTAAAACAACCTATAATTCCAGTGTAAATCCATGTTGGGGAACTAATCTTTACCAAGAGCCATATTTTGATCTGGTGACAGCAGCAACACTGGCATCTACCCTCACTCCCTGCAAGACTCTTTAACCCCTTCCTGCCTAGCAGAAACGGCAACAAAAGCTTCTGCAGAACCCTTCTCTGTTCTCCTGTGCAAGAACTGGCTCATGTCCTTCTCAAAAGCAGTAAGATATGGGGTATGGGTAGGCATTATTTTCTCTCTTTTGTTTTAATTTTCCTTTATTTTAAATCATTTATTACCCAAGGAATCCCAGAGCAGGGTACAGAAAACAAAAAGGGAGTAGCTGGCAGTTGCAGTCTGAAACATTGGGAGGGCAACAAATAGGGAAGTGTGGGTTTAGCCTATCAGTGAGAAAGCAGTTGCCCAGAGGTGGTTCTTCTCACCGAGTCTCGATCTGTAGGCTGACCCTCTGCCAGCGATCCCAGAGTTGGCTCCCTTTCTCCTGGTAGCGCTCCAAGTCCGGACTGCGCTCCTGCTTCAGACGGTACAGCTGGTCTGTCACAACTTTAGCTCTTGCCAAGTCATCTTCCAACATAGCAAAGACATTGCCTTTATCGTTCACTTCACGGATCCATTGCTGCAGCATTAAAAATGGAGAAAGAGAGAGAGAAGCGCCGATTGAGAATGACTGAAATAAAGAATAGGCAGGCTGCAAGAACCCATCCTCTGGGTCAGCCTTAACCAACCTGGTGACGCCCAGATGTGTTTGGACTGCAACTCCCATCAGCCCCAGCCAGCACTGCCATGTTGACTGGGACTGTGTGGAACTGTTCTGCAAAATGTCTGAAGGGCACTAGGTTTGCAGTGCTGTGAATATTTATTTATTAAGGTTTTATACTACTCTTTGTTCAATGAACTCGGGGCATATTATTATATAGCTAAAATGATAAATACATAATCATTTCAATCAATACACGTTAAAAAGAACTAAAAATACCACATCTGTGTAGAGAGTGATTACAAAGCCAAGCATATAAAAATAATAGGACATTGACTCAGTTCACACACAATGCTAAGCCAAAACAGGCAAGCTTGTGGGCCTCCGGACAGGTGATTGTGGTCACTCTTCTCCTCCTCCAATCCTGCCACCACCATGTTGCCAGCAGCAGCAGGACCAGAAGAAGAGCCAAGCAGCTGCATTCTCCCTGGAAACTTGCACCTTTGTGCTAAACCATGGCTTCACTTAACAGTACCTGGTCATTGAATTCACATAACTGCCAATCCGAGTCTTTCCCTTCAGGCTTTAAATTTAACTGCAGCTTATTGTTACAGGGATGGGACACCTGTGGCCCTCCAGATGTTGGTGGACTGCAACCCCTCTTGATTCCTGACTGCTGACCATGCTGGCTAGGGTTAATGGGAGCTAGAGTCCAACAACATATGGAGGACTACAGATTAGTTGCCGCTGGAATAAAATAATGTTTGCATTGTTTGTTTCAAGCTGATGCATTTGTAAATACCTAACTTCATTTACTGATCTTAAAAGGTATTTGCTAAAAAAATTTTCAAAAAGAACTATTTGGCTCAAGGAGGGTATGTACATTTCTTCAATACACAATGGCTTCTTGTCCACCCACAGAATGGCTGGGAGATCCAAAGTACATCTGTTGAAGCAGGCAGACGCTAGAGGGCAGGAGATGCAAGAGGCTGTGTTCATCAGCTTGGCACAAGCCAGACTCATTGCCAAGAGCTATCAGCATCAGCCTGAGGAGCAACATGGCCTGAAAGGCACAGCTGTTTTGTTTGCTGTTCACCATCAGGCAGCAATAAGCTGCATCAGGACAGTAAGAATTTGCAGCCACATGAGACAGGCATCCCCCCCACCCAGAGGACTCAGTTGGTGGAGGGAAAAGCTTACCTGTAATGTAGCTCGGTGAGACTGAATGGCACTTAGGTCCGCAGGCACAGCCTCCTCCTGGCTCAGTTTAACCTCATACCCTTTGACCAAAGACTCAGCTCCTTGGGTATTGCGAATGATAACGTCCACAGTCTTTAACCTATCAGATATAAAAAGGGAAACTTCACTTCCTGAAACTATGATAAGCTTTTATTTGGTGGCACATCAGAATGCTTGTATCTGGCCAAGTGGGTGGATGTCACCGCAACCTAAGGGGCTCCCAAAATGACTGCCATTCCTGGCCTCCCTCCTTCACTGCAAGTACATACAAAATTAAGATCTGCATCAGTTGAACTCAACATAGATCTCAGAATTCTAGTGTTGCTAGACTGTCAGAAGCAACTGGCTTTGAGAAAATGGAATCCAGTGGTCATTTCCTCTGGGAATTCTCCAAAAATTACTGGATTCTAGGGGACTGAATAAGCCCCACTGCATTCCAGGGGATTGCATAAACTACTCTTCATGTACTAGGATGCTAACAGCCAAAAGGTCTCTACATTTTACAGAGTAACCACAGCATAGCACGCACTCTGTATGTAAAAGCTTTCAGGTTCAGAGTCAGTACTGAGCTAGAAGGACCAATGGTCTGTGCTGGTCTGTGTGTAGGTAGGTTCTTATCATACAGCAACAACTGGTTCCCTCTCTTGGCTTGATAACAAGATGGCTATAAGAACTCACTTGTCCAGATAGATAGTTGAGAGCCCGTAGACATGGTCCATCTTTTCCACTAGCAGGTTAAGTTCAGAACGAAGATGTGGGGTGCTGGTTCCCGTTGGAGACTTGTGCAGGAAAATAGTGCATCTCTCAGAAAGTTGCTCCATGTCATCCTTCAAGTGATTCAAATCTTCCTTCAATCTCTGCAGAGACCAACAGGTGTTAGTGAGCAAGAGCAGAGACGCTGACCTTTCATGCTACATATCTGCCTTCACAGCAACGGTCAGCAGGGGCAAGAACTAAGCTGGGGGATGTAACAAGTCAAAGAAGGGACTTTTCAGTCATACTGTCCAAAAGCTGGAATATTCCCCGAAGACTATAAAACACCAACCTCCTGCTCGGCAAGCCGGAAAGTGTTTTCCTGCAGGGCGTCCCCATCCGTTCTTGTGCTGCTTGGCGTCCGGATGGTGCCCACCAGACGTTGTTCACACTCCTCCAGGTGAAGCCGAATATTCTTCAGCTCAGAGAGGTATGTCCGAGAAGCAGTCTCATCTTTGTCCTCTGTTCACACATGTACAACAAAAGCAAAATAACTGAAATCTTCCTCCAGCTGTTTCATGTGCTCAGATGTGGGTCAAATACTACTGCTGTTTGGAAGCTCAATAGAAGCTCCATGTTTTGCATGCAGAAGGCCACAGATCCAGCCCCAGTCCCTTGCATCTTCCATTAGAAAGGACCTCAGAAGATAGCAGGGTTGGGAAATAAAGGCCTTCATCTGCAAGAGACCCTGGGGGAATCACTGCTGGTTACAGTGGACAGTACAGTGTCATGAATCAAACCTTAGAATCCGCTTTAGAGGACTGTATATTTGAGATCCCTGATTTTCAGGGTTATGAAATGTGTAGGGAGCCTCCACACGTACAGGAGATGCCCTCCACTTTGCAAGGGGTACAGCTAGCCTGCTCATCCCTATAGTGCCCCTCTTGTGTTTATTTTACTGTCAAGTAAAACACCTGAAGATGGCTACAGCTAGGTGCAGCTGGCAAGTTAATGTGCAAGATCCAAAGAGTGACAAAATTGGAAAAACATGTTTATTTCCTTCAAGACTTTTACCACATCTTGGTCAAAACAGGAGAGAGCTCCTGGGGCCGGAAAAAACATTGATTTGGCGGCCAGAGTCACCCCTGAATGAAACAGTTATTGTTCCTTCCATCTCTCACACTGCAAATATTCCCATTCATTCATTCATTTTCCGCCCTTCATCGGAAGATCTCAGGGCAGTTCACAAATAAAAATACAGGCTAGAACAGAGGTCGGCAATCTAAGGCCCGCGGACCAGATACGGCCCACCGGGCTCGTTAATCTGGTGCGCGAACCTTGCGAACCCTGCTGCCCACTCAGTCAGTCCCCACACTAAACAGGCACGATGCGGAGGCTTTGCCACACAGAGTTTGACTTCTGCGACGTGGCACAGCTTCTGATTGGCTGCAGGAAGCTCCTGCAGCCAATCAAAAGCCGTGGACACCTCTGGTCGCTGCTCTTTCCTTCCTGCTGAGGCGGCCGAGTGAGAAGGAAGTGGCAGCAGTGTGGAAGCTGCCTCTGCCGCCCAGGCCAGCGGCATGGGCTCTGTGCCCCGCCAAGACAGAGGATGCTGACACAGCTGAAGACAAGGCAGCGTCAGCGTCAGCGTGAGTGGCATCAGCGGGGTGGGTGTGTGCTTTCAGGAGGGGGGGGGGGTCAGGCCCCCCACAAGGTCTGAGGCACAGTGGACCAGCCCCCTCCTGAAAAAGTTTGCTGACCCCTGGGCTAAAAGCACAAAATAAATAGTTAAAACCAAGCCATGGAATATTAATCATCTAGGCCAGGCTTCACCAAGCCCAGAGCTGATGGAAGGAAGGAGACACCAGGCTGGCAAAGCTAATCTAGGCTCAGACAGCTTACCATTTTCCATTGACTGCAAAAGCTGCTGGAAGTGCTCCTTGCATGAGTCCACATCCTCCTCTAGGCGCAGCCGATCTGTTACAGAGAAGAGCTCCGAATCCCGGCTGTCCTCCAAGAAATCATCGTAGTGCACCTGTAGGCTCCTCATGGTTTGGTGGCATTCCCCTGGGGCCAGGGCCCTGAGCTGTGAGTTGCACACACACAAACACAAAGGGGACATGTTCACATTGAGGGCTAAGTGAAGATGAACAACGCTTGGAGCCACAGGCCAGTACAAGCAAAGACGCCGAAAATGGTAGGCATTATTTTTTGTCTCATTGCTGGCTCCAGTCAAACAAGTTTTGCAGGTGTTTGTTGCTTCAAGCTGGGAAATTCATAGAATCGTAAAATTTTAGAATTCTAGAGTTGGAAGGGACACCGAGGGTCATCTAGTCCAAACCCTTGAAATACAGAAATCTCAATACATGCCCCCCACATCCAATTAGAAACCATACTGGACTCTATTTAACTTTGCAAAGGTGCTAGCAATGTTATTGCCCCCTCAGAAGGACATGCGTGCCTATTGGCCAGTAACGGTAATTTCACTGGAGACAAGCAACATACACAAGACCAGCTCTGAGTAGGAGGCAACATATGTATGAAACAAATCTAAGGCACCTTCCTTGCTTTTGATTCACATGGATAAAGAGTCTTGTAGCATCTTATCACCAACAGACTTATTATGGCATCACCTTTTGTGGGCCAGTACCTACTTTGGCAGATAACACAAAGTTTCAGGTATATGGTGAAATGGGGCTTAGCCCACAAGAGTTTATGCCACAATAAAGTTGGTTGGTCTTTACTACCCCAAAGTTGTTATTGTTTTTGAAGAAACAGAGTGGCAGAGCTACCTCCTCTGCAATGTATTTGTTTGAGCTGGCTTTGGCTTTCAGTGGCCAAGGGAAGAATAGGGGTGATATTTGTGTAATGGGGCTGTTATATGAAGAAAAGGTGGTTAGTTATCATTCTATAATCTTCTAAATTCAGGAGTTTAAGCAGGATGTTCTTTTTGGTTATGCTGTGAAGTGGCACTATATTGGTGGCATATGAAAACAACTTCTTATTTTATTGGGCTGATTTTACTAAAGGAAGTCTTTGGTTGCCAAGGTAATGCCTTGGTCTTGCCCTCACCCCCATGCACACGTTAATTCTTCAGTCTTGTATTATTACCCAACCTTACCTTCCCATTTCCTCCCACCACCTTCTAACTTCCTGTCCAGCTCCACCCAATCCGGAGGCCACTTTTACGGTTGGCATGTGCACACCCTTATCTCACTGGCAAGCATCACTCTGGGGCTTGCAGTATTACCTTCTCCATATTCCAGCTTTGCACCAGAGCAATGTCTTTTCTCAAGTAGTTCCAGGAAACAAGGCTCTTCATGTTTACATGGAGCTGGTGCCACAAGGCCATCACCTTCTGGTACAGCTGTTCCACCCTACAATTGGAAGGCAGTTCAAAATTGGGTGTCTGTAGCACCATGTGGACATCAACCTTCTGAATTATGGTATATTACACTGTATCTACTCAGGAAGGCCAGGGGGAGCAAGTCTCCATCCCAGCATGGGTCAGGCAAAGACAGTACAGTGGTACCTCGGGTTAAGTACATAATTCGTTCCGGAGGTCCGTTCTTAACCTGAAACTGTTCTTAACCTGAAGCACCACTTTAGCTAATGGGGCCTCCTGCTGCCGCCACGTTGCCAAAGCACGGTTTCTGTTCTCATCCTGAAGCAAAGTTCTTAACCCGAGGTACTATTTTTGGGTTAGCGGAGTCTGTAACCTGAAGCGTATGTAACCTGAAGCGTATGTAACCTGAAGCGTATGTAACCCAAGGTACCACTGTATTGGAAATGTTGTTCTGACACGGTTCAAAGCAGCTCCTCATATTCCAAGCATATTCAAAAGGTAAATGCAACCTCTCACAAAAGGCAAGAATTGAGCAACCACTGCCCCCCCAATCCATTTCCAACATAACACTTTTAGAAGCCAGCTGACAAACATCAGACCCAGAGGCCACATGTAGCCCTCCAAGCTGGCTTTCAGGATTCCCCCCAGGACACACCCTCCTCATCTACACCCCTCGAGTATTTTTGCCTGGCTGAAATAAGTCATTGAACCTGGATGATACTTCTTGCTTGGCTAGCTGGAGGATAGAGAGGGTTGTCTGGGCATGCAAAGCAATTTGCCTACTGTAAAAAGACAACTTTCACATTTGTTGCTTTGCCCACTTTTGCCTCCTGCCTCACCCAGGATGGGCATGTGGCCCCTGGAATGTTGCCCAGAATAAATGTAGCCCTTGGGCTAAAAAAGGTTCCAACTTGTCCCTACCCCTAGGCTAAAGAGCCACGGCAAAATCATAGGCACCAACTTCAAAATGTTTGATTGCCTGGGAAGTTTTCTGGCTCTGGGAGAAAGAGACAGATGCTGTACCCATCTGGCCCACAAGAATCTTCAAGGGGCAAAAGGTATGATCTTAGGTTTCTGTACGCTTTGCCCCAGTAGCTAGATTTTGTTCCACATGTAGAGCTCTGTTGAAAACTATTCCTTTCCACAAAAGTTTATGTTACACATGCCAGCAGACCCAGCCCCCCACTAAATTGCTGCAAACATTTTGTTTTCTTTGACATGCACACACCTACAGAACCCCCAGGTCAATAAGAACCCTGGCACTGCTCAAGGAAAGAAAGATCCCTTTACCTGCTAGCCACATCAATGGCCTCTTTGTTAGGAGGCGGCACCAAGAAGCAAACAGATGGGACCATGGCCTCATTTCCGGTAGGGCTGATCACTTTCCACTTGGTTCGCTGGGAATTGTCTTCTAGCACACACTCGTCATTCTTACAGATGGTGATCTGCGTGGTCAACAAAAGGAACACTGGTCCAGTAGATGGTCAAACTGTCACCCCTCGTCCTCCCCACACCGCTTCTCCCACAAAGTGATCCTGGGCATCATGTAGTCCAGGGGTGGCCAACGTGCCCTCCAGATGTTGTGGGCTATAACTCCCATAATCCCTGGCCATTGGCCATGCCTGCAGAGCCTGATGGGAGTTGTAGTCCAAAACATATGGAGGGCACCATATTGGCTACATACAGTAAGCCCCCATCTTACGCAAGGGTTCGGTTTCCGGGTTCCATGTGTAAAGACAAAAATGCATAAAATCAGGAACCCCTGAATCAGGTCTCCTGCAAGGTGGAGGGCTGTTTCCCAGCTTTGGGTTGGTGGCACAAGGGCTCTGGGATGCTGCCAGAGCCCTTATGCCATTTCCCCAAAGCCAGGTAAGCCTGCAAACACAGTTTTGCACAGGTGGGAGGGAGTATAAATAAATGGAGAGTGGGTTTCCTCTACGCTCCCTCCCTCCATCCATCTATCTATCTATCTATCATCTATCTATCTATCTATCTATCATCATCGATCATTTTCCCCACCCCCACCCATGCAAAGACTTGCAATTGGACTTACTATACTCCAACCTCATTCTGCAGCTAAAACACTCTTAGCAGAAGCTTCTCCAACTATTCTTCACTATCTCAGAGGACGGAGATGCCAAAGACTCTCTAGTTAGTTTCTTACAGTGGTGAAATAGGGCACCTGAAATAATTTTTTGCTCAACTGAAGTTAAGTGTTCTTGACTTGGTTCTTCTTACAAATGCTAAATCAAAATCTAAGTGACCCCACCACTTCCCCGCAACCCTGGCATCCATGCTCCAAGAACTGACTCTCACCCTAACTTCCATGCACAAACAGCAATATTACTGGGCCTTTGTACAACATTTTTTAATGTTGAAAGCATTCCATGTGTACATCACATTCAGATGCCAACGTTAAGAACTCATATTTTCTTCATGGTTTCTAACAAGCTATAATTTCCCATGTTGTTTAAGTCTGGTTTGGTACCCTAGTTTCGTTAACTAGCCCTCATTACAGGAAAACAAAGTTTAGTATAAGCTTCAACTGGAAGCTTAAAACTGCAAACCTGGAGTTCACCACTGTTTGTTCTGATAAAGCTATACCAGTATGTTCTCAAATTCAGCCAAATTGTCACAGTAATCCTTATGTCAAACACTGCAATGTATCATCATCATCATCGCTTTGCCTATGTATTATCTTATACCATACTATCTCAAGGCCATCACTGAACACTGGCTTTGAAACCTGAGAGGTTTATAAATTCAAAGAGGAAGAGCCTGGATTTAAACTCACGGATGTCTGATTTAGGGAATAAACAGAACACTCAGAATCCAAAGGAAGTTTCACATCAGCTGTTATCAGCTCACCTCAATTTGGCGATAATCACAGATGGCCTTCACAGAGATGGTGTTCTGCAAAACATGGTCAGGGTTTCGTGGCTTCAGCTGCACGATGCTTTTGGACCTACCCACCAAGCTGGCAACAGAACTCTTGGACTGGATCAGCTGCTCCTTTTCATCCTGTCAAAATTAGAAAGGCAAGAAGGATGGATGGAACAGAAGGGCAAGGACAGGCAGGAGAAGAATGGCCAGAAACCTCATGCCCACACTGCCCTCTGAGGAGCTAGCATTTGATCAATGGAAGTTTGGGTTTTAAAGGGCAAGTATAGGTAGGGTTGTATGTGTGTCCATGTCTTCATGTGCGCACACACACTCATTTGCAACTTCTCCAAGCAGAAGTGGGAGTAGGGCAGGGAGTACAGAGACAATCCATGTTTAATACTATTCCAGGCAAGAGGACCAATTATCTCCAAGTCCTCCCTGCCCACTCACCCCCTGCCACACCGAAAGTTGCATGCAGAGTTAAAACATTACTACTAGGTTCAAAATTCAGAATTATCTGCAAAGCAGTGAACAGTGCAACAAGGCCCAAACCCATCATTTTTCACTGGGAAAAAGAAAGAAAAACTACCTGGATTTTTGTAAAAAGGTGAAATAAAAGAAGGCATGAGAACTGTGTGAAAAAGATTGTTCAGGTAGTTTCAATGTATGTACTTAAGCAATTTTAAACCTGATAGAAAAAAGAAAGCTGGGGAAATGATGTGTGGAGAGAGAGAGAGAGAGAGAGAGAGAGAGAGAGAGAGAGAAAGAAAGAAAGAAAGAAAGAAAGAAAGAAAGAAAGAAAGAAAGAAAGAAAAGGTTTAAAACAAGCTACCTTCTCCTGTCCCAGGGGAGCATGGTTGGAAGAAATACAACTTTAACTCATTTATTCTGATAAAGGAAGCGTCTCACACATGGGCCAAAGCTTTCCCTTTTGACTGCCTATGAAGAACCTTTGCAACAAAAGCTGCCTCCCACGGGCTCTCAAAGTCTACAACTGAAGCAGTCCCATGTTTTTATTCTGTCAGAACCATTGCAAGACAGAGACAGGCTCCACCTTGTGCTGATGCATCTCCCGTGGCTCAAGGAACCCATCTTCTTTTGCAGCTTTGGAACGGCAGTAAGATTAGTGGGTCTACGATGCAGCAGCCTGTCCTTAAGTTGCGCGTGCTGGCTCCTTCACAACGTCCACACTAGCCTCCAGACCCATTACTTTTAAACTTGTGCAGCTTCCTGCCTGAAACTCTGAGTCAATCTCCAAGTTGGGTCAATATCCAAGAAGAGGCTGCTGCCTCTGCCACCCACAAATGTCCTCCCCACTTTCTCCAACCTGCTGCCCTCCAGAGGTTTTGGACTACAACTCCCATCAGCCCCAGCAAGCACAACATTCCGAGGGATTTGCAGAGATAAACACATCTCAGGGAGGATGTTTTCAGAATCCTCCCCACAGCAGGTTTCATGTGCTCCTTTTCACAGCTCTTAGCTGTGATTCCTGAATTGTAGGCAGTTGGACTAGATGAGCCTTTGGGTTCCTTCCAGCTCTACAATTCTGTTTCATCCTGCGCATGCACTGCCTTCTGTCTCCCAACACTCTTTGTCTTGCACCCCCTTTTCCTTCTTTTCTACTCCTCATCTCAATACCCTTTCCATTCATCGAGCTGCCCCACTCTTGCCAAAAACCCTATGCCAAGACCTTTGTCAGCAAAGCCTGCACTGAACAGCTCTAACACTTCACATTTGCCTGCTCCTCTCGTTCAAAGGTCATGGTGGCCAAATGCTTCTACCTACTTCCCCAGTTGCTGTCAACCATCAAACACTGATATTTTGAGTTATATGGACAGGGACTACAGCAGTACTATTTCCCATACATCTGCTTGCTCACGATGGCTGTATTTTACCTAGTTCCAGACAGCGGTGAAGACACATGCACACTGAGGGCTGCTGCCAGTCAGAGGAGGTAACACTGGACTAGATGGACCAACAGGTTGACTCAGTGTAAGGTGGAAGAGGCTACAGCTCAGTGATAGAGCACATGCTTTGCAGGAACGAATTCTTATTGCCCGAGACTCTGGTGAACGACTGCCATTTGTGGTAGACAGTCAATGGCAAAAGCCACCATCATGTGCTCATAGCAGCAGCAGGAAGAGTTAGCAAAATGAAAATAAACAGCATGCTAGAGGTCACACTCAAGTAGGCATTTCATAGTGGGGAGTGGAACTGAAACACAAGGATAGTTAAACAATGCAGTTCTGGGAACATTTGAAAGGAAAATAGGCAGACTTTGAAAAGACGTGCACATTTTTTTTTACTTTTTAAAATAAAGCACAGAGAAGTAAGCAATGCGGAGATGCAATGTAAGCAAATTTACTGGGGAAAAACTTGAGGATTCTTGGATGCTACTGAGAGGGTTAGATCATCACAACAAATTGACGTATGTCAGGCACTAAAGGATCTGAGGCGAGGGCTTCTTGATGGTACAAGCTGTTTGAGAGGCTGCCTTGGAAGGTGTGGACTCTTATTGTTAGAGATTATAAAGCAGAGAATGAATGACCCGGTATTAGGGGTGCTGCAGCAGATGATCTCCTGCATCAGCAGGGACTGGATTCAATTACCTTTGTGGTCTCTTGCAACTATGATTCTGGTATAATGTGCCAAAATCTGTATGACCTTGAGATCTGCCCAAAGAGCACCCACCATGGAATCCTGGAGCAGGTCCTCCAGGCGTGTCAGGCTGGTGTTGCAGTCACAAGAATACTTCCGTTTGATGGTATCTTGGAGGTTCTTCAAGTATGTCTCTGAATCACGGGCATCACTGAAGAACTGCAAAAGCACAAAAACGTTTCCCCTTTGTCAAAATACCAGTCAGAGGTTTCTTATTGCATGTTTACTTGAAAGACTGAAAAGAAAGCATCCATTCAACTTGCTCAAAGGCATTTTCATCATGAAAAAGGAAGGCCAGTAACCAGAGAAAACAGCCTCCTTTGGGTTATTTGATTAGAGACATACCAGTATGGCTCATTTTGGACCTGTTTTCTAAAGAATGGAACATGATCAAGATAATTAACAAGTCTTGATCCTGATCCAATTCTGAGAAAACAAGCCCAAGATAAGCTATATTGATGCCTGTCTAATAAAGTAACTAAAAGGAGGACGTTTTCTCTAGTTGCTTGGCATGGCCAGGAATTTGCACAGTCTGCAACCTCCATGCTGCTACCAAATCACACAAGCCAAGAGCTGATTTACTCTTCTACTAGGAAAGCTTGAGATGGGTTGATTGTATGTTTTTGTATTGTTATATTTGATCCTACTCTGAAGTATGTTTAGCCCGGGAAGGAGGAGACTGAGGAGATACGATAGCCCTCTTCAAATATCTAAAGGGTTGTCACATGGAAGAGGGAACATGCTTGTTTTCTCCTGCTCTGGAGGGTAGGACTCAAACCAGTGGGTTCAAATTACAAAAAGGGAGATTCTGACCAAACATAAAGAAAAAAATTCTGACAGTAAGAGCTGTTCGACAGTGGAACAGACTGCCATGAGAGGTGGTAGACTCTCCTTTCTTGGAGGTTTTTAAGCAGAGGTTGGATGGCCTTCTGTCATGGATGCTTTAGCTGATATTCCTGCATTGCAGGGGGTTGGACTACATGACCCTTGGGTCCCTTCCAACTCTAAGATTCTACGATCACTTGCAATGAATAGCAGGATATAAACCTTTTAACAAATAAATAAGACAAGAGATGGTGGGAGCAGTAGTAGTGAAGGAAAATAAGCAAGAAATGTTCTCACTACTAGTTAGGCTGGGGTGGGGTTCTGTACTGCTCGGCGGCAGCAGCGTTTGAGTGTCTTCTGACTCATGGTGTGTCAATATCTATCCTACAGTTACTCAAACATTTCCTCCTCTGAGAAAGAAGCTTAAGTTATGCTGTCTCTTGGGGAACTTAAGCATTCCTTTAAAATTCTGGTGGGTGCAGGGTTTTGACCTTACCTTAGCATTACAAGGTCATGCAGGAGGTATGTGTGTTTTTCATTCTAGTAAACATTCCTCCAGCACTCTGCAGCCTCCCTGGCTGTCCATACTTGCAGAATTGAAAAAAAAAAAACCCCATGGGAGGAGCTAATGCTATGGTGTCCTTTTCCTGGGTTTTAATGGAAGAGCAAACACCCAGGGAGGCTTCGAAGTGCAGACCACTAGAGAGATGTAGAATGACATAAAAGACATTCATACACATCCCTAAACTCACCTCTAAAGTAAGGTAAGTGTAAGAAAATCCCTGCACCCCATCCATGAAAATATCACAGATATTTCCTCTGCCATTTAATCATTTTTGAATGCCATTTCTTTTCTGATTAATTGATGGAGAACGGGTGAAAAAAAGGGGGAGAAATTTTCAACAGGGCATTAGTTTTGACTTCATGAGTTAACTGCTGATGCGCAGCCACGGAGAATTCCCTGTACCTGAAAGTAAGCTGTGTTCTCCTTCACATGCTGATCCACACACAAGCACAACTGCTTGATCCACTGCCACTGAGTCTGCACTGCTGCACTGTATGCCTGTGAAAAACCAAACAACAGACAAAAGAGCGTTTTTTGTACAATTGCATACAACAACTACAGCCTGCTCAGACCTTTGCTGAATTAGTATCTGGTTTTATTCATGCCCATTGTAAGACCACCCTGTTTGGATGAAGGGTAGTCAAGAAATATTTTAAATAAAGTAAAATCGGCCACACAATCAAGGCTTATGGTCCGGAATACAGGAAGGGGCAACTGGCTGTAACAAAAAACTTTAAAACAGCTGTTTTCACAAGGCCCTCTTGTCGTGCCAGCTCACACAAAGAGGTTTAAAGCTCTCTGCCTTGCTTACCAGGCAAAGCCCGCTCAGTGCACCAGCTCTGGGATGCTCTCGCACAATCCCATAGGGCTGGCTGAGTTCCCACAAGATCTCATGCAACAATACCCAAGGTTCCAGAGTTGGCATGACAAGATGGTCTTGCCCAGTAAGCAAGGCAGAGAGGTGAAAAGCTCTTTTCAAGCCAGGAAAACCTTGTGTGCATTTATTCTGTGCAATTTCAACCAGCCAGCCTGTCTTCAACCATGGAAGGCTGAAAAGGCAGAAATTACCGTATTTTTCGCTCTATAAGACGCACCAGACCACAAGACGCACCTAGTTTTTGGAGGAGGAAAACAAGAAAAAATATATTCTGAATCTCAGAAGCCAGAACAGCAAGAGAGATCGCTGCGTAGTGAAAGCAGCAATCCCTCTTCCTGTTCTGGCTTCTGGGATAGCTGCGCAGCCTGCATTCGCTCCATAAGACGCACACACATTTCCCCTTACTTTTTAGGAGGGGAAAAGTGAGTCTTATAGAGCAAAAAATACGGTAATGCGCAGAAGATGCAATCGTACTGAAATACATCAAGGTATCCTATGAAGTTGTCTTGCATAACACACATGTTAAAGTGCTCACAACCCCAAAGCATGCCCCCCTCCAAGCGATCTCTTACCTCCACAGTCTGCTTGGCTGGGTGATTCTCCAATGACAGTATCTCAGCTGTGTCTTGCAGGGAGCGAAACACATCCTGTTTCTCCTCTAGCTCCATTGTGAGCTCCTGCATAGCAGAAACACAAAGAGGACCAATAACATTCCCTACAGCAAAATCAGACAATAGGTTTGCCTCACTGTTGGTAGGCATCACAGGAAGACTGGCAGGAGGCACGTAGACGTGCGGCAGTATTGGAAAGTTTAGCCATGAAACTTCACAGCAGGAAAAGGGAACTTGTGGCTCTCCAGATGTTGCTGGACTACAACGTCCATCAGCCATTGGTCAGGGATAATGTAATCTGTAGATCAGCCATAGGCTGGCCACAGCTGTTTTACAGCCCCACTGCCTGCAAGAAATCTGAGCATTGACAGCAATTCACATTTGAGCAAGAACAGAAAATTTGGGTGTGGGGAAACCAAGGCTTAAATCTGTTCTCGGCCATGAAGGCGATCATCAACTCAAGGTCTTTGAAGCTTCTTACCATTAAAGCCCTAAATGACTGGGAGGCTGGTTATTTTATGGAGCAATAGCCTGCTAAGCCCCAGTACTTGCATCCATGCTAAGACTTCCCTCTTTATGAAAGCCTTTGGGCTTGATTTAGTTATTTTTTGAGAGTGGGGGTTGCTTTTCAATGGGGTTGTTGATACTACTACTATTAATTCAGGCTGAACAGCATTTTTGTTGATACCCCCCCCCCCCATTTTTACTATAAGCTGCTTTGGTTCAAACATATAAGCAAAGTTGGATATAAAATTTTAAGGTAAAATAAAGTTTTGGAAACTGACGAAACTCACTGGCACTATGGGTGATAGTCAATTATTATTTTTTACTCAGAGCAGACCTACTAAAATTAATGTACTCATTCATGTTCATTCATTTCAATGGGTCTACTCTGAGAAAAACTATCAGCCAGCAACTTGACCAGGGAATTTCAAAAGGAAGCACAAGCAAAATAAGGCACTTCTGAGAAAATAAACTGAAACCTGTAAGTTTTCCTGAACACAGAGCTTAAATGAAAAATGTGGAACTCTGCCGCTTCCAGAATACAGAACACCATAGAGACACTGCAAACACTTGGCCACATCCAGCCCCTCCTACTCACCGAGAAATAATTCTTCTTGGCAGCCATATTGGGATTATTGTCACTCCAGTCATAGGCCAGCTCCTCTTCTTCCTTTTCATTGAGCCAAATTAGCTCAGTCGTCGCTCGAGACACAAACCCATACAAACTCTGGAGGTGGTGCAGTCGGAAGCTGGAGGTTTCCTGCAAAAAGACAACATACTTTGTTACATTTCCTGCCACTCTGGGGATTGTCTGCTTGAGGGCCTCCCAAAGGCTTCTGGCTGGCCACTGTGAGGACAGGATTCTGGACTGCAGGACCCCCTTTGGCCTGAACCAGGAGCCGGGCTCTTCTGATGCTGACCACCCTCCTTCCCAGATGCCTTGTCAGAAATCCCCACATTGTCAAGTTATTCTTCAAACCTTTTTTTACATGCTCTCCTATTACATTTTAGGGTTAGTAGGAAACACCCATGAGTCCCTTTTCCATTGCAGAGGCACCAGGTCCTGTTTGCAAATAATGGCTACTGATACACATGTGCTGGGGTCCACCTTCTCTATTTTAAAAACCAAACCATCTTAACCTGAAGCACCACTTTAGCTAATGGGGCCTGCTGCTGCTGCCGCACCGCCGGAGCATGATTTCTGTTCTCATCCTGAAGCAAAGTTCTTAACCTGAAGCACTATTTCTGTGTTAGCGGAGTCTGTAACCTGAAACCTGAAGCGTATGTAACCTGAGGTATCACTGTATGATATTTCCCCCAAGGAACAAAGCAGAGGGAGAGACAGAAATGCAAGGCCTCTCCATTGGATCAACTTTAGGGTCCTCAAATTGCTGAACTCTTGCCATTCCAGCTGGTCATTACAACTCTGTAACTAATAAGTTGTGCCTTTGCTATTTTTTCTCATTCTTTCCAATCCCCTTTCCTTTTGAGTTATAAATCTGAGGGGGGCAGGAACTGACTTCATGTTGATATAAGCCTTTCTTTTCTTTTGGGGGGGCAGTGACAGCGGGGTGAAGCACAGGAGAAAAATGCTTTAACTAAATCAATGAAAAGACTGCATAGCAAGTGCTTCTTAAAGGGGAGACATTCTCATTCTTCTGCCACAGAAGCACTCCTTGAAGTTGTGAGGTAGATTGTGAACCACAAAACAAGGAACAGACAAACCTTTATTTAAAAGAGATTGCACAGAAAGGGTTTCAGGCACACAGGCAAAAAATTTAAGCCTCCATGAATCAAGTTGCAATTTACAGCTTTGAGGGGCTTCCAACAACTTGTGAACTTGAATGAGGTTCCCTGACACTTCGCTGGCTACACAGGAATCAACCCAAAATACAACTCACCATCAGTTTGCAGTACTGGGTCTCCAGCTTCCCCAGTGTCTCTGTGTAACTAGTGTGGAAATTCTGAGACATTTTACCCTTAGAAAAACAGGAGGAAGAGAAAACGAAGAGAATCAGAAGCAGCTCAAAAGTTACATGTCCAACTAGAAATGCACAGAAAGCTGGAGGTCCTATTGAAATTCTCTCGTCTCTTCCTTATCTCTCCACTTTCCCAAATCTTGCATGCATCATAAAATATAGAATCATAGAATTGTAGAGTTGTAAGGGACCCCAAGGATCATCCAGTCTAACCCCGTGCAGTGCAGGAATCACAGCTAATAATCCCTGGCAGATGGCCTGTTGAAAGCAGCACAATAAAGTCTGAGCACAGTAGACTTCTATGTGTCCCTTTTAGCCATGGAACTTATTCCCAATCCTCCTCAGGGCCCATTTTCACACCATCAAAACCCTCCACAAACACAGACTGTCCCAAGATGTGTTTCCCCCTTGGAGCAGTGGTAGCCTAATGTCCCTGGACTACAACTCCTATAATTCGTGAACATTAGTCATGCTTGCTGGGGCTGATGGGAGTTGGAGTCCAACGAATTCTGGAGTGCACTACTTTGGCAACCCCTGCCTTAGAATGAATTTTATCCTTAGAGCAACACACCCCAGAGGCCCCAGTCCAGCAGCAACTGCATGAGAACTCCTTTCAGGAATATGAACTTGGTGGGGCAGAAAAGGATACTCAAGCTAACAAAAGAAATCCTGGCTATCTCTCCAATTCTACAGATTTATATTTTTGCTTCTCCAAAACCAAGTGTAAATAGCTTGCATATAAAGGCCCCCAGGCCACCTTCCCCATAAAGTTGGTGACCAGCTCCAGATGTTTTGGGCTGTAACTCCAACAACCATCATGTTTGTGGTGGGCGTTGACATCCAAAGCATCTGGAGCTGAGTGCAAGCTAGAGAGGAAAGGCTACTCTAAAGCAACCCCTTCCTGAAGCCAGAGGCTTCTTTCTTCCAAGCGAAAATCAGCTCCTCCTCCTCCAGTTCTTTCCTCCCACATTATGCTCTCCAACAACACTTTGCTTGTCTGCTTTGGAGCTGCTCTGGAACCTCCACGCCTTTCATGATGTGAGCTAAACCAGTCCTGCCGCTCTTCACACCCCATCCCAGGTGTCCCTGCTTACCTCATACATCCTGGCCTCTTTCACACTGGAGCCTAGGTCTTCCACACTGCTGTGGACATGGCGCTGGACTTCCAGTTGGGATTCTACACTTGGCAAGTCACTCCCCCATTCAGCCCGCTCCAGCTTCATCTGAAACCAGCACAGAAGAGGCAAGCTGTCAGCATTTCCCAGCTGAATTATGGGCAAAAACAACAACAGCTAACCCTTGCTTGCTGCACCCAATTATTAAGAGGTAGAAAGCATCACACTCCTACCATGTCATGCCATTCTTCTGGAAAATGTTGGCTATCAAGAAATTCACCAAGGTGAACTGGGATACTAGCCCAAAGGTTAATACCCAAAAGGACTTTATTCTGCCCTCACACTTGAAAGCAGTATGCCTCTGAATGCCAGTTGCTGGGGAGCACAAGGGAGGATGAGTGCTGTTGAATGCTGGTCCTGCTTGCAAGCTTCTCAGAGGCATCTGGTTGGCCACTGTGAGAACCGGATGCTGGACTGGACAGGTGCTTGGCCTTATTCCAGCAGTGTTCTTCTCATGGGGCTTCTTTTAGAATATGTAACTTAAGGACAGCTTCCTTTTCTGTGTCCCATTAAAAGAAACTGGGCACATGCAGTTAACTAAGTCAACTTTGGACCGACCTCTCAAGGACACTCAGAGAGACATTCGTGGAAGCTGCTCAAGAACATTAGCCAGGGCATAATTTAAAGCCAGTTTAAGACTTTCCTAGACATTCCCAAGGAATTGTCTGATGGAGGATTAAAAAGTTATAGTACATTTTACCCTGCTAAACTAGTACTGGCCAATGGGAAATGAAGTCCAAAACACCTAGGCAATATCAGGTTGGCAAAAGACAGTGTAAACCAGGCCTCCTTAAACAATAAAGTGATTTAAAGAATGAGTATTAAGTGATCACACCAAGCATTTGAAAACATCATCAGTTCTGCCCACACAAACACCTCATCACCTGAATTATGTTTTGTTTAACATTAAACAACACACCTGCATCTCTTCCACCCAAGAGAGCAACTCGTACACAAACCGGAGGTTGCCCTCATCTTCGGAGGACGAAATGGCCACCAGCTCTGCACGGGTCATTGGCTTCCGGAACCAGGAGGTAGAGGCAGTGATGGCTGTTGTGTGCGTTCCCTTCAGCAAGGGCTCAGCCTTAAGGTGCCTGGTGCTCAGGGAGGAAGGCTGGACAAAGTCCAAGGAAGAGGGGGAGGAAAAGTGCCCCTTCCGATACAGGTTAGTGCATTCCAGCCTCAATGTCACCAGTTCGTCCTGAAGCCTCACAATCCTGGGAGAGAAACCAAGCGAGAGGGGGCAAAATGGAGAATGTCGATGAGGTTGTGGGATCACAAGGTCATTCTCCAACCAGGGCAGGTTCCTGCACACATGAGCCAGACCCACCCACCATCACCACCCCATTTCTGCACACTTCCTCAGGATGGGGTAAGGGCTTTTGAAAGATGACCCAACATACTACACTCTTCTGCTCCCCCTGCCCCAAATAAGGTGTTTCCCCAAGACACTTTTGGCTTAAATTTGCCAAACTCGTTCCACCACCACCACCAGGACTGCATTAACAGTGCATGTCACCTATCAGAACATTCTTGTTCACCCAATGCTCCTTCTGAGCCCAGCTGAATATAACCCACACCCTCATTCCTTGGCTCCACACATGAAACGCCTTACTTGAAGACCAGCTCCTCCAGCTGGTAGTAATTCTCGTCCCGGAGTATCTGAACATCCACCTGTAGTTGGCGGATGAGCCCTTCACACTCCTGGAGGTACATGACGACGTCAGATTCATATTGCACCAACTGGCCCGACTCCAGGTGCGCTTCATCCTGGCAGGAGAGGATTTGAGGTTATTACTGAGTTTCTCACGTTGCAGTGTATTTCTAGGACAAGCAGATCTGACTAACGTGCAGAAGCTCATATTTTAAAAGCAAATAAATAGCCATCACTTGCAAGTCCCACTGAGCTGAGCTGACATGATGTTGTGGAATATTCATGAACATTCTAGTTTATCCTTAAGATGTCAAGTAATATACAATGTTGGCCAAAAGTACTACATCTGAGCAGGGAATGAAAATCTAGTTTGGCTGCACTTGAAAGGGAGCTAGAAATGAGAGCAAGTTTCATGCCTGAAGTGGGCAGAGGGGCAAGGAGCACTTCAGATATTGGAGGTAATGAGGCTGGTGGGTAGGATGCTGAGTGAGCCAAAGGCAAAAACACAGAGGCTGGAGGAAGAATGGCAGAGGAGCAAGGCTTGTGGGAAGGATGGAGGCAGGACGGAGAGGCCTAAGGAAAGACCAAGGAATACATCATCCAGCTCCTACAGATAAGAGAGCTGTGTGTTCCTGATAGCAAGGGGGGATAATAGACAAGTGAGGAAGCTTTGGGAGCTGGAGGCAGTGTTAAATCCAACATATTAAACTCTTCTAGCCACCCAAACCTTTGGTTCTATATGTGCATTTTCCTAGTTAGAGAATCTACAAGTTTTGTTGCTGATTGAAAGCTGAGAGGTCTTGACTGCCTTCATTTGTCATGTTGAGACCCTGCAGGAGTGGATCTGAGAGAATATCAGGGAGAGCTGAATAACAGAAGGGAAAGACTCACAGCTTGAAGCGTGTTCCTTGCCAGGGTAAGTTTCTCTTCGCAGCTGAGAGTCCCATTCTGGATTTTGTTTGCAATCTGTAGCAGCAGCTCCAACCTGTAGGAAGCGTGTCAGTCACCATAATTAAAACAGAAAGCCAGAAAAACACTTTTAAAAGTGGAATATTTATTCATTAGAATTTATGTTTTATATACCATTGATTATGACATCTGCTTAATTGTTTTTAATGCTACTTTCTACATCAGAAAGGACTTCATTGCCAGCTGGGAAAGGGTGTTCTTAGTCATCCCGTTCAACAGTTCACCTACCTTTCCACGGCTGGCCGCAGCAACTTCTCACGTTCCAGCATTTCTATGATGAGCTTGCCCCATTCTTCCTCCACGTCATTGGGGTGATAGCCCTGCGGCAGCTTAAGGCGCCCAAATTCAATCCAGGTCTGGAAAGCACAAATGAAGAGGAATTGTTTCTTCAGGCCCAGAGACTGGCCTTTGTGGACTCACTCTACCGGTACCCAGGCACAAGCCAAGATGAGAGCCAACGTGGTACAGTGTAGTGGTTAGAGTGATGGGCTATCAGGGAGGCTCAACTTCAAATCCCCACTCAGTCACAAAGCTCACACTGGATGAGCTTGGGCAAGTCTATGCCTCTCATTTTAATCTACCACAGTTGTGAGGATAAAATGGGGAGTGGGGAGGGGAGAACCATATATGCCACCCTGAGCCCCTAGGTGAAAAAGGAGGGATATCAATGTAATAAATAAAATAAAATAAAGATAAAGCCTCGGGGATGCTAAGAGCCTAGGTAATTTCCTACTGTGATAGTCTTCCCCTGACTCTAGCAAATAAGGAAGATGTGACAATGGCTAAGAAACTATAAGACCAAGGAACAAACATTTTTTTTTTTAAGAATAAGGTTGGGACTAGGAAGGACAAAAACCAAAGAGATATATGAAGAAGGCTGGGTAGGCTGCTGAAGGATAAACACAAGCTGAACAAATGTGAATAAAGTCCCCCAAACTCTTTCTAATGTTTAAGAGAACTGCCTGTTCATCCAAGAACCTGTCTCACCTCCAGTAGTTTATACAGATCCTCAATGCTTCGTTTTTCTTGCTGTTTTGCTGGGATCTCTGTTTCTTTGAAGTGTATGTACTGGTTATAAAGTGCCTGCAAGAATAGAGAGCAAAGGGGTCGTCATGCAGCAAATCACTTTACTCGTGGAAGTGGGGGAAATATGCAGCATCTAGTAACCCTCACAGTGTAGGGGGAAAGGTGTCCCAACCTCACCCACAGAGTATCCCTGAAGAATGAACAGACAGAAGGCAAAAAGAAATGGAGGGAAACTGGGAGAGATGCTCAGTGCTGCCTGGGTCTTTGTCATTAGTCTCAACCAAGATGCAAGGTGAACCCCAGTCCCTGCTTAAATTTCATTTGGGGAGCCTTAGTGGATGGATCTTGCCAACATCTGGGTTCCAGGGATCAACATTATCTGTCTCCTCAACAGACTGGCTAACTGTTTTGCCCTGACTTGGCTCACTCACTTGAGTCATCTATGGCTAGAAACACAGAAAGCTTCCTTTCAGACTATCAGTTCATCTAGTTCAGTAATCTCTATGATGACTGGCAGTGACTCTCCAGGGTCACAAACAGGCAGTCTTTCCCAGCCCTCCCTGGAGAGACTGCTGCGGATTGAACCTGAGATCTTCTGCATACGAAGCAGATGTTCTAATTCATGAGCTATGCCCCCTTTTTTCCAGCCTTCTGATCCACAAACACCTAGCATGCTCCTAGTATTTGCTTTCAGATCACTGTACTCTGCACTATGTGGACAGGGAGCCTTTTTCATCCCAAGGGTCGCTTTATGAGATAACCTTATAATGGACACATGCCACTAGGAGGTTGGTCTAGAAGCAAAAACAGGTGGAGCAACAGGTATAACCCTTTGCACAGCAGTCTGCATTCCAGCCATGCAAAAGCCAGGCACACAAACACCCCTCTGTTCTCCACCTAGACAAGGAAAAGGCATTATCATAATCCAAGGGCACATTCCAACCAGGCAGTTGAGGAAGACACACAGATGGCACATGGGGAGTCCCAAGGGCACCTGTCCTACACTAGTAACTACTGTCTACATGAGCAAGAGATTCGCAGTGTCAGTTCTGGATCATTCACCAGTGAAAATTTCTCTCCCCAACTGTGACCTCCACACACAATAGAAATTATAAGATTGCTACAGATGACACAGGCTGAGAGGAAGAGAGAATCTCTCTGATCTTTTGGGGATTAGTGGCTCTTTGTACCTATCATTGGAAGTCAGTTCAGGGATTGTATGAACCGAACCTGAGCTATGATTTGCCCCATGCACCATTTTGAGGAAAGATAACAATAATCAATCAGTGAAGGGCAGAGTGGGGGGCTCACATAAGGAAGCATACAAGGCATGGCTAGAGAAAATGGATCTGAAGTTTACCTTGAGCTCTACAGGGTTCTGGGGAAAAGATTTGTCAGACATCATTATCGTGTGCTGCTTGATCCAGGAGATGAGAGAATCTATATGGTTCTGGTATTCTAACCACCTTGTGTCCACTTCCTACAGAAAAAGAGGGAAAGAACAGCCTTTTATGTGGGATAAATGATTAGGAAGCAACTGCTCTAAACGAACAGTAGACAAAATATTAAGCCAAATTGGAGAAAGGATGAGACATGCAGATGCATGCTTTCCACTGAGTGTCTCAGAATGCTGTATCAGGGTAACACCCAGCTTGCTGCCAGAGATGGTGTTCATTCAATTTGGTATGGGTCAAGGTCTCAGAGCCTGTCTACATATACAGCAGGAATGGCCCACAGCCTTAAAAAGCAGGGTTTATGCAAACGTCAAGAAGGAATGGGGTTGCCTAGAGATGCCTCAGTACCAGAGCCACAGAGCCAGAAATCACCCAGCAACAGGGCCATCAAGTCCCAGGTATCCAGGAACAGCCACTCCTGTAGTTTTCAGCTTTGCAAGTCTTTGTCCAGCCTTTTGCAGTAAAAGGACAACCACTTTCCCTTTTTGTGATGCTTTTTCAGAGCTACACATCCATTCAGGAATAGGATCCTGATCTGAAGGGAGAGGATTTTATGCCACCTGAAGATGGAACTTTATTCTCAGGGGGAACATCCTCTCTAACTGCTAGGTGTGGCTACCTGATTGGGTTTCTATTGACTTCTTCTTCTTGTAATGGAGCAAACCACCAACCTCAACTTTTGTCAATACAAGCCCACCTAGCTTCTGTGTCGTCTGCCTCTGAAGGAACCTGTGTGTTTCCCGTAAGGATAAAGGACAGACCTAGGTAATGATGTTTCAACTTACATAGGTAGCAGAACAGCCACAGTCAATCTTTTTTTGCTATGCAAGAGGCCTCGGTACCTGATACCTAAACAGCAGGTACAGCCTCAGCTGACTGTCTGCTACTTCACCCCTCACTCCAATTTAACTCTTACAAGATGCAGACTGAGAGGGCTTCACCATCAAATTTTTCTCCACCTCTTTCCCTCTTTGTTTACCATCAAGCATTATAAATAGTTCTGGAGAACCCAAATCTTGCACTCAACTTTGTGACATTTTGGTTGGACATATAACGGTATGGTATGGATTTCTGAAGCATTCCTCCCAATACTGTAGAAGCACATTGCCCAAATTTTGATTAGTCAAGGTTCCTGTTTTCCCCCCAGCTAATTGCCCACCCGTTCATCCAAGTCAACATATGCACATTATCCATTTCCTGAGAGCAATTTCCAAAACATTTTGGAATGGCCCATTCCAAAAGTTATTCATGTGCCAGGATGGTCTCATCAGAATGAAAAAGCAGCAGCAAAGCTTACGGTGGCACTGATGCCTTCTCCTCCCTCTGGAACTTTGGGAAAGGCATCGTAAATTGAAGACACATAAGTTATCACAGACTTTTCATCTGGTGAGGGAACATCCACATCTAGAAAAAAGGGGAAAGAATGAAGCAGTCAAATGGGTGGACTGAAAAGAAGAACTGAAGCATGAAAGCTAGCTTTGTGTTCCTATTCATAAAAATACATCCCAGGAGCCAAACCACATAAAGATTTTCCTGGACTGTACAACTTCAATACTCACATATGTGTGTGATTAAAGGTTTCAAAGCTCTACTGTGGAGGAAAGAATACTCCTTGCACAATGAAAACAAGCTAGCCTAGAATTCTTCTTTCCTGGCACTCTGATTTTCTGAATGAAATTTTCTGAATAATTTAAATTTATTTATTTTTAGTTTTGGCTCTGTGCTTTTCCCTCTTTGATGCTGCCTTTAGTCTGCTAAATGTGCTTTAATCATTTCTATGCTTGTTTTCATATTCTGTAAGCCACTTTGACCAGCCCTTTTTGAAGCAAAAAGGAGCGTATGCATTTTTGCATAAACCACACACACACACACAAACACACATCCTGCATACACACAGAGCAGAGCAGCTAAACACGCAACCCAAGGAAAGCAGCAGCATGAAATTCTGCTGAATGTTTAAATCAACTCTAAGAGAGAGCTTCAGATCTGACATGAATCTTAAGCAGAAGCCTTACTTGATTAATCAGTGCAAATCTATTTATTTATTCAAATCAGTAAAATAAATAGATGCCTGACAGTGTTTCTAGAGGTCCTACATAATTCGATCCTCTCTACTGTTCCTGTGCCTCTTCCTCCCTCCATTTCTTACCTTCACTCCACAGTAAAAAAATTAGGCTATGAGCTCCTCTGCAGGCAGCTACCTGTCCTTTTACTTATGCAACTCCTTAAATGCACAACATACACAGAATAGTGCTAAACAACAACAATTGTGCCCTATCCTAATCAAGTTTCAACCATTCTGCTTGCCATGGCAAGGGTAACTGGCAAGCATGGCTCACTGGCAAGCATGATCAGCAACAGGCCTTACACCTGAAAATACTGAAGTTGCAGAGGTGAGTGAGGATCACCTGGTGGGTGTGCAGCATTCCTTGCCACCTCCCTGGCTCAAATCTGGGCGGAGAGCTGGGGGTTGTTTGGCTGCTGTGCAACCAAGGCAAAACCAATCTAGCAACTCCACACCTGCTCACCAACATTTCACGCTCCAGAGTGGGCAAATACTCTCTTTCCTGCCAACCCTTCCCTCTGATAGGGCATTGTGCTTGTATCTTGAATGCTGTTGGGTGAAAGTACCACGGGCACCTTTGGCTAGCAGCACCCAGTACAGCATACTCCCTTCCCAAGGAAAAGATGGATGGGGGCTTGGAAGGAAATGGACAGGAGGCTGCCGACTACAAGACTGACCAGCAAAAAGTGGTAGATTTCCCACCACCAGCACCCATTAGGCTGGCCATGAAACCATAAGAAGCAGGTCAGCATGTGGAGTTTACTCAGAGGCACCCAGGTTGTATAGTGAAGCATCAACAGAATGCCACGTCTACTGCTCAAAAGTCACTGCATTTGCCCAGCTGACTTGCCCCATCATCACCTTCTGCATCCAGCAACCTGGTGACCCCAAGCCGCTCTGCAATCTCGAAGGCCTGTTCCAGATTATCTCGGCTGCTCTGAATCTGAACTCTTTCCATATCCACTAAATCTGGCCTGCAGGAGACAGGGGGAAAAAATGTGATTCCACATTTGCAGACTGCTGTTGTCAGAAACTTCTGCTACAGATAAACACATTCTAAGTGTATTCAAAATCAGATTTCAGAATTTAAAGTAAGAAATCTCAGTATTTGGGACTCAAACCACAGAATTTGAGCATTTAGCATCTGCACGTGATTTCATTTTAGCTTTAGAAGTTTTCCCATTTTTCCAGGTTGCCCTCCTAGCTGGGCGGGGGAAACAGACACGTACCTGTATCTGTGAATAATAGCATTGAACATCTTTCCATCACTCCAGCAGGATGAGAAGTTGGTGCACTTCACTCCCACATAGCCCGCCGTCACCTTCTGCGTCCATAGAAGGAGCTTTTCTTTGGCGGACATGTCTCCCGACTCTCCACTGATGTAGATGTCAGAGATCTGGAAGAGAAGACCACAGCCTTGAAGCAGTCATTTCATTTGATGCAATGAAACTACTGGGGGAAGAAGGGCTGTAGCACAGTGGTAGAGCAACTGCCTTGACCGCAGAAGGTCCCAGGTTCAATGGCCCATGGCATTGCCAGGTAGAACTAGGAAATGTCCCCAGTCTGAAACCCTGTGGAGCAGCTGACGATCAATGTCAGCTAGGTGGACCAAGGGTCTGACTTGATGTAAGGCAGCTTCTATGGCAAGGAAACACTTTGGAGTGAGAGTGCATGGTCAAGGCAGGATGGCCTTGCTGCATGTAAAGGTAAGCCAGTGGCCTCAGGCAGCCAGATAACCAGCTCACCTTGGGTGCTGAGGAAGGGGCAGAAGGGAGAGAGCTGAGCTTTCTGGCTGGTTTAATTGCAGCTCATTGGTTGATCTTATCTTTGTTTTAACTGGTATAGAAGCTTTACATTTCATCTGTCTGTTAATGGATATTATTTTGTCTGATGAGCTGGCTTGTGGTTCTGGCACAGGCAGAAAAGGGAGATATTTGATGAAGCAGTGGAGGCTAGTGCATTAGGGTGAATGATGCACTGGCTCAAAAGTCTCAATCTGTCCTTGTCCAGCCCCCACCATGGGTCCCATGGTCACCCCTTGAAGAACTCAACAGGGAGGAAGACGAGGACAAAACTTGAATTCATTGGCTCTGGCTTCACCTACTACTGCTCTCCCAGCCAATGAGCACCAGGAATTTGGAAGGGGTTATCTCATTGAGTCAGACTGTGTTATTATTAAATGTATCTTGTTCCAAAGCTTGGCCATAGCTTCAGGAGGCTAGCATGTTTCATGTAACACTTGCAGAAACTGAAAGTAACAGCTATATTATGGCCTAAAAGTGTTTATTTACCCAAGTATTTTTTAAAGGACTTTTCTCCTTGGTTGGGTGATGAGGAAGGCCAGCCCTGTGCCAGCCAGCAGTTCAGATAACATCTGTCCACCACTGAGCCACTGCCTGCCAATCAGGGTATTCCCCCTCCTCCATGATGAATGCAGATGGCTTAACATCCCACCCATCCCCCTTCCAGATTCACAGAAGCAGAAGCAGCCACTGTGCTGTGCATTTCTGTGCAATCAGACAGATTAGAGAGAAATGTGCCATT
This sequence comes from Podarcis muralis, assembly GCF_964188315.1. Taxonomy (NCBI): domain Eukaryota; kingdom Metazoa; phylum Chordata; class Lepidosauria; order Squamata; family Lacertidae; genus Podarcis; species Podarcis muralis. The sequence goes on along the minus strand of NC_135661.1, from coordinate 59,038,660 downwards.
GTGCAGCTGCTGTGGTGCATATTCTTTATACAAACCAGTGTGGACACAGTGTGGATGGAGGTGCTTTAGATGTACTTAGGAAACTGAAAGAAGTGGCTAGATTCACCTAAAGAACCAATTTTGCTTGATGTTTCCATGGCCCTTGCGGACCCCATGCTTATTTGTTTATTATTATTTTATGTTATTTATAGAGCCCTCTTTTCAAACTAGTTTCCAAAGCAATTTACACTAACAGAACTGTAAAACAGCACTAGAAAGACACAGCACTATTAAAAACCACTAGTATCACTAGAATACAGTAGTGAAAACAGCAGACTCAATAATAAAACACCTTCAAGAATAATATTTTTTTTAAAGAATTAGTTTGTTTTCCCTTCAAAATGGTTCAGTTTTACATCTCAATACCTGAGAGAGAGCCAAGAGTTGGTCACAAACCTGGGTACAGGCTTCCATAGCTTGAAGTGTGCTTGGAAATGTAATGTATGTTAACTCTATATAATACCTGAACTGAGAAAATCACAGTCATGGCAGTTCCCTCACCTCTCCAGGTTCTCTAGACTGAAGCTAGTCTTGCTTCTACTTCACTATATTATTTAGTTAAAATATTTATAAACCACCTTTCATCACAATGATCTCAGTGGGGGGGCGGGAACAAAATTCCCTTTAACACACCAAATCTATAGCTCCTGAAAACAATAAATACAACAGCCCTAATTACAGAAATGTCTACTTAATTCTAGGTACCAATAAATGATTTTCCAGTCCTAGAGCTGGTTCTAAAATGAGAAAGAGAAGTTGGTCCAGCCATACCTTCGTTTTGAGCTGACAGGAACAACTTTATCCTCAAAATGCTTTGCAAATTTGTCACAGTAAGAGACAGAGGGTCCCATCCCCCTCTTCGCTGGGATAGGATCTTTACATTTAATACAAACTCAAAACAACTCTGCTGGACAGCTCCTTAAGGATGCAAAATGAGGTGGCAAATTCAGATTGTCTTGCTGCCCTCACTACCACATGGAAAGCACAGCCATGTCCTGTTCTCATTTGTATTTCATCATTTTTCATCATTTTGCAGAACTTGCACAACAGCCTGCTTCACTGGCTAATAGTTCCCCAGAAGACCAAAGAGCCTCACAGGCTCTACAGCACTAAGAGCAATCACATGGATGGCCCTCTCCATCTCATCTTTTCATAGTGCTATCAGGGCCTCAGCAAGATCACCAGTCATGTCCCCCAAAGCATTCAGTAATTCCTCTAATTATCTAATTCTCCAGAAGTGAACCATAATAATGGTCCTGCAGGAAGGATGTGCTGCCACCAAGTCAAGCCAAGCCTCCCCTGTTCTGATCATGGCAAAATAAACGAACACCCCCTCGTAATAGCAGATCACTCCACACCTGTTCTATAGCAGACCACAGATCAAGCGCACACACTACCAAATGCAACAGAGCAGTAATGTATTAAGGTTCACCCATGATGGCCATGAAGCCCTAAACAAAGGTAACCCTGGTGTGAATGTTTAAGTCCTCCAGAAGAATCATCCCTGGTTCTTCAACCCTGAAACTACATCTGCTGGCTCAGATAAAGCTGGATAGATGAGACACCAGCAACACCCACTCTGTCTCTCTGTCCCAATGCCAGGCATAAGCCCTCAAATCCAGGTTCTGGCTGAGACCCTGGTTTCATGATATGCCTGGTATGTTAACCAGGATTAAGTGTTACCTTTGTACTATGCCTGCACCACATCCATTTAAGAGCAGGGGACTGATATTTTGCTGCCAGTCCCATTGGACGCAGCCAATTCCCCCTTAGAAATTCCTAAGCCAGGGTGCCACTAATCCTCAATGCTTCTAACTCTCCTTCAGCAACAAAAGCAGGACTAGGTGGGGCAGGCAGGAAAAGGGATCTGAAGCAAGCAGCGAAAAGGCGATTTTCATTTGGTTCTCTGCTAGCTAAACCTAAGAGGTCTGCTTAATTCACAACATTTGAGGGCCAAAAGAGGATTGCTGGCAACACAATGCAGTGGGTGGAAGAGGGAATTGCCTCCAGAGCAGAAAGGGAGCAGTTTAGAGAGAGAGCATGAAATGCTTCCTGGGCCTTTGCCCCATATGCTGCAAGGCTTCCATCAGACCCTACCGGTCCCCAGATCCATATTCTTTTTCTGTCTGGGAGCCAAGCCCCATCTTCATCGAGGCAGGCGGCTGGAAGAACACTCAGAGGAACGGTGATGGCATAGTGACCCAGTTTCCAATAAAAGGGAGAGAGGGAGAGGGGAGGGGGCTGCCGAATGCTTTTTGCACTTGATGGAACGTGCACACCTTCAGGCACGAGACGAGCGCTGGGAAAGAGGGTGGGGCTCAGCTCTTTCCACGGCGAGCTGGATTGCCGCTCCTTAATCAAAGGAACACTTTGTAAGCAGGCAAGAGCTGGCTGAGAGAAGGATGCCAATTTCACAAGATCAACACATCGGTGGGAATGAAATACGTGCCATAATTTAGAATGGTGACGGCCCTCCCACCACTAGTGCAATCTACAGGAGGGCTTGAGGAAGGGAAAAAAATCCAGCACATTTAGCATCTACTAGAAAATTGTCCTTTTTCAAGGGCACACAAATTTGGGCTGGGCTTAGTAACCAGCCAGAAGTTACCTCCACTTCTACCTATGTCTCCACCCCAGGGAGGACCAGCGTCTCACTCTGGACTTATGAAAGCAGTGAGAATTCTCCAAGGACTTTCAAAGCCCAGCAGGAGGTCAGAGATGAGCCCCCAACCCTCCACTTTACACTGGGGTCAGCACTCACCAGACCAACAGGTGCGGTCATCACAGGCAATTCAGAGAGTGCACTTGTGGAACCCCCACCATCACTGTGACAGTGATAGCACATGAGTTACCAGCCACTGTGTCTGTAAGGAAATGAAGGAGCATGACCCAGTTCTTGCAGGAGAACCAGGCTCAGACCTGTGGCTTCCTTGCTGCACAGGGGCAGCAGTCACCCCGTTTTCACAGTCCTTTCTTCACGGTCTCTTGGCCACTTTGGGCTTTTGCAGCACACAAAAGATCCTATGGGGCATGTGGGGCCGTGGAATGCATGGAATCATGAGATCTCCTCTGTGTACATGTCAAGTGCCTCTTTCATCCAGAAGGGGGAAGGTCAAAACACCACCGCCACCACTCAGGATTTCTAAGTAAGCAAAACCCATTCAGCACTACATCTCAAAATGACTGGCAGCAACCCAATACAGTGGTACCTCGGGTTACATACGCTTCAGGTGACATACGCTTCAGGTTACAGACTCCGCTAACCCAGAAATAGTACCTCGGGTTAAGAACTTTGCTTCAGGTTGAGAACAGAAATCGTGCTCCCAACAGCACGGCGGCAGCAGGAGGCCCCATTAGCTAAAGTGGTGCTTCAGGTTAAGAACAGACCTCCGGAACGAATTAAGTACTTAACCCGAGGTACCTCTGTATCATGTCCCAATTTGTGGCAGTCCAGAGAAATATGGAAGAAGAGACACACATAGTCATATTGGGGGAAAATAAAGAATATATTCCTGGATCACCACAGCTCACAGCCAGTTCATACACTGCCTTCACCAACATGCTGACCTCCAGTTGTTTTGGACCACAACTCCCACTGAAGACTATGGTGGCTAGGGCTGATGAGAGGTGTAGTTCTAGATATCAGGATACCAGCTTGGGGGAAAGTGTTCTGAGGCTTGGTGGGAAGCTCCTCAACCAGCCCTGTACACTCCAGAAGGCACAGTAGAAGGACAGCAACATCCACCATGGTCCTTTGTCCCATGTGGTGATTTCTGGGTTTAAATAAATAAAAAAAATTAAAAATTTGTCCAGTAGCACCTGAGAGACCAACTAAGTTTGTTCTGGGTACTGTATAAGCTTTCGTGTGCATGCACAATTCTTCAGATAGTATCTGAAGAAGTGCACATGCACATGAAAGCTTATACCCAGAACAAACTTAGCTGGTTTCTAAGGTGCTACTGGACATTATATGTGTGTGTGTGTGTGTGTGTGTGTGTGTGTGTGTGTGTATAGACTGCGTCAGACCAACACGGCTACCTACCTGAATCTGGGTTTAAATGTTATCACAGCAGCATGGCATCCTGCTAGAGGAATCGTGGAGCCACACCACACAGACTGTGCACTAATAGTCTCCAAGGTAGTGTAGTCCAGCATAAATATTTTGGGACTCAGGCTGAGGAAACCCAAGTTCAAATCCATGCCCCGCCACAAAGCTCAGTTGGTGGTCCTATGCAAATCATATATTTCCTGTGCAGCCAGTCTTATAGGTGACAGGAGTTGCTGTAATCCTGTAACTGGCTGCCCCATGTGCTGAGCCACTGAAGTACAGGTGACAGGCTTCCTTGTGTGACCACAAGGGCTCACCACTGGATCTTCCTGTGCAGGAAGCAGTATAGCTGAGCCTTGCTTGAGCAACAAAGCCTTGGCCTGCTCATGTATCCTTGATCGTGCTTTGGTCCTCTTAACTCCTAGCTTGCCTGTCAGTCCTGCCTCACTCACTGGTCCTTACCACTGGCTGGGCTCGTTACTCACCTCAAAACCAACACCCACAGCCTAGCCCTGAGCATGGGGCAGTTTGGGAAGATAAAATGAGAGAATTGTCACATTCTATTCGGTTCTTTAAAACTCTGGCCAAGGGGCCAAATATGCCCTGCCAAGCCTCTCTACCTAGCCTGCAGGACTGTCTCTGTATCACACCACCTCCCCAGCAACACACTTTGCCCCCCAGACCATGTCCCTCACCAGCCCTGCTTTGTACCCCTTTTTAAGCATTTTTGCCTAGCTGGAATGTGCCTTTGAATTCTGGTAATGCCTCTTTGCTTGCCTAGACGCAAGACAAAGAGGGTGGGTGTGTCAACATTAGCTGTAACATTCGTTGATCTGTCCTTGTTTGCCACTGGCCCCAGAAGGTTGCCCAGAAACAAATGCAGACCCAGGTAACCTCCTCCAGCCCAGAGGAAACACCTGCAATGTCCTATTTCCACTCCTGATCAGCTACAGTGGCATCTTGCCTTGGAAACAAGAGATCAGGAAGATGGCTGGAAATACAGGCCTCTCTCTCCCTGCTCCACACAGCCAAAGGAAGGCGGCTTCGCCATTTGTATTCTGTGGATAGCTTCCCCCCTCCGCCTCTCTCTCTCTCTCCAGACACGGGCATGCTTATCACATAGAAAAGCCCGTCTTTGTCAGCTGCTACCTCAGAGACGGCTCTGTGGGGCTTTTGCTCTTCTCAGTCAAACGTCTTTCCTCAGAAAGCCTCCCCTCCCCACCCCCCTCAAAAGTCTGCCACAGACCTGAAGGGAAACCAGAGGTCACATGACCATAACACTTACACTGGGGAGACCCCAAATTTCAGACGCCTACACTGTGAAACAACTACTCAAGTGATTCAGAAGGAAGTTGGAATGGTTGGACCTGCACTCCCCACTAAAACTAGAGATACCAGGTAACACCAGATTCTGTCACCTGCTTTAGAAGACCAGATGAATCCTTGGGGATGCAAAGTGCACAAGTATAGGCTGGGCAACAAAAAACAAATAAAGTCCAAAGGAACCTTCTGTATTACAGCATCATCATTCAGGATCTTAACCAGGGTTAAGTATTATGTCTTCTGCACTTGGCCTTTCTTGCTATAGCAATAGCCTTTCCCAATTTCCACTGAATACAAAGTACTACAGTATCCAACTGCCTTATTTCAGAAGGCTTATCTGGCTTCAGGGAGCCTCATTCTCCCAGAGAACAAGCCTTCGGAATGTATTCTTTTTTAAAATAATAATTTTGACAGGTAGCTGTATTTTGGTTCATGTATTGTTTTGGGAAGTGTGAATTAGGTAGATTTGCTTTAAAATCCTACCAAAACTGATTTTTCTCCCCTATCCCTATTCTGGACTATACAGTGGTGCCTCGCAAGACGAAATTAATCCGTTCTGTGAGTCTCTTCGTCTTGCGGTTTTTTCGTCTTGCGAAGCACGGCTATTAGCGGATTAGCGGCTATTAACGGCTTAGCGGCTATTAATGGCTATTAACGGCTTAGCGGCTTTAAGAAAAAGGAAACAAACTCACAAGAACTCGCAAGACGTTTTGTCTTGCGAAGCAAGCCCATAGGGAAATTCGTCTTGCGGAACGACTCAAAAAACGGAAAACCCTTTCATCTAGCGAGTTTTTCGTCTTGCGAGGCATTCGTCTTGCGGGGCACCACTGTAGCTGCCATCAGCCCCAGCCGGGCAGTACCAGGTTGGCCAAGGCCTATGAAGCCTCATTTTACCAAAGACAATGGTGAAGCATTTGTGACTGAATTAAGTGACACTCAGCTGATCACCCTCCTAGGCATCACTGTTGAGCTAAAATAAAATTAGACAGACATAAAATGTTGCTGAGCCCCGGGATATTTCCACAATGTTTTGGAATAACAGCAACCTCAGCCAGATAGCAGATATAATATACAGAGGCAGCGCCTGGTTAACCTGGCTTGACATTCACCGTCAGCTCCCTTCGCCAACCCTCCTCCAGCCCCCCAGCCTTTTCATGCCAATTCAGATTGGAGTATCATGATAATTTAATGGCTGCCCTCGCGCCTCTCTAACAAGCTTCAAAGACATCTTCCAGAGTGGTGCTGCTTACTGAGGGGCGGGGCACCTCCTCAGCGGAAGAATCTGCCCTTGGAATTATTCAAGGAAGGAAGGAAGGAAGGAAGGCTTTAAGGAATTGATGGTGAGAATAGAACCGAGAACACACATTTGGCAGTTTGCAAATGCTAGGTTAAAAAATAAAAAATAAAACCTTGAGTGGGGGAAAGATTATAAAGGTAATAAAGGGTAAGAGAATCATGCTCTTCCCCTAGGAAAGCAAAAAAGCTGCCACTCCCAGGGAATCAATAGAATGTCCCCATCTCAGCACAGCAAAATATGATCCAAACATACCTTAAAACTGAAAATTAGGACTCCAGACCTCCAGATGGGAGGAGGGAGCCTACAATGGAAGGGTTAACTAGATCTATCTTCTAGCTTTCTCTACAAACCACCCCCACCCCCATTATCTGCTGTGAGGGTTTTCCACAAGACAGGGGTGAAACTAGCTTTTATTTCACCAGGGTCAAAGACCCAGTTTGGCACTCCCCTACACATATTTGCACCCATTTTCAGCTTTGTATTTTTGTTATTGAAAAGTGTGCCTAGATATTCCATGGTTGCGCCCATAACCTAGGTTTAAGGTGCCATTTAGCTCCTAGCTTTCATATCTCTGTTTCTAACAGTGCCCACACATGCATATGCATACACACACAGAGAGAGAGGCAGGGAGCTTCAATGGCGTCCCTCCGGAGGCTTCACCTGGGCCAAAAAACCTAGCTCCCCTCCCCCCACCTCCCAGTAGCTACGGCCCTGCACAAGACTAGAATGGAAGCCAATGCTGAGGATTGTGGAGGAAAATGATTAAAAATGTGTTTCAGTTACAGTACCTTAAATATATATAACCTGACTTAATCCACACACACTATTAAAACTGAGTCACATCCATCTAGCAATAACTTTAGTTAATGGATCCTATTCTATGTGGGAGAGAACTCTTGAGGACAATGCTGCTCCCAGGCTTTGGAACTTCCACGACTGGCTGCCTCCTTGTCATTCTGCTGACTGGAGAATACTTTTTGTTCTGGCAGGCTTTGGGAAACTGAATGTTTTTAAGCAAAGGGTTCCATAATAGCATGCTGCACTTTCTTTTTTCCTATCAGCATAGGTTTTGGTTTTTTAAAAACATTTTTAAAATTCCAACAATAGTTTATATACTTTTAAACTATAACTTTTTATATGTTCTGAGTTAAGTGTGTTTTATTTGTGTTTGTTTTAATTTTTGTGAGCAGCCTTGAGTTCCAGCTCTGGCAAAAAGGTGGGATGTTGTTGTTGTTTTGGTTGTTGTTGATTCTATACCGCCCTTCATCCGAGGATTACAGGGCGGTTTACAATACAAAAACGCAAAACATAGTAACAATAAAAAACAACACCCACACAGTTTAAAAGGCTATTTGTTCCTTAATTAGCAAAGGCCTGGGAGAAGAGGAAAGTTTTTGCCTGGTGCCTAAAATATGTTACAACAGGAGAGCCTTCTACAAGTGGGGAACCACTGCCCCCCCCCCAAAAAAGCGCCTGTTCTTTTGTTGCCACCCTCCAGACCTCTTGTGAAGGAGACACACGAAGATGAGCCTCAACTGATTATCACAAGGTCTGGGTAATCCTCATCATCCTCAGATTGGAGAAGAGCATTTAGACCCTAATGTTAAACTCTGCAAATGGCACACAGCACAATCCTATACATGCCTACACAGATGTAAGTTCTACTGAGTTGAATGAAGCTGAGCTTTAGGCACATGGCTGTAGGTTTACAGCCACAAAAAGGTACCATATTGTATTTATTATCATCAAATCCTATCTGGACCCAGGAATCTGCCAATTCCTCAAAAATACTAGGATATCCCCTGGATTTCCCCACAATCATCTACTGACTGCATGTGGCAGGTAGTCCTGTGTGATGCCTTCCCACTATCTGAACTCTAAAATGATTATTACTATTTTGGACCTTAACCTTCAGACAGCATCAGGAAGAAAAAAACTGTTTTGTCCAATAGCCTACTAACCCTTGTTTTACAGAGGTTTTGAGCATTTTGTATTCAGGGGCATGAACTTGCTTAGTATTCTTGCATGTGTTTTCAACTGATCTCTTAATTATTGCTAAAACATTTTTCTGACTTTTTAAAAAATGTAGGATACAGCACTGTACCACCAAATACTGCAGCATGCAGCGATATTGCAATATGGCATAGTATTAAACATGTTTTAGTGATAATTAAAATAATCATTTATAGTGTGGACAGCACATAGCAGGATGTATACAGTAAAATAAGTGCAAGATCTTCCAACAGCATAGAAAAGTCCATTGCAATTGCTCTTGTAGCTCCACATGTAATAGCAAAGGTTGGGTAGCATTAGGAGGCACCCACCTGGAAGCAGAGGAGCTGAGATGGGCAACCTTGAAGTGGTTTCTACATTAACAGCTGCTAAACTATCAGCTGCAAACTATCTGAAGGTGTATGTGGCTCCCTCTCTGTTCGATTGGTTTTACAGGATCTGCAATGCTGCAATTATGTTGAAACTAAAATGCCCAAGCATGTAAAGGCAGGACAACCACAGAACAAATTGATACAAAGATGGCTACTGCTTTGAAACTTTGTGCAATGAAAAGTGTTAGATAACACAGGCTGTGACAGTTTTAGGCGTGTCTGATATGTGCACAACTGTGCACATGTGCATTGTGCCAAATGCAGGAGTGACCCCAAAATGTCACAAAAAGGGGTGGAAAAGGGCAAAGCGGGGGCAGAACTGGGAGGGCTTGCATGGGCCCTGCTGGCGCACATGTGGTTTCAGAATGTAACCCCAGTGCAAATCAGTTGTTGCCCAAGTACTGTGTTATTTGATCTGAATAAATTTAGACTGTGGCAGGGTTAGCTAACGTGGTATCCTCCAAATGTTATTGCGATCAAGCGGTATGTAATATTTGAGGTTCCCACACTGCAGGGGATTCGTCTAAATGAGGGTCCTTTCCAACTCTACAATTATGTGATTCGATGGTATGTAAATGTTGTGAAATAAATAAATCAATAAATTGTTGCTGGAATACAACTCCCACAATCCCTGACCACTGGTAATGCTGGCAAGGGCTGATGGGAGCTGTAGTCCAACATCTTGCACACATGCACACATCACCTTCCTCAAATGATTCATGCAGATCAGCTTAGGAGGGAGGCTTCTTGCCACCTCCCCACTCATAAAACGATCAATCTGATGGCCAGTTTGCATCCCCATCAAGATGCTGGGTCGAAAGATGTGTCCCTCTGCTCACTCCAGGGCTGCATCTACTTTGATTTTTCTTTCTTTTTGCCACCTCCCAAACTGGTGGGCTATTGGGGGACCAGAAACATTTGCACACATAGGGGTGTGTGCTGTGTGTGTACCAAGGGTTAGTGACACCCAGCTCCCTGCTGGTAGCTACGTCTGCATGGGCTACCCTGGGGCACTATGTTGGTTGGGCCTTTAGCCTTGCACAACTCCTTCCCTTGCAAAAGAAACTGCTTGATGACAGTAAAATCCTGACTGCTTTGTAAAGCTGGAGAACCAACAGGTTCTTGGCCATCTCCAGTAAACAGCTGTTCTCCATCTACTTCATGGCAGCTTTGTAAGCACTTGGAAACTGCTATTTTGTTCCCCACTTAAACTTCTCTCTGCTAAAATAAATGTTTCTTCACATGTGAGAGGTAATTTTTACTTGGATGAAGTGCTCCATTTAAGAAGTTTTTGTTAGTGAGTTATCAATGAGGGGCATATGATTGTATATTGTATTGTGTTGGGGCCTGTCCTGTGACCTTTGGGTGAAAGGATATAAATGCTAAATACATCCAGTTCCTTGTGCTTCTTCTCCCTTGCCAAAAGTGCTCCACAACCCTTCTGTCGTCTGTACTGCTCTTCCGAGAATGCCTTCCAGCTCGCTTGCAAGGAGAGGAATGAACAGACGAGAACTCCCCACCAACCTACACAGCATGTTGAGCTCCTGAAAAAAAAGGCCAGTCCCATCCCATGCTGAAATCTCACCACAGAAGCAGTGATGGGAGAGGTACAAAAAAAGCCATACCATGTTATGCACCAAAATGTTGTTGGGCAATATGTGAAAAATTGCTCACCTCCGAATTGATTCCTAATAGCAAAATGCAAATCAATGACATACAAAGTAACAGAGAAAAGTGTGATTTGAGCATGTACAGAGTGCCCACCCCTCACCACAGAATAACTACAACCCATCCTGTAAACCAGGCATGCCCAAGGTCCGTTTCGGGGGCCTAATTCGGCCCCATGGCAGTTTATTTTCTGGGGTAAAATCCTAAAAAACAACAAAACCTCAACAACTTCAATCCTAAAAAAAGGTCAATAACTTTGGTTGGCCCTTCAGTTGGCCCTCATGGCCCTTCACTTCATCAAATCTGGCCCTGTTTGAAAAAGTTTAGACACCACTGCTGTAAACGATCAAGAATTATAAAGTGAAAAGGTTTCCCAATTCCATGCAGGGTGGAGAGGGGTGGGAGTTCAATGGGGCTTGATAGCTAGTGCCTCTCATTTTAGAGAACTCCTGAGCATATAGGTAAATTCTGGTGACCAAACAGGCTTGAGAACTGCCAGCTCCATCTGTCCCCCATCACACTGCATTAGTCAACAGCCTCCGTCCTACAATAATTGCTTTTAACATTAAAATTCCATAGAGACATCTAATAAGAGATATATGACCTGGTTTCTTCTTTTATAATGACATCATCGTCGGAAAGTCCATGCCAAATTGCTTGGGCATTTTATGCCAGATCTTGATGCAGTTTTAGGGCTTGCCTGCCCCCTAACCCATCTCCCCCCACGCCCTGACACAATGCCTTGAAATCAACATCCCTTCCCTCTCCCTAGGGGCACACCATTATAAATTAGCAGCTACTGTGCAGAGTTTTGACAGCTAAAATACATGTTAACAAATGAAACAGGGGGGTGTTTCCTGGTGAAAGCCCATGTACATGTGCACACACCCACAACTCAAAGAGGAAACCTGGACCAAGGATGACATTGGAACAATGTAAGTAGTCTTTCTGGCTACATAAAAAGCAATTACTACTTGAAGCACAACCAAAAATCCTTGACCTTTGCCTGCATCACAGAAGGGCTCCAACGCCAAACCAGGCAAGTTCCGTTCCTGCCCGGTCTTACCATTTTTAAGTTTGTTTACAAAACAGAAATGCACCAAAAGGGTCTATCAGCAAAACAGCAACTCTTGCCTGATCTAAATAAGTTCACCTGCTCATCCTGGACTTAGCCCCATAATGTTTGAGGTAGTAGCAGAGGCAGGAGCACTACTGAGTACATGCAGAGTTCATTTCCTTCCTCGCCAAGTTAAATTATGTTGCATATGGGCTGAGGAAAGAGGACACAAAGTGTGTTCTTCAAATAGGCTTGAGACTCAGTATCATTCTAGAAACCCACAAAGCACTAGGGAGAGATGACAAACAGGCACCCAAGTAGAGGAGCCAAAGGCAGTGCTGGGAATATTCTTTTATACATTACAATAAAGGTACAAATCTACAAGCCCCGGGAGAGGCAGGGGGATTACTCTGAGCAAGAGTCTCTTTTCCCACACCAGATCTGAACTCTGGGACTAAACAGAAGAGACAAAAGAGCTCCCCTGCACATGTATGGAGTGCATTTTCCTACAACACATCGCCTACAACCAATTCTAGGCAGCTGGGAATTGGAACAGCTTTGCAGCCTAGTCCACAACTTCCTTTATTAACCTATGTTTTTAAAATTCTGCATCACTGATGGCCAGAGCAGTGGATGGGATGGTGGGATCTCTTCCAATATACAAAGGCTGCCCGGTCTGAGCTTGGAAGCAATTTTTACAAACCCCAGGCAAAGCAGCCTGTTTACAAGCCTTGAAGTTGGGGGTGGGGCTCCCAAGAACAGGGGGTGGGGCTTCCAGGACAACTCAAGTCCCAGGGCTTTTCCCATCAGGAAGTACCACCATGTAAGACTGCTGTTCCTAGCATGCATAACCCTCCCAGATCCCAAAGAGGAAGAGAAAATAAACCCACACTGACCCCTCTTGCAGCTGGGCTAATCTTCTCATTTGCAGTCATCTGCCATTTAGGGCCTTCTCCTCCCACAGAGGAAGTGGGGCAACCTCCACAGAGCAACAGAGAGGTCCTCTCAGTCCCTGGCATCTTGACTTGCTGGTGGTGGGTTGAGTCGCTCCCATATCCTGAGGAGCGCAGGAAGGTGCTGGAGGTTGACCCACTGAAGGAAGACTTGCTTTGGGAGGGAGGCAATTTCACCCAGCTGTTGTCCCCTCCCTTCCCAACAGGTGGTTCTTGCAAAAATGGTGTCCGCTGAGGCTTCTCTGTGCCGTCAGTCTCCACCAGATCCACCAAAGGTGATGGGGTGGACAGCTCCGAGATTGTGCCCTTCTCCACAGTCCAAGAAGTAGCCCATGTGGCACTTGATAAACTTTCATTCCCTTCCTCACTGTTCCAGGTCCCATGAGACTCTTCCACCACAGTTGCTGGAGTTTCCAACTTTGGTTGCTCCCAAGACCTGCACACCACCACAGTGCCCGTGTCACTCTCTGTGGGTCCTTTACCCAAAGCCTCCCTTTGCAAAGGCACCAGAATGGCTCGGCTGTTGCCAGATCCCAGCCTCTGAAAGGCAACCAGCTGACTCGCCACCTTCTCACGGTTTTGCTCTGCTGGGTTGTCGAACAGGCGGGCGATGACGGTGGTGCCCTCCTCCAAAAAGTCCCCTGGGCTCCCGCAGACAGAGGAGGCATTTTCTGTCACTAGGTCAGCTTTCTCAAGCTTCCCTTGGAACCTCTCCCTCACCTGCACAACATGCCCTTGCTCCAGCCCCTCTGGCTCCAAAGTGGGGCAAGCCTCCCCATATGGGGCAAGGCTTTGATGTAAGCCCTCGGCAAGGTCTTCTCCATCCTCCTCCCGCAGGGAAGAGGCTCTGAACTTCACTGCCGCTGCCTCCTCTTCCTTCTCTTCAGCAATCTCAGTCCCTGCAGAAGGTCCCTCTGCCACCAGATCAGCGCTTTCTGGCACCGTCCTCTTTTTCCCCTTCTTCTTCCGTTTGAAGCGGGCTTTCCTTCTGGGGGAGAGGGGAGCATTCCCTGCCTCCCCAGCTTGATCTTTCGGCTCTTTAACACAACCCAGAGTATTCCCCATCTCCCTGGTGCGCAAGACACCAGTGACAATGCAGCTAAGCTGGCACCAGGCTCCTGGATAAATCCTGACCGCCGCTTCATCAGATTAGATGCACATTAAAAAAAACAAAAAACCACCACTACTGCAGGCACACTCATACATACACGCACACAGACCAAGATTCTCCCTTTCTAGCTGCTGCCGTTTTCAGACAGCCATCTTACAAGGCTGGGAGCTGGAGGAAGACACATTCGAAGCATCTCACTGCAGTTCAGAAATCACTTGACCTAAAAGCAGACGGAGCCCCGATTGGCTGCAGCTTCCTCTCTCCAAATATGAGGTAATGGGAGTGCTACCCTCCGTAAGGCAAACAGAAAGCGGAGAGCCAGACAGAGGCTGGGAGGTGGCAGCAGGAGGGAGCGAGCAGGAGGGGGGGGGGAGAGAAGCTGGTGAGGGGTGTGGCACGAAGACAGATAGATGGAAATCAGGGAGCAAAGTTTTTTTAAAAAACAGAAAGCAGAAAGAAGCAAAACAGCAGCAACAACAAAGATATTGAGCTGAGAGAAGGTAGCATTTAAAGAAGGGGGGGCAGAGAGACATAAAAAGAAAAATCCCAGGAGGAGACAAACACACTGTGCATACTAAGAGAATGCCCAGAGCTGCTGCTGCTGCGTTCGATACAGAAAAGAGAAATCTGAGCAATAACAACCAAGGGATTTGTGGAGATACACATTATGAAAGCTGGAAAGAGGTGTTTGGGGCGGGGGGAGGACTCTCCAGCTCAGTTACACCGATAATATTTGATAGCCAGGCATTTGAAACTTGCAAATATCCCTGAAAATCGTCACAGTAAACATTATTTTACAATCTCCCTTGATCATGAATATGAAGGTAAGGTTTTTGGGATGTCCAGAAGTCAAGGAGGGATGCTGACTGTTTAACAAGAAGGTGTCCCTGGATAATCAAAGCAGCATCCATTGCACCAGGTGCCCTCCATACATTCTGGACTACAATGCCCATCAGCGCCAGTCAGGACTGCCATTTCAGCTTCACCTACTGAGTAAATACATCCCATCCCCAAAATGCACATCATCCCCTGCAGAACTATTCTTTATTCATCTGGCACATGCTAAACACCTTCCTACCTCCCTATTTCCCCCAGGCATTCTCTGATGACTGATAGTGGTTGATGCATTTGCTTGATCACTGTGGATATTAGAAAGAGTATTATTGTATTTTACTATTGCTGCTGCTGCTGCTGCTGCTGCTGCTGCTGCTGCTGCTGCTAGTCTTCTTTACTCTGCTATGACATTCTCAAATATTAAGCAGCATATAAATGTTTTAAATAAATAAATAAATGTTTTAAATAAATAAAATAAATACACTAAGATTAGGGGGGAATGCCTTCTGGGACAGAATGTAGAATTCTAGCACCTATCGCTTTAGAAATTTACCACTTGTGAGAGTTAAGTGGTAAATTAAATATGAGGAAGGAGCAGTGGCGTAGCGTGGGTTGTCAGCACCCGGGGCAAGGCAAGTAATTTGCGCCCCCTAACCCGTGGATTTTAGCACTCGTGTGCGAGCGCGCCCCCCCCCCCGATGTTGTGCCCGGTGCGGCCGGCCCCCCCTGCACCCCCCACGCTACGCCACTGGGAAGGAGGCCTCATATCAGTCTCTGCCCTAGTTTTGAAAGTCTACAGGTGTTCCCTCCCCCCCCACCTGCGAAGTGATTACAGTCAATCGATATCAAAAATACTGGATCCAAAAATATCCACAACTAGAATTAAAGCTCTGAGGCCACCTGGAGGTTGGAGGATGCACGGAAAAGTGGCAGCAGTGGCTGCGCAACAGAGCGCAACAGCTGTTAGGCAGGGAGGTTGCGCAGCCTAAGCAAAGCCCCGCTGCGCCTCCAGTTTCTTTGGGGCTTCCTCAGCCCTCACTGATGTCCTCTTCAGGCTCTGGGGAGGGTCTGCTCGCAAGCCTTGAGGAATCTCCAGTTCTCTCCCACCATTTCCGGGTTTAATTAAATCATTTATTAATTACCCAGCATCGCATATATACACGGTTGCGAACTAGTGGATTGTGTATAAGTGGGGGGGACACCTCTATGTCTGTCCAGGGTGCTTCCACACTAAGTGATGTGCAAAATTGCCATGTGTCAATCATTTATTTTTTATGGTGCATCCACACTATGCCACCATCCTGGTGATTGTCACCCTGCATTGTCTTTCTGGTTCTACCGTCATTTCTTAGTGTGCTACCAGGTAGGTGCTTAATTTATCAACAGGTCATTTGAGATATAGCAAATGGTCTGCAGACAACAGACCAATGATATCAAATTTCCAGTAAATCCAGGTTAAATGGGATGGGGGTGCAGATATGGGCTGGCATTTGATTCAACAGTATTGTGCTGGGTATAACTGGCATGCATGAGGAACACCCATTCCACAAAAATCACCCATCTGGAAGCACCCTCAGACTACAGAAAATCCATAGTGAGTTTCCAGAACAGAAGCAGAGGCTCAATATAAGCAAAATACCCTGGTGATCCTGTCTTTTTTAAAGGGTGGGATTTTGATGTGGGCAGTGACTTACAGGAGACATTAATCTACCACAGCTTGGCACATTCACCTCCAGCACATTCAACTCCCACCAGCCACAGGAACTGCAGTCTAAAGCAGATGGAGGGCACCAGACTGAAGAAGGCTACACTTAAAATAGCACCCACTGCAAAGTTTAATCACCCTGTTTATTTGTTTTATTGATCTTTTCATTGGCACTAACATGCTTTTCCTGCTATAAATATTTTAAAATATTGATGAAATTCCATGTAAATGAAAGTGTGTTGTAGTTGAGTAATCCCATAATCCTATACTGCTTTCTTATTTTTTAAAGGAGGATGGGAGACTTTCTAGTCACAATTGTTAACCACATTAGCTAGAAAGACAATGACTGGAAAGGTGGTTTTTTATCGTCTCCTTTTTTATAATTATCATTATAGTGTTCTGGTACTCTTATTTAAGTGGTATTTCACTGTTAAAAGAAAAAAGCCAGAAAAGTGTTAGCACTAATTTTAAAAAGAATGCTTCAAATAAATAAATGGAGTGATAAAATGGTACCACCCACCCCACAAGGCTTTCAGTGCATTATGTGCCAAATTTCAGGTGGTCATTCAGGTGAATTGGATCTTCCCAGCCAGGGCAGCTCTTATGTGGTATGGACAGAGCAAAACCAGATAAATATGCCAAAAGCCACACTCCAAAATGAACAAGAGCTTCAACAATGTGAAGAATCACTTATCATGTGCATCTAGCTCACAGGGACACAGCAACGTGCATTAGCATTAGGAGCCCATATTTTAAATGTCACTTTCATTGTTGTGGGCACCAAATGGTAAATATGAGGGGAAGTTACATGGCAAATTCCATGTCTGGGGGCACAGATTGCTACTTATTTGATGTGATGTGGTGTATTAATCACCTAATCCAAAAATAGTCTCCAGGTGACTTACAGAGAGAGGGGGCTGGGAGGGAAAAACAACTAAACAGCCTCAATAATCACAACAACAGTGAAACATCAGCAGAATATGGGTCACAATAACCTGTCATAATAGGGCAGTTAAGAAATACCTATAATACATACTATAATACCTATAATATGTATAATTACTTTTTAATGATTATCTTTTATATGTGTTTAGCTTTTTGTATTTTATCTGTCGTGCATTTTTATCTATAAGCCACCAAGCCACCTGGTCTGGGGTAAAAGGTAGGATACAGTGGTGCCTCGCAAGACAAAAATAATTCGTTCCGCGAGTTTTTTCGTCTTGCGATTTTTTTCGTCTTGCGAAGCACGGTTTCGGAAAAGTTTTGGAAAAGCTTCAAAAATCACCAAAGACCTCAAAAAAGGCTACCACACCGCGTGCTATGAGTTGCTCCTCGAAGTCAAGTCGCAACTGTATTAACGGTTTTAAGAAAAAGGAAACAAACTTGCAAGACGTTTCCGTCTTGCGAAGCAAGCCCATAGGGAAAATCGTCTTGCGAAGCAACTCAAAAAACCAAAAACCCTTTCGTCTTGCGAGTTTTCCGTCTTGCGAGGCACCACTGTATAATAATATCAATATCAATATCAATCCCATCCTTCCAGTTGTCCTTCCTTATTCGCTCTACTCAGCCCAACCCATAAATGAAAATATAACTGGTAGGGCCAAAGGGAAGTGGGCAAGAGAGCTGCTTAATATGAGATTTATTTTATTTCTTTGTTTCATAAAATTTATATACCACTTGACTGAAAAAACAACAACCTCAAAGCAGTTTTCAAAAACACACAATAACATCAAGAAAAATTAACAACTATACTTTAAAACATGCAAAAGTTAAAATACTACTAAGTGATTAAAATTACCTCAACTTCCTAAGCATCTTGCTGAAACAAGAACACTTTTAGCAGGGCCCGAAAAAGGGTACAGCGAAGAAGCCTGCTTGATCTCAATAGGCAGGGAATTCCAAAGTGCAGTTGCTGCCACAGTGGAAGATGGAGTTCTAACAAATGCTTACAAAATGTATTATATAGCACCAGTAGCAATGGCCTACAATGTTGGCCTCCACACTGAGGTAAAGCAAGGTGGCAGGGGGGCCTTCTATTTGGAAAAGGATGCAATACAAGAATGCAACTCAAAACCGAGCAGTCTAAACAAGTCAAGGATCCAGGCTTGGCTCCCCAACACATCACCCGTGGGCCATGATGTACCCACAAAAATATTCCCTGGTACCCATGCAGCACTGCACTCTGCTGCCTTTCTCAAGCTGCTCAAGAGTAGCAAGCAAGTGCTGCCACCCCTATCTTCCTTCTGCTGTCCCCCCCACACTGTTGCCATGGCAACAGCATGACCCAGTGGGAATTCAGATCCTTCATGCCTCTGGCCAACCTGACTGAGGGAGGCAGGGCAATTCTGAGCCTCTGTCCAATGGAGGATATGCGTGGAGCCTGATGAACAACTTGAAAGAGGGCAGAAACTCTGGCAGAGAGTTGAGGGAAAGACCCCTCTTTGCACATAAGACCGGCAGCACTGTCAGGGGCAGGACTTTGGGGCAGAAGTTCAGGGCCCCTCGAAGTGGAATGAGAAGGGGGACCCCCAAATGTAGCAGGGCTGCAATGCCACATTTTGAACTCAGGCCATATTTGCACCATACTTCTAAAACACTAGGATACCCTGTCAAAAGTAATGGCTTCCCTCAAAGAAATCTTGGAAGTGTAGTTTATTATGAGTTGTCAGTGTGGGGTTTCCCAGATAGAATGAGAGAAGGAAAAGGCAAGGGGATGGATAGGTTGGCAGGGGGACCATTGGGAGGAGGGGTGAAGAAGCATCTACTATCTTCAGAGGCTCCATGCACTTCTGACAATTTGGGGGAACAGCATTTGCCCACACTCTGATCCCACCAAGTTCAGTGGAACATATCCTATACCACCACGTGGTGCTGTTGCAATGTTATGGCAAAGGCGTTGGTTTTTAAAATGACGAAAAAGGAAGGGTGGATTTTAAAAAGCTCCCAGAGCACCTCGTGGGTAGGATATCAATTTGGGGAATAATATATGTATATCTTTACAGTAGTACCTTGTTTTGTGGCCGGGATCCGTCTGGAGCCCCAACCACTAGCCGAAAAGGACGCAGGGCAAAGCACCGCATCTGTGCACGCACGCAGAGCGGTTTGCACTCCTGTGCATGCGCGAAACACGATTTAGCGCTTCTTTGCATGCACGAGCGGCAAACCTGGAAGTAACCCATTCCGGTACTTCCAGGTTTGCCGCAGATGTTCGCTGGAATGGACGCTAGACGAGGCGGACGTTCGTGGAGGTATTACTGTAGTGGTGAATTGGGGGCAATAAGTGGAGGTGATTTTCTGTTATGATGTATCTTAATTATTGTTTTTAAGTAGTTCATTTTTCTTACTTTGTGCTTTGTAATGCTTTTAAATGCATAAGCCACCTTGAATTCCAGCTTAGGAGAAAGGCAGGATATACATACAAATAAATAATAATAATAATAATAATAATAATTATTATTATTTCAGAACAGGATCTGTGTGGGAAATTAACTGGGAACAAATTAATTTAAGAGGGACTCCATTTGGTCTATATGTGCTGTTCTGCTACAAGAAAAAGCACTGGATGCATGCTGAGAGTGAATGCCTGAAGCACCAAGATTTCTAATGTTGCAAATAATATTCTTCCAATTACAAGGTGTAGAAAGACTGTACTGTGCCGCACCCCAACAGCAAAGGTGTTGGCATACAGTCCTGAAAATCCTGGAAAGGGGGAGGGGATGCTTCGTGATACAGAGTCCAGCATGAAATTATAGAGCCCAAGAGTCCTGTTTTGCTCAATTTGTTTCCTGCCTTTCCATCAAAAGGCACTCTTTAAAAACTAATACATTTATGGCAGCAAAAGCTTTTGATAATAAGCAAGATCTTGCTTCAGCACATGCATGAACAATGAACTGTCAGATATATATTATGTAGTTTTTGTCGTATGCTGAAGATGCAACTGATAAATATACTTTAGGACCAACCCTGTTCTCTTTTTTGTAATCTGTTTCAACTGGTCTTGATATTGTGTTTTTAAATTGTTGTGACCTGTTCTGGGATTTCACAGTAAAGGGTGGCAAGAAAAAAGGGTAGGCCAATTGTGGCAGGACAGGGTTTGGGAGTGTTCAGATGTACTACCTGTCTATCCACATGGTGTTCATTTCTTTCTCTCTTTCAAGAAAATTATCACAATATGCTTGTCAAAGTAGTGTTGAGGAGTAATTTTATTAACATATTAGAGCAAGATTTCACATTACACAAATAAAGGATGTCCCTTTAAAAAAAATAAATCTGTCTTCTTTCATCCGTATATGTACACTAACTGACTTTGCCATTGGTCGGGAGTGATATACTTTGCCAAGCCACTCTCTCTACAGATGGAGATATTATTTGCCCTCCAGTACCTCACAATGCACATTGCATTACTTTCAATTAGATGCCCATTCAGATGCTCAGCCCCATTGGCATTCTTACCCAACTACTCCTTATTTAGCTTTCCCCAACAGAAGCTGGATTGGGACAAATGTCTTCCAGCACAACACTAGTCGGTGATGAAAGGGCCAACACAGAGTGGCAAAGAGGGACTAGCAGACTAGTTGCCTCTGCTTGGATAAAGCTGGTGGTTCCCCTCATCCACCCACAAGCAGAAACAGAAGGCTGTGAACAAGGTAACAATGGCTGCAAATAGATATTTGAAGATGGTTTCCTCTTATCCAGGCTAAACATACCCAACTCCCTCAAGCATTCCTCATAAGGCTTGGTTTCCAGACCCTTTATCGTCTTGGTCACCCTCCTCTGCATATGTTCCAGCTTGTCAACATCCTTCTTAAACTGTGATGCCCAGAACTGGACACAGTGTTCCAGATGTGATCCAACCAAGGCAGAATAGAGCAGGATTGGGACACTATGCTTCTGTTGATGCAGCCTAGAATAGCATTAGCTTTTTTTGCTGCTGCATCACACTGTTAACTGATGTTAAGCTTGTGGCCCGCTAAGACCCCTAGATCCTTTCCGCATGTACTACTGGCAAGCCAGGTGTCTCATATTTGTGCAGCTGGTTCTTCCTGCCTAAGTGCAGAACCTTATACTTGTCCCTACTGAGATTCATGTTGTTAGTTTGAGCCCAGTTCTCCAATCCGTCAAGGTCATCTTGAGTCTCAACTCTGACTTCTGCAGCATTAGCTACCCCTCCTAGTTGGTGTCATCTGCAAATCTGAGCTCATTTTCAGCTTTGGCCCACCTTCTCCCTGAAACTGTTAGCTACTACATGATTAAGATCTAGTATTATGAGAGAGGGAGAAAAACTTTTCTCTATCCACATTCTCAATGCCATGGCATAATTTTATAAACTCCTATCATGTCACCTCTTACTCGCCTTTCCTCTAAACTAAGAAGTCCCAAGCATTGCCACCTTTCCTCTTAGGGGAGTCGCTGCACCCCTGACCATTTTGGTTGCCCTTCTCTAAAACTTTTCCAACTCTGCAATATCCTCTTTTGAGGTGAGGTGACCGGAGCTGTACATGGTATTCCAAATGTGGCTACACCAAAGATTTGTTCAGCAACACACCAGGTTTATGTCTTCTAGCTATCCAATCTAATAATAATAACCCGAGTGGTACCTTGGGTAACAAACACCTTGGGTTACAAACTCCACTAACCTGGAAGTAGTACCTTGGGTTACAAACTTTGCCCCAGGATGAGAACAGAAATTGTGTGCTGGCGGCGCAGTAGCAGCGGGAGGCCCCATTAGCAAAAGCACACATCAGGATAAGAACAGTTTCAGGTTAAGAACGGACCTCCGGAACGAATTAAGTTCATAACCCAAGGTACCACTGTAATAACAATAATAATAATTTTATTATTTGTACCCCACCCATCTGACTGGGTTGCCCTAGCCACTCTGACCCCCAAGGTTTTATTCTTGGCCTGACACTGCCAGTTCAGACCCCATGAGAAAATAAATGTGAGATTTAAGAATCGTTGCCCCAACATGCAGCATTTTATACTTGTTTGCACTGAATTGCATTTGCCATTTTATTGCCTGTTTACTCGGTTTGGAGAGGTCCTTTTGAAGATCTTCACTATCTCTTTGTGTTTTAAAAATCCTGAACAATTTAGTATCTTCAGCAAACTTGGTCACCTCACTGCTCACCTGTAACTCTAGATTGTTTAAGCACAGGCTAAAAAGCACAGGTCCCAATACTGATCCTTGGGCTACTCCACAAGACAGCCACATTGCCAAAAAGAATCCCCATAATTCCAGTTTGGTGGGGGGATGCAAAGGAGAGAAAAGGATTCATCCTGAATTGCAACAAGCAATTGATATCCCAGAAAAACTCTCCAGTTGGGAGCTGTTAAGCTCTAGCCAAGCTCATTCTCACTGACTAGTCCCCCCCCCCCCCAGGGCTGGTAGCTGTTCTCATCTAGAGTCAGTGGAGCAGCAGGGACCCTGAAGCACTTCCTGGGCACCAAAAAATGCAGGCTCACAGAGGCCCACTGCCATCAACCCCTCCAGCTCTTCCATCCCCTTCTTTCTCAGTACAGCAACACCATCTAGTGTCCACAGACAACAAAGATCCCTCACATCAAATGTGGAGGGTTTTTTTTGGTGGGGTGGGGAATCAATACCTTTTCCAGAAGTATATGTAAGATTTTGAAGCCAATAACCTCAAAATCAGCCTTTGGCAGCCTGGTTCCCTCCAGATGACCTTTAAATTGATTTGTATGTAAGCCCACTCTTTTGCGCTGAAGAGTGGGGTACAAATGCTCTAAATAAATAATAAATAAATAACCCATAAAATACCATTATAAACAATGCAGAATGATACTAAAAATGACTGGCTCATCTTAAAAATTTAAAGGCCTGAATATAACCTGCCATCCTGCCAACATGAATCCTGAATGTGGTCTCCAGGCACTGTCCAGACCCAAACCTGACTAGCTTCTGCAAAGGGGTTGGCCTCATGATCTCTACACTCCGGAATATGTTGCGGCCCAGCCTGGGCTAATCCTCCTTC
Organism: Podarcis muralis; assembly: GCF_964188315.1. Taxonomy (NCBI): domain Eukaryota; kingdom Metazoa; phylum Chordata; class Lepidosauria; order Squamata; family Lacertidae; genus Podarcis; species Podarcis muralis. The sequence goes on along the minus strand of NC_135661.1, from coordinate 59,015,246 downwards.
ACACCCAATGTGGCAGACGGAATGATCCGTAATAATCTCCAGCTCCAAGTCCAAACTCTTTGTGGGCTCTTTCTTGGTTTAAAATATTGGCCTGTATCTGATAAATACAGATTTGCAGTAAATGTGTAGATGTCACTTGTTTTGGTATCTACTGTGCCTTCTTTTGCTATGATAGTTCAAAAAGAGGAATTGTGTGTGTTTTAAAGAAAAAAGGCTTCTAGTCCACACCTAGCAACCATGAGGAGGGCATCTACTGGTACTTCAATAAAATCGGATTCAATGGCACTCACTCACCCACAGTTGCCATCAAATTTGCCCCACTTCCTAGGAACGTGAACCAGGTTTCCATTGGTGGGATGAGACAGTGTGGGTGGAAGGAGGTGTCCACAGATGGATTGCCAGCAGTACCATGTATGCAGATTGTAGGGCACAATGTTCATCCCATGGGGAGCATTTCTCCCAGTCAGGCCTGGCACTCAAAACACAACTGTCCCAGCAGAATGCCACAAGGCGGAAAACCTCACATCCATCAGACAAAAGGGTGGAGACAAATATCTATTTACTCAGTTCTACAGGAAACACGTGAGCTAACAGAACTACTCAAGAGAATAGAATGGCTGGTCTCCTGGCCCAACTGGCATCCCATGGCAGTTCCTGACAGCCTTCCCAACACAAGGACCACCACCCACCACCAAAGCATACCAACAGCAAGGCGACTCACCTGTCACTCTATCACAGCAGAGTTCATGACCAAACAGTTGCTATGCCTGAAGGCACTTCTCAACTGACACCATCCAGGTGTTGTGGGGATAATCCAATAATAAAATATAGCCATTTCTTGCAAACAAATATTGAAAAACATGCAGCCAATAATGTGCATGATGTAACTTGCTTGCAAATTTATGAGCCGACAAAGGAGAGAAATGGAAAGACCTGGGCTCAGTCCCCACCCCCCACCATAGACTCTGCATGTGGCCTTGAGCAAAACATGGTCCAGCTGTGAAATGGAAATAATGTTCTCCTTATGGCTGCACTAGGAATATAGTATTATTTGCATTATCCCATGCCAGGGGTAGGAAACCTCTGGCCCTTTAGGTGTTGGACTCCAGCTGCCATCAGCCAATTAAGGATGATAGGCACTGCAGTCCAACAACATCTGGTGGACCAGAGGCTCCTCATCTCTGTCCTATGACAAAATTACTTCTCAGAAACAAATAACCACCAACACACGTGTTGAGATGTTCAGACCCTAAGCAGAGACCCAAACTCATCTACCAAGCTGAGGAAGCACAGCTGCCTCAGATGCTGAACAAAAATCCTAGGATTAATTGCAGAAAATTATTTTGGGAGGAACACTGTCCTATTAATGTGGGATCACAGCATCCCTCCTTCAAAGGCAGTAATTTTCAGTTTCCATCCCCAGCACTCCAAAAAACTCCAAAGATCTCCAGCTCAGCTAAGCAAACAACAGCCTTCCCAATTACTTCACTGCTGATCAAAAGGCCTGTAACATGCTCACATGGTCAGTCATTAATGGATGAATTATGCAAACAATCAGCGAGAGCAGCTGCATATTCTCTAACGTTCTGGTCTCCATGACACTAGGATATGCTAACAGACCAATCAGGATTCATCATAAAATGCAGGCCTCACCCTACAGATGTTGAATTGAGCTGGATCCCAGATGCAGTATGCATCTCTCTCTGTCTGATGTTCAAAGATGAGAGAAACCAACTTCTTACCTGGAAGTGCAAGATGATGGTCCAGATCAGCCCCAGTGTCAGCTTGGGGTTCCCATCCGTTATGTCGTCATTGCGAATGTTCACCAGCTTCACCTGGAAGGCAACCAAACATGAAGATGTGGTGAAAAAGCAGAGAGTGCTGGCTGCTGCCTCATTGCCTAGGACAGCCTTCCCCGCCCTGGTGTCCTCCGGATGTTTTGGACTACAACTCCCATCAGTCTTGCTGATGAGTTGTAACTGAAAACACGGGGAAGGCACCAAGATGGGGAAGGTTGACAGCCTTGGGACCCCAGAGGCATCATGCTGGCTTAGATCAAAGGCCCACATAGCCCATCCGGAGGTCCATGCAACCCCAGGTGCCTGCAGGAAGACCACAAGCAGGGAAGGCAGCATGGCAATACCCATGCCACAAGCATGTGAGCACAGGAAGCTGCCTCATACGGAGCCAGATTATTGGCCTACCTAGCTCAGTAAAGTCTTTTTTGACTGGCAGCAGCTCTCCAGGATCCTGGGAAAAGGCCTCTCCTTGTCTGGGTCTGGGTACAAGATATTAACTGCAGGTGCTGAGGATTCAGCCTGAAACCCTTTGCACAAATTGCATATAGATTCATTAAAAAAGCCAATGCAATTCTGGGCTGCATCAATAGGAGTCTAGCATCTAGATCAAGGGAAGTAATAGTGCCACTGTATTCTGCTCTGGTCAGACCTCACGTGGAGTACTGTGTCCAGTTCTGGGCACCACAGTTCAAGGACACTGACAAACTGGAACGTGTCCAGAGGAGGGCAACCAAAATGGTCAAAGGCCTGGAAACGATGCCTTATGAGGAACTGCTAAGGGAGCTGGGCATGTTTAGCCTGGAGAAGAGGAGGTTAAGGGTGATATGACAGCCATGTTCAAATATATAAAAGGATGTCACATAGAGGAGGGAGAAAGGTTGTTTTCTGCTGCTCCAGAGATGCGGACACGGAGCAATGGATCCAAACTACAAGAAAGAAGATTCCACCTAAACATTAGGAAGAACTTCCTGACAGTAAGAGCTGTTTGACAGCGGAATTTGCTGCCAAGGAGTGTGGTGGAGTCTCCTTCTTTGGAGGTCTTTAAGCAGAGGCTCGACAACCATATGTCAGGAGTGCTCTGATGGTGTTTCCTGCTTGGCAGGGGGTTGGACTCGATGGCCCTTGTGGTCTATTCCAACTCTATGATTCTATGATTCATTATTTTACTGTTTATTAAGTATATTTAGTGTGGCGGCAACAACCCTGCCTATTGATATCAGGCAGTCACATTCGCTGTGTTCTTTTTGGCACCTGCTGAAGACATTCTCTTATTTAGACTAGCTTACCCAGATGTTAATTTGTTTTAGTCTATTCTATTGTGGTTCTAACTTTCTGTATGTCTTAAGTTATGGCTGTCATTTTTTTAGTGGTAATTTTATTGCTTTGGTCTTTTTTATATACAAATGGTATGAAATAAAATAAATAGATATTTATTATACATGACAATGGATCCTGTGCTCCTTTGCATTGCAGGGCGCTGCACTAGATGAACCTTGGGCTCCCTCCCACCTCTACAATTCTGGGGTATATGTGCTCAAACAAGTCTAACCCCACTTCCTTATGGTATTAATACTGCTTCTGGGTATTACTGCTGCTATACCATTCATTTCTACTTGTTTGTTATTCCCACAAATATTTCCCCCAAAAGGAATATGGAGGCCTCATTTATTTACCATGACTAATAGCAGTTGCCAGACATCCTCCTCCAAAAGGTGTCCTTTCTCTTTAAAGCCATTGTGGTAGCAAGCCCCTGAAGTCAGTACTATTCAAAGTAAAGAGTCCTGACAGGGTGAGTCGCACTAGGAAGGGCACGACTCCCACTTTCATCTCTGAAGGCTGTTCTCTTTCACTGGGCCAACCTGGCACCTTTAGGAGGCAGGTTCTCTCCCTCCCTCCTTGTCATGCTTAATGCATAATGTCTATACAGTGTGTGCCAATATTAACATTAAAAATAGGCCTGCTCAGTGTTTGCTCCTGATATGATATTCTTGCATTTTCTCTTATATTAGGGCGTTACTAACGCCAATAGCCTGATGTAGCTCAACAGCGCCACCTAGAGTGTCTGGGATTTCTGGACCCCTACCGTGAAGAAGGAACAAGCATATCGTAGCGGCAGAAAAACTACAAACAACAAAAACTGTTCGAGAAAATAAACAAAAGGAAACCACAAGCCATCAGCTCCTTGCATTTTGATCACAGCAAATTTGAAATTGGTGTTTCTTGAGACTTCTCAGGCTCTGAGAAATATGTGTGTGACTACAGATTGGCCGTGTTGAAAATCCTGGCCCATAAGAGTGGCTGTTCTCTCATCAGATTTGGGTGTGTCTGGTTCCTGTGTCTGGTCCCTATGGCCCTATTACATACTCAAGAAGACAATTTTATAGAAAAAATGGTGCTTTTTAATAATTACAGGATTTTAAAAATGACAACACAGCATCATATAATTCTTTTCCTTTGTGGTATAGTGGTTAGAGTGTCACACTCGGACCTGGGAAACCAGGGTTCGAATCCCTACTCAGCCACGAAGCTCACTTGGTGACCTGGGGCTGGTCACTTCCTCTCAGCCTAACCTATCTCACAGGGTTGTTTAGGGGATTAAATGAGGGTGGAGCCTGGTGCTGATAACACCAAGATTGCAGGTTCGATCTCTATGTGGGGCAGCTGCATACTCCTGCATTGCAGGGGGTTGGACTAAATGATCCTCAGGGCCCCTTCCAACTCTCCTTCTATTATATGATTAAGGGGGAAATCATGGATGTCACCATGAGCTCCTGGGGGGGGGGAGTGGGATAGAAATGCAATAAATAAAATAATAATAGTTTAATATGATTCTTCCTCTTCCTTTCTTTCCCTGTAATTTATTATCAACCATAATCCTAACCTAATCCTAACCTTTTTTTTTAATCTAAAAGTCTGATTTATCACTTTCAAAAATCTAAAGGAGTACAGTATAAGGAATGTTGTGATGAAACAACTATGTTATTTGAAAATGCCTATCAAAAGCAGCTCCTGAGAATGAATGAATGAATGAATGAACACCCATCCACCCGCCTTGGTTTTTGAAACTACATCCCTTCATGTGTGCAGACTCAACTCAGTGTCTGCCCTCTCCCTCTGTATATGCCTTCCTTTACCCCTCTCCCTCTCTCTTCCTCTGCTCCTCCACCTCTATGCAGATTTCAAATGGAGGCACCTGTGCAGAACATAACCAACCAGCAAGCTGAGTGGTAGCTCTGCAGCCTCTAAAACTCCTCAGCTATAGGACACACATGTGCAGGTATTTGAGAGTGCACATCAGTTGGCAAGTCTTCAATGCTGCCCCTAGCATTAAACATGGAAAGAATCCCTCAAACACCAATGTACGGTAAATACACAAAGCTGCTATTGGTCTATTTGGCCCAGTGCTGTCTAACTCAGCCTTTGTCAACCTGGTGCCCTCCAAATGTTTTGGACTACAATTCCCGCCAGCCCCAGCAAAAACATCTGGCGGGCACCAGGTGGGGAAGGCTGGCCTAACTGGACGACCAGCAGCAGCTTTCTAATGTATTTCTCAACCTCATTACTGGAGGTCCTCGGAGATGGTAGCGACTGAATCTGGGACACAACATGCACGGACCACATGCTCTAGCACTGAGCAAATAGTTCCCCTTCAAGTTCCACTGCACTGCACAGTGGGGAGTGGCTTTGCAATAGGATCAGGGAACCGCCTCTCCCTGAGTGAACCGAGGTCCCTGCTTTGTTTCAGATATCCCATTTCTCCAAGGGCCTCTGCCCATATATTTCACGGCAGTGTTTTAGAGCTGCCTTTCGCCAATCTGATTTAGATTGCTTATCCCTTCACCGCCTCCCATGCTATCTTTGAAAAAATCTGCCGACCACGTAAGACGCAAGCCCAAACTTGCTCACCCCACCCTCTGCATTACACAACCAACCCAGTTAATAAAACCTCAGACCACAACTGCCTCAGGACCTGACACTGGAGGAAATGCTTCGTTTATCCACAGAGTTTTGGAACAGGGGCAAGGGGGGGCGGGGCAGGGAGAGGCTTCAAAGGTGAAATGCTTCTTCAAAGCCCAGCCAATGGCTGAAGAATAGTTGACAATGATGCTCTCTTGCACTGTACCCCAAAATGTGCTCACAATGGTTGTCTGAACCATTGATCACAAACATGAACTGCATTATGGTCCATAACCAACTCTGAAGTTCAGCCAAAACTTGCAGAACTGTGACTTGCATTCATAAGGATTTATTGACCCTGAGCCCAGTGATAGTCGAGGGCGGTGCAGTAGGGAAAGAAGACCTGGCCCCATGCAAAGTAAAGCTTAGGGACTCAAACTGCCTCAGTGCCAAAATATGTGACTTTCCATCTTAAACCTTCTCCTCTCCCATCCCTCAAAGACTGTCCACACCCTGCTGAATGGACCCAAATTACTGGCTGCCACCGAGAGCACCAAAATGTTTGGGTACAGCAAGGACCAAACCAGGAGCTTGCAGGTCAGGGGCACCTTCCTGCCTATGGATATTCACTGGGAGGCACTTTCAATGTACCATTTTTGATAGCAGCTAAAAACTTTTGTTGCTGTTGTCTCTATTTTGATAATTTTTTTAAGTCTGTTTTTATTGCAATTTTTTAAAATGAACGTTTCACACTATTTTATGTAAGCAATTCAGGTTGGGTTTTTTGGTGGGTCTTTATTAAAAATAATATATACATCTTGTTAATAATCTCCATTGGTAGCTTGCAAGTAATTCAAGCCAAGATAGGAAAGTTACAGACCAGAAGTTGAGGTAATCATGTGACTCTGGTCAACCAGCTCTATGCCACTGCCAGCTAGAAAACTCCAGCATCTATGACACTCCACAGCGACAGGAAAATCATTGCTGCACTAATGATTTCCACAAAGGGCCAGGAGAGACTCTCTACCTGAAACCCTGGAGAGCTACTGCTGCCAACCAGTGTTGCCAATACTGAGCTAGATGGACCATAGGAAGGCATCTTCCTATGTTCTCAGTAAACAGCCAACATAGTCTAACCTCCCTGCAAATAAATCAGAATGAATAAATGGGTTGTGTGGAATCGATCTTGACTGTGAGGGAGAATCCCTCCTCGTTCCCCAAATCCAAACATGAAACTTTTCTCAGACACGAGTATTTCTGGGCAGGGATGTGCAGAGCAGCACCCAAGCACTGTTCACTGAACATTGAGCATCCATTCTGATTTGCTTGTATTGAGTCAAGCAATTGTTATACTTTCCAGTTTATTTCCCAATGGCTTTCAGGGGGGTGGGAAAGCAGGTTGGTCGCACAGGAACACGAATCCAACTTTAATTGTACAACCTGAATTTGCTGATGTGCGATTGAATACCACACAAAAAGGGCCACAGGCTAGAAGCACCGAAGAGTGATCTGAGGATTCACAACGGTTCTTGGAGGCTGTATGTTTCTCACCCTGGAATTATGGGGTACTTGGGGTGGTTCTTCTGTTTTTTATAGCCCTGCATACAATGTGCCTCGACAAGCAATTTCTCCTGCCCTTTGAAATAACAAGATGGAGGAGGCTTTTCCGAAGCGTCTGTGTGGAGGAACCAGCTACCAAGAGCCTCCAGCAAGACTCTGCTGCTCCTTTTAAACACTGGGCGAGGAGCTATCATTAAGCTGTTAACACTCCCCAGGGCAGGGCACGTGCCTTCATCTAAGCCAGCAGGCCCCAGGGAGTCGGGGTAATAAATCTCACCTCCGTTCCTCACCCTTGTCATCATCTTCCTTTTAGAACAGAAGCATCAGGACAGAACAAGCAGGAAAAGGAGGCGCTGCCTGAGATCGTGGGCAGAGTTTCGTCAGCCAATGCAAAACCACCTTGGTCTGCGCTGCTCCGGCACACTGACAAGACAGTGCTCCCACCCACCCACCCAATTGTAACAGCCCTGAGACAGGCATATTAAGTCAGCTCACACAGAAACAGGGAGACACTCCCAGTTCCGTCCAAGGAATTGTCACACAAACTGCTACAGTTTTCCCCAAACAATCCTGGTAATTATAATAATATAATATAATATAATATAATATAATATAATATAATATAATATAATATAATATAATATAATATAATATTACTTTATTCTTTATACCCCACTCATCTGGCTGCATTTCCCTAGCCACTCTGGGCGGCTCCCAACAGAAAATTAATAATAAAAAAGCGACAACGTCAAACATTAAAAACTTCCCTAAACAGGGCTACCTTCAGAAGGAGGCAGTTAAGATGGCAAGTCTTGGTCCAGCTGGTGTCCCCCAGGTGTTTTTGGACTACAACTCCCATCAGCCCCAGCCAGCATGGCACCCGGGGCCAATGGGAGTTGCAGTCCAAACATCCAGAGGGCACTATGCTAGCTACAATTCCTGGGAGTTCTTGGTCAGGCTCTCTTGCCATTAAATTTATCTGAAGACCAGCCCAGCATCCTGTTCTCACAGTGGCCAACCAGATGCCTGTGGGAAACCTGCAAGAAGGATCAGAGCACAAGAGCGCTCTCCCTTCCTGTGGTTTCCAACAGCTGGTATTCAGAAGCACTGCCGCCTCCAAATGCAGAGGCAGAGCATAACCAGCTTGGCTAATAACCATTGACAGCCCTGTCTTCCATGAAAGGTGTGTTGGGGAGGGGTCTTACCTGCCGCTGCTTCAGGAAATCCAGGGCAATCTGCACGTTCTGGAGTCGGTGGAAGCGCATCCGGCCCTTTTCCCGTGGCTGAAAGAGACACAGAGCAGACTCAACTCAAGCACCCCTTGGAGCAAGACATGAGGACTCATCTCCAGCCAGCCGGCAAACCTTCTCCTCCATCACTCCAGGAAAAAATGTGAATCTACTTGAGAGGTGTCCTGACACTCACACTGGGTACTCCCTTCAATCTGCCTCCTCACTTTCTCTTAGGGACCTGAGCATGGGCTACTAATGCAAAGTGTGGTTGCACAGCTCAAAAGAAGACCAGACCCTCAGCAGATGAAAGGCCTCTTTGCTTTTGTTCTCAGATCTGCAAACGGCCCAAGCAGGGGCTAAAAGCTTTCATTCGAAAAGGTAGGAAGAGCAAAGCAACTCGACAGAGAAAGATGGCTAGGAAAGAGGCAAGCAGGTCAACAGCTGATAGCAGGGGCTCCTGTTTTTCATTTGTAAAAATGTCACAATCAACAGGTGGGCAAAGCACACCTTAGCTTGAGAACACTTACAAATGGTAGCTTTTTGCAGGAGGACCCAACAAGTTGAACACAGTTGCCAACCATGAGCTCCATAAGCCTCTTTATTGTGCTCCCAGCCTATCTGGGACTTGCAAAAACAGGGAAAGGTGGCCAAGGACCTGTCAGGGCACAGGGCATGGCAACAGGTGGGCTGCATTCAGCTTAGTGGATCAAGCCAGAGAGAATGCTAATCCAATTCCAGCTTAACTTCAAACAGAGTTGCATACAAAATACAAGAACGAAGAACTAGCATGGTGGCAACTGGCTGCACTCCCAACCTGTATGAGGTGCTGGGCCTTGTTTCACAGAAAATGGGCACCCCCAGGGCTCACATGTTCCCCAGCTGAGCTGAAGGGTAACTCAGGACCAAACAAAAAGAGATGGCAGAAACCCACAACTGCATTTGGGTGAATCACAGCTCACAGAAGCAGCAGATCCAGACTGGGCCTATCATGCTGAGAAAGAGGTTAGGGGTATATAACTCTTTCCCCTGTTCAATGTTTTCCAGATGAAAACCAGCTGCTGCTTTTGGAAACACGGACTGTGCCCCTAAGAGGGCAAACAGCTACTTCAGGTGGAGGTATTATTGGGAAGAGAGCACCAGGAAAACAATGAGCTCCAGATTGCCCTGCCCACAACAGCTGCTTTTGACCAAATTTTAAAGAGTCAGGAAACCTAGTCTAAAACCTCTGCTGTCTCTCATCACCAGGACACCTGAAGACAACTTCAACAGCCTTTAGAGTAGAACAGAAATGGGGTGAGTGGGGTGAGTGGGGTCAAGAGAAAATGTGGGTCAAAGGGATTGCATTGTTCTGCATGCACGAAGGGAAAGTAACCCAGCAGCTTTCAGACACCGGCGCCAGCCCAAGACAACCGAGCAATTCTGCTGCATGATTCCAGGGTTCATGGAGAATGTTGGGATCTTGGTGTCTCATGCTACCCTTAAAAATATGGGTTGCCCATGCAGTCAGGGCCCCCAAATGTTGTCAAGCCTAGGGCCCCAGTGCCTTTTGGCCCATGTGGCAAAGTGTGGCTGCCTCTACCCAGATGGCTCCCGGGCAATTATGTGCAGCAACTGCAGCAGGAGCAGTGAGGAGGGAGAGATAAACAGCAGAATGAGGAAGAAGCAGAGACCAAAGGAAGCTCTCTAAGTCAGAAGATAGCCTGTCAGCAAGGAAGCAAAATGAGTGGGTGACCCCAGAAGGGGGAGGCAGCAGAGAACACAGCAACTTGTACTAACACCATTGTTTTTAACTCCTTCAGCTGAGCTGGCCACAAAAGAACCCCCAGTACTTCAAAGCACAGAGGAAGCCAGATTTAGAAAGACCATTCACAGGCTGTATACACACCATGCCTTTAAAGCACATTACTTTCCTCAAAGAATTCTGAGTACTGTAGTCTGTTAAGGGTTGCTGGGACTTGGAACTTTGAGGGGTAAACTGCAGTGTGCAGAATTCTTTGAGGGAAAGGATGTGCTTCAAATGTGGCTTAATCGTATAGTGTGTTCAGGATACCAAAAAATGCTTTCTTTTCAAAGATGCTCCACCCAACTCTGCTCTGGCCCCTCATACATGGAAGGCACATGCCTTCTTCTGTTTTACTCCACCTCATGGGGTGCAATCCCTTCCCCACAACTCGATGCTGATGGACAAACTACCTGCACACAAGTGTCAGAATCCCATCCTCTGCAATAACATTTCAAAGGAACAATGTGGTTCAAAACAAGGGCAAGCAAACAGCATGCAGTTACATTTTACTCTATGGCAACTTATGGAGGCATAAGATACCTTCTGGAAGGACAAAGATCTGCCTCCCCAAACAGAAAAGAGACTTCCTTCATTGGACTTCCATATTAATCATAAACAGTTATTTTCTACTTGTGAGGCGGTGAGGAAGAGACTTGACATCCCTATGTGCCTGGGATGTACATGTGCTCACAAGAACATAGAACACATGCGAGCCCATAACATGTTCGTTGAAGTGTGCAGGATCTGCTGTACTTAAGACAGACCATCATGCACTCACACCTCGTGGGTTAGTATCAACACACTCAGCTACCGGCACCAGAAAACATGTACAGATAATCCAGTGGATGTTTAAAACCCCAGTAGAAATCGACCCCACACAACAGAGAGATGGAAGGGGGAGGGGACAAAACCAGCACTTTGTGAAGAGGAAGAAAAGGTCACATTTTGGGGGGAATTTGCTTTAATTTCACTGGGCAGCAAAACTGAGCTAGGATACAGTGGTACCTCAGTTTACGAACTTAATCCGTCCCGGAAGTCCGTTCTTAAACCGAAACGGTTCTTAAACCGAGGAGCGCTTTCCCTAATGAGCCCTCCTGCCGCCGGTGCCCTTCCACTGTTCGGCTTCTGTTCTTAGACCAAGGTAAAGTTCACAAACTGGGACACTACTTCCAGTTTTGCGGAGTTCATAAACTGAATAGTTCGTAAACAGGACTGTTCTTAAACTGAGGTACCACTACTATACTTGTGGCTGTTTGTGTAAGGCAGCCTTTACCAAACTACCGTCCTCCAGTTGCTTTCAACTACAACTCTCATGAGCCCCAACTAGCAGAGCCATACTGGCTGTGGCTCCTGGGAGTTGTAGTCAAGAACAGCTAAAGGCACCTGGCTGGTGTCAGGGGAGAAAAGACGGGAAGCAACATGGTTGCACACTCTTCTCATGAGCCTGCCGGATCAGGCCAATGACCCATCTAGCTCCCCATTGTGGTTTCCAGTCCCTGCATTCAGAAGCATTACTGCCTGCAACTGTGGAGGAAGAGCACAGCCATGCTGACTAGTAGTCATGGACACTCTTAGCCTCCATGAATTTGCCCAGTCCCCTTCTCAAGCCATCTTACTTGGTGGCCATCACCATCTCCTGTGGGAGCAAGTTACAGAGTTCAACTATGTCCAAGTAAACACCAACTGAGAGAATGCATATGGTGTTTTTTGGACATCCAGTGTTACCCCAATGAATTCTTTAGAGTGTTTTAAAGTCAATCAAACCTTTAGGATTTTTTTTTAATTGAGCAAAAGGGGCAATGGCATAGTAATTTCTGATATTAAATACTTTATAAAAATTGAATTTATTTCCTGCCTTTCTTCACTCACAGGAACATAGGAAGCTGCCTTATACTGAGTCAGACCCATCGGTCCATCAAGCTCTGTATTGTCTACATTGACTGGCAGCAGTTCTCCAGGGTTTCAGGCAGGGCTCTGTCCCAGCCCTTGCTGGAGATACCACCAGACATTGATCCTGGGATCTCCTGCCACTGAGCTATGGCCCTTCCCAAGGGAGCATGCACCTAGGTCCCAGATGGTCACCCACCCAGGCAATGACCAGGCCCATGCCTGCTTATAGCTTGAGCAACGTCTCACGTGCCTTTAGAGTCCATCAGTGTTAAGAATCATTCTCTGTTTCTTAAAAGACAGCCCAGGTGATCCCTGCCCAAAACCTCAGGTACGCCTGGATTATCTGAGCGTGCCCCGGTGCCAGTTGTTGTTAACGCTGCTCCAAGGAGGACTTTGACCTACTGCGTCACCATCCTCCTCATCCTCCTCCTCTTCGCACTCTTCGCTGCTCGTGCGACACCAGGATGGCACTTTCACCAGCCGAAGGGTCTTCTGCACTGAGGATTCCTTTTGCTAACAACCATTGCGGACAGACAATGACACCGAGTAGAAGAAAATGGCACACACACACATACACCCCCCCCCAAAAGAAAAGTAAAATGCAGCACACACAAAATGCACAGGGAGAAGCAGGGGGAAACACCAACAACAGGGTCCTTTCCCCTTCCTCCTCAAATAATAGTAATAATAATAATAATAATAATAATAATAATAATAATAATAATAATAATAATATAGATATTTCCACTGCAAACACTCAACTGAAGCAGAGTGAGGGTGCTGGCTGGGAAGGGAACCAACCCACCTCTGCTGAACCTTAAGTGAGACCTAGAGGTAAGAAGGGTCCCTGCTTTTGAAAGCAGAAGAGCCTGTGAATCAGAAACAGCTTCGGGACCAAACATTTAGACCACAGCTCAGTGGGGGAGAATATGGTAGGTCTGCAGAAGGTACCAGATTCAGTTCCTGGTAGTCTCCAGCCTAGACCAGCATTACAGGGTGGCACAAGGTAGCACCAGTGTAATAAAATACACCTGTGTCTCCATGTCTTGTGAAACAGAAAGCCTATATTCCCCTGGTTAGGAGTTTGATGAGCAGGATAATTTTGCTTTGATTGCTAAAAGAAGGGGTGGCTAAAGGGGTCGAGGGGGTCCTGGAAACTCACCAGTTTGACACCAGAGAGGACCTCCAGCAGAGAGATGAGGTTGTGGCCATCTCGCAGGTCCTCGTAGAGGTCATTGATGTGCTTGCGCACCTGTAGGACCGAAATGGAAGAAGACACCTGTTCAGATGCTCTGCCTGAGGAATGCCCCAGGCAACGCAGCAAGACAAAGCAGTGGGCACCTCCTGCTGCCCATTGGGTTTCTTGGGTAGTGATAAGAAAAACTCAAGAGCAAGATGAGGAGGAGCAGGATTCATGGCAATATTCCATTTTGACATGACTACAGCCCATTTTGCGCTAACTACAGAAAAGTTAAAAGATCATCCACCACCACTAAGCTCTGTGCTAGACATTTCAAACTTCAAAGCCTGTTTCTGCTGCCATAAGAATTAAGAGCATGCTACATTTTCAAATGGGGATGTGGGTGGCACTGTGGGTTAAACCACAGAGCCTAGGACTTGCCGATCAGAAGGTCGGCGGTTCGAATCCCCGTGATGGGGTGAGCTCCCGTTGCTTGGTCCCTGCTCCTGCCAACCTAGCAGTTCGAAAGCACGTCAAAGTGCAAGTAGATAAATAGGTACCGCTCCAGCGGGAAGGTAAATGGTGTTTCTGTTGGCTGCTCTGGTTTGCCAGAAGCGGCTTAGTCATGCTGGCCACATGACCCGTAAGCTGTACGCCGGCTCCCTCGGCCAATAAAGCGAGATGAGCGCTGCAACCCCAGAGTCGGCCACAACTGGACCTAATGGTCAGGGGTCCCTTTACCTTACATTTTCAAAAAAAAGAAAAGAATGCACACTACTATTCTCAGTACCGAGAATAGGGATATATGCATAACAGAAGCCCCAGAGCCTTTCAAAACTGAGCATATGCCATGGTAAGTAAAGGTAAAGGTACCCCTGCCCGTACGGGCCAGTCTTGACAGACTCTGGGGTTGTGCGCCCATCTCATTCAAGAGGCCGGGGGCCAGCGCTGTCCGAAGACACTTCCGGGTCACATGGCCAGCGTGACAAAGCTGCATCTGGTGAGCCAGCGCAGCACACGGAACGCCGTTTACCTTCCTGCTGGTAAGCGGTCCCTATTTATCTACTTGCACCCGGGGGTGCTTTCGAACTGCTAGGTTGGCAGGCGCTGGGACTGAGCAGCGGGAGCGCACCCCGCCGCGGGGATTCGAACCGCCGACCTTTCGATCGGCAAGCCCTAGGCGCTGAGGCTTTTACCCACAGCACCACCCGCGTCCCATATGTCATGGTGCAAACAATAAATAAAGGAGGAGAGGATAATCTAACAAGCTCCTGCTGGGTTCTAAGCAGTAGCAGCCAGCAGAGTGGGGAGCCTCCTGACATCAGCATCACTGCAGCTTACCTGGAGGCAGCCAGGGCAAGAGAGGGTAGTGGGGAATTTGGGGCTGTGCAGACGCAACAGCAGGAGCATGCGGCTGGCTCTGCCAGTGCACCTGTGCAGCACCAACCTCACTGCCATGGTGCCTTGCCCAGGTAAACTGCAGCAACACCTGTGTTGGGAGGGTGGTTCTGCCCCACCATGCTGGCTGCTGGTAGTGATAAGATAGAATCAGAAACAGCACCGTGCTTACCTTCATCAGGTGCTTATTCACCCATTTGGTGAAAGTCTTTTTCTGGACCCGATCCCGTTCATCTGTTAAAAAGAGCAGAAAGAGAGAGAGAGAGGCCTAAGTTAGCAAATCAGTCACCTGGAAAAACAAAGAGCATTTCGTGTTGCAGGTGACAAGCAGCAGCATCACAAGCTTTTCTCGGAGCTGATGCTTGCCTTCAAGGGCACTTAGGGAGAGGCCAAACCATGCACACACAGACACAGGTTGCTTTCTCGAAGGAGGGTCTCAGCCTGTACCTTTTGCTGCCTTTCCTGAGCGCAGAGGTTTTATAAACGACATAAACCAAGTGCATTTATCGGTTGTAAGAAGCTACCCTTCTAGAGCCTAAAACAATGCAGGCAATTAGCGGCTTATTCTTTCACTGTATTTTGGTTCATTGGATTTTAGGGATTTAACATTTATTTTAGGCCCTCAAGCTCAACCCAAGGACACCTGAAGCTTTTTTTAAAATCCAAGCACCCCGGACTATAGATACATCTCATATGGGCGGTGAGGGTTCCGCTCTCAGCACCCTTCCCACCTTGGAGCAGATGCCCACCAGTTCTGTGCTACAAGCAACTCCCTCCCCCAGCCAACTCCCTCCTTCCCAATGTTTGGGAGATAATCAAAGCCGTTTGAGTCCAAGTTTTCAATCCAACTTCAGTGTGAAACATAGGGCCATCCCCACAGCCCAGATCAACCCAGAGCACATTGTGCAGTAGGGTGGGGGACACCACCAGAGGACCCTTGCAGAGCAAACAGCTCCAGGCAACTTCAGCAAGGAAGCCAAGCTGCACACCGAATCCAAGGTTTACCAACTCCATCTTCACTAGCAAATTCTTGCTATATAAGTACTTCCCTCATCAACACTCCAAACAGACCCTGAAAGGGGACAAAGGCTACATATTAAAAGGTCTGCAATGCTGTCAATAATGAGCAGTGCTTTTTTTGTGAGGCTACTCACAAACATTGATTATGAGACTCCAGACTAATTTAGAATTAAAATGAGAGCCCAAAAAATCCAACACACCACACATCTTGGCCTGGTTACTGGAAGTGACACACTCCTTGTTACTCTCTAACAATTCCCTTTCCTGCCTCCCCTTCTCCTCTCTTGCATTGCCCAAGTTCACAGAATGATAGAATTGTAGAGTAGGAAAGCATCTGTGACAGATGGCCATCCAACTTCTGCTTAAAAACCTCCAAGGAAGGAGACTCCATCAGCCTTATGAAACCAGGTGCATTCCAGATGTTTTGGACTACAACTCCCATCAGTTGTAGCCAGCACTGCTAAATTATATTGGGGCTGATGGGAGTTGTAATCCAAAACATCTGGAGGGTACCAGGTTGGAGAAGCCTAATTTATACTTAGAGAAGGAACCTACTATTGTTCTCTGCTTAAGCTGATCTATAAAGATCCATGGGCATTGGTGCCCTGTGCGAATCATCACAACTCTGCATATTCTGGGGAACAAACCCATCACACACTCCCCCCCCCACCCCTCAATTTTTTATTTTTTGAGTCCTATCATCTCCAGCACAAATTCACCCAGCCCTGACCTTTGGCCTCTCTGCAATCAAGATCCAGGAGCAAGCACAATTTATTGTGATTCATGCGCACAGGCTGTCATGCTCAAGGACTCTCCTTCTGTGGGGGCCTAGCCAAAACATCAATGGGTCTTTTCCTCAAAGGGCCTTGTATAGATTTTTAAACATCTGCAGATTAAAAAAGCAAACAAGGAGCAAGAAGCCCCTACCCCTACCCCCGGGGCAACCCCATTCTAATCACTCTCCAGGGATGGGCTATTTATTACTGACATTCGCATGTTGTGTAGCCACAGCCACTTCAACAAAGAGCACCATGAGGGTCAGCCAACCTTGAGAGCTGCTCTCAGGTCAAACAAAGGTGAGCCACCCATGCTCTACAAAACGCTTTTCAAAATATATTTGCTATTTCAAGAAAATCAGTTCCTCCCATCATAACTGCAAGACTCATTTCATTTTCAGGGGGCTGCACTGGTAAGGTTAAAGGTAAAGGGGACCCCTGACAGTTAAGTCCAGTCATGAACGATTCTGGGTTTGCAGAGCTCATCTCACTTTACAGGCCAAGGGAGCTGGCCTTTGTCCGCTCCACAGACAGTTTTTCCGAGTTATGTGGCTAGCATGACTAAGCCGCTTCTGGCTCAATGGAACACCGACACCAGAGCAGCGCATGGAAACGCCGTTTACCTTCCTGCCGGAGCAGTACCTATTTATCTACTTGCACTTTTTTGTGTGCTTTTGAACTGCTAGGTTGGCAGGAGCTGGGACTGAGCAACCGGAGCTCATCCTGTCGTGGGGATTCGAACCACCAACCTTTTGATCGGCAAGCCCAAGGCTCAGTGGTTTAGACCACAGCACCACCCGTGTCCCTGGTAAGGTTAAAGACCTCCCCAAATCTTATCGGGACCTGATGGCTCCCAAATGCCTCTCTGTCCACTCAGCTGCAGTGCTATTGGGTGGCTGCAGATAGGACACCAGCCCAGAAGACGCACCTCCAGCAGGTTACTGGGAGAATACCCTGAAATCTCTACCCATTGATACTATATTCTCATTTGGGGGAAAATCAGCATATTTGAATAATCAGCTGTGAACGAGTTACTTGCACTGACATTTTCTTGGGAATTCAGAAACATTTCAATTTTCTTAAGGTTACCTGCAGAACAACACCCAGAATCCTGCCCCACAACGCTTCTGTCTTGGCTTATTAATGCCTTCTGCACTCTGGTCAGTGATGGCCTTTGAAAGCAGCTCGCCTGCAAGCAAGTGCTCGCCAGATGGTGGGGACTACAACTCCCATCAGCACCAGCCAGCAAGGCTGAGCTGTCGGGAGCAGGTGTCAGTGGCAGGTTAGGAATAAACCATTCAGCATCAGTGAAGTTAATTTTTTATTCAAGGAAACGAGGTCAGCTCAGGAGGCCAGGCCTAGTGAGCACAGCATCCCGGTAGATCTTGCCTAAGTCTCCTTCCTACCCATCAGTTCATTCCCAAGCAATCTGAGACTCCGTCGCCATGCCTATCTTTGCTCCTCCATCTTCATACCGCTTCTGGTTCTGGGAGACTGGGAAGAGGGGAGCTGGTTGCAGCAGGAAAGGGAGACCCCCTGACTCCTCTCTGCCTTTTGGCCCCCTTCCTCTCAAGCCTCCACTTCTGTCTTTGATTCTGGACTGCTCTGTGCCACAGCCTCTTCCTGCTCACGAAACCCAGTCACCTCTTCAACTTCCAACACCTCCTCTGCCCATTCTTCTCCCTCTGACTACTCATTGTCCCACCACCAATCCCCAGGTTCAGAGCTTCAGAAGCTGGTGCTTCCCACCATTCCCTCTGCATCCAGCCAGTCCATGATACATGCTGGCAGAGGCTGCTGAGAACTGTGCTCTGAATCATCTGGAGGGCAACAGGTTGGGGAAATAAAGGAACATATGCTCTTCACTATTTCACTTAAGTACTCATATAATCAATTTTTAAAAAATAAAAAATGATTTTGTATATGTATCCCCAATATATGTTTACTTTATTATCACTTAACATAAACAATATGTACATCAGGGATGGTGAACACTGCAGCCCTCCAGATTTTGCTGAACTACAATTCCCATCATCCCTGGACCATTAACCATGCTAATGGGAGCTGGAGTCCAGCCTGCCTCTAGAGGGCCACAGTCTCCCCATCCTTGCAGGTAGTGGTTCCCAAAAAGAACATTCCTAAAAAACCACCAAAGAACAGAAAATATGTACCTTTACAGAAGAAAACCATCTCCATGCTACATTAAATTTCCCTTATCACATCATAACTTAGTGTTGCATTTCTATCAACTAACCAATGTCTAGTTATGGCTTCAGAAGAGGGAGAAAGTATATTCTCACCAGTCAGCAGAAAAGACTGAGGAGGGAGGGAGGGAGGACAACAACTGTGTCTACTACATGACTTGGGGAGAAATTTGGTTCAGTTCACATTTTAATGCAAAGCTCCCAAACTTGTACTTCCCAAAACAAGTGAACTGAAACATGGCTAACCTTCAAAATTTGCATTTCTCTGAATTTTGCAATGCGTTTCTCCAACAAAATTATGGTTACAAAAATGTGTGGAAAAGATAGTCCCTTGTTACAAAGCAGCAGCAAAGCCCATTAGAAGTCAAGGCCCAACCCTCTGTTTTAAGTTTTCCTGTGCAAGTCACACTGAGATTAAGTGAACTAGAGTCACACCATTTCCACCCATTGCACAGGATTCCCCTTTCTGGTGAATTGTGCCCCAGCTATGAATCAGTTCTGTACCCCCACCCCTCCTCTATCAGTGGCCAAAATCTCTTGCTCAAAGCAGCTGCCTCTGCTCTTAGCACAGCCCTTTCTGCTCCCCCTTTCCTTTCCCCCAGAAACCTTCCTTTGATGCCCCAAATTCTCTTCCTACAAGGCTGGAATTAAAAAAAGAAAGGGAAAACAGAAAGATATTAGGTGATGGCATGTCCCATGCATGAGTCAGATGAGAGTGACAGAAGGATCAGGCTTTACTCCTCAGGACACTTTATAGGAAGCAAGTGAAGTAACCATGAGTAACCTCTGAGTAGCCATGCTTAGGATGAGGCTGCCACGCACTCCACTCCCCACCCCCATCATCAAGGAAGATGTAACAAACGAGGAGGCCGTACTAACCAAAGCAGCACATCTTGCACACGAGGTGGGCGTTCAGCTCCCTCTCCCCTCTGAAGATGTGCCACATGGACCCCTCAGAGCCCAGCGCCATTGGCATCAAGTCCTTGGTTTGCAAGAGAGCTCTTCCAACTCCTGGTTTCCCCCGGAGTCTGTTATCCTCAACGTGGTCTCCTAGCCCCATGCCCTGGCTGCCGGCTTCCTCACCACAGCTCCTCCCACAGCTTCCTCCTTCGTGATCAGCAGCAAAAGAAAGCGCGCGCGCGCATGAGCCTCCCTTCAGAACATCTCTGCAAACAGTCCCACAAAGAAGGGAGCCTCAGAGGCTTCAAAGAGAAAGGAGTTCACTTTGCAAGAAGGTGCCAACGTCTTCCATAGTTGGGGAGAGACAGCAAAAACCCTCTGAGACACAAGCAAAACAAAAATAATCCGGTGTCCAGCACAAATATTTCAAAATAGCCACATCATCAGCAGACCTCAAAGGGGCAGGCAGGCACAGGCCTCAGCTGTGCATGAAGATTCGGCAGCGGCAAGGAGGTTGGTCAATATCCTGCCGCACCCCAGAATGGGTTACACTTCATTCAGTCACTACAATGTCCTTGGTGGAAACTTCCTATTCCCACCATCACCTTTGCACTCAAGAAAGGAGGTGATCAGGTCAAAATAGATGCAAAAAGCATTCAGCAGGTCCACCACTCCTCAAGAGAGAAAAAGAGAGACTGAGAAAAAGATTCTCTTCTTCAGGTTGAGCAAGAGGTACAAATCCAAGACACACTGGGAAAGGACAACTCACGACTACTCAGGGACTTGGAACAGAAGAGGAATTTTCCAGTTCTTCAGTTTTCTCTCTATAAAAATCCCAACTTCCAGCCAAAACCCCATCACACCCAAGTTGCCACCTCCATGCAGCAAGCAGCATGTGGGAGTCAGAAGGTCCAGCCAGCACCTCTCAAGAGAACTCAGCAATGCAGCTCCAGGCTGTTTGCCTCCTGGTTCTAATGTGAACTCCCAGAGTCACCAGACGGACTGAAACACTAAGGCAGAACAATAGGCTGTTCTTCTTTCTCTCCATTCATTGGGGGCCTGCAGCATCTTCACAAATAAAACATCCTCGAGCTGAAGACAGCCCCCAAAACTTCCAGAGCTCAGCTCTGCAAAAGCACTAGCTCAGCAGAAGACTACGCCATTTGAGGAGGGCAATGGTTTGGAGCGTCCACGGCAGAGATAACGGGGGCTAGCTTATCAGTCATCTTCCTTTTCCTCTTCTTCTAAATATAACTCCACTTCAGTCTCTTTGACCCAAGTTGAGTGCTCCCCACTTCCATCAAGTTAAGCACAATGCTCCAGCATCACTTAAGCACCCTGGCAGCGACCAGGCCCAGCAGAAAACATCAGCTTCTGGCTTCCTTCACTGCCACCCAGGAAATAACTCCACTCTGTCCGATGCTTTTTCTCCTCCCTTAAGAGCCTGTCACCCAGCCTTACTCCTCCTGGGTAGATCTTGGTATCTAATGAGATTAGCGCTCCCACCCCCAACATACACACACACAAAGAGAGAGAGACACTATCCGATCCACTGAGCTAAGAATAAGTCCCTTGCTCCTTCTCACCAACAACATCAAGGTCTTGCCAGCTTATCTTCAACGGCTTAATCTTTTCCCAGAGAGTCCTTCTGATAAGCAACCTGTTACCACCCGACTGCTCAACTCTCAGCAGCCCCCGCTGCTGCCTCACTGGCTGGCTACCCGCTATCCCACCCTTGCCCACATTCCCCCCTTGCCCATCCAGAAGATAACCAACCAACCGTCTGGCATTCCTGACCAAGGCCAAGAACAGAGGCCACAGCAAAGCTGCTATTGTCAGTGACCTGGGCTGGCCTAACAGGCGGAAGGGGGAGCAGGGAGGGAGGCTCAGGGCAGCCGGAGGAGCTCAGCACAAAAAGACGGCAATGGGAAAAAATAACAAACCAAAGGCACTTCTCAAACAGAGCAAAGCACGGACCCAGCTGTGCCCTTTGGAAGATTCTTTACAGCAGCCTTCTACAACCTTGTGCCCACTGGGTGTTTTGGACTGCAACTCCACCTGCCCCAGCCATCATGGCTACATGGTGATGTGGCGGGCTGATGGGAATTGTAGTCTAAAATGTCTGGAGGACACCAGCTTGAGAAAGGCTGCTGCAAAGCCTCCAGCAATTACAAGATCTGCAGCTGGACACCACAAAGGCTGCCTTATGAAACAGTCAGGTTCCGATCCGATACACAGGATAGGTAACTGGGTTCCAGGTTCTCAAGGGGTTCTATAGCAAGGGACTAACCAGAAACATGCACTTGATGAAAGAAAAAGACTGACAGCACATAGGGATGCAGAAAGCTGCCTTGTGCCAATTTACCTGACTGCCAGCAGCTCTCCGGGGTTTCAGGCAGGAATCTTTCCCAGCCCTATAACTGGCAATGCTAAGAGGAATTGAACCTGAAGCCTTTTGTATGCAAAGCAGTTGCCCTCTTGCTGAGCTGTGTCTGTCTGTCCATCCCTAACACACACACACAAAATCACATCCTGCTATTCTGAGCTTAGTTAAACCAGAGCAATGCTCATCAGCTGGTTCTGTAATTTGTTGTTGTTTTGTCGTTTAGTCGTGCCCGACTCTTCGTGACCCCATGGACCAGAGCACGCCAGGCACTCCTGTCTTCCACTGCCTCCCGCAGTTTGGTCAATCTCATGCTGGTAACCTCGAAAACACTATCCAACCATCTCGTTCTCTGTCGTCCCCTTCTCCTTGTGCCCTCCATCTTTCCCAACATGAGGGTCTTTTCCAGGGAGTCTTCTCTTCTCATGAGGTGGCCAAAGTACTGGAGCCTCAGCTTCAGGATCTGTCCTTCCAGTGAGCACTCAGGGCTGATTTCCTTAAGAATGGAGAGGTTTGATCTTCTTGCAGTCCATGGGACTCTCAAGAGTCTCCTCCAGCACCATAATTCAAAAGCATCAATTCTTTGGCGATCAGCCTTCTTTATGGTCCAGCTCTTACTTCCATACATCACTAGGTTCTGTAATTACCAACCACTATTGTAAATTAGGATCACCTTCAACTTCAGTTGTCTTCTAGAAGAGGGTTTCTTTACCCAACCATGATTCAATACACCCCCCAAAAAAACATTAACAAGGATTTCCACAGTGTTGCAAAGGCCACCCCCCACTTTGCTGATGATCTTGGGCCATTCACAAGTCACCATGTCTCTCTGGAAAAACTGTTTCCATCAGAGATTATAACTGTGATCTCTCAAGCAAAGACACTCAGCAATCACTTTCTCATGATCAGGCTTCCTCTCTTGCAACCTGCCTGCCTGTCTGTCTGGCCCAGCCACGATCCTCTACCTAGTCACTGATTACTCTTTTGGGAACATTTCAAGTGCAACCCTTTTGCCTGAGCTAGTCTGCTTTAGAGGTAGCCAACATGTTGCCATCAAAGTGTTGTTGGACTCAGAACTCCCACTGTCCTTGGCTAGGCTTTATGGGAGCTGAAGTCCAGCATCTGGAGGGCACTATGCTGGCTACCTATGGTCTACCCAGACATGTGCATGAAGTTCCTTGTGCTGGGGGCTGCTTCTCAACTTGCTTCCCATTTCTACCTCCCTGGAGACGCTCCCCAGTCAGGATCCCCCAGCTTCACTGGACTCCTGTGCTTTCAGTCCTCTTCCTTGGGCCATCCGCTGACTTCTGAGTCCGGCACTCATCAAGGGACTTCCCACAAAGAGGCTCAAGGTTGCTTCCCCAAACAGCAGGTGAAGCCAGAGCACAAAGAGAGCAAATGGATCAGACCATCAAGAATTTGCACTGAAGCAGAGCAGGGTGGCTTTAGTCCCATCCCAGTTCAAAGCTGGAACAGAATAGACTTTAATGGGTATACAGTGGTATACAGATGCGATCCATTCCGGGGTGCTGTCCGCACCCCGAAAAGTCTGTAAGTAGAGTGCCGCTCCTGTGCATGTGCGAAGCAGTGAACCTGGAAGTAAACACTTCCGGGTTTGCCATGTTCATAACCAGAAAAAACGCAACGTGAGGCAAACACAACTCGAGGTATGACTGTATAAGCATTCCTTCCTATATCACTGTCTCAATTTCAGTCCCTTTCTGAATTATCCCTAGCATGGAATTTGCCTTTTTCACTGCCTCTGCACATGAAGTTGAATTTCCAGCTCTACAATATCTTCCTTTGCAGAAGCCATGCTGATTCTTCCCCAGCGGCACCTGTTCTTCTTTGCTCTCTAATCCTTTGTGCTAAAAAGAGTTTTTCAAGTGCTGAGTTTTAGGTTTGCATGGTGCTCTGGGATATTGTGTGGAAACCAGAATGTTAAGGAAGTGTAAGACTGAAAATCCCCATTCATAGAAATGAGGCAGAAATGTACACAAGGCCCCAGAGACATAGCCACATAGTGCTGTCACTTAGGAAACTATCATTGTGGCATAAATCAGAATGCTCTTCTACCAATGAACACTGGTGACATGCAGAGGGGCTAAGTCATGGGCATCACCTGAGTCAACTGACAACTCATTTAGTTTCCTCAAAGAACTACAATTCCCAGAGCTCTTTGACAGTTAAAGGAAGTACTGAAACTTTCTTATGTGCAACAAAGAGTCTCGTAAGTCTAACCCTCTGGAAGCTTCTCTTATGTGTGTCCAGCAGAGTCTTCTGCATATTCCATGACATCACCAACCCAGCAGTGCTTCTGGGCTGTTCCTGACCTCTTGCCATCAAGCAGAAAAAGAGGACTGCTGCTTTGAACAAGGTCAGGTGGAAGAACAAACACATATACACAGAAAGAGAGAGAGAGAGAGAACATTTTGGTCCTCAAATAACAGTACCTTCCTGCCTCCTGCTCTTCGTCCAATACAAGATCCCAGCAACTCCAAGAACGTGACTCAAGACGAACACAGTGGGTGGCAGAAAAGTGCCATTCAAAAGGGGCATTTGCCTCCTGGTTCCCCTGCCGTTATCACAGATCCCGAGTTTTAAATTCCTCTCTTGAGGCCGCAAGTGCCCAGACACAGCATCACACGGAACAGGGCGGGCGAGAACAGCAAAGGCACACAGTTCAGAGGAGAGAAAGAGAGCAAGAGTGAGAGAGGCGAGAGAGCTGTCTCTGGAAGGAGGGGGGGTTCTCTTCTTCTCTCATCAACCCATAGGGTGGGGGAGAAACAGCCTGCCCTCTGTTGCTTCCAAAACAAAAATGCCGGACGGAGCAAGGGGACTCCGGACAGAGAAAGTGAGCAAATGAGCGTCCGGGTGACTCAAACATCTTTCCTTGGCATCCACCAACGTGATGAAATGAACCAACTTCAGCCTCTCTCCCCCCCCCCCCCCTTCAAGAGAGAGAGCGTCATGCTCTTAAATTTCCATTCCTAAGCCCATTGGAATGCCCACTCTCCAAGCAGACTTGTTTGGAAGAGAACAGGGAAGGGACTGCTTGAGGAGCCAGGACAGACAAGGCAGAGCAGGGTTTCTGCTGGCTCAGGACAGGCTGCCTAAAGAGCAGCCTCCCATACAGCCCTTCCGGATGACAGGAGGGGGAAAAGAGAGACCAGCTGGCTCAGTGCTTTTTTAGTTCATTGAATTGCAAACCTCAGTAGGTGCTGGCTGGGGCTGATGGGAGTTGAGTCCAAAACAGCTGGAGGGCAAGAGGGCTGGGCTATGCAGATGAGGGGGTGTGGCTATGCAGATGGCAAAAGCCTTGGTTCTCAATGCCCCCTGGAGCTGAGAACAAGGACAGACCCCATCACAATGATGTCCTTTTCACTTTCTCCCATAACTGAATGAGTACCATTTACTCCTAGGGGGAAAAGTGAAGCCCTGAGCTTTGGGAGTTTGCTTCTTATGCTCTTGATGTCTATGGGGAGAGTGTACCAAAGCTGAGGTGCCACTTTCAAAAAAGGTTGTTTCTGCCGTCACCATCCCCCACCCACCTCACATCAGATGGACTGGAAAAGTCCCTCCAAAGACATCCAGGGGGTTGGGCTGTACCATGTGGGTGTAGGCAGCCCCAAGGTTCCCAAGGCAGTGTATGTGTACATGCCATGCACATCTATGTGCAGAAATAGTGATGTGCTGCACACACAGGTGCCCTTGCGAGATATAAGCCTTTCCTTCACTCACGCAACTCCATACATGCCCATTTGCCCACAGGCATTTTGCTAAACAAAATAATAAATAATTGTAGATTGTATGACCTTCTGGGTATTTTAATTATGTGCAGAGCATTATTATTATTATTATTATTATTATTATTATTATTATTATTATTATTATTATACACTGGTGGCACTATACGAATATTAATACAGTGGTACCTCTAGATACGAACGGGATCCGTTCCGGAGCCCTGTTCGCATCTAGAGGTAAACATAACTAGCGACGGCACATCTGCACACGCATGCGTCACTTTTCGCCACTTCTGCGCATGCACGTGACGTCATTTTGAGCAACTGCGCATATGCAAGCAGCGAAACCCAGAAGTAACGCACTCTGTTACTTCCGGGTTGTCGAGGAGCGCAACTCAAACACGCTCAACTTGAAGTGTATTTAACCCGAGGTATGACTGTAATAATATTATCCTGGTTTCAATGCTTAGGCTCAATATAGGCAAGTAGCACCCACAGGTTAAGAAATCCTGATCTTTCCTATTCAGAAATGCAAATCCATAGAGCAGTCAATGTCTTCCAAGGACGGAGGGGAAACATTGCCACTTTTGTTCGCAGTGGCTACATTTGGGGTCACTGGGCAAGCTCACCATGCCAGGGAAGGGAGAAGACAGTGGGCGATTGTTCCCAACTGGCTCCATTTAGAGACAACCTGACACTGTGCATCCCATTTCTTGTTTTTTCCCCCTCAAAAGGAGGTTTTCACCGATATGTAAAAAAGCAAAAACTCTGAAAACGCTACATAAAAGCCAAGTGTAGTATTTAAACAAGCACAATATTTTCACACCCACCCACCCCCCATGCCAGGATACTGTAAGAAAGCCTTCCCCAAATGAGTGCCCTCCACCGCCATCCCCACTGGGGCTGAGGGGAGTTGCTGTCCAGGCTGCTATTTCTTCCACAAGTACACCCCAAAAATGTCTACTTTCACAGGCTTCCTGGATTCTTTGCTTTTAATTTAGGCTGATTCCAATCTGGGTCTCAGGTCAAAATAAGATAAGAGGAAATCCAGTCATCTCCACTGTCTGTGGTTTAAGACATTTCAGAGCCTGGGAGATAAGATATCCAAAGGGTCACCTACAGATGGGAAAATTTATCCATTTCAGTTCCTTATATTTCCATTATTAAAGTCAGTTCTCCAAACTTCCACGTTAGTTTGTGGACTTATTGAAATAATAATGTCACTCTACTCTATCCTCTGCAGTGTAAATATTCGCCCAGAGAATTAACAGATGGGAGTTGTGGCTTGAAGAGACCAGTGGGAGGATGAAGAAAATAGCACATATTTCAAAGCATGTGTGGAAAAGTTTGGGGGAACCCCCACTCCAAAGCGCCAGGACACCGTGCTGGAAGGATTTTTCTCCACCTACCCTTTGTGAAGAAAAACCAGAAATAAACTTGATTGTGCAGTTTGCTTCCTCGGCTACTGTGCCCGTTCTGCTGCTTTTTCATATGAAATTGTTAAAAATACAGTAAGCCTCTCTTGTGAATTGAGCAACTGAAACAGCCTCGACCATCACAACAGTCCAAATGAAACACAGAGAGAGAGGGAAGAGCCACCAGAAGCCACCCAGGAGCAGAAGGACAAGGCGCTCTCTGCACACGTCCAGTTTGAGAGAATATTGTATGCAAACAACCACAGGCTCCTGCTGGGCAAGGAGAGAGAGAGAAGGGAGGCAGGAGGTTAAAAGGGGATGGGTTCCAACAAGGACAGGGTCCAAGCTCAGCCAAATGATCCTCAGAGGAAAAAATCAGTTCAAAATTGTCTAGAGGAGCAAATGCTCTCCCTCCCACTACATGCCCGCAGCACTGCCAGGAGTTGGAGTCAGGGGCAGGCCAGCAATAAAACACCCTGTGTCAGTGACGTTAACTCTTCATTCAAAAGAACACAAAACAGTGCAGGCCTAGTGATCACAGCAACTCTTCCCAGTAGATCTTGCCCCAATGAAGCAGTTGTGAGGAATGAAGGTTCCCATCTTCCCACAGCTCTCCAAGGTGCCTCCCCTGGTTCCTTTTCCCAGCAGCCTAAGGCTCCATTGTCTTGTCTCTCTTTGCTCCTCCCTCTTCATACCTCTTCTGGTCCTGGGAGACAAGGACAGAGGGGAACTGGTTGCAGCAGGAGGGAGAGACTCCACTGCGTCTTCAGCAGCCTTACTCATCTCTATCTCCTGTCCTCCCTCCTCTCCTGCCTTTGATTCTGGACTGCTCTCTGCCACAGCCTCTTCCTGCTCACTAAACCCTGTTACCTCTTCAGCCTCCAACACCACCAAGCAAGGAAAGTGTCATTTTCTGCCAGTTCCCTGTGAAACATCCTAGTGTAGCCTCCATCCCCTCCTGCTACCCTGCAACCTGGTCCCTTACATATATTTTGGACTACAACTCCCATCAACCCTGATCGTTGGCTGTGCTGGCTGGGGCTGATGAAAGCTGTAGTCCAAAATGTCTGGGAAGACGCCACGTTGGGGAAGGCCGGCCTATTTATAGTCCCTGTGTACAGCATATTCTGTAAAAGGCAAGGAAGGGACAAAAGAAATCAACTGGTTAAAAAAATAGGCTTGTGCTATCAGAGAGAGAGAGATTTCCAGTCTCATGCCCCCAAGGTGGGCTGTGCTTGACTACAGATGCTGAAATTGTGGCGGGTGGTGACTCTTGTCTACTAAGCTTAAAAAGGCTAAACTCCTTCTGAAAGCAACACAGTGTATAGGCCAGAATAAAGGGAAATACATTTTCACTTCCAGGCAATTGAACTTCTTTGCTCCCTTGAGAAAAAGAGACAGTGCATTTGGTCTAAGTGTCCTGAGGAATTACTTAGCCCCTGCGGGAAAGTGACAGGAGATAGCAATTCTCTCAGCTGAGGAAGGTTGGTTGGCCACCTCACCCACCCCAGACAATTACAGTCATACCTCATGTTACATTTGCTTCATGTTACGTTTTTTCAGGTTGCGTCCTGCGGTGACCCGGAAGTACCAGAAAGGGTTACTTCCAGGGCTCGCCAATCGCGCTTCACGCATCCGCCAAAACACACCACGCACCTGCGCAGATACGGTGCTTCAAGGTTGCACACTTTTCAGGTTGCAAAAGGGCCTCTGGAACAGATCCCGCTCGCAACCAGAGGTACCACTGTACCAAGCTACAAAAGCAGCCGGAAAACACACCAAACTTTGAAGATACAAGCCAAGGTTTGTTGGATCAACTGTGGGGCAGCTTGTGGTTTGTTCAACAAACCATAGCTTAAAGAAACTCTGGCACAGCATTATGTGAGAATCAGGCCCTCCCTGTTCCAATTCACCCCCACATGCACATAAGTCCATGGTCCTGCCCTAAGAAGGAGAGCTAGGGAACATTGCCTTACAAGAAAACAAAAACAAGCATTTCTAAGGGATTCAGATTCTGTGCCAGATGCTTCAAGAGGCAGCCTGTGGAAGGAAGACAAATGACCCACAACTGCCACATGCTCCAGTCAGAGTTTTTAAAAGATGCACAAATGCAGTTTATTCATTTCCCGAAAGAGACAGTTGCTGTGGAACTCTCATCTGCAAAACTCCCAGCCCTTTATGCCAATTCTTAAAGAGATGTCTCTTCCGTTCTCAGAGCTGAGTCACCCTCTGGCTCAGCTCAGACCAGTGTGTGTGTGTGTGTGTGCGCGCGTGTGTGTCAGGCCAGACTGCACACTTACTTGACATTTCCCTGGTGAGTAACACTTTCCCCAGCCTAGCACTTGGTGACTTTGCAAAGCATCAGGGGCCTTATAACAGATGTGAGAAGCTTCCAGCAGTTCAAGAGAGCGCAGGTCCACCAAGCACAGAACCAACTTTCCCCACTCCTCCCAGCCCGAAACCTGCTTCTTTATATTCTTCCCAAACTCAGCTGTAGAACTGAAAATGCCCTCCCATTGAGAGAAGCTGCTCTCTGCAAGTGGGCATCGCAGATTGGTTGTGGGTGCAAGGTGGGGAATGCCCTGTGCAAATCTTGGCTGCAAACTCATAAGGCGGCTTTGCCCAAACTGCTTACGTGTGCTCAGCCTTAGCTGTGGCACTGGCAACACCTGCAAAAGTTCAGGTTTTAATATTCGGTTCTAATGTTCATCTGATGTTGGGAGGCACTTTGGGTTACTTTTTTGGGAGGGGACTGCTAATATATGTCAGATATTATATCGTGAATATGCTAGATTATAGTGTGATCTGCCTTGCCCCACCACAGCTTTGCCAAACTGATGGATCCTACTCTTGACTACAGTGGAGAATTCCAATCGGCGGGCACAGGAGAGGGAGGAGATCTAATCCTAGAGGTACACGCTTGAGATCCAGCCCCACTGTAATTTATGCTGATTACAATGACAGGCATTGCTCTTGTAGTGAAATGTTAGAGAGGGAGTGGGGAGAAGAAGGAATGGAAGAATAGTAACAAAGGCCTTTGCTACTCCAAATAGCTTCTTCATCTATTGGTTTGCTGCAAAATCTGTATCTTTTCAAGTCCTTGCTAAAGGAATCCCTAGCCTTTTGAACACCTGGAACTCAAAAGTGTATCAGATTATGTAAAACCAGAAAGTGAGCACCAGTCTGCTTAATTAGCTTCATCTGTACCAATGGGAGAATACAGGTCACCTTGAAGCAAAATTTGCATTTTGTTTTATCAGTGCAGAAGTGCACCTAGCATAATCCCCAGGGATCGGACCCAGTCATTCAAGTTATCCAAAAACCGCACAAAGCCACAAACTCCTGAAGCTGAATCCAAACTAGTTCCTGAAGTACCTGATTGCTTAGCAAAGATTACCACTGCAGAGTCAGTTCAAATCCAAACATACAACCAGAACAGCAAGGCAGGGGGGGGGGGAGTTCCTTTGTGTCAAAAGGATGCTGCTGCTAAGAAGGCTTTACATGGGTTGCTTGTGTATCCCAGGAGACACAGACTGCCCTATCAGAAACTTTCATGAAATTGAACCTGTTCACAGGGGACACCCACCTTCAGTAACACAGAGGGTCTTAAGGTCCGCATGTGAGCAGAAAAAGATCAGAAACTCGTCCCCAAGGAAGGAGAGCCTGAAACTGGACAATGGTGCGATCTAATAGGGATGGCAGGAAGAGCAGCAGCAGCAGCCTTTGGCCTCATCAAGGACAGATGTTCCGCGGAGACTACTGCTTCCACACAGAAAGAAGTAGTGCAGATAGACAGTTACTTAACTGTGGAAAATAAGAAACATCTCCAGGAGGGCAGTATGGGAAGTTTAGGTAACTGTGAGAGCACTGATTCCATATTATTTTCAGATCATCATCATGCCTCAAATGACTAACACAGTAGGAGGAACATGTGAGAAGTCATGAACAGACGAATGTCCTACTGGATTGGTAAACTGGTGGTGCAATTATGTGCAATTCAAAGGCTTGTGTACGTATCAGTCCATAGTAACTGGACACAAAAGAAGGCACTGCCTACCTTTTCTCATTTCTCTGGTGTAATACTCGGGAAAGGGGTACCACAATTCCACAAGATTGTAGAAAATCTACTAATTGCAGCACTGGATAATAACTATAGCTTTCTGAGAATCCCAGCTTGCTTTCCTCTTTTTCAAGCAACTTCCTAACCCTTATGGTAATGAAGGCATGCTTGAACACAGTCTGTGGGGAATGCTCTCACTGTTTTGTTTTATTTCCAAGGGTATACAATGCCCTGGAAGGTTCCTTCCCCTCCACTCCCCTAAATTTAATGGAATAGGTTTGTTTTGTTTGTTTGTTTGTTTGTTTGTTTGTTTGTTTAGTAGGGGCCAATAATATGCACAAAAGTAGTCATGCAAATCTACGCAACTTGTATAATCAACTGTATGATCTGGTGCAAGTTTTGCTGTTGGCGGTTCGTTTTAAGTAAAGCATGTGATCTGTTTTTGTCCCATTCTTTGCAACGTCCGCCAGATGGCGCTGCAGAAGCACCAAACGACAACCCATGCAATTTATTGGATGGGAAGGGAGGGGGCTTGAGAGAACCCTCAAAAGCATCACCTATCACTACAAGCCGGGAAGAGACAGAGAAGCCGCAAGCCAGCAGTGCAGGCATGGTTGACCCACTTGCATTCAGGACCAGTACGCAGAGCTGCATAGCGGATAGTTTGTTTGAGGGAGGGAGACTAATGCAGAGAGAGGTTGATGGACAAAATATACGGTTCCATGACTTTGCTTGAAAACAGACAGATGCGGTGGGGCTGCAAGAGCCATGAAATGGGGTCTTCTAAGACTGGGGAGAAAAGTGCACTCTTTGGGGAGGAAATAGCATGCACTTTCAAAGCAGCCTTTGCCACTGGTGCCCTCCAGATCCCATATGATGCTGATGTTGTTTATAGTCTGGCACATCTGGAGGGCACTAGGTTGGCAAAGGCTGCTTTAAAGTAAAGAACACTCTTTAAAAAAAATCACAAGGGGAAAGTAGTAAGCCTGTTTCTGGAACCCACAACCAGAAGTGGATTTACCACAGACTTCCATCCAGCTTCCCTCCTCATGATTACCTTCTTTTACCCAAGGGTCCCGCAGGAAGTGTGGGCTACAGGACTGTATCTGTGGGTTAGCAAAGCTGCTCACCTGAATTGCCATGTATATATGGCCTTTCATAATTTTTTCTTCATTTCCAAAATGAAAAGAGCCAGGGCTGAAACTTGCTTGCAAAGGAAGTACAGTGGTACCTCAGGTTACATACGCTTCAGGTTACATACGCTTCAGGTTACAGACTCCACTAACCCAGAAATAGTGCTTCAGGTTAAGAACTTTGCTTCAGGATGAGAACAGAAATCGTGCTCCGGCGACGCGGCAGCAGCAGGAGGCCCCTTTAGCTAAAGTGGTGCTTCAGGTTAAGAACAGTTTCAGGTTAAGTACGGACCTCTGGAACGAATTAAGTACTTAACCTTAGGTACCACTGTACATGAGAAAGATCTTTCAGGACCAGACCAATAGTCCACCAAAGAATGTCATGCCATCTCTAGCTGTGGCCAGAATCCAGCCATTTTCAGGTGCACTCACAAGCAGGGCATGGAGGAAGCAGCCTGCTCCAGTTTGAGCGAGCATCTAGAATGCTGAGGTAGGTTGCCTCTGGAACTGGAGGTTCCACTTAACCACCATAGCTGGCTGTTACCAAGAGTCCTCTGCACTCTGAATCTGCCTAATGCAACTTTCCCCAATCAGGTGTCCTCCAAATCCAGCCATTTGTGTGTCTTCTCTAGTTCAGTTGGTTAGGAGTATGGTGCTGATAATGTATGGGGTAACTGCATATTGCTGCATTGCAGTGGGCTGGACTAGATGACCCTTGGGATCCCTTCCAACTCTACAATTCTATGATTTCCATAAAATGTTTTGGCCCATTACAACACGGCCATGCTGCCTGGGCTGATGGGATTTGTAGTCCAAAACTTTGCAGGGCAGGGGGGTCCCACCCACCCCAAAAAAATTTGCAGCCCAGTCAAAGTGAAACCCAGAAAATGTAAAGAAGGACCCTAAGCTCTCAAATCCAGGTCTCCCTCAGCATCACTGTGCTCATAAATGCAAACAGAAATTGATTAGGCAGTGGGGTGAGGGTAAGAATAGGAAGAGGATTTTAATCCTTCAGTTACAGGAAACCTGTCTGTGAGGTTCCAACAGTGCTTTCATCATGTAGAACAAGGAAATCTGTATAAATATCTCACACATGAGACCCTGAGTCATCCATAGTACTTCTTGCTCAGAGAGGACATCATTTATCATGCAGGCTAGAGGGGGTGTCTCCCTCTGTGTCACTCAGCCATTTCAAAACACACACATTTAAGAGCCACAGGTTACCCTCATAAACCCCCAGGATGTCAAACCCAACTTACTTCCTCCCTTGAGGAGAACATCACTAGGAGCCTGAGCACCTCTGAGAAACTAGATTCAGTATGCAACCTCTGGAACCCTCTGCGCTTGCTGGTGCCACTCTATGCGCCGTGGGAAGAGGATGTGGCCAACAGATGCCACGTAAATTCAAGAGCAGACACAAAGCCCACATGAACCGAGTCACCTCCTCGTGGGCTGTTTCAGTCTTTAGATGTCAGACAAGGCACTGCCAACTGACTGGGCATAATGGAGTCTGAGTCCTGCCCCTGACACCCAGATCATGACGACAGCCTCTCTCCCTGTAGGATGGGGAACTCTGTCCCTTCCTAAGAACCCAACACAACCAGAGAGAGAGAGAGAGAGAGAGAGAGAGAATCCGAGACCTGTGTCTCGGCTCCCAGAACCAGCAGATTCATTGCCCTGATCAGCAACTACATTGCAGAATGAGCCATGGGCCAGGCATCAACCTTCACCCATCAAAGTCACCCACTGGCAACTCTGCTTATTACAATGGCTGCTCCCAACATCATTTTCTGAGTTCTCCAGGCCAGGGTTGGCAGAAGGCAGATAGACACCCAGTGGTGGATCAGCAAGCATTTCCAATTCCCCATTATCCAACAAAATTACTCCTTCCCGAAAATATACTGCTGAAATGACAAAAACAGAGCATGTTGTAGAGACAAGGAATGTGCATGTGCAAGGGCTATGGGCAATCTGCAGCCTTCCAGAGGTTGCTGGACTACAGCTGCCATGTCACCCCTGACTACTGGCCACATCGACTCTCGGGGCTGATGGGAGTTGGATTCTAAGAACATCTAAAGGGGCAATGGTCCCCTCCCTCTGCTGCAAGTTTCAGAGTAGCTGAATAAAACAGTTTCCAGAAAGGCAGCCATGTTGCCCTGTAGCAGCAGACACAACTATGAAGCTTGTCATATTTTAACCGGAGATCTACCCTCCATCCAGGGACAATGATACTTCCCTTTCACAGGCCTTAGGACGGCCTTCTCACCAACGTTGTGAGCTCTGGCTGTATCGGACTACAACTCCCATCAGCCCCAGCCTGCAGAAGATGGGGCTGATGGGAGCTGTAGTCTGAAACAGTTGGCTGGCATCACCTTAGGGAAGGCAGCCTTAGATGCTAGGCCTGCCACTGCTTAACCTAAAAACTGCTCCTCACTAGCAACAGGCCACATCACAGAAAACACCACAACAGAGGGACAAGAACCCACAAAAAGCCCAGGTGCCAACTCAGTCCCCTTCGCCCACCCTGGCAGCAAGATCAGCCAGAGCACTGGGGCTCATTCACCTGCTACGCAGCGCTCTTCTGCTTTCTATGAAAGACAAACAGGTCGGCTTCTACCCAAAAGAATAAATGGACACAAATCTGAAACAATGGAACTCCGAAGCCAGGAAGAGAACATTTCAACACCTGCACTATGGAACTTCCTGTCTACTGAGATCAAGCCGGCACCTTCACTGTACTTTTTTCGATTACTGCTAAAACATTCCTGTTTAAACAAGCCTACCCAGATGCTTAGAAAGCTGAGGTCACTTTAATCTGTTTTAGTATTTTAACTTTTGTATATTTTAAAGTATGGTTATAGGTTTTTTTGAATTTGTTGTTCCTGTAAACCACTTTTTCTAGGTTTTCAGGTTTTTTTTACAATCAAGCAATGTATAAATTTTATGAAACAAACAAAGCAAATAAACCTTACCTACCTCTCAGAACCCTCACGAACTGAAAGGAGCCATTCTCCCACAGGGTTTTTTGGTTCTAGCATGATTCAACAGAACTTGAAGCCATCAAGCAGCTTGTAAAGGGCTTGAATGGAAATAATGGCTTCTAGTTTTGCTACAGACATTTATTAATTTGACACTGCTATCTCAGAGAAGCTGAGCTATAATATTTGAGCAGTTAAGGGTGGTGCAGATCCTCTCTTTTGGAGGGGGTTGTTTAATAAATATATGACATTGAATTCACACAGGTGGCAAATCCCTTTGAAATATTTGTAAACAAGCAAGACCTTTTTCTTTTTTCCTGTTTCCTTCATTGTACAATATAAGTTGTGTTTTTATGCCCTGTGTATCACTGTATCAATTTCATTCACACATATTTTATTTTTCTTTTGACTTTATTATCAGAGGCTCCTTGAGTTGAACTTACATTATTTTGTTGTTAATGTTTGTTTTTCTCTTTGTGTGTTTTGCCTGTGTTAGGAAACCCTGTGGACTTTTTGCATTTCGGTGCCCTCTTACCTCACTGCTCAACAACAACAAACTCATCTGCCTTCAACCAGCCAGTAGAGAATAATAACACTTCATGAATAAGATAGAGTGGACTTTAGACCACCAAAGCTGTTGTCTAAACAACCTAACAAAAAAACTTGATAAATGAATCAAGACAAAACATCAGCAGAACATAGAGACCAAAATTTCATCTTTGTGGAATGCAGTTCATAGGAACCTGCTGCCTTTTTACCAAGTCATACAGCTGGTCCATGAAGCTCAATATTGTCTACACTGACTGACAGCAGCTGTTTCAGGCATAGGGGAAATTCCCAGCCCTGCCGGGAGAGGATGCTAGGGGTGGAGGCTGGGACCTTTTGCCTGCAAAGCACAAGCAATATTTCAATTTGAAAATTCACATCATTACCCAAGAGTGTTTCAGCTTACCAAGTTACTGACTAAAGGTATTTCGGTTAGCCAGTTTGGAATTTGGCCTCCCTTTTCTCACTCGCTGTCACCCCCCTGACACCCTCCCCCCTAGCAAATCTGCACAATGTTCAGCCATGAGTGCACAGCCCTGGAATCCAACCTCGCTTGGCTGCACCTCTCTGCTCCTGTAGACGTCATTCCCACACAGGCCAGCCACCCGCCTGCCCTCAGCCCTCCGGGATCTCTCCTGAGCTGTGTGGGAACTGGGGAAGGGGAAGAGGCAAGCACCAGCCCAGTCTACCTGCTGCTGCTGCTGCTGCTGCTGCTGCTGCCAGCTGCTCAGGGAGACTTCTTCACCACTCTCTGCTCAACCTGACCCAACACTGATACTCCTTCAACAGTTCCCACACCAGGGGTGAGGAACATTTTCCAACCCGAGGTCTCACATTCCCTTCTGAGCAACCTTACGATGGCCACATGACAGTGGCGGGGATGGCCAGAGGCAAAAGTGGGTGGAGCAACCAATGCAATTTTCAACCTGTGTACAGTATGCTAATTTCTACACCTACACACACACACACAGCCACACACCTCTATCCTCATCAAAGCAAGCATGACACGTTTATCGTAGTTCAAGGACACACTCAAGGCAGACCAAAACACTCAGCGCAAGGCCAGTGGGAAGTGTGGCCTGAGGAGAGTTTTGAGGGTGATTTATGCTGGATCTTTACAGATATAAAAAAATGCTATGGGAAAATAAATGCTATTGAGGGGGAGCTTCCAAGGCAATCTGCCATTGACTTTCCGCTCTACAGCACGATCTGGTGTCACATTTATAATGTTATAAATTGACCTGTGTAGCTGAGTCCATAGAGGGGCCCAAAGGGCTGTATTTGGTCCCTGGGCCTAAAGTTGCCCACCCCCAGCTTTACACCACAGATGACTTTTCTAAATGCTATCCACTTCAGGGCACTCACCACAGGCACTAGAAAGAGCATGGCACAGGCTATTTTAGAGTCTCCATCATGTTCAGCTTCAACAGAAAAGTCTGTGACTCACTCTGGATACTGAATGGGGTGGCTCTCAGCATCACCCTCTGCTCTAGCAGTTGGTTAAGATCAGGAATGACACATTCTGGCAATTTCCATGGGGTCACCGTGCTAGTCCCTTGCAGCAAAATCACATGGACTTCAGTCCATCTCAGTGTAGGCCACAATAAGATGCCACAGGATACCCTGTTGGTTTTCCTTTCTGTTAAGGCTGTGATCACTGCTCCCGACTCCTTCTCTGCCTTCATGCTCTGCAGCTCCTTCCATGAAATTTGTACAAATGGCCTAGCTTTCTGGCCGAAGCTTGTGGCTGAATTTGTGTTATTTCCAGTTTTACGGTTGTCGTTTACTTTCCTGAAATTATTATTTAATTAAAATAATTACACTGAGCCGTGGGGATTATCATCATCCTCTTGAACTGACCCAGATGCCAACCTCAGGACCCGCCTGGATTTCTACCTTTTGGCCAGGCCTCTGGGTATATACCCGCCTATGCAGTCAGCAGTAAGGCATTTAGCACAAACACACATGGGCTACACCCTCCTGCAAGCACAGGCAAGAAGCAGGAGATGGATCAAGCCACGCATGCCCTCCCTGCTCCCAGCCAGCAGCCTTGAGAAAAGTCATGAAGAAAAGATGACATTTCTAGAGACAGTCGGGGACTCCACCCAGCTTCCCAGGCGCCCCTCCTTCCATGGCTGTCACATCTCGCGGCTCCCCTTTGAAATGCCTTTCACTGCAGGTGAATCATAGGTGTTTACAGATACTGGCCCAAAAGGCTTCCTGAGCCAACCATTCCCAACCTCGGCTCCCTGGATGTTGCTGAACCACAACTCCCATCTGCAACCAGCTGTCATGGCCAAGGATCAGGGTTGATGGGAAATGTAGTCCACCACCATCCAGGCCCCCAAGCCTGGG
Source organism: Podarcis muralis (assembly GCF_964188315.1). Taxonomy (NCBI): domain Eukaryota; kingdom Metazoa; phylum Chordata; class Lepidosauria; order Squamata; family Lacertidae; genus Podarcis; species Podarcis muralis. The sequence continues at coordinate 58,976,991 of NC_135661.1, read as the reverse complement.
AAAGGCAGCTCTAAGCAGTATATGCCCGTTTCAGCAAGTCTCCTCTCATGGCTTCTACTCTTTCTGGCCAAAAGGGTCCCATCTAAACAAACAGCTGTGGTCAGGGGAAGGATCCGTTCCCATATCTAAGCAGTCCACAATTTGGAACTGCCCTTGGTAACCAAGCAACAGGCTGTGATCAGCAGGATCCTAACCTTCCACTTGTCCCTGAGGCCAGGGATACCCCGACTCTAGTGCAGAGTTAAAAAGGGTGGCAAAAGGCTCTAGGCCCCTAGACAAGGCAGCAGCCAATCCCCCAGTTTTCCTCTCAGACCCAGAAAAGGGGCAGGGGGCAAGGATTATCACACAGGTGTCAGGAGGGTACCCAACCACAGCTGGGAGGGGCTCAGGCATATCATACTCACAGGAAGGCAACAGTATACTCATCGTGGCAGGCAAAAGCGTGGGAGCCCCCCAAGTGTTTTTGACTCCAACTCCCACCAGCCCTAGCAACATGTGGCAGTGCTGGCTGAGGCTGATGGGAGTTGTAGTCCCAAACAGAGGGCTGGTGTGCACAATGGCAGGACACCGTACAGCTTGCAGCAGTTCAAAATATTGAAGGAATTTATATTAGAATACCACAAGTGAGAAGAGAGATGAGGGTCCCTTGCTAGCAGAGCCTCTTCCTTTTGAGTAACCACCAGACTTTATAAGCCTCCTTAAGGGCATCAAGGGTAAATGTTTAACTCCCAAAGAATTTTCTGAGAATCGGTTTTGAACAGGCTCTCAATTCCAACAGCCAGAGAGGAAGCAGGCCTTTCCAACCCTCATACAGAAGCAGAAAAAATATTTTTCAAGACACCACACAAGGACACTCTCTCCTTCATTCTCTCTCTCCCTGAGACACACACACTCACATCAATCCTTGGAACAGGCCAGTACCCTGTCAGCTGTCCAACAGGCTTTTCACATACAAATATGAACTCTGAGGAACCCTGGTGGGGAACTTACTGGAATCAAGGATTCAAAAGCTCAAGTCAATTCCTCTTTTCAGCAGCCACTTCACACCAAAAGATTAATTCTGATTGCACACTGAAAGGAGAGGCTTCCTTTTCATCATGGATCTACAATGGTGCTTAGGAACGCAATTAGCCATATGCTAGATGGGTAGGAGGTCTTTTGAGGGGAGACAGTGACATTGTGACTCCCCTATGGGATATGCATTTGGGAGTCCCTTCCCAAAAAAACTATCCAAGATGTTCCCCAAGTTTAGTGGGCACTGGTTGTGTGACAGTGTGGGGAGGGACTTCTCCTGAAAACGGAACGCAACACAAATCTGATTTTGCATTTTAAAGGATTCCTAGAATGGTGATTCTTGAGAATGCAAAGTTACAAAAGAGCAAGTCATTCTAAGAAAGTCTTAATGTTCTTTGCCTATACAATGAAAGTAGTTGCTGCCTGTTGCACCACTGCACTTCTATAACCATCCTGCCCAAATTCAAAATAAGTAGATCTAAAAGAACAAAGTCTCTTGAGTATCATCAGGCAGAGGAGAAAGGAGGCAGACCTACAGCTGAGCAGCAATTACCTTTTTAGCATGTTATGGCTGAAGTCGTGTGTGTACCTCTTTGTATCCTTTTGATCCAATAGGGGAGATTAACCTTATCTGCATCATAATCCTCCAGGGATCAGAGGAACACAAAGTAAGATGACAACTTAAAACCTTCGGGACCTTTTCAAAACAAGCACACTTGGCTCAAAGAGGAGTGACTACTATCTCTGCCTGTTAACGAGGTGGATTTTTCCACAAGGTGATCTAGCCAGTGAACTTGGAGGGTTAAAGACCAATAATAGTGCAGCCTGTCTTACTTGCTTCAATCCTCGGGCACTCTCCACTCTGCAGATAACAAGGTATGGGTATCAGACACCGCCGTGCTCTCAATTGGTTTCCCTGTGTTACTCTAAAGAGGGGGGGGATATGAGGGTAAGCAGACTTCTTTTGGGATCTCCACCTTCCTGCCCCCAAGGATTAGAGCTCCGTATTCCTCAAGACGCATTGTTTTTGAGATCATACAACTCTTGCAACACATCCACCACACATCCAGTTTTCCTTCTGGCCTCCAGCCCTGGCCTACTACTCACTTCTGTTTACACGGGGCTTCCCATGTGCAAGCTTCATTGTGCTTCCCCTCTACTGTGCAAAAGTTGGTAACTATTATTCCCATTATGCAGATGAAGATCAAAGACTAAGGCAAGCCAAGGCTGAGGAGCCAAAGACCTAGCTGTGTATGCTGCCTGTCTATTACCAGCACAGTGTTTGATACAGCAACTCTTTGCCTTCCAGATGTTTTGAACCATAACTCCCAGCAGCCCCTGTCAATGGGCAACGGTTGCATAGAAATATCCACAGCAGCTCATAAAAGGTAAAGGCACCCCTGCCCGTACGGGCCAGTCTTGACAGACTCTAGGGTTGTGCGCTCATCTCACTCTATAGGCCGGGAGCCAGCGCTGTCCGCAGACACTTCCGGGTCACGTGGCCAGCGTGACAAGCTGCATCTGGCGAGCCAGCACAGCACACGGAACGTCGTTTACCTTCCCGCTGGTAAGCGGTCCCTATTTATCTACTTGCACCCAGGGGTGCTTTCGAACTGCTAGGTTGGCAGGCGCTGGGACCGAACAACGGGAGCGCACCCCGCCGCGAGGATTCGAACCGCCGACCTTTCGATCGGCAAGCCCTAGGCGCTGAGGCTTTTACCCACAGCGCCACCCACGTCCTACAAGTATGCAGCTCATACTTGGCTGCAAAAGAGAGAGATCTTGTGGCCTTGTTGTAGTCCCTGGCCTTGGGCCCTCATCTAGGTTGCTGCCTCTTGGGACATCTCGCATACCACATGCCTTTCCAGAGACATCTGTGTGAAGTGTGTGCCACAGAAGCACCAAAAATCTAGGCTCCCTTTGCCTGAGCACTGGAATGATGAAAAAAAGAGAGAGTAGGGAACGAACAGGTGTCGGCGGGCAGAGAAGGTGCCCTGGTTCACCTTGTCCAGCTGAAAAGGAAAGGAAAGGCAGGTTCTGCTGGTGCAGGAAGAGATAAGAGGGCTCAGCTGTGATTGAGGCACAAACAGGAGGCCTCTTTGCTTCCCATCCCACCCCCAAAAAGTAAACAGCCAAAATGCAGTTGTGGCAACACCAGCACCTTGAGGAAGTTTTTAGCATTCTCCTGAGAGGGGAGAGAAAGAGGCTCCAGGTTAAACCCTTGGCTGCAGATCCCCAGGCATACAAAGGAAGCCAGTCAAAGATAGTCCTTGGATCTCCAGGACAACGGCTGGCTGTCAAAGGACCGCAGGGACTTCCAGGCGCAGTATGGTGGATTGTGCTCCTCTCATGATTTTTGGCAATGCTCACAGAAGCCTTTTTCTCACGCTCACCACAGCCTGGCCAAACTGAAAAGCTCAGAGTGGAAAAATTGGCAAAGCTGGAGGCACCGCTTGCGCCGGCAGCCTCTTAATCTCCCCAAGGCCTGACGGACTTCATTATGCAGCCTTTGTTTACGCCCATCTTTTTTCACTGGAGGTTCCAACCCTGACAGTGCAGGAAAACTCATCAGCTAGCAGGAATCAGGCCTGCAAGGGAGAACCACAACGAGGGATCAGAGCTTTCCCTCTCTATTATACACTATATCTGAAGCCAGGTATCTGACAGGACAATACGGTTCCAGTTTGCGGAATCTGAAGCAACACACCTTTTGCTACATCCCGATAATACTGTGTGGCACCAACACGTCCACCCCCAACTCCCACACCACAAAGACAACATCACTGAAGTGTCGGGGGGGGGGGGGAGCTGATGGAGGAGAGAACACAAAGAGCTCGAAGGATTTGCCGAAGATCTCAGAAACAGAGCTGCTTTCTTCCAAGAGGAAATTCCACATCCACACTATACATAAGGATTAATGAGAAATGGACCTTTGCCAGGGCAAAGGCGGGAGAAAGAAACTGAGGCCTGTCCCTTGAAGAATGAAGTAACTAGTAAACTTGGTGGTGGGGGTGGGTGGGATAGCATTTTAGGGCCACGCCATACAAGACAATTTATTATGAGGGTATCTTCACACAGTAAGACAGTACAGTGGTACCTCTGGTTAAGAACTTAATTCGTTCTGGAGGTCCATTCTTAACCTGAAACTGTTCTTAACCTGAAGCACCACTTTAGCTAATGGGGCCTCCCGCTGCTGCCGCATGATTTCTGTTCTCATCCTGAAGCAAAGTTCTTAACCTGAGGTACTATTTCTGGGTTAGCGGAGTCTGTAACCTAAAGCATATGTAACCTGAAGTGTCTGTAACCCGAGGTACCACTGTATACACTGTAGTATGTGAGAGAGAGCTCAGGAGCAGGGCTCACTCCACCGGTTCTGCTGTGACAGGCCAGCCCCACCAGCCTCTTCCTCCTTCCTCTTCACTGTCATGGGGGGGGGCAGTCATTCCATAAGACTGGCGGGGGGGGGGGAGGAGCAGAATGGGGAGACAAGGAGCAAATAGGCTCATTTCATCAGCATTGCTGGAGGGCCAGTTCTGTCAGGCACTTCTTGCCCCTGAACTGTGCCAACTGGTCAATATAGGAACAGCAGTATAGAAAGTGGTACCCAAGTTTTTTATTTTCCTCTTCCCTCCCTGTCCCTTTTGCTTTGCATGTCATTTTTTATTTTATTTTTTATGGCAAGGGAAATGTCTTTTTTTAATTGTATGTAATTCACCTTGGGAGCCTTTTTCGCTGAAGAGCTATGGTACAAATGCTCTAAATAAATAATAATGTATTTCCACTGAATTTCCACTTTGTCTGCATATCACACTTTGGGGGAGACACACGTGGTTTCCTTACTATAAATTTGTCTAGTGATTATAAACCTGTCCAGCGATGAAGTGGCTCTTGGGATCCCGCCTGGCAGAGCTATCCTGTGATCGTACCTGCCAAACTGACTAAGCCTGTGAGACTTCAGTAGAGCATGAGACTCTTAATTTTAGGGACATGGGTTCAAACCCCAAGCCCCATGCTGAGTGAAAGATTCCTGCATTGCAAGGGGTTGGACTAGATGAACCTTGTGGTCCCAACTCCACAATTCTAATTTTTTCTTTACTTAATAGTAACATACCAATTACAAATTGCTCTCTTCCCGAAGAAGGCTTGCCTGGTAGCCCATGCATGTAAGAAGTCCACAGTTCAAGCCAGACATTTCAGGAATAGCATTTGGAAATGCACTGTTCTTCATTTCAGGTTTTCTTCCTCAGAATTGCCACCAGAGAGCCCTACCTACTACAGGAAGTCTGAAGGTAGCTCTCTCTCTCTTTTTGGGACCAACATTGAGGGACCTTTTACTAAAGCCATGTTGGGTAGGGGGTCCTGCCCATGGGCGTAGCCAGGGGGTGGGCTGCGAGTGGCATCTGCCCCTCCTAGATCAGGTAAAGCAATAGAAATACTTAACTAACTGACCAATCACATCGGTCCTGCCCCCCACAACAAAATTCCTGGCTGCGCCCATTGTCTTGCCCCAATTTCAAAGCATCCTGCAGTTTGCACAGTGGCAATGCCAACATCCCCACCCCTTAAAAAAATGCCAGGAAGAAGCTTGGCGCTTGTGCTTTATTGCAAACAGAGCACATTTCTGCTTTTGTGTTTATGAAGGGTTTTCTTTAAGGCCCTCAAGGAAGGAGGCTTCTCTTCCGTTCCAGCAGGAAGCCTCCATTGGCAGCTCCTCTCTCTACAGAAGCATGGCAAGACAAGGGCAGAGAGAAGGAGCACTGATGTAAACATGAATGTATCACTACTCTGCTCCTGCCAGCCCAGGCAGATCCCCACACCCTACAGCTCCTCTGCCTCCACGGCTTCCAGAGTGCCCGAGGGGAGCTGCTGCTGAAATGGCATTCCAAAAATGTGCCAGCCGTGAAGCTCCAGCAGATGCCTGACAAGTGCCCACGTGCGCACTCACTGCTTTTGTGCAACTGCCCTGCACATCAGCAACGCAGCTGGCAGCCAGCTCCCCTCTGCATTGAAGATGGGGCCTCTAGGATTGACTCACATGGACCAAAACTCCAGTTCATAGAATCACAGAATTGCAGAGTTGGAAGGGACCCCCAAATGTTCATCTAGTCCAACCCGCTGCAATGCAGGAATCACTGAAAGACGGGCATCCAACCTGTTTAAAAACCTTCAGTGGAGGAAAGTCCACCACCTTCTGAGGAAGTCCATCCACTGTTGAACAGCTCTTACCGTCTGCCTAATGTTGAGTAGGATTCTCCTTTTCTGTCATTTCAATCCATTGGTTCGGGTCCTATCCCTTGGAGCAAGAGAAAACAAACTTGCTCCATCTTTCTGGTGTGGGTCACTCAAATGATACTGGTGTTTCAAGACTGACAAGAGAAAATTCGGCTCTCCTGTCCCCTCTTTTTCCCCCAGCACTGCAAGCTGCTTGCAGGCAGGTACCCTTTCCCCCCTTTCTTAACTCATGCTACTCTACAAAGTACATTGACGGCACTGTACAAACAGTTTTTGAAAATCACCCTGAATATTTAAAAAGCGGGGTAGGGAGGTTGATAGTGGAAACTAAGACACAATGAATGGAGAAGAGGAGGGCAGTTTTGGTAACAGAGCAGAGAAACGAGGGAGTCATGGAGGCAGACAGGAATGAAGACCTCCGTGTTGGCCAATAGAGAAAGAGGAAACTTCAGAAGCAGGCGGCAAGGAGCAGGCGTGGGCTGCTCGCAAAAGGTGTGGATGCGAGGGGGTGTGTGGAGATGTTTTGGATGCAGAAAGACGCCCCCACCCATCCGCAGCACCGCCACAGAAAAGGAACTTTGCAAGCAGAAAAAGCAAACAAAAAAATTGGGGGGGGGGGTGAGAATTCAAAAAGAAAAGAGACGTGCAGACTGACAGAGAATTAATTAAGTCCTGAGAAAAAAGGCAGCGAGGCCAGACCTTTTGTGAAGTTCTCAGAGGCCTCGAACCCCAAGCAACTAATCGCTGTTTATAGCAGAGCCCTGGAAGCTGCCAGCATGTGGGGGTTCCCCAGGGGGAGGGCACCAGACATGATGGCAGGCCAGAGGCCCTTCTAGATTTATGTGAAAAGGAAGGAGCGCCTCCCACTTTCCCTCCCATGAAGGCACAACCAACTGAGGAGCAGGGGTGTGTGTGTGTGTGATGCCTCTTTACCTGGGAGACCAGGGCAAAAGGAGGACAAGCTGGAAAAAGGTGGGCCTGACCCAGGAGAATGGGTCCCTTGGCTCCGTGTGGGCACACAGCATTGCCAAAAGCAGGACAAATTGAGCAGATGCAGTGCTGCTTGCATAGAGCACCTTCTCCCCACCCTTGAACTTGCTTAAAAAGCAACCCTGGACTTTTAAGGCAATGCAAAGCCACCCTAGTATACAGCCACACACCTGCAAGAAATTGCCCTTGGTCACCATCCTCATTGACAACAACTAGGCCAAGGGACCGGCTGTAGCTTCATCAAAAAGGGGTTGGGACTAATATACGGGGAGGGATAGAGCTACGAATGCCTATTAGCAGTGCAGTTTTTCTAGAAAAAGAGGTTCTGGAACTCACCATGAACACCTCCCTTGCTCTCTTATAATGGCAATGGTGCCCACCTAAGAGGTGCAGGAACTGAGTTCCAGTTGAAAAAAAGCCCTGCCTATTAGTGATTTCAGATAAAATGGAACCTCCACAGACAAGGGCAGTATAGCTCTGAATACCCAGATGTTGAGGGCAAACATGAGATGGCCACCAGCTGCACACCCTCCTGGAGATGATTCCCACAGGTGGGGTTGGTAGCCTCCATCCCCCAGCCTAATCTCATGCAGGTGGCAGAAAGCAAGAAAAAGCCACCCACCTTTGCATCTGGCCCCACCTACAGCTGAAACCCCATAAGAAATGTAGCCCTCCCCACAAGGTCAGCAGCCTAGCCATGCTCCACAACAACCCATGTTTCTGTGAATATGCCGGTACACTTCTGTGAAACACAGAAGTGTCTCACTTCAGGCTCAGTGTCCATCTGAAGACCTGGACAAACTGGACAGTGACTCTGGAGGCCGTTTGCTGCTTTCCCCCGACACAGGTGGGTTGGCATCTGCCTGTGGCCCCTGCATGTGGACTGGATTTTTATTGGAAGTATGGGGGCAGCCTCGGCTGTGCAATGGGACCTTAAAGGTAAAGGTACCCCTGCCCGTACGGGCCAGTCTTGCCAGACTCTAGGGTTGTGCGCTCATCTCACTCTATAGGCCGGGGGCCAGCGCTGTCCGCAGACACTTCCGGGTCACGTGGCCAGCGTGACAAGCTGCATCTGGCGAGCCAGCGCAGCACACGGAAATGCCGTTTACCTTCCCGCTGGTAAGTGGTCCCTATTTATCTACTTGCACCCGGGGGTGCTTTCGAACTGCTAGGTTGGCAGGCGCTGGGACCGAATGATGGGAGCGCACCCCGCCGCGGGGATTCGAACCGCCGACCATACGATCGACAAGCCCTAGGCGCTGAGGTTTTACCCACAGTGCCACCCGCGTCTTATGAACCCATAAATCCTTCTGCTTCACTGAGCCCCCTCAATTCCCCTCTTCTCAAGCGTCCGGGTGCTTTCAAGGAATCCCCTTCAAACGCTCCCCAACCTTCCCACAGCAGCTTAGGAAGCAGGAAAGAAGAAGAAAAATAGAGGAGTGGGGGGAGAGAGAGAAAGCAGCCTTGAATGAGGGAGTGAAAAAGGCCCTTTTTGCCAGTTGAACAAAAGCTGCGGTGTCTTCACAAACAAGCCTGTTATTCTAACACCAAACCCAGAGGCTACTTGGCAGAGATGGGAAATATGAAAATGTTAGGCTTGTGGGAACCATCCACACTGCGTCTTTTTCTGGTATGCTGGGCCTTTTCCGAGTGTATTTTTGTAACATCTTCCACGCAGGCAGGCCACCCACTTCCAACACAAACACAAACACCACTCAAGTGAGTCAAAAATCACTCCAAGGGGCCTGCGGATGCTGCTGTTCTGGTCCAGCCGCTGCTCTGAGAATGTGGCTAGAGCAGCTCTGATGCCCTCCAGACTTTCCAGCCAACACGTGCCCCTCCAGGTGTTTTGGACTACAACTCCCATAAGGAGGACCCAAAGGAACAGCACTGTGCCTCCCCTGCAATTCCCAGCTACTGGTATACAAGGGCATAGTACCCCTGGCAGCAGAGGCAGAATGTAGCCACCCTGGCTAGTACCCATGGATAGCCTGATCCTCCAGGAATTTGCAGAAGTCCGAGGAAATAAAAAACCCCACCAGAGAAGCATCCCCTGCAATCATCTTTCTACATGCCATGCTGAGAAAAGGTAAACTCAAGAGGTCATTCTTGGTAGACCTCATAGATTGCAAACACGTAAGGAAGAGAAGCAGGAGGCGGCCTTCTCAGTGTATAGCTCTTGCTTCCAAAGCAAACATTGTATGGAGAAGGATCCCAAACAGGCTTGAGTCTTGCAAATCCTGTTAATGAATCCACTGTGGGAATGTGAGGGAAGAACATATAGTTATGCAGATAAGAAATAAATAATAATTTTATTATTTATACCCCACCCATCTGGCTGGGTTTCCCCAGCCACCCTGGGCGGCTTACAATTATTTGGATTTGCATTACACTGCCGAGTTAAGTCAGTGCAATTGAGTCAACAAGGGCTACAGTCTGCATTGTGACAACTTTGCAGGTTAACTGCCCCAACCATTCAGACCTCACAGGTGGGCCTGCAGGCTTAAAGCGCCAGGCTCCACACTTCCCCAGCTGAGGGTGAGGCACTGAAATTGAGGGTTGTTAGGCTGCAATCCTCTCTCAAAAGAGGCCTTGCCATGGTGAGACAATGGGAGGACCCTTGAAATAAGAAGGAAGGCAACTTGGCATGACAAAAGCTCACATTTGAGAACCTGGGCAGTAGTCCTTGAAGGCCTCCTGCTGCGATAAAATAAATCGGTTTGTCAGAGAGATTCTCCTTGCTGTTTTAGCGACTGGCGCTGAAGATGTGGAGCATGAAAACCCTGCGCGTGTCTGGCCAAGTTCTAATTTGAACAGCTGAACGAATTCTCATTTGGTTTTGCTAGACAGTTCCAGCTGCAGCAGCACCATTGCTTCCGCCTGTGTCGCTGCATGGATTCCGTGTGTGTGTGTGTGTGTGTGTGTGTGTGTGTAGGGGGGAGGGAGGGAGAGATTTTTGGATGCAAACAGAAAGCGTGTTTATGCAAACAGAAACCTCCACCATTCATCTCCCGGTGGAAATCCCCCTCACCTCGCTTTTCTCCTAATCAGGCACATTCACCAGAAGCAGAAACTCGGCTCGTTTCATGGAAACTTTTAAAGGGGCATTTTGCCCCCCACTTGTTACACTAGAGTCTCCCCACTCTATTCCCTATTCCCCTCAATGCAACCTTGAAAGTCACAAGGTAGCGATCAGGAATTTGTGATCATCAAAACGCAAAGAAGGATCAGTATTCTGTTCCCTGGAGGGTTGCTCTCCTGTCTTAAAACCTATTTGCCCATTAGAAACCCAATTAAATCATGCAAATGCTAACATTTCTTTGCTTAGCTTGGGTCCAGGCTAGCCATTCCCAACCTGGTGCCCTCCAGCGGCTTTGGACTACAGCTTTCCTTGGCCCCAGATGACATGGACCTGCTCCCTTTAGCCCCAGCATCATATGGCCATATAATTCAAGGCAGTTGGAGAGCACCAGGTTGGGGAAGAAGGCTGATTTCAGCACAAAGAGGCCACCAAACATTACAAGGCGCTTGTTCATGCAGCCCAGCGCATCACAGCTCTCAAGTCTGGGATTCTCTTGGTGCTACTTCCCCTTAGCAAATGCAGTTCTGGCCATGTGAAGCCAGGCGAGGGGATTTCAAAACCTGGCGCCACAGCCAACAAGGCTGTGCACCTTGTGAATTCCTGCCAAGCATGGGTAAATTGCTCATACTAGCCAAAAGCAAACTTTGAGGCTGGAGCTTTCTAGGACTTGGTGAGTAGGATGATCAGGAAGCCTGGAGCACAGTCGGCCCAGCCCAAAGTAGCAATAAAGCTCTGGTGGAACAGGAGGCCAGGAGCCAGAGTGTGACCCCTGGCAGCCTTGGTTTAAAAAGTAGGTATGGGGACAGTTTTATAAATGTCTTGTTGGTGCTGCTGCTGACACTCAGCAGGGCATTCTTGGTGGTGTCTCCCCGCTTGTGGAAATCTCTCCCTGGTAAGGTGACAGTCTGCCTCGTTATTCATGTTCATCCACACATTTGATGGCTGAATGATACCTGTTCCGCGCAACCTTGAAATTATTACCTGCGAGGATATGTAGCTGTTTAACAATATTTTGAGATGTTCTTAACATTTTCAAACATTTCAATTTTTTAAAAAAATATTGCATTGATATGACTCTTGGTTTTTTGTCCACCGTGGCTCCCTTTTAGAGGAAAAGTGGGATAGAATTTTAAGATAAAGTTTTTTATGTGGTTTTTTTGTAATAATTTTTATTACATTTTCCATTTCCCCCAAAAAATTACATTATGACATATATCATAATTCATCAATCCCAAATAGTCCCTCCCCTCCCTCCCCTCAGACTTCCCTTAACCTCCTTTTCTGGTTTATTCTAACACAGTATCAAATCCTGATTATTTCCTGTGCATTCATTTTTTTTATTTACCATAATCTTATAATTTATATAAATTTTGTTATTTGTAAATGTTTACTCAAAACCTGCTAATGAGTACAATTCTTTGCATTGTTTCTGTAGGTAATTTTAAAATAAAGTTAAACATACAGACAGACAGACAGACACACACACACACACACACACACGCCTTGCACCCATGTCCTCCCAACCATCCTTATAAAACAGCCCTGCAACGTAGGCCAGTGCTGGTATCCCCAGGCTGCAGCAAAAGGGTGTGTGGAGCCGAGCCTGAGAGGAAAAGGGGCTTGGCTAAAACCACCAAGCAAGCTCAAAATAGGAATTTTACCAGCTTGCTCTGGCAGGAAGTCCCCAGGCTTCACCTGCTCTCGGGTGGCCTTTGCATCCCCAGGAGCCTTTAAAAAGCCTCCAACTTTCATTTTGGAGTGAGGAAGGAAAGACAAAACTTCAACCACAGGCCATCAAGGAATACTTAGGACTGCACCCACCCACCCTGATCCATGCAGTTTCCCACCCATCTCCACAAGACAGCACTGGGATGCTGCAAAGTATCGCGCCCCTTGCCCCGGGGATGGGGGTGGGGGGGTAGAAAAGCCTCAAGGCGCACACACACGCGCGCACACACACAGTCATAGCTCAGGCTGTCTTATCATACACAGACACCTTGAGCGGCCCCAACTGCTTCCAATTCAAGGAAATTAACACATGACTGGGCAAAAAAGCAAAAATATGGAAAATAAACACTGGAAGTGGGGGACTGGAGGTGGCATCCTGAGCCCTGCTTACCCCCCAGACGCCACCTGATGGCGCCCCCGGGGCCAGGATTCAAGCAGTCAATTCCTCCTAGCTCCTGTCTTTAACCACTTCGTTTGAAAGTGGTTTGCTGCAAATAGCACCTTCAGAGGTGATTTCCAGCAGGAAAATGGCACTGAGAATGGGGGGAAGGGAAGAGAGTCATGCTCTCCTCCTGGTCATGATCTGGAATTTGTGGTGCACACAGAGCTTTTGCTGACAGAGAGTGGCTGGTCTTAAGCAGACTTTTTAGGCACAGGCTTAAGCACAACATGCAGCTTGGCTCAGACAAAACTGTTTCTGCCGCTCATGAAACATGAATTCTTCTTCTTTCCTGGCACACCTCTGTAGTCTCTGGTCAAATGTGCTTTGCAGGTTTCGGTTGTACTCCAAAAACCTGCAAGGCCTGTTCACCCAGGCAGGACACCAAGGGGGCGGGGAGAGAGTTAGGAAGTAAGGCTAGAAGGAACAATGCCTTCATTAGAGCACCTCTAACTCCTGAGAACTGGTGATCGCTCTCAAGCCCTGGCGGAAAAGTCAGCCTTCTAAGGCTCTCTATGGCGGACATTCTCAGAACAGACTTTCTCATCCCTTTCTCCCCTTCCCTGCAGCACAAGAGGTTTGAGTTTGGTTGCACCCAATGGTTAGAGCAGAGGTCGGCAACCCAGGGCCCATGGGCAGTTCCGGCCCATGAGCCTTCCTGGAACTGGCCCACGGCCGTTCCGTGGAATGGCATGGGGATTCTGTGCTTTTTCCCCTGCGGTGCCATTTTGTTTCTTGCTGCGGGGACCGACTTCCGGGTTAGAAGAGCGCCGGAAATAGTGTGTGCACACCTGAGCGTACATACGCATGCACACACACTATTTCCAGCACACTTCGGAACGGAGGAGCGCCCATGCGCATATGCACACATTATTTTCGGCGCTCTTCCAACCTGGAAGAGCGCCGGAAATAGCTTGAGTGCATAGGTGCACACGCTCCGGCCGGGGTCTGCCGGGGAGTGGATCAGACCGGCCTCAAAAAACGTTGCCAACCCCTGGGTTAGAGTCTCGGACTAGGACCTGGGAGACCAGGGTTCAAATCCCCACTCAGCCATGAAGCTCCCTGAGTGACCTTGGGGGCCAGACACCATCTCTCAGGCTAACCTACCTCATAGGGTTGTTGCATTGAGGAGAACCACATACACCACACCTTGAGTTCCTCAGAGAAAAAGGTAGAATATAAATGCAATAAGTAACTTGAAACAGATACCCTGGGAAAACACTTTAACCACCTATTTCAGGGAAGCTGAAGGGTGGTGAAGGTCTTGGGCAAAGATCTCAAACAATGTTCTTACATTCAGAGCCCAAAAGAACCCAGCCCTGTTTTGCTAGCCAAATCAGTCCAAGCAACATGGACACTCCCTAGCAGGTATGATTTCAGGGAACGCCCAAATTCAGTAAATACACAGCCACTAAAGAGTCGGAGGACCAGATAAATCCCATCCGAAGACACAGTTATCCACCTTGGGCAGACATTAGCATCGTCTTGGGTCAGGAGACTGGGTTTTGAGTGTATCTTTAGGGAAACAGGCACGGGGACATATGGTATGGGGCAGATGGTGTTTTCATCACCAGTCAGTGATACTGCATTCAGAACAGTGACCCCAAAAGAGCAAAAAGGCAGGGAGGGGGCACGCTGCTTGTGCTTCAGCCCAATTTCTGGCACTTAACCCACTTTACTGCATGAACATCTGGCTCACACTCCAGAGAGACTCCAGTGGAAAGCTACTGGTTACATGTCCAATTATGACACACAGCTGCAGCCTCAAGGCAGAAGCGGGCACCCCACAGAAACTCAAGGAAGCAAAGGCCATTTCTAAAAGGCGCTTTTGAGGACAGAGAACACACCTAGAAGTTAACAAAAGGAGAAAACACACCGTAAAACAATATAACCCATGGTATAAAACACTCAAGACCAGGGGTCAGCAAACTTTTTCAGCAGGGGGCCGGTCCATTATCCCTCAAACCTTGTGGGGGGGCCGGACTATATTTTGGGAAAAAATAATGAACGAATTCTTATGCCCCACAAATAACCCAGACATGCATTTTAAATAAAAAGACACATTCTACTCATGTAAAAACGCCAGGCAGGCCCCACAAATAACCCAGAGAGGCATTTTAAATAAAAGAACACATTCTGCTCATGTAAAAACACACTGGTTCCTGGACCATCCGCGGGCCGGTTTTAGAAGGCGATTGGGCCAGATGTTTGGGACTTCCACTGCCATCTGCCCCTGCTGACAGGGGATGATGGGAGTTGTAGTCCAGTAGCATCCAGAGGGCACCTGGTTGGCAAAGGCTGGTGTCATTAACACTGGCCAATCCCCACCCCTGAAACTCACACACAGAAGGTCAGGTAAGAAAATGCCAAGGGGCTGCTCCTCCTTAATGGAGAACAAAGCTTTAGAGCTATGAAGCAGGGCTTTTCCCTCTCCTCACCCCCCAGAGACACACCTTTGCCCCCCTGAATGGTCGTTCAATAGTAGAGAGCAGTTGTTTTCTGAGACTGCTTTAGGGCGGATAGACTGAAGGAAGCCATCTTCCGTAGGAAGGCTTAGCCAGAAGCATTTTAAGGGTCCAAAGGTTTCCTGGACAATGGCCCAGGCACACAGGGGAGGAAAAGTGGTCCAGAAACCTACTGGCTTCTGGAACTATGCCTGCTGGAAAACAACAAGCCAGCTGGGGAGAAAGTGAAACCCACATCTGGGGAGACAATGCCATAATAAAATCTTGGTCAAAAGAGCTTCTCCCTCCACGTGAGCTAAACAGGAAGCCACTGGGCACTCTGCACAGGGCGTGTGCATGTGTGTGGGTCTGTTCAAGAGCAGTGACCGTCATGGCTGCTGCCCATCAAAACTTGAGGCAGGAAATTTCTCCTGGAAAGCTCAGTGACCTACATTAGCAATGTGACTTTCAGCCTAAGGGAACAAATAAGACAATTAACAGGAGGGCTTTGCTTCTGCGAGGACCCTCTGGGGAATGAAGGGGAGGGAACACTGCTGACTCAGCATGGATCAAAATGGGAATATTCCTATTGTTATTCATTCAAATGCAAGCTCCCACTTAACTGGCCAAAAGCCCCCATAATGGCTTACATGACAAAAATCAATACTGGAGTCACATTGTTTCAGAAATCCCCACTCAGCCATGAAGCTCCCTGGGTGACCATTGGCCAGGTTCCTACCTTTCCGCCTAACCTACCTCAAAGGGTTGTTGTGCCAGTCAGAGACAGAATTATGTACACTGCCCTGAGCTCTTCAAAAGAAGGGCAGAAATTCACACGCCATAAACTAAAATGAAGTATACCAATTACAACGTATTTGTCCTAATGTATTATTAAAGTACAGTTTTGGCAGTTTAAAAGACGCAGAGCCACCGGAAGGGCAAAATAAAAAAAACCTCTATACTGAAAAAAGAAATTAAGGTTGAGATAATTACCGTATTTATTTCATTTCCTTCCATTTATAAACCCATTCTTCATTGTTTTAAGAATCCCAGGATTGTTATAACATAAAACAAATCACAATGACTGCTGCAAAAAGAAACAAATCCAACACATCAGAGAAAAATTACTAAAGCATTATCATAATGATATAGCTGCTATGTATTATAGCAGATTTTTAATACAGTAACAAACCATATTACAACTCCACACAGAACCTTGGACATCTTTAGCCAGTGCCAAAAAACCAAGGAATGTGAGCACTGGACACACCGCAACAGGGCATTCCAGGGATGGGGTGCCACCACCAAAAAGGTATTTCCCCAAATTTTCACACAGCATTGTTCACTGATAGCAGGACAACTATAAGAACCTCTAGTACCAAACTTAAAGCCTGGGCAGGTGGAGGAGGGGAAGGGGTTCCTTCAGAGATTTGGAGCTGACTCAACATTGAACTGGGCTTGGAAACGTATAGGCAGATTTTTCCAAACAGACCTCATGGTGACAAAAAGGGCACTCCACACAGGCTCAAAGGTGTTTTCTCCATTCCACCCATCTGCAGGACAGATGGATGGTGTTTTATTTTGTTAAGTTTTATTTATATCCCACCCTTCATAAGAAGGCCAGGACAGGTTATTCTAAGTATCCAAGTTCTAACATTAGATTCTAAGATGTATCTTCCTTCAATCCATTTAAGAACTGTATCACATTTCGCAAGGGCCTCACGTACAAAAAGAATTATATCAGCAAAATACTTTTACGGGATCATGGCATCACAGCAGAAGTAATCCAAACAGCATCTGTGGGTCATTCTCCCCTCCCCATGGACCTGTTCATGTGACCCACTAGGGGGTACCAAATCTGTGAAACGTTGTGATCCAGTCTTCATCCCCTTGATCTTAGCCAAAAGGCCGAGAAGCGATGATCCAGTCTTCATCCCATGCATTCAGTATGTCACGTGGGGCTAGAAAGAGGCCACATCAAAAGTGCAAAATTTACCATTTTATTTTACCCTGCCCATCTGGCTGGGTTGCCCCAGCACATCATTCAGCCTGGAAGCCATGAGCCCCAGTCTACCCAGGGATGCCTGTAGCTTCTCAAGTGATGAGAAGGTATTCTGCACACACTCAGAGGTTCTGCAGCTTCTAAGTTTCAGACATAAAAGCTAACATTCTAAACTAACTCTGGGGCTGTAGCAGAGCTTGATTTAAGCTCCATGTGTCATATTAATTAAGCACAGCAGTTGCTTCATTCTTGGGACCAGTGTAAAGTAGAATCCATCCCCAATTGCCCAACTTAATCTGTAGGATTGCCTGCCCAACACCCTGAAAGCTGAAAGTAAATCAGGAATTCAGAATTCATGCACCAGGTTTTATTTCATTTCATTGTGAAGAAGTTGCACAGAGCAGCTGGAGCAACCCAATAAATTGTTGGTTGGATTTGAACACAAGTCTACAAGACTAACAGGCTAGTTGAGGCACAAGCACTTGTGTCTTAGCCCCCTCTCTGACGCATGCGTGAAGGGTTACCTGTCAGGGTACATGATAAACAGGGCAGTGAGGTAACCATGAAACACCAAGGTCTGTCCCATCTCCATGCAGAGGCCAAAGAGATGCAAAATGAACACTAAGGAAGTCCTTGCAGGACAGCCACCTCTGGCAATAGCACAGCAAAAACAGTTACAACCAAACACCTAAAAGGAAGGCAGTTACTTTGATGTTCCAGTGACCAGAGTCCAAATTCAACAGAATCAACTTTGCTACCAAATACCACAGTTCTGGGCTACAATCTCTTTGAAGGCCTTTTGCAGAAATGTGGGGAAGCTGTGACATCAACAGCAACAGCACTGCAGGCATGTGAACATTTGTTTATTTCATGAAATTTGCATACTGCTTGATTGGTTGTTGTTTTTTAAAAAATCCCTCAAACTATCTTACATGAAATATAAAACAGTGACATTATAATTTCAGCACAGTGGGTTCAAAACAATCAAAAAGTGAAGAAGGCTATCAAGACAGCAGGGTCCCAAAGGAATATGTCAAAAAGCCACACAGCAATCCAGGTCTTTCCCACTCCCCACTGGCCACAGTCTTTGCCAAAGCTCCTTGAGCATTCCTTGAGTCCAAAGGCCAGAGTTCCTCTGCTTCCCTGAGAGGGTCTACAAGCCAAGAGGAGAGGAACACAGCAGGGACTGCATCAGGAGAACAAATGCTGTCTCTTCCACAAATCCAGCAGCGACCTGCTAATTGCCTAGCCCTAAACCAGCATAGATGCAGAATTGAATGCAGGAGGAGCAAAAGTGGAACATAAGGTAAGCTGGGCCAAGTGGAGAAAAACAGAAGGCCCAGCACCGGGCAGAAGACAGGTATGCAATACCGTTCATTTTTAAAAAGGTACTTTTAAACAAAAAGGCCAGCTGGTTGGCAATGAGTTGCCAAACTCACTTCCGTATCACAGCTGCTGATGTGCTGGCCAAATGGGGAGGGTTATATGACCAGTGTGTGTGTGTTAAAAGAATGTCTCCAGGCTTGCCCTTAATTCCAAACAGTTGCTTCACTACTTGAACCATGCAGGAGTTTGACTTACACTTGATTCCCCAACACCAGCTGCAAAGGGTAGAGACAGGGGGGGAAAAACATTTATGAAGGACACAGCCCCAACTTTCTCTTCTCTAACACACTCTTTCTGCGCACACGCACAAGCCCTTCCAATTTAAGTGAACTGGATTAACTCTTCTTGTATGGCAAATGCAGGAATAGGAGGTCACAGGCCTCTCTTCTAAGTCTGGCAACGTGAAAGTGACAGAGAGCCAGGTGGGAATGTGGAAACAGGCAGAGGGCAGCCTCTTTGGCATTGAGCTAAACTAAACACACAGCTCACCTTTGCAACACAAAACATCATGATCAGCTGAGAGAACTTCCAGAGAAAAATTATGGACAGCCAGGGCTGAATTTAAGCTCTCCGGCATCCCATTTGAGTCATGGCGGATCATTGCTTAAGCATAATAGTCAAAAGGAGAAAGGAGTGCCTTTCTCCCAAACAATGCTTTTAAGCCTGAGAAAGCGTCGGCTCCTGCTGCTGGTGCTACTACTATTACTAGTCATCATAATAAATGGCAGATTCCAAGCTGTTTCTAGCCCCTGTGTCCCCATTTAAGGCAATTCCTGATTTCCTCAGCTCCTATAACTTGCTTTATTTGAGGAAACTGTCGTATTTTGGTTCCATCACAGCCTCAAACAAGTCAAAGACTGCCCCATTTAAACAAAAACAAAAAAACAAAACACCCCACACTATATATCAACCATTTGTGGCACAGCAGTCACCTAAAAGGGGAAAAAAGAACTGTCTTCCACATCTCCTTCCTGGTCTCCTAGAGGCAATTTTTAAATCAACAGAGACGATGAGGTGAGCAGCTGTCTACAAGCCTGGCTGCAGGACGACCATTTCAAATTTAGATTGTGTTTGAAACACAGGCTTGTTCGGGGAGACTTCCCCGCTGGAGTTGCCATTACCAACCACCCTTATTCCAACAGGGAACGGAAGGAACAGAGGCCACAACAAGTCAAAATGGGTCACTGGACTACCCCAGGAAAGCTCTGGAGCCCTGCTGGAGGCCAGGAAAATAAACAGGAAAGAGAGAGAAAACTAGGCCAAAACACATTGACTAATGAGAAGCCCCAACAAGACACAATATTCTCCTGCAGTTCAAGCCAGCGAAAGAGTCGAGAGCAGACTTCTTTGCTTGCCAACACAGAGGAGGTTTGAGCCATGGAGCCCAGCTGCCTGCCCATTCCCCTCCAAGTCCTTGCCCATAGGGATGCAGGAAGCTGCAACACCCAGGAATCTGACTGTAGGTCCACCGAGATCTGTAAAGCTCAAGGTGGATTTATTTATTCATTTGGGGAAGCTCAGACACCAATTGATTGCAGCAAAATCTCTGGGCGGTTTATGTGAAATATTAAAACTACAGATAAAACAGTTTAAAACAATTTAAAACATTATTAACAACAGTAAAGAAAAGATTGAAACACATTGACACTGACATATCTGGATAGGCTCGCCTAACCAAAAAGGTTTTAACCACAAAGACTGGCTGCCTGGTTTTAATGGGCAGGGAGTTCCAAAGTGATGGTCGGACCCAACATCAATTCTCAGTGGCTGCTTGGGGGCTCAAGAGAGGACTATTTCCCAGACTTAGGAGGAAATTCTGGGGACTGAACCCAGGACCATCTGCATGCAACATTGGTGGGATGCCACCAAGCTATGGCTCTTTCCTAGAATCAACTTCTACCCTTTCCCACTGCAGCTGCTCCTGTCCCTCTCTCTCTGCTGCTCAGAGGAGCTTGCAGACAACTGGGGATGGGAAATATGTGGCTGTGGGTCCAAGGGGAAGGCAACCTCCCCAAAAGAGTGGCTGGACATAACCTGGTGAAAACAAGCATCAGCCTTAGGAATCCACCAAAATCCTTTCCCGCTACAAATAAGCCAGTCAAACCCCCTGCCATCTCCCCTGTCGGAGCAACATTTCAAGTATGACCATTTAGCATTTGGGCACAGCAAATTCTCCTGCATCATTCTGCCTTTTCAAACTGGCATGGCAATCAATCTTGAGAAGGCTCTGAACATCTCCAGCATGGCACAGACTGCCCTGCTGCAAAAATATCTGGAAGGCATATAGAGCCAAGCCGCAATTCAGCGCATGCCCAAGTATCTCACTAGCCACATACCGCATGCGCAGACTGAACATTTGTGGAAGTGCCCCCCCTCCCCACCATCCAGCACCTGCTTCAAGAGGCCAGAGCTTGATCAAATGTCCATCGAAACATTTATCCCCTCTCCCAACCTCTGGGGGTGGGGTGGGGGGAAAGAGGTGGAAAAAAATGGAGCTGGGAAGTGAGAGCTTGGCTGGAGCATCAAGGAGTGTCTCCATCCATCACGATCCTGGTACAAAAGGATCACATAGCACCATCTGCTCCCTCCGGTCTACAATCCTGGTTCATACAAGAGCTTTACGTGTCTGTCCATCCATATCCCCCCCCCAAAAAAAAAAAAAACCACACAGAGCGAAAATGCTTGGAAACTTCTCTGCAAATCAGAACATAGCAAGGATGGTAGATTTAGAGGGAAGAAGCAAAGTTCTCAGGGTGTTATTTAGCAAAGCCCTCTCTGGATTCCAAGGAATGGCAATAATGCAGCATTTTTTTTAAGAAAAAAGAGAGTTGTTTTTCTTATGTAAAAGAGCAAATGCTTTCTAGATCCTTTTCTGTCCCTATAAAGCCATTGCCTTCAGCTATTGCAGGAAAGAGGTTCATGTTTAAACTCTGACTCATGCATCACTTGGGAGAAATGGGTACCGGAAACAAGGTGGGACTGCCAGGACAAAGGCTGGACCAGCTACCTCTTGAAGAACAAAGCAGGACAGGGGTCGATCCCCGCCCCACCAACAGAACAGCCGACCTGAGGCGGACAGAGATTACCGTAATCAGAAGAAGAACAGTCGCTTCCCTTCCAGCCTGACTACTCACAAAGCCAGTCTCCAGCTGGAGACAATGGCTCTTCAGAGAGCTGAAGGCAGGTTTAAGAGGAAATCGCTGGTGCTGCTGCTGCTCACGATACAGACACACATCCCATTTGCACCACTGGCCAAAAGGATTTGCAGTTTTTACTGAGTCCTAAAAACCTGCAAAGCCTGTTTGACCAGAGGCAGCCGTGGAACAAAAGGAACGCTTGTGCACAGCTGCCCCCCTCTCCAGTCAAGTGAAGTGCCTGGCAAACCACCTTCAACTGGCTGCAAAACTGTTGTCCGTCGCCAGCCTTTGGGAGCTTATTCCTTCCTATCCCAGGCACCTGTGCTCACCGGAGAACGGGCTCTGCTCCCTCCTGAGCCTGGTGACAGAGTTGACTCAGCTACCTTGCTCCTTTCTACACACACTCCAATGGGGGAGAAATAAAGGCGCTTGCGTCTGTACCTTTCAGGTTGTTGAGTCCATCCAGGAACTTCCGGTATTTCTCGGTGTTCATCTGCCCACTGGATTGCCCTCCTTTCAGCTGGAAGGCGCCGTGACCATGTCCCAAAGGGGTGCAGAATTAATGCACAGATCCACAGAGTCACTTTGGAGGTCCGAGCCAGCCTCCCGTCCTGCTCCAAGTTAACCAGCCACCAGACAAGAACTGCACTTTGGTCACTCTTTGAGCAGTGATGTCACCCGGCCAGCCTCCCTGTGTTACGGCCCTCTTTGTGTTTCCTTATTTGAGGTGAAGTGTGCATTAAAAACCTCATTGGGTGTCAGCCAACCCCATACGTAGCCACACGCCTCCCTCTTCTTTATGCAAACCAGCAGTGACACTGTAGAAAGGCCCCATCTGTGAGCGAAGGAGAGGTGTAGGGTTCCACCGCCACCCCGCCCCAAAACCAAACCACACAGAAAGAGGGAGAGAGAAATGGCACAGCTGGAGAAAATATGCAAGAGAGAAAGGCCTCATCCACGCAGTAAGTGGGATTTCAAATAAGTTATTCAGAAGCACCAAGCAGCAAGGCACATGGAACTAATGCAACTGGATATTCTCTATGCAAAAGAGGAGAGTCACCACAATGCTTAGTATTATTATAACATTTTAGTGTATAGCAATTTGAATGCCAACACTGACCTGGTGTGCACACAATGCTAAGCAACTGTTTATTAAACTATTGCTTATTAAACCATGGTTTGTTTCATCATCCAAAGTCTCCCCAGCATCTACCAACAAACCAAAATTTGAAGCCATGATTCTTCATTGGCTTAGAAATGTGGGGTTTTTAAACTATGGCTCAGTGTTCTATGCAAACCCCAAACCCTTACTTAATAATGGTTTAAGATTTATTAGTGGTTCCTTAATTATAATTTGGCTGCTTCGCTCCAGCCACAAAGGTACAAAATGGAAAACAAAACAAACCTTGGAGAAACGAGCCATGGTTTGCTAGATCATCTGAGAGATAGCTCATAGTTTGTCAAACAAACAATGGCTTTGCATTACATTTTGAGCCACTGTAAGGTAGATCAGTACTATTGTCTTCACACTGCAGATGGGGGGGGGCTCTGAGGTCAAGCTGAGAGAAGCACCTTGCCTAAAGGCTACCTACTGGAATGTGTGGCTATGGTCATATCTGAACCAGATTTTTCCTAGGCTGCACTCACACACTTTTAATTTTGCTAACTATTACTTTGTATCTCTGATGAGATGAATCAATACAATTTATGGTCATTTGATACATCTCAGAAAGTCAGAAAGGCCTTTGGCAATGGGGGGGGGGGACATGCTGGAGGAAAATGGGATATGCAGAAGCAAGCAGTAGTCAAAGGTCTGTTTGGATATCAACAGCTATGCCTCCCCAGACACCTTCCGTGTCGCCTCTGAAGGATTCCCACATCATATTCATTCTTCAGATATGCATGGATAAAAACCCAAATTCCACAGGAGCTGCTGTGGTTTCCCATACAACACATGGTGTTGAGAAGCCACAATTTTTTGCAATCTGCATGAAGACACATGGATTTGTGGGGATGCAGCAAGCAAAACACAGAAGGGCCTGTCCCTCTTGCATGCAACTATCCCCCAACACTCTGCCATGTGCTGGCATAAAACTGGATCCTAGACAGGAAGATAAGCTCAAACCTACATGACGGTGATGCAGACCTGCTACAGAGGAAGCCCACCTTGGCTTCTTCCCTCTTTGCTTACCTCTCCCCCCCCCCCCCGGCCATTCTTGCTTGCACGCAAATGGCAAAGTCATTAAAAAGACTACAGTACTTGTTTTTCAGAAGGCTTTTTCGTTGGGAACAAATAGCCTAAAAGGTGATCCAAGTGGAATGTGACTGGAATCCACGGAACATTTTCCCTCATTGCGTAACTTTGGCCTTCTCAATGCAGCAAATGGGTTTTTCAAAGGAAGTTTGATTGCATAATATCTAACCACAGCAGAGAAAACACAAATATTCCTCCCCCATTTATTGAAAGATGCAAAATGCAAGCTGCAGAACTCAGCTGAGGGGTTTAGGTGTGAGCTTGGCATAGTGCTGCTGCCTAAGCCTGTCCACAGAGTCCCACATCCCACCCACAGGCCTCCCTTCTCCCCCCTGCTTCTCTGTTGCTGCTCGAGCACTTGCGTGGCCAGCCTCCCACTCTTCCAATCACCAGCTCGCTCCACAGAGCCTCCCACGTCAGTCTCCTTAGCAATGGCAGCCACCACGGTCTCCGCACCAGGGACTGCTGAATGCTATCTGAGGGAGTGCAGCTGAACCCTGCAGGGAGCAGGCTTGACCCACCTCACCGTGAGTGGAAATGCCAAATGTCTTCTCTCCTCCTCTCCCACACAGAAGCCGCCTGCAGAGCTGCAAGGTCCCAGTGGGAAGAGGGTTGCTGGGGCCGCTCTGAAAAGCATCTGTGGGTGCTGCCAGGCCTCCTCACTCAGACTACAAATAACGCAAAGTGCTTGCTTACCCAAACACTATTTTTATACACCAGAACCAGCCTTGTTGCAAAGGCACTCAATGTTATCGCACTTCCTTCCGTCCCAATGGAATTTCCTCCCTTTTACTCCATTAAAACCCAGCGCAAAGTGGGCCAAATTGGGAAGGTAACAGGAGCAACCAACAGAACCAGACGTTTTGCCTGCACACACAGAGGACTGAGCGCTGAAACATGCAACTTAGCAAATTCGACCAGTGATTAAAACTGAGGACGCTGTGCTCTGTCCAAGCAGGGAGAGAGTCTAGCATTTCTTTTGGGGCTGGAGAGCAGAAATCCAAAGACTTGAACTCAGGCTTCTAGAGAAAAATGGCACCAGGACAAATGCAAAGCACTACTAGCCCAAATAATGGTGTTGAGCTCACCCAGCCTAGAAGCTTCACACTCAGACACATACGTTCTACCCTCTGCAACGCTCCGGATGCAAAAGGGGCAGAGGCTGTGATTCCTCAGCCATGCTGGAAAGTCACTCAGCACACGGCCAGAGACATTCTCTTTTTAAAATAGGCAATGGCCCTTATATCCCGTGTATACCAAGGTAACAAAGAATGTGGGGATCTGTTCAGGTAAGCACTTACATGGAAAATAATACACATGTGTGTTTTTAAAGTGTTATTTCTTAGAAGAGCCACAAATGGCAACCAGGCCCTGATCAACAAGCCAACTTTCCAGGCTCTCATCTTTCTAAGGAGGCCCCCAAGAGCAGGAGGGCACAGCAGAGACCAGCACACAATGGCCACCGTATCAGTTTCCTTTGCTGCAAAAGTAGCATTGGACACCAGTTGCTGCTTCTTGTCTGAGCAGCAGCTGTTTGCCCAGGAATCCAAGAGGCACAATTGCTCCTCTGGGGCCCAAAGATCTCTTTGCTAAAAAAGCAGGTGCTGGGTCAAAGGAAGCCATTTTCTGTTGCTGCAAACACCTAGTGCACACCCATCCCAACATCACAACCGGGGGTGGAGCACTGGGTGTTATACAGCTACGTTCAACTCTTTCCCTTTAGGAAAAGCTTGGTGGAAGGACTTTGGAGCACGCACAGATGACTGAATGTGCCTCCAGACTCATTATTTTGCAAGAAAGATTCAACCGTACCACAAACCTTCCATGAATTAAAGCTGCTCTCCATCCTAACAAAACAAATCCGCTTTTGCTTTTTTAAATTTCTTTCAGTTTGGGAAGTGATGGGAAGAAAAGTGTGGGATGAATGAATTACTAACCAGAAGATGTGTAAGCACCCCACAAGCAAATCGGGGTGAATGAAGGATGAAATCTCATTGCCATATAACTGCCTCATAAAGAAATTGGAAAGAATGCCCAATTAAGCCCAAATATTATCTAATCTCTGTGCAAGCTTTGTGCAAGCAAAATGAGCTAAATGCTGAATTAACAGATTGTACAGAGGAGTCTGGAAATCACCCTGCTTGGTGTAAGGAAGGAGTTGCCCCTCAATAGTACAGTAGTACCTTGGGTTACATACGCTTCAGGTTACAGACTCCGCTAACCCAGAAATAGTGCTTCAGGTTAAGAACTTTGCTTCAGGATGAACAGAAATTATGCTCTGGCGGCGCGGCGGCAGCAGGAGGCTTCAGGTTCAGGTGGTGCTTCAGGTTAAGAACAGTTTCAGGTTAAGAACAGACCTCCGGAACAAATTAAGTACTTAACCTAAGGTACCACAGTAATAGAGATCATGTGCCCAGTGGCCTGGGAGAGCCTGTTCCCAGCAGGTTGTGGCTGGGCTCACTTGCCTAAGTTGTCTCTGTACACATCCACCTGCAACGTTCCAGCCCTGCATTTGTGGCATGTTGCAGCCTGGAACCAGGCTTGGGACTGGATAAGATATTTTGAGAGGGCCGGCTCCTAAACAGATGGCCCTGGCCTACAAAAGGGGGGGGGATTTAAAGCCCACCCGCTTAATCACCCCCACCCCACCCAGCAACATTGGTGACAGGAACCCAAAATGGCACAGCTCCGTGCCTGCAGATTTGCCAAGTGCCCTAGGAATTTCCATTCCAAGCCTCTTTAGAGAATGGCAAAGCTGGAAAAGCAGACACAAAGCAGAGACTGGCGAATTAGCACCTTCCCTCCACTCACCCTGATGCTTCCACTGGAATGGCACCATCATCTGCCTTCACATCAATGGGGGACACTGCCCTTACTCAGGGATTGATTTATTGATCTGCAGCAACCACAGAGAGAGGGAGGGAGGGAGGGACACATTCATTTTCCCTGAGCGAGAGCAGACCTGATCGCTCACGATAGGCCAAGCGGAAGGGAGAGCACAGCACTCGCTCTAAGCCTGGCGGAACCTCCTGGGAAGAGGATCTGCCTCGCTCCAAAGGGCAGACAGAGTCCTTGTTGGGTGGGTGAGGA
Organism: Podarcis muralis; assembly: GCF_964188315.1. Taxonomy (NCBI): domain Eukaryota; kingdom Metazoa; phylum Chordata; class Lepidosauria; order Squamata; family Lacertidae; genus Podarcis; species Podarcis muralis. Next base: position 58,950,193 of record NC_135661.1, on the reverse strand, counting down.
ATCTGCATGAATGCCAGAAGGCTGGACTTAATCAATCTTTAAGTTGATCCAGCCCGAAAGGTTCCGATCAACTGGAAACGAAACAGCTAGACAATAAAAGTCTCCGTGCCCAGATAGCAATAGCTCGGCCCAAACAAAACCTGCTCACCCTTATAAATGTAACCAAGTGAACCCAAAAGGAAGCTGTCTAACACAGAGCGTGCTCTCTCTTGGCTCAGGATTGTCTCCTCCAATAAGCAGTGGCTCTCTGCAGTCTCAAGTAGGTGCCTGGCCACTAAGCTGTGGCCTTTCCCTGAAAAGAAACAGGCAGGCTGGGCCAAAGCTTAGAGCCAAGCGACTGGTCCCTCCACAAATACAAAGCAAATAAATTCAGTAAGGCTATAAGCTTATTTACCATGATCTAAACAAGCTGCGTTCTTGGGGACGCGGGTGGCGCTGTGGGTAAAACCTCAGCGCCTAGGACTTGCCGATCACATGGTCGGCGGTTCGAATCCCCGCAGCGGGGTGCGCTCCCGTAGTTCGGTCCCAGCGCCTGCCAACCTAGCAGTTCGAAAGCACCCCCGGGTGCAAGTAGATAAATAGGGACCGCTTACTAGCGGGAAGGTAAACGGCGTTTCCGTGTGCTGCGCTGGCTCGCCAGAGTAGCTTCGTCACACTGGCCACGTGACCCGGAAGTGTCTGCAGACAGCGCTGGCTCCCGGCCTATAGAGTGAGATGAGCGCACAACCCTAGAGTCTGTCAAGACTGGCCCGTACGGGCAGGGGTACCTTTACCTTTACCTTTAAACAAGCTGTGGAGTCAAGGTAGTACTTGGGTTACCTGGGGCTGGTGGTTGCAGAGAAGGCTGGGGGCAAGGAGATTAAGACAATGTACCCCACAACAATGGGCATGTAAGACCAAAGGAAGCCTGGCAGGGCAGCTGTTGAGAACCGGGGGTGATGATGTGCTTCCTTCACCACTCCAAACTGATTCACTATCTTACAGTTGGAAGATGTGGGTCCAAAACTCACTTCAACAGGAGGATCCTAGGTGTGTAAGCAAAAACTACAACTTCCCACATGCAACATGGGAGTGATACAACTGGAGCTCCACGCTATTGCAAGGATGCTCAAGGGACTGTTTCACACCTGGGCCAAACAAATCTTTGCAAGAGGGCGCAGCTGAATACCCAATGCAACAATACCTGCAGCAGCTGCTACTGGACCTCCTACTCGTTTCCCTTAAGTAGATTTTCCTTGCAAATTGCATCGCTTTAAGCATTTGGCCATGCTGTAGTGCAAGAACATAAAAAGGTGAAAAAAATTCCAAACTGCATGGAAAGCCAGCAGCCAATAAGGACAAACACCACATGAGTCAACAGGGGGAGGATCTTCCACCTCCAAGAATCAACCAAGCCTGACTTTGGTCTGGGAAACATGGATTCAAGTCCCCACCTCCATCATGAATGCACTGGATCTCACCTTCCCACTGGTGGAATGCATGTCATGCAGGAAACAGCAGAAGAGCCTCTTCCACTGATCTTAACGTATGGGCAGGTTGATATGAGAGAAGCTGCTCTCTCCAATATTTGGGGCCCAGGCCAATTCAGGGTTTTAATTGCACCTTGAAGTGGGTCTGGAAGATAACTGGCAATGAATTTGGCTGTTTGAGAGTTACACGTGACTGACTCCCTGCTGCCCACCAAACCCTGGCCATGACATTCTGCACAAGTTGATCACTTTCAAGGGCAGCCCCACATAAAATTAGTTACAGCTGCCTATCCTGGAGATTACAGGAGCATGGATAACTGACACCACTGTCCCTGTCCAGAAAAGCCTTTAGTTGATACATCAATCAAAGGCAGGCACAGGCACTCCTAGTGACTGAGGTCTCCTGGGCCTCAAGTGACAATAACAGTTCTAGCAGAACCAAGAATCCCCATTTGCTTCTTCAAGGGAGCATGGGGTTGCAAATCTGTCCAAAACAGCCTGTATCACCAAATCCTGGACCTGGGAAATGCCTAGCAACAGAAACTCTGTCTTGTCTGGATTTAATTTCAATATTTTGCTTCACTTCCAGCTCATTATTGCTTCTATGCACCGATTCAGAACCTGCATTGCCTCTGCTGCTTATGGAACGAACAGAAAAGCAGAGCTGGGTGTCATCTGCCTATTGGAGACAAACGACCATTAGGACTTGGAAAAAACCGCTTCTTTGCTAATTAGGAAGTGCCAAAGACATGCTCAAGGGGGTGGGGAGCAGTTGCGCTTAGCACTCTCCACCAGAACAGCATGGCACCCTTGTCTTCTCCTCAGCAGTTCTGAAGAGGGTCTGGAAGCCCACCCACCACTGCAAAGCCACATCCTGGCACTGTTTGGAAGCCACAGCAAGAGCAGAGCTGGCCTCCCATGAGAGGAACAGGTTGGTCAGCGTCCAATTTTATTGTACAGAAGCGGGAAGGGTTCCTCCCTCCCTCTTCCCTGTTCCCCTGCTTTTCCTGGACCCTCATTGAAAGAGATTGGAGGGGGTTGCACAGGCTCCTTGGCAAGTAAAGGAGGCAGATGGCTGTTTAAGCAAAATTACAATTATTGGCCTGGGGAGAAGGTGGTTTGGGCACAGCTGAAGCTTCTATCGATGACCCAGACCACCACGGCCATCGGACGGTGCCCTCAGCTCACTTTTGTCCCAGACTACTGACCGCTCAAAGCCTGCATTCCCCCCTCCAAGATGATAAAAAGTAACTTGAAACTTTTTTAGCATTTCTTTGTCTCTTTGTCTCCCTCCCCCTGCTCACAAACACTCAATTGTGAGGAGGGAAAGTAGGTCAGGGGCTGGAGGAACAGTGGCCAGGAAAAGATCAGGCAGAGCTGCGTGGAACTGAAGTCTCCAGCAGATCACAAGAAAACTGGCAGGCTGTGGTGAGCACACCAAAGGTGGCAAGGCAAGCTCAGTGCACTCGACTGGAGAGGGGAAAGCATTTTCAGCCTGGGGGCCACATTCCCTTCTGGGCAGCCTTCCTGGGCCCACACACCAGGGGTGGGTAAGTCCAGAGGTAAAAGTGAGCAAAGCAATACAGTGGTACCTCAGGTTACATACGCTTCAGCTTACATACACTTCAGGTTACAGACTCTGCTAACCCAGAAATAGTACCTCGGGTTAAGAACTTTGCTTCAGGATGAGAACAGAAATTGTGCTCCGGCGGCGCGGCAGCAACGGGAGGCCTCATTAGCTAAAGAGGTGCTTCAGGTTAAGAACAGTTTCAGGTTAAGAATGGACCTCCGGAACAAATTAAGTACGTAACCAGAGGTACCACTGTAAATGTAAATTTTGCCTTTCCACAGCAAGATTGTTTCTGCACACTGCTCTGCATCCAGGCCAGCATGAGGCATTAGCAGAGTTCAAAGATACATCCCAGCAAGGTAAAATACTCAATGTGGGGTGTGGGGTAAAATACTCAAATTAAGGCTGATGAGAGGTATGGCTTGGGAGGGGTGGTGGCCCAGAGAGGCAATTGGAGGGGGCCCGCAAAGAGGCCAGAAAGGGCCTGGGGCCTCTCCACATCCCTACACAAACACGCAGCCCCAAGACAAGAAGTGCAATGGGAAGGGGAACAAAGAAAGAAAATAAGACTTTGTGAACAATCTAACTAATATTCTTCCACTGTGTTACCCATTTAATGAGTTGGGTCAGCTTAACATATGCCAAAATGAAGACCCTGAACCAGATTTCAGTGTCAGGGCTCGGTCCAAGAAAATGTGAAGGGTGGTAATAACAAAGACAGTGTCTCTGGGGACATGCACAGTGGCTTAGCTTCAGAAGTGAGCAGACACAACTAGTCTTCAACAGATTTGGGCCAGCTTACTTCTGTGCAGCCAGACATATACTACATGCTTGGAACACATTTGAAGTCAATACCTTGAAAACATGGGTTGAAAGACAGATAAGCAGGGCTATTGAACCTGAGCAACATTCACTCCCAACACTAAAGATAAATGCTTGGACTCAACGGTGTTTAAGGATGCCCCATTTGATCTCAAAGGCCAGAAGGTAATCTACATAGGCTCAGAGAAGCCATGTACTATTAAGTCACTCTTTCTCGGGCTCTGAATGACAGCCCATAACCAAAACATTGGGAGTCATGATTGGCCGTCTGCAACACGGCAAGGGATTCTGGGGTTTGCCCCTTAGATTGGAAGAATGCCTTGGAGCAGCCTCAGAACAAGGAGTGAAACTTTGTAGGCACCTTTTAAGAAGCCAAGGATTCCAGCAGCAGCATCTCCAGAAAAAAGCCAGAAGTGACCACACACACACATGAAAAATCCCTTTGCTTTTGATGCTATAGCACATGCATTTTCAGCCATAAAAGCACTGGGATATGGGTACACTTCTCCATCTACCACCATACTTCCATGCCTGGGGTGTCCACTCCTGCACAGCTGTGAAGTGGTTAACTCCCTGCCTGCTCCAGTGCTAAACTCATTGATGCTGACAAGGCTTCTCTCTCCCTCCTTCTGAAGAAGCATGTCTGGAATTCCAGGACTGGGAAAGGGAGAAAGAGAAAGGGGCTGCTCCAGCTGGCTTTGGAAACCCAGGACTGCTTGCCATGCACAGGAAATGGCCTCAGCATCCCAAAAGCAAGAGGAGGGAGGGGAGGGGAGCTGAGCTCTCTGCTTCTTGGGGTGCCCCCCGGGGGCTCAGCCGCCTCCTGGCTTTTGGAATCCCAAGGATCTCCCATCAGACTGTGCTCAGCGAGACCCAACAGCATCCAAAACAGCTGAAGAGGATGAGATGTCCATTCCTTCGGCCTCCTCGGCTCCAGCGGGAGCCACAAGCAAAAATCTGAGCAAAAGGGGGACACCCCACAGCCAATAGCCTGCTCAGACCGCTTCCTGGCAGAAAGTACAGTTGTCAGAAACCCTGCGCCCATTTATCTGGAGGGCTTCCTCTGTCTACCGCAATCCTGAGCTGCCAAACCTGCTCCGCTGCAGCTGGCTTCCAACCAAGTAGAGCCCAGAGGGAAGACTGTCTGTGGAGGGGAGGGGGGCTTTTAAAAGTTGGGAAGGTGGAGAAACTTGTGAACAGTGGGAATTTATTTCATAAAAAAATTATACACTGCTTGATTGTAAAAGCAAACAAACCTCAAAGCGGTTTCCAAAAAAAGATAAAACAATTTATAAAAATATCAGTGAGAAAATTGACAATAATTTAAAACGTTCAGAAAGCTAAAACCTGCATCAACTTTCTAAAGATCTGGGTAGGCTTGTCTAAACAAGAATATTTTAGCAGTCACCAAAATTATATAGCAAAGGTGCCTGCCTCATGTCAATTGGCAGGGAGTTCCAAAGTGTAAGCGATGCTGCACTATAAAATCGAGTGCTTATACAGGAAGAAAGGGTATTATGTTGCAGATGTAACCATGCCAGTTCTGCCAATTGGAGGCCGCAGACCCCAAACATGGCATGCAGAAGGTTCAGGCCCAGGTTCAGTCCCAAGCATCACCAGTCATAGCTCAGGGAGCAGGGCGACAAGAAAGGCTTCCCATGGAGACATCCTGGAGAGGGAGGAATGGGAGGAAACTGAAGAGTCAAAGGAGGAGGATGCTGGGGAGGTCCTATCAGGCTGGGGGATGAGAAGCTGAGCAGGGAAGAGCCCCAGTAGCCTGGATCGTGGTAGTCCAGATCCAGTGGAAGGGTCTCCAAATTGGAGATCTCTGCCATGCCTAAGCAATTTGTAATCCTTTGACCCATGTTGGGATGCTACACAGATTCCATAAATAAAACCTTTAGAACTTCCATTCGTGGTGATAGTTCAAGTTTTGAGTCTGGTGAGAAGAGCCAGGACATCCCCTCTCCCCAAAACCGTGGAGAGCTGCTGCCAGCCAGGTGGCCTCATAAGGCAGCTTCCTATGTGCCAAGGCACCCTCTGGATACTTGTAAAACACTGGGCAAGAGCTCAGATTATGGCAATGAAGCTGGCATACAATTATGCTGTTTTCTCTGGATGTGGCTCAGTTGCCTTCATCTCTGACTACTGTACTGGCAATGCTGCCTAGGGCTGATGGGAGTTCATTAATACCTGGACGGCCACACGATGCTCTCGGTTTTGGGGGAAATCCCATGTGCCTAGGCACACACTACTCTGGCTCAGCCTGGGTTCTGGTGAGCCCCACCAGGTTTGGAGTCAGCAACAGACACCCCCACTCTGGGAACTCCCAGCCCAGTCATTGTGACACACCACTCAGGATCCTACAGCAAAGGTGGGTCACTCTCTCTTTCTCTTTCTCTCTCTATATATCTCACTCAAGACAGAATCAAACAAGTATTTTGAGATTCTGTACCTCCCTGATCACCCTTCCATCCCAGTAACAGTGATGCACCCAGAAGAGGAAAAGGTTTTCTAAAATATTAATTAGAGAGTGATTTGATACCTCTCTGGACTGACTGGCTGAACAGACTCACACATCTCCTTGGTGATTTCTTTTTCTAATAATAGAATATAAATTTACTCTCGCTGAATTCCAGATGCACATAAAGGAAACACACAGAAGGGAAAGGGGAGAGTGTTAGCCGAAACTACTCCGGGCAGAGTTTCAAGAGGGGCCAGAGCTGAGTGCAGGAACTCTGCATGCACGCAGTCCCAAATTCAAGCTCCAGAATCCCCACTTAAATGGATCAAGTAACAGGCAGGTGGGTTTTTATTTTTTGTTCAATTGGCAGCCAGACTCAAATGGGCAGTCACCGGGGGGGGGGGGCCGTTAAAAAATTCAAGTCATGTATGTATTATGTCAGGTGATGCAAATGCAAAAAGTGACAACAATGCAAAAGGTAAATTAAGTGGCCTGGGCTGCCCTGGAGCCCATTTCTTCTTTCCCCACCCCCAGAAAACACCCTCCCCACAGGCACCATGGCTGCTCTGTCTCTGCAGAGTATTCACCAATGTCTGTACCCAGGAAGGAAATAATTGCAGGGACCCCCCTTTCCTGGCAAGGCATATGAGGTTGCAAGTATTATGATAACAGCAGTGGTAATGCCAGAAATATCCAGTGTGGCATTCTTAACAGAGACCTTACTGGGGCAAAGCAACATGAAACATTTCTGCCTGAAAGCATAATCACAGCACAAAATTATCCAATCTGAGCTTTGAAAAGAGGTAAATCTCTCATCTAGATTTATCACAGTAACAAGAGTCCCCAGCATATTGACCTCTAAGAGGCACTTAGGAAGTCTGAGTTCTCAACTCTCTCTTCAAGATCCCTCTTCATTCTAGATGCCAAATTGCCAGCTGAGGATTTTCTCCCACTCTGTGTAGGCTTCTAAACATCACTGAAGGAGACTTTAGCAGAAAAGCATGTGCACACACACAAGTAAAATGCACTAGTGTGTTGTAGTGGTGCACACTTTGCATTCAAATTATAAGCACACAGCACTGAGCAGTTTGAAATTTTGCTTAAAAGAAGCCCTAGTAACAGGTGATGAGAAAGTGTGCGTCCCATCCCCGTCCAGCTGCCAGCCAGAGTGGATGACGCTGGGTCAGATGAACCGATTGCTCAATTCAGAGTAAGGCAACTTCATGTATACACAGGGAGACGCTTGTAATAAATAATAATAATAATAATAATAATAATAATAATAATAATAATAATAATATTGTAGCTCAGTGAGAGAGGATGGTCCTTAATGCCATCAGATGGACCTCAATGCCTTCAGTTTTATCAGGTGGCAATGTTAGCAAATGCCTTTTTTCCGAGGCCTTGGAGGGATGCCAGTGCTACTGGGAGGAAGAAATGCTGGACTAGAAGGTTGACTCAGGATAAGGCGGGTTCAAGATGATTTAGCACCCTGCATATGACAGCATGTGTCATACATCTTATCAGGAGAGGGTGGGGATTCTTTTCCCCAGCTTTTCCTTTTGTAAAAAATAAATAAATCAGAATGCCTGATCCTTAACACCCATGTACAGCTTATGCGGATTTCCAGAAACAAGTAACAAGACTAACAATCTTATGCTGACAGCATAATCTGTTACTGGAACAGAGGAAGACACAGACACCAACTGCAAAGGCTTACTTTGCCCCCAACCCCGTCTGAGGTGGGAGGGCAGGAGGGAGTCATCCATTCTCTAACTGCATAGCCCCACCCCTTTTATCTACATAGTTCCAGGCTGGGTTCCATGTCTTAAACCCGTTTATGTATCAACAGACATGATCAAGCTTTTCCTGGATTGTACCACTTCAGGCTACGGGGTGGGGAGGAGGCACCAAAAGGTACAAATGCTCCCTCCTGAGCACGCATATATCCCTGCCGGCCTGCACAGAAAGGACAGCTCAACTTAACAGCTTCTGCAGCGTAAAATCCTTTCAAAGAGCCTCCCTAAGTCTCGTTGAAAAATGTTTAATTAAAAAGATACATCAAAAGGCTGCAATCGTTTCATCCACCAAACAGAAATAAAAATATCAACATGGGGAGGAACCATATTTTAAAAAGAGAGATGTGTTTATATTTGCAGGAAGGCAGGAGTAAATTTGTCTGGTGCTGTCAAGGGCAAAGTAGTGGGGGCTTGGGGGAAGATGCAATGGGTGGAGATTTTTCTTAAAGCGGTATAGAAATGAAAATAAAATAAAATAATAATAATAATAGAGGGAGGGACACACACACCAACTGTGTGATACCATCCAAGGCTGCTTCCACACTGGGCATTTACTGTGGGGGAAGCCACATTTTGTTCATCACCGAACTTGTGCTTTCCTGGCTAAGCTGTCTTCCCACGCACCCCCCCCCCCATACCTGTGCAATTGCAATCCCCCACCCCATAGGAGGCTGCTCACATTGCTATTCAGGCCAGTCAGATTCTTGCCACTTCCCAGTTTGCTCTAGCCATGTCTTTTTCTATGATCTGCCTCTCCACTCTAGAAACCAGCTCTATCACTTTAACCCTTTCTTGCCTTCTGCGCCCGTTATTTCTCCTTGCTGTGGTATTGGAATCCTGATCAAAAGCGGAGGGGACCCAGGCAAGTAAACCAAGCTGTGTGGCAAGGGTGAGGAACTTTTACAACCTGAGGACCATATTCCCTTCCAGTGGCCACATTATGAATCATGTATGCATAAATCAACTTCTACACAGTTGTCTTAACGTCACGTGCAATTCAAACAAAAAGAAGCACAAAACAATTTAAAACACAAAACAATAGAAAATAGACACCCACGGCAGAGACATTAGCATCCAGCTGGAAAGGTTTGTCAGGATAAAAGCTGCCTTCAATTGTTTCTGCAAAGTGCAGATAGTGGCAGCCTGTCATATCTGGACAGGGACAGCTAAAAGCCTTGTTTTGAGTTACTGCAGAGGGGGCACTTACATGTTTGTATCAACACCTTAAACATGCCAGCAGTGGGTGGGACAATGAGCAAAAGTGGGCAGAGAAACTAAAGATAATTCTACCCTTGTACAGTAGCAAGCTAGAGCCAGTGTGGTACAGTGGTTAAGAGTGTTGGACTGGGACCTGGGAGACCAGGGTTCAAATCCCCACTTAGCCAGGCAGCTCACTGGGTATGACCTTGATTCAGTCCCTGCCTCTCAACCTAACCTACCTCACAGGGTTGTTGTGGGGATTGAATGAGAAGGAGGAGAACTGTGTATGCCACATCCTTGGAGGAAGAGAAATCAAGCAGGATGTGTGAAGCAGGGTTGGCGAGGGGCGTGGCCAGAGGAGAGAGGGTGTGGCCTGACAGAGAGGTTAAATTTGGCTCCCCTATCCTTGCTAAGGGACGCAAGTGGCACTGTGGGTTAAATCACAGAGCCTAGGACTTGCCGATCAGAAGGTCGGCGGTTCGAATCCCCGCGACAGAGTGAGCTCTCGTTGCTCGGTCCCTGCTCCTGCCAACCTAGCAGTTCGAAAGCATGTTAAAGTGGAAGTAGATAAATAGGTACCGCTCTGGCGGGAAGGTAAACGGCGTTTCCATGCACTGCTCTGGTTCGCCAAAAGAGGCTTAGTCATCTGGCCACATGACCCAGAAGCTGTACGCCGGCTCCCTTGGCCAATAAAGCGAGATAAGCACCACAACCCCAGAGTCGGCCACGACTAAGCCTAATGGTCAGGGGTCCCTTTACCTTTACCCTTGCTATACACTATTGGGAGAATGCAAAAAAAGTAAAGCCCTATACCAGGCACCCCCAAACTCGGCCCTCCAGATGTTTTGGGACTACAACTCCCATCATCCCTAGCTAACAGGACCAGTGGTCAGGGATGATGGGAACTGTAGTCCCAAAACATCTGGAGAGCTGAGTTTGGGGATGCCTGCCCTATACAGTACAGTACAACATACAAATCAGCGTTCTCCTCCAAGAGGAGGCTTTCCCTGGGAGCCTTCCACCGCTCCCTCTGGTCTAGTCTATCTCCCTCTCCAGCAGCCCCAGAGAAACAAACTCTGGGATGCAGGTTCTCCACCTGTTCCATCCTCATAGCTTTAGCCTCTAAGCGTTTAAGCACTGTTTAAACACAAACTTCTTGCATCCCTATCCTAGCAATTTGGCTGGGGGCCCTGGAAACTTGGATTGCTTTGGTTTAAAAGTGCCGATATTGCCCCAGAGGCAGGGGGAGAGAGTGGGGAGTGGTGCAGAGCGAGGATTCCAGTGCAATATTAAATAAGTACACCTCCCCCTCCCACCACGGTCCATGCCAATTTCTTTTCTTTTTTTTAAGCACAGTGTTAAGACTCCAGAGGTTTCTATACAGGATGCTGGGTTTGCGCTGTCGGAAAACAGGAAGTAGAAACTGGAAGAGCAACCAGATTTTCATTTGCAGAAAAAGTAAATAAAGCACTGTCCCAAAAGAGTCACAGCTCAGCAGCTTGGAACGGTCCCATCCAAGTGAAGAAAAGTTGCAAGGAAGTGAGGAGGAAAACCAGAGCTTAGTCTGAGCCAAGGCTCAGCAGAGCGCAGCCCAGGAACCAATTGACGATGCCAGGGCTCAGCCCTGCAGCACATGGCAGTGAGACAATGCCCCTGAGCATGTGCAGAGTGATTCCCCACTCATCAATGAGAAATCACAGGATTGGCCAGCCTGATTTCCAGAAGTGCCTAACAGGGAGATGCAAGTCTTTAGAAATTAGTCACCAAACTCATGGAGTTGCGTACGCCAGGAAAGAAACCAACCCTTACGATGTACTGAACCATCACTTCAACCACAACCAACCCCCAGCCAAACAAGTGGGTCCACCTAATCTGGCATCCTGCTCCCCACAGCACCCAAGTGGATGCCTGCAGGAAGCCCACAAGCAGAGCAGGGAGGCAACAGCCCTGCCCTATTGCTGCCCCATAGCAACTGGTTCTTAAAGGTACACAGTCCTGGAACATGGAGGCTCTACATAACCATCATAGAATTGCAGAGTTGGAAGGGACCCTGAGGATCATCTAGTCCAGCATTATAGTTAAAAGTCGTAGAAAGACCTCTCCTCCATAAATAAAACTCCCAGACCTTCTAAGTGACCCTATTTTCCAGGGACATCCCTGATTTAGAGAAACTGTCCCAGTTTCTGATTCGATCCCAGAATGTCCCACTTTTCCATAGGATGTCCCTATTTTCATTGGAGAAATATTGGGGGGTATGGAGTTATCCGATCCCTGATCCATCTTTTTTTAAAATCCCTATACGGGATTGCATTCAATGTTTAACGTTTTATTACGTTTTTATATACCGGTATGTAGGAAGCCACCCAGAGTGCTGGGGCAACCCAGTAAGATATGTGGGGTACAAATAGTAAAATTATCATTATGGGATGGCACGTCACTATTTTCATCAGAGAAATGCTGGAGGGTATGAAGCCCCAGTCAGGTTTACAAATTTTGCCTGGACTCAGTGGCCACAGATTGCTGCGGGGTGAAGGGAGAGAGAGAAAGCGGGAGAGAGAGAGAGAGAGAGAGAGAGAGAGAGAGAGAAAGCGAGCAATCCCTCCAATGCACAAACTAAAGCTGCACCCCCCAAACAACACACATTTCAAAAGAGACACTCCCTGGCTCCCTGTGTTATCAGCTTTTCAAAAATATGTGACTCTTGTGGCACAGAAAACTACATTACAGTTGCTCCATGTAGTTGCCAAGATAATGTTGCTGGTCACCACTGATGACCTGGCAACTTTAGGGGAGAACTCCTGGTCCCAGTGCCTGTGAGACAATTGGAGGGAAACCCACCCATTTTACAGATGGGCACAGAACACCCAATTTCTCCAAATAATCTGGATCTGAAAGAGGAGCCTTTTTCAGACTTAGAATGTAGAGCAGCAACTCTGAATCCAGGAGCTTGGAGACCAATATTTGTTTGTGTCTGTCTCCCACTCCTTTTTGCCTTGGGAGCATCACTCCCCATACAAGTTCGGGGAGGGTGTGTGCAGTCTTCTCCTTCGCATGCTGCAGTCTCCCTCCCTCCCTCCCTCCCACAAGAGAGCAACTCCTGCGCCTGCTTTATGAAAGGAGTCCAAAGCTCTTTGACAAAACAGCATCATTCAGGTTAACCTGGCACCAGGGCAAAGCTACGTGGTAATTTATCAAAAGCACCAAGCTCAACAGTTTTATGCAAGATAGAAGCCAGCGATTCCAGGGCCCCTTGAAGTAAGAGATGAAGGAAACAATCCAGCCGCTTGTGGGAAAGGGACAGTTTGGGGGTTTATCCTTTGTGACTCAAGAAGCACATCTCTGGAAGCACACCTGCTTACTCAACGCTGCTCCACAGCACCATGGAGTTCAGAGGAGAAACCAAGACAATTGTGCTTAGAAGAAATAAAAGGGAAAACATACAAGAACCTGTCAGATCTGTTGAGCTGAAGTACCACAAGCAGCGACCAGTCTTTGAAAGAGCCTTTCAAAACACAGTCTAGTCTGCCTGGGGACACAGGTACCAGCAGATGGAGTTAGACCAGGGCCTCTGCTCTTCACATCAACACTCGGCCATGATTCCCACTGAGAAGCCTCAAGCAGCCAGTGGCTTCACACACCAAAAGTGGCCAAAGTCCTGCCCCGCAAACATAAGGGATCTCAGGTCTGCAAGGCTGCTTTGGCGAAGCCACACCCACCTGCCATACACCATATGACATCAGGTGTGATAGGGTGGGTAAACATGCAGGTCGGCTAAAGGGGGGATTGCAAGCACGGCTGACTGGCAGCGCCTGCAAAAACCCCATACATGGTGCCCTGTAGGCACAGACATTCAGCGGATCATCCCTGGGGGCTAAAACAGGTCACCTGACATCATTGTGAGGTCAGGTAATTCGTCAACCTTGGCCTGTGAGGGCTGGGTCCAATTCTCCTGCCCTGGCCTACCTTCAAAGGGTGGTTGTGAAGGTTTCATGCAAGAAGCATATCTTTCTCTTCTTGGCTGCAGTTTGTTCCTGCTGTAACATCAGCAACGAACTTCACGTCTGCCCTATTTGCCCAGGAGGATGTGTGCTTGCAATTTACTCCGAAGTCACCAGCACCATCTTTTTCCATCAGGCAAATAGAATCAGCAGTGAACTGGCACAGGACCTTCCAGCAGTTAAGTCAGACCCAGTAAAACCAGAGACAAGAATCTAGGCCAGCTTTTGCCAATTTTGTGCCCTCTAGATGCTTTGAACTAGCATCATACGGCTGTGTTGCCCAGGGCTGGTGGTAGCCATAGTGCAAAACATTTGCAGGACACCAGGTTGGCGAAGGCTGGTCCTAGCTGATGTCCTGGGAAGACAGCCTTGAAGAGATCCACCCCAAATCAGTAGCGTCTCAGTCTGGAGACAAGGAGCTCGCAGCCCAGCTCACAGTGCACCTGTTCTCTTCTGCCATCACTCCCAGTTGATTTCAAAGCAGCCCCAGTTCTGCAAGATAAATCTCACATTCACTTCTTTATTTTTATTGGAAAACTTTGTGTTTAGTTCTGGGCCTACATAGCACAAGGTAGGCAATGGGAAAAGAATCTTCAAAGGGAAGTTAGCTCACTCGACAAGAGACACACCTGCCAGGATGTGCAAATCCATCAGCCCCACACAACTGGGCCAAGCTTGGGAGGTGTGGGAAGCCTCTCTGCTGCTGCGCTGGAGGGCTGGGCGTGTGGGGGCCCCACTGCGTTGCTTCACCACCAGCTCAGAGACATTAATCAGCCCAAGCAGAATTAATAAGCACAGCGAATCGGTTCCGCAGCCTGCCAAGCCAAGAGCCTGGAGGAGAGAAGGGGGCAACTCTCAAGCAGAGAGCATGTTCAAGGTGAGGTTCAGGAACATAGGAAACTATACTGCTTCAGACCATTAGTCCATCAAGCTCAGGATTGCCTACACAGATGGGCAGCAGCTTAAGGGACTGCGCTAGGAGTTTTCCCAGCCCCACCTGAAGATGCTGGGGACTGAGACTGGCACCTCTTGCATGCAGACAAGGTGCATAACCAGTGAGCACAGCCCATCCCCTAAAGAGTTGCTGCAAAGTAAAGCAAAGAGAGGCATTTTTGCTGGCTTCACAAAAACCAGTCAACCATGTGCCCAAAGGGGATTTAGTAAGGAATTGTTTGTTGTAAGAAACCTTTTTGGCCCAGATTTCCTCCCTTAATCCTGCTCTCTTGTCCCTTGTTCCATTGCCAAACTTTAATACACAACTTTAGGCAAGAATTGGCAGTGAAACAGCGCCAGGAACCCAGCTGTGCAGAGGTACCAACAGCCATTGCACAACAAATTAATTGGGCATCCTGGCAACCCAGAAGGAGATTCGACAAGCCTGCAGGCCAGGAGGAAGAATCGTACAAGCTGAAGGGGGCTTAGAGGGTTTGTAGTCAAACCCCACAGCACAAGGCAGGGACACCCACCAGCTCCACCCACACAGACCGCGATGCAGAGGCCACAAGCAGAGATCAGCTGCTGTCCCAGAGCACTGCCCCTGCAGAGCAAACAGCTCCACATGGCTTCAGTAAGCCACATAAGCAATTTGCTGCACAACAATATCTGATGGAATCCACAGCTAACCGAAGGAAACTTTTTTCAATTTTTAAAAGAAGTTTGCCAACAGAGCAAGACTTCAGTCCTCCCTCATATCACAATTTGCAGGCTAGGGCTTGATCACTCCAATCCATGTTCACGACCCACGTCTGTGGAAGAACAGAAGCAGCATCACACACCAGGCAGAATCCTGCATCCTAAGAACAAAGGTTCCTGGAGAAAACAAGCATCTAGCCCCTCCGGGTTGCAACAACATGCTTGAAAATTAAGTGAGCAAATATGTCTAGTGAAATTTCAAAAGCCAAAGGAGTTCCCAAATTAAGATTTCAGGTGGTTAGAGAGGACACCAGCGCCCTGTGGAATTCCTGACAAGCAGAAGCAGAATTATGCCAAATCATGAAAACTGCAGTTTCGCAATGTAAGCAAATGTGCGTCTTTTTTACAGAGGGCAAAGAACCTAGCTTTCCAGTAGACACAAAGCCATAGGCCCTTCCCACGCTGCCTCCTGGGCCCCACTGGAGGCCCCTCTCTGTGACCATGCAACACCAGAAGCACCTTCACACCCATTGAGGTTCAGCACTTAATTTGGAGAGGCAACAGAACAAGCCAATTCTCAGCGCTTTTGGTCTCAGGCCATCCAGTAAATCCGCCAGGGAGAAGAGATCAAAGGCTTTCTCAGTCTGCTCCTAGCGATGCACCTTCCCCTCCCAGAGCAAGCCACGCCAAGGCTGTCAGCAGGTAGGAATTCAGGCAGCATGAAAGGAGGAAGGGGGGCTGAGGCTGAGAAGGATGGGCCATGGCAGGCGTCATCCCTAGAGGCAGGGCGCCTCTCCTTCCCCAACCAAGACAGCCAAAGAATCTCCAAAAATAGAGAACGAAACATTCCCACTCAGGACCCAAGACTTCACCACCAAAGCAACCTGAGAACTTTCAGAAGACAGGGTATTTTTAGGGATGCCAACAGAGCGACAGTCCAGCAAGGAGATGCTGAGGCAGTCCTCAGCCTGAAAGCTGTGCAGCAGGATGGACCAGCAAAGCATCTGAAGATGGGGGGACGGATAGATGGCTTCCTCTCTCACCACAACAAGAGTCAAGTGCAAAGGTATTGGCCTTTCCTATATTCCAGGTTGCGTTGCAACAGCCCTCTGCTGCAAGCACAGATCACCCTGGAAGGCAGGCCCACGCAACTGGCTTCCCAGTAACCACAGCTCAGCAGTGGCCATGTGATGGAACCCAGAAAGCACTTAATAAACCCCACATTACACTCTTATCTACACCACCTGTTTATTCCACATTCATTCTGATTGGCTTGCACAAAGCTTATGAGGAGCTTAGGCCATGTTTGGTCTTTACTGACCATTCATTCCGACAAGGTAATTATACAATAATGAACACTCATCCTGATGTTCTTGCAAGGTATTCACCTGTCTTTCCATTAATTAATTAATTAATCATTCATTCATTCGTTCATCCCACGCTCTTCAGTGCATTTTTTCCTGTCACTTTCCTAACTGCAAAAAGTCCCATTTTTGTTTGTGTGTGTATTTGTTGTACTAGGACAATTGAGTCTTTTAGGACACTTTAACTGCACAAACCTAGATTTCTGGTATGCACCTGAATTCCTCCCACACAATAATGAGAGTCTGGAGATATCCTTACACTATAACTCCTATCACCCGTACCACTAGCCATGCTGGCTGGGGTAGACATTTGCCACCTTGATCGAGGGCACAAAACTGAGCTACTTATCACTCCCTCCAGCAACAACGCAGGGACTAGCAAACTGGACAGACAACTGGAACCAGGCAAGGAGAGGCAGGGTGTATCCTCCTCACAAGAACACAATCATCCATCATACTTGTTTCCTCAACAGGCAGACCAAATAAGCCTAACATAAAGTCCTTCAACATGAGGCTCTAGTCCCCAGTCCCCTGGCAACAGAGCTATTAAAAATATATATCCCCACTAGGCTTCCAGATGATCAGGTTAACCCTGCTAAAAGGCAGAGCGGCCAAAGCATTATCTATGAAATTCCTTGCTACATAATGAAGATATTGCAACCTTCCCCGACGTAGTAGCCTCTAGATACCATATTTTTCGCACGATTGGACGCACCGGACCATAGGACGCACCTAGTTTTCAGGGGGGGAAATCAAGGAAAAAATATGATTTCCCCCTCACCGCAGCTCTGGGAGCAGTGGACAGGCTGCACGCAGCCTGTGCGCTACTCCCAAGACCTTCTCCCTGCTTTTGCGGGAGGTGGCGGAATTCCCCCACCTCCCGCAAAAGCCCACAGGAGCCCCGCGTGACTCCTGTGGGACCCTTCTCCTTCTTTGGGGAAAAGCCCCCAAGAGCTGTGCGCTCTTTAAAGGGTGCGCGGCTCTTGCAGGCTTTTCTGCGAGGTGGGGGAATTCCCCCACCTCCTAGAAAAGCCAGCAAAGCCGTGCAGCCCCTTTAAAGAGCGCACGGCTTTTGCCTGCTTTTGCGGAGGTGGGGGAATTCCCCCATCTCCCGCAAAAGCCCGCAGGAGGGAGAAGGGACTGACTCGGCCAGTCAGTCCCTTCTCCCTCCTTGGGGAAAAGCCCCCAAGAGCCGCTCGCTCTTTAAAGGGTGCGCGGCTCTTGCAGGCTTTTCTGCGAGGTGGGGGAATTCCCCCACCTCCTAGAAAAGCCAGCAGAAGCCACGGAGCCTCTTTAAAGAGCGCGCAGCTTTTGCCTGCTTTTGCGGGAGGTGGGGGAATTCCCCCATCTCCCGCAAAAGCCCACAGGAGGGTTGGAGAGTACCGGGAAGGCGTCGCGCGCCTTCCTGCTGCCCCCCATCCTCTGGGGCTGGCGATGGGGGAAGCGCTGCTTTCCCCCCCGCCAGCCTCAAAGCCGGGTTGGAGAGTAGCGGGAAGGCATCGCGCGCCTTCCTTCTGCCCCCCATCCTCTGGGGCTGGCGATGGGGGAAGCGCTGCTTTCCCCCCCGCCAGCCTCAAAGCCGGGTTGGAGAGTAGCGGGAAGGCATCGCGCGCCTTCCTGCTGCCCCCCATCCTCTGGGGCTGGCGATGGGGGAAGCGCTGCTTTTCCCCCCGCCAGCCTCAAAGCCGGGTTGGAGAGTAGCGGGTAGGCATCGCGCGCCTTCCTGCTGCCCCCCATCCTCTGGGGCTGGCGATGGGGGAAGCGCTGCTCCCCCCCCCCCGCCAGCCTCAAAGCCGGGTTGGAGAGTAGGGGGTAGGCATCGCGCGCCTTCCTGCTGCCCCCCATCCTCTGGGGCTGGCGATGGGGGAAGCGCTGCTTCCCCCCCCCCCCGCCAGCCTCAAAGCCGGGTTGGAGAGTAGCGGGTAGGCATCGCGCGCCTTCCTGCTGCCCCCCATCCTCTGGGGCTGGCGATGGGGGAAGCGCTGCTTTCCCCCCCGCCAGCCTCAAAGCCGGGTTGGAGAGTAGCGGGTAGGCATCGCGCGCCTTCCTGCTGCCCCCCATCCTCTGGGGCTGGCTATGGGGGAAGCGCTGCTTTCCCCCCCCCCCCCAGCCTCAAAGAGCAGACTCTCCTGGCTTCAGCGGAAGCAACGGGAAGCCTCCGGAGCGCAGGCTTCGGAGGCTTTGCCTTGCTATCACTGAAGCCAGGGAGCCTGCATTCGCTCCATAGGACGCACACACATTTCCCCTTCATTTTTGGAGGGGAAAAAGTGCGTCCTATAGAGCGAAAAATACGGTACTTTTGACTACAATGCCCATCTACAACAGCTATGCTGACTGCAACTGATGGGAATTGTAGTTGTTGTCCAAAATATTGTAGTTGTAGTCCAAAATATTGAGAAGTCATCTGGTTGGGGAAGAACTGTGATTGAATGATACTGTTTTAGCATCCGGTGGGGGGCGTTATTTTGGCCAGTAATTTTGGCAGCCACCCAGTTCTAAGAATTCTCAGTTCATATAGAGTAGCTAAAAACTCTTAAAGGTTTCTCTTTCTTCTCCCTCTCTCTCTCCTGGTGCACTGGACATTGTGCTTAACTTGGACTGGAAAAACCTAGGTTCACATTCCATTTCAACTGGTGTTTACTGGCAGGCTTCTGTCCCAGCCTAGGCTCCCTCAGCCCCCATGTCAGGAAAGCCCAATGATGATATTTCAGTATGACCCAAAGTTTGAACCATCAGCATCCAGGATGTCATTTTCCAAGTTTCAGGGAAAACGCCTGGCGTGCAAAGAACAGGCAACGCAGCTGCTCCACCTAGAACTGCAGCACTTAAGATACAGCGTCCTTCCCACCCACTGCTCAGGCAAGGTGGGAAAGGTGCTTCAATGCCCAGCAACACCAACCTGGGAGGTAGAAGCGCTCCCCAGGCAGGGAGTGTTGCCACTTCTTTAAGCAGAACAGGCCACTTGCTGCAGGCTGAGCTTCTGCAGGAACCAAAACGCTCACCAAGCAAGACTTTCTCCTCCATCACCACAAAGGAATTGTGTTTATCATTGCAAGGCGAAATGGAGCACAGAGAGTTGGGAGGGGGAAAGGAGCAGCAGGAGCTCAGCAATTGCAGGGGGGGTGAGGAGCTCCAAATTGACTTGGTACCTAGCAAATAGCTAGGCCACTTCCACCTCACTGCAATCAGAAACATGGACATCTCTTCCTTTTCCATAGGGCAAAAATCACAGACCGGTGTGACAACTGAAACTCTTGGGCAATATGCAGTAATGGGAGTTTGAATGACAGAAGCATAGCAGAGGAGGAGGAGATGGCTTTTGGTATGAATGTTCTTATGATCTCATCGACATCAGGCCTCTCAGTGGAGAATGACTAGGCAATACTACCTCTGTGCAACACACAACATTAACAGCCCAGAGGATCAGTGAGGCAAAAAAAGGACTCCTATTTCTTAGTCACCACAAAACCACTCAATACAGTACAGTGGACTCTCAGGTTGCAAACGTGATCCGTGCGGGATGCACGTTCGCAACCCGCAGCTGTGCACACGCGGATTGTGATTTGGTGCATCTGCGCATGCACGACCGCCGAAACCTGGAAGTAACCCGTTCCGGTACTTCTGGGTCCATAACCCGAAAAACGCAACCTGAAGTGTCTGTAACCCGAGGTATGACTGTATATGCAATGATGAATGCTGTATTGGACCACAGAGTTCAGTTTGCAGGGATGCCTTGCAAACTGGCACAGTAGATGATGCCATAGCTTTTGATAATTTACCACACAGATACTCCCCCTCTTCACAACCACCCATTTTTCTCTCCCTCTTTCTCCGTTCCAATTTCAGAGCAGTACAGTTTATATCACGTTGCCTGGATTACAACTCATTTCTGGCTGGCTAGACTGGAGCAGCAGGTCCCCACAGACGCTGCTTAGCACGTGAACACAATATTATTATCCTCTGTCAGCAGAAAGGGAGACAAGGCTTCACAATCGTCTGGAAAACCTACCCGACTGGATTTTCATGCTGCCCAAGATCCAAGCCACCAGTATTTGCAGTGCTTTCAACCTCTACATCATTAGGGAAACAGTGCAAGGAAATTGGAAACACCATAAATGTGGGGTGCAGTGTGGATTGATTCCAGAGCACCCCAGCAACATTTGGCCTTATATAGTTGCCTGCACACAAAAGAACAGAGTAAGCTGCCTTCTATCGAGTCAAACTTCAGACCATCTACTTCGGCATTGCCTACACAGACTGGCAGTGGCTCTCCAGGGTTTCAGGCAGCTCTCTCCCCCAGCCCTACCAAGTGGTGCTGTGGGGGACTGAACCTGGGGTCTTCTGCATGCAAAAACAGGTGCTCATTCACTGAGCTATGGTGGCCCTTCCCCGAGGCTGTACGCCAGCCTCCTCTGCCACACTGCAGCAGATCCTGGGGCATGAGGCACTCCACATTTTGGCCATGTCAAGCATTTTGCTGTGCCCTCTTCAAGACCAGCAAAGGGACCTGCACCCCCAGGTCTTATTTTGAACACGCCAGAGGCAGTGAATGAGAGAATTCACTCCCTTCAAAGTATTAGGCTTGGGACCAGGGTACTTGGAACACCTACCTCCAAACATGCTTGCCTTTTCTCTAAGACCACTGAGCTATAGCCCTCCCCCTAAAAAAAATAAAGCTTCTAGTCCTCATGGACTAGATTTAAACTGCCTGATCAAACCACTGGTCTATCTAGGTAAGGTAAAGGTAAAGGACCCCTGGACAGTTACGTCCAGTCAAAGGTAACTATGGGGTTGTGGCGCTCATCTTGCTTTCAGGCCGAGGGAGCCGGCGTTTGTCCACAGACAGCTTTCTGGGGCATGTGGCCAGCATGACTAAACCGCTTCTGCCGCAACAGAACACCGTGACCGAAACCAGAGCACACGGAAACACTGTTTACCTTCCTGCTGGAGCGGTACCTATTTATCTACTTGCACTGGCATGCTTTCGAACTGCTAAGTTGGCAGGAGCTGGGGCAGAGCAACGGGAGCTCACCCCGTCGTGGGGATTCGAACTGCCGACCTTCCGATCAGCAAGCCTAAGAGGCTCAGTGGTTTAGACCACAGTGCCACCCTCATCCCTACTGGTCTATCTAAGTCAGCACCTTAACACTGAATAGCAATAGCTCTCCAGGGTTTCAGATGGGGAGTATTTTCCTGGCCCTGCCTGGAAATGCCATGGCAGATTGAACTTGAGACCTTCTACGTGCAAAGTAGATGCTCTTCTATTAAAACTATGGTCCTTTCTTTTCCTGCTTCCACATATACTTAAATATTATGTTCTGGCATGTTATCTTTGTGAGGCACACAGAGAAACATGCAACCACACAGCCAACATAAATATCACAAATAAATAAAAATGTAAAAGAGTGTGGTGGGCCAGCTGTTCCTCTCAAGGCTGCTGGTCCAAAGGGCTGATCTGATGTCAGACCCCATAGCAATCAGTGCATAGCTCTGCTCATTAAATTAAAAGTGCCATATAAAAGTGATACGGAGGAAGAGCTTTTGTATATTCCAAAGGGGTGACTGAAAAAGAAGAAAGGAGAAAAAGTTCCTCCTTTGCTGCCCTACCTGAGGCAGCTTGCCTCTTCATTTCCACAAGCATGGTAAGAAAACTGCTTTGGGGCTCAGATGCACTCAGTGGTTTGAATTCTACACACACACACACACCCCTCTTTCTTTCGCAGGGTCATTTTCCTAAAGGCTGTCCAGAAGAGACACCCAAGCAGACAATGGTCCATGCCATGAGAAGCGCAGTTCTGGCTAATGTGACATGCTGGTTAATGAAAACCAATTGCCGCCCTGGAATTCACAAGGGGGCTCAGCCCAGCTGGGAATAATCTTGTTTACGATGCCGGCCCAGCAAAGGGAAATTAATGTTTAAGCTGTAAAATCCATCCCCACCCCCTTTTCGTGTCTGTCTGTGTGTGTATGTCTCTTCCAAGGATATGTTCAGTCTTTGCTCTTGAGGGCTGTACATACAATGAAAGAGAAGCCCAATTTGTTAAGCTAAGGCCAAAGACGGATTTGCTTCTACTGGTGCTCCCTCCCCTCTTTCCCCTAATAATGCAAAATAGATTTTCCTGTGCAGAACAAGTTTGCCATTCATTTCCTTCCTCTCCCACCCCATAGACAATTCTCAGTCAAACGTGTGTGTGTGTGTGTGTGTGTGTGTGTGTGTGTGTACTTGTCTAACTTGGCCTGAAGGTGAGAGTTAATGTTGACTTTCAGAAAGTGTTTTAACCTCACCAGACAAGTTTCAGCGCACCCTGTAACTCACTCACTTTCAATTGCCATCAGATAAGCCTGTTGTTTAAAGGGCAGTGGCTCACAACACCCAATGCCCTTTGCGTTACTAGCCTGCTAGACCAGGGATCCATCCAGCCCAGGATCCCATTCATGGCCACCCAGATACTCCCTTGCTCAGAAGCTCAAGACCAGGGCTTGAAGGCATCAGGCATCACCATCACCTTCTCAGTGTCTGTCCCCATCAGCACCTGCTAGGCAATTGTCTTAGGAAGACCATGACTTTGTCCAGGTCTTTCTTAAAGGAATAGAAGGCGCTTTCCTCATCTAACTTGGCAGAGAAATCCACTTATAATCAAGGAGAAGCAACTGCTTAAAAATTAATTTGAAGACCTTTTTTTTTTTTTAAAAAAAAGGCTGCCATTATTTATTCAGTGTGCAGCATTTTACATCATAAGATAAAACAAGACAGGCACTGCACCCCCAGAAATGTACAGTCATCACCTCCCAATCTGGTGCCCTCCAAATGTTGTTGGATTACAACTCCAGTCAGCCCCACCCAGCACAAATCAATGGTCAGGGAAGATGGGAGTCAGGTTGGGGAAAACTAGCCTAAAGTGACAGCAGAGGTAAAGCTAACAAGATTGAACCATGGTAAGACAGTTGGGGATTCAGCAAGAGAATTGCAGGGGAAATGGAAGATTTGAATATGGGCTAGGAGAGAGTTGGCACCATACAGACCCTCTGGGAGCATACTGCATTAAGAGGAGGCTGAAAGGGATCACTGATTTAAGATCTACCACCAATAGCATATAAGCTTTCAGAGTTTGCATTGGGATGCTCCAACCCCACAACCAGAATGTTCAGTAGAAATAAGGCTGTCCCTTTTCTCAAGAAAAAGCAACCTAACTAGGCATGGCAAATAATACCCCAGATGTTCAGGGACACCTAATCTGTGACCCTTCAAACACTGCTGGACTACAACTCCCATCATCCCAGCCCACTGGCTGCTGGGAAACAGAGTCCAAATCATTCAGGGGGGCACCTGGTTGGGGAAAGCTGTTTTATTGGAACTAGAAGCTATTTAACAGCAACCCTGAAGTTTGCTCTCACCATCTACGAAGAACACAAAGTTCTGAAGCTGGCAACTTTGTAGAGCGGCCACCAGATACTGTCTCACATGACCTACGCTTTCTTATGCTGTTTTCCAGCACCCAGTTCCAGTCTGGACAGTTTGCAAGGTTGTTCTTAAGGGCGTTTTTCCCTCTCTTGCACTATCTATCTCAGAGTGACGTCTGATTAGGGAAGTGAGCTCCAGCAAAGTGCAACTGTGCAGTATGGCAAGGACACCAAATCACGGCAGCAACCCAGCCAGTTTCCCAATGAAGAAAAAGAAGTCAGTTGAGTTCAGCAGTGATTTAGACAAGCAAGCACTCAACTCTCCAGCAGCCGTTTTAGCAGGACAAAACCTGTGTTTCATTGTGGATTTCCCAGTTTTTACTTTCATCCCCCAACGTTGTGAAATCTCGATACTGTATAGAGAGCTATTCCTCACTTTTAGCATCTTTTTTAATACAGAAGAAGTTTTGAACAGGTGAAAGGATTGTAGTCATTATGCCACCCACCCACCTGCCATAAAAAAAAACTGTTTAGTACAGCTATGCCGCCCAAGTTTATGGGGGAAATGGTAGGCTTGGAAGCTGCCTTGTTGTATCTTCCAGATCCACTTTCCCTCTGCACGGACTTCACCAATAAAACACAGGAAGCCGTTTTATACCAAGGCAATTCATTGCTCTGTCTAGCTTATTGTCTACACTGACTGGCAGCAGCTCTCCAGGTTCTCAGGGCGGAGTCCTTTCCCAGACCAACCTGGAGATGGGTTGGAGAACTGAACCTAGGGCCTTCTGCACATGCTCTGTGACTGAATGGCAGCCCTTTCAGCAAAGGAGACTCCCACGCCAATATCCGCTTTGATCGCAAAAAAAAAATTGACTCCCTTGTGCTAAGTTCATTGACTGCACAATGCATATGCTTTGGACAGCCTCCACCCTACTCCCCAGGTGTTCTGGACTACAACTCCCATCAGCCCCAGCGAGGAGGTGATGGGAGGCAGAGTCCAAAACACCTGGAGGAAAATCGGGTAGGAAAGGGAAGAATATACGGGTGATGCTAATAATGTACTGCATGCCTGCAGGGATAGACAGACAGACGTCTAAGCCACATCAAGGAAGAAAAGAGAGTCTACATGGGAAGGTGCACACCCACCGCCCGCTCGTGCAACCCACAAACCACACCAGAAATCACACGGGCCGCCACCAATGAGCCTCGACAGCAACTGGCTTTTGAGTTCCTATGACCCCACCGCGGTTATCTGAATGGAAGGGCGTGTAGGCGCCTCGTTGTTGTTGCTTTAGCGGCAACCAAAGTTAAATGGAAGGCGTCATTCTCCGTTCTTCTAAAGAGGAGCAGCCAAGCGGGGCAGGGAGAGCTCCCGAGGCCCCGGGTGGGGCAAGTCCAGGCGCTCCTTTTGCGAGAGACCCGCACGCGGCTCGCCTGCGGGCCCATCAACAAAGGGAAAGCCGCTTCTGGGCAGCCCTTGGCTGAGAGGCGGAGGAGGACCCGGCCTGCTCGGGCCTGGAAGGATGGAGCGGGAGGGGGCGCCGCCGTCCTCCTCCTCCTCCCCCGGCAGACACACACCCCAGCACCGCACTTCGGCGCGGAGCCAGCAGGTAGCCCTTCCCCGGCCAGCCCGAGAATGCAGGCGAGGAGGCGCTGCGCGAAGCAAGCCGGCAAACAGCGTCCGGAGGCAGGAAGGGATCTCCAGGCAAAGAGGCTGCAGGGAGGAGCCAGCCGGACCGCGGCCGAGCCCCCCACCGCCAGCACCGGACCGGGCTTCCCCGCCGCCGCCCTCCCCGGCAGGAATTCTGACAGCCAGGCTGGAACCCTCTCCTTGCCCCCCCCCCCACTTTAGCATCCTTCGGCGCCTCCCCCGCCCAAGC
Organism: Podarcis muralis; assembly: GCF_964188315.1. Classification (NCBI taxonomy): domain Eukaryota; kingdom Metazoa; phylum Chordata; class Lepidosauria; order Squamata; family Lacertidae; genus Podarcis; species Podarcis muralis. Next base: position 58,924,594 of record NC_135661.1, on the reverse strand, counting down.
ATCCCTATCGCCCCAGGGGGGGCCCACCTGGGCCGGGGTCTCTCTGTGTGTGTGTGATTAAGGCAGCCCGCTTAGGAAAGGGAAGGACCGCCGGTGCCGCTCCCTTCTCCAAAGTAGCCGCGAGCCCACCTTTGTAGCGCTCCAGGACATCCTCGTAGGCCTGCACGAACTCCTTCTCCTGGCTGCGGTTGAGCGGCAGCTTGCCCGGCACGTAGCCGGCCATGGCGCTGCCCGCCCCGGACCGGGCCAGACCAGCTGGCGGGCGGGCGCGCGGGCGAGGGAGCGGCGATCCCTTTGTGCCGAGCCTGGTGCCTGCCTGCCTGCCTGCCTGCTGGCTGCGCGTCGGGCGAGGAAGGCGAGAGGCGGCCGGGCGCTGGAGCTCCGCGGCGTCGGCGTCTCCCTGCCGCCGGCTCTGCTCCTGCTGCTTGCTCCTGCTGCTGCTCCTTCCTTCCTTCCGCCTCGTCTCCTCCTCCTCCTCCTTCTCTTCCCGGCCTCCCGGCTCAGGCTCCACCCGCTGCTGTCAGGGAGGCCCAGGCCAGCCCCCGGCTCGGCGGCTCTCCTTCTTATTCTGCCGGCCCGGCAGGAGCCTGCTCAGCCCCGCGCAGCCCGAGTGGCGGCGGAGGCGACGCCCGGCGGCCGGCCGCGGAACTGCAGAGGCAGAGCGAGGGCAGAACCCGGCTGGCGCCACTTGGGGCGGATCCGCATCAGGAGCTGGGCTGGCCGGGAATCAGGTGCGACCACCGGAGCCAGGGCCCCGAAGGCAAGGGGAAAGGCCCCGGGGTGTCAGGAGACCTCGAGATCCAGAAGAGAGGCGCGAGGAAACGGCCCGAACTAGAGGCGGAAAGGGAAAGAGGAGGACAGACTGGGACAGAAATGCAAACTAGATCCGAAGAAGAGTAGAAGGGCGGGATGCAAACCCAGAAGGGGTTGGTTGGATTGCCCCCGTCCACAATCCAAGAAGCCTCAAAGCCCGGAGGGAGAGGGGACAGCCCACACCCAAGTACCACGGAATCCTTTCTGGCGAAAGAAACAGAAAAGGATGGGGGGGCAGCGGACAAAGAAGTCAGGAACTCACCCCAGATCTAAATTTGTGGTAGGCCCTCCCTCTTACTGATCCCAAGCCCTTTTGCTGCTTTTAGGAGGAAAGGCAAGATGCTGCAACACTCAGTGCACACCCACTCCAGTACTTGTAGGTGATCAGGCTGTTGAATTTAACTTCTACCCTGGTGATGTCCTCCATCACACCTGAGGGCTTGATGCGGCATATAGAGGTCTGCCCACCCTGCCCTCCTAGGATCCACCTCAACTCAGCCAAATAGCAGGGCTGCGCCAGCAACTGATCATTTTCACCAGAACCCCACCTCCACCCCTGGCCTGGCCTTCACCTGCCCTGACAGCTGAATCTTCCAACCACACGCTGCCAAATCCTAACTTCTCACCTGTCTGTATCCAGTTACGGGTCCCAATAATGGCATCAATTCTGCCAGTCCTGCAGGGTCCCACACTTCACTGACACTAGAAGAATGTTCCAAACTAGTGGCCATGTCATAGTCTTTGCATGCTGTTGGAGTTGATGGTTGGTGCAAGACGAGGCCCCTTGAAGGATGAAGCCCCATCACAGAGCCCCAAAAGGCTGGGTTGCCACAAAGGCAGCATTTGGGGTCTCAAATTTCAGCAGCACCCTGTGCAACACCGACATTCACCCCCCAACACTCATGTTCCATTCTAAAGCATTGTTATGGCATCTCCTGCAGCGCCCCTGAGGCTTTGTGCCCAGTGTGACCAAACTGGTCGTGCTCCCCTAAATCCGCCTCTGGCTGCCAAGAGTCAGAAGCATTCAGCATGAGCTGTATGATGCCATTTATTCCACTTTTGAAGTAGGCAAGTATTTAGTCATTGGCAACCCAGTGCCTTCCTGATGGTTCCCACGGGCTGCTAACTGCTGTATTCTTATGGACCTGGAGAGCACCAGGTATTTCTGAGGTATGGGCAGCGGTAAACTGCAATCCTATGTTCACTTGCTTAAATTGTTTCCCCTCTCCCTTCATTTTCCATATATCTTGTCAAAACCTTCCTGAGCTTGAATCTGCATTGCAAACTGGCTCCTCCGGCTTTTTTCCTTGAGCAGACCTTGCACCCCATTGAAGGCATTCTTCACATCGCTGGTTCAAGGAGAAATCCACCTTGTTTCTGCAGACACCCTGCAGGGGTGGCTGTTTTGCTACCTAGGCACTTTGTCTTAATAAATTAGCATCTTCCCAAACCAGGTAGCGTTAGAAGCTAACACTTCCTTAAGCCAAGGTGTGTGGGGGGGCAGAGGTCAGTGTTGCTGCTGGTACTCCTCCATGTCTCAGCTTCTTGTGTCCCACCAAGCCAAAAACATTCCACCAAGAATTCAACAAACCTGCTGGGATAGTGAGGCGGGGGGGGGGGGCAGGCAGAGTGCCAGTAAACAAAAGCAGGAGGCAAGAAAGGCCACATTGCCCGGCAGGTGGGCTGGAAGTAGCTCAGGCCTGTGCCATTGTTCACCCAGAATGTGATCAGTGCAAAAATAGATGTCTATGATGGTCATGTGCAATGATCTGCTTTCGGTGAAGAGAATCTGTCATAGTTGAAGAGGGACCTGGCAGCAAATGAATTGAAGAGTTTGAGCGACATCTGGTGGGAAATCTTGAGAAGTGCAAGACCCCAGAAAAGAAACCGCTTACTTTGTTATTTGGGAAGCTAGGATGTGCCCACTGACATAAATAAAGGGGATGGCAGAAATTGCCTGGGAATTAAAGCCGGGTCATCCCCCCACACACACACACACAAAAAAGGAGTGAAGTATGAGATAAGTTCCTGACTGCTGTGGGCCCCATTTGTCTCCTGCTGGAAATGGAGGTGTGCAGATTGAGGCAGGGTGAAAGAGTTCTCTGTATGTGCACAAAAGCAGCTACACTTTCATCAAGGGTCAATTAGCGGGAAAGTCCAAAGATTCTCTTTGTGGGATTTCCTGTGATGACACAAGACCGCAGGCTGGTGGGGCTGCAATGAGTGGCAGGTAGAGGCAGGCAAATCTTACCCGTAGCTGTGGCACACACAGGAGAGAGCAAAGTTGCTTGTGCAGGAGAACTCACTGAATTGTGCCCTTTATCAGTTTGTGTATGGGGGCAGTCACTTGGGCAATGTATGGATTGAATTTATATACTCCATTTCTGCATTGAGCACCAAAATGTTTTGGAGCAACCCTGGGGGTTTTCAGAAGTGAATGAGTGTCCTACACACAAAGTGATTGAGGACATTCTTTGGCATAAGACAGAATAATAATTATTACAATTAAAAAAAACTAGGCCCAGTGAAGACATTGCCTTTGTAACATAATATTCTCTTCACAACAGAAAGTGTTAAAAAACTTTCAACTTGATAAAGTTGACAGTCTTTCCTTTTTTATTTTAACTCATTCTATGTGCATATTTTAGGGACGCGGGTGGCGCTGTGCGTAAAAGCCTCAGTGCCTAGGGCTTGCCGATCGAAAGGTCGGTGGTTCGAATCCCCGTGGCGGGGTGCGCTCCCGCTGCTCGGTCCCAGCGCCTGCCAACCTAGCAGTTCGAAAGCACCCTCGGGTGCAAGTAGATAAATAGGGACCGCTTACCAGCGGGAAGGTAAACGGCGTTCCGTGTGCTGCACTGGCTCGCCAGATGCAGCTTGTCACGCTGGCCACGTGACCCGGAAGTGTCTCCGGACAGCGCTGGCCCCTGGCCTCTTGAGTGAGATGGGCGCACAACCCCAGAGTCTGTCAAGACTGGCCCGTACGGGCAGGGGTACCTTTACCTTTACCTTTATGTGCATATTTTATAGCATTGTTTTTCATTTTTCAATTTTTGTCTGTTGCTGTAATTGTTCCTTCTGTTTTATATACATTATAACATGCAATAATAATAATAACAACTTTAACCCCCCCCCCAAAAAAAACCCTTAGACTTTTTCTGAGGGGGAGAACTCCCTTCAAAACGGGCATCTTGAGACCCATGATCCTATTTACGGACGGGGATAGGTGGAGCCAAACCAGGAGTAGTCAGCTATATATATTTCCTTCCCCCCACTCTCTCTGTAACCATGGCAACCAACAGAATGGTTACTCAGCCATCTGCGTTGCAATGGCAACCTGAAAAGCGCCTTATTCCATTCCAGTTTCAATCTCTCATGAGCTGACTGGCATGACAATTCTCTTTGGTGTTCTCCTATGCAGACTACATAAGCAAAACTTGAGGTGCTGGGGCTTTGAGGGGAGGAGGCCTCTGCATCCCTTGCAGGCGATACTGAGGTACAATGCAGAGAGCTGAACCCTTACGACACCCACCATGGTTCTCTGCACCTACGCTCACCCCCCCCCCCCAAATGCACTCATTTCAAAAAAGCCATTTTCACCCTTGAAACTTTGTGACTGAAAGTAACCCCAAAAGGAGGAGGAATAGGGATTAAGTGGTTTGTCATAGAAAAGGTGGGTGGCGGAGGACTCAACCACTCCAGGCCACACTTTATAAATACACACCCACACACCACTTTGTAGGAAATTGGGAATATCTGGGTTGGGTCCTGCCGCTCTCACTGTCCTGTCTACCTGCATCCTGACAGCACAATACTACACATGTGTACATGGAAGTAAGCCCCGCTGAATTTCAGGCCAATGTGTATAGGATTGCATCAAATAAACACTACCTCAGTAATCCCAGGAATGCTGTAATGTAGACCAGAATTATTAGACACCTGTTACAGCTTGAGGACTGAGGCTGAGAGATAGCAGCTTGACTAAAGAGCAAGTGTCAATTCAGGGCTAAGCTCAGAACCCAGGGATTGCGAGTTCATAGCACATGCTCTTAACCAGTTCTCAGAGTGGGTTGGTGAAGCATTTTGTTCTTTTGTTTTTAAAGTGTTCTACTTGGCACACTCCAGCCCAACTCAAGCACCCTGAAGTACAAAAGGAGAGATGTCAGCGTGATTTGCCTATCCCATACAAATGATCTTGTTTGTCACTCATCTGCAAGTGCACAGGATGAAGTAGGATTGGCAAGCATTTTTCCTGCTGAAGGGGAAGAAGGGCCAGTCGTGAAATGTCGATGCAATGCAGCTGCAGGGTGGGAACAGGACCTCAGTTGTATCAGTGCAAAACACCTCCAGTGCTGCCTAGCCTAGCAGAGGTAGTCTGTGCTGCAGGACCGTGGAGAGAAAGTGGGCCTGGGTGTCATGAGCCCCTTGATCCTGAGTGGCATGGGACTAGAGTGGCCTGAGGGAGAATGGGTGTGTGCCTTAGACACATGGGAAGGGGACATAGTCCCTCCAGCTCCCTGTCCTGCCCCATTCATGGAACAGAGGGAATCTCTATCAATAGGGGAGGGTGCTGGCCAGACAGAAAAGGAGGCGGGAGAGCCAGAGGGCTCATCTCCTTCCCATCACCAATACCCAGGACTGCCACTGCCACTGGCAGCAGATCCACTACCCTTGGGTGCCTCAAAGCTCCTTAGCAGCTTCATAGGAAGAAAGAGACTTGTAATTGAGTCTCACCTTTAAAAGCAGGTGGGATGGGTGTGACTGTTGGTCAAGAAATGTTTGCAGCTGCCATCCAGCCTGTCTTTAAAGGGGTTCAGCCCAGATTTCAGAGCTTCATTGCTTTTCAACAACTTTCCATCAGACTTTGCAGGGGGGGGGCAGGGATTATGGGGTTTCAACTTCAGGAGACAAAAATTCAGTAGAAGATATTGGGTTTTTTCCCTTTTAAAAAAAAGCAACCTCCAAATGTGTGACAAATCTGGTTTTGAAACTTATTACCTTCTTTTTGAGGGGACGCGGGTGGCGCTGTGGGTTAAAGCCTCAGCGCCTAGGACTTGCCGATCGAAAGGTCGGCGGTTCGAATCCCCGCGGCGGGGTGCGCTCCCGTTGCTCGGTCCCAGCGCCTGCCAACCTAGCAGTTCGAAAGCACCCCCGGGTGCAAGTAGATAAATAGGGACCGCTTACTAGCGGGAAGGTAAACGGCGTTCCGTGTGCTGCGCTGGCTCGCCAGATGCAGCTTGTCACGCTGGCCACGTGACCCGGAAGTGTCTGCGGACAGCGCTGGCCCCCGGCCTATAGAGTGAGATGGGCGCACAACCCTAGAGTCTGGCAAGACTGGCCCGTATGGGCAGGGGTACCTTTACCTTTTACCTTCTTTTTAAAGCTTGTAAAAAGGTAAAGGTAAAGGACCCCTGACAGTTAGGTCCAGTCGTGAACGACTCTGGGGTTGCGGCACTCATCTCGCTTTATTGGCCGAGGGAGCCGAGGGAGCCGGCGTACATGTGGCCAGCATGACTAAGCCGCTTCTGGCAAACCAGAGCAGCACACGGAAACGCCGTTTACCTTCCTGCCGGAGCGGTACCTATTTATCTACTTGCACTTTGACGTGCTTTCGAACTGCTAGGTTGGCAGGAGCTGGGACCGAGCAACAGGAGCTCATCCCGTCGTGGGGATTCGAACTGCCGATCTTCCAATTGGCAAGCCCTAGGCTCAGTGGTTTAGACCACAGCGCTTGCAGAATGTTTTAAATACTACTGAATATGAATTTCCAAAGCATATCTTGGATGGTCCAAAAGGGAGGTTCCTCACTATCAATAACCCCCAGGTGGTTGTTACTAAAACAAACAAACCCATAAGCTTAAGCGATAGATGTGCAAATTAATAGAGCCTCCAAATTATAAGCTGGCTCTGTCTACAGTATCTAGCCTCTACCTGGCATTATTTACCAAGTGTTTCACCTTTGCCTAAATGAGGCAAACGTGAATTCGTCCCTTATTTTCAGGAGACTCGTTTATTTTAAGACAAATCATGTACTTCAGATCATCAGCTTACCAGAAAAATAAACCAGGTCTCCTTTTTTTAGAACATCCCATCTCCAGAAAAGACACTCTGCACAGTGTTGCTTATTTCAGCTGCCAACTTTACCCTAAAAATAAGTAAAGCATCTGTCATGCTTAGAGCACGACAGGGAAGTGAGCACCGGGCGGGGGGGGGGGGGCGGGTCCTGCACAATTTCAGCTGCAGCCTGACCTGCATTTTTGCCTCCCTGTTGCTTTCAAATGTCTGCATTTTGATTTGGCCTCAATGCTACCTAATGACAGTTGTTGTCAATTACCATTCACTTCCTAAGCATGTTTTGGAGCACAAAGTTCTCCTTTGTTTGTCCTTAACTTTCATTTATCCTCTCACACACACATCATATTTCCACCACAGCCCCACCAAACACGACTCTCTGCCAAGTGCTTATTATTGAAGTTGCATGTATTTAAATGCATTAATAATATGCAAACTAACAAGGCTCGGGAAGGAACTCATTCCCACCCACCCCCAGGAAAAAGGGAAGAAAATCACCTCTTTGCTCCTGGGCTTCTTAGTGGCACATCCCTGTTCCCAGGTGGAAACTAGAATAGTTGCAAATAACACAGAGCACCCAATAGTATAGAGCACCAAATCACAATGGGAATGCAAAAATATTCACAACCAATATCCTCACCAATATCCCCCTCCCAGTCCTCAAATTCCAGCTCTCAAATTGTGGTGTTTTTTTTATATAAACAAATAGATTTATTGCAATCATCATCTGAGGCCTTTCTTTGTATGCCTCCTCCACCAGAGGTCCAGACGGTAGCATCACAAGTATGGGCCTTTTCTGTAATAGCTCCCCGTTTGTGGAATACTCTCCCTGAGGAGACTCACTTGCATATCTTTAGGCACCAGGCAAAAACATTTCTCTTCTCCCAGGCCTTTGGCTAATTTAACAATATGTGGCCTTTTATCCTGCAAGGGGGGGGTATTGTTTTTGTTATTATGGTATGTATTTTTGTGTTTTTATAATGTAAACTGCCCTGCGATTCTCGGTTGAAGGGCAGTCCGGTCATACCTCATTTTACAGATGCTTCAGATTACGTGTTTTCGGGTTGCGGACCGCGGGAAAGCCGGAAGTACCGGAACGGGTTACTTCCAGGTTTCTCCACTCGCACATGCGCAGAAGCACTAAATCATGCTTCACGCATGCGCAGAAGCGCCAAATCGTGCCGGCGCCTGCACAGACATGGCGCTTCAGGATGCAAACGCTGTGGGTTGCGGATGTGCCTCCATCATGGATTACGTCCGCAACCCGAGGTTCCACTGTATAGAAATGTAATACATAAATCATATATAGGGCTCGTCAACCTGGGAAGGCAGCCCATCTAGGAGAAGGCTCTGTTCCTAAATTTCTGGTACCTTGCAGGATATTTTTAGGAGAAGAAAAGGTTTAGGAGTAAACTCTACACAAATCCGGAGTGGAGTCCATAAGACGGTTGAATGGCAATTGTATGCTTCCTCCTGGCAATTCCTGCAGCCAAGCTGGTGCTAAACATATTGTTCTGCTTTCCTTTGGACCATATCAGTGAGGCCAAGAGGAGTTTTTTGTTGTCTTGGCAGTCCAAGACCTCCATACACACTGCCCAGAAAGGATACTTTGGTACGGCTAACACAGCGGTTTGACTTCACCCCTGGAGGCGCACTCCCTCGTTTCTCAAGAAAGATGCTAACAACATAAACCTGTCAAAGGGCAACACACAATTTTCTTGTATAAAGCTTGACGAAATAAGATGCTTCATTTGGGGTATACAAGAGGTTGCTTATTTACTTTAAGCAGCATGTAAGATTATGATTACTGTACCGGTAACTATTGACTAGCCTAGAGGAGCTGGTCTAGAGATGACACTTCTAGGACTGCAGCAGGAGGGGACAGTTCTCTCCTCAGTTTCCTGATGATACAAAATTGTTTGAAGTTGTTAAACCAAAAAGAGATTGTGAAGGGGATCTCTCCAAACTGAGGGCAGGAAAAAGGCAATTGCAATTCAGTGTAAACTAGTGTAATGCACATTTGGGGGGGTCATTAATTCCACATACAGGCTCATGGGGGTCTGAACTGGCAGTGACTGGCCAAGAATGAGACCTTGGGGTCAACTGAGCTGTAGACCTAGCATGTGGCAATTGTGAAGAAGGCCAATTTCACTCTAAGAATTATTAGGCAATAAATTAAAATAAAACTGCCAGTATCATAATAGGTAAAGTTAAAGGGACTCCTCACCATTAGGTCCAGTCGCGGACGACTCTGGAGCTGCGGTGCTCACCTCGCTTTACTGACTGAGGGAGCCAGCGTACAGCTTCCGGGTCATGTGGCCAGCATGACTAAGCTGCTTCTGGAGAACCAGAGCAGTGCACAGAAACGCAGGGACAGAGCAATGGGAGCTCACCCCGTCATGGGGATTCGAACCACCGACCTTCTGATCAGCAAGCCCTAGGCTCTGTGGTTTAACCCACAGCGCCACCCACGTCCCTCTGCCAATATAATAATGCCATTATACAAATCAGTGGTGTGACTCTATTTGGGATAATGCGTACAGTTCTGGTCACCTCACCTCAAAAACGATATTGTAGAGCTGGAAAAGGTTCAGAAAAGGGCAGCCCAAATGATCCAGGGGATGGTGCAGCTCCCCTATGAAGAAATACTGTAGCATGTGGGACTTTTTGGTTTAGAGAAAAGGCCAAGTAAGAGGTGAAATGATAGAAGTTCATAAACATTTTGCATGGCATGGAGAAAGGGGATAGAGAAAAGTTTTTCTCCTCCTTTCACAACACTAGAATATGTGGACATCCAATGAAATGGAATCTGGAAGACCCTCAGGATCTCTTCCAACTCTACCATTCTACAATTCAATGGGACAGATAAAAGAAAGTACTTCTTTATGTTCAACGTTAAACTCCCACAGGAGGCAGTGTTGGGCACCAAGTTGGACAGCTTAAAAGAGGATTAGACAATTTCACGAAAGACAAGGCTATCAATGAATGAATGGATGAATGAATGAATCTCTATTTGCGTCAGCTATTGGCCATAGCAATAAAACAAGGCTATCAATGGTTACTAGCCATAATGGTTTTATTCTACCTCCAGTGTCAGAGGCAGTATATCTCTGAATACCAACTGCTAGGACTCATAGGTGAGGAGAGTGCTGTTCCACTCCTGTTTGACTTGCAGGCTTCCCATTGAAACATTGGGTTGGCCACTGTGAGAACAGGATGCTGGTCTACATGGCTCTTTGCCCTGATTCAGCAGGCTCCTTCTTATGGCTATATTTGCACTTCATATGTGTGAACATGTCAACTTTGCTAATGATTTGGACAAGGAAGTGGACAGCAGGCTTATCAAAACCTACAGCTGCTATAAACCTGGGAAGGACTGCAATCACAGAGGATAAACTCGGACAAGAACAGTGGAATTAAATTACTAGAGTTTGATTAAAACATCTGCTTGCCAGATGTCTCTTATTTGATGCGAATGCCCCCTTTTCCAATCAAACAAAATGGATTTCCCTAAGTTTACAACAATGTGCATTCAACTCCTGAGTGTGCAGTAGGATGACCAATGCACCCCTTGTCTGAACAATTTATGTCTCGTAAAAACTGACCCACAACAAATGGCCCCTTTTCCCAATGTCCATTTTTACTTCTTTTGGAGTATGGGACTGTATTAACACTGCTTATTTCCCCCAAAGGTGTAGCAGCTCAATCCATCATTCCAGCAGAAAGCTATCCTCCCCCCAGCCCCTAAATGAGGCGAGTGTCATTAATGTTGAAGACAGCCACCATCCACTGCTGCATTCATGGGAATGTCTCCCTTAAGGAGATGGTGACAGCACAAGGGGTCAGCCAGAGCTGCCTTTGTTGCCATTTTGCCTCTGAACCATTTACCTGATGCCCACTAGACTGACGGAATAAGGCAGGCCTGCTGAGGAAAGGAAAGCAGTGATTGCCCATGAGAGAACTGGAAATGAACCAGGACACTCAGAGGAGACCAACAAGTTATCTGTATTTATTCACTGCATTCTTATAAACATGCTCTTCAGAGATGCAAAATTTCCTCCTCTCCCCCTTTCTTAATACTACTACTACTACTACTACTAATAATAATAATAATAATAATAATATTATAATTTATCATTTATACCCCAGTCACTCTGGGTGGCTTCCATCAGAACACTAAAATACGATAACCTACTAAACATTAAAAGCTTCCCTAAACAGGGCTGCCTTCAGATGTCTTCTAAAAGTTTGGTAGTTATTTTTCTCTCTGACATCTGGTGGGAGGGCGTTCCACAGGGCGGGTGCCACTACCGAGAAGGCCCTCTGCCTGGTCCACTGTAACTTGGCTTCTCGTAGCGAGGGAACTGCCAGAAGACTCTCAGCCCTGGACCTCAGTGTCCAGGCAGATACAAGTTTCAGCAGCCTGGAGCAGCCACTCACTCATCCAGGACTATTAATTAAGCCTCATCAGCTATCAAGATGTATGGGCGGAACGATGGAGGTGAAGACACTCCTTCAGGTATACTGGACCGAGGCCGTTTAGGGCTTTAAAGGTCAGCACCAACACTTTGAATTGTGCTCGGAAACGTACTGGGAGCCAATGTAGGTCTTTCAAGACTGGTGTTATATGATCTCGGCAGCCGCTCCCAGTCACCAGTCTAACTGCCGCATTTTGGATTAGTTGTAGTTTCCGGGTCACCTTCAAAGGTAGCCCCACATAGAGCACATTGCAGTAGTCCAAGCGAGAGATAACTAGAGCATGCACCACTCTGGAGAGACAGTCCGTGAGCAGGTAGGGTCTCAGCCTGCGTACCAGATGGAGCTGATAAACAGCTGCCCTGGACATAGAATTGACGTGCGCCTCCATGGACAGCTGTGAGTCCAGAATGACTCCCAGGCTGCGCACCTGGTCCTTCAGGGGCACAGTTACCCCATTCAGGACCAGGGGGTCCTCCACACCCGCCCGCCTCCTGTCCCCCAAAAACAGTACTTCTGTCTTGTCAGGATTCAACCTCAATCTGTTAGCCGCCATCCATCCTCCAACTGCCTCCAGACACTCGCACAGAATCTTCACTGCCTTCACTGGTTCTGATTTGAAAGAGAGGTAGAGCTGGGTATCATCCACGTACTGATGAACACCCAGCCCAAACCCCCTGATGATCTCTCCCAGCGGCTGCATGTAGATGTTGAAAAGCATGAGGGAGAGGACAGAACCCTGAGGCACCCCACAAGTGAGAGCCCAGGGGTCTGAACACTCATCCCCAACACCACTTTCTGAACACGGCCCAGGAGGAAGGAGTGGAACCACTGTATAACAGTGCCCCCAGCTCCCAGCCCCTCTAGAGGGTCCAGAAGGATGTTATGGTCAATGGTATCAAAAGCCGCTGAGAGATCCAGCAGAACTAGGAAACAGCCTTTGTACATCTTGATAGCTGATGAGGCTTAATTAATAGTCCTGGATGAGTGAGTGGCTACTCCAGGCTGCTGAAACTTGTATCCTACCCTACCTGCCCAAATTGAGGATGAAGAAAAAAAAGGAAAAGGACTGAGAAAAAGGAAAAGAAGCCTGGCTTTAGAAGCTGGCTGAGAAGAAGTTACCTTGAGGGGGAGTCTGCATTGGTATGCTGTTACATTTGGGGGGACTTGTGCTGTTTTAGATCTAATATTGCCCCTCTGGAGCAACCTGGATACTTGTAAATAAATCAAGGTCACTAAAGCAGCTGAGGGCCCCAATGTTCTCTGCTCACAAGGGACTCAAGGCTGCTGTGAAACTTCTTCACAAATGTGAGCCAGAGTGGTGCCGAGCACTAGGTCAGGATCTGGGAAGCTAAGGTTCAAATCCCCAGGAAGCTACCAGGGTGACCTGCCTCACAGGGAGGAAATGGAGAGTGGGAAAGCCACGTACATTACCTTGACTCCTTTGGATGAAAGGTGAGGTATAAATGAAATAATAGCAGCAATTTCATTTGAAAAGAAGCAGCTAAGGCTGCAAGTAGATGAGTACCATGAGGTGCCTGGATGTTTTGTTCCAGGAGGCAAAAAGCACCTCCAAATTGAATGCCACCTGGATAAAAAAAATGAGCATGTCTCTCAGCACCTAGTCTTGATCCATTCTGGGACCCCTATAGCTGTATGTATCCTGTAAAAAATGAAATGGGAGCTCTGAGCATTGAGCTTCCACTGTTGGTGGCCATCACTGCCTCCTGAGGGAGCAAGTTCCATAGTTTAACAATGTGCTGCATGAAAAAGTACTTTCTTTTTTATCTGTCCTGAATCTCGCCACAAAAAAACTACCTTATACTGAGTGGCAAGTGGTTCATCTCTAAACTGACTGGCTGGGACTCTCCAAGGCTTCAAGCAGGGTGCCTCCTCTCATCTGGGATTTGAACCCAGGACCTTCTGCATAAACACTTTGTCACTGATCTACAACCCTTCCCCAGAAAACATAGCCATTCTGATGCCCCCAGAGCAGAAGGCCACAAGGTTTGCACCCTTCCTCCATTGTTCTATAACACTGTTTTCCATAACACTGTCACAGCTTTCACTGCCTTTGCACTGCTGCTACAAAAACCACATCACAACATTTGCATTGTCACAAAGACAGAAGCAGGTGGCCCAGCAAGGTCCAGAGCAATGGGCAAGTGTCTGCCCCGTCTGAGAGGTTTTGGGTGGCCCCCAGCACGCCCTTGACCCTGGGTCAGTTGATGAAGTCCCCTTTAGTGACCACTTCACTGCTCCTTGCAGTGCTGCCATTGTCATGCCTGAGGAGGGAGCAAAGGAGCCTGTCACAGGGAGTGGATTGTTTGGAGAGGAGGCCAGGGTTGTGGAAGTGCTCAGCCCAGGACTGACAAAGAAAGACCCAAGACAGAGGCAGCGATATGGAAATGAGATGCATCCAGCTGGGGGAGACGTGGGGGTGGGAGGGTGTACCAGGAAGATGCAGGGAAAGAGGGAAGGAGGAGAGACAACCACTGCATTCATCCCAACCCATTTTCTTGTCTTTCTGGAGTTGCCACTGGAAGCCAATTGGCTACTTTAAAACTGCCCTCTGTGCCACATCCATCCTCCCAGTAGCTTTTTCCTGCCACCAACCTAGCCTCAATGTGATGCAATGGGCAATTTCAAACTGGCATACGCACAAGTGAATTAAGTTTATGGGAATGATAACGCCCCCTTCTCTTTGGGTTTCACTTGCTCTAATTCAGGTCTCCTTCCCCTGCTACCCATCACCTCCAGTCTTTGAGTTTGCCTAAGAACAGCATCTTCCACAGAAACACAGGAGGCTGGGTAGGCTTCTCTGAGGGCAGGAAATCCTCCCCCTTTTACATTCAAAAAACAAATAGGTCCTTGGGTGAGACGTGCTTCTAATTTTAATTAAAGGGGAGTGTGCCATTGGGGAGACACTGATCTAGTGCTAAGCTCTGCAGGGAGACATGAGTTCTTTGAGCTAAATTATTTCAGTCCTACTCATGTGACTCAGCCCCAAAATGTGACAATAAGACTGTGGCTCACCCCCCTGACTCAGCCCAGTTTTCCCAAGTGGTTCTCAGACAGACAGCTTTTCAGGTAGGGCTGTGTGCGCATCTGCTCCGGCATGCTGGAGTCTGAAGTTCACCACCAGCATTTGAACATGGACCCCAATGCATGAGCATTTTGAAACTTCTTGATAGGCAGAGGTCACATTCCTGACCCTGGGCCTTGTCATCTTCACTTTTATCCAACTTTCTAGGAATTGACATGCCTCTAAAGCAGGGTTTCCCAAACTTGGGTCTCCAGCTGTTTTTGGACTACAGTTCCCATCATCCCTGACCGCTGGTCCTGCTAGCTAGGAATGATGGGAGTTGTAGTGCAAAAACAGCTAGAGACCCAAGTTTGGGAAACCCTGCTCTAAAGAAAACTGTGTAGGTATCAACCAATGCCTCCTTAAATTATGGCAGGGGTGGGGAACCTTATTCAGTTCAAGGGTGACATTCCCTTCTGGGCAATCTCCTGAAAGCTATATACAGTGGTACCTCGGGTTACATACGCTTCAGGTTACATACGCTTCAGGTTACAGACTCCACTAACCCAGAAATAGTGCTTCAGGTTAAGAACTTTGCTTCAGGATGAGAACAGAAATTGTGCTCCGGCAGCGCAGCGGCAGCAGGAGGCCCCATTAGCCAAAGTGGTGCTTCAGGTTAAGAACAGTTTCAGGTTAAGAACGGACCTCTGGAACGAATTAAGTACTTAACCCGAGGTACCACTGTACTGGGAGGAAGGGCAGAGGCAAAAGTGGGTGGGGCAAGGGTTGTAAATATTACTTTTGTATAGTAGGCTCATCTATCTCTCCACAGTGTCTCTAGCCTCCATCCAGGCAAGCAAAGTTCATGGACACATTCTAGAGAGGGAACAAGACACCAGGAGGGTACAAAGCAAGGTAAGGGAGGAGTGTGGCTTGGAAAAAGGGGGAGTGGCCTGGAGACAGTCTGAAGGGCCATACAGAGAGGCTTCAAGGTCCACACTTGTCCCTCCCCCCGCCCTGAGGTTCCCCTCCCTGAAACAATGGCACTGAACCAGCTTCCTTACCGGCTACTCTGACGACGGCTCTTTCTGCCGGATCCAGCACAGAGTCTTGACTTTTCCTCTTCTTCTGCTCATGGAGAGGTAAATTCCAGGGCAAGGTGTCCCCCGGTGGGCAAGGAGACAGGCTGCCGGACCTCTCACTCCGATAGGACCTCTCACTTCGGCACGAACGCTCACTCCGGTAAGACCTCTCGCTCAGGGTCTCTTCGTCGGAGGACGACATGGCCCCGAAGGAGGGAAGGAGGCACAGAGGGGCTGCCGATCCTTAGGAACAGCCGGCCTAGGAATATCAGCATGATTATTACAATTACTGATTAATTAATTGATCAATTTAATTCCATAGTCACAGTTTTGCACTCAGCTGCGACTCACACAGTAAAAGTAACAAAGACATTTGTATTATCAGAGCTGCATACACATCTCAGGTTAGTGGGAACATGAAGGCACATAACAGCCAATGGGTGAGTGGGTGAATTTATGGTGACGGATTTGTTAATCAATGGGAAAACGAAAACAGCTGACATCTTTTTGTAGCCTGATGAGCATCTAGGATGGGGTAGTCAAGCAAACCATGCTTAAGCAAGGCTGCTCTGTCCAAGCAGAATATCCAATCGTAGTTAAAACAAACCATGGTTCATAAACCAACAGGTTAGCACATGGTGATTTCTTGCCATGGTTAGTTGGCTGAGCTGGGCTCACACATCCAAACGAGGACCACTGCCAAGTTACACCACACTTTCGTGTTATGTGAGCATTCAAACAGATGACGCTGCCTTATACCGTCAGACCAACTTGCATAGTATTGTCTGCTCTGAGTGGCAAGTTTTCCATCCCTCTCTGGGATTGAAACTGGGAGCCTCTGAGAACCAAGCTTGTACCCTACCACTGTGGAAGCCACTCTCCAAATAGTTTCCAAAGAATTACAGCTACCCAGCTTTCTGGAAGTAACAGAAACCTAGACATGCAGGACCAGCCAAAGCCCTCCAGACACTGCACTGTCTCCCCTGGGGTGCTCCAGAATCCTTTGCTATGCTGGGGCCCAGTTCCTGGGTGTGGTGTGGCTGCATTAGTGGCATAGCAGAGCAGGGCAGGTGGGGTCAAAGTGCTATCACTTATTTCACAGCAGGAACATCTCCTTGGGGACTTTTGGCTTACCCACTGCATGCCAAACAAATAAGCTTTTCTCAGAGAGAAACCTGCCAAACCCATTTCCATAGTCTCAGTAGTGGAAGTGGTAGGTTACACCAGCGTGCAGAGCTAAGAGTTAACGTGCCATTTTTATTCTGGGATGGGGTTGGGGAGCAAAGTCCCTTTATTACGACCAGCCAAAATGTCACAAAATAGCAAGCAAGCTTTTGAGCCCATCAGAACCCTTCAATGAGCAAAAAGGGTGGTTTGGTATTGGTGCTACAGTGCCTCTGTGGGCCAAAAATTCATTAGTGTTGTACAGTCTGAGACCAGACCTGGCTATGGATTGTGTCAGGAACAGCACCTGCCCGTCAGATTTTACCACAACCCCCTGAGCTGCAAGGAGCTGGACCTGCCCTACAGACAAGTGGAGTCAAGCAGTGGTGAGGGAGTGGAGCTCTAAACATGCTCTGCTGCACAGCCCTTCCCATCTAGTCCAGCCCCCAGGTCCTTGATCTCCACTACCATGAGGTTACAAATATCTCCTGGCAAGAGGGTGACTCCAAAGCATTGGATTTAGGGTGGTGCGGGCAGTCCCCCCCCCCCACAGGGCACCAAGCCAACAGGGTGCAAAATTGAGAAGACTCATAATGGAAAAGATCCATTCAGGGGCACCATAGTACAAAAGATTACCAAAGTCCGCCCCGGAAAGCATTGCACCTTACACAGTGCTAATGAACCAAGAGCAAGTTGATCTCCCTCCTTCGCTCCAAAAACAGAACATTCTCTGTGCCTGAAAACCTTGACATCTGCCTAAGAATCTTAAAGACTGTGCTCCTAACAGCTTATGCAAATCAATAGCCATTATGCACATTTGCATGTTTTGCCCTGAGATTCCTGTGCTTTAAACATCCCGCAGATGTTCTTTTTGAACGAAGCAAATTCATTTCCCCCTATTTTCCTCCAAATATATGAGGGGTGCGGGTGGTTTTGCCCAGGAATGACGTGAAGGAAACACCTCCAGAACTCTGGGGTCAGCCAAGGAAAGGGGTTGGCAGGAGATTCAGAACAGACCAAAAGAAGTCTTCTCATCCACGTGACACATAATTAATTTAAAGGATTGGCTGCTACATAATGCAGGGATGGCTACTGGCTCGGTGGCTGGGCTTGCCTTAACCCCTTGCTTGTGAGCTGCCCAGAGGCATTTGTTCAGCCAGAGTGGGAAGGAGGAACCTAGAAGAGAAGGACCTTTGGCCTGAACCAGCAGGGTAGCTCTTAGGTTAGTTGATTCATATTCCCTGCAATGGCTACATGGACGGGAGGCATTACCTATCCCTCTGAAAATGTGCATGGATCAGCCTTTGCCAACCTGGTGCCCTCCAGATGTTTTGGACTACAACTCCCATCAGCCCCAGTCACCACTGTTATATGATGCTGAGACTGAGAGGAGTCCAATACATCTGGAGGGCACCAGGTTGGTGAAGGCTGCCTTGTTGGTGAAGGTTGGTGAAGTCTGTAAGAACAAAGAGGTATGGAAAAGAAAGGTCTGTAGCCACTACCGGACGAAGGCCTATGGGTGATTTTATTGCACAATGGGACTGCTTTGTACTCTGTGGAAATTAAAATAAAGGACAAGCACAATCTCCAATGCTCACGGCAAGCCATGGACGGACATTTTGGGATAACATATGAAGAAGACCATTTAAAGATACAAAATACACATTGTAGTTAGTTGATGGTAGGAAGCAAGAAAATTAGTCCTCTGCACTGGGTGCCAAATTTTTTTCTGTGTCCTTGTTATATAAAATAATAAAAACATATTTAAAAGAAAAAGAGAAGACACAGAGAGGGCAACATGGCAGGAAGTCATAAAAGAGTGAGTGGTAACTTTTAGAGCTTCAGTGCTTTTGCAGGACATTGGTTTCAACTCTCACTTCCATGAGGTCTAGAAACTTGACTTTAGAAAGAATAAAAAGAGTTCGGATCTGTCCAACCGCTTGCAGCCTCCCTGTTCATCTTGGCCCATCTCCAGTGTGATCTGGCCCTAGTCTTGTTACTTAATTTCTACAAAGAGCTGCAGGGCACCTAGGAGTCACATCCTATACTAGGGATAGATAACAAATGCCCTACAAAAGCTGTTGGACCAACCAACATTTCTGCATTGCAGGGGGTTGGACTAGATGGCCCTCGGTGTCGCTTCCAACTCTACAATGCTATGATAACGCTCATCAGCCCCAGCTAGCATGACTATGGTCAGGATTGATGGGAGCTATAGTCCAACATCTAGAGGGTACTCCATTGGCTACTCCTGCCCTATGCCATAGAACAGCCATGTTCAAACTTTCAGAGGAGGCTGTCTGTTACTTCTCTGCATGAGTCCCTGCTCACCTCCATCCAGCAGCTACTCACAGAGAAATGTAAGGGGCAGGCTCTTTTTCAAAGTAAAAACAAAGGCATGCCTCCCATTTTTAAATCAAAATAAAATATGCATGCCTCGCCTGTCAGATAGAGTGGTGGGGAATGCTGTCTTAGAAGCCCTGTCTTGCAACTCCCAACGTGTTGGAGGGGGCTGCAGCTTCTCAACAGTGAGGGGAAGGCACTTCACACATGCACACTGCATGTCACAGGATGGAGCTCTTGCACTGAAAATTGTAACCCCCCTTTTGTGGGCTGTAACAGGCAAGTATACAGCTTCTATGGAAGTTAGGCATGAGGTTTCTGTGTGTTTGTGTGGGGTGTGTGAGGTGTGGAGATGTTAATGCATCTAAGAAACCCCAATTATGCTGAAGGTGCCTTGGAGTTACCCCTGCACAGGCTGATGCAGGGGAGGAGGTACCACAGAGAATATGCCTGTCCCCATTTGCAGAGATTCAGCGCTTTACATTGCAACTGTCAACTAGGACACGTATATTTGTGGCAGTTGGGGATGACTGTGTATTTCACCCCTGCTGGAAGCCACATTCCTTGATCAGGAAGTCCCTGCTCCACATGGTTCCAGCCAGTAGGGATCAGAAGGCACTCTGCATATGCTCAAAGGCACACATCAATACCATTTCATATGCTCCAAGGCTCAGACTTGGCACTGAAAACAGATCTGAGTCCAGGGAAATCCCAATTAAGCCCTGTGTGACTCTTTCAGGTCTGGCCAACTCGGCTAACATGGAGAACAAAGTGGGCATTGTCCACACTGGTGCTAAGGATTTTTACAGTTTTTTACAATTGTAGTAAATGAGAGCAGGGTCCCTCAAAGGAAGCATGCTTCCCTTCCTAGACCCTTTGCTGTGTGGCTTTTCCCTTGTAGGAATTGTCAGCTTCCTGGAGTACCACTGCTGTGTCGTGGTGAGCCTCATTGACAGCCAAGTGGTCCTCCTTTCTCATAAATGCAGAACGCCTTCCTCCTTTGCAAACCCTGGACTCTTGAGCACCAATGCCAGAAGGATGCATCCTTACTATCAGCCTTACAAGGCTCTAGTTTAAGGTGCTAAAAGCAGGGGGTTGGAAATGTGGGGAGGGAGAGAGGGAGAGGGAGAGAAAGGAGAGAGGGAGACAGAGAGGGAGAGAATCCCCCATCTTGGGCACGAGAAATGCAAGAAGGCTACTGTACTAATAAACTGAATGCCTTTGCCTCCATTCAAAGCATCCCTCTCTTCAGATTTTTTTTTTAATACAGTGATTCTATTCAACAATATGCCAAAAACAAAAAAGCCACAACTGCTGGAATCCAGTTGGATCCCCTCCCTTTGGAAACAGTTTTTTGAAAAAAAAGAAAAATCCACTTGATCACGAGCCATCAGATGCAAAATATAATTCCATCCCTAGACTGAGTGGTGGAGGATAAATGTTTTTAAATCCACACGCAATCAAAGAGATGATGAACCACAGTTCTAAATAATACCCGTTTCTAAACCTGCAGGGCCATTAAAAAGCGAAATTGTGCATTTAGTGTGATGGAGCAATAACAACAACATCCCGATCCTCAGACCTCATTATCTGCTAGCACCATTTATAAATACCCTCGTTTCCATTTTGATGCTATTACCGTTATGATTTCTGAAGGGGAGGGTAATTCAAAACAAGGAATTGGGAACAGGAGGCTGGAATCCTATTTGTAATCAATGAAAATAATAGTCGAGAACAAAGAGCATTTGTAAGCCTCCATTCACTGTTCTCCCCCCGCGCCCCAGTAAAGCACCCTTCCCCCTCCATTGCTGGGAGTGGGGATACCTGCGCGCCCGTTTCAATGGGCATCCATCTGACAGGCAAACCCACAAGCCCATCGGGCGACTACTACGCCTTGCAAGGGCAACCCGGGGTGGGGAGAAATGAAAAGGCAGGGTGCCTTTTTGGGGTGCCTGGTTCCTGGGGAACACACCCACCCCAGAAACCTCCGGTGGGAGTAGACGGCGGCATGCCGAGGCTCCGTGCAACGGAGGCACAAACGCGACCCTCGGTGCTTCGGTGGGGGCCGGGGGAGGGGCGCGCAAAGGAAACCGACCCGTGGGCTCGTGGGTACAAATCCAGCACAGAACCCCCCTTATTTTAAAGGTTCGCCTTCTGCCTTCCGATCGGTGCCTGCCCCGCCCCGTCCAGCCTTTTGGGTCTGGGGGCTGCGGCTGGAGCAGCAGCAGGTGCAAAGATGCCGCTGGAGGAGGGAGCATCCTTGCCTGGAAGCGGGGGGGGGGGCTGTTGCTTTGGCACCATTTAATTGCTCCCTCCCTCCCCCGCCTCCAGGTCATTCCCTTCTCCCACCCCCAGGCTACAGGGTGCCCCCTTCCCCTCCCCTTCCCCTCCCCCAGATGCTGCCAGAGTGCCATGGCGCGGAGGAGATGTGGAGAGAGAAAATGCCCCGGCCGCCTCCGCCCTCCCTCCCTACATCCCCTCCATACACCGCCTGTCCCCCCCCCCCCGGTCTAACCTTACCAGGCGGCCTGAGTGGGTCGGAGCGCACAGATCCGACCTCCGCGCGTGCACAATGGCCGAACTGCCCAGGCAGCCAGCAGAGGAAGGAAGGCGGGAGCAGGAGCCCGAGCCGAGCGAGCGAGCAACCGCCGACCGCCAGTCCCTCCCTCTCTTTCCCTCTCTCCGCCGCCAGCAGCGCGCAGACGCCGCCCCTCGCCCAGCCTGGATCGGGACCGCCCCGCGGCCAGGCGCGCCCACGCGGACGGAGGGGTGGCGCGACCCTCTCCCCGTCCACACGCACAGGTGGCCACGACGGGGAAGGGGATCATGGGGGGAGAGCGCCCACAATTAGCCCCCTGGCATGGGTACTCCCCCTAGATGCTGGCGGAGGCTCCCTAGAGAAGGCCCACACCCAGGCCAGCAGAGCGGCCAGAGGCATCCCCCCCCCCCCCCGGAGAAATGCCCACGCCTGAGCCTCGTAGTTGGCATCCTCTTCCAAATCTCAAACTCTCTCTCTTTCCGCTCCCCCCCCCCCATCCAAGCTGCTCCCTGCCTGCAGCCTAGCACTTATCATGGACCCCCAACCCCCCCAAACACACTGCCTTGGCCAACCTGGTGCCCTCCAGAGGTTCTGGGATACAGACAGTGCCTGGCTAAGGCTAATGGAAGTTGGGCACCAGGTTGGCAAACGATGATCCATGCACATTTTCGGAGGGATAGGTAATGCCTTCCGTCCATGTAGTTATCTCAGAGCCTGGCCACACCATGGACTCCATGTGCATACAGGAGCCTCTGTGGAACTGGTGTCAGGCCTGTTATCTGCTGAACCTCAAAAATTCTATGCACAGCTTGGCATCAGATAAGGTTCATGCAGCAGCCATCATTTGCCATAGATAGCACACCTTCCTATAGAAGCTGGCACTATTCTGGAGCTTTCCAAAGTCACACCAGCCTGACACAAATCACACCCATCCCACACACCTCCAAGGGAGTATCAGAAGAGCTTGTCTGCTCCCAAATCAGTCCAGCCTTTGGTGCAGCTTCCCATTCCTGCTGTGGCCAACCCCCGCCTATTTTAACAGACAACAGCCTTCTCCTATTGCTTGTCCCACCCCCAGGTATACTCCCTCTAAACATGGAAGCTTTATCTCTTTTCCTGCAACACTGAATTTTCCAAACTGCAAGATGATCACCTTACTTAACAGAACGGAAAGGGCACTCTGTAGGTGACTCAATTACCGTCTCTTCTTTTATTATTACAACAAGCCTTGCAAGGAAGTCCACAAAAAATAGCAGACCGTTGTTTGTTAGTCCATCTGCCTACACAGTCGTTTGTGGCACTTGAATAAATGGGGAAAGAATCAGCTCTTTCCCAAAGTGCAAATGTTTTCTTCCACCTGCTCACCTGGAAGGGAGTATGATTCACCAAAGGTGAACCAAAGGAGTGGCTATTTACAGGTGGCCGTCTTACAACAATCACAAATTCCAGAGTCCTGCTCTGAAAAACAGGTGCTGCCTATGAGCCCTGCCTCAAATTAAACTTAAGGGACAGAAACCTAGTTTTCTGGGAAAGAAAATCAGACTGCTGCCTCTCTGTGGAAGATATTGCCTTCCCTGCAAGTAGCAGAGCAATGCTGCTACTTTCAAAAAATCAGCCTGTGCCCAAAAAAGTATGTGCCATTCAGGAGTGCATGGCAGAACATGTTTTCCCCTTGACTCATAACACTAGAACTCATGAATATGCAATGAAGCTGAATGTTGGAAGATTCAGGACAGATACCGGTACTTTTTCAGGCAGACTGTGGAACTCACTGCCACTGAAGGCAGTGATGACCAGCAACTTGGATGGCTATAGTTAGACAAACTCATGGAGGAGATGGCTATCAATGGCTACTAGCCAGGATGGCCGTGTTGACCTCAACTGCCAGAGGCATCATGCCTCTGAATACCACTTGCTGGAAACCAAAGGAGGGGAGAGTTCTCTTGCACTTGTTTGGGGGCTCCCAGAAGCATCTGGCTGGCCGCTGTGAGGACAGGATGCTGGACTAGATGGGCCATTGGCCTGATCCAGAGGGCTCTTCTTAGGTTCTTATGTTTATAAACACTGATGCACCTGCCTGATGAAAGGAATCCCAATCAAGCTGTGGGACCACAGCAGCTTCCTCAAAAAGCACCATTTAGCTGGGGGTGGGGAGCCCATATTGCAAAGGTATGGCACACAGAAGGTCTCAGGGTTGATCCCTGGCATTTCCAATTAAGAGAGTCAGGTAACAGGTAGTTTTATTTATTTTCATTTAACGAAATGTGTCACTTAGTAAAAGCAAACAAACCTCTAAGTGGTTCACATAAAAAAATATAAAATATTCATAAAGAAAATACCAATAAAATCGGCAGACTTGGAAAAGCAAGTAAGCATAATCAAATTATGAAAATATAGATAAGAATGAACAGAGATGGGACGGAAAAGACCCCCCCCCCTGTGCCCAAGACCCCAAGGAGCTACTGCCAATCAGAGTAAACAATGCTGCCATCAATGGACCAGCCGTCAGGATGAGGCAGCTTCCCATTTGACAGTGGGGCAGAAGATGGTGGGCTCTCCTTCATTGGAGGTTTTAAAGCAGAGTTTGGATGGTCACCTGCCAGGGGTTCTTCAGTTGTGATTCCTCTATTTTCAAGAGGTTGGACTAGATGACCCTTGGAGTCCCTTCCAATGAATTATTTTGTGCAACATCCCACAGAAATGAACAGACGCTCCCATGCTCTTGCACAGCTTCTCGTCTTTCTGAGGTGAGCCGGTGGTGGGATGGGGGAAAATATGTACACCTCTTGGAGAACTTTAAAATGACAGCTTCTTTAGGACAGGCATAGGATTTCCTGTTGACCTTCTGTGTTCAGAGTCAGTAAACCTCTAAAAGCCAACTGCTGTGAACAAACAACAGAGAGTGGTTCTTGCTGTTTGGCGGCAGAGTGCTGACCCAGTGTTTGTTTTCCTAAAACAAGCTTGTTCTGTGGGATTAGGTGGTGTTATGCCCTCTCTCTCCCATGACGGCTAACCCCCTATATGCCGACTCTTCATTGGCTTTCGCTCTGTTCTTTGCATTCACAGAGATGTTTCTTTTCTCAGACCAGCAGTGCAGGGAGTAGTTGCATAGAGACCCACCCAAGGACCAACCCCCCTGAAAGGATGACAGAGTCAGGCATGGGCATAGCCATGTCTATATGTATTAAAAACTCCCAAAAAGGTTTTCTGAGGAAGCACATGGTGAAGCTGCTGCCACTACCACACTTGCCTTCCTCCTGGATCTAGTCCAAGGCCTTTAGCATTAAGGCAAATCCTCTAACACGCCAAGAGAGAAGTGTGGGATTAATTAAAAACAGTACAGACCAAACATTTATGCTAATTCACATAACACAAGGCAGGACCTTACAAGATCCGCTTACTTTGTTAAGAACTTTTCCCCAGGAAGTTCGGACTTTGGCCAGGCTGCTTTCTGAAATACCATTTCAAAGGAAACATACTTTAATTACTGACAGACAGCCTCTCTTCTCCTCACCTGGGAAACCCAGCCAGATGGGCGGGGTATAAATAATAAATTATTATTATTATATTATCACCTCCATTTGTGTACTTTCCAGCCTGATGAAGAGTTCAGGAGAACTCAGAAACTTACACACTATTTTGTGTTGTTTTGTCTTAAAATTGCTCTAATATGGTGATTTTGGAACACTTAAAATTGGTGATTATTTTTAAAAATACCTTCAAATACCAGATCAACATCCACAGCTGTTTCATTTTGCTCAGCAAGAACTGTATGTTTTTTTCCTCACCCTTCCATGAACTGTTAGGTGTCACTCTTCTTCTGTCCCTTTCTCAATCTATATTTTCCTTTCTTTTTTCTCATTAGCTCTTAGCTTAATCCAACAACTGGAATTGAACTCCAGCAGCAACATTGCCCCCCCCTCAATTGGCCCTCCCTGCTGTGGATTTCCACAACGCCCCCAATCTGCCAAGCCTAATGGCCGTTTACATTTTGAATTGATCTGTAAGAGTCTCTTGGGATGCAAAAGCCTTTCAAGATATTTAAATATTTCCTCCAGTACTTGGATTGTGCTTGATTGGATGACTCAAACCGGAATGGATGCTAGCAAATGCTGCAAGATATGATGATTTTCTCTCTTTTTAAAAGAGCTTAGTCTTCTCTTCCTTTGTCTTATTTTAAGTGCAGTTTTCCCCTCACATTCTTTGTGGCAAACTAGCAATTATCACGACAGTGTGTGTCAGCCTCTGGAAGTGGCATCACACTGCAGCTCTGTTCCCACTGTATTTTTTCACTTTCTGGTTCATAATTTATTTCAGCATCGTTGTGGCAAATGACTTTGCACAAAGGCAAAATGGCCAGTCATCATCTGGCTCTCGAGCAAAGCTGGACATTTTGCTCTTTGCTCTGGAAGTCCTACTTGACCCTTGGTAATTTAGGTTGGACTGAGGTTGTTCAGCAGCAAGGCCAGGGTGGGGATATGGGCTCGCTGCATGCTCCAAGGCACACCCTCCTTTATTCATCCTGACATGTTCCAGGACTGAGTCCTCTGGGTAAAAAGCCAATCACGGCATTTCCTGGGTCTCCCCTATTTTTCTTTAGTGGTTCTGAGCTCGGAGCACCAGACCCTCCAAGTGTCCCTATTTTTCAGGGACATCCCTGATTTAGAGAAGCCGTCCCAGTTTCTGATTTGATTCCAGAATGTCCCACTTTTCTTTGGATGTCCCTATTTTCACTGGAGAAATGTTGGAGGGTATGGAGTTATCCAACCCCTGAGCCATCTGAAGACAATCCTGTATAGGGAAGTTTTTTTTAATGCTTAATGTTTTATTATGTTTTTATATATGTTGGAAGCTGCCCAGAGTGGCTGGGACAACCCAGTAAGATGTGTAGGGTATAAATAGTAAAATAATCATTATGGAATGGGACGTCCCTATTTTCATCGGAGAAATGTTGGAGGGTATAGAGCACTATTCTAGAGTTTGCATACAGCCAGACCAGGGATGAGTTTTCAAAGGGAGTACTAAACAGATTTGGGTCAATGGTTATTTATATCATTCACAGCCTGCACCAACATTCAGTACATCCCCTGTTTCCCTTCTCATGGCAGGACTCTTTGATGTCTGTTTTTATTATTTTTTCCTCCAGAGCTGCTTTTGGTCCACCTCTTCAACTCTTTTCTGTTCTGGCATCTTCCTAATCGCCCTGACTGTGTTTGTAAAGAGGAGGAGGAGGAGGAGGAGGAGGAGGAGGAGGAGGAGGAGGAGGAGGAGGAGGAGAAGAAGAAGAAGAAGAAGAAGAAGAAGAAGAAGAAGAAGAAGAAGAAGAAGAGGAGGAGGAGGAGGAGGAGGAGGAGGAGGAGGAGGAGGAAGGGAGCTTGCTGGGCAGCCTTAGGGCAGAGCAGGAGAGAGGCTGGCCTAAGGAAAAGTTAGGAATGTGCCATCGGTGGGCACAGTTCAGTGATTTTGCTTAAAGGATCAAGTTTCTGTCCCTCATTAAGGCAAATATATATATCAAAGCATATGGGTGATATCTGCTGAAATCTGAGGGCCAGAGCAATCAGATTCTTGGTTGTAGGGCACAACTCAATGACTGGCAAAGCCAGCATTATATATGCAAAACAGCAAGCATGTAAGTTTGTATAATAGAGCAAACTCCATTTCACTCTTTAAAAACCTATTTCTACTGTTTTATTAATAAAGTTGGATAGGTTATACTATGTCCGGCCTTTACTGAGCAGGTTATATGACAATGAGCATTCATTCTGATTTGCTTCTGTGGTGTTTATATGTCTTCCCATTAATTTTTCATTCATGTTTGTCAAAGTTTAAAATGGAAAATGTGCCTTATTTGCCTAATGCATATAAGCTGCAGAATTTGGATGCAGAATTACCTTTTCACACGGGCTATCCCATGGCCACCGTTCTTATTCTTACTCTTATATATTTATTTATACCCTGCCTTTCCTCCCGACAGGGCTCAGTGAGGTCTTATTAAAAATAAGAACCACTAAAAACAGAAAAAAAAATCATTAAAAAAATTAAACATTGATAGAATTAAGACATATATGAAATCTATTAAAACCATACTAATAAAAACAGCACAGCACCATACCTTTCATTAAAGCAGTCCCCCCAAGCCTGTTGGAAGGGTCTGCTGTACAAGTCCTGTTGAAGTGAAGAGGAACCACAGAAACCTGCAGAACAAGTTCACAGCCAGAGCTGAAGTTCTGTTAGATGCTGCAATTGGTGCACCCTGGGAGCTGGCCTTCCCTTGCTCCCTTCTAGCTCCTTTGGTCTGTCACTAACAGGGGAAATGGAGCATCTGTGTCTCCCACCAATGAAACTTTGACAGGGGCACACCAAGCAGCTTCCTTGCTGCAGGACCCATCTGTGTTACAGTAATTAATCCATCTGGGACATGAGCAAGGAGGGAGCGGCCTGCACCTTCCAAAGGGGAGCAATTTCCGAGGGACGAGTTGAAGAAGAAGAGGAGCCACCAGCTGGTCTGTTGGAAATAAGATGCACCTTGTAGGGGTGGTCCTTCACAACAACATCTTAGCTGCACTTCCACTTCACAACTGGAAAGAAAGAGGAATCCCTTTCTGCATAATGGAATCCAGCTCCTTGTAATAATGATAATAATATGATAATTTATTATTTATACACAGCCACTCCGGGTGGCTCCCAACAAAATATTACAAACACGATAAACATCAAACATTAAAAACTTCCCTAAACAGGGCTGCCTTCAGATGTCTTCTAAAAGTTGTTTATTTCCTTGACATCTGATGGGAAGGCGTTCCACAGGGCGAGCGCCACTACCGAGAAGGCCCTCTGTCTGGTTCCCTGTAACCTCACTTCTTGCAGTGAGGGAACCACCAGAAGGCCCTTGGAGCTGGACCTCAGTGTCTGGGCTGAACAATGGGGGTGGAGACGCTCCTTCAGGTATACTGGGTTGAGGCTGTTTAGGGCTTTGAAGGTCAGCACCAACACTTTGAATTGTGCTCGGAATTGTACTGGGAGCCAACGTAGGTCTTTCAGGACCTTGAATAACCTTGGGTGCCCTTTCCTGACCCCTTTTGCATTTCACAGAATTGTAGAGTTGGAAGGGATACCAAGGGTCATCTAGTCCAGCCCCCTGCAATGCAGGTTCTGACATGTCCTATTTGAGGTGCAGCGAGCAGAATGATATTCGAAGTGCAGTTGCACCACAGATTAGTGGAGTGGCGTTATGATATTGGCAGTTTTCATGCTGAACCCCCATCACTCCACCTAGCACATCTGTGCTGGCTGGGATTGGTGGGGGTTGTAGTCTAAAACATTAAGCGAAATAGAATGGAGAAAACAATTTTCACAGTCAGCACTTCCATCAAAACTTCCTGCTGTGGATCTGCTCCTGTTATAAAACAGGTAGACTATTACATGCCTTTTCACAAGCACCCCTCAAAGCATTGCTGCTCCATGCCTGGAATGCAGGTGGAACAGAAAGGGAAGTGGTCAGGGCATGAAGCACCTGATCTGCCTTGTCCTGTCCCATTTTCCAATAGGCCTCTGGTTTTTTGATCTTGCAGCCTCATTGCAAGGCCAGAGCGCAGCTGTGGAAAGGCAGCCTGGCATAATTAGCTGCTTGCTTTCCTCTGCGGGCAGCGGGGGGAATTAACACACTCAGCCAAGTGAGGATTTATCGCTGACTACACACAGTGTGAGGACGGGAGCATTATGCTCATGACTGTGTTTGCAGAGAGAGAGAGAGAGAGAGAGAGAGAGAGAGAGAGAGAACACACACTCTTTGCTTTAAATTTATGGATTCTGCTAACCAGGGGGAGGACATGTCTCTTTCTCACACACTCAGTTAAATCCAATCCTTCTGCTTTTTCTGTTTGCCACCTTCAGAATTCTGGGTTTTAAATGCAATTTTTTTGGGGGGGGGAGGGGTGTTGTGGGGCCTCTAACAACCACCAGCCACACACTAACATACATACCTTAGATAATGTTATAACATCTCATATAAAACACAGGAGAAAATGTACAGGTATTTGAATTTTTTCCTGTTGTATTTCTTAAATGTGTCACACACTCACACCCTGTGAAATTCATTCTTAATGAATGAAACAAGTCACACAAGGGTGAAGATTTAGCAATTAAAAAAGATTAAACGCACAAGGTCCTGCTTGGCCTCTGCCTTATCCATTTTCCCTCCTCTCATCCTCTCTGGAGCTGGGGGTGGCAGACGGGGGCATTTCAAAGGCTGAATGATTTGTACTCCCAATTTGTTTTGGGAACTTTCCACATTACAGTAGTGATAATATATCATCACAGGGAGTCCAGTTTTGCTGGAGGGACTCTGTGCTACAGGGCACTTTGAATGCAAAATTAATCCTGACCCAGTGGAAGCTGTAATAAAATGTTGCAGGCAAGAGTGAGTCTGTTCATGGTCCTAGCCAAACATGCCCTCTTCTAGGATACTTATTTCAGCCTCTACCAACCTGGCGCCCTCCAGTTGTTGGTGGACTACAACTCCAATCAGCCCCAGCCAGCATACTTTACTATTTTACACCACCCCTGCTAGCCAGCATTGTGCACACACTGAGCATGTTCAGTCCTCATTGGCTTTCTTCCCTAAACATTTACTGTATTCTATTGCTGCAATCTTTGGATTTCCCCCAAACATGCTGAGACTTCCTTCTTGAGAGAGAATGGGGGCCATTTTGGCTAGATAAGGGTCCATATTTGGGTCCACTGGTTGGATATTAGTAAAGGACCCCTGGATGGTTAAGTCCAGTCAAACGCGACTATGGGGTACGGTGCTCATCTCGCTTTCAGGCCGAGGGAGCTGGTGTTTGACCACAAACAGCTTTCCGGTCATGTGGCCAGCAGGACTAAACCACTTCAGGCACAACAGAACACTGTGATGGAAGCCAGAGCATACAGAAATGTCACTTACCTTCCCGCCACAGAGGTACTGGTGTGCTTTCGAACTGCTAGGTTGGCAGAAGTTGGGACAGAGCAACAGGAGCTCACCCCATCGTGTGGATTTGAACCGCTGACCTTCCGATCAGCAAGCCCAAGAGGCTCAGTGGTTTAGACCACAACACCACCTGCTCCCTTGAATATCGCTTGAATATTAGTATATGGCAGTTGTAATGTGGGAGGTAACACACACACTTGGAGGATTTGCAGTACTGCATCAGTCTTGGATTTGCATTGTCAAGAGAAGGAAAGTTTTAAAATGATGGTTTTAAATAACAGCAGAGAGTTGAGTAAAGGAAACAGAAAAAGTGATTTTTAAAAAATTGCAGAGTAAATGATGATGGGGTAACACTGAGGGAAAGAGTGACAGTTTAAAACAAGGTTTGAGTGCCATGAGAATGGAGCTGGGAAAGGCATTGTTGTGTTAGTTTCAAATCATAAAATTGTAGAGTTGGAAAGGACCACAAGGATCTTCTAGCCCAACTCCCTCCAATGCAGGAATTTTAGTTAAGGCATCCATGACAGACGACCATCTGCTTAACAAGCTCCAATGAAGGAGAGTCCACCACCTTCTGAAGGAGTCCATTCCACTGTCAGACAGCTCTTACTGTCAGAAAGTTCTTTCTGATATTTAGCTGGAATCTACTTTCTTGTAACTTGAAGCAATTGGTTCAAGTTCTACCCTTCAGAGCAGGAGAAAACAAGCTTGCTCCATCTTCCATGTGGTAGCCCTTCAGATATTTGAAGATGGCTGTTGTATCTCCTCCCAGTCTCTCCTCTTTTCCAGGCTAAACATACCCAGCTCCTTCAACCATTTCTCATAAGGCTTGGTTTCCAGACCCCTGATCATATTGGTCTCCCTCTTCAGCACATGTTTCAGCTTGTCAACATCCTTAAATTGTGATTCCCAGAACTGGACACAGTACTCCAGGTGTGGTCTGATCAAGGGAGAATAGAGTGGTAATATTATTATTATTGATACCCTGCCCATCTGGCTGGTTTTCCCCAACAACTCTGGGTGGCTTACAGCATATATAAAAACATTGTAAAATATCAGGTATTAAAAACTTCCCGATACAGGGCTGCCTTCAGTACTATTACTTCCCTTGATCCTTACACTAGACTACTTTTGAGGCAGCCTAAAATAGCATTAGCTTTTTTTGCTGTTGCATCACTGTTGACTCATGTTAAGCTCGTAGCTAGATCCTTTTCACATATACTACTTGCAAGTCAGATGTCCCTCATCTTATATTTGTGTAGCTGGTTCTTCCTGCCTAAGTGTAGAATCTGACATTTTGTTCCTACTGAAATTCATTTTGTTAGTTTTGGCCTAGTTCTCCAATCTGTTAAGTCAATCTTTAATCCTGGTTCTGTCTTCTGTGGCACTCTTTGGGTACGGTCAGTCAACGAGCTACAAATCCACCTAACCGTAACTTCATCAAAAGCCTTACTGAAATCAAGATAACATTTTGTCTACCGCATTCTCATGATCCACCAAGCTTGTAACTCTTATCAAAAAAAGAAATGAGATTTGCCTGGCGTGACTTGTTTTTGAGATACGCATGCTGAGTCTTAGTAATCACAGCATCCTTTTCGAGGTGATCACAGGCTGACTGTTTAATTATCTGTTCGAGGATCTTCGCTGGTATCGACATCAAGCTCACCAGCTGGTAATTACCTTCCCACAATCATGTATTGCACTCCTGATACCATGTATTGTCTTCAACATGAAGTTCTATATTAAATATAGTAAATTAGAAAAGGTATTTTGTGAACAAGCAAACATCCATATATGTGCAACCTCTATCAGCTGAACTTACCCTTTTAAACTGAACAAGGTAACTGACAGGCTTGCTTTTAAGGTTCTATTCATCTTAAGGTTACAGAGGGTGTCTGCAAAGGGCCTGCATGGTAGAGGAGGAATGCATGGAATTTTTTTTTGGGGGGGGGGATCTGTGTGCAAGGGAGAGTTGAGAAAAGTGAGTAGGGTAGAGGAAAAAATGGGGCAGAAAAGGAGGTGGCATGGACTTGGGGGTGAAGCTGAAAATGGATGTGAAGTGGGGCTGCAGAATATGAGAGTAGTAGTTTCAGAAATGGAGTTGGGGAAAGTGAAAAGCAAGCTTAGAAATTGCACGGGGTGAGAAGGGGAAGCTCTATGGCAGCCACCCCAAAACTCGATCCTCCAGCTGTTTTGGGACTGCAACTCCCATCATCCCTAGCTAACAGGACCAGTGGTCAGGGATGATGGGAACTGTAGTCCCAAAACAGTTGGGAGGGCCACGTTTTGGGGTGCCTGCTCTATGGGCAAATATGAGGGGGGAATGGCAGGGGGTTGGGTAGCAGTGTGAGCAGGGACACAGCCCCTATTATTAATCTTTATGTATCTACAGAGACAGGCAGGCAGGCTGGGGCGGGGGGGGGGGGGAGAGCGCCTGTCAGAAAGGTAAACATGGAGCAACCAGGGAACTGTGTGACTTTATTGAAGTGGCAGGTAAGGTTTAAAAGCAACATTTCCTTGCTTCCCAGCAGATGACAGATGACAGTTCTAGGCTGGTAGGTATGGCAGAAGGGAACAGAATCCCAGCCTGGAGCTCTCTACCTGTAAATAAACATGAGTTGATCCAGCTAAAACTGGCCCAAATCCTTTGCAGTAACCTGCAAATCTCAATACAGGTATTGCAGAAGATCAGGCAACCAAACAGCTGGTCCCTGCATACCTCAGACTTGCAGAACTACATGACAGCTCCTAAAATGATATAGCTGGCTAGCTAGAGACTGAGACAAGGGATTTGAGGAAGAGAAAAGGGGGTTCTGAGAATTCCACCAAGCATGAAAGCAGAAGATTGGTAGAGACCCAAATGCACAGAGGCCTCCTGTTTCCCTGAATGAAATCCCAGAAGCCTTTGGCCTCCTCCAGTAATAAAACTTCCCAAGTTACTGACTGGCAACAAAACAAGAAACTCTGGGCAATTTGGTAGCCTTTTTGCCACAAATAACTATTGCACACTCTTTATGTTAGAGAGTGGGACATCACTCTCTGAGAATTCAATTACTCAACAGAGGATCTCCACTTAAAGAGGTCTGTAAGAAGGAAAATGGTTGCTATTTATTTATGCAGGGCCATGAGCGTATGCTAGGCACCATAGAGGCTGTGGGGGCAACACCCTCTGTCCAATGGCCCTCTGCTAGAAAAGATGTGAATTTGTAATGCAAAAGAGGAAGGATCAAGGAAGAGTCTGAACAGATGGAAGTGAACAAGCCAAAAGGAGAGGTTAACACAGGGCTACTCAAAGGGGAAGAGTCCAAATGACTCACACACCTGTTAACTTGACATGGGCCACAACTCCCACCCATGG
Organism: Podarcis muralis; assembly: GCF_964188315.1. Classification (NCBI taxonomy): domain Eukaryota; kingdom Metazoa; phylum Chordata; class Lepidosauria; order Squamata; family Lacertidae; genus Podarcis; species Podarcis muralis. The sequence goes on along the minus strand of NC_135661.1, from coordinate 58,890,757 downwards.
TGCAAGAGGACTGCCCAACAGACTGTAGAAGCCCACTGACTATCAGTCCAGATCCATTTGTTTTCTTATACTGCACTCATTATTGGCACCCCAAAATATGTCTTCTTCATGGCAAACTTAACCAAGAGGAACATGGGGAAGCTGGGTTGATGCACAGAGATGGGAAGACTGCTCTAGACCCAAGAAGTAGCAGAAAACATAGAGATGGGGGTGTGTGGATGGGAAGCAAAGGATCTGACAGAACCACAGCACCAAACTAGAACTGGGCAAGGTTAAAAACCTCACTCAGCCATGAAGCTTATTATGTGACTTTTGGGGTCAGTCACCCTCTCTCAACCTAACCTCTTCCACACATTTTTTCTGAAGATAGAAAGGGGAGGGCACTGTGTACCTTAAGCTGCTTGAGAGAAGACAGGTAGATGTACCGGTAAATGTAGTAACAGACAGGCTTGTCTGAGACAGCAGGAACAAGTGGTGGAAGGAAGCTAACATTTTCAGCACCTAGATCGGGATGCAGAACCTCTCTCTTGGTGGTGCTACAACTCCCATCAACCCTGACCACTAGGCTGTGTGGGCTGCTGAGAGTTGGGATCCCAGCAACATCAGGAATGACAGATTCCCCAGCCATGTTCTCTGACTGAGGTGGTTGCCTTCCATGTTGTGCATTCCACACTTTCACAGATTCCAAGCAAATGGCCACTTGCAGCTCTGTAATAACAAAGATGGGGGAAAAGAAAACGACCTCAAGCTTAATGTTCAAGACCCAAAGAGGCAGTTTTATTCAAGCCAGGAACAGTCTGCCACTTCACTAGACACAGAGGAGCGGTTGGCAGCTAAAGGAAAATGACTAAAGTCAATTGTCTCCATGCTAACCAGAAGTTGTTGATACATTAGTGATAGAACTCTTAAAAAAAAAAAGGAAGAGAGACTGGGAAGTGACTCCTGCTCTGCTTCCTCCAGGGTAAGCAGCAAAAGTTCAAGGTGTGGGGTCAAATTTGCCAGAATGGTTGTCAGGAGGGGTGTATTTTCCCTCCTTTATCAGCTTCTCCCTCTGTGCTTGAATCGCCATCATTCGCTTCACCTGCCAAAGGAACAGAAGAGAGAGTTGGGATGTCACCTTCTGAGTTAAATCTTGCCCTCTCCAGCAGGTCAGAGCACGTAGGGATTTGTAAAGGAGCATGTTCCCATTGCTGAAGGTCTCAGATTTCGCACTCCCTTTAATGTGCTCTAACTCACTGGAGGGTGACCAGATGCAAGGGAAAACGTGGAACCCCTTTCCCTTTAAAAATTGTGCAAAAGAGGAGACTGCTTTGCCACTCCTTTGTGAGAAGTTGCACCTGCTCAACTCAGATCAGGGTGGGGAGAGAAGGGGGGAAACGGACATACACAAGATTTTTTTTAGAGTGGGTTATAAGCCGATCTTGAGTTCAAATAGACTGACAACTCTGCTACTTTCAGTCTTGCAGTTCTGCTCTTTAGATCAAAGTCTCAGAATCTTTCAGCATCAAGGTGCAGAGGGAGAGCCAGGAGGTACCTTACTAGCAAAAGGCTTTGATGGGCTCCCACACATGGCTGCCCTCCAGATGGCCTGCTATTCTCTACTTGCCACAAAATGATCTTGGTCTGCCAGACTCCTGAGGTGCCTGCACAGCTGACCAAGATGTTCACGCTGCACTCTCAGCTATGGAGATGTGGGAAGCCCAGTTAGGGATGGGCAGTTTTGTTAACAACAGATGGGGCTGGGGGAGGTGAGGAGAGGAGAGGAGAGAGGCTATGAAGCAGCAATACCTTGCTCCCGTTGCATGATGAAAACATTCAAAGGGGTGGGCCAGTTACATTGAAAGATGGCAAGAAGCTGCGGCTTGGAAAATATTTTAACTTTTCTCCCAGCTTACATCCACAAACCCAACAGGAGTTTACACTTTGGAATGCCACCTGCTTCCCCCATCCTGATAGCATCTCAAGAGGTGTCCCATATACAGTGGTGCCCCGCAAGACGAATGCCTCGCAAGACGAAAAACTCGCTAGACGAAAGGGTTTTCCGTTTTTTGAGTCGTTCCACAAGACGAATTTCCCTATGGGCTTGCTTCGCAAGACGAAATGTCTTGCAAGTTCTTGCGAGTTTGTTTCCTTTTTCTTAAAGCCGCTAAGCCGTTAATAGCCGCTAAGCCGCTAATAGCCGTGCTTCGCAAGACAAAAAAACCGCAAGACAAAGAGACTCGCGGAACGGATTAATTTCGTATTGCGAGGCACCACTGTACTGGCAAAATTCAGGAGTCAGAATTTACCAGGCCATTTGGCCTGACTACACTGCAAGGCAGCATCACACATCAGCCCTGCCCTTGGGGGGGTCAACCAATGGATCCCCGACACTAGCGCACAAAACGCAGACCCTGCTTGCAGTTAGCAGTATATAGAGTAAAGGCTATTCCCTTACCCCAAGTCAACCACTTGCTTTGGACCTCAATTACAAATCAGTTTATTACACCCACACTAACTACAGTTGTGAATTACTCTACCTCTCTAATGTTCTCACTGCAGTGAGAAGGAAGCACAGCTGCTCCTCTTTCCTTTGCCCCTTATGTTGGGAAGACAAATGGTAGCTCTGCATGGCATCAAGGATGGATGGGAATACAAGAGAATTCTGCCTTTGAAATGAGCTGCCTACTAATAACTTCTGCCCAGGGAAAGCAAGCTTACTACATTTGTATTCTCCCCAAAACTGTCCATACCATCTCTTTCAAGCAGCACATGGGAAGAGGCAGTCAACTTCTGCAGATACTCCAGCAGTAAGAAAAGCAAACAGACAAATACTTCCTTGCACACAGATGCACACTTGCTGGCCCTGAGTCCCTGCTTCAGGTCTCCCACTCACCATTTTTTTCTTGCTTAGACATTCAGCAAGATCCTCCATCTCCTGCTGGCACTCCTTCTTTGCCCTTACAGATCCAATGCCATCAGAACACTCCAGCCACTCCTTCTGAAAGGCAAAGCACAAACTGGCCTGCTTGTGGGGCTGCTTGGAACTCCCGATGAGCAACCACCTGTCAACATCAATGCCCAGTTGGTTCTGGAGATCGAGAAGTGGCATGGCTGAGAGGGGGAGAAAAAAACACCAATAAAGAAATGATCCTAAATGTGCATAGCTAGGTGTGTAGCTGAAGAGTAGCCAGGTGACTCAGGAAGAAATCCTCCTTAGGGGGAACATTAGACCAGGGGAGAGAGAAGCAGGAAGTTCTGGGAAGAAAGGCTTTAAGGTGAGCATGTTCAAGCAGGAACAAATTAATCTGATGATTGACTGCCTTCATCTTTGAAGTGGCAGTGGTGGATAAATAAAATATTCCAGTTTAATATGCTCTCTTTTCTCCTTTTTAAAAAAACACCGCCTAACACATCCTCAAGTGGAGGATATGGATAACACACTTGGCAACGTCTAGGAGCTACCAGAGGTGAGGTCAGCTAGCATCACTTACTGTACCATTGAACCAAGTAATGAGGAGCAGGAAGTAGGGCTACAGCCACAGCACCTGCCCACACCTTTCTGGGGGTGAAAGCCCACCCAGGGCTGTGTGCTAGTTCTGCAGTACAGTTCTCCCCCCCCCCCCCGCACCAAAACAGGGGAGACACCAGCAGACTCAGGGTAATTATGAGGTTTGCAATGATAGAATCAATCTTTAATGGGAAAAAACCTTCACAGTCCCTAGGTTACTCAATGGCAAGGAACACTGGCTGGAGAAATGAAAACTGGGTGGCTGGGAATGGAACTGAGTGGCTAGAGAAGAAGTACAAAGGAAGAGACAGATAGAACTACTCCACTGTTCGGTTAGGTCATTCCCCGAGTTCACACTGAGAAACTATTTTTAAATGTCCCTAGGGACAGAAGCGAGAGCTGACCATAGAAATCAATGGAGAAATCAAAGATTTTAACACAGCTAGGAATGGGAAAAAGTGTGTCCCACAAACATACATGTGTGTGCATATTTTTTTTATTTCTCAGAGATTTGGAAAGAGTTTGAAGAAGAAAAAATGCTTGTGATGTGGACATTCACTGTAGGTTTTTTGTGTCTGGTAAATGCTGACAATAAGGAGAGGTTTCCAAGTCTAGATAATTCTCTCCCCCCCCCCGCCCCCCATAATAGTGATGGTTTCAAAATAATAATTCCATAACTGGTAGAAATCCAAGATACGTTTAAGGACTTAATGGTTATAGCACCATACTGCTCCCTCTCTAATGCTGAATACGCTGCAATTACCATCTGGAGAAAATCAATGCAATCATATTTCTAAACTCCATGTAAACTTATACACTATTTCATTTATTTCCCACACTCCTCTCAAAGGAGCCCAATATGACAAACACTAGGAAATATGATTAAAAATAAAATCAAAACATATTCAAATTTTAAAACACATGTTTCCAAGTCATGTGCCTGAATGGGCCCACTGAAACAAAGTTTTCAGGAGGCATCTAAAACAATATACCGGTAGTGAATGTTGCTGCCTCGTGTCAATAGGAGGGGAGTTCCATAGCTAAAGCTGAAGTGTTGCTACTCTAAAGGAACTACTCATAAACTTGGATCCAACACTGTATGGCACTTGTAGAAGTTAAAGTTTTGCAGATCAAAGTGGCATGTAGGTAAGGTGATCCCTTAAGTAAATGAGTCTTAAACCGTTATATACCAAACTGTAAAATCTGTGAGTTTGCCAAATACACCTGAAACATTTACGTATTTAAAGCAAGCTTAAATCCAATGAGAAGATGTTTCAAAACAATTCATTTCCCTCCAAAATTTCCCCACCAGACTTCAAAATATTCCCAGACTACATCCCGCTTCACACCCACACACCCGGCTTCAAAGTTTCCAGAAGTTTAGCAAATCGATGGTTTAGCCTCTGTTGAAACAGACAGCACATGGTTAGTGCATTTAACCAACCCAGTGGTTGCCAATGTGGGCTACCTAGGGAGAGCAGCAGGGGGTGCTGGAGGTGTAAATGACTATCTAACTTTGAAAAGTTGGTTTCACTGAATCAAGTTCATCGATTTTGTTGAATGAATTAAACTACATATCTTTAATTGAATTTTGAATAAGTATGCAATTAATTGTTACTGTTTTGAATTTTATTGCGCTATCTTCCTTAGTGGACCGTACAAACCGCTGTTCTGAATAATGCTTTTTATGGGGTACAGTGAGGGGATGATCCCCAAAAAGATTTGGGAACCACTGCTCTAAACTATTCTTATGGCGTTTTTGTTGCCAGGAGGAGGAAGAGAGGAAGGGGCTTTCTAAGCTACCTCGACCAGCCTGGGCGCTATCATGCACCGGGGACTGAGGGGAGCCTCAAGGAGCAGCAAACTCTTCTGGGGGCGACCCTCCCTCAGACTACCGCCCACCCTTCCGCCAAAGGCATAGGTAACAGACCCCAGAACCTGCTTCAAGTACTGGCTCTGAATTTTTACCTTGCAGGGAACTTTGCTACACAACTTGTCCCTCCCCGCCGCAGGCAGACGGGGTGGGGGAGCGAAATTGATACCCTTCCCACACAACCCCTCCCACCTGCCCCTTACACCTGAGTAACAACCCCCCCCCCGGCCTTCCTTACCTACCTGTCCTTGCGAGCGTTCGCGACAGTGCTGCCGTCAGGCGTGCCCCTCGCTTTCACGACAGTCGCGGCTGGACGTAAAGCAGCCACAGCTCCCTCCGGAGCTCGCGGAGGATTCCGCTCAGATTACGTGTACGTGAGACACAGAGAACAGAAAAATGAAGAGTGACTCGCCGTCTCGGGAGTTAACTTCCGGGCTTACATTGGATAAACCATTTTTTAAGAACGAATCTCCTCGCCCTCTGCCGGTGGGAGGGAAGTGAGAGCGGCCTCCAGGGACGGGCTGAGAAAGCCAGAACGTGAACGGGCAGCAGGCGTGTTGGACGGTAAAGTGCAGTGGTGAGCGTTTCGGATTAAGACCTGGGTGACCAGGGTTCAAATCCCCATACAGCTCCCCTGCCTAACCTACCTGGCAGGGTCGTTGTACGGATTAAATGAGGAAGGGAATCTCCTTAGAAAGGAAAATAGGTGGGATATAAACGTAATGAATTATTATTATTCAGGTTTCTAGTTTAATTTTGTTCAGTAAGTTGGTTTTTAAAGAATTTAAACACTAGTCCTGCCAACTCGCACCCAGTTGCAACTGAGATCTATGAGGGTGGGCAGGTGTTGCTGAAGACAACGTAATCTGCATTGTACTCCGATGTTAACGCTGCAGGTTAAAGGTGGGGCTGAGGCCAGTTTGGATATCCAGCCAGCCCAATCCTTATGCCAGAAGAGGAAAAGAGGAGGATCCCTCGGGTTGTAATTGAGGTAGGCAGATGCCCTACTTCTCAGAGGACAGACCTCCGCTCTCACATTGCCACAGCTCTGTTATAAAGACCAGCTCCACCAGATCATAGCTGTCAACGTTTCCCTTTTTTTAACAGAAATTCCCTTATTCTGAATAGGATTCCTTGCAAGAAAAGGGAAAAGTTGACAGCTATGCGCCAGATTCTTCCTAGCTCTGGAGTGTTTCCATTTCAGCTACCAAATAACTTTGTAAGAATTGGTACCCAAAGTATGCTCCCCATTTCCCTTCCCATCTCATTTCCCTTTGGCCAGTGAAGTCCCCCTTGCCCTGATGTGTTTTGCAGCTCTTTCCTCCTTGCTGTTCACATCAGCACGGCTCCATTTGTATCAGATTTGTTTCTGTTTGTGTACACACCAGTCAGTGCACATTGATTGGGCAGGAATGTCTTTAGCCTGTGCAAAGGTGTTCAGACCTTGACTAGAGATGAATTAGTTATAGCTTAAGGTTTGAGAAACATAACCATCAAACACTAGTCTTTTACAGTGAAGTAAAGGAGACATACGCATTTTGGATAGCCTTCGTGTGAACATGGATTAAAAAACCCAGCACTGGACAGTGAGCCAGTGTGATGTAGGGGTTAGATTGTTGGACTAAGACCTGGGAGATCAGGGTTCAAATCAGTCACTGCTTCTCAGCCTAACCTACCTCACAGAGTTGTTGTGGGGATTAAGTGAAGTGGGGGAGGGGAATCATGTATGCCCCTTTGAGGAAAAGGTGGGATATAAATGCAATAATAAACCACAGGCAATGGGAGTCTGAACACAGCCTTCGCTGATTGTGTGTAAGCCACTCTGGGAGCCTTTTTGGCTGAGGAGCAGGGTACAAATGCTTTCAAAAAAATATCTGAAGGTTGCCTGGTCCAAATTCAGTTTAAAGAAACCTAAGGAGGAAGAGTAGGAGCCTTTCAATGACACCTGAACAGCAGGCTGAGCAGGCACAAAGCAGGCCACCTGGTCTTTCCCACTAAGCTGAGATGTATTTCTACTTAAATAATAGTAATTATTTTAAGATGTGCATCTCTCTTTAAATCAATACATGCAATATATATGCAACTCTGTGGTCACTTTATTTTGGCAAGGCCTAAGCAGCTACTCTAAAGGTGACATCTGGGCACCACCCTCTCCCAGCCCAAATCCAGGGCTTAACTGCATGTAAAAAACCTTGTGGTCTGTGTTTACTTAGAAGTAAGTCCCAGTGTCTTCAACTGAGTTAACTGCTAAGAAGCAAGTGCTTAAAATCAAAACCAAATAAAGGTTTATCCTATGTATCACTCTAATTTTTCTATATCTAGAGACAAAACAGAGATTTCACAAATTAATGGGAAAGAACAGCCAGCATCATAGACAAGAGATGGCAAGACAGCCACAAGGCCACCAGCAGGTGCTGGCAGAGCCTTCCTCTGCCTCTGCTCTACCATTACTTCCTTTACTGTATTCATATTTTATCATGCCCTTTCCCCTCAGTGCCCTGTTGGCAAGAGGCGGAACAGCACAAGGTTTAAGGGAAGCTTTTAAGCACCCCACCCTCACAACTGGTACTTTTCAGATGTTTTTGACCACAACTACCAGCCTGCACAGCCATATGATGCCAGGGCTAATGGGATCATGGCTGTATTGTTTGGGGCTGATGACAGCTGTCGTCCAACACAGGTGAAGGACACAAGGTTGGGGTGGGCTGATTTTAAGACTTTTGCGCCTTAACAGGAAGCAGGCACAAATTTTGGACTCATGCCCTTGTTGTTAAGCCCAGGTGTATTTTAATGCATGTGAATTGATTGCATAAGAAATATATAAACTGAGTAAGAATTGTGTTATTTGCTGTAAGTGGGTCAAAGCTTTGGAACTTTAAAAAATCAGGGCCTTAAACTAGCTTATATCATCCCTGCTAGGCACTCTGTCATGCTCCCAGTTCCTCCCCCTTTAAAACTCCTGAAAATCTATCCCCCTCATGCACACTTGCCTAACTGCAAGCTCCATGGAACACAATGGGACTTGACTTCCGAGTAACATGCACAGGATTGCCTTGCAGCAGAAGTTGCACTGCATTCAGTGGCGCTTACTCATAGCTAGGTATGCATAGGACCACTGTCATGTTTAGGGAAGCTTTTAATGTTTAATAGACTATTGTATTTTAATATTTTGTTGGAAGCTGCCCAGAGTGGCTGGGGAAATCCAGCCAGGTGGGCAGGGTATAAATAATAAATTATTATTATTATTATTATAGCTTAAGAATGATCTTGAAAAATCCATTTTGTGGGTAGGCAGAACCACACAGGGGAAGTCTGGTTTGGTTTGGAGCGCTACCACTGAGTTTATTATTGTAAACCAGAGAAATGCCCATTCTGCAGGCAAACCCTCCTTTGAATCTATGCCCCAGCTGCACCCACTGGTCCTGGGAGCTTGCCACCAGACCTCACAAAGAGGGACAAGGATTGCTGGAGGAGACTGAAGAGAGTGAGCTTGTGTCATTTGAAGTAAGGCTGCTTGCTTGCTTTTCTGAGCTGTTTAGAAGTTTGATAGATTGATAGCAAGCCTCAGGGAGTGGCTGAGTGCTCTGCTAGAGGCCTGATTACTTTTCCTGATTGCTTTTCTTTCATTGTGAGCCAGAGGGTGTGTGTGTGCGTGGCTGATTGCTCTGTGGGAACACAGGATCTGAGGGGGAGGAGCTCTGTGGGAACACAGGATCTGAGGGGGAGGAGCTACAGCTGAGAGGAAGCCAGGCTGAGGGAGGACTTAGCAACCAGCAGCAGTCAAACTTAGCTCAGTGCAGATCCTGGGAGCTTACAACCTGAGCTCGCAAACAGGGCCGTCTTCCGTTCCCACACTCTTCCCAGACAGGCATGTGATTTGCACCAATCTCATCTGCAGCATCGGAAGCATGAAATACTAACACCTGAGACCCACCTAGCCACACCTCAAGCAACAGGACAACATGCAAAGTTACTTGATAAATCTGAGTTGACTGAGATTTAGCATCAAGATAGATGCCCCCAGGGTGGAGGAAGATTGCCCATTGCAAGAGTCTAACCCCTGGAGGAATGTGATGCACAGAAATAGGGCAGTCTCAAACCACACTTTGTCATTAGAGTTGCAGAATCGCTACCATGCTCTCACCTTAGACACTGATTCTGGGCCAGAGGAGCTAGGGCAGCCTCAGAAGACCCGAAGGTGGCTGTGAAAGCTGCAGAGCACAGAACGATTATTCCCCCCCACCTGAGAAAAAGACAGGAAGAGATGGATTTGGAGGAGTCTTTTTCCATTCTTGATCTAACCCCATCAGATCCAAGTACTGACTGTGGATGAGTGTGCTGATAACGTATTTGCTACGTTGACAAGCTGGGAGGAAGGAGTAGGAACAATAAGTTCCGGGCCTTTGTAAGTTATCCCAACAATATCAAAATAAGCTCCAATAAACAAGAGGGGAAGACTCGAGAACAACAGAATCAGACCTCAGAACACTCCAAGCAGCCTTTGGAAGGCACAGCCCATAGAATGATTCCTGCTACTCCCCAGAGGAGGAGGAGGAGGAGACGAGTGGTGGTGATAGGTGACTCCCTACTTAGGGGAAAAGAGACAGTCATGTGTGGAGGAAACAGGATGTCATGGGGGGTGTTTTAATGTGACGGAGAAGCTGCCAAGTCTTATAAAGCCCACTGACCACTACCCCTTTTTTCTGATTCATGTGGGTACAAATAATACTGCCACACATAGCCTGCAACACATAGCAAAGGACTATGAGACACTGGGCAGGGAGCTGAAGAGACTTGGGGCACAGGTAGCCTTTTCATCACTCCTTCCTGTTGAAGGTCGTGGCCCAAGAAGAGAGGAAAATGCTTGAGGTCAACCACTGGCTGCGCAGGCGGTGTCGTCAGGAAGGATTTGGCTTCTTGGATCATGGTCTCCGCTTCCTTCAGGTAGGGCTTCTGGCGAGTGATGGGCTGCACCTCACAGCAGTTGGCAAGAATGTGCTTGCCAAGAGTCTTGGGAATCTGATCAGGAGAGCTTTAAACTAGATCTTGCAGATGACACCAAACTGGGAGGGGTAGCTAATGCCACAGAAGACAGAATCAGAATTCAAAATGACCTTAACAAAATTGGAGAACATGGCACAAGCTAACAAAATGAATTTCAATAGGGACAAATATATGGTTCTGCACTTAGGCAGGAAGAACCAGATGCACAAATATAGGATGGGGGTGGGGGCGCGCCTGGCTTACTAGCAGTACATTGAAAAGGATCGAAGGGTCTTGGTGGACCACAAGCTAAGCATGAGTCAACATGATAGCCATCTTCAAATATCTTAAGGGCTATCAAATGAAGGATGGAGCATGGTTGTTTTCTCCTGCTCTGGAGGGTAGGACTCGAATCAATGGCTTCAGGTTACAAGAAAGGGGATACCAACTAAACATTTGGAAAAACTTTCTGACAGTAAGAGCTGTTAAGCAGTGGAACAGACTCCCATGAGAGGTGGTGGACTCTCCTTCCTTGGAAGGTTTTTAAACAGAGGTTGGATGGCCATCTGTCACGGATGCTTTAGCTGTGATTCCTGCATTGCAGGGGGTTGGACTAGATGACCCCTGGGGTCCCTTCTAACTCTATGATTCTATGATCATTCTGCACACTCATGCATAGAACACAAGAGACGCCCAGATCAGGAGGAACAGGATTTATGTTGCATACTTAAAAACCACACAGCATTGGGGGGTGGGGATAAAAACAGCTCCTACTCAAGGGCAGAAAATGTGGGAGGCAGGCAGGCCAGAGAGAGAGAGGGAGAGAGGGAGAAGGTGTGGCAGGACTCTGTTGGGAGGAGGGTCTGGCCCCCGTGGTGAATGTTTGGCACGGCTTACATGATGCTTGCTGGAGTGAAGACGGGGGCAACGCACAGGGTGTCCGTGATCTCCCAGCCACAGGACAGGGGGGTGCATGTACTCTCCCGGTCCTCTTCCTCCGGGTGCAGCAGTTTCCCCTGAAGGAGCTGGACGGCTTCCCTGTGGGCCGCAGCAAGCCCAAGACAAAAGAGAAAGGACTCAGTTGCTCTCTTGGCTCAGTTTTCCAAACTGGTGCCCCTCTCCTGCCAGCAGACAATTCTCAGTTTGCTCTCATTCAACCCTGTGCTCTTAAAGAAATCCAGTGTGATTTGCCACCTGCCCACAAGCACAGGTGCAAATGGCACTCCTTTGCCTTTATAAAAGTTTAATAACAGAGCTTCTGTGGCATTTTAAGAATTCTAAAAGTGTTTCAGATCCAAGCCCTCCCATCCTGGGGAACTAGCAGCCATCCTGTTGCCACTGGACTACAGTGCCCATCAGCAGGGGCGTACGAAGTGGGAGGTGGAGGGGGTGAGCCGCCCCGGGTGCCACTCTGGAGGTGGGTGTGTGACAAGATGGTCCCTGCCTGCCCCCAGCTGTAGAGCAGCCGAGGGCACGCACAGTCAGTATGGGCGCCGCGTGAGCGGCATCCCGTACGGACCGCACGTGTGCGGCAGGTTGCCGCGCGTGTGCCACCAGGTGGGGCGTCCCGCCCCGGGTGCCAGAGAGGGTTCTTTCGCCACTGTCCATCAGCCCTGGCCATTAGGGCCAATGGTTGCAGCCCAGCGACATTTGGAGGGCCACAGCTTTCTCCACCTTTACAATCTCCTGCTTCCCCCTCGCAAGGGGTTCTGGGAAATTATCTCACCAGGCCATTCTCGACATGGTGTAGTAGATCTGTGCTTGCTGGGCCCCACTGAGAGCTGAGGGAGCTGGCATGGTGTGAGCCCCCATGTTCTCAAAGATCAGCCAGTCCCCGGGGTGCAGTTCTGGGAGCTCCATGCCATCCGCAATGCAGTCCAGCCCATCCCCAGTCGGTCCCCAGAAACTGCTGCTGTGCAGGGGAAGATCTGGAGAGGGTTTCTGCATCGAGAGAAGTGGAGGAAACAGCTATGACTGGCTAGCCAGACCTTGCATGAATTTCTATGAGGACAAGAAACATGTATTTTAAAAAAGAAAGTGGAAATTCTCCAGCTTACTGAATCTCTGTCCCCAAAACTAACCAGAATTCTGAGTCAGGAGGAAGGGAGTAAAGTCTGAAATTAATACAGGCACTTCCCACAATGTTTAAAAAACATCATCACTGGAAATCAACAAGCAGTTTATGGGCACAATCCAAAAAAAGGTATTTGCAACCAAGTTGCACTGAAACCAATTGGACTTAAGTTACTGCCACGAAAAAGGCCTATTCATTTGCTTTCTTCCCAAATTTGTCACAATTCACTTTTACGAGACTGTGCCCGATCTGTGCAAAGGGAAGCTTGCCCACCCGCAAACATCAGCTATTTACTATTGAATCCCACCCTAAAGCAGCAACCATTGAGAAGTGTCCCAAGATGGTGGCACTGCTGAGGGAGGGGCTTGTGCGACTCTGGCACCCGAGGGTGCTGCTTCGCTGGGCTTTCCAGTTTGACCACCCCTGCTGCAAACCTGCAAATGGTTTTTGGTGCCAGGTGAGAGCCACATTCTCCTTCTGTGGCTCTGCTTAAGGAAGCCAGTTACAAAACCCTCTGTACCTTGTGCAGGATGGGGATTGGGCAGACGTTGTTGAAGATGACTGAGCTGAAGGAGCCATAAACGCCATCGTTGAGATGGTAGACGAAGCTCTTCCTGCCACCGGGGTCTTCATCTGGGACAGCCAGAGGAAATGCAGCAGAGGCCAAGTCAGGGGTGCCTTATTTGTTTGTTTGTTAAATTTCTATCCCGCATTTCCACCAAGCAGTGCTCAAGGCGGCTAACAGCAATAATACAAATACAATGAAATAGCAAGAAAATACAAAGTAAAAAAATAATAAACATAAACACAAAGCAAGTGAAACATCCATTGAATCAATTTTAAAAAAACCCAGTTAAAAAAACCCCTAATTGCAACGTATTTATATGTCAGCATATGCATCAAAGGCCCAGCCAAATAGAAGTGTATTTGCCTGATGGTGGAAGGTAACCAGTCACTGGGCTGGTGAGTCTCCCTTGGCAAGAAGTCCCAAAGCCTCTGGGAGCAGCCACTGAAAAGGCCCTGTTCCTGTCAGATGTGCTTCAGATGTTGGTGGCAGGGGTGGCCCAGGACATTTTGCTGCTTGAGGCAAAACAGAAAATCCCCACCTGCACTGCCTGAAGCAACTGGAGAAGCTCTGGCTTGCTGAATGTGGCAGGGAGGAAAAAAGGAGTCTGTAAAGGAGATGGCAGCAGCTGAGGAGACAGCTGAGGAGGAGGCAGGGGCAACAAGCACAGGAGGGTGTGAGCAGTGAGCTCCTCGGAAGCCCAGATCCACTGTCCACTGAGCCTCATAGACAGGACAGCCCTGTGTTGCTGAGACAGGAAGAAGGGCTTCCTCGAGTGTGGCCTAGAAAGGAGGCCTGTGCTAGGGAGAGTCTCAAGGGCCAGACAGAGAGGCCTGGAGGGCCACACTTGGCCCCTGGGTTTGGCATTCCCTGTCTCAGGTAATGGGGTGGTGGTGGCAAAGGCCTTTTTCTTTTCCCTATAGGGTGTCTGGCAATAATCTCTCACGCTTATTGCAGAATCCAGACGGAAACTGACCAAACCTACCATCAGAGCCCGGCTGGTCCAGGGGAACCTCCTTCTTGGCAACAATGTTGACCGCTAAGGTAAAGGCTGAATCCACATAGTAGCGCCCCAGTTCAGCAATGACCTCCACCCCACAGCCTTCTGGGAAATATAGGTCCAAGGCGGAGCTGACCACAGCTGCTGTCTGGAGGGGGGGGGGAGAGAAGGGTCCACATCCAGCTGTTACAAACATGTGGGACTCAAGTCATAGAATTGTAGAATTGGAAGGGACCCCACGGGTGATCTATTCTAGTCCAACCCCCTGCAATGCAGGAATCACTGCAATGCATTCTGAGTGCTGATGGCATTGGGGGAGCAGGAATCAGTCTTAGGCAGAACTTTACAGGCTACCTGGGAATATATGCAATGGGGTATGTGTGTGTATGGTGTCAAACAAGATGTGATGCCATTCACACACTTTGCTTTGGCCTCCCTTAAAATTGGTCAAATACATGACCTCTTTTTAAATGTTAACACCATCTGTAATGATGTGTTTCACTGGGGCAAATGGCAACCAAAATACGACAGTGTTCAAGGTCTTGTGTCCATTCAGAAACTAGGTCTCCTTAGCTGTAGAAGATGTTTGTTACTTTCACTAGCAAAATATGTCTCATTATTATGGGTGAAATGGTGGTGCAGGGGAGCCTCCAATGTGCCTCTTGGCGTTCCAAGCAGAGACATGCTCATATTTCCTTTCTAGCAGGCCTTGAAGCTCAGAGCAAAGTCTGGCATAGTCAGAGCCAATGACAGGCAAAACCATCCCCCTGGACTGCTTATTACTAAGAAGGCAACTAGGTGGTAGCTAGCTGGGGGCAGACTGTGATGGGGGGGGGGGGAGTACCCCACTTGCCTTCATAGACACCCGCCCTCCACTGCCACTTCCCTCTGGCTTTTTCAGCATCTTGCATTTATCCTCACACTAGGTAGTCTAGGCTGAGACAATCGTGACTTGTCCAAGGCCACCCAACAAGCTTCTTGGCTCAACAGGAATTTGAACCCAGGTCTTGCGCACCCAGAGCCAGCACTCCCCCAAACTGGCCTATTTGCCATCTGCTGAAGAGAGAACCAAGACTCGTACCTCTTCGAAGCGCCCTCTGGACTCTTCAGCACCAGGAAAGCCCCCTCCAATGTCCAGGAGGTGCATCTTGTAGCCTAGTTCTGCACCCATTTCAAAGACCAGGCGAGCGTCTGCTATGGACTGAGTGAAGAGCTGGGGGTCGGCACAGCTGCTTCCAATGTGGAAGCTGGAAAGGAAGGCAAGTGGGCTGGTGAGTAGCTTTTCAAAACTGTCAAACCATTTCGTGTGTGTGTGTACATATATACAGATACACACACACACACACACACACACACACACGTATTATATGCATGTACAAAATCCAGTCAAGATATGCACATCCCCCAAGATCTGTTGGAGATATGTGTGCAAAAAGTCCACAGTTTTCAAACAATTGGTGCACAGGAAAAAAACAAATTAACTTAAAAGTAACAGAACACAGGTCACATACTTCATTTCCAGACCAACATCTAGATGGATGCAAAAAACAATGCTGCCTGTTTGGATAGAGTGCTTTGCTTCTGCAATACTTAGTGGAGCAAGCCCAGATTTCATTAAACCTATCCCATCTCAGTGTTTATTCTCTTGTTCTGATAAGAGCATGGTTTGCCAAATCACTTTGGGGTGCCTCAAGGGAAGTGATTAACTAAAACAATGCATTCATTTTGCCCATAAGAGCATGCATTCCTCTAATTTGTCCAGCCAATACTTATTTTTTTCTTTTTTCTCCTATGTGCTGGCAGCCTTGATCATGCCTGCCACTTGCTCTTTACGTGTCCATATAACTTAAATAAAATATAATTTAAATAAAAAAGAGGGTCTAAAGAGGCTGTTTATTATGAATCATTTCCCAACCATTCTTTTTTTCTTTTTTCTTTGCTTTTGGACATTGCCACAAAATATGATAAAAGTCTCTCACTGACTAATTTATTATAACTGCACCTCAAGCTACTGCCCTGATGTGGGTGGGGGCTCTTACTTCTTCCCACCCACCCAGCTGCTCATGGAAGCCCCCAACAATGCAGGTGGCTCTGCCCCAAGTGGTTTGCTCTCTGCCCTGCGTCCTAAGCAAACAGGGTGTGTCCAAGACTCAGCTGTTGACATGGGCCGAAAACTCTGGATGGGGAAGATGCAGGGGCGATGGCAATGGCAGCTACAGAGCAAGACCCAGAGGTCCAGGTAGGGGGCCAGCTGAAGAGGCCTGAGGCCAGCTGCCTAGGAGTGAGCCTTGACAGAGTGCCCTTTTCTTCCCCTCTCCTCAGTGAGCACAAGGAAACCTGCAGCCTACCTGATGCCAACCACCTCGACATTCATCTCCTTTGCAGTCTCAAGCAGGTGACGGCAGACTTTAAGTGTGGCGCCGTATTTCATGCTCATGCAGGTGGAGGACCTGGAGTCGTCGGTAGCCAAGCACAGAATCATTCTGTGGAACAAGGTGGGTGGGTGGGGAGGGCAAACTCAGACGATGACTGTGACAATTGTGGTATATTGCTTATTCTGAGCCAACACCATGCCAGGCACAGTACAGACTCAAAGTCGCTTTCCAGGAGATGCTTGTGATAACCCAGCACTTGCCTCCCCTCCAATTCTGCACCAAGGGCAAATTATTTTTAAAATATCCCATTTTTTTATATCTCCTCTTTTGCTGATTGTTTCTCTCTCTTCTCCGCCTTTTTTCAAAATCCAGATATTCAGTGTATTTGAATTTTGGGACAAAGATTTGCAGAGTCACACAGCAAATCTCCTGAGTTCAGACTGCAAGTTTCTATCCTCAGTCCCTCAGGTCCCAGGGCAGGTTACAACATTGAAACTCAACTTTACAACACATTTTTAAAAAAACATTTTATAACATCTTACAATTAGAGAAATAAGATGGGTCCTAAAAATCTGCACCTAAAAAGTCAGGGCAAAGAAAATTGTCCTCAGCATTCACCGAAAACTGTATAATGAAGGTGCCAGAAACATCTCTAAGGGGAAGGTGCACAACTGATTTGCTTGTGTGGTGTTTATACATCTTCCCATTATTCATTTATTCATCCCACATTTTTCGATGCATTTCCCTGTCACTTTCCTAACCTCAAAAGTTTAATTTTCTTTTTAAGTGGATTTGTTGCTGTAGAGCGATAGAGTCCATTAATCGACTTTGTGTGAACCTAAGTTTCCAGGATGTGCTTGAATCCCTCTCGCAAAATAAAAACAGTCTGCAGGCAACCCCAGAATCTGGTTGAAACCTGAATCTTACTCCACAGGGAGTTTGCTCCAGTCTGACCTGCAACTTCACACACCTGGCCCTTTTTCTCTAACTGCAAAGTGAAACCTTTGGTGGTTCCAGCAAAGGCCCCATATCCTTTGCGATCAACGCCTTTAAGATTCACTGCTTCTGCTTGTTGCGCTAGACTCTTCTGCCCATTGCAACTGTTCCCTCCTGCATATACTGTATATATATTTATGCCCACAGGTGCTGTCTGCCTTACCTGGCAGACGGGTGGCTCCGTGCTACCTTGCTGAGCTCCACTTCATTGTCAAAAGTCATCAGCTGCACCCCTTGGCTAGCTGCATATCTGATCAGGGAGATCTGCTTGCAAGGGCTGGTGCAGATGATTCTGTCCGGCGGGACTCCAATACTCTTCACCAGGGCCATTTCTGCCTGAAAGTTCAAAACAAAGGATGTTGGAAGGAAGGACTCTTCTGACTGGGCAGTGTAGGCAGTGGGTGGCTGGGAACTGTAGAGGAACACATACTGACTCCCTCTTTCCTGCACGACCAGGAGGGCTGTTGGAAAGAGGGAACTGCAGGCTTTTTAAATCAAGGATTTGAATCTTTCTGATCCAGGCTCTGTTGCCTGCCAGCTGTTTCCTTTGCAACCTTCTCCCAGCCATTCCTCTAGCCCAGGGGTCTGCAACCTTTAAGACAAAAAGAGCCACTTGGAGCCGTTTCCGAAGAAAAAAAAACCTGGGAGCCGCAAAACCATTGCGACATTTAAAACAAATATATCTCTGGAGCTGCGATCTGACAGCGGGCAGGAAGGTGACGTCAGGATGGTGTGTGACTAACGCACGCCCCGCCCCTATGTGATGTCACAGCCAGTACAGCGCCCGCCACAGTGGCCTCCTCCCCTCGCTAGTATCTGCCCCGGAGCCGCGGCAAAGGTGTAAAGCCCTGTCTAGCCCTGTTGCACCCAGCTGGGCACAGCAACCTTAGCAACAATATCCCTATCTCTGGCTTTCTGTCCGGACTGCATCCTGCCCAGTTAGCTGCTGGGACTCAACTCTTGCAGTAGAAAGGGTGAAGAAAGAGGTAGAATATTCAAAAAAGATGATGCAATAGGCTCTTCACCTACATCAGACTCCCCCAACTTGGTGCTCCTTCAGATGTTATGAACTACAACTCCCATCAGCCCAGCCAAGTGAAGCATGCTGAATGAAGCTTGATGGGAGTTGTAGTCCAGCAGCCACATCTGGAGGGCACCAAGCTGGGGAAGGCACTGTGAGCCAGGGGCACCAAGCTGGGGAAGGCACTGTGAGCCAGGCTTCCTCCCAGCCATTTGCAGGAGAGCAACATTTTCTCAAGAGGGATGCTGGTGCTGCCCTCAGTCTCTCCATTCTCTAGTCTTGTGAGAATAAATTGGAGGGGGGAGAACTCTGTATACACCACCTTGAGCTTCTTGGAGGAAAGGTGGGATATAAATGTACAGTCATACCTCGGGTTACAGATGCTTCAGGTTGCGTGTTTTCGGGTTGCGCATCACACCAAACCCGGAAGTACCGAAACAGGTTACTTCCGGGTTTCGGCGTATAAGCATAAGCACTAAATTGCTCTTTGTGCATGCACAGAAGCGCCAAATCACAACCCACGCATGCGCAGACGCAGCACTGCGGGTTGCGAATGCTGCGGGTTGCGAACATGCCTCCTGCACGTATGCAACCCGAGCATCCACTGTAGTAATAATAGTAATGAAGGCATATGCTGCAATGCACGCCAAACAAAAATGCATGCATCCAGCTGCTTCTCCAAGGGAGCCCAGTTGCCCTGTTCCCACCACGTTCCTACCTTGCTGGCACAGCCAAATCCGGCTCCCAGCCCTGCCAGCATCTGAACCACTCCTTTGCTGCGGTTGCACTTCAGAGCATAGAAAGGCTTGATGCGGGGCAAGGCCTTGAGGAGGTGCAAATGTTTCTTCACCACATCCTCGAGATCTGCCACAAAAAAGGCTTCTTGGCTTCCCTGGAAAAGAGGAAAGAAAGTCAAGAGATCCTGACCCAATTGTTTTTAACATGCTGTTCGCCTTTTGGACAGCTTTCACTTAAAGCGGTTGCCTTTTTCTTGGGCTCTGTGCACCCACTTGGTTCAGGGGACCCACACTTGGCCACAGAGCCTTCTGGGGCCATCACCATTTCTCAGTCTTGCCTCCCTTCACAGGGTTCTTCTGAGGATAAAACTGGAAGCTCTCATATTACCCAGCATACGTTTCTGGGAGGAAGGGTGGGCTACAAATGGGATATAAATTCAAATCTCTGCACTCCAACTATTCCATATGAAAAGCTGAATTTTGAGACCTGTATAAGTTACACCTGCACAAAGCTGGCTACTCTTATTTTGTGTGATTTATTCTGCTTCTGCAAGAGAAAGGGGGAGACGCAAAGTGTTAGGAAGGGCCCTGAAGCAGGATCCTTGCCCTGATCCCAGGGAATCCTGCTCAGCTACTATTCCTGTGGCTCCCAAGGTTTCGCCAGGAACAGCACATGGACTTTCAAGCATATATTTCAAACCGAAAGGTCAGGAAACTTGCTCCCAACCCTTGTAAAACCTGGAGTCCTGCACTTGTGCTCTGTCTTTCCTGTCAGGTCATTTTATTACAATTTTCCTTCTCCTTTTTAATCATCATGAAATAGCGCTGATATTTAAGAAGCATGTTAGTGCAATTTTTATAAAACTTTTTTTAAAAAAAAAGAGAGGGAAAAATGACAGGCTCAGGTAAACTGTTCCCTCCCCTATGCACATGATAGCGTCATACTCTCTAGTATGGACAGAGCATAATGGGATGCAGAGACACCAAAAGGGCTACAATCCACCCACCCAGTAAGTCAACTGCCCCTGCCTCTTACCGCCTGGGAAACCTCCAGGAGGAGATTCTCTAGCAAGTCCCTGGTGGTGAAGCCCTCCTCCACCATCATGATGTCCGATTCATCCAAGTACCTGGTCATCGTTACTGTCGAAGGAGGATATTGCTTCTAAAGCCTCCGTCAGTAGGGGGTATAGTTTTTAAGTATGCAACACACTGCGAAGGAAAAGGAAGGAGAAGAACAGTTAAGGCAGGCTCCTCCTCCTCTCCCATTCAGGCCAAGGAAAGGTGCTCAGCAGCCATGCCTTCCATTGCCTCCATGGGCACGAGCCAAGTTATTCCTCATGACCAGTCATGAGGACTAGAAACGTGGATGTCTAGAAAGAGATTTTCCCTAGCTGAAGGCACAGCCTTTCAGGAGTTCACCAAGCCTCTGTTGACCTCTGTTGCATCTGTTCCATTCTCTTCTCATGTTGGGACAAGTGGATCTTGCAGAGTTTGTCCTTTATCTTCTTTGGGGCACTGCACAGAGTTCAGGGGCAAGAGATTAGAGCATCGCAGATGCACACATGTGCCATAGCAGGCATCATTTTGAAGAGACATTCCTTCCATGCAAGGGAGAAATGTTTCTCTTAATACACTGTTAGCTGGTTGCAGGGGTTTTGGTTTTTGCACAGAAACTTTTATTAAATATAATTTATGTTTTTCAAATATGTGGCCTGATTGTGAGCCCCCTTTTTAGCTGATTAAAGAGTTTTTAAAAATGATTAACCTAACCAAAGCATCAGCTAAGGCCACAATCCTGTTCCCATTTACCTGGGAATAAACAATTAAACTTGAATTTATAATTTCTAAACCAACTTTAGGCTGAATCACAGTCTTTTCATGTCACACAGCAATGAGGAACATTTCAAAAACACTTCTTCATATTTTAAAAAAGCGAATTCCACTAGATAACAGAAATACCTTGCATGATTCTGAGTAGCACTTTGGACCCAAGCCATTTTTACCCTGCTCTGCAGCCAAAAACGGTTCTGAGAGCAGCTTACAGTAATAAGACACTCCCTGCCCTCTAATCTAAAAGATGTGACACAAAAGGAAAAGTGATTGGGAGGGAAGAGGAAAACAGAAAACTCAGACACTTAGCATTTATTGAACTGACTAGAATGGAAATCATTGATGGAGAGACTAAAGTTACTGTTGCCTCAGCTGAGCCAATGGAACAGCCCTGCAATCGATAAGTCAGAATCACTGATTTGAGCTTTTTGGAATTAAGGGATATAGCTGGCATCTGGGATGCATAGGAAAAGCTTCTATGTGTGGCTGTTAACAAAAGGTGTTGTAGCTTTTTTGCCCCTTTTGGACAGAGATGACTTGGCCACTGTACTCTTATGCTCTGGTAACTTCCAGACTAGATTATTGCAATGCACTCTAGATTATTGCAAAGCCCCTTGAAGACAATTCGGAAACTTCAATTGGTCCAAAATGTATCAGCCAGATTACTGGCTGGGGTTCCACTTAAATCTTATATAATCCTGTTTTAAAGCAGCTGCACTGGTTGCCAGGTCATTTCTGAACACAATTCAAGCTCCTCATGTTGGTGTTTAAAGCCCCAAATAACACAGGCCCCTAAATATCTGAACGACCATCTGCTTCCCTTCAGAACCTCTTGGGTGCTGAGGTCAGTGGAGGAGACCCTCCTGGTTGTTCCTCTACCCTCAAAGGCTTAGGGGGTAACGGCCTTCTCAGTGGCAGCCCCTAAAGTGTGCATCACCTTCTCCACAGAAGTGCATCTGCCACTTTCATTACACAGCTTTTGGAGAATGCTGAAGACACACCTCTTTACCCTGGCTTTCGACATTTGAAGTGTATGATTTTACGAACTGCCTTATTTTTATGGTTGCGAGTTGTTTTAAATTGTTATTCATACAGTATTGTGTTTTAACACTGTGACCTGCTCTGAGGACCTTACAGTGGATAGGTGATTAATAATAACAAATAATATAATAACAACAACAGTAATATTCGTGAATTTGCCCAGTTCTCTCTCAAAGTCATCCAAGTTGGTGGCCATGCAAATGCCATGGTTTTAAATATGAGCTGCATAAAGGAGGACTTTATTTTTATTTGTCCTGAACCTGCCAACAACAGCATATATACGTCAAGGTCTTTCTCTCTCTGTCTCCTCCCCCTGCCACAAAACACAAAAACAAAACAGGGGCATTGTGTCTTTAACCCACATTAATAATAGTGAAGTGCAGACCTGGGGTTTGGGGAGGGGGAAAGGTGCCCATTTCAGGTGAAGGTGTGCCTGCAATGTTTGTCCCTCTCCCTTTCTCCCTCCTCTCCCTGGGAAGCGCCCTTCCCCACCCCACCCCGCCCCACCCTCCACTCCACCCCACCTCCATCCTTTCCTCCCAAGGCCTCACCAAGTCCCGAAGCCTTCCTCCTTCCTGGGTGGCTAGGTGTAATGCCAGGGGGGTTCTCCGGTGAACTCTGAGCTTTTGCAACACCCCGAGGCGCAGTTGCTGCTGGGGATCCGAGATCTCTGTAAGGGGTGGGGGTGGGGATATGGAGGATGTGGGGCAGGAAATCCACCTGGTTACCAGAACAGCTCAGTCAACCATGCAAGAAACTCGTTCCCTTCCCTGCCCCCTCCCTCTGATACACTACCATCCCTCTTCTCTCCCTTGAGCCTCCATCCCCTCCCCACCCACCCTGGTACCCAGAATACCCCTCCACCCACCTTAAAAAGCATTTAAACGGATTTTGCCCATGGGTCTCCCAAGAGTAAATATAGGCTTCGGCAGTGGCTGCTCCTCCTCCTCCCCCCACTCCAAAGCCTACACCATGCAAAGCAGCTCCAGCTAATCTTAGACACAGGAGGAATGCTGGTCCTTTATATAGGCAGCTGCCCCCTCCATCTCTGCTCACAAGGGTAGCCTTGGCAACCAAGCACAGCAATCCGATTGGCTGAAGGAGAGAAAACAAAGCACAGACACTCCATCCTCCTTTTTCTCTTTCTCTCTCCTTCCAGCTTCAGCTGCACACAGGTGCAGCTACAGGCAAGGCACGGAGGACAATCCCAGAGTTTGGGGAAGGGGGGAAGCTGTCACTTTCACAGGCTAATGTGGGTATGGTGGGGATGTGTGTTATTGCTGCTGGTGGTGGAATGGCTTTCCCAACCAGCAGAACTGAAGTAGATCAGAGCTGGTGTCCAAAACATTTGTGTGTCCCTCCAAATGGCTGCATGATGCCACCCAATAATTTCAGCCCTGCAACCTGACAGGGGAGCCTGAGGTTCTGGTGCCGCCACTGGGGCAGCCGCTTGGCTTGGGTCAAGCCCAACTTGTGTCTGACCTGCATGAGTTGCTTAGGCTTGTGAAAGAGGCAGCAAGTTTCTTTCTCTTGCTCCCCAAACTCAAGGGATGTGGCTTTTGGGTCCCCAGCACCTCTCCGCTTGCAAAGAAGGCATTTGCTTTAATGTGGGCTTCCTGACCAGGCTGAATAAAGCTCTGCCACTGGTCACAAATCCAGGGTGCGATGTTTGGGTGATTTATTTTATAAAATTTATGTACCACCTGATTGTAAAACAAAAACCTCAAAGCAGTTTAAAACTGCACAGCGGAGCTTGATATGCCATACCCACACCCCGAAACCTACCGGCTTCAGCTTTTAGTGATGGGCAGAATCACATGCATTTCCTAACACAGTAGTTGAAGGGCAATATTATTCTTCCCTTTTGCCTTTCTCCAAGAGGGCATGTGGCCATCTGCTGGATCATGGCCAGCCTCCCCTGACTGGCCCTCCCTTGTGTCAGTTGGGCCAACTAACACTTTACACCCAGTGTATTTTAGTACGGTTTTCAACAGCAACTGCTGCAATGCTGCTGTCTCTCTGCCCACCCTGTCTGAATCAGGACAGCAGTGCACAGCACTGGATGGGTGTAGTTCATTGCTTCCCTGCCGCGGTCTAGAAAATCCTTCTGTGGCTGCGAAATTACCTCTGGAGGGAATCCCTCATTATTCTGTAGTTTTGAGGCTGCAACCAGAGTGAAGCATTTCCTGGCCTGGATTTGTGTGCTGTGCTGCTGACAGCCTGGCTTAATTACTGTAATCCTCCTGGTGTAACAGCTGGAGGTTGGGGGAGAAGAGAAAGTCATGGTGTTTTCTAAGAGTTAATGTTTTTCTCTTTTTAAAAAACCTGTTGCCAATACTTATACTCACATAAATTGAGGGTGCTTTTCCTCTCACACGTGCATAAGGAAATTCATCTTCTGTGGGGGTCACTCAAGTGAGCATCATCTATAAGCAATATATATATTTTTTCTTCTTCAGACCTACTGTTTTGCTTCAATGCAAACAGATGCAGTTGATGAAGCATTAATGAAAATGCTTGCAATTGATCGTTTGGTGCAAGGGGTCAATGCATCTGACTGTTAACCAGAAAGCTGGTGGTTCAAGTCCCCCCAGGGATGGCTGTGGGCAGGATTTCTGCATTGCAGGAATGACCCTAGGGATGCATTCCAACTCTATAATTTTAAGACATTTTAAAGACTGGTGACAGTCCAATGAAGTGTACAAATAATATTTATTTATTACATTGGTACCTCGGGTTACATACGCTTCAGGTTACACACTCTGCTAACCCATAAATAGTGCTTCAGGTTAAGAACTTTGCTTCAGGATAAGAATAGAAATCGGGCTCTGGCGGCGCGCCAGCAGCAGGGGGCCCCATTAGCTAAAGTGGTGATTCAGGTTAAGAACAGACCTCCGGAACAAATTAAGTACTTAACCTGAGGTACCACTGTACATTTATATACCACTTCTATCTTCCAAGAAGCTTAAGCTGGTTCTCCTCCTCCCCATTTCATCCTCACAACAACCATGTGAGGTTGGTTAGGCTAAGAGATGGTCACTGGTCCAAAGTCACCCATTGAACATGACTAAGTGGGGATTTGAATCATAGTCTCCCAGGTCATAGCCAAACACTCTAACCATTTCGAGTTTATGCCTGTCAGAACTGATGTACTCTTCAATGCTTAACTTTTGTATTAATTTTTGAGCCATGTCTTTTGAGGGGTTTATCTACTCCACCGTCAGCACTAACAATGCATCCTTGAATTTTTGCCAGAAGGGAGAAATGAATCCCTCTTCCAGCAATAACAAGGTTATTCTGCTTCTCCTCTCAAGGCAAGTTCTTGACCTTAAGACACAGCTGGAGAAACAAGCAAAAATAACCAACAATGCAGCCATCCTAGCCTTGACTCAGTGGTTCTGGAGGATCCTGAATTTGTTTTTATACATGCCATGCTCTCTAATTTGTCTGCACATTTCGGATGGAAAATAGTTCAAATAGTCATATTTTTGAAGACTTGATTGGCAAGAGCTTGAATCTCTTGCTGGATTAGAGGGTGAGCTTACCACAAACAGTTTTTTCTTATAAACGCCCCACATACCACTGAAGAAAGGTTGCATTCTGATTAACAAAGGCAAAAACCATCCGGGGGAGCATCCCTGATTTATAAGCATTCGTCAAAGCTTCTACAAATGATCACAAGAGAGTCCCATGTAGGATTGTAGCATTTTTTTAAATTAAAGAACACTACAATGATCACAATAATATGGCTACATTCAATGTTAATGGCCTCATTTCACAGCACTTTTATTCTAATTCAAATGGGACAAGAGGAGACCTATGGACTCTATGCTCAATTGGTTGCTAACTGCATGTTCTTCAAGGCACAAAGGTCACCAAGGTTGGAGTGCTGGCGGCAGAGATCCTCTGCCAGGAACTACCTCTCCCATCAGGCACATCCCGCTGGAGCCAATGGAAATTTGGTCTACACCAGGCATGGCCAAACTTGACCCTCCAGCTGTTTTTGGACTACAACTCCCATCATCCCTAGCTAACAGGAGCAGCGGTCAGGGATGATGGGAATTGTAGTCCCAAAACAGCTAGAGGGCCAAAACAGCTGACCATGGCTCTACAGGGTTTTAGGAAGGAGTCTTTCTAAGTCCTACCTAGAAATGCCAGGAGTTGAACCTGGGTCCTTTTGCATAAGAAACTATGTTCTGCTTCTCCTCCCCTCCATAAGTTCTCAAGCCTGCAAAATATTAGACTGTAAACATCTCACCCAGAGACCTGTCTTCTTACATTAGGCAAAGTAAGGGGTTGAGCAGATTACAGAATCTGCTTTTTCCCACTAGAATCCCATGATCTACCAACCAGAGCCAGGTGCAAAAGACATGCAGTTAGAATTAAAGGGCAGGGTGCTTCTGAGCATATTCTAAGCCAATAAATTTGGTTTCATTACCAGAACTGCACTGATCTCACGTTTCACACAGAACTCCAGTGCTGCACAGGTTTCTTCATTTCAGCAGCCCTATATACAGGTGGAATAAATATTTTTGTTAAAACTCTTTCTCATTGAGGCTATCCAGCATCTCATTCTTGCCAAGTTTGGCTTCCAGCAGTCTGACTTCCCTCCAAAGGTGCACTTCTCCATTGTCTCCCGAGACAGACAGATTCCAACGATATGACTTTATTTGGCCCTATGTCCTTTTGCCCTTCAAACTTTTCTTTTCTTCAGTATTAGTTGTTGGTAGCCTTATAATAGTTTTGCTTTTTGATAATTTTATGTTCCTGCTTTTTCAACAAGGTGTGTATTTGTTCTGATGCCCTTTTCATACATATTGTACATGTTATGCAAAAATAAATACGAGAAACACCCTCTCTTACAAATCGACCATCTAGTCGAAGTCGATCCCAGTGTGTCCGCCCCTTCTCTAAAGCTCCATGCACTTTGATGGTGATATAGTAGCATTTATATAGTAGCACCATTTATTTAGCTAACAAGCTTTCATATACTTTTTTTTTTAAAACTACTTACATATTAGAAAACATCAATGAAAGCAGTGATAGTGATAATAGAGGACCCCTGGATGGTTAAAGTCCAGTCAAAGGAGACTATGGGATGCGGTGAAGGAGCCAGGAGCCAGCGTTTGTCCAGACAGCTTTCCGGGGCATGATTAAACCGCTTCCATCACACCGTGATGGAAACCATAGTGCACAGAAACGTTGTCTACCTTCCCTCCGCAGCGGTACCTATTTATCTATTGCACTGGCATGCTTTTGAACTGCTAGGTTGGCAGAAGCTAGAACAAAGCAACACGGTCACCCTGTCGCGAGCGGATTCGAACTGCCGACCTTCTGATCGGCAAAGCCCAAGAGGCTCAGTGGTTTAGACCACAGCGCGACCCAGTGGCGTAGCGTGGGTTGTCAGCACCCGGGGCAAGGCAAGTAATTTGCGCCCCCTAACCCGTGGATCATGGATGCTTTAGCTGAGATTCCTGCATTGCAGGGGGTTGGACCTAATGACCCTTGGGATCCCTTCCATCTTTACAATTCTACAATTCCATGATTCTAAGAGCTAATTCTCGAGATTTGCAGGGAAGAGGAGTATCTCTGCCCAAACAGCCCTTCCAAAGGCAGCCTCACACGTGGCCGCTCAGCTGAGAGCGCGCAGGCGCAGCTAAGCCGCTTCGCGTTCCCCTTTCAACCCTCGCGTCCCCCAATCAGCAGCAAGTACGCCCGTAGCTGTTCCGAAGCTATTGGGCCACAGGGACGCCATGCAGGGACGGGACCGGGAGCGCGGGCCAATGGGAGGCCCGGCAGGGGGCGGGCCCTCTCCGCACGCCTTCTCCGGGGTCAGGCGGCAAAGGAGGATCGCGGCGATGGCTCCGAGCAAGGAATGCGGGACGGAAGGAAGCCTCGGCCGCGGGGTCCGCAAAGGCATCCGGGCTGTGCTGCTCGGGCCGCCTGGGGCGGGGAAGGGGACCCAGGTGAGGGGACCCAGGCGTCCGGGATGCCCAGCCCCTCCCCGAGGGAACTTCCCCAGTTCCCCCGCTCCTGCCCTTTTCTCTCTCCCGTCCCGTTTGACTGTGGACGGTCCAGCAGCCGCACTGCGTGGTCCCCAGTCGACCCTCTTTGCCCCTTCCCCGCTTCCTCTAAGGAACCCAGGAGTCCGGGATTCCCAGGCTGTGCAGGGACCCCCTTTCCAGCGCAGGACATTTCCCGGAAACATTTTTATTCCAGCAAGTCCCCCGAATGAATAGGACTTTGCCGCAAGTTCCTGCTTTGTAGGGCTTTAGTACTACTCTAAACGTAACTGCCGAGTTTTTTGTTTAGTTTTGAGTAAAACTGCCATAGCCAGGAGTCGCTGTTGCGTAGGGTGAGATTTATTTATTTAGTGCTTCTCACCCTCCTCATTAAATCCCCACAACAACCCTATTAGGTGGGTAGGCTAGACTGGGAGGCAATGGCTGGCTCAAGGTCATACAGTGAGCTTCATGGCTGAGCAGGGATTTGAAGCCTGGCTCCAACTAACCACTACACAACACATGCCCATACTCTGAAAGAAAGAAAAGTGTGTTTGAAGCTGTGGGGACTTTTTTCTATCCCATGTTGTGGAGGGAGGTTTACTTCCTGTGGAAGATGTGCAGCCTCAGATGTTGCAGCATATGTAAGCCGCTGCATTTAAAGCTGGGGTGTCAAAAACAGAAAGTTGTTTGGAGTAGGACTTTATTTGCTGTGTGAAAAAACCACCTCTCTCCTTTGCCCCAACTAATCTACGTTCTGCTCTGTTGGAAGGCAAGCAGCTTGCCCTTTGTACAGTGCTGGGTGGGGCACTATCACATGTCTGAAATAATTTCTTGCAAAACTGGCTTTCAGCTGCTTGCCTGTCTAAAAACCATCAGCATTCTTTAGTGTATAAAAATTGTGGGCCAGGGCAAAGTAGCATGCCCTGAAGGAACGGCTGCCCTGCTGCAAGAAGTGAACAAATTACTAAAGCCTCTTGTGAGGCTAGAGTGCTCATCGGAGGAGGTTGTCCTCAGTGTCTGTGTATGCACTCACTGCTTTGACTTTGCTTCCTCCCTGTCAGGCTCCCTCATATCTGCATTGGATACCACTTGATTGCACCTGATAGCGGAATTCTTTGCTGTCAGTCGACTGATCCTTGTGTCTCTGCATGAGTCAGTGGTCTGGACTTGCCTCCTTCCCTCTATGAGTGAAGTGGGCTTCCCAGTTTTAATACAGGAGGGAGTGTGCTTCAGTTATCAACAATTTAGGAAACATGTTAGTATATCTGATCAGAGCGGGAGAAGGACTTTCACTCTGATGCATTTGAGGGGGATGGAAGTTCAAAGTTTGGAGGAGCAAACTTGTTCTCCATTATTCCAGAGGGCAGGACTAAAACCAAGGGGTGGAAATTACAGGGGGAAAAGATTTTAACTGCACTTTTGGAGAGACTTCCTAAGAGGAATGCTTTGGGAGGTGGCGGTCTCTCCTTCATTGGAGGCATTTAAGCAGGTACTGTACATCTGCCAGTCAGTCACAAATGAAGTAGTTGCATCCTGCATTGAAAAGCGGTTGGACTAGATTGACCTTCAGAGGTTGTTGGACCACAGCTCCCATCATCTCCAGATAGTTTAGTAGTCGGTGGTCAGAGGTGGTGGGAGTTTGTAGTCCAGCAACATATGGAGACAGCTGAAAAGCATTGGACTAGCTGAAAAGCATTGGACTAAGCATTGGACCTAGGCCTCTACTGGTTCTATGAGTCAATCCTAAAATCCAGAATAAATTATATAGAGCTGTTCTAGGGTCATCTTTGCCTTCCCTTACTTGCTTCTTGGCTCTTACTGGAGTTTCCCTTTCTTCCCTCACACACTCATCCTGCATCCCTTTCTCACTAGCAGTCTCTGACACCACTGAGTCATTCAGTTTATTCCCCAAAGCAATTCTTATAATCCAGGCTTCCTTCTTCCAACAGGGGAAGGGCCATAGTAGAGCATCTGTGCATGCAGGAGGTCCCAGGTTCATTCTCCAGCGTCTCCATGTAGGGCTGAGAGAGAACGAAGCTAGATGGACTCAGTGGTCCAACTTTCGCTGCAGGCTTTAGTGCAAAAAGTACATTTACACACCTGGCACAGTAAAGCTTCTACCGTATTGTAGTGGTCATGTGAACATAGTTTCTATGTAATTCAATTATATGCACCAAAATTATTTCCTACAGTTGCTGCTCTGTGAATTTCCCCCTAAAGTTTCCTTTGTTCTTTCCCGTGCAGGCCCCTCGGCTAGCTGAGGCCTATTGTGTGTGTCACTTGGCGACAGGTGACATGTTGAGAGCTATGGTGGCTTCTGGCTCGCCGCTGGGCAAAAAGCTGAAGCAGACGATGGATGCTGGAAAGCTGGTAGGTACAGAGGGGTCGTTGCCACTGAGCCATTGCCTTTGGCCATATCCTTTAAATAGCTTCAGTGGTTTTGAAAACTGCTCTGTAAATTGAGTATTGGCACCAGCTGATGCTGTAATGATGTTCTTTGGCCTCTGATTTATGTGACTGAGAGTTGGAAACGATTTGGAAACGGTGGTGTGCTGAACGTGTCCACAGAGTTTTGGAGTTGAGCACAGAACCTCTGTGGACACGTTCAGCACACCGCCCGGTGGAGTCGTGTCACACATCGCCCTGGGCATGGATTTTGATTTATGAACTGGTTGCAGGAAGTGAGGCTTGGTGTTCCAATTGCATTGCCTTCTTTTCTTTTTTGTTCAAGTAGTTTTCCTGGCGTTCCTGGCTAAAGAAATTTGAGTGCCTCTTTACCTTTTAAATTTTTCATCGTACAGTTTAGATTTCCTGACTGCTGTGATAAAAGCAGTCTAGTTTACAAACCAGGAAGAATTGGTGGGAAACAAATGTTTTCTGTCTTCCTTTCCATCCATCTCCATCCTTTCCTGGTCAATGTGTGAAATGTTTCATGTCTAAAACCTTAATGAAATGACATTATTTGAAGCAACAAAAAATATTTGAACTAGCAGTAGTCTAGTCTAGCCTTTGCTAGCCTGGTGCCCTCCAGATGTTTTGGACCTCTACACCTGTCAGCCGCAGTCAAAACATCAGAAGGGTTCCAGGTTGGCAAATGCACCTCTGTAAATTTCATTTAGCTCATTTAGCTGCTGTTTGACCTTTTACAAATAATACTTTGGATCAAAGTGTACATATTCCAGTTTTATGCCAGCAGCTGAACTGATGAAAGATGCCCTTTTGCCCTCTCTGTTTGCTTCGTAGACATCTTTAGACCAAGACTTGGTGTCTAGGACCATAGTCCTAACCTCACTTAGGACTGTGAGCGCTATTGAATCGGATTTACGTCTTCATTGACATGGTTAGGGTTGCATGTGGATGGCTTCTTCTGTTTGCCTGCATTTTGTTGTGTCATAGCTGGTGGCCTTCCAAACAAGACTTTGTTCAGAGTTACAGTTTTAGAGCATGACTGTGATGGATAATGCTTATCTGTTCCGTTCAAGCCACCACTGTGATTATCACTGGCCTAAGACACCCAAGAGCACTGTGGGCATGGCTGGATATTCTAGATAATGTGGTTTTTTACCTGCAGCCAATAAGCTGCGTTGACTGCACACCACACCCAGGTCTTGAGATGGGAGATAACAGTAGCTTTTTCAGTACTGAGAACTACACCAGAAACTTATATATGTATTCCTGGTGCATAGGAATAAAAGGAAATTTAAAATCTGAAGCTTTCATGAAAGTTATAGGTGGGAGGGATCATAAGATCACTTAGTTCAATCTTTAGCTGGGAGTAGGAACACCAGAGCACTGACCCTTGACACTGACAGTCCTCTTCCACCCCCAGCCACATTCAGGCTGCACAATTTCTGTGCTGTGGTGCACTTTGAATAGAGAGAGTTTGCAATTGTGGGGATGTTGCTTTTGTTCTGTGGCTCCTCTTTTGAAATCAAAGGTGCAATATTGCACTAGCCGTTGCATAAACTGGGATATCCTGAGTGCAACACAAGGTCTTAAAGCTATCCTTTCTGTCTTCTTGTTTTCTGATCCTTTAGTGTGTTTGCACTTCAAGTTTCAAACTTACTTTATAGCCGCAAGGACTTCTTGGAAGAAAAAAGTATTGTGGGTAGGGTAAGCATGTTTGATATGCTGGTGACACTGTATCAAGACTTCATTTTCGTCTCTCTCTCTCTCCCTCTCTCTCCCTCCCCCACCCCCACCCCACTCCAAATTGTAAGGTGAGTGATGAAATGGTGGTGGAGCTGATTGACAAAAACCTGGAGACGCCCTCCTGCAAGAATGGTTTCCTTTTGGATGGGTTTCCTCGCACAGTGCGACAAGCAGAGATGGTACGTGATTCCTGATACCTGCCCTTGGATCTTCTAAGATTGGGGATAAGAGTTTCCAGAAGTGCCGCTGCATTAGTCTGTGGCAGCAGAACCAACTAAGAGTATTGTGGCACTTTAAAGATTTATCGTGGCAGAAGGTTGCATGGGCTACAGCCCACTTCATCAGATGAAGTGTTATCCAGAGTTCAAGTGTGTGTGTGTAACTGTAAACACTTGAGCATAAAATGAAATGAAAAGCAGAAAAGTACATATGTTATTAATATTGGCCATTAACCAACCAACAAAACAAAACAAAACACTTGGTGATAGTGCAGACATCCTGCTCTTGGTTAACACATGCACAGTGGTACCTTTGGATGCGAACAGGATCTGTTCTGGAGCCTCGTTCACATCCTGGGCAGAACGCTTGGCTGTGTAGAATGCAGAAGAGCATTGCTGCCAGAGGACGATATGTAGCAAACTGGAAGACGAACAAGTGAATGAACCTTTGACATTGGAAGTTACTGTGACTGTGTTGCTAGAGTAGAAACAAGGACAGAGCTGGCATCTGGGTTTGCCACCAGGTCTGGACCCTGGCAACACTATTGTACAAAGGATATTTATCACAGGGCATGTGTTAATTGGCTTGTCAATGCCCAGGATGTCTGTGTTATCGGCAACAACTTAATTTTCTGAATGATCACTGTTAATGACATACTTATCCCTTTCACTTCATTTTGACCTCACTGCTGGCAAAGACCACACTCCCTTCCCCAGCAATCATGAGTTACAACTAAAGCCAGTGCTTCTGCATCTGATGAAGTGGATTGCAAACTACAGAAGGGAGCTATTTTGTAACGCCCCACAGTAAAGTGGGAGGAGGTGTATATTCTGTTTGGAAAAATGTGGGCGCATAGATGGAGATAATTATTTTGGAATGGCTCAGTTTGGGCTCCATTGCTGAGCTCCAGGCCTGCTGAGGATCCAGCTGCCTTCATTTTTCTTGTTTCAGAGGAGATTTTCTTAGGCCTGAATCCACTCGTTCTGTGCATTTTAAAAGTAGTTCTTCTTTCCATTCTCTTAAAATGCTGCAGCTGGATGAGCTCATGGAAAAGAGAAAAGAGAAACTAGATTCTGTCATTGAATTCAGTGTTGCTGACTCCTTACTCATCCGGAGAATCACTGGACGGTAACTGCCACTTTGGGGGAAACGGGTGGGGGTGGGGAGGGGAGTTTCCATATGCTGAGCCACTCAGAAAAGCTAGGTGCTGCATGTTACAACCTTTATAAAACAAAACTAGGAGTGCAGTTGTGCAATGTGTGGGGAGCAGATAGCTCTTGCTTGCAGTGCTAATAGAATTACAAGGAAACCCTTTGTTGAAGGGTTCTGTTCACTCCCCCCATTAAAGTTTATGTTTTTGTTCTGTATATTCTACAGCAGGGGTCACCAACCTTTTTAAGCCTGTGGGAACATTGGTGTTTTTGAGTGAGTGCCATGGGTACAATCTCTTCTGGCCACTTATCTCTCCCCTCCTGCAAATCTAACACACACACACACACACACACACACACACACACACACCATAAGAGACAGAAAGAGAGAAAGTGTGCTTTTCCAAGGGAGCTGGTTAAAAGTTGGATCCAGTAGAATTAACCTGAGCATTGAAAAACACATAAAGCTGACGGAGGAAGTGGGATAGAGTGCCACTCCTCCAGCTTCCTCCTTCCGCTCCATGTACAACCTCCACTAGCCCTGCTTTCCATCTCATAACGGAAGAGGCAGTGACACCTTTGCACCCATGGGCACTGTCTGAGGGCACATGATGCATTCTGCAATGTTGTTTTCTGAAGCTGATGGGAGCAGGATTCCCACCAACATCTGGAGTGCCACAGGTTCCCTACCTCTGCTATGGTGTCTCCCCTCCACACCCCGTTTAAAACTTATTTCATAGTTATACATTGAACCCAAGAGGGTTTTAAATATGGTTAGTCTGGATGGCGGAATCCTGTGTTGTCATCTTGTGTTCTCTGATGGAAGAAAGGTGGGGTATAAATACAGGTGTTTTTTAATTTAAAAAAACCAGTGGTCTCCATCCAAGGACTGACCACCTGTTTAGATTCACTGATGCTACAGTATCAGCCCTAATGCCTGATCCAAATGCTTGTAGTTCTAGTTCTGAAGAAAATTGTCCTCCATAACTCCTCCCCTTGACCTGCTCTGAAATGCACTTGACTGACTGCTGTGGTCTCTTTCAGGCTTATTCACCCAGCAAGTGGCCGCTCATACCATGAGGAATTCAATCCTCCTAAGGTCCACATGAAGGATGATGTATGTAACCTTCCCATTTTGATTTTCCCTTTTGGGGCTCCATTCAGTATGCCTTTGATTGCTCTGTGATGCCTTCAGGAGGCTGGATAGACTTATTTAGTTTATTTAATTTAATACTGTAATTTTTTAAAAAGGTCTTGCTATGGTTTCAGTCTTGACTGGGTCATTCATTCAGAACAAAAACTGAATTCCCAATTGATGATGGATATTGCATTTAGACTTTGAATCCTCTGATAATTTTGCAGTTTAATCGAATCAGAAGTGCAGATCCGAACATATCTCTAGCTTCTGCAGAATTGTTGGGCAGAGTGGGAGGGGTTATCCAAAGCAGAACCTGTGGGACTGTTTCACTCACCAGAGCCTGACCAGTGTCTTGCAGCGGTGGGGGCACGTATTTGACTCCTGCATTCCTGGCTCTGAAAGACTGCTTGAAACTGTGTAGGCAACATCTCAGTATCCAAAGGGAAGACTGAAATAATATTTCCACTGGTTGAGGGAGTGGAATAGCTTCTGGTCCCTTCCAATGGTTAGCAGCAACAAAATAAATTAAACAAAATACCTTAAAACAAATTCTGCAAAATAAGAGTACAGAATTCTGCTGCCCCCCTTTTAATGCAAAGTGCCCTAGGCAGAGTTTGCATCCCAGCATTCTCTGCAACAGTACAAGGAATAATGGGGGGCACCTCCTAAGCTGGACAGTTTAGGTGCTTGGAACACCAGATTATCTTGGGCCAGCTCTGATGAAAACTGGAATAGCACCTGAGATTTCCTGGGAGTCATCAAGCTAGTAGCATCAGGTTTTAAGCTTGCTAAGGCTCTCGCGTCTTGCAGTATCCTGAAGTTTTGGTCCTTTTGGCCTGCTATGATGAGCATGGTCAGTGTTCAGAGGTGACACGGGTGTTGCTGTCCAGATCACTAGCTATCCCTGCTTTTATGTCTTGCTCTTGGTTAGGTCACTGGGGAGCCCTTGATACGCCGGTCAGATGACAACGAAGGAGCTTTGAAGACTCGTCTGCAGGCTTACCACACCCAGACGTCGCCGCTGGTTAACTACTATAGCAGGCGTGGGATCCATACGGCTGTGGATGCTTCCCAGTCCCCTGATGTGGTTTTTGCCAGCATCCTGGCAGCTTTCTCAAAAGCAACATGTAAAGACCTGGTTATGTTTGTTTAGGGCTCTCCTGTCTGATGCTTCCTTCTCCTTTCCTGTCTTCTGGGGTCTGCACAAGCAAGCTCTGTAGGAGAGGTGCCAAGTTGCAAGGGAGGAAGGCTGTTTATATACTGCCCATTAAACGGAAATGCCGTGCTTTCTCCGATTTGTATGCATATATTTTTTGAAGAGCTTCTGGGCTGTGTGCAGGTGGCCTGCAGGGGGCGCAGTAGCTTCACGCTCCGCTTTCCGGAACCTGGGAACTAGGCTGCTGCGCCTGTTCAGTCAAAAGTGAAAGCGCTCTGCTACTCATCTTGGCGACAGGGTTAAACTG
Source organism: Podarcis muralis (assembly GCF_964188315.1). Lineage (NCBI taxonomy): Eukaryota > Metazoa > Chordata > Lepidosauria > Squamata > Lacertidae > Podarcis > Podarcis muralis. The sequence continues at coordinate 58,854,644 of NC_135661.1, read as the reverse complement.
GAAAATTGCTGCCGCTTCTCCTGTTCCGGTGCGATGTTGTAGGAGTTCTGAAGGTCACAAACTAGCAGCTGTGGGCAGGAAGCAAAGTTGCTGGCTGGCCTTGTCCTAAGTCCTTGGCTCTAAAACTGCAGGAAATTAAATGCCATGTCAGCTTAAAGAAGGGGTGTGCAAAAGCAGCACAGATGTGTGCACCTGTGTGAAGAGACACGGGCACATCCTGTTCTTCCATGGGCCAAGCGGAAACTCTACAACCAGCACATCACTGGAAGTGCGGTGCATATCCAATACTTCTACAACTTCATGATGAAAGCCTGAAATAGGAAGCCCATATGTGGAAGCATCTACTCTGCATAACTTCATAAGTTTTGTGTGTGTGCTTGTGGCTTAGTATATTAATGTACAAGCCATAACTTGCATAAGATGGCAAAATGAGGACTGGTTTGACAAGGTGAGAATGCAGACGGAGGGTTCCTAGGCTTTGTGCTGAATTGTGCCACCGTGGGGCAAAGGTGCAAGACAATCAACACTCCCTCCCATTTACCTTCCTCTGGCAGGTTAGCGGTGGCGCCAGAATGTGGGCCAGATTGTATTCGTGGTGAAGAAACTGAAAACCCACTTAACAATGGTCTGGCAGAGCCTGGATGCTGTTGCCCTGTATTCCTGGCACACTTAATTTATTCATGAGAATTGACTTTGTATCCCGCCAAGGCAGCCTTTTTCAACCTGGTGCCCTCCAGATGGTATGGACTGCAACTCTCAGCATGGCTGGAACTGATGCGAGTTGTACTCCAAAATAACACGGAGGCAGGGGGCACCAGGCTGGGGAAGGCTGGCTGGGAGTGACCCTGTTCTTGCCTTTCAGTGAAGTGATATGGAAATGGAGCCCCTGCTCTCCCCTTTGCAATCTTGCTTTGAAGGATCCTTGTTGTTCTCATTCAAACTTGACCTGCCTTTGTGATATCCTTGAGATGCACTTGAGTTTTCTTGAGACGAGCGGCAATGTTGCTGGCGTGCGGAGGGTGGGGGAGGGAACTCTGATTTCATAATGTGCTTCCATCTGCGGGGCTCATCATGCCAGCTTACAGCTACATTGCTCGCCTTCACCTGGCTCTTGTGGCTGCCGGGGTCTTTTCCTGTGTTTTGCTGCAACTCAATAAAGGTGCAAATTCTAGCATGTGTGGATGTTGCTGCCTTCCTCTGGGATCACATTTATATCTGCCAGTTAGCCTCACAACCTTCCAGCTCTCTTGTCCTTGTGTATGTGTAGCTGACTTGATAGATCAGGGACTGTAAAGTATAGAGTGTCCTTGGCGGGTGGGTGTGGGGGGAGGGAAGTCATTGTGCCTGTCCACTGACCTGTGTCCTTGTCTTTTTTCCACTTCTCTCTTTTTATCCTTCCTTTAATTGTTCTTACATTGTTCTTAAATGCATTTTTGCTCCCAAATGACTCTTCTGAAAGACCTGTGCTCCTCTTTTGATTAAATAGGCTGAAATAGTATTTTGCTGCGCAAGAAATGCAGCAGTGAGAAGAACACTTTAACCCATTGAACTGCAGAGTATATTGAGAGGCATTTTGCAGCTTTGAAAAAAGAAAATTCACAATGGAAATTATGTAGTTTAGTCGAAAATATTTGCCTGTTTGATGGCCTGATAACAGTCCTGAAATCTAAATTGCCTTGTCTCACTGTATTATCTGAAGGCACTGGGGAGGCATATCATTCTCACCCCTCAAAATGTTTTGTTCTGTTTTTGTAAAGTTTTTCTCAGAATTGATGTTTGATGATATTTTCTCATGGGATTCAAAAGAATGGGACATGATTACACCTTCTCAAAATGGTGATTTATAAAAAAGAGAATCTCTTTCCAAGAGGAGGCCCATTTCACAGAATTTGTGATTTTAAAAAGACCCATTCATCCCATGGGGTTGCAGCCCTTTCCCATTTGCGCCCAACCTATGGCTGCTCTTGCCTTAATCTCTTATCCAAACAGAGAACTCTACTCAGGTGCTTAGGTTTCTGGGGGCACAGATTGCATGGCTTTGCTTGGAGACGGATGCAACTGAATCAAGCTTGCAAATCACCTGGTCCAAGGCTTGCTTTTGTTGCCGACTCTGAGACACTGATGGTGCCTTGTTAGTTTAAGATTATGAACAATCCCTTGAGCGTAAGCAGCTTTGGTCTGTACACTGGGAATCCTTTGAGGCCTTCTAAAGGAAGGCCGTTATAATCTAATAGTGAAGGGAGAGCTAGTTTTCCTGTAGGGGATGGAGGTTTTATTAAGAGAGCCTAAGAACAAGAACTTCCCAACAACGACAGGCCAGTCCATTTAGCTCCATTGCAACTGCCAGTCCATTCGCCACCCACCATCATCTTTATTGCTCTTTTGTTTTAATTTGCATTGCAAGCTACCCTGGGATAAATATTATGAAGGGCAATACACAAGTTTGTTAAATACCCCAAACCTCCGCCCTCCTTGATTTCTTATCCTCTCTCTGTCTGCCATAAAGAAGTATTCCATTTGAGTTCTTAAGGACCATTTCTCTTTTTTATATTTTGTCTTCATTTCAGCCGCATGAATCCAGGAGGTGGACGAGACAGGACAGAACACCATCGAATGCTGCATGTTCATCACCCTCACCCTTTTGCCTTCAAGCCAAGGGGGCAAAGGAAGGGAGGGCAAGGAAAGGGGCAGGAAGCACAAGGGGTAACTTGACAGGAATTTTGTTTTAAGAAAGTCAAACCAGAATTTAGGGAGGAAAATGTGTACTGTATTGTGTTGAAATGGGCTTGTAAAGGCTGGATATCACCATAGCTCTGACTCTAGACAGTTGCATTGTAAAAATTTAACTTGGCAGGGAGGGGAAGCTATCTTGGACCCAGTTGTTTTTCCCTGGATGGTCCCAGTGATTTAGGAAGTTCATTGGAGGCACAGCGCAGAAATTAGCAGACTATGCACTGCAAGAAAGCCGCTCAAAGGCTTCTCTAAGCCCAGGAGTTCCAGCTGTGCACAAGTCCTTGTTTCTGCTGTGCCTTTTCTCCACGTAGCCTCCACTTGGGGTGGACAATTTTGGCCTCAGGTATAACGGCTCTTTCAATCACTCCCGCTGCAGAGATGCTGCAGAATTCCTGCATCAGCAATTGGCATCTGAAGTCATCACCTTCTGGATGGGGCAGTGCTGCCTGCTTTACTGTTCAGAGTAGTATTCACTTAAATATTGAAAGATCAGAACCAAGAACACTCCCCCTGCCCTCAAACAACTGCAGTTTCCAGTTCTTTTACTTGCCATCCTTTTAGGGCCCACCTGCTACTTCAATAAAATGGCTGTCACTTTTGTACCTGAACAATTTTGTCCCTTGATTTTGGGTGTGGGGAACTGTGGGAGGCTGGTTGCAGCAATAGGCTCAAGTTCTTTGTGACGTGTTTCTCTTGCAAAGTCTCAGGTCCTGCACAGGCTTCAGGGAAGATTTAAATCCCGATAGCAACCTGAACCCCGAAGAGAGAAACCAGAAGGATAAACCACAGCCAGCTGTGTTCTAAGTGGGGTGCGGGGCAGGAAAGGAAGTAATGCTACTTCAAAAAGAAAATTTAACTTGGGGCTTGCATATAGCAAGTTCTGTGATCTTAGCTGTGGACAGGACAGGACTTGTCAAGTGTCCACATGTTTGTCTGTGTTTTGCTTTCAGTGGTGGAGGTATTGATGTTCTGAATAGCGGTGGCTGTGGAACGCCAGCCGGGGAGAGCGCTGTTGCACACAGGTCCTACTTGTGGGCTTCCCAAAGGCATCTGGTTGGCCACTGTGAGAAAAGAATGCTGGACACTTGCAGCACACTTGCAGAAAGGAAAACCTCAGCCCATTGAGGCTAGGAATTGGGCTCTTCCCCACCTGACAGCTTGATCAGTGGGGTTTTATTTATACTTTTTATAAAGTCTCCCTAAGCTCAACCTCATCTATGTTCATTCTACTGGAGTAGGGTGCCAAAAATTTACAAACGGAGATTTTTGGTTGAATAATCAACTGCCCATTAATTTAAATAAATGGATTATCAATACATAAATTTAGATCTCTTTTTGAGATACTGAAGGATGTTCAAGCAACCAAGATTTCATATTAATATTTTTTTTGTTAGATTACATTTCTTACCATGATGCATCTCCCCCTCCTATACTTTTAGTAGGAAGCCATCAGGACAAAATTTTAAGCAAGTAAAGCTTTCCCCAACACATCCATCCCCATACAAGGAAAAGCTCCGTTCAGGTTGGCCCATGGAGTGTTTGGATTTGTGGCTGAAGAAGAGAAATGGCATATGCATTGCATTAAACATCCATATTGATTTTTATTTGTATTGCTGCCTGTATCTCATAAAATGCAATATATAAGAAATAAAGGAAGCAATACAAATACAATTAAAAACCATATGGCATTTAGCACAGCATATTCCACTTGCTAAAACAATCTGCCAAGACCCTCAGCGATGTTCAGGTGGTCTGTGGGGAAAAGGTTTTCGAACAACCGCACTAAACACCTTCCAGAAGTATTGCAAGACCTCCATATTAGAGTAGCCCTTCAGGGCTCAGCTTACACTGGAAAAGGGTGGGAAATTTCTTACTGAAATAGGTGAAAACTTATTTCTGGCTTTTTGCTGCCTGCTCAGAACCCAAAGGGTTGAGTTTGGTAGTGCAAGAAGCAATATTTGCCCAAATATCCCCTTGTATATGTATCTCTCCCATGCAGTTTCCTCTGGAACTCATGTGGTTTATTCATTATTACAGAAAGTCCCCCACTGGGCTGGGGGCTGCAAGACTGAAGCTGAATGGTAGAACACACTTGAAGACCTTTATGCAAATTTGATTCCATGTATCTATTAGGTGTCCAGATCTTACGAGTTGTAGTGAAAAAACAAGTGATGTTTGAACAGATGAACAGGGAGCTGCTGGTCCAGACCCTCAGCCAGGAAAGGAGATGCAAACTCTAGGGTTCACCTTGTAGTTCCCAGTGACAGAGAGAAATGCACCGTCTGTCATGGCATCTCAAGAACAATAGGTCCCCAGTTCCTGGGTTCCTGCTGGTGTTTCCTGTGCAGAGCAAGTGCTTCCAATGGGATTAACAAGCTTTGGAAGCTATGGGAGCAGATGATCTAGGCTTCTGGTTTTCACTGTGCATAGAAAAACTGACACTAGAGGACAAGTGTCTAAAGGGCATTTGTCATGCATGTATAATTACACACACAGAGTACATAATATGTTGCGTCTGGCTATAAATACAAATCAAGCAGCCAGAAATGGAGGAAGCTGAAACAAGTAACTTAAAGAAACTGAAGGATCTTGGTCGTTTGGGATTTCATCATGGAAGATGAGGCTTACCTGGAGCAGCTTGAGACTTTTTGGCTCTTGTCACGACTACAGGCTTATCAAGAGCTAAGGATGGTGATCCTCGGAGTTGCAGTTTTTAAAGGATTCTGAGAGTTGTCGAGGTCCCCTATTTCGCTCCCAGAATTACAATTCTCTGAGTTCTCCGGGTTTGTTAAATCACTGGAAACTGTAGCTCTTTGAGGGGAACAGGGGGCTGGGAGATGCCAGGGCTAGAACCTGGGCCTTCTACATGCCAAGCATGTGCTTTGCTATTGCCCATATGATGAGAATTGTGCCCCACACCCTTTGTCAATTGGAGGGGCAAAATTAGGGGCTTGGGGTGACAGCTGGAACGTGTGGCATTTAGAAAACCTACTTTAGGCAAAAAAAAAAAAAAGGCGTTGGAGCCAGCTAGAGTTGTTTGATGCTATTCCTCAACCTGAACATCTTCCGGCCCAGTATTTATTTTATAAGACTTATACACTGTCTTTTTTGTGGGGGGAGGCAAAGGCAAAAATAGCAGAGGCTCACATGAACTCTGCACACACAGAGAAACAAGGCTTTGCCTGCCCATCCTCTGAGACGGAGAGCGCCTCACGAGCCTTCCTTTTGGACCTTCACTCTTTATAAGCAGCTCGTAGGCTCAAAGCACAACGCCTGCATTACATGTAATTACATAAAATACGTTGGTTCTTAAGTCGCCTTCCCCCGCTTGGGACGCATGCGCATTGCGAAAGGAGCCGACAGCTTGGGTAAGGAAAGGGAGTTGTGCGGAGTTGACGCGAATGCGCCTGCGCAGCCGGAGCTGGAAGGCCGTTGGCGGCGGTTGGGTTACCTCAGCAGTCAGTCAGTGGGTCGGTTGGTCGGGCCATCGGCCGCGCATGCGCTCTCTCCTCCCCCCGCTTCACTCCCCTTTCTCTCTCGTTTCACCTCAGAGGAGGCGCAGAGCCGAGCGGGCGACGCTGCCGCCGCTTTCTCCGGCCGGCCGTCCGCCTCTCCTTCGCGATGGGCTCAGAGAAGGACTCAGAGTCGCCGCGCTCTACCTCGATACACGCGGCTGCCCCGCCGGCCAAATGCCCCAAGAGCGGCTCAGGACAAGCAGGAGGCGGCAGAGGCACCGGCGGCGGAGGAGGTGACGGCAACAGCGGCAGTAACAGCGGCACCAGCCGCGGCCGACGCCGCCTCCTCAGCTTCCAAAGCGTCTTCTCGGCCGCCGCCTCGGCCGCCTCGTCCTCAGCCTCCGGGGCCGGAGTCCGCCGCCGGCGGAAGGCCAAGGCCAAGCCAGAGCCGCCTCAAGCCAAGCCCGCCCCGGTGGTGGAGGCGGTGGCGGCGGCGATCGCCAGCCCCACCGCAGCATCAACCCAGGCCACTCCGCCGCCGCCCTCATCGCCGCCGCCGCCGCCACAGCCTCCTCCTGCTCCTTCGGCGGCGGTTACCGGGGAGGGCGATGCCGCCGCCGCTGCCGCTGCCGCCACCTCGTCTTCGTCTTCGTCTTCGTCTTCTGGTGCGGAGTGCGAGGAGGGCGGCGAGGAGTCCTCCCCGTCGGAGCTGGAGTGCCCGCTGTGCCTGGTGCGGCAGCCGGCGGGCAACGCGCCGCGCCTCCTCTCGTGCCCGCACCGCTCGTGCCGCTCGTGCCTCCGCCAGTACCTGCGCATCGAGATCACCGAGTCGCGCGTCAACATCAGCTGCCCCGAGTGCAGCGAGCGCCTCAACCCGGCCGACATCCGCCTCCTCCTGCGCGACTCGCCCCACCTCGTCGCCAAGTATGAGGAGTTCATGCTCCGCCGCTGCCTGGCCGCCGACCCGGACTGCAGGTGGTGCCCGGCCCCGGACTGCGGGTGAGAGAGAGCAAAGGCAGGGGCAGGAGGAAGGACACGCTTAATAATAATAATAATAATAATAATAATAATAATAATAATAATAAAGTAAAAACAGCAGCTGCTACTTTGGTGGCCGTTATGGGAAGTAAATTGTATCTGTATTAGCCTGCTGTGATCTTTACAACAACCCTGGAACGGTTGGCCGTTTGGATCTTGCCCCCCATGTTACAGATAGGGGTGGGTGAGGTTCCAGACAGCACCACCTAGCGGGCTCTTGCCAGTGGGGGACAGTAAACCTAAGAACAGCATGATTCCAAGCTGCTTAGTCCTGCACCAATTCAGAGTGAAAGCAAGGGCCAGCCATGATTGGCAGGGTGTGTACCAGGTTTCAAGGTTTACAGACGGGCATGCACTACTAGGTCATGTCACTGAGCCCTAGCTGCAGTTTAAAGTTTAAAGGTGCAGGGGAGGTGCCTTTGCATTGACTAAATATTGTCTTTGTAGCCAAGCCAATGTTCTATACCAGCTGAATACATGGTGCATTAGAGTGAAATGAGCAAAAATGGTATGTCACTCTGCCATCAACAGTTTACAGTATAAAAGTGGATAGTTTAGAGAGAAAATGGCAAAGTGATGGAAATATAAGAAAAAGGGGCGTGAAGAGCATCCTCTGGCTTTTTTCTGTTGGGGATAAGGGCTTTGGGAATTAAGCCCAGAGGCTTTGTGGGTGGTTTTTGCAGATTTTATATTCTTGTTTAGTTCACACACCGCTGCTTCATTTGGGAAATAGTGTATAATTGTGTCTATAGTTCATATCTCACCTGCCATGAACAGTCATAGCAAGCCATTTAGCTTTAGCCCCTTATCTGCAATAAAGTTAACATCATTATTTTATATTTTTTCTGACTTGTAGGAGTGTTTGAAAAACACTTGAACACTAAGAACATTGTATGCAGTAATAAGTATTGTATTTTTAATTACTGTTCACTTATTTTATTTTATTAAGTTTCTGTCCTGCCCTTCCTCTGAAAGGAGCCCAGACTGCTCCATGTTCCTATAGAAATTAAGTGTAGTACGGGGAATGTTGCTTCAACAATGGTGCCTCATTTGACTTTTTCTGTCCAGAGGGAGACAAGTAAGTGCCCTGTTCCCAAACTGCTCACACTGTCTCTTTCAATATCCTAGGGGAAATGGTGGCAAACAGCAGAATTTTTTAAGACTAAACCATTGCTGATCAAGTGCATGCAGTGCACCAGCAGGACTATGTCCAGCAATGAAGTGTCAATTTGAATGCACTTAGCTTCTTCCAATCATTTGCAGCCCTTAATAAAGGAGTTTCTCCAATCTCATTAAGGCAGCTACTTTTGCTGCCTAATGGTTATAATTTTGCAAAGGAATAGGTGTGAGTGAAAGTGAAAATGAAAACAAAACTTTCATTATCAGATAATTTGGAAGTGCCAAAGATGTGCTAGAACCTGCGTTAAGTATTTAAAAATCAGCATATACATTCCTCATAGGATTGTAGTCTAAACCTTTAGAGGACCCAGGGAGCTGCATCTCTTGAGTGAACACTCTTTACAGGGCCTGGGTAATACTGAACACGGTCATAGGGAAATAGGATGTATGTGTAAGATCAGTTATCTTGGTGCAGACTGAAAACACGTGGAAGACACAAACTTTACAAGATCAGTATATCCTTTAAAGTTTGAGGTGTTTATTAAGGACTGTCTTTCCCTCTGTGAATGGAGGGAAACACATAAGTAATGGAGGGAAGCACATGTATGTGTAAACAAAACTAACTGCATTTACAAGGATTTGTGCCTCTAGAAATTTATTAAAGGGCAGACTATAATGAAACAGTTCACTCTATGCTGTGGCCAACAAATCCTCAAGAGGAATACTTATATGAAATGGAAATGCTATCTCAAACACTTTGTGTTGGCATGTAAAGATAAGCTCGGATCTCTGGGTTATTGTGGTTTAGCATGAACGAGTAGTACCTGCTGCTTGATTGATCCCACATTTCTCCTCCCCAGTGCAAGGAGCATAAACAAACCTAAGAAACCAAGAGTGGTGGTGGTTAGTAATAAACTGCCCTTCTTCAAAAGACCTTAACAAATCTTAAGCTGTGGTTTATTGTTACCTTATAGACTATGACTTGTTGGTCTCAGTAACAGAGGAGGGGTGGCCCATCAAGAGGGAAGATAATGTGTCAGACAGCTGTGGAAAGTCCCAGTTTATGGTGATCTAGATACTCCCAAATCATTCTGTGGCTTGAATCCTTGGCAAGGACTGGTTGGCACTGCTGATGGTAGTTAATTAACTAGGTCCTGCAGTGAGGTGTGAATTGTACTTTGTGTCATTCCTGTCTACTTAGTTGCAGGTAGACTTTGCTCAGAATCATTTTGTCAGTAAAATTTATTTTCCTGAGAATCTTGTTTAAGTACTAATGAATATTTATTGATGTGGGGTTAATGTTACAGATGAGGAGGAGTGGGTGATCCTTGGAAGTAGGGGCAAGGGGAGTTTGATTTGAAATTTTCTGATCACAAGTGTTGCATGTATTTCAGGTTTGTGGTGGAATTTTTTTTACTGAAAAGTTCCTGTTTCTAAAATGCCAGGGAATTGTGGGTCTTTCCCAGCCCCTCTGTATGCTGAGAAGTTCAGCAGCCTTAAGCTATCCTTTCACAATAGTGGAGGAAACTGTAAACAATGACTTTAAGTAAGAATAGAAACTTGCACATTCTGGTAAGAAAGCATTTTATGTATGGGGATGCAGGTGGTGAAATGTTGAATCATTGTGATTCAACATCCAGTTGGGTAACTGGGAAATGGCCTAGCCTTTGGCAGTTAGTCAGAATGAGATTTGAGTAAGTCTTGTTTTACTTTCACTTCTGTTTTCTTTTAAATCAGCCTCCCAAAGTTTCTCTTAACACAGCATGGAAAGTACAAGCAATGATTCTTTAAGTTGTCCTTTAGAACATTCATCTTAAAACATGGGGTAAGGGAAGTTGTAATGTACTGGGCACTGCAGAATATTCTTGGAATTGTTGTAATTGCTTCTGATTCTGTTGATTTCTGGCATGCATATGTTGTTGCTGGGCAGTCCCAAATTATGCTGTACTGCATAATTATAGGAATTAGAGATCAAAAGAAGGTGGGCAAGCATACCACCCACATGGTAGCTCCACTAAATACTGTTGGGCAGTTTTTCTGCTTTGCTTAATTAGCAAGAATCTGGTTATCACTTAACTGTTTCCTCTATTCAACTGATGCAAAATTTATCAGATTTGATAGGAAACATAAAACAAGCTGATGGAACACCCTGCTCTTGGATAGATGCCGCCAACTTGTTTTATTTGAGATAGTGCTACTTCTGTGGCAGGGTTCTGAAGGTTAGTGTGCTATTTAACACTGAAATGAAATATATCCTATCTGGTTGCCTTGTATTCTAAGCTAATAGTTTGTACATAGAGACCCTGAAGACTACCCAGAAACATTCTGAATGAAGCTTCAGCACTGTATCCTTTGTAACAATCTTGAGATACTGGTGGGTTTCATGATGTTCACTGTTGGAATCTAGATTTTGTTTTGTTAAAAAATACACTGTTCTTAAATTTGCAGAAGTTCATTTAAAAATGAAATACCACCCCTGCCAAAAGTCTGGAAACAGGCAAGAGATAATGAACCAGACCTTTTCCATATTAAAGTGTTATGTTTTACATTTCTCTGTATATAATAACAATGTAAGAATGTAGCCCCCATTTGTAGTGCCTCATCACAATCCTGGATTTGCATGAAATAAGGGTGGGGTAAGGGGCAAAGTTATAGGCAGGTTGCGCAGAAGGTTGCCATGGCATGGTAGCAAAAAAAGAAGAAGAGAGGCATTATGAGGGGGAAAGTGGTTTTAAACAATGGCAGAAGTTTGAGTAGAGTAGCAGGGGTGACACTGAGTGGGGCAAAGTGGCAGTTTAAAACAGGGTTTGAGTACACTGAGAAGGGAGTTTTGAAAGGCTTTGCTTTAGCTTTGTGCTGTTAGCTTCTGTGTTGTATGCATCTCTGCTTGTTCTCTTTCTTAAAACCGATTTGGTTTAAAACAAGCAAAAATCCTCAGTGGTCTTCCATTCTTGCTTTACTCAAACCTCTGCTGTTGTTTAAAATCACAACCACCACCACCCCAGGGTTACTTCACCACAGCTTTATTCAAACTTTTACCAGTTTAAAACAACCTCTTTTCCTCTTTCAGTATTTTTTTCCATGTTGCTGAACTCAAACTTCTCTCTCTTCCATTCCTCAGAGAAATAAAGGGTGCTGAGCCCTCAAATATCCCATAGTAGCTTCACAGAATGTATGTCACTCCTGATACCATGTGTTGTCTTCAACATGAAGTTCCCGATTCAGTGTAGTAATTTAGAAGAGTTAGTTTGTTAACAATCAAACATCTATATATGTACAACATCCTTTAAAACTGAACAGCCCAACTGACAGTCTTGGTTTTAAGCTTCTACTCATTTTTAAAGTTACAGTAATGTATATCATCATGGTGTGTGTCCACAAAGGGGGCTGCAGAATAGGGGAGTTGAGAAAGCATGCAAGTGGTGATCTGTGTGCAAGGGAGAGTTGAGAAAAGTGAGGACGAGGGTGGAATAAAAAAGGGGGTGATGGTAAAAATAGGAGTGTAAAAGGGGTTGCAAAAAGGTAGTAAGAGGCATGGGAATGGGGTTGAAGACTAAAGCAGAGTCATGAAAGGGTCTGCAGAATAAGAGGGAATAGCTTCATAATTGAGTGGAAGGTGAAAAAGGTGCTTAGTTGCTCTGTGTTGGAAGAGGAAGGTACCCGAGATTACCATGCGGTTGGTTTGTATGTAAGGGTGTTGCACAAAAAGAGGGCAAGGCACAGACAAGGGGGTGAAGATGAAATGAGTGCAAAGTGAGTCTATAAAATAGAGAGAACTGGCATCAGAAATGGGGTTTGAGAGGTGAAAAGTAAGCTTTGGAATTGCATGGGGTGGGAAGGGGAAGCTCTAGGGCACGGGTCAGCAAACCTTTTCAGCTGTGGGCTGGTCCACTGTCCCTCAGACCTTGGGGGCTGGACTATATTGGGGGGGGGGGAAGAACAAATTCCTGTGCCCCACAAATAACCCAGAGATGCATTTTAAATAAAAGGACACATTCTACTCATGTAAAAACACGCTGATTCCCTGACCATCTGCAGGCTGGATTTAGAAGGCAATTGGGCCGGATCCAGCCTCCGGGCCTTAGTTTGCCTACCCATGCCCTAACCGTTGCTTTTCCTTCCCCCTTTGCAATTGTTGAATCTTCATAGAATTTTCGGGAGGCAGGGAAAGATGGAGAAAGAGCACAGATCTACCCATGGGTAGGCAAACTAAGGCCCGGGGGCCAGATCCGGCCCAATTGCCTTCTAAATTCAGCCCATGGACGGTCCTGGAATCAGTGTGTTTTTACATGAGTGCAATGTGTAATTTTTATTTAAAATGCATCTCTGGGTTATTTGTGAGGCATAGGAATTCATTAACCCCCCCCCCCCCCAGTATAGTCCGGTCCCCCACAAGGTCTGAGGGACAGTGGATCACCCCCCTGCTGAAAAAGTTTGCTGACCCCTGCTCTAGGGGGTTAATGTGGGGGGCGGTTAGGTGGGTTGGTGAGCAGCACAAGCAGGCAGTGCAGCTGCTAGTGCTAGTAATACCGTTAGAATACAGTATCAAAAAAATTGGTTGCACAAAATCCAGCTGCAGTTTTGCATATCACTTGCTTGAACAGCAGCTATCAATTTTTCAGCTATCAGGTGGGGGATTTTATGTGTAAAAAACATTTGGAAGAGACAGTGGGATAGGGCATGTGCTCTGATAAATAGCTGTCACATTTACACAAAAGTCAATTGTACATGGTGCCAAGATAGCATATGTGCTGCCTGAAGTAGTACCTAAGAGCTGTCAGTAATCTGTGTGGGTTCAGAACGATGCATATGATTTCTTTCTCCCTGCTTCTCACATGTTTTGTAGAAAATCTTTGTCACATAGGTTTCATAGTTCAGTTTCTCTGTGAGACTGCAGTAAAAGCATGTTCTGAGAAAAATAGCATGCAAAATCCTCATGGTTTCTGCATCCCACCCATGCTTCAAGCATCTTCATAAATTGGCAAGCTTAGCTATTCTGCCTAGGGAGGTAAACTGCAGACATAACACAAGGGTGTGTTTCCATGGTAATGTTGGTCTTCTAGTGCACAGTTAGATCTGCATACAAATCTGGAACTACCTTTTTCATTGTAGTCAGCTCGTGCTGCTGTCTGACATTCGTTGCTTTGTATTTTTCCCTGAGGTTGAGGGGGAAATTTCAGGGCATTAAAATAAATTCATTGTGTTGGCAGAATTACCAGTAAATGAGTAGAGCAGAGCATGAATAGGGTGGGGCATGTATTTAGCTCTCATTCAGTCAGTGGAAGTGAAAGGTGGTAGGCAGATTGGTACTTGAGGTCAAGGTAGAAGCAGGATTCTATATCTATTTTTATTGACTTGTATTATATATTATATTTATTCTATTCTATTATACTATACTATGTTATATTTGTATACATACAGCTTTTTATTTATAAATTTGTGCACCTCAAAGCAGTTCAAAATATGCAAATAAATAAAATAAATACAATTAACAGTTAAAATACTAGATAGTCATATCTTTTCAGCAGCTAGAACCCAAAAATATCTTAAAATTGGCTGTTGGAAAATGTCATGATAAACAGAATGGTCTTTAGCTATCTGTGAAATTATCCTATCACCACTGCTCTCCTGATCTCCATGGGGAGCTTATTCCACAAAATGGGTGCCACAATAGTTGTCCCTCCAGCCAACTAAGCAGTGCAGTCAGAAGTGCCCCACCCAAATAACACAGTGTCATTGATGGACTATAAAGAAAAGGGAGTCTTGAATATACTGTAATCTGTTCCCAAGCTGATTAGGGCTTCAGAGGTCAAAAACAACACTTAAAACTTTGTTTAGCAGCTAATGAACTGCCATTGCAGATCCCTCTGTATTGATGTTACATGTGTGCAGTAGGAAGCTTCAGCAACCTAGGTGCAGCTTCTAGACCAACCTCAAGGTTAGCCCACATAGAATGTGTTACAGTAACCCAATTGTAAGGTTACCAGCATGTTGATCACAGTAGCTGGGTATCCCTGTAATCATACTTAGACCTGCCAGGCATTTCCTGCCACTGAGGTCACTTGGGCCTCCTGTGACAAAGATGGATTAAAGAGTACCCCCAAACTGTGCACTTGTCCTTCCAAAAGGAGTCCAACCCCATCTAGAACTGGCAGATTTCCCTATTTCCAGACTCAAAAACACCCACCCACAATGTACTTCATTAAGGATTCTGCCATGACTCCTGTGGAAGTCTTGCGGAGTGGTTGGTCCAATCCAGATGAAAAATAAGAACTTGGGGAGTTGAAGTTTGGCAATATAGAGAAGGGTCCCAGTGGGTTGTGGAAGATGAAATTGGGATCCCACGGAATTGAATCATAGAATTATAGAGTTGTAAGGGACCCTGAGGGTCATCTAGTCCAACCCCCTGTAATGCAGGAATCTCAACTAAAGGAGGGGGCAATGACTGCACAGCTGGATTCAGGGGAGGGATCGAGTGGGTTGACAGAGATATGTTGTTCTTCTGTGATAACAGCTGCCTCTAGTCAGACCTCTGCTATTGTGGAACCACCTCTGATGTTGCCTCCTGTTAGTGATGAGCTGCTGCCTTTTGGGGAGGCAACAGAGTAGGTTGGATGCGGAGCTAACTCCACTTCTGTCTTCAAGGGCATGGAGGTACTGGCACCTGCATGAACAAACCACAGTTCCAACCCACTCAGGGGAATGCTAATTTGCTTGCTCACTCCAAAGACTCCAGCTCCTTACCACACACACACTAAAAGCACCCCCCCCCTCCTCAACAGGCTGATGGGGCATGCTGTTTGTTAGTTCAATGTGTTCACTTGTGCCTAGCCATGCATCTAAACCTTTCTTGTACCTTCTGTACCCTGCAACCAGTGCCTTGCTTATATAAAAATCTGCTTTACACTTTAAAAACTTTGGCAGAAACAAGAGGCTAGCAGCAAGTGCCAGGATAGATTCAAATTCAGTTTCTGAATGCATGACACTCACGACTCAAATGTAGTAGAGAAATAGAACTTGCCTCCAAACTTCAAATGACCACTCCTATGGCTATGTGTAGATGTTAAATAGCACTGGCAATAGAATAGTGCCCTGCAGCACCCCATAGCATAACTGCAAGGAAGCTGTGGAACCAACCCCATAGATAGGACCAGAACCACTGCAATATCGTGCCCTCAACTTGTATCTTACAAAGCTGATCAGGAGGATACTATGACCTGAAGCCAGTCTGGAATGGCTCAAGATAATCAGTATCCTCCAATAAGCCTGTGTTAGGACTTCCACCATTCTTGATTTGGCTAAAAAGGGAGAACCTGTGTTCAGGAGGTAGTAAATCATAAACCTTGGTTTGCAGGTAGGGCTTATTGAGGAGTGGTCACACAACCACATCTTTAAGGTTGTCTGCCTTAAAGTACCCCATTGCATAATGACACATTCACCAGTCCCTGGACTTTCCTTGCCAGCCCATTCCTGCTAGCTTGAATTAGCCTTGATGGGCAAGGATATGGTAGGACAAACTGTTACAAATATCTTTTCTACATCCTCAGTCCTCTTTAGCTGAAACTGATCCTACAGGACTAAACCAGATGATGAGTTGGAAACCTCACCAATATCCTTTCTAACTTTGGTGTTCAGATCACTGTGGGGATGAATGCTTTTACCTTTACTTGGTGCCTAGCAAAATTATCACAGCAGGCCTCAGAGAGTCCCAGCCTACTTTTTGCTGGAGCAGGTATAAGTACAGTGATGCCTCGCAAGATGGAAAACTCGCAAGACGAAAGGGTTTTTGGTTTTTTGAGTTGCTTCGCAAGACGATTTTCCCTATGGGCTTGCTTCGCAAGACGGAAACGTCTTGCAAGTTTGTTTCCTTTTTCTTAAAACCGTTAATACAGTTGCGACTTGACTTCGAGGAGCAACTCACAGCACGCGGTGCGGTAGCCTTTTTTGAGGTTTTTGAAGACTTTGGTGATTTTTGAAGCTTTCCCAAAACTTTTCCGTAACCGTGCTTCGCAAGACAAAAAAATCGCAAGACGAAAAAACTCGCAGAACGAATTAATTTCGTCTTGCGAGGCACCACTGTAAAGCACATGCCACTTTGAAAAGATCTGCTGGACAGCTACTTGAGGACACAGTGGTGGCAGCGAGTTAAGCCTTTGGTGCCTTCACCACCACACAATAGGCACAATTATGTTCAGTCACTCTCACATCACATCTTAGGCCAAATGTGCTTTACCTATCATCTGTTCTATGTCATTGTCTGAAATTCTGCAGAGAACCACAGTGTTATTCAGGCTCCACAGTGTCAGACAGAGGGCTTGAGGGCAATTTTGTTGATAGCCTGCTTCATCTCACCGTTCCACATCAAGACAGGAAACATCCCCAGAGCAATCAAGAATCAGTTGGATTCCATAAGTCTTCAATGGCAGACCATTCTGATAGACCCTTTACGCTTGCAGGGAGGGATTTTTGTCATGACACCAAATCTCGCAAAACAACATCAAGGCCTGCGTTACATGAAATACATTTGACAAACACACAAGACGTAACCGGCTGTGCATTCACATAAACAATACTCCTATATATTCTTATCACAATATCAAATGTTTATCTTGCACATAAACGGCACACAAAGTGCAATAATATAGATGGAAGTCCCAATAAATCAGTTCATTCATAAAGACCAAATGTCTTCTAGTTTCTGTTCCACATATGTTCATAAAGTCCAAATTGGAGCCTACTACAGTTCCACAGTGTTGACAAGGATTTCCGAAATAATGCCTTGTTTCACTCTCATGGGCTTCATCAGTGGTACATGTTCATATGTAGTATATCAAAGTCATGGAACTCGCCCTCCTGGGCTTCATCCATTGTACATATTCTAAGTAATATAAATGAATATAATGTCATAATTCAACATATTTTAACAAATTAAAATTATATAAACAATTGTGCTATAGAAGTACATACCATATATGAAGTATCAAGATGATAGAACTTCTAACATAGTGGTTTCTGCAGTGAACAACAACTGTTACAATGTAAGATTATATAGACAGGCGCAGCATTGATTTTAGTTACAGGTGACAGAAATCTGCAGCTGTGAGGTTTTCTTCTTAAAGTTACCCCTTTAAAACAACAAATGTAAAACAAACTTTATCCATAAACAGGTGTTATATATACAAGCATTAGTAATGACTTATAGGTAAAGGTACCCCTGCCCGTATGGGCCAGTCTTGACAGACTCTTGGGTTGTGCGCCCATCTCACTTAAGAGGCCAGGGGCCAGCGCAGTCCGGAGACACTTCCGGGTCACGTGGCCAGCGTGACAAAGCTGCATCTGGCGAGCCAGCGCAGCACACGGAAACGCCGTTTACCTTCCCGCCAGTAAGCGGTCCCTATTTATCTACTTGCACCTGGGGGTGCTTTCGAACTGCTAGGTTGGCTTATGGCTTATAGAAAGCAACTATAATCAATTTCAGTATTCAAACCTGAGGGATGCAAAGAATCAAGTAGAAAAATAAATCTAGTTTCTTTCTGCATAAGAAATGACACCAAATCTCATCAAGAAATGATCTAACAGCAGCGCTATAACAATACCTTCACATCTCCAGACAATCTCTCTCACACCCTGTGGCAAAGACTGAAATCAAAGTTATATCCCATCTGGTATGTCAGGCCGTGCAAAAATATGCTGAGACAGCTTCATGGATGCAGTGGAGGCTGGTCCAGTAGAGGCAGATTAGGCATGAACTTTGAATTCTCCAGAACAGTCCTGGGGTTCACTAACACCACAGTCAAGGACACCTCCTTCAGCTGGGTCAGAGAAGCTGTTTGTTTAGCAGCAGGGTGGGTAGAACATCTGATAGCAACCCCAATCTATCTGGCCCAACAACAGGTGCAGGCCATCTAAGCCTGCTCCAATGGGGAGAAGTTCTCTGGTGAATGCAGTGATAGCTTATGAACCACAGTGACTCTCCTCCTGCCTAGACCCACTAAAACCAAATGGTTATATGAAGACTGAGACTGCTCAGTAGGTGCTGAAAACCGATGGAGTGAGGGGAGATACCCAGAAAACAGGGTGGGTGTAGGCATGTGAATTGGAATGCAGTGTATTGGAAAAGGGCCTGGCTTGCTGGCTAGAACCTTAAATAAAAGCACTTCAGTGTTTTGTTGCAGGTCCCACTTGTAGATTCTGTTCTCAATGTAGTTTTGGCTGTGGAAATGCGGGTAGTTAAGAGGCAAAACATGAATGGATTAAAGGAGACTTGAGAATTAATTATTGGCTTCTGTACCTTCAAGACTGAAAGGTTTGTCATTAACACTATGTCATTGAACTTGATGTTATCAGCTGTCCTCTTGCTCTCCTTGTGAAAGATGATTCTTGTAGGACAGCAGTTGTCTTCCTGATGATGATGGGGTGGAATGGCTAGAGGGGGCTTAATTCCCCAGTGGGGACTCAGTTTAGAAGAGCTGGGATAGTCAAAGCCTCTTTTCCCACCTGCTAGGAGAGTATCAAACTGACAAAAAGGAAGTATAGATTCCCCAGCAGCTGCATACAAATTGTACAGCGCATGGCCTCCCCCCAGAAGCAGCCCTGTCCTCCGTGTAAGAACTATGGCTTTCTGGAATCACATCCACTAAAAAAAATGTTACATTTAGAATAACTTGTGCAAGTTAACTACATTGCAAAAAAAACCCTAGACATGTTTTATTCTGGTTGCATGTTCTGCAGAATTTGATTGAGCTGGGGAAGTTGAAATTACCTGCATTTTGACAGTGCAGAATGAAGGGAAGCATGCTCTGTAGTCATGCATATTTCTGTATCTCCTGATGAAACATAATTGTTTTTGTTGAGGACTTGCATGAATTGAGGGTAATCCATTTGATAACAGGTGGTGCTAGTTAATATATTTAAATCTGCCTCTCTGCTGGTACTGGGCATTTTTGTATACTAGAAATATAGAGCAGTCCTACAGACATACATGGACCTCCTTTTCTGTCTTTTGAATCTGCATATTGGCATGTAGGTATATGATGGTCACCTTTTCTAACTGTGCTACACTTGGGTAAAATGGTTTCTCCAGCTCCCACAGGTTGTGAATCATGTGGACTATTCCAGATTTCTCATGCTGCAAGATCTGAGAAATAGTCATGCAACCTGAATTATTTGGGAATTAAAAGCCAGAAGAGTAACAAGGGTGATATTTCTGACCCTTACAAAATATGCAGACTACAGTGTTAGACAACCTCCTTGTGTCATTTTTGTGTGTGTGGTGGGTAGCTTCTGTGACAAAGAATTGTTTTTTACCCCTCTTCTGACTTCTTTTTTGTGCTCAGGTAGAAATTGTTTGCCAATTGGTGCTTCTGTTTCCAAAGTACTAACTATAAGCCCATTAAGGGAGATGGGGAGAAAACTAACTTTATTATGACAGGCTTCTCATGGTTAGAGCTCTTAGAATGTTACACAAGCAAGTCAGTAAATGTCTTGTTCTCGCCAAGGAAGAGAACAATATGTTAGATTGTAGATGTTAACTACAGTACATCGAATAAAGTACCTTAATTTTTGCTGAGATATAGGTAGTAAATCTGAGAAAGCTAGGCTAATTGTGGCTGAGTAGATTTGTACAGAGACCGTTGTCTTTGTGGCTTTACTTCACATAGTCCAGTTTTGTCAATACAAGTCCCAAACAAAACACTGTCCTCCCATTTCCTTTTTTGCTTAGTTATGCTGTTATTGCCTATGGATGTGCAAGCTGCCCCAAACTGACGTGTGAGAGAGAAGGCTGCCAGACTGAATTTTGCTATCACTGCAAGCAGATATGGCACCCAAACCAAACTTGCGACATGGCCCGCCAACAAAGAGCACAAACTCTGCGGGTACGGACAAAGCACACCTCAGGCCTCAGTTACGGACAAGAATCTGGACCAGGTATGTACCAGTGAGCTACTTGCCAGTTGCTGCAGTTGTGTGTGAAGATCTGGGAAAGAGATTGACTAGATTAAATGTGGCTTTTACCTTTGTATGGTAGCTACATTTCAGCAATGTAAAAGGCAAAGGTTTATACACATACACATACACTCCTCTATCTAGGCAAGCAGGAAGCATCATCACAGTTCAAGGACACATTCTGGACAGGCAAAACTACTTGAGGAGAATAAGGGATGTGGCCTGAGAAGAATCTCAAGGTTGGATAGAGAGGCCTTGAGGGATGCTTTTAGCACCGAGGTCTAAGATTCCACACCTCTGTTTTAAATTACCCACTTGCTTCAAGTGAGTTATAAAACTTTTACCTCTTCAAATTGCATGCTGGCAACAGCAGTGTGTTTTGGTGGAGTTGGGAACATAGAAAGCTGCTTTCTGCTAGGTCAAACTGTTTCTCCATCTAGCCCAGTGTTGTTTAATCTGACTGGCAGTGGCTCTCCAAGGTCTCAGGCAGAGGTCTTTCCCCATCACTTGATATAACTAGAGATGCTGGGGACTGAATTTGGGACCTCCTGAATTTAAAGGACTTGCAGTAATAATGAGCTATGATCCTATGCAGCCTTGTTAAAAATATCAGGGATGAATTACTTGTCAGGCCCAGGATACTCTTACCCTTTTAAACTAAGAATGAGTTTCTCAGGCAATAACCTTACAAAGTGACTTTCAGACATTCATTCTCAGTCCGCCCCCTGCCTATATGACAGGATTGTGGTAAGGATAAAATGGGGGTGGAAGGGAGGAGCATATTCTCTCTTGAACTCCTTGAAGGAAAGGTGAGATTTAAATTTGGTAAATAAGTGAGTCAGGCCATGGTCCTAAGCACAGTCAATTGAATTAGAAACAATGAGGTTTTTGAATCTTGACCTGCCATGTGATTTAAACACTTTTTTTCATTCAAAGGAGGATGGGCTGGAAGAGTAAGACTGTGGTGGTTCTTTCACCTTCTTTCTTACAATGGAAGATCTCAAAGATTTTCAATTCCTTCTTGGGATTTATTTAGGTGCACAAAATTTGATTGGATTCTCCTTTTCATTTCCATAGCAGATGACATCAAGCCATGTCCACGTTGCAGTGCCTACATCATCAAGATGAATGATGGCAGCTGTAATCACATGACTTGTGCTGTATGTGGCTGTGAATTCTGCTGGCTTTGTATGAAGGAAATCTCTGATTTGCATTACCTCAGGTAAGTTGCAGGGTAAATTGCCCTCAAGCTGCTCTACCTTGCTAGAGCTATGTTGCTGTGGTCCAAAACCTTTACTACTCAAAAGATACTGTGCTGTGGGAGTATCAAAACAGATAAAATATTGATTTGTGTTCTCATACTTAGAAATGTAGACTGATGGACTTAAAATTGGTTGGAGATGGCCTTAGAACCCTTCCCAATTTCATGGGCAGCAGCACTTGCTTCTCTAAGAGCGTTCTGTCATTTTTGCTCCTTGGCATTATGTTAAAACACACCTGAATGCTCCAGGCCAGCAAACTGCTAAAATATTTGGCTTTTATAGAGGTGGGCACACTTGCTGATGATCAATTAAGCAAGGGCATTTGATTAGCAGCCCCTGTCTGCTATTTAGCCTCTTAATTCCTATGGAAGCAGTAAGGGTGCACTTAGTTTTTCACACATGATTTCTCCATCTTGCCTTTATTTCTGTTAAACAAACCATGACATGGTGTAATATGTCATGTATTGTTGTTTATCTGAGGTTGTATTTACCTAATTTTAAGACCTGTTAAGGAACAAATGATTGCTATTATGTCCTGATATGTAAAACCACAGAATTCAAAGGAGGTGCACTTTCTTTTACCCATGACTATACATGGATCAGCTGCAGGGGTGGGGGCTGTGTACTGTGTACATACATGTGTGTGCGTATTATGTGTCTGTGAGAAGTGTGCCCTCCCTTCCCTCCACTGCTGGCATGTGGCCCTTGGAGGGTTGGCAGCGAGGGAATGCATGCCTCAGAGCAGCATTCGAAACTCCCATTGTTCTAGGCGCGTTTTGCGACAGCGAATTTCATTAGCGAGAGCAGTTTCTGAGCCTAAGATTTCAGATTAAAACTGCACAGTGGAAGGAAAGGATGACTTTTTTCTGCCTCTCCATTTCCAGCCACTCTCTGAAGACCGGAAAAGAAACCCTCTTAAGAATATTAGGGGGGTGGGCAGGGGAAGAATGGCCTTGTTTTTTTGCAGTCTTCAGATGAGGACTAGACCATGTGAAAAATGAACATAAGACCTTAGCTGCAGTTCATTCATTTTTATTTTTGTATTCTTGTTATTAAAAAAGCGCACCTAGATATTCTGTTGTTGTGTGCATAACCTAGATTTAAGGTGCCATTTAGCTCCTAGCTTTCATATCTCAGTTTCTAACGCTGCCGCAAGAGTCGAAACAGTTCCCCATCTGTGCTGTAGACACACCTTTAGCTACTTGGACCGGAAGAGGAGGGGAGAGGTTTGGTAGAACCTTTGTGGGCAGGTGTCTGCCTTCCCCCCATTTTTTAATCTTGTTCCTCTGAAGACCAAATATAAAATCTCTTGCAGTCCTTCTGGTTGCACATTCTGGGGCAAGAAGCCATGGAGTCGTAAAAAGAAGATTCTCTGGCAGCTCGGAACATTGATTGGTGCGCCAGTGGGTATTTCCCTCATTGCTGGCATTGCCATTCCAGCCATGGTCATTGGAATCCCGGTTTATGTTGGAAGAAAGGTAAGAATATCAACTGTATATGCTGATGGTTTTTTTGCAGGGAGGAGGGGAGGTGCAAAAGTGGTGGTGGTTCCCCTGATAGTTAAGAGGGACCATACAATATATTACACCATACCTTTGAATATCAATCATTGGTAATGACAGTGGAGGAGGGCTTTTGTACACATAGCTGTTTGTGGACTTCCCATTGGCATCTGGTTGGCTACTGAGAAACAAGATGCTGGACTAGAAGGGCCTATAGTCAGATCCAGGAGGCTACTCTTAGGTTGCAGGTGGAGAGATCTCAGTGATAATTGAAGTTTGCATTGTGGGACCTGGGGTGGGTAATCTTTCCTTAGAACACATGTGTGGCCAGCCCAACTGCAAATTGCCTGCGGCTTTGCATAGTAAGTTTCATTGAAGTTGCTGCTGATTTTGTGGCATTGATTCTTGTTGATGGTCCCTGCTCTGATTTCTGCCAGCCTGTCCAGTTATGGACAGGGTGGGACTTCCACCTCTAGATTGCCCTTCAGCCTCTCTTCTTTTTTCCTGGAGAATCCATCTCTGCTATAAACTATTAAGAGCTGCATTAGAATGCCATTCTTCTTTGTGTTGCATTGCCTGTTTTATCCTTGATTCTTCTTATGTCAGATTCATAGCAGGTATGAGGGGAAAAAAACCTCTAAGCACAAGAGGAACCTGGCCATCACTGGTGGTGTAACCTTATCTGTGATTGCGTCGCCTGTCATTGCTGCTGTCAGTGTAGGTAAGTAGATGAGTTCTGTGTTAGAAAGCACAGGATGATATGCTTTGGCTACTGCTTCAGTCTGACAGCGGCGTTAAGAATTTCCAAACCCCAACACTGTTTAGATGGGTTATAACTTAATTACATGGAACACATATATTTAAGTTGAGGATGCAATGCAGTGCCTTTGCAGAGCATCTGCAGAACTTAGGATGGGTGGTGGTGGTCAATGTTCATGCTTTGCGGAGTGAATTCCTTTCTGCTCAGTAATCTTTTGGCATTGCGGAAGTGGTACAGCTAAGGACTTCCTTTGAGAGAGCTCAGGAAAACAAAACTATCTTTCTCCTCCCTGTCCCTATATAGTTATGGAGTTTTCTATCACTTATATTAATGTTGCCATGCACCACCTCTGTTTTCTATAGCACGGGCAGTCAACATGGTGCCCTCCAGCTCTTGTAGTACCACAGCATCTTTTACAATAAGCCATGCTGAATGAGGTTGAACGTTGTCACTCTCTTCTTTGCTTGAAATAATAACTCAATAAAAAGTTGTGTGTCTTTCCTTGAAAATGAGCCTTGGTCAATACCTTCCCTAACATTACTTAAATAGGCAGCTGTGTCCAAGCAACAGAGCATGCTTTCAAAACGAAGCAGCTCTGCTTCCTTTATCCATGCCCAGTAGATTTATATGGTTTCTTTTGCTGATACCCTTGATATGGTTTCCATTCATAGATCTAGAGGATGTTTGCTTTTACATTAATATCAACTGCAACTCTATAGATCTGTTGTTGTGATTCGCAATACCTGCTGCTGGTATTATGTGCTATCTCTACAGCGCTAAGAGTCTTTTCACTGTGCCCAGAACAACAAGTACAGATGCTTCCATTTCTAATCTGACATAGGGTGAGAAGAATATCAGAACTCCTCACCATACTTTATAGTCCCTTGATCTCACAGTTTAGTAGATACATCCCAACCAAATAACCTCCAAGGAACTAAACTTGATATTATTGAATGAACAAAACCCTTCCACTTGGAGGTCTTCTTATGCAAAATGGATATACTTTTGTATATTTACTACTTCTTAAAGTTTAGACCCTGTGTCATGTTTAATGTTTGATATTTTCCCTCTGGGCCCATGTTCCTCCACCTCAGTCCTGCCATAGATCAGCATTTTCTCACTCTTTAACAATTATGTTTTTAGAAGAATTTTATTTATCCCTGTTCTCTTGCTAAGCTTTGCCTTTCACGAGGACAAGGTGATTTGTCAACCAGACCTCACCTTTAATCGAAATCTATTTCCTGTTTTCACCTTAGTTGAGATATAAAGTCATTCATCTCCCCACCTCCCCCACAATGACAGGAAGTTTGCTTTGCACACACTGGGTGTCAGTTTCATAATTGTCTTCTATCTTCATAGAACCAAGGATTTTTGCTAGAATAAAATGTTTGTTGTGACTTAGTCAAAGGCAAACTGGTCTCAAAGCTCTCTTGTTTGGTTGTTTCAACTTTCATGCTTTGCTAGTTGGCTAAACAGCCTATAATCACAAATATCAATTGAGAAATGGCTACTTTCTCAGGATATCCTGGGTGTGTCTATTATACTACAAAGCTCCCACTATGCTCGCTTAATCCTTGATGTGAAAGTTTGTGCTGGTACTGCAGTTGAAAGCGACATTCTCCCGAGGTTTTCAATCAGTTATGGAACAGCGCACAAACTGCAAGAAAGAAAGGCAAGCTACTTACATGTTACTGATGTTCTTCTAGTAGCCATCTGTGTAATCTATGCAAACTACTCTTCTCTCCAGTTGATAGTGTTCTTAGTCTCTGACTAAGCACTTTCATGGTGGTAAGAATGAGCGAGATGTCACTCATCCTGTCCTTGAAGAATGTGCAGAGAGGACATGTACCTGTATTTGCAGGATTCTGGTTTCCTACTAACTTTTATTCTTTTTTCCAGGTATTGGAGTCCCTATTATGTTGGCATATGTCTATGGCGTTGTGCCAATTTCTTTGTGTCGTGGTGGTGGTTGTGGAGTTAGCACAGCCAATGGGAAAGGAGTCAAAATCGAGTTTGATGAAGATGATGGGCCAATTACAGGTAAAGAAGTAACTGTGTTTTTACATCTTGATGGGGAAAAACAACTAGGACTGTGCTTAACAGCTGTATCCAGCAGCAAGTGGAAGGGTTAGATAATTGATGGGGTGAACTTGTAAGGTCAGTTTGATTTTCTTTCTCTTTCTTGCTAACATTACAAACACATTACTTTGTACATATTCCTCACTTGCTGCTCCAAACTGATAGGGACGAAAATATTTAAAACTACTAAATTCATTCAGCTTCATTGTTTTGCTTCCAGGTATGCTAGTTTACATAGAACAACTGACTAATGTAGGAATGCTGCTGTCAAGTCACCTTTTGTGTTATGTTCCTTCTTATATTTTTCATTGTCTCTAGTGGCGGATGCTTGGAGGGCTCTGAAGAATCCCAGCATTGGGGAAAGCAGCATTGAAGGCCTTACCAGTGTGCTGAGCACCAGTGGGAGCCCTACTGATGGGCTCAGTGTCATGCAGGGCAACTACAGTGAGACAGCCAGCTTTGCTGCGCTCTCGGGGGGCACCCTGAGCGGTGGAGTCCTCTTGGGTGGGAAAGGAAAGTACAGCAGGTAATTAAAAGTTCATTTAGGCTACAGCACCTGTGTGTGATATCATGGGTTTGAGACTCAGTCATAAGTAAACCTAGTTTGCTTGTATTGCACAACCCCATGCTAGGTGTTCCCATGCAAGAATGTCCCCTGTTCTTACTTCATGGTTCTATTAGATTGGAAATAAAAATGAATTGGGTTAAGTCTTTTCTGTCCTTTTGTCATGTATTGTCTTGCATACTTTAACATCCCATTGGCACAATGACAAGAAAGCTTGCCTCCTGAATCATAAGGTTATAAGGTCTGTTCCTCTGATCCAGTGTCTGAAATAGGCAGCTGTGTAATCAAATCTCTATCCAGCACCAAATGTACAGCCCAGAATTTGACTGTAGAATGTATGGGAACGTGCTACACAGGAACTGTTAGTCATGACCACAGACATGACCTAATCCTGTTCTAGAGAAAAACAGACAAAGCAAAATTCAGCAAAATAAGTTGTTGCTTAAAACTGAGTCACTTTATGCTTAATTCTTGTGAATTAAATAACTCCTTTGTGTAGTCAAACATCAAGTGAGGTGGGAGAGCTACATTAGTATAAAGAACCTAATAAATTCCTGTCCCTTGCCCAGGCTGGAAGTGCAGGCTGATGTCCAGAAAGAGATTTTCCCGAAGGACTCGGTCAGCCTTGGAGCCATCAGTGACAATGCCAGCACGCGAGCTATGGCAGGCTCCATCATTAGTTCTTACAACCCCCAAGACAGGTATGTTAATGCAGTTAGTTTGTGTTTGTAATGGGGTCATCGGTCTCTGAAGAAAGCCCATCATTTTTGTTCTGATCTTGTTAAAAGATGTTGGCAGGAAGTCACCATAACTTGTTTTCTATGGAAAACCTCATTTAGTGAGAAGAGCCTTTTCTTGTATGGCAGATTTGGATGGAAAGTTGGATGAATGTGGCTTGGTGTGGACTTTGTTGACTATCATTCTCTGCAGATCATTCAGAAGTATTTAGCTGCAGGGGCTGATTAGTGTGTAGTGAAAAATTAACCGGAAGCTAAGACATAAGAATACACATTCATTATTCTGCGACTAACTTAAAGAGTAAATTTTCAGATACAGTGGACCCTCAGGATATGTACTTAATTCGTTCCGGGGGTCCGTATGTACCCCGAAAAGTCTGCAACATGAGGCGCCACTTCTGCACACACACGCAGCGCGATAGAGCGCTTCTGTGCATGCGCACACGGCGAAACCTGGAAGTATACACTTCCAGGTTTGCCATGTTCGCAACCCAAACATTACGTTACCCGAAGGTAATGTAACCCGAGGGTCCACTGTACCTCTCTTGCCACTCTGTTTCAGCTAACATATTTCTATGGGCTCTCAGTGTACTTCAACTGTTGCCTGCTCTTATAGGCTTGCAGCACCTAGTGGGAAGCAACAACTTTTTCATAAAGTTATGTGGAATGTTTTCAGGACTTTTTAGTTCTGTGTGTGACCTAGAATCAGGGAAGGCTGCTGAAACTCAGGATGACAGTTCAAATCACTTGCAGGAGTTAGCCATCTCATTATGTTGAATTGGTTGTACCGCTGTTGCAGGCTGCAAGAGTGAGGTTCAGAGCAGGACTAGATGAGCCTTTGGCTTGATCCAGCAGGGTTTATTCTTATGGTTGCACTTTGTCAGTGTTTAAAAAACATCTGTCTGTCTATGTGTCTTAAGTGTATGTTTTTGTGCACACATATGGACCCACATTGGAGCAGTGACTTAATGTTGTTGATGCTAACATTTTGGGTTTTTTCTAGCCACAGGCTCAGGTAGCGCACACACGTCAGGGATACATAGCAATGCGTTGTGGGGCCTTGTTCATGTATTATACTGTTTATTTTGTAGTAGGTTTTTAAAAACTATATTAGAAATGTTAGCTTGCCAGAACTCCAGAATTGCAATAAATATTTCTGAAATAAAAGTTGTCTCCTAGAACTCACATGGGCTCCTCCTTCCACAGAGAGTGTAATAATATGGAGATCCAGGTGGACATAGAGACCAAGCCGAGCCATTACCAGCTTGTTAGTGGGAGCAGCACAGAGGATTCTCTCCATGTTCACACTCAGATGGCAGAGAATGAGGAGGAGGAAGCAGAAGAAGAGCAGGAGCAGATGTGCAACCACCAAAGCTGTGAGCAAAAAGACTGCATTGCTAGCAAAACCTGGGACATCACTCTAGCACAGCCTGAAAGCATCCGAAGTGACTTGGAGAGCTCAGACAGTCAGTCGGACGATGTGCCTGACATTACCTCTGATGAATGTGATTCCCCCTATCCCCAGACTGCTGCCTGCCTGCATCCCCCAAACGCCAGAGGTGCTGAGAGCCCAAGTGCCCATATTGGCCAGTGTGCCCAAGCAGAAGGGCACAGGCCAGAGGAGAGAGTCTCTACGCTGGAGTGCATTGAGGCCCGAGTATGAGGCCGCTCTCTCCTGAGAAGAAGCACACTGATTGTTACTGCCTCTACTATGGTGAGGGCCACCCAGGAGTGGGGGTGATTATGTCATTGTTGGCTTTTGTTTCTGATTCCCCAGACTGCTGCCCTAACCTGACTCTGGGGAAATGGCATTTCTTACACGATAATAAACCCTTGATCTCTCTCTTTTTTTTAATTTATTGGTTCAAGCGCTTGGTGATGCTCTGTGAGTTGTGTAAGAGTGTACATAAAAGTGTGCGTGTACATCGTATGTCTGCCAAACATACGCCTAAAGAACGCCTTTAATAAAGATTCCTGTTGCCATTCATAGTGGATCCTGTCCTCCCTTTTCATAGGACTAGTAAGTTGTTCTGAATTTTCCTTGTTGCGCTCCTGCCTTGGTGAAGCTTGTTCCTTGCCCTAAAATATAAGTGATGGGATGTGAGGGCGATCTGGCTGCGACATCTGTCACCCCATTGATCGCCAGGGTTGATTCGGCTGATCTGGCTGGCTAGGCGGGTGTCCCCTTCCTCCCTCACCGCTCCATGTGCGTCCCTCCCGAAGCTGCGCGCTCGGTGGAAGAGGACGACCATCCCAGATAGAAGGAGTGTGCTGTTCTTCGGTCAAGGGTATACGATAGCTGCGCTCCCCTGCTAGAACCTCCAAACAAGCTCAAGGTCCATTTGTAGGAGAACGTAGGGTAGTCAAGCTTCCAAGACTCCAGACACATCCAAGTAAGGCGCTGCATGTGGCAGTTTGCCATTCTTTAAAAATAAATAAATAAAATATATAAGTGATGTACCTCTAACTCAGTCTGATTAGTGCTGCTGTGTAGAAGCCTGGGTGTGGCACACATACTTCCAACAAGAGTAAGGTGAAGGTTTGGATTTGCTGCCCTCCAGAGGCTGCTTAGGTCCCTGCAGTTGCAAGTTTGCTTTGCGTCATGACAGAGCACTCAGTGATACTGTGGTGTTGAATGCTCTGAGACTATTGAAGTGATAAGTACACTTGACAACAATACACTTCATTTAGGAGGCATAGCCTGATGGAAATGAGTCCAGAGGAAAGCTTGATGCAGCTTGCAACTGGAGTGTGGCAAGTGACTGGAGGGATGAAGTGGAACAGATGTCCTGTAGCAATAGCCCCATTGGGTTCAGGAAATTTTTTTTTTATTTTATTTATTTATTTATTTATTTATTTATTTATTTATTTATTTGACTCTTCCACATCCTGTTGGTCCTTGTATCAGCAGCTTTGCTTTTCTGTGCGCGCATGCGCATCCACCCACACACCCTTAACCCTTCATGCAGAGGTGTTTAGAGTGAATGCCTCTCAGAGGGCAAAGTGGAGATCCAAATATGTAGGAATACTATGTGGTACAGTCCCCTCAAGCCTTTGTGGGTTTGTTTTGCATATTTGAAAGCTCCCCATTGTCAAACATTTCCTGCATGTAGAAAATGGAAACTTTCTCCTGATAACACTAGCTTTTCATGTTTGGGAGGAAGGTTATATGTATTAAAAATGTGACAACTACTTTCATTCTGAAGTGGTATAGGTCCTGAGGATCCAGTACCATGTACTTGCTCTGACTTAACTGTTCAGCAGTTCACTGTTCAGTAACCAAAACCAAGTTTCCCATTCTCTTTGCCTGAGCAGTTTCTGGTATCTGGTATACAAAGTGTTGTGTACCAGGACAAGACACCTGCATCCGGCCTGAAGCCTGCATCCCCCTTGCACTACAGTTCAAGGGCTAGTTGTGAATGCTGCCTCCACAATACAAAATTCATGACTGAAGCACTTTACAGCCAAATTTTCCTACACTTCTATTCTTGTAGCCTTATGCAAGATGCCCAACTGTTAAACTGCTGTTTGAATTTCTAAATATTTCAGCATTTTTCCTCCTTAATGAGCTCTGGAGCAGAGCAGTTAAAACAAGTGCAATCAAGGAGAGGAAATAGCTGTCATTACTGCTCCATTCTAAAATTAGAGAAGGAGCAGCAGTACAGAGCAGCACCAGTTTGGTAGTCCTGTGCAGAAATGGATGGGGTGCAATCTGATTTGAACCTAATAATGAATGACTGTCACGATACTGCCGATGTGAATAATTGACTGTGTGTGTCCCTGACATACCAGTGATGGTGGCATGTAGAAGATAATACAGAAGTTACAATGAAAGTTCTCAAAAAACCCACACACAGTTGGAATACTGATAGCAGCCCTATGCATGGTGAGAGAATAAGGCACAGGATCTGTACTGCTAGACCAGTCCCTATCTATCTCCCACAGTGGTGACCAAATCTTTCTAGGAAGTTCACAAGCAGGGCCTGACAGAGAATGATTCTGTGTTAATGCATTTTTATCCTGCTCTTTACCCCCAAAAGGCTCCCAGAGCACTTAACAAATGTTAGTCCTTGCCCCCAGGCTTGCAATCTCAATACATGACATTCAAAAGGAAAACGGACTGGGAAGGAGAATGGAAAAAAGTAAACTCAGGTGCTATTTATTCCTTAACTGAGCAGCAAAAATGAAAATACTTCAAGGAGAAGAGGAGCCAAAAGTTGCTTGTCTTCCAGTAATGCTGGCTGAGAGGCTCCACAGTCCCATCTCACTTCTACAGCCTGGTGGAATGGTTGCTGTAGATAACAGCTGAAGGAGGAGCAGTGTGGACAGAGAGGCCCTGCAATCCCATCTCTCCCCCCGCCCCCCCCCCCCCCCCCGCTGCTGAATGACTGTATGTGCTGGTTAGTGAGTAGCCTCTGAACATGGTATTAACATTATAACTATGGATGTGGGAAATTTGGAGACTCCCTGAGTGTAATGTTAAAATACCCTTGACCTTCAGCAGCTCCCACCAAAAAATCCTATTGAAGCACACAATTGTGTTTAAGAAGGAATCTCCCTCTAGCCCAGACTGGTTATGATTCCGGGATGTGCATGTGGTGACGGTGTGCTTTCATTTTGCTTGCAATGCAGCTTCACTTGCTCTATTGAGTCCTTTGAAACAAGGCCTCCGTGAGTACCTGAAATTTCTCTGCTAGTGATCTGGATTGTCTGGAGATCTGAGGGAGGCTTTGGGGAATGGATGACACTTGGAACTAGGCATTTTGGTCCTTCCCAGCTCTGAGAGTCTGTTCTGTCTCTTTCTGTTGTGTGATGTGAAAAATTGGCAACCTCTTGAGGTTTCTGTTACAGCTTAATAGCTGAAGGCACTTAGCTGGTGGGCGTTGATAGTATAGCTGATTATCCCAGAATCTGCAGTGCAAGCCAAACTCTCCTATTGGTGAATGAGATGGAAAAGCTAAAAGCCATGCAGCAAAGGAAGAAAGCAAGGGGCATAGTTCAGTAGCAGAGCACCTGCTTGCATGCAGAAGATCCCAGGTTCAACCCATTGCATTTTCAGGTGGTGTAGGGAAATGTCCCTTGTTTGAAACCTGGAGAGCCGGTCACTGCTGACAAAGCTGAATTAGCTGGGCCTATATTCTGATTCCAGATAAGGCAACTTCCTATATGTTCCTAAGTGGTTTGCTCTCTCTTCACTCACCTCAGTTTGAAATTGGGTAAAAGAGACATACAGACTGGGCGGACGAGTTCAGGTTCTAACAACAACAACAACAACAACAACAACAACAACAACAACAACAACAACAACAACATTTATTATTTATGCCCCGCCCACCTGGCTGGGTTTCCCCAGCCACTCATGGCTGCTCCAAACAGAATATTAAAAACACAACAAAGCATCAAACATTAAAATCTTCCCTACACAGAGCTGCCTTCAGATGTCTTCTAAAAGTCAGATAGTTGTTTATTTCCTTGACATCTGATGGTAAGGCGTTCCACAGGGCGAGCGTCACTACCAAGAAGGCCCTCTGCCTGGTACAGTGGTGCCCCGCAAGATGAATGCCTCGCAAGACGGAAAACCCTCTAGACGAAAGGGTTTTCCGTTTCTGAGTTGCTTCGCAAGACAATTTTCCCTATGGGCTTGCTTCGCAAGACGAAACGTCTTGCTAGTCTTGCGTTGTTTTTCCCGCTCCCCCCCCCTTTTTCTAAGCCGCTAATAGCCTTTTAGCAGCTTAGCCGCTAATCCTTTAATAGCCGCTAAACCGCTAATAGCGCTAATCCGCTTAGCCGCTAATAGGGTTGCTTCGCAAGACGAAAAAAGCGCTAGACGAGAATCGTGGAACGGATTCTTTTCATCTTGCGAGGCACCACTGTATACTGGGCTGAGGCCGTTTAGGGCTTTAAAGGTCAGCACCAACACTTTGAATTGTGCTCGGAAACGTACTGGGAGCCAATTGGCTGACAAAGAGAAGTCTTCAACCAAGCCTTTGGCTGATAAACATACTATATCCATTTAAATGTGGGGATTTGGGGGGGGGGGGAGGTATTGGGTTGTTTTTGTTTTTATTATGTATTTTGTGTTTTTATCTTGTATTTTTATGCTGTGAAGTGCCCTGAGATCTCCAGATGGAGGGTGATATAAAATTAGATA
Organism: Podarcis muralis; assembly: GCF_964188315.1. Taxonomy (NCBI): domain Eukaryota; kingdom Metazoa; phylum Chordata; class Lepidosauria; order Squamata; family Lacertidae; genus Podarcis; species Podarcis muralis. The sequence goes on along the minus strand of NC_135661.1, from coordinate 58,821,297 downwards.
GATAGCCAGTCAGCCAGCTTTAGGAAATTACCAGAGCACACTTGCTGTTGGTGGTATGGCTCACGTTGCCTTAGAAGAGCACCAGATGTTTGTGCGCCTGCTTGCTCCTTGCCCTTCCTGTATCTCTTGGTAAACATAATTAACTTTTAAAAGATATTATTTTCAAATGTTTTACAACAAACAAAGGGAAAGAGCAGTAAATACGCAGTTTCCTCTGAGCACAGTTGCATATATATGTGAAATCGGGGGGGGGGGGTGTTGCAATCAGAACATGCAGAAAACGAAATGCGCAAGGTGCTGCAATAACTCAATTGCATGAATCCTCTCAAAGAAATTCTGACTCTAACGCACTTCTGGAGGTTGGAAAGTGGGCACTATGGTCTGGCTTTCCAGAGCGTGTGAGGAATGGGACCAAGTGGCTTCTGCGAGAGCAGTGCTGGCTGCGTAGTCTACCATAAGAGCTACAAATTGCTGTGTGTGTATTTTTGTCTGGCAAATGGTGGTGGCACTACAGCAAAGTGAATCCAAGAAGCCAACGGCCCTAAGAATAGACATGCAGAAAGATTGTTGTGCACCTGACTCGGCTGCCTTCGAATTTGTGACATCCGGAATTGCAAGTTTGGGCACCTTGAAATGCAGGGCTGATCAAAAGATATTCAAGTTACTGCTCTGGAATGACACTCCTGATTCTATTTTGGAATGCACATGAGCCACATTTTCTGTCTCAAATGTTTTGCAGCTGAGAGGAAGAGAAATAAATACCAACACTCTTGCAGTGAAAAGCATGCAGAGGGGGCAGGGTGGGAAGTTTAGATCAGACAAGCTACTGGAGTCTGAGCATGTTAAGTCAAGCTGACATACCTGGGGAGCAAGTCAGGAAGGCTGGAGCAAGGAACTCCAGAGTGGGTGGGGTTTGGAAGGTGAATCACATTTCCTGCGGGAAGGAGAAGGTGGAGTTTGGCCCTTTGTTCTAGAGCCTGGAGAGCTGGTCAAACAGGAAGAGCTGATTTCAAATTGCAGTTGTAGGGCTGGAGGAGGAGGAGGAGGGTTGATGCTGAGAGCCAGGCGGCACCAGAAGAAGCGCGAAATAGGTGGATGGTCAAGAAGTGCCAAGGCAGCTGCAGCTGCAACAAGGCCAGCTCCCAGGTGCTCTGCAGAGACAACGAGAACAGAGGACTTTCACTCATGTATTTTGATGGCCTGATCCCAAACTGCAAAGATGTGTCGGCTGGGTGAGTTGGCTCCTCTCCAAAGTCAAAGGCAAGCGGGGCAGGGCAGACCCTTGGTACTTCCCTTCCCTAGAAAGGTGTCAGTACCTTCAGGCTTCCTTGCAACAGTGCCAAGTGTCCCACGATGCAACCAAACACAGCTTAAGAGGTTTGGCTCAGCATCTTCAATGGCAGCCAACCTGGTCACCCTCTGGCTAGTGGATTACAGCTCCTATTAGTGTCAGTCAGCAAGGCTGTGCTGGTCCTGGGCTGGGACTGATGGGAGTTGCAGCCCAAAACATCTGGAGGGCACAAAGTTGGTGAAGGCTGTTCTGTGGCATCCAAAAGGATCCTGGGTTTCAGTAGTATATGAGGTCAAGGCACAGTGTTTGAGAAAGTGATTTCCCTAAGGCTGGCTAATAGAATAAAAATGGAACTCCTATTTTCTTCTTCAGCTCTTGGTGGTTTTTGTTCTTTAAAAACAGCTTTAGTTAGAACCATCAACACACATGGGACTTTACAAATTTTCATAATTCCCCCCCTGCCCAAAAGGCAGGCACCTGTGCCTAAGGTGCTTAAGTGAAATGTTGACAAGTGAAGAAAACAGGGAGGAAGACTGTGCGCCCTGGGAAATCACCTGTCTACAAAGATGATTTCCAGAACAGATTCTTGACAAGTACCTGCCCCCACCGGTTACCACATTGACCTGCAAGAGCAAAAACGGGAGTCTAAACCACTAGCACGCTGAATGTCCTTTGCAATTTTACCTTCTCCTCCCTCCCCCCACCCAAAAACCCTACTTGCAGCCTGTAGACTTTGGGATGTTCTAGCAGGAAGATGACCTTGATTGCTGTTTGCTGTTTAACGAGTGGTTAATCTTTAAAGACACGGACTTGTTTTCCAAAGGAAATGCCACCTTGCTGGGACTTCCTTATGGAGCTTGAGTCAACATGCCTGAATGTTCTCCATAAACCCTTGATCCAATGGTGTGAAATTTCCCCTCTGAAAAGGTGTCTGTCTCCCCACTTCCTCTCTCTGTCTCTGTCTCTCTGCCTTGATCTGTGGAAGGTGGCTCTGCATCTTTCTGTTCTGCAACACAGTTGTGGTAAAGAGGAGCTTGCCCCACGAACAGCCACTGAGGTTCCTTCACTTCCTTTCTGGAAGGGAAGTGTTGATCCTCAGGCCTGGAACGCCTGACAAGTCTGGAGGTCTGGAAGTTGTGCCTTTTGTCAGGCTGTGGCTGGGGACTCCCAGCTGACACCTGACAGCCCGACCCAGTGGTTTTGCAACCTTAGATTCCCAGATATTGTTCAACGCCAACTCACTTCATCCCATTGGCTTCGGGGGCTGGGGCTGATGGGAGTCCAACAGTGTCAGGGCACCCAAGATTGAACAACATCGGCCTAGCTTACAGTCACGCCTCTGAGAGACCTTCCCTGTGCCCTAGTCCAAAGAGCAATAAAGTATGCACACAGTGCAAATACTGTATAGCTGCAGATAAGCACCACAGGGGAATATTGAGAATGGTTCCAAACTTGTTCCTGCATCTGAGTTAGGTTTACTTGCCTTCCTAACCATTGACTCTTGTAACTGTTAACCTATTGTGTTGCTTCTTCCCTCCCCATACCCAGCATTTTTCAGTAAATGAAATGTATATCATTCTGTATATTGGGCACTACACCAGCAACCTGGCAAGAACCTCCACTGCATCTTTGCCCATTAACAACAACCATTTATAATAATAATAATATCTTTATAATAATAATAATGACAATAAAGATATTATTATTATTATAAATGGTTGTTGTTAATGGGCAAAGATGCAGTGGAGCTGGAAATAGAAAAGGTGTATTTTTTCGGTACAATTTGTATATCTTTGCATATGGTAGTACACGGGTGTCAAACACAAGGCCCGCGAGCCGGATCCGGCCCACCAGACCTCGTCATGTGGCCCGTGTAGCCGCCGGCGGCCGCCAGCCTTCACCTTTTATTCTCGCTTTTTTTTTTTTTGGCACAAGAAAGCCGCCTCTTCAGCGCATGCGCGGCAGCCTACAAGCCAGAGAACGTCTGCCCTCTAGCGGCGCCGGCTGTTCTGAAGGGAGAGGGGAACGGTTAATCATTAATATTATCTACACATAGTAAATTCCGGCACTCTGCTAGGATGGTTACACAAGCTCAAACTCAAAAATGCAGTTATTTGCAAAGTCTAAATCAGACAGGTCAGGAGGCCGTTTCCTGTCTAACCAGCTATCTGAAACTGCTGATGTTAGCTACAGGTCAGAAGGTCGTTCCTTGCCTAGCCAAAAACTGCTGTCAACTAAAAACCACTAGCAAGATGTTTCCTGCTTTGCTTCTGCTTTAAGTAATGCTTAGCTAGCAAAAGAAGACACGTGTACAAGGAGGTGGGAGGGGGTGCTTACTGAGCAGACAAAATGCTTAACCAGCAGAGGAAGTGCTTAGCTAGCAGCCTTAGCCAGCAAATATAGATGTGCCATATAAGGAATAAGTTGAAAACTTGCCAGCTGATTGGGGAAGTTTTGGGGGGAGGTCTGGGAGGTGGGTAAATACTCTAAAGTATAAGAAGGCTTGCAGATGCGTATTGCTTTACAGTCAGATTTCAGAAACTATATTCTGCTGGCTGTCTCTGTGCACAGATTTGCAATAAAACTCTTTTCTCCAAAGAAGAAACTTTCCTGGAATTTTTTATTCTCTTCTCGGTCCTGGGGACGCGGGTAAGCAATCCTCTGGCAAAGTAAAGGGCCTAAGCCTACAGCTTGGTGCGTTGGCCGGGAAATTGCCCCACCCCAGGGGGGGCCGGGAAGAGCCAGGCTCGACCAGGTGAACAGCTCGGACCGGAGGTTGCAGGCTTCAGCGCGCACCCTACAGATTCGTGGGGGAAACCGGCCACACCGCTCCTGAGTAGGGACCTCGGTCGAGGGAGGAAAGAGGACTGGCCAGGAGGGAATCCGCAGCGGAAAACGGTAAGCCCAAGGGAAAGGGCGTGGGCCCCCAAGGAAAAGGGGGGGCGAGGTCTGATCAAGCCTCACCTGGTTGTGCAGAGGGCCGCCAGTAAGGTTGGGTATAAGGGAAACAGAGGGGAGAACTGGCTGATTGCAGTAGTGTGCCGCCAGTAAGGTTGGGTAAAAGGGAAACAGAGGGAAAATTATTTTGATGTGTTTGGTGTGTTACATGTTGGAATTATATTGGTGTGTTTTGTATGTTGTGTGGTGCATGTCAAGATACTCTAGTGACTGAATTGTCAAGTGTGGGTCGGGGCTCAGCGTTCCCCTTGGCCGAGCGATTGCAGGGTTGTGCATTTTCTGTCAGGGAGACCTCGGCAGATCACAATCTGTATCGTGTGGAGTGTGAAAGAATTTACAATCGGATTAGGTGCAGAGTATCTGAAAAATGGGGTCTGGGGCAAGCCAATGTAGCCCTCTGGAATGTTTTTTAAAGAACTGGAAAGCGGCCACAAAGCATGATGATTGGGGAATCAAATTGCGAAAACAGAGAATGAGGACATTATGTGAAGTTGACTGGCCCGCACAAACTAATTGGCCATCAGGAGGAAGCTTTGATTTGCAACTAATCAGCCCATTATATCAGAACATATTGAATGTCCACCCCGACCAAATCCCTTACATTTCTACTTGGAAAATCAATGTAGAAAAGAATCCACCGTGGTTGAAAGCCTGCCAAGGCGACGCCCCACGAAATACAATTTGTACAGTTCGACCGGCAGGGAAGGCAGAAAAGCCCCCGGTGATACAAGATCCAGAAGATGAGGAGGGGGGAATCACCAAACCGCCACCACCCTATGCTCCACCAACTGCCCCTCTAGCAATTCCCCCAGGCCCAGGTCCCCAAGCACCGGGAGGAGCTAGCCCCCAGCCTGAACCCCCCAAGGCTGATGAATCAGAAGAGGAAGAAGAGGATGATGAGGAATTTGTAAAGGGATTGGTTGAGTTAGCAAAGAAGGGAAGAGAGTGGACTCAGTATCAGTCTTTGAGATTGCAACAGTATGTACAACCCTATGCGGAAAAAGTGGATGTTAGCCCCCACGTGTTGGCTGCAGCAGGATGCTCCTCAACACAAGGGAAGAAATGGCAGAAGGAATGGATAGAAGCAGCAACCAGGGCAGCCTTCCATAAGTCCCATGAGGCACAGAAAAAGGGTGGGGTCGGAGTAATGCCCCTCCGAAGGGTTTATGACCCACCGGGACCTCCAGGGCCTGGTGGGGCGGAGGCACCACGGACCTACACGGTCCAGCATATACCCTTTTCAAGTGCAGATGTTTGTAATTGGAGAAATCAAAATCCTTCCTTTGAGGAGAACCCAGCTAAAATTATAAAATTGTTTGAAGGGATTTTTAAAACCTATAATCCCACTTTTGATGATGTGCAGTATTTGATGGATGCGCTGCTAACCACAGAAGAAACTAGGCGAATCCATGTTGAAGCTCGAGTACACATGAGAGCACAGGGAACACCGGATCCAGACATTATAATAGGATACCCTGATAGTACACCGAATTGGAATTATCAGACTGCTGATGGCCAGAAAACCCTCACTACCTACCGCCAGAACGTGTTAAATGGTATGAGGAGGGCAGCCAGGAAACCCACCAACTTTGTGAAGGTCAGAGAGGTAGTGCAGGGGAATGAAGAGGCCCCAGGGGCTTACCTGGAACGCCTGAAGGAAGCCTACCGTCAGTATACTCCTGTAGACCCAGATGAGGCTGCCAACGCCCTTATTGTAAAGGCTGCTTTTGTAGCTCAGGCAGCGCCCGATGTCCGCCGAAAAATTCAAAAACACGAGGGGTTCATAGGCCACACCCTTGAGTGGATGTTAGAACTGGCTCAAACCACTTACAATCAGAGGGAAGAAGAGGAACAAAAGAAAAAGGAGAAGTATCAAGCAAAGAAGTTGATGGCATTACAGGCCACCGCACCCATCCCTCAGAAAAGAGGAAGTGCCCGGGGAGGAGGGCAAGGCCGCCTGGGGAGGAATCAGTGCGCCATCTGCCGGCAGGAAGGGCACTGGAAAGGAGAATGCCCACAGGCCCACTTAGGAGGGAGAGGACGAGGAGAACGAGCCCCAGGCCCAACCCCCAGGGGACCTGGACAGGAACTGAGACCTTGGTCATCGACAAATGCCAGCAGGGGTAGAGGACGTGGACAGGGACCTCCCTGGTACCCCTCAGCCCAAAGGCAGCCCGGCATGATGAGCCTGAAGGAGGAGGAAGAATACTAGGACAGACCGGGCCCAGCTGCTTTAGGTTCCCGTGAGCCCATGGTCAAAATACAAACAGGGAACCAAACTATCCCCTTTATGGTTGACACAGGAGCCGCCCACTCTGTTTTGCCCATGCCAGTGTCCAAGCCCACCAAGCAAACAATTAACATAATAGGAGCCACAGGGAAATCACAAAGAGCCCCCTTCTTGCAATCTGTTGCCTGTCGCCTGGGCGGCCAAGTAGTCCAACACAAGTTTTTATATATACCAGAGTGTCCCATCCCATTATTGGGCCGAGACCTGCTATCAAAATTGCAAGCCCAGATTTCCTTTCAACCGACAGGAGAAGTGACAATGACTACAGGGCAAGCAGGCGAGTTCTCCTTAGAGGTACCCTTAAGGGAACACTGGCGCTTAATGATGGTAAAAGAAGAGGAGGGGATTATCCCAGAAGACCTCCTGCAAAAGGTTAACCCTGGTGTATGGGCAGAAGGCAACCCGCCCGGAATGGCAAAGAACATCCCACCTATAATAGTCAAGCCCAAACCGTTCGCCAACCCTGTGGCTGTGAACCAGTACCCTATCCCCCGGCGAGCTGCAGAAGGAGTATGGGTACATTTGGAACGGTTACTTCGCCATGGCATCCTGAGGCAGTGTCAATCTCAGTGGAACACCCCACTCTTGCCGGTGAAGAAGGAAGATAACTCGTATCGCCCGGTCCAAGACCTTAGATTAGTTAACCAAGCCGTGGAAACCCTCCACCCCAATGTGCCCAATCCTTACACGCTGTTGAGTTTAATACCTCCTACTGCCTGCTATTTCACGGTACTGGACTTGAAGGATGCATTCTTCTGCTGCCGTCTGGCAGAGGAAAGTCAGCCCCTGTTTGCATTTCAATGGATGGATCCAGGAACAGGCACCAAGGTGCAATATACGTGGACAAGGCTTCCACAAGGCTTCAAGAATTCTCCAACCCTTTTTGGGGTTGCATTGGCCTCGGACCTGTCTAGCTTCCCCACCAGCCCACACAGGATTCTGTTGCAGTACGCAGATGACCTTCTTTTGGCCTGTTCAGACGAGGACACGTGTATGGAAGCCACCAAGGACTTGTTAAATCATCTGGCTGAAGCAGGATACCGAGTATCTAAGAAAAAGGCCCAAATATGCCAACCCATCGTAAAATACCTTGGATTTGATATATCCCATCAGCGACGGACCCTAAGGGAAGAAAGGAAGCAAGCCATCATCCAGATTCCAGAGCCAAAGAATCGCAGGGAACTTCGTGGTTTTTTGGGCTCGGCAGGATTCTGTAGAATATGGATACCAAACTACAGCACAATTGCCAAGCCTCTGCATGAATCAACCAGAGGAACTGAAAAGGACCCCTTTGTGTGGAAGGAAGAGCAACAACAGGCCTTCAAGGATCTGAAAAGGGCATTGCAGCAGGCACCAGCGCTGGGCATCCCAAATCCTGAAAAGCCTTTCTCCCTGTTTGTGGATGAAGACCAGGGAACAGCAAAGGGAGTGCTATGCCAAAAATTGGGAAGTTGGCAGCAGCCCGTGGCATACCTATCTGAGCGCCTGACGCCTACAGAACAAGGCTTACCGCCGTGCATGAGAGCAGTTGTGGCAGTAGCCACCCTATTGAACAAAGCAGACAAATTTACTTTTGGCCAAGACACTGTTTGTGTGACCCCGCATGCAGTCCCAGCTCTGCTTGACATGAAGGGCACCTATTTCCTCTCCCAAGCAAAAATGAGAAAGTGCCAGATGTTATTGTTGCACCCACGTTTGAAGTTCCAGGTCACCACCGCCCTCAACCCAGCTACCCTGTTGCCGGTAGGAGAAGGTGAGGAGCAGACGCACGACTGCATTGAAGTAATGGACGAAGTATATTCCAGCAGGCCTGATCTCAAAGACGAAGCAGACCCCCACTGGCTTTCATGGTTTGTGGATGGAAGCAGCTTTGTCGAGGCTGGGCAGCGAAAAGCAGGCTATGCAGTGGTAGCCCTGGACGACCAGGTGGTCGAAGCAAAGTCACTCCCGCCTGGAACATCGGCCCAGCTGGCAGAACTAACTGCACTTACCAGAGCCCTGAGCCTGGCAAAGGGACAGAAGATAAACATCTATACTGATTCTAAGTATGCATTCCTGACCTTACACGCCCATGGAGCCTTATGGAAAGAGAGAGGTTTGCTTACCTCCAGAGGAAGCCAGGTGGCCCACCCACAAGCCTTGTTGAACCTTCTGGATGCTGTATGGGAGCCCGAAGCAGTAGCGGTTATCCATTGTTATGGACACACAACTGGACCAGGGGAAGTGGCCAGAGGAAATCGATTGGCAGACAAAGTGGCCAAGGAAGCAGCCCGGGAACTGGCCCCAGCTCCAATCATTGGAGCACTGGTCCCAGAAGAGATTTTAAGCACCGCTGACAAGCCAGCTTACACGAAGCAGGAAAGGGACACTGCAGACGCCCAGGAACTGACATTGACCAAAGAAGGATGGTACCTTACCCCTGATGACAGGATATGGATTCCAGAGTCTCTTTCGCGGCAAATAATTCAGAGGTACCATGATTCAACCCACATAGGACCCGATGCTACAACCAAGCAGCTGGAAAAATGCTTCTATATAGCCCACCTCTACCAACTGGCAGCCCAGATTTCCAGGAAATGCCTGCTGTGTCAAAAGAATAATCCCAGAGCCGGACCACTGGCTCCCCCAGGGATTCAGCACAGTGGAACGGCACCTATGGAAGATCTTGTCGTGGACTTTACTGAATTACCCCGTTGTGGACTGCACCGCTACCTGCTGGTAGCAGTGTGCACCTACACCGGATGGGTCGAAGCATGGCCCACAAAGACTGAAAAGGCATTTGAAGTAACCAGGTGCCTGCTTAGGGAAATCATCCCTCGCTATGGATTGCCAAGGTCCATAGGATCTGATAATGGACCAGCATTTGTTCATGCAGTCCTACAGGGGCTGGCAAAAGCGCTCCAGATCAACTGGAAGCTGCATACTGCTTATAGACCCCAGAGTTCTGGAAAAGTAGAGAGAATGAACAGAACTCTAAAGAATCAGCTGTCCAAGCTGACACAGGAAACCGGGTCTAATTGGGTGGCCATGTTGCCCTTGGCATTACTCAGGGTCCGCAGTCTTCCGTCAAAACGGACCCACTTGTCACCTTTTGAAGTTCTGTTTGGGAGACCAGTCCCATATGTTAGAATGTTAAATCCGTATGTTAGCCAAGATGTGCAACTGAATAATTATGTACAGTCACTCTCCCGAGTTCTTTCTTATCTCAACAGGTGGACCCAGGCTCGCACCCCATGTGTGTTAACTGAACCGTTCCATCAGTTCGAGCCAGGTGACGAAGTGTGGGTGAAAGACTGGCAGCGAGCCCCCCTACAGCCCTGCTGGAGGGGACCATACACCGTGCTACTCTCTACTCCTACTGCTGTGAAGGTTGCCGGCATCACCCCGTGGGTCCACCATACTCGAGTGAAGAAAGCCATCTCGGATTGGACAGTAACTCCAGATCCAGAGAACTCCCTTCGGCTGACCATCTCCAGACGCCTGGCAGACGACCGCTCTGCTGATATCACACCGGAAGCTGATATCTCAACGCACAGCTGAAGAATTGGATGGGAAGGGCGCCCGCGGGCAGCGTCCCCAACTCCGTGCCGGGACTAATCCAGGAAGTTCACCAGGACATTTAATATTTCCATAAGGACTTTCTCTTTTCTTTTTGTTATCTGCTCTATGTCCCACAGCCCTGACCCCACTGAGCCATACCGCCCTTATTGGCCTGCTAGCCTCTGCTACGACTGGTTCGTCTTGCCGGTGGTAAGAGATGGCGTGCTCTTTGGCTATTGGAAACTGGGGATTGATGAGATAGCCGTATTGAAACACCCCACTGCCCCGTTGTGGCTCCTCTCCCACACCACTGTCCAGCAAGCGTGGATAGTGCTCATACGGGAAGTTGCAGAGACGCTCGAAATCTATCGAGTTCTGGACCGCTTTTGTTGTTGTGGGAGGGTAATCAACTGTTATCTGGGAGGTAGAGCATTGTACCAACCTCATTTGATAGACCAGGTCCTACTCTTAATCCAGGCGATAGATGGGACGGAACCTATCTTAATGCAAGTATTGCAGGGGTGGGAGCCTTAACCAGGTGTGCATTGAAATTGCTAAACAAGTGGTTCAATCCACCCATCAGGGTTAGCAGAAAAGTTGACCCACGTAGTAGGAGCATCAGCTCACCAGTGGACTCTCATCCTTGAGGCTCAACAGGTAGTCAGGCACAAATATCAGTGAGCTCTTCAACAATGAGCACACCCCCTTTGGGTGTAGCCATGAATTACCGGGATCTGCATAGATTGGCAAACTGGACCGAGGCTTTGTTTAACTCCACCATCTCGGCCTTAAAGGCAATTAATAAGGAAATGTCAGAGATAAGGGAGGTAGTCCTTCAAAATCGTTACGCTTTGGATGTAGTCCTTGCCTCTAAGGGCGGAGTTTGTGCCTTAATTCATTCCCATTGCTGCATGTACATTTCAGACCAGTCAGCAAATATTTCAGCCACCATCAACCACATGGAAACAATGATAGCTGAAAACCCGCTGAAAGCCACAGGGAGTGATGCATGGGGTTGGATGTATTCCTGGCTCCCTGATGGCAGTTGGCTCAGGAATGTTATAGTATTATTAGCAGGACCGCTATTAATCCTTTTGCTTCTTTGCCTCTGTATCCCCTGCTTATTGCAATGCTTGCAGCAAATGATGCAAAGACTCCTGTCACGGAAGCTAGGACCCACAGTCATCGCTGTGATGAGGGAGTATAGGCCCATACCCCAGAACGAACCTAAGTATTAGGTTGTTCAGAAGAAGAGGAGGGAGTGAAGGGAGAGGGGAACGGTTAATCATTAATATTATCTACACATAGTAAATTCCGGCACTCTGCTAGGATGGTTACACAAGCTCAAACTCAAAAATGCAGTTATTTGCAAAGTCTAAATCAGACAGGTCAGGAGGCCGTTTCCTGTCTAACCAGCTATCTGAAACTGCTGATGTTAGCTACAGGTCAGAAGGTCGTTCCTTGCCTAGCCAAAAACTGCTGTCAACTAAAAACCACTAGCAAGATGTTTCCTGCTTTGCTTCTGCTTTAAGTAATGCTTAGCTAGCAAAAGAAGACACGTGTACAAGGAGGTGGGAGGGGGTGCTTACTGAGCAGACAAAATGCTTAACCAGCAGAGGAAGTGCTTAGCTAGCAGCCTTAGCCAGCAAATATAGATGTGCCATATAAGGAATAAGTTGAAAACTTGCCAGCTGATTGGGGAAGTTTTGGGGGGAGGTCTGGGAGGTGGGTAAATACTCTAAAGTATAAGAAGGCTTGCAGATGCGTATTGCTTTACAGTCAGATTTCAGAAACTATATTCTGCTGGCTGTCTCTGTGCACAGATTTGCAATAAAACTCTTTTCTCCAAAGAAGAAACTTTCCTGGAATTTTTTATTCTCTTCTCGGTCCTGGGGACGCGGGTAAGCAATCCTCTGGCAAAGTAAAGGGCCTAAGCCTACAGTTCTACACAGGAAACCTCCACCGGCCCTTTGAGGGTGACCAAACTGCTGATGTGGCCCCCGATGAATTTGAGTTTGACACCCCTGTGGTAGTACATTGTGTATCTTGATTTATAGTCTCATTTCTGGCCTGTCCTTCTCCAAACATATAAGAAAAGTACAAAGTCACCATAAAAAAGCAAATAGTGTGATAAATCAGCAAAAAGTGGGTCCCCTAAAACCTGTTCTATGGTCTTACAGGAATTTTTTAAAAACTGTTTTGCCAGAAGCTTCCATCTGCCTGGCTGAGGCTTCTGGGAGTTAGCATGGTGCCACCATAGAGTCGGTCCAAGATGTAGCCATTCAATAGCCTCCTGCATCAGACCTTTGGTCCATGTAGCCCAGGGCTAGGGAATCTGCAGCCCTACATAAGTTGTTGGACTACAACTCCCATCGTCCCTGGCCATGCTGATAGGTGTTGGAGTCTAATATCTGCAGGACCCCAGGCTCCCCAACAGGAATAATAGATTTATAGAGTTGGAAGGGATTTTGAGACTCATCTAGTCCAACCCCATGCAATGCGGGAGTGTTTTGCCCAATGTGGGGCTTGAACCCACAACCCTGAGATTAAGAGTTTAAGGCTTTACCCACTGAGCTATAAGAACATAACACAGGAGCCTGTCTAGTACTGACTCAGGCTCGTGGTCCATCTTGCTCAGTACTGTCTGCATTGACTGGCAGCAGCTGTTGGGACTGTCGGTCAGAGCAAGCAAGATCCTCCTTCCCTGGAAGGAGATGGTTTACCCTCCAATTGTCCTGTTTTCATCTTGATTTTCAGGAGATATTGTATGTGTCTGTGGTAACTCCAGCTGAAACACAGCATAATAATAATAATAATAATAATTTATTATTTATACCCCGCCCATCTGGCTGAGTTTCCCCAGCCACTCTGGGCGGCTCCCAATCAGTGTTAAAAACAGTACAGCATTACATATTAAAAACTTCCCTGAACAGGGCTGCCTTAAGATGTCTTCTGAATATCAGGTGCCTATCAGCATAGGCATTGTAAATCAGGAGCCTACCAAATCTGCAATGTTTTACCTCTTTATTTAAAGTATTTATTTATATTCCATCACTTAGGGCTTTGACCTCCCAAGGTGATGTTCAATCAAAGGAGATACATTTAAAATACTTTGCAGAGGGGTTAGAAACATAAGAATCAGAATCACTGGCATTAAAATGTTGTCAAACAAAGGCAGAAGGGAACAAAATGGCCCTCATAGCTTGTTTTGAATGTGAGTGTTGAAAGGGCCTTTCGTAGTTTCTGTAGGAAGGTGGGGCCACAAGCATGGGGCCACCACCAGGAAAGCCCTATAGCCCTTGTGTCTGCCACACTAGTAAAAGTATTTTTTACTCATTTTCCTATCACACTCGGCATGTGCCTTATCCCTACCTCCTCAAAAAACCCTCACTGCCAATGCCTTTCTTCCCTTGATCTTTTATATGCGTTTCTTCCTCCGATAACAGCTTTCCCCTCTTACCTCTTTTCTTTCTATTTCCAGTCTCTCTATTTCTATCTATTTCCTCCTCGCCACTATATTGCTGCCCAGCAACTGTGTTTCTCAGATGAGGCACCACTGAGAGTGCCATTTGCCCCAGAGTTGCATTTAGCCTGTACTAGAAACAGGCCTTTTAGTGTCTGAGTTCCAGCTCTCTGGAATAAATGACCAGCTGAAATCCAGCAGGTGTCTGGAGTGTTGATGTTTAGGCACCTACTGAATATCTTGTTATTTAGGAAGGCTTTCCCCCAACCATTTATGGATTATCATTTTTATATTGGATAATTTTTTTTTGCTGGTTTTGGAAGTTGTTGAATTGATTTTATTGTTTCCAAAGCTTGTGTTTTATTCTGCTTTTGTCCTGGACCCCACTTTGTTTGGCTTGAAGCTGTGAAGTGCTCTGAAAATTTGTATGAGAATAGCATCTTCAAGGCTTTTATCTCACTTTCTAGTTTCCTTCAGCACCTCTGGCCCTTTCAAAGGAAGGAGACCTTCCTTTCTTCTTCCCCTTTGAACTTCTCTGTCTCCCAGGGACTGCCTTTATACAGCAGGAGAGGCTGGCTTTGGTCCAGCTCAAAGGCTCTGGCAGGGCAAGTGAGGAGGTCCTGCACAGGCTGGGGTGCTGCAGTCCACCTGAAAGTGGCCCAAGGCCCACAGTTTGAGGAATCCTGAGCCCTGTGCATTGAACTTGTGGTGTGTGGCTTGCCTCGTCACCGTTAAGAAAAATCTGCTTGCCTGCACATCTAGTTCCCACCAAAGGCAGATCAGAATCTGGATTAGGGTGACTCACTATTGCCCACCAGTCCATGGCACTGGGTTGCTGGGCTGTACCACTCTCGTACAAGAGCAGGAGCTCATCATGACACCTCCTGCAGTCACACACACACACCAAGGAGTGCAGGCAGCAGCTGTGCTGATCCATGGATTTAGCTATTTTATGTTCTATAGCAAGTCCACAGTGCTGTGTATGGTTTCCTGGGAGTAAACTCCCTTAAACTCAGGGGTGCTAGCTTCTGACTGGTAGGCTCAACTTGTAAAACACCTTGAACTTTAGCAAAAGACCTTCAGCGGCTTAAATGGAGCATTTAGCATTTAACTGGAAATGCAAACAATTCATGCTGGGCATGAAGTTGTAACCCCGTCAAAGAAAAGGGAAGCAGTACCCAGCCTCTACTTGGTTAGTTTCCTCATTCTCTTGACTTCCACTATGCTAAGCTCTCACAAACCTCTTTGTTTTCTTGTGAAGGTTGGTGATGTTTCCATGTTTAATATATTGATTTGTTAAAAAAAAAATTCATGGCCATTTTAAAACAATTTTGTAATTTTAAAACTTGATTGTAGGTTGCTTAGAGAACTACCCTGTTTTAGGTGACTAACAAATCAAATATTGACATAAGAGAAGTGCCGTTCCTGTGCTCCTCTAGATGCCTGCTGAAAACTCCTGTTTCAGAGGACATATCCAGACCACATGATTTTGTCACATCTGTTCTTAAATTTTTAGATTTTTTAAAGTATTGTTTTAGATGTTTTTGTTTTTTTTAAAAGATATTTATTAGAATTTTACAAAATGAAAAAAGAAAAAAGAAAAATACAAATTAAAAATAGATAAAAAACAATTCCATCTTTCCATCACTTTCTTTCATTTGCTTATTTCCCGGACCTCCTCACACCTCCCTTTTTGTATTCCAGTTCAATTTGTTAGTTCAGCATATCCTTCCCCTCTTTGTTTATCCTAATCTTTAATCTTAAAATAATGTAAGTATTGTTTTAGATGTTTTAAGCAGTTTGTGCTTAAAAGGCAAGAACATAAGAACAGCCTGCTGGATCAGGCCAATGGCCCATCTAGTCCAGCATCCTGTTCTCACAGTGGCCGACCAGATCCTCAATAGGAAGTCCACAAGCAGAACCTGAGAGCAACAGCAACACTCCTCTCCTGTGGTTTCCAGCAGCTGATATTCAGAGGCATAGCGCTGCTGACTGTAGAGGCAGAGCACAGCCATGGAGACCCCTCTCCTCCATGAATTAACTCATCTTCTTTTAAAGCCATCCAAGTCTGTGGCCATCCCTGCCTCCTGTGGGAGCAAGTTCCATGGTTTAATTATGAGCTGCATGAAGTACAGCTGTCTTTTATCTGTCCTGAATCTTCCAACATTCAGCTTCAATTAAATGTTTTTATTTATTTTTAAAAGTATTTTTTTATTACTGAAGTGTTTGCCACCCTGAGCTCCTTGGGAAGGACAGGGTTTAATAAAATAAGTTGATAATAAAACTTGAAAGCCTCATTATCTGCTTGCCAGAGCAAGGAGAAACTGTCAATTGCTCTGGCCCTCTGGCAGATGACAACATTGCAGAGAAAGGAGAGGAAGAAAGCAGTGGGCTTTAGCGACATCCAGTTTCACATATATATATATATACCTTATTTGGAGGTCAAAGCTGGCAGTGACCGAGCAGGAACAAGAGCAGGATCACTTCAGGAAAACTTGGTGAAAATGTTGTAGCACATGGAAGCCTGGGGGTGTGGGGTGTGGAAGGGAAATTCCATTCTAGGGATTCTTAGGAAAGGATCAACATAAAACTGCCACGTTACATCAACTCACGTGATGTTTTTATACAAATCTGTGGCACAGCCAGACTTGGCGTCTTCCATGTATATAGTTCTGTGACCTTTCAAAAGGGATACTGTAGAATTGGGGAAGGGGCAGAAAAGGACAACAAAGGCAGCTATCAAGCAGCTGAAATAAATTTCCCTCCCTATGTGGGAAGATTATGATGTTTGGGACCTGAACTTTCTAAACTAAAGTTTAGAGCAGGGGTCGGCAAACTAAGGCCTGGGGGCCGAATGCTTTCTCTAGGCGGGGAGGAAGCCCATTTCGTGCCACCGCTGCCAGCCCTTCAGCGAATGAGGCAGGCAGCAAACCAAGAAGGTGGCTGGGTTGTGTGTGTGTGTGTGTGTGTGTGTGTGTGTGTGTGTGTGGTGGAGGAGGAGGACTACTTGTCCCCCTCGCAGTGTGCACAGCAATTTGGTTTTTTAAAAGATAGATAGATGATAGATAGATAGATGATAGATAGATAGATAGATGATAGATAGATAGATAGATAGATAGATGATAGATAGATAGATAGATAGATAGATAGATAGATAGATAGATAGATGATAGATAGATAGATGATTGATAGATAGATAGATAGATAGATAGATAGATAGATGATAGATAGATGATAGATAGATAGATAGATAGATATAGATAGATAGATAGATAGATAGATAGATAGATAGATAGATAGATTAGATAGATAGATAGATAGATAGATAGATAGATAGATAGATGATAGATAGATAGATAGATAGATAGATAGATAGATAGATAGATAGATAGATAGATAATCCAGCCCTCCACAAGCTCTGAGGGACAGTGGACCGGCCCCCTGCATAAAAAGTTTGCTGGCCCCTGGTTTGGAGAAAGGGTAAGTACTGGCGTGGGGAGGGAGACATGATGCCTGGCATGGAAAGGGGGAGGTTTTTAAAATTTCTAACTAGCTTGTTTTTGTGCTCCCAATGGAAGGAAGGGCAGGGCAATAAGGATGCAATAAATAATAATTTTCCTCTGGCTTTGTTTTACTTTGCAACATTCCATGCTCTGGGTCTAGGTGAGACAGTGGCTTGTGAGCCAGACTCAGTCCTGGAAGAAAGACCTCGCCTTCCTCTCTTTCAGGTCACCTTGACTCCAGCAGCGCCCAGAAGCTCTTGATGAAAACAGGACTCATCCTGATAGTCATTGGCCACCTAAACTTCATCACCAGCGCTCTGGTCCATGGGACGGTGCTGCGGCACATTGCCAACCCGCATGACACCATTTCCCTGCAGTACGCCATCTCCAACATTGTGACCGTGATCTCTGCCATCTTGGTACGCCTTTCCTTGCAGGGTCTTGGCCGGAGGAGGGAAGACTGATGTGCCTTCTCAGGGTCAGCTCTGCAAAGGCAGAGAGGGTGCCCTTGAAGTTCTAGGAAATGAACTTAATGTGCTCCAGTTTGGGATATGGTTGGCAGAGAGCAATTAAAAGTTGTTGTAGTAGTATCTTGCAGTGTAGTCCGCCAATGGTGTAGCTGAGTCAACCCCTTTTCTCACTTCCATACAAATAAATGGTTGCTATTCACTCTTACGGTGGGGGAAATGATGTGCTTTTAAGGTAGGGAACCTGTGTTCTGTTTGAGGTTGGGGGCTTCTGGTCTGCTGTGGGAATGGCCAGAGCCAAAATTGGGGGAGCACTCCTTTTTGCCCTCTTCTTTAGTCCCCCACGTGCAAATAGATGGTGCAAAGTTCTCAAATGTGCTTTATTCGCACATATGGCCCCTTGAATGCACCATTTGGATTTTGGGGATTTGGCTTCCCACACGTACAGCCCAGCTTGTAACCTTGTAAAACTCTTTGCGGTGTGTTCTTTCCTGTCATCTGTCACCCCTTTGCAGACAATCTCCTGCGGAATAGCAGCAATTGTGCTCTCCAGATATGTATCCCGGAAATCACTGGTAAGAAACCCCTCTCTTGGAGCAGAGGCATCTCCCTTAAGAGGCGGGTCATGTTTCCGAGTGGAGGAGCCCTTCAAGGCTCTTAGTTACACCCAGCTGTTTATCCAAGCCTTGACCTTCAGGCAGGAGACCCTCTTTTTCATGAGACCCACCCCCAGCTAAGTACTCTCCTATCTTAAGTTACTGTCAGCTCAGCTGCCTGCCCCACCCAGGAGATGAGATGATGGCATGGAAAGTTTGATAGCTTCAGAAGTTGTAAAATATCCCCACTGGCTGCAGCTCAAGAATCGGGGGAGTAAAGAGCCCCACCCAAGAATGATTGGTTTCCACATTGCTACCTTGCAATCTATTTGACTCCTTTCTGCTCCAGGAGCGGGGGGGGGGGGTGACCCGCTTTCTGGGATGGTGGCTGTGTCAATTTCGGTGTGGGGATGCTTGGCTTGGGGAGGGGACGGGCATAGAAGCCAGGCTGTGGGTTTTGAGGTGTGTCACATTTAATGCCTGGCATCTCAATTTGGCTTTGAGAGAGTGGTGATTAAGCTGTCCACAAATCTTTAGAAATATATAAATGAATGAAGGGATATGAGAGCCCAAACACAACAGTGAAAGAAACACTTTGCATGTTCCTGGGAGTTTGTGGGTGTCCAAGAAACCCGAGCTCTATGCTCAGCTCCCAGATGATGCACCCCGACCTTAGAGCGTCCTTTCCCATGGTCACTTTGGGTGGGATTTGGACCCCTTGCTCCCTGCTGCAGCAAGGCATGTGTGCCTGGCCTATTTGACTAGCAGACCCACCACTGTGTTCTCTCCATTGCAGAGATGGGCCGTTTTCTCCCTCAGCATCAGCAGTGCCCTCCTCTCGCTGTTCTGCTCAGTGGGGCTGGCCGTCGCCATCGTTTACACATTCATCAACAATGGGCGATCCCTCCTGGCTCGTTGCACCTTTGCCAACGTGGATATCATCCAGATTGCACACGAGTGCCCTTTTGACCCCACCCGGGTCTATGTAAGTCTGCCAAGTGGGCTCCTGCCATGAAGGAGCTCTTGGAAGAAGCAATGGGAGAGGTGCTAAGATGGAGGGGGCGGGATTATAAAAGGCTTCTAGTGTAACGTTAGGGTTCTAGCATGGTTTAGTTCTTAACCTCTGGGGACCCTTTAATGCTGTTCCTTTTTCCTGCTGAGGATCCTCTGCAGTTTGCAGCAGTCTCTAGAGTCCATGCACACTCATTCGGCTAATGCAAGACCTTAGCTGGGTCATCTCTTGCGTTTCCTTGTGGGATTGTGATATACTCTGGCCCTGGATTGCATGGGTTGATTGCAAATGCTGCATTAGGTGATCCAGAGGTCCTGCCTTCATGGTTCTATGAGGCATTGGCTTTTGACTCCAAAAATGTGAAGCCCCCCCCATGCCCTCTTTCCTCCCTCCCCACAGAGCTCTGCTTTGGTCCTTTGGAGCATCTCCTTCCTCCTGGATGCCATAGAGATCATCTTCAGCATCCGATGCTTCCTGATCACCCTTGCGCTCCTGAATCTGAGGCTGTGTCACAGGCGGACACGCAAGAAGAAGGTACAAGTCTCCTTGCACCACCCTCCTGATTCAGGTTCTTGTCTCCTCTGATCATGTACTTTGCAGAAGGGTTTGCTGTGCGATTCCCCCACTCTACCACCACTCCCAAATTCTGATAGCTCCTTGCACCTCCAGATGTTGCTGGATTGTTGGCTAAGGTGGGCTGATGACAGTCCAGTAGCATCTGGAGGGCCAGAGGTGCCCCACCTGTGTAATAAAACAAATAAATTAGAGGCAGGATCTAAGATCTGAGACTGAGGGAGGCAGGTGAAGATCATATTGGGGACTGCTCTAGCTGGACTGTCCCCTTCCCCACCCAACTTTACATGTAATATCATTTGTTTTAACCCTTTTAACCTCACAGGGTGCCTTGGCAGAAAGGCAGTATAATAAATGCAATGAATAAGCGAATAAATGCCACAATGCAGGGAACATCTGTGGCCCTCCAGGGTTTGCTGGGCCCCACCAATTCTAACCCTAACCCACTGGCCTCGTTGGCTGCTGGGAGTCTACCGGCCCCTCTGGTTATGTCAGTTGCCTGCTTCCATTCTTCACATTGGCCTTTGCCAGCTTGGAAGCCTTCCAGATGTTTCGGACTACAGCTCCCCATCAGCCCCAGTGATGGTGGCTGTGCTGCCTAAAGCTGATGATAAGCTGAGATCCAGAACATCTAGAGGGCGCCGAGTTAACGGTGGCAGCTTCAGACGGTAGGCAAATGGTCTGCAGAGCCTTTACTCTGCAAACTGAAAGCAATTCCGCAGGGCAGCCGAGGCTCTTAACGCTGGCCTTCTCCTCTGATGCAGCTGGGACCCTGAAACTTCTGGATCCAATTACGCCTGTCAGAATCTTGTCAAATATTCAAATTCAAGCCCTCAGGGGCCTTTGAACCACCTCTGAATAATTTGGCCAGTGTCAAATAATTAGCAATTTGCAACTCATTGGGTAAATTTGCATCTTGTTAATTCTGGCCGTACCTAATTTGCAATATACCTGCCAATAACAGAACCTTTCTATCATTTGTGCATCAGTGTGTCTGTGTGCCAGCTCCATATACACCACCCTGACAGTGACACTGTGACCTGATTTGGCACATAAGAAGAGCCTGGCTGCTGGATCTGGCCAAAGAGGGCCCATCCTGCCTCTTCTGGGGAGCCCACAAAGCAGCGCCTGACTGCTGTGATTCCCAGCAACTGATATAGCACAACTGCATCTTATGCACATTTAAATTGCATTGTTTCAAGCACACATGGTTGAAGGTCGGCTGGCTGAAGTCCCACAAGTGAAATGCAGGAATGGCAGTGTTTTTAAGCTTTCCGTCTTGCTGCCAGGGGGCGGGGGCGGCACAAGGCCCTCTTGGTGGGCCTTTTTGGGGACGCTCTTGCAGTGCTGTCCCAAGTTCCTGCAAGATCTTGCAGAAGTATCCCTATCATTCTGGAGCTGGTGTCCTGAGTGAGTCTTGCCCTGCAATCAAGGCAAAGGGGAAACTGTGGCAGAAAAGGAAGCACCTTCAACTGACCCCAGAAGAGCTGTTTGAATACGAGACAGTGGCAAATCACAGACATCTGTGGTGACCTAGCTGCCGTATTTACTCTCATGAATGCCAATGGGATCTGTTCCAAACGCTCATTAAAGTTTTAATCAAAGGAATGTGGTCCAATCATCTAGATGTCTGTTATCTACAAACTCCCCCCCCCGAACCCATGAACAACTGGTTAACTGTCATGACAAGTGAGCTTCCTGATCTGATGAACTCCTCCTGCCCCCTTGCCCAGTTTGCCATGTGATGACTGTTCCCTCATGTGACAAGCTTGAGTATTTACCCCTTCGGTGAGCAATTGTTTTCTGTGAGATTTCCCTTGTGTGGTTAAAAAACAGCAACAAATTCATTCTGAGAAACAGAAATGACCTTGAAGTGGCTTTGCCGCACTTGGACTGTTGTTAATTCCGGCCTTTTTGATTTATAGGTCTCCCTGCAGATTGTCATGCCTGAGACCAGAGAAAGCTGCGAGGGCCACAATCTCCTGAGGTTGGACCGCATGGAGACGGCGCGGCTCTAGAGGCCAGTTGTTGCCACCGCCCAGATTGCGGCTGCTCTTGCCGTGTCATCTGGTGGCTTCCTCTGCTTCGCGGTCCAGCCTCGCTCCAGTCTGCATGGACGTGGCCCCTCGTGCTCCTCTCCGCAGTGGGCGAGGCCCAGAGCTTTGCAACTGGGCTCCAGAAGCGGGAGAACAGTGGCCTCCCTTGAGGCCCAAACCTTTTACTGCTCTGATTAGCACTCTGGTGCTTTGTGCTGAGAAATCGACCCCAAGCGCTCCTCTCCTCCAGAAGGAAGGGAGCTGCCGGGCCCACGTGGCTCCTGTGAGCATCTGAAATGACTCTGCGGGCCATTGCACTGAGACAAAAAAAACCTTTTATTTTTGAAGCTATTAAAAACAAACAAAGCCTGTGGTTCCCTTCCCCCTCCTGCTTCCTGCATGCACTCCTGTGATGGATGGATGAAGGACGGATGCTTCCACTTCTGCAATGGGGTGGAGCTGGGTTCTTCTCCAGAGCGGAGGGGTGGCAATACTCTCAGCCATTTCTGAGGTAGAAAGGGGGACTGGAGCTCTGTCGTGAGCAAACAGCCCGCTTTGAAGAAGGAGGGTGGTGGGTGGCATGGCATTGATCAACGAATGCTTCCTTGGACTAATTGGGGGGACAAATTTTGACTGGAAGGACTGCAATTCCTGGAAGCTATTTTGCATTAATTTAGAAGGCAGTGGAAACGGATCTATGGAAGACGGCCTTTTCCTTCTAAGAAGGCGTGGTAGCATTTGTTTGTGAAATTGTAAATTAAACTGACACTGCCTTCAGTATGTTAGAAGGGCCATCTGCATTGAAGATTTGGGAAATTTAAATTTAATGCTTTAATTTAAACATTGACGGGTTAAGAGGCAGCTAATTAATCGGCTAAACAAGTTGTACATCGGTCTCTGCCAACCTTGTGCCCTCTATGTTTTGGATTGTAACTTCCATCAGCCTCAGCATCATATGGTTGCATGAGGCTGGGGCTGATGGGAGTTGTAGTCCAAAACATCTGGAGTGCACCAGGTTGGCAGAGGCCATGGCAAACAGTGACAAACCTCACCACCTTCTGCCCCACTGGCCATTTCCTCTTGCCTCACAGCTCCTTCTGCTTCTTCTCCAGCCTTGGGGGTCAATTGCAAAGGGCACCATCTCTCAGGGCCCCTCTGAATACCAACCCCCAATTTTAGCTTCCTACTATTCATCCACGCAGAACAGCATAAAACATTCCATCACATCTTGGATAGTAGAGCTGGACAGCAAGCTTGTGATGACGCCCTCCATTTCAGAAACAGTTGTGTGGGCTGTACCATTCACTGTATTTGACTGGGGTGCCTTCACATTCCCTCACCCAGTTAATCCTGCTTGCCACGCATGCAGGAGCACAGACTCTCCAACCTACTGCTAAAGTTCTAAGCCCATGTCCACTGAGCCCCCTCCCCACCAATTGCAAATACTCACTGAAATAGCAGGGCAGGGAAGAATGGACTTCAGTGCACATGTGGCGGGTGGAGTCTAAAGCTGTTGTCTGGGCATGCTCTATGCTTCTAGAGATGGGTGGGTTAACAAAGAGGTATTCCAGAGCCGGAGGACCATTGGGGTGAGTGGTCTGGGGGGAACAGACTGATTCATTAGTGCAACAGTTCTCCTGGGTAGGCTGGGATTCATCTGGGCACGCCATACCTGCTGCCTCTCCCCATGGTGTCTCCTGCAGCCACACCCTGAGAACCCCAGCCTTCATTTAAAGTGGACTTTCAGCTCTTGGTAATTGTTGCTCCCTGCTTGCCCTCCCCAAGAGCAGAAATAAAAGCCCAACTCCATAGAAGCAGGAATGTGGGTGGGTGTTCACTAGGCACATGTATGCAAAGGAACAGATTTTGATTGCCTGGTTCCAGGTTTCCCATTTATTTATTTGCAAAGCACACACCCATGGGTTGTGTGGCCAAGCCCTACATGGTTCTTGGCCGGGAAGGGAGGCAGCCAGATCTGGCCAGCCTGCACAGGTAGTAGCCCAGCTGCCTGCTTCTGATCTCTCACCCACAATGCAGCAACAGGAACTGCCTCGCTGAAGCTCATGGTGAAACATGCAACATGGACAACGTGTCTGTTTATTGAAGCCTCAGTACTCTCTTATTAGTGCTAGCTGAATCTGAGCCATCCATGTGTATCAAATTGTATAGTTGGAAGGGAATCTTGAGGTCCATCTAGTCCAACCCCCTGCAATGCAGGAATATGCAGCTGTCCCAAACAGGGATTGAACCTGCAACCTTGGCATTATCAGCACCAGGCTCTTAACCAACTGAGCATATGGATACCCTGGGTCAAATCTCATACCCATTCGTTGGTCTTAACTGAGTCATTGCTCTCTCACAGCCTTCAATCTGTAATACAGGGAATGAGAAGATTGGCCTACCTTACAAGGATGGTGGTGAAGGATTAACTGGTTGTGCTCAAGAGGAAATTGAAACAAAAAAAATTCCTTCCAGTAGCACCTTAAAGACCAACTAAGTTAGTTCTTGGTATGAGCTTTCGTGTGCATGCACACTTCTTCAGATACACTGAAACAGAAGTTGCCAGATCCTTCTATATAGTCAGAAGGGTGGTGGGAATGGGTGATTGGCAGATAGCTGTGATGAGCCTGTTGACGACTCTTAACGACTGCAATAGGTCTTACAGGAAAAAGCAAGGGGTGAGAAGGTGAAAAATGGCTTTGTCATGTATAATGAGATAAGAATCCAATGTCTTTGTTCAGACCAGGTCTCTCCATGGTTTTAAGTTTGGTAATGAGTTGCAATTCAGCAGGAAATTGAAGACGTTTTTATCTGCCCAGGCCATTGGATGGGGGTAGGCACTGGAGTTGTATGACTGGGGTTTATTATTATTATTTTTGTACACTGGATATTGTTGTGTTTTTATGTTGATAACTGACTGCCTTGGACATCTTTCAGAGAGGGAGATGGGATATAAATAAAACTGATAAATAAACTACAGACATGTGAAAGTGCTGAAGGGATGTGAATGCTTAACCTTGGCTGTTGAGGGGTTGGCTTCTGTAGCTGTTCCTCTATGGACAGCCTTGAGACCCGAGGAGTCCCTTGCAGATTTTCAGGGTCCGATGGAGGGGCTCCTCCCGACTGCACCAGGTGCTCTAAGGTGTGCCCCCTGAGACAACAAATGTGGGAAGGGTTAAGGAAGGGGGCTTGGGCTATTCCTTTCAGTGGCGCTTGAAACAGAGGTCAAGGATGACGCTCTGTCCTTCCTGAAACAAACCCGCAAGGAAGGTGTGAGTTACGAATGAACCACCTAAATAAATTGCCCTACATGCTGTCAATGTGTGAGTCCTTCTCAGGTTCTTTCCATGTTGATCTGCGGGCACCTGAAGGCCATCGAGGCCCAGCACCTTTCAGTGAGACAGGATTGTTTGCATTCAAGCACCCTTGAAAAGTGTGAGACTGCTCCATGTGACTCAGACAACAACCAAGGTTTGCATGTAGTGTAGGCGAAAAATACTAGCTCTATACTGGAAAGAGATACTCCTAAATGATGTGAACATGTATATTTGTGCTTATATTACATTGGCCTGTGCCAACCTGGTGCCTGCCAGATGTATTGGGTGACAACGTCCAACAGCTCCAGCCAATAGGTGCTGGCTGGGGCTGATGGGAATTGTAGTCCGATACATCTGGTGGGAACCAGGTTGGCAGCGGCTGTTTTATACGTAATATATTCTCCTAGCCAGGGTCGAGAAGCCAACAGCTACACAGAGTACTGAGCAAATGACCACTGCTAGTCCTGCTCATTGTCCCATCGTATCTTTTAACATCTCTCCCCCCCCCCCGCCATCTCCTCCTTCCTTCTGAGATTTCATTCAGTTTCCCAAGAGTCTCCCTTGGCAGCCCCAAATCCTAGAGGGCTTGCTTTACAGAAAGAGACAGTGCAAGGTTCTCAGGAGGCTGAACTGGACCCCAGGCAGCATATTCTGCTCCTGTAATTAAAGACGTACAAACACACACACACACATGCAGTCACAGTTATAGTGCATCACAAGCAGCAGTCAGGTGTGGAAAACAGTTTGCAAAACCCAAATGCCAACACCTCAGGAAATGAGCTGGCCTGTGTGCTCCACCTTCTTGCTGCCACTGTCCTGACCACACAGGAGCCCTCACCCCCCACATCAGTGTCACATTCACACACAACTACAGTGTTCAGGGGAGGGGGAGAGAGGAAACCTGTGAGTCAGAAGACAGAAATACGTTGGCAGTGCCATTTGCCTCCTTGGGGACATGTCCGTTACCCCAAGGGGAGAACTGGGAAGCTGGTCACCTCCTTGGGGGAGGGGAGAGACCGTGAGCCAAGTGAGGTGGTGGTGGTGGTGCCGCCTCCGCTTCCGAAAGCCGCCTTGTCCTGCCGCTGCTGCTGCACAGGGAAGACAGGGCGGGGAGCGCTCAGAACTGGGAGGCGCTGCTGGGGTCACACTGCAGCAGCCTCACAATGGAAGGATCACTCTTCGCACCCTTGATGAACTCTTCCAGGGACAGTTTGCCTGGGGAGGAAAGACAGGGGAGAGCAAAATGAACACGCCGTCCAGAAGGGAGCCTAGAACGTCACAGGCTCAGAACTGGTTGCGGCAGACCAGGGATCAGGGCCCATACCTGACACACACCTGTGCGTGGCATGGGACTCCCAGAAGCCCCACCTTTTATGGGATTCCCTGAGATCAAAGATTTGCCATGTCCAATTTGTCCAACCCAGTGCGTAGTTAACAACCTTTCTCTTCAGGCTGCCCTTTCATCTTTCAGCATCACAAGGAGCATGTGGAGGTTTCCTGTCACCTCTCCCCTTGTTTTACTGTTTATTACCTTACCTCTTCCCCATGGCAAGACTCCAAGGTCAGCCAGTGACCACACCTGAGCACCTGCTTAGCTTCCCTTAGGCTGCTGCATTATATTTATATGTAGGGTCCAGAGCTATCCATCCATCCATCCATCCATCCATCCATCCATCCATCCATCCATCTCACAGCTGCACTCACATCGGTTGATGGGAGTTGTTGTCCAAACCATCTAGATTGGTTGTTCCCAAGTGGCAACCACCTTGCAGGTGAGTTAGCAGGAAGAGATCTTCCTTCTCCAGGGCTTCAGACCAGGGGGCATTCCCCAATCCTACACAGAAATGCGTTTGGGGATGGAACCTAGGACCTTCTGCATGCAAAGCAGATGCTAAAACCTGTCCTTGCAGCAGGACGGCGTCTTGGCTTTCCTTCCCTGCCTCCCACCACCTTTGACCTCCAGCTTTGCCAAATCACTGTGTGGGTCATCCTCCTGTCACTCTCCCCGCCCCAACTGATATATTTAATCAGCATGCCTGCCTTTCCATCTAAGAGCTCTGGATTTAAGGATGATGGTTGCCTCTTAATCTTTCTCTCCTTTCATTTACCATCATTATTGGTATCCATCTGTCGGAAGATTTTCTCCGTCCGCTTCTCAGGAGTTGACTCATCTTCAGGCATCTTCATCACAGACGAGACCATTTTGTAGATGGCCTGTGGAGAAGGAGCGGGGAACCAGTTGAGACACAAATTCCGAGCTGCAGCCCTGTGGGGACAGTCAGCTTAAGCAAGGAGTTCTCCCTCTTGAGCTCTATTTTGCCTTTCAGGCAGATCAATAAAGAGGAGAATGCCATGCAGAATGGAGAATGCGGCTCCTCTTAAAAGTGCATAGTCACAACCAGCCCCCAAGCCTCTGAAATTGTTGCCGGGGGTGGGGGCGGGGGAGATATTTCCAGGGGAAAAGACTGCTGAGCGTTCCCAACACCTCTGAATTCATATTTTAAGACAGGGCAGGCCAACTTTGTTCTCTCCAACGCCCATCATCTCTGACCATTGGACTTGCTAGCTGGGGATGACAAGAGCTGTAGTCCAAAATTTCTGCAGGGCGTCACATTGGCTGCCCCTATGATAAGGTCTGCCAGAAACTCTACAAAAACTTTCCCAACCTTCCCAATGCAACACTAACACACACAGGCAGGCCCATCTCAGATCTTCAGGTTGTGCAAAGATTCCTGCCACGGGTCAGAAGAAAGCGTGTGAAATGCAGCAGCCTCCTTGCGTGCCAGGCCAGCAGCACAGCGCAGATGGCAGGGGTTGATGGGGAGGGCCCTCCAGAGCAGCCTGTGACCTCTCCAGCATTGTCTGGGCAAGCTGGGCGATGCTGGTAACTCAAGAGCTGCCAGCACCATCTGCTCAGCTCTGGGTTTCCTGGTTTTGCTCCGGAGCTTCCCACATCTAATGCATGTCTAATCCTCTCCCCACCCTAGTATCTCTTGCCCTAAGCCAGCTTTCCCCAACCTTGTGCCCGCCAGATGCTTAACAGCTCCCATCAGCCCCAGCCAGACCAAGGGTACGGCAGGCTTCTCTAAGGAGTGGTGGAGGCCCCCTGGGTAAGAGTCAACGAGAAATGCCACTATGTTTGTGCAATCTCCAAGCGCTCGGAGGCCAAAAGGAAGAAAGGAGAGCAGACTTGATTAAATAAAACAGCAGCATTTACAAAATAATGTTCTTTTCTTTTCTTTTTTACCCAGGCCTGCTGTTTCCCAGGAGGCTGTGTGCATTGCGTGGTTGGAGAAATTGGTAATTAATATTCTAAACATTGAGGACAGGATTCAATGGGGAGGAAAACAAACTGTAAGGACAGATGGGGAAGTGTCTCTGTCTCTCTGTCAGTCTTCCCACCACCAGCACCACTACCACCCCACCCCTTCTGCATGGTTGCCCTGCATGGGGCAAGATCAGAGTCCAGGAGGGCAAACCCAGGTTAACAACAGCAGCAGCAGCAGCAGCAGCAACCCTTAATGCAAACATGCAATACTCTCCTGCCACCAGGAGATGGCAATATAAAGCTAGGCAGGAAATTCAGTAAGAACACAGGCATTGCACCAGCATCCTGCAGCAGCTGGAAACAGAAGTGTCCTGGAGCTTCCAAGGAGAACCTGGAGGCGACGTCCACTTTCCCCTGCTGTCTCCTATACTACCTCTGCAGACAGCTGTTAACAGAAAGGCTATCCTCTGTGAATTTGCCAAACCCTTAGTCAGTCTAAGCGACTGACCCTACACCACTATCTTGTGGCTGTGAGTTCCATAAGCTGGCTGTGTGTTGTGTGAAGTCAAGTGACTTGCTTTTGGAACTCAGTGACCCTGAATTCTAGTATGAAGTGGTGGGGAGGAAATGTTCCCATCCTGGCACCCTCTGGATGTTGTGTGGGATTTCCAATTCCCATCAGCCCCAGACAGCGAGGTCAACGCCCAGGGATGTTGGGAGCTGGAGTGCAGCAACATCTGGAGGGAGGCAGACTCCCCAGGCCAGCTGCCACTGAGATCAAGGTGACTGGTCTGTGTTGCATTTCCATAACCTCGTAAGATGCTGCTGAGTTCTTTTGTCTAAGGAAGCAACCTCAGGAAAAGTAGGGCACAAGCCCTCCTCCTCACCATGTTTCATTGCTCTGTGTGAGTACCTAGCAAATTCCACAAAAGCCCCTCCGGATAGACAGATCAGGGTCCAGAGCCAACCCTGAAATGGCCATGATACTTCAAACCAAACCAAAATAAGTGTGGATTTCTGATCGCTGATTATTTTGTGGCACTCATCATCATCATCATCATCATCACCATCATCATCATTGCAAGCCCTTGTCATTCCCATTTTACAGATAGGGAACATAGGATGACCCTTCCAGTGAATTCTCACATCTTGGATAAAGGTTTGAAATCCAGGATTCCAACACCTGGCTGAACCAACTCCCTCACTGATGTTCACGGCAGCCATTTGCTACAAGGTCAGCCTCCCCAACCTGGTGCTCTTGAACTGCTCTGGACTGCAACTCCTGCCAGCCCCGGACGGTTGGATCCTTCACAGATCTGGATTTTCAACCTGAAAGGGGATGTTGTTATTCTTTCTACCTCTCAAGAGGAATGGGTAGATGGGACCCTCGACTGATCTTGGAACACACCCAGCTTTAATTCACCTGCACAAAAAAGAAGCCACCCTCCCAGGTGCTCCAATTTCTCTCTGCCAAGGACACTTTAGAGCTCCAATTTATAAATATCCAAGACCCAGTTAAAAGATTCACGGCTGCCTCCAAGCAATCTGGACTAGTTCTTGCTTTCTGTGGGGAACCCACCTGTTCTCTCCCAAAAAGCAGGTGCTTTAACCCGGATGGGATCAAAAACAACCATAATGCATGTCAGCATTATGGAATAAAAAGGGATCCCCAAAGGCAAGTTCATTTACAAAGGGTTTCTGCTCCCTCCCCCACTCTGGCTGCACAGAGGAATGTTCAAAGTAAATTGTGGTTTGAAAAGACACAGAACCAGAACAACAGCTGCAGCAGGCTGAAATCAAACCTGGTTCTCTTCTGGGTGTAAGACAGCATTCCTCAACGTGGTGCCCAGATGTTTTGAACCACAGCTCCCATCAGCCAGTGAGTTGCAGCCCAAAACATCTGGGAGGCATCAGTTTGTGAAGCACACCAGAGTTGGACCCACCAAACCTGCAGGCTCCACCGCCTGTTTTTACCAGGGCACAGCCCAGGAAGCTGCTGAAGACCAGGGCTGCTCTTTGGAGAGAGATCTAGGCTATGAACACATTCATGGCTTAAAATGGAGTGAGGTTGCTTCCCCGCAATGCATACAAGCCGCATTTGCACATTGCTGTACACACCAGAGAAGGGACAGGAGCATATTTGCTTGATGCACATGACCCAATTTGTTTCCCCAAACCTGCAATCCCACCTGAACTCCTTTCTGACAAAGCTGCTGTCTGCGCATGCACAACAGCTGTCTGAACAATGCACACCTCACCATAAACCCTGGTTTGTGTTTTCAAATCAGATGAAAGCTGGCTTGAGGAAAAACATATTGAACAGGGATATTTCTCAAAAGACTACAGGATTGTGGCTAACGTCACACATGCTCTGCTTCTAACCCCTGTGGTGGGAGCGCACTGGAGCCACAGTAAACGGCCGTGTGTACATAGCCCTTGGTTTGCACGAATGTATCACATGTGTATACTAATGTCCCTGATGCAGTTTACTTTAAAAAAGGAAGAAGAAGAGAAAAGGGAGGAGACAAAGTGGAGAAATGTGGGGGGTGAACGGCACTTTTCTGTTCCACTATTTCCCTGCTCCAACCTGCTTCATCTGTCAGGGGTTCGGGGTGTCTCTGCTCCCAGAATGTAGCTGTCCTAAACACACAAAAAGCCTCCACTGCAACAGCCTTGGTGAAGGTGTTGTGAAATTCAGCCTCTTTCCTACTGAAGACCTTTCCAGCTGAGTTCCATTTAGGGCATTCCTGAGATGTCAGAGGTAGCTTCATTGGGTCCCAAGAGGCCTCCAAATTTTAACCACCAAGGGATGGAGAAATGTGATGCTTCAGCACTTCTGATCCCTCTCTGCTCCTTCTCTGCAAACGCATCCCGTTTACTGAATAACATCTAGTTCTTATCTAGATGATGAGGTAAAAGCCAAGATGAAGCCAAAAGGCACCGAGGGGAATGGGGCAAAAGCGGGACAGGATCCAAGCCTCACGCCTGTGCCCACTGGGAAGGCCTAGTTTCCTCAGTCTCAGCTCCATCTCCTGAAAAATGGGAAGAGGAATAATAGGAATAGTGATGATGAAGGTGATGCTCTGACATCTCTTGGGGAGGAGCTGTGAAGACCTGCAAGACAAATCCCGCAAGACAAATCCCTCTGAAAAATTGCTTAAAGAGTGCTACCAAAATTATTAGGGATGGACTTTTCTACAGCTGTGCCCTGGGGCTCCTTTGAGAGGTCTGTAGCTTTGCATCTTGCAATATGGACCTAATTTCCCATCCAAATCACTGATGGGGGGGGCGCGGCTTCCTTTGACTTGCTGACACTGCTCGGGATTAAAGCCTCCATGTCTCATTTCATCTTGTTGTGGCACAGAAATGGAACAGCTGTTCCACCCCTCCTGCCCTCCTCCCGTCTAGTGGGCAGCGAAGGGTGGGGTGAGGAGTTGCCAGAGTGCCCTGGCACAGAGGGATCCATGAGGGGCGAGCCAGTCGCACCCTTCACCCCAGCTAATCTGCTCCCTTTGCCGATTAAATTTCCATGAAAAGCAGCTCTCCCATCTCCTCTGTCGGGCGTATCCTCCTTTAAATCTGCAGCAGTGCTTAGAGAGTGACAGAGAGAGGGGGAGAGAAAGAGAATAAGGCAGAGAGAGAGTGTGTGGAACAGAAGAAGGGAAGCAGACAGACATGAAGGAAAGGCCTGTCTACAAAACCGGAGAAAACCCCTGGGCTTCACTGACAGGTCATCCACCCACCCACACCTCCAAGGAATTACTCTGAGCCACTGCAAATACTGTTGATAAACACAGCCTAAGTACCGGTACATATCTTAAAGCTTTGTGCGTTAATCAACTGAAGCATAGATTAAATCATCACTACTAACGGCACACACTCAAGATTAATTACCCCTTAAGACTGGATTTGCCCACTCCTTCAATTAGGACTGCAAGCTTTGATCAACTTAATCAGCACATTAACCAACTATGGCTTTGGTTGATTAAGCAAGTGAGGGCCAGTTTTAATCAGGGGGAAATTCTGAAACTGTTGAGTTTTAGGGTCCAGTTATCCAGAACTATTTTGGTCCTCCTGCATTACATATCTTAGGGGTTGAAAAAGGCAATGTCAACACTTCCCTTCAAACAGTGAGTGGTAGGTGGGAAGAGAAAGGCGGCTTGAAATAAACCCAACCAAAATGAGAACTACATCAAATGCTGCAGTGAATTCTCAGCTCCTGTGCAAGCCTCCAGCCAACCCTAAAAATGTGCATTTCGTTGCTATATATTGGGGGAGATAATGTTTCTGGAGAGTGGGGAGAATGCATCTGTTTTCCTTTCTTCTCACTTGACACCTCCCAATGTACTGCAGGGGAAAGTTTTTTTCTTTCCTCCACCTCATGACATGCATCTTCAAGCCCTTATTTCTGCCTCTAGTATACTATAAGCAATTAGGACTTCCATTGCCCATCTGAGACCCTGAGACAACAATTCCCAGACAAAATTCATCACTGAAAGAGCTCCCATGAGCCAGAGTTCCCACCATGGAGGAGTCTCCCTGTCATTTCTCTGCATGATTTGCTGCTTTGGTCTCACCTCCTTCCCAGAAGCCTGATTTAAGACTGAGGATCTGCACTGGGTGCATCTGGATCATTCACTCATTGCTGGTGTCGAGACACCAGAATTGCCTTTGACACCTCTGCATGGACCACCCATGGACAGCCTGCTCTGACGGGGTTTCTGCTCTGACTAGATGACCTCAGGGTCCCTTCCAACTCTAAGATTCTATGATTCTAGGAACTCCCTGCAGCCCCAGACAGCAGGAAACTGTGGTCCAAAACAGCTGGAGGGAAGAGTGTTGTCAGATGCTCTGATACACCCAGGGATGGCTTTAGAGGTGGATCAGCTGGAGCACTTGCCCTCAGTGATAAGCTTGGTCTGCAATGAGCTCATCAGCACTTTTCACTTTCCCCCAAAGTTCTGTGGGGTGTCTAACATGAATCTGTTCGTGTTACAATTTCTTTCTCAACTTCCAATTTCACATCCCTTTTTAAAAATAAGATTTTTTTAAAGCTTTTTCAGAATAAACTAATCTAATCTCTAATCTAAATAAAAACAAAGAGAGAAAGAGAAAAGAAAACACTAGAGGAGAAAAAAAAGAATAGAATAGAATAGAAATAAAAACAACTTCCGGTTTTCCGCCTGTCAGTCACATAAAAGAAATTATTCAAAATATTCACTCTAGAATGACACCCAACTAATCCACTTTCTATTAGGCAACATTTCCTCAATCTTTCGACCTTCATGTCCTTTTTTATAGATTAAAAACCAGCAAAGCGTGACAATGCTCCTAGGACAACATTACCAAGCACCGTAAGTTCTACAAATACTGCAGTAAGCTGCATAAATAACAACTTCAAAAGCTGTCAGAGGTAAAGAGATCAATGTTGAAATCGGATAGGTTTTTCTTAAGCGATAACCTTCAAGACAGAAATACAAAAACCTCGCCCAGAACTGAAGGAAGCAGGAAACAATAGAGGGAGCTCAGGATATTTTTCATGGACATTGCTGGGAAAGTTTTGGGGGAGCTGGAGAGCCTGTGTGGAGAAGGAGAAAGAGAAGGAGAAGGAGAAGGAGGAGAAGGAGGAGGAGGAGGGCCAAAGGTTACCTGCACAATCTCCAGCATCTCCTCCCGGCTGATGTAGCCATTCCCATCCAGGTCGTACATGCTAAAAGCCCACATCAGCTTCTGCTCCAGTTTCCCCCGCGAAGTGACACTCAGGGCGATGATGAACTCTCGGAAGTCAATGGTGCCATCACCGTTGGTGTCGAAGGTGCGGAAGACGTGCTCAGCGAACTTGGAGGCATCACCGTAAGGGAAGAAGTTAGCATAGATCTTCTTGAACTCCTCCACATTGAGGATGCCGGTGGGACAGTCCTTGAGGAAGCCTTTGTACCACTCCTGGAGCTCCAGGTCAGAGAACTCCGTGTTTTCCCGGAGGTCTTGGAGCATCTCCGGGCGCAGCTTGCTGTTCTGCTTCCCCATGGTTGGACTGGAGGTTTAAAACTGAAATGCAGGAAGCAAGAGGGAGTTTGGAATGGAACGACTGCCCATGGTATACCAACATTCATTTATACCCTGCCAGGGACGCGGGTGGCACTGTGGGTTAAACCACAGAGCCTGGGACTTGCCGATCAGAAGGTTGGCGGTTAGAATCCCTGCGACGGGGTGAGCTCCCGTTGCTCGGTCCCTGCTCCTGTCAACCTAGCAGTTCAAAAGCACGTCAAAGTGCAAGTAGATAAATAGGTACCGCTCTGGCAGGAAGGTAAACGGCGTTCCCGTGTGCTGCTCTGGTTCACCAGAAGCGGCTTATTCATGCTGGCCACATGACCCGGAAGCTGTACGCCGGCTCCCTCAGCCAATAAAGCGAGATGAGCGCCACAACCCCAGAGTCGGTCACGACTGGACCTAATGGTCAGGGGACCCTTTACCCTTTACCTTTTAGGGCTTGCTCAAAAAAGAGCCCTGCATGAACAGACAGTTTGCACCTAGGGCTGGGCAAATGCATCAATTTTAGTTTCTTTCAGTTTTTCATTTCCACATCAACTTGTGACTTTTTTTTATTCTTTAAAGTCCCATGAAAATTAACCAGCATTTTAGCGCAAATTTCTCATAATATATACACATATTTGTATGCCATTTTGCCGAACCTACAAATTTCTTGCTAAGCAATGCAAAATTCAGAGACAGACCTGTGAATTTTGAAGGAAAGCTGTCTCAGTTCACACGTTTTAGAAAGAGTAAATTAGGTGCATTCTATTTTAATTGTGAACTGAATCAACTTTCTCTCCCATTTCTACCTTTTGTCAATTCCTCAGGAAAGTACACAATAGTTTTAATTTTTATTTGGACTTCCATACACAAACTAACATCTGATTATTTTATTTTTTAATTTTTTAAATGAAAGCTCAGATATTCAGGAATCCACATTCTGTGCTCATTTATCAGATTTTCTGATAAATCCAGCTTACACAGAACACAAGCAACTCTGAAAGGTGAAAGAATTAATTGCCAAGAGGCGTATTATTAAACATGGTATTAATAATGCATTGATATTGTTTTTTACTTTCTCTGCATTTGTTGAAGTCAATAACCTGCCCAGAGGACTTGAGGGGTGGGTGACCTAACAATGCTACAAAATAAATGAATAAATATTCTAGGTCAGCAGAGCTTTCTTTTTCTTCTTCTTCTTATTTTTAAAAAGCAGCCCCACCTATGACAGATTACAGAACTACAACCTAGAGGTGACCAAAGCAGGGATAACTGGTGTGTCATGCTTCTCCATAGCGGGGAGAGGCAGCTGCACCAACCAAATTTGGGGAAAGGGGCTTTGCTGCCACTTAGACACCAGTCTTGGGTGCCCTGCTCGGCATAGTTCATAGCTTCTCTGAGTTATTCAAGCCCCTTCACCACGGCAAGGCAGTGATCACTGCAGATGGTGACAGCAGCCACAAAATTAAAAGACGCCTGCTTCTTGGGAGAAAAGCAATTACGAACCTAGACAGCATCTTAAAAATCAGAGACATCACCTTGCCAACAAAGGTCCGTATAGTTAAAGCTATGGTTTTCCCAGTAGTGGTATATGGAAGTGAGAGCTGGACCATAAAGAAGGCCGATCGACAAAGAATTGATGCTTTTGAATTATGGTGCTGGAGGAGACTCTTGAGAGTCCCATGGACTGCAAGAAGATCAAACCTATCCATTCTGAAGGAAATCAGCCCTGAGTGCTCACTGGAAGGACAGATCCTGAAGCTGAGGCTCCAATACTTTGGCCACCTCATGAGAAGACTCCCTGGAAAAGACCCTGATGTTGGGAAAGATTGTGGGCACAAGGAGAAGGGGACAACAGAGGACGAGATAGTTGGATAGTGTTCTCGAAGCACGACAGGAGTGCCTGGCGTGCTCTGGTCCATGGGGTCAGGAAGAGTCGGACACGACTAAATGACTAAACAACAACAGACACCAGTCAACTAAGTTCCAAGCTGTGGATGTAGCAATGCCAGGTGCTACTGTCAAGGGAGGCCTTGCCTATCAAGATACATGCCCCCTCCTAAGTTATAAGCAGCAGCAAAGGTGAGTGGCTCACCGTTTTGGGAATCTGCTCTGGGACAAATAGCATTGTGCCTGCTCCCTGCTCCATTCACAGACACACACTGCAAGGCTACCTCTGTAACGTGAACAAGAACTGAAGTGATTTAAAAATGTCAGTATGGGGGGAATCAGTTCTGGGTGGCACCAGCAGGGAAAGGAAGTTACCGTATTTTTCGCCCTATAGGACGCACCGCCCCATAAGACGCACCTGTGTTTTTTTTTTTGGGGGGGGGGGGAATAAAGAAAAAAAATTATTTCCCCCCCCAGGCGCGGGGCTCCCCCGTGCTCGCAAGGCTTGCGGATAGCTTCCTGAAGCCTGGAGAGCGAGAGGGGTCGGTGCGCACCGATGCCTCTCACTCTCCAGGCTTCAGCGAAAGCCTGCATTCGCCCCATAGGACGCACACACATTTCCCCTTCATTTTTGGAGGGGGAAAAGTGCGTCCTATAGGGCGAAAAATATGGTAAGATTTGACTAGTTTCCATTTTGTGTACTGTTGGGAAGCAACACGTGGCTCAGTAAAGTTTATGCCTTCTAATCCAGTCTTTGTGGCTCATTTGCAGTCTTCTCAGCCTCACCTACCTCACGGGGTTGTAGTGAGGATGAAATTGGGGGGGGGGGGGACCATGTATTATGCCACCTTGAGCTTCTTGGAGGAAAGGTGGGGTATAAATTCAATACATACATAAATCACTGTCTTGCAAATACTAAAACCTCCTTCTGACCCCGGCGTGTACACAAAGTACTCCACAGATGTCATCAACAAGGAACTTGCAACAGCCACAAAATGGTTGCTAGATCACATTCTGCCTCGTTGGTTGCATTCCCACATGAAGGGATACCACATCTAACACCAGTGTTGCAGGAACGCTCCTGGGTCAAATTTAAGGTTATAAATTCCTAAACAACTTGGGACCAGGCTCTCTGCAGGACCACCTTGCTTCCTCCCTACTTGCCCATTCCCAGTAATCATCTAGGGAGACCCCCTTTGTGGTGCCACATGTGCCAGAGGTCTATTGCACAGTGGCTCAGACCAGGTACCTACCTGCCAGATGAAACTCATGGTCCATGGAAGTTTATCTGGTTTTACTCATCTTGTTTTTCTTCTTGTATACAGTATCCCCGTGGTGTTTCACAGTTTATTGCTAAAGTTAATGGTTTCCTGCACACACAAACACTGCTCCGGTTATGCCCTTCCCCACCAGCCAGTGGGAGCAACAAGTCACCATCCCACACTTTCCACCATTCTGTCTGAAATGGGGGACTGCAGTTTGTTTTGCTCCTAACAAGCCATGACACAAACCCACAAGGCTTATTCCCAGAGGTGGCTTGTTTGAGCTAATTTGCAGTTTGGATGCAACATTACGAGAGGGATCTGTGGTTTGCTGCTCATGACAGGAGTGACGCAGGAGCAACCTCTGTGTTCATGGGAATTGTAGAGTTGGAAGGTCATCTAGTCCAACCCCCTGCAAAGCAGGTATCTCAACTAAAGCATCCATGACAGATGGCCGTACAACCTCTGCTTTAAAAACTCCAATGAAGGAGAGTGCATAACCTTCTGTGGGAGTCTGTTCCACTGTCAAATGGCTCTTACTGTCGGAAAGTTCATCCTAATGTTTAGTCAGAATCTCCTTTCTTGTAACTTGAATCCATTGGTTTATGTCCTACCCTCTGGAGCAGGAGAAAACAGACCTGCTCCGTCTTCCATGTGACAGCCCTTTAGATATTTGGTAGCTATATGATGGCTATCATTGCTCCTCTCAGTCTCCTCTTTTCCAGGCTAAATATACCCAGCTCCATCCACCGTTCCTCATAAGGCTTGGTTTCCACAAACTGCAGTCCACCAAGGTTTTTCAACACAGCCATTGTGTGGAAAGGCCCATAGAGACCTCATGAAAGGTCCGCATATTACTAGCAAGAAGAGGGGGCAGGGAAGTGTGTGAAGGGGAAAGGGTTTTCCAACTGTGCCTCTAGAACAGTCTTCATCAAGATATCCCAATCTTCATCAACCAGGTGTCCTCCAGATATCCCAGACTACAACTCCCATCAGCCCCAGCCTGTAGTCCGCAATATCTGGAAGGCACCAGGTTGACGAAGACTGATCTAGTAATTACTCACAAATTAATAGATTCTGGCTTGCTACATAAGTAAAGGTAAAGGTACCCCTGCCCATACGGGCCAGTCTTGCCAGACTCTAGGGTTGTGCGCTCATCTCACTCTAGAGGCCGGGAGCCAGCGCTGTCCGCAGACACTTCCGGGTCACGTGGCCAGCGTGACGAAGCTGCTCTGGTGAGCCAGAGCCGCACACGGAACGCCGTTTACCTTCCCACTGGTAAGCGGTACCTATTTATCTACTTGCACCCGGGGGTGCTTTCGAACTGCTAGGTTGGCAGGCGCTGGGACCGAATGACGGGAGCGCACCCCGCCGCGAGGATTCGAACCGCCGACCATGCAATCGGCAAGTCCTAGGCGCTGAGGTTTTACCCACAGTGCCACCCGCATCCCTCGGCTTGCTACATATCTGGACGCTATTCAAAGAGGGCACCATGAATCCAAAGCAGCAATCCCGAATTAAAAGGCCTCCACATTCCTGATCCATGTCTCTGGACCTCCCATTTCAATGCTGTTCCTTCTCCCAGCCTCCCCCCTCACCTTGCCTTTAATTTTGTCTTTCCACCCCAAAAGCTCGCAGTCTCTGTCACTGAGCTTAATTTGAGCCACAGCTCAACCTTAGAATAAACGTGAAGAAGAAATAATGAAGACAACATCTCTGATCATGTGCAAAGTGCACAATGCATACCACAGCTTAATCTAAAAGATGCAACACACACACACACACACACACACACACACACACACACACACGGCTTAGAGGTCAGCTTTGCAAGAAGCTTCCACACAGCACCGATCCCCTGGTGTCTTTCTTTGCAGAAATTAAACCTTGCTCTTTCATTACATTTGTACGCTGCTTGGAACAAAAGAGGATGCAACTCAGTACAAATAAGCAGCAACTGGCTCTCTGCAAAAACATAGCCTGTTCTCTCACCTACTGGCTTATCAGCCGAGGGTGATAACAAATAAATAAAGAAAAAGCTATACAAGAGCACATTTTATTTCCACCCCTGCTCAAACCGGATCTCTGATTTGAAGCTATCAGATGAGCCTGCCTTTTGGGGAAGGGAAAAAGAAAGCTCTCAAGACTGGATTCATTTCCCCTCCATCTATTTCTTACAGCAGCCGCAGCTGCGCAATTTTTCATACAAGCTCAGCTGCACAAGGAGAATGACAGCACAGATGCAATTAGGCTGGGTCCGTGTTCCGGCCCAGAAGGAAAAGGGCGCCATTTGGATGGTCAGGGCCCAGCACATTGCCCAGCAGCTTCCTTCTAAAAGCGAATATATATTTAGACCAGAGAGGAGGGAAGGAGGGGACACCTCCAGGACACAAAACAGTTTCCAAACTAAGAAGCACTCCAGGATGGAGAAAGCCCCATTTTGATAATGGATGGGATGTTACAACAGCTGCAGGGAGCCTGCAAACTCACCGTGGAGAATGGGGATGATTCATTTATTTGTTAGGGCAAGGCTGAAAACCCAGCTAAATTAACTTTCTCCAAAGAACTCCCCCTGCCCAATTTGTCCTCACAACTATCCTATGAGGGAGGTTATGCCAGAAGAGTGTTCGCCAACCCCACACGCTCCATCTGTGTTGGACTACAACTCCTGTTAGCCCCACTCAGCAAGGCTGCCATAGTTCAAAACATCTGGAGGGCACCAGGTTGGTGAAGGATGCCCTCGAGCAACTGCTAGAGCTGCCTTCATCATTGGGCTGCCTATGGTTACTGGAAAACCCAGAGCCAGCAGCCAACTTGGCTTGCTCTGTATGCCTGCCCTTGTTCTCTCCCACCTTCAGATAATTTTTCCAGCCCAGAACTGGAAACAACCTAGGCCCCATTAGATGTCCCAAGATGGCCCTAGAATGTTGCCCTAGGGCAGGGGTCTGCAACCCGCAGCTCTGGAGCCGCATGTGGCTCTTTTACACCTTTGCCGCGGCTCCGGGGCGGATACTAGCGAGGGGAGGAGGCGCATTGTGTGCCCCAACACTCCCCACTGTGGCGGGCGCTGTACTGGCTGTGACGTCACATGGGGGCGATGCGTGCGTTAGTTACGCACTGTCCCGACGTCACCTTCCCGCCCGCTGTCAGATTGCGGCTCCGGAGATATATTTGTTTTAAATGTCACAATAGTTTTGCGGCTCCCAGTGTTTTTTTTCCTTCGGAAACGGGTCCAAGTGGCTCTTTTTGTCTTAAAGGTTGCAGACCCCTGCCCTAGGGCATTATGGGAAATATAAAGGGCGCTTGGACCCAGCTGCCTCGTGCTGCTACTGCCTACCAGAAGCAACTTCAAACTCCCCTCCATAGCAGAGGGGACACCCCAAGAGGGACTTACCTCAGTGCCCCCTTAAACCTAGAACTGGCCTGCCTCACAGAAATATTTCTAGGCCTCTTCTACTGATGTTTGCTTTAAATTCTTTTGGTTTTAACTTCTTTTAACTCCGTTTGTTCTTGGAACTGTATGGTTCCATATTT
Source organism: Podarcis muralis (assembly GCF_964188315.1). Taxonomy (NCBI): domain Eukaryota; kingdom Metazoa; phylum Chordata; class Lepidosauria; order Squamata; family Lacertidae; genus Podarcis; species Podarcis muralis. The sequence goes on along the minus strand of NC_135661.1, from coordinate 58,780,264 downwards.
TTATATTGCTGTAAACCGCTGTGACACACACACACACACACACACACACACACACACATATGATAAGGCAGTATATAATTCTTTTTAATAGATAAATCAATTCCCTGAATACTTAAAAAACAAAAGTCAAGTCTCCAGCCCATTTACTTGCGGGAATATAAGGAAACAGCAGAGGCCATGTTCTAACCCGCACAGTTCTATGGTTAAGAAATCCATTTTCCAGTATTCTAGTCAACGAGCGCAAAGCAGAGGGCACTCCTTCCAAATTCCTTATAAAATTTCATGTCAATGAATCAGGCTATCTGTCTATAGTTCCCAGCGATTCTGTACCACCACCATGAAATTTCTGGCCAAGGGCTGCTCCTCCTCATCCATGTTAAGAGCGACCCTTTTGTAAACACAGGACTCTACGCCTTTGACACTCCTTTGTATTCACATGGTGGGTAGGGGAGAAAAAGGGAGGATTTCGCACAGAGTCTTTATTTCTTCTCAGTCTGACAGTTTCAACCTTCTAGCATTCCTAAGAATACACCAGAAGCAAGCTCTGAAAGGCCTTAGAAACATTCAAATCCCATTGGAATGGATGAGAGAGAATGTATGACTGAGCTTAGACGCAGGAGTTACGTTTTCTCTCTCTTCGTTTTTAAGCTGACCACCACTTTGGGCTTCTCCTTTTTCTTCCACTGGTTTCCATAGGCAGGAAAAAATTATAGCATGCCCCACCCTGGCTTCTGTGTGTGGGTGGACATTTCCTTGTGGTTTTTTCCTTTCTTTTAATTTTCTTGTCATATGGCTGTGGCTGACTTGATGCATTTTTAAACTGCTCTTAATGGCAGTGATACTTCCCTTCAGATGGAAAGGTTTCACTTAAGGGGACCTTGAAGTGGAAAGCTGTGTTTGTTTGTGGGCAGGGTGAGAAACCAGAATCCCTTATCTAACCGGGAGTGGAATCCACTTGATTCTCAAGCAGAGGGGCCAGAACAGAAGAGGCACTCATAACAAGGCAGACAGTTGGCTTTGCTTGGAAGGGACCCTGTTCATACCTTATTTATTTTACTGCATTTGTATCGCACCTTTTCCTCCAAGGAGCTCCAGGTGGCGTATATGGTTCCCCGCCTCCCCATTTAATCCCCACAACAACTCTGTGAGGTAGGCTAAGAGGCAGTGACTGGCCCAAGGTCACCCAGCGAGCTTTCTGGCTGAGCAGGGATTTGAACCCTGGTCTCCCAGGTCCTATTCCGACACTCTAACCATTACGCCACACTGGCTCTACCCTGCTGCCTCTGTTCCTTCTTTGTCGGTCTCCCCAACTGTCATCACAAGTGAATGGAGTCGGAGGAAGAAGGGGCTGCCTTCGCTTCCTTCCATTGCCGAGCGACCAGTGTGGTGAACTGGCTGGTGTCAGACAAACACTGGGGAGGGTCCATGTTCAAATCCCCACCATGTGACTTAGCCTGACCAAGCTCACAGGGTTCTTGTGCAAGAACAAACATTTTGCGTGGGAGAGATCTGTGCACCCTGCCCTGACCAAACTTGGGAGAAAGGGAAGGATAACTAACTAACCGTTATAACTAAATACATGCAGTGGATATAGAGGCACATTCTTCCCCTCTGTTCTGTTGAAGAGAGCCCCTGCTGGATCAGATTAAAAGCCCATTCAGTCCAGCATCCTAGTGGCCACCTAGATGCCTCTGGGAAGCCTACCATAAGCAAGGCGTGAGCGCAACTGCAACATCCTCCCAGCAACTAGTCTTCAGAGGCACACTGTCTCTGATCCTGGATGTGGTACACAACCATCACAACTAGTAACCATAGGCATCCTGATGCTCCATTACAGTCATACCTCATACCTCATGTTACGTTTGCTTCATGTTACGTATTTTCAGGTTGCGTCCCGCGGCAACCCAGAAGTACCGGAAAGGGTTACTTCTGGGTTTCGCTGCTCGTGCATGCGCAGAAGAAGAAGAAGAGTATGGATTTGATATCCCGCTTTATCACTACCCTAAGGAGTCTCAAAGCGGCTAACATTCTCCTTTCCCTTCCTCCCCCACAACAAACACTCTGTGAGGTGAGTGGGGCTGAGAGACTTCAGAGAAGTGTGACTAGCCCAAGGTCACCCAGCAGCTGCATGTGGAGGAGCAGGGACCCGAACCCGGTTCACCAGATTTACGAGTCCACCACTCTTAACCACTACACCACACTGGCGCTTCAGGTTGCGGGCTTTTCATGTTGCGAACGGGCCTCCGGAATGGATCCCGTTCACAACCAGAGGTACCACTGTATTTTGAATAATCCCTTTTAAATGGTCTAAGCTGACCAAATATTGTGAGAACAAACCTCACAATTTCCCCGTGTGCTGTGTGAAGAAGTATTTCCTTTTAACTGCTCAGATTTGCTTCCATTGGATGATAACCCAGAGTTCACCATCGTGAAAGAGGGAGAAAAGCTTGGAGCAGAAGGCTACCAATGGCTACTAGCCGCAAGGGCTAAGTTCTGCCTCCACAGCCAGAGGCACTAATGATTCTGAATACCAGTTGCTGGAAGCCACCAGGGAGGGGAGCCTCTTGTGCTCATGTTCTGCTTGTGGGTATCCCAAAAGCATCGGGCTGCCCACTTTGAGAACAGGATGCTGGACTGATCCAGAAGGCTCTTCTTAGGTTCCTATGTTCTTAACATGTTCCCAACCACTTTTTCCACTCTATGTATCACTTTACAAAGTCCCCCATTCCCTACTCTCAAAAGCCCCCAAACCAGCAATGCTGAAAACTTTCATCAAAGGAGAATTGTCTCAGATGCCTTGATCATTTTGGTTGTCATTCCCTAGATCTACAATGGAGGGACCAAAACTGAGAACAGTATTTCAAGTATGGCCACAGCATAGATAAGGGCACCTTTCCCCTGAGAGTTTGCCCTTTTGTAGAAGCTACACACCAGATTGTCACATTCACTGAGTTTTTCAGCAGGATCCCAAGATCCTGGATGTGTTGGCTGAGACTGAGGGAATTGTAGTCCAAAACATTTGAAGGGTACCAGGTGAACAAAAGCTGCTCTAAAATCTCACCTGGCGTCCTTTCCCAGGCCTGAGAGCCTTGTAACCAGAGATGCCAGGAAATGACATTCTAAGCTGCTGTCTAGTGATTGGTCGGCTCACCCAAAGAGCTGCAATCAGTAACAGCATCTTCAGGAAGGATGGAGGTGTGGCTTCTCTTGCAATAGTGGCTGATCAACTTGTAGTCACACCCAAAGCTGACCACCCATTTCAGCACTGTGTGCAGAAGACCCATGCGTGTACACACAGGAAGTCCACACGTAGGGTTCAAGGGCTGCCCACCTTGTCAGATTTAAAAGTGGCAAAGCAACTCCCCAGGAGAAGATGCTTCCCACACAAACCTGGGGCAGGGGGTGAGGGGATGACACCACCCCAGTATCCTGTCTCCTGCGCACAGCAGCAGGACAGTAAAAAGGGAGTGCTTCACACAAGAGACTTATTAGCTTGCTATCACAAGATGCCTCCTTAAAACATACCAACAGAAGAATAGCTGCAAATGTACAAGTCCACTCAGCCTGCCTGCCTGCCTGCCTGGGATTCTTGAGGGTCTCAGGCACAGATGGGTCTTCCTGCTGGCTGAGATCCTGCCAGGGCCTGAATCGAGACCCTTCCATGTGCATTCTGCCACTGAGCAAAGGCGTGGCTCTCCTTGGACAAATGCATACGTGGAATGGGTCCACAGAGCAGCAACTATGAGCCTTGACAGCTAAATGGAACTTCTGTGTTCAGAGGTGCTCTATTTCTGAATGTGAAATGCTGGGAGAGGCAAGAGTGGGTGGCTGCCGCCTTCACACTCTGTTAGTGTGCTCCTGGAGACATTCAACTGGCCACTGATGGAGATAGGAGCTTGGGCTAGATGGGCCTTGGTCTGATCCAGCAGGGTTTTTCCGTTGTTCTTACAAGACTCAACAACCTGAAATGCTTTTCCTTTCCCTGGCCTTGCACAGGGGTTGGCCTGCATTTTTCATTCTTGGTTGCTCGCGCTCCAAAAGAATGAGGTACTCTGTGCACTGGAGGGGTCATTTACATGCAAAACAATATCCAGAAGTTTGTCTTTGGACGTGTGCATGCTTTACCTGCAGGAGAAAGCTCACATCCTCTCTCCCATTCACACCCCAAGCTTAAAAATATATATTCAAAGCAGAAATACAGACTTGGAAATGCTGAGCATATCCAGGAGCAGGGATGTGTGGGGCTTTGCTTGCATAAAACAGGGATCTGATTTATGAAGCCAAAGTCTTTCTGGTGACCATGATCAGTGAAGGACTCCTGGATCTTTCACAGGGGTGTGTGGGGCTAGGGGATTTTTTTTTTGCAGGGGCAGCCTTTCAGGATTAGGGTGTGGAAGACAGGATCTGCCAAGATCCCGCCTCCTCCTTGTAACCGTTGGAAGGAGCAGCGAAGCCTGCTCCTCCTTTATACCTGGCCTCCCTCAGGGTTTTGCCAGGGGAGGAGGGTTTCTTTCATCACATGTGGAGGGGGCCATCCTTTAGACTAGGCTCCCCCACACCCGGAGCCCCACCCTGGAAGAACGCGGCTTGAGCAATGTTTGTGTTGGAAGCTTTAGCAGAAGTGGGTCAGCTCCCTTTTGAGCAGAAATTTATTTTCAGCAAAGCAAAAGAGAATATCATGGAGAGACAGAAGGGGAGAGAGAGATGGTTCATTCATATTTTACTAACCCCTTCCAGCAGACTATCCCTGGAATTATAGTCTCAATAATCTGGACTTTAAAAAGGATAATCAAGGAAGACGTTCGTGATTCTGAATGGATGGAGCAATGAATTCCTAACATAGCAAGGATCCAAACTACTACTACTACTACTACTACTACTACTATTACAACCACCACTGCTGCTGCTGTTGTTGTTGTTATTGTTGTTTTCTGTCTGTAAGGATGCCACTCTCAGCTCTTTCTGGCTAATCTTAAGGAATTTTGGCCTTTCTGCTCTAGAACCCAGTGCTGGATGGATGGCACCACCTAGTGGGCAGACAACTCAGAACACAACACCTCTGCTGCTTCATAAAGAATTGAATCCACTTTCATGGAAATGCCTGCCTAATGATGGACAACACTCGTTCCATTTTCTATGTGCTGACAACTCAGACATTATGTAAATTGCACTTATCAGGAGGCTACCAGGTTCCAGAAACCATCACCGCTCTATTCTAAGACTTTCTGAGGATCATAATGAAACTTAGTTGCCATTTTTTTAAACTAGTCTTCCTCAATCTGACACCTTCTAGACGTTTAGGACTACAAATCCCATCATCCCCAGCCAGTTGATTGGGGCTAGATGAAGAAAACATATCTTACCAGTAGGGCCTTTTCAGGTGTGGCCTCCTGACTCTGGAATATTCTCCCCGGGGAAAGACACCTTTATTTCATAAGCCTTTAGTTTATTCGGCTTAGGTTGATCAGTTTTTTACCTCTCTAAGTGTTGCAATTTTATCTGCTGTACAGCTGCCTTGTTCCATAGGCAAACCACCCCCAAGCTTTATTGTACAATTGTGATTTGTAATCTCTCAGTAAGCTGTGCTGGAAGCCTGTCAGTCGGGATTGGTATTGAACAGGAAGAAGAAGAGGAGTTTGGATTTGATATCCCACTTTATCACTACCCCAAGGAGTCTCAAAGCGGCTAACATTCTCCTTTCCCTTCCTCTCCCACAACAAACACTCTGTGAGGTGAGTGAGGCTGAGAGAATTCAAGAAGTGTGACTAGCCCAAGGTCACCCAGCAGCTGCATGTGGAGGAGTGGGGACGCAAACCCGGTTCCCCAGATTACGAGTCTATCACTCTTAACCACTACACCACACTGGCTCTCGGAGAGGAAGGAATTTCCTTCCTACCTCTCTGCAAGGTCTTCTTTCTACAACTTCCTTCGCACTTCCATATTTGAATGAGGCACATCCTGAGAATCTCAGCTTTCATTTTTGTTAAAAGTTTCTAGATCTCTTGGTCACACAGCGAAAGTTGCAATAGGCAGTGTTAATAAATACAAGTCGAATGACTGGTCATATTTCTGAGACCCCGGAAACCCAAACACATTACATTACATTTCTCCACCTTTATCCTTGATAACACCCCATTAAGGATTTTGGGTGATGTTCCATTTGGTAACTGTCAAGGATCTGCTTCCCACAGCTCTACAGTACACACCACATTTAATGACAATCCAATACTCACCCAAAGAAGATGAGATACAGGAAGGAGGTTGAGGCACTGAAAAAGAAATAATTCAATCAAGAGAGTTTAACAGCAATTGGCAGCAAACTGCCCACTCAGTCCAAGACTCCAGATCGTGAGCCATACATTCCCCATCATCTCAGATACTAAACACTTTCCACTGGTCATGTGAATATGCCCAGTACTGGCCCCAGAGAGGAGCCAGCAGGAAAAAGAAAAGATTCTAGACAATTCCTTTTGGGATACTCGTTCAGGTCTGTACAGGGTGTATGCTTGGCTGCTCGCTAGAGGAGATTCAATGAACTGGCAGTCCTTGATCATTTGGTCATCCTTACTGTGAACAGTCATAGTCCCACAATCCCCACAACCCATTTGAGGACCCTGTAGAAGGGTTGCGAGGGGAAGTAGAGAAAAGAAATGAGCGAGAGAGGTGAACAGAGGAAATGTGCAATGTGGTTCACCACCACTCCCATTCCCTTTGCTCAAAATGGGGACACACACACACACACACACACACACACACACACACACACACACTTCAAAAAACCCCAACACATAAGGAAAGACTGGTTGGAGCAGAGCCACGGTCTAGCTAATCTAGTGTTTTGTTGCAAGATCAGACAGATGTCTATGCACCCAGATCAGAGCATGGAGGCTACAGCCCTCTCCTGCAGGATCTAGGGAAACACTCTCCCCAAAGCCCAAAACTGTCCTGGGTCTGTTTCAATGCAACATTTGGCGTTCGCAGGAGGAGTTCCTGACGCAATCCCTTGAGCACATCCACAAAGGAAAATGTCATCCAAATTGCTTATTCACATCCTCTTAACTTTCCAATGGTTAAACCGACAAGCAGGATCCAGTAGGATTCCAGGAAAATTATGGGGGAAATTGCATAAATAACCCATCTCATCACCTCATTCGTGTGTGTGTACATATGTGTATATATATAGAGAGAGAGAGAGAAAGCATTTTTTCCTGGGGGGACGCAGGGGTACACATACCCCTAAACATTTTGTGAATCTTTGTACTTTTGTCCATTTACTGTATTTATTTTTCCCAACTTGAACTATAAAATGGTGGTTTTCTTGACTCAAAATGAGAGTACCCCTAAACATTTTTTTTAGAAAAAAGCACTGCGCATATACTGTACACACGCACACGCACGCACACAGATGACTTCACTTCTGGAGACCCACTCCTCCCACCAACTGCATGGATATGCTTCAAATTCTTCCCTTCGCTACCAAATGTTATTTTGACACCAGCCCTTTGGGTCCACAATCCAGAGTTGTTCAACACATTGCACAGAATGAGGTGACAGAATTTTGGTAAGCTGTTGGTGTAGAAAGCAAGCTCATCAAGCAGAAAGGGTTAGCATACCCATCTCTTTGATGTGCTGCTTTTCCCCAAGCAGGGAGGTACTTTAGTTTAGTTTTTTAGCATGGAGCATTTAAAAACACACTTTTTTTTTTTTAAGGGTCATCTCCCAAGCAGCCTGGTAGCACATTTCAGAATTCTAGCACTGGAATGAACCACTTCCCTCTGCTTGATGTGTAAATCAAGTTGCAGTTATCAACATGGGCAGGTATTTTCAGTGGTTTCTGCTTTGCTCAAACCATCCAGAGCAGGTGGGCGGGGGGGCGGATCTCCTTCTTCTGATGCCTAAGTGTTAGCACCAGTTTTTTAGGTGCCAGGCTAATTGAGCACCTGCGATTCTTTCAGCCTTCATCCAGGGCATTTAAAGTCATTACAGTCACCTTACTTTCTCCTTGATTTAATAAAAACTGCAATTGTGCATTGCTAGCATAAGCACCCTTAAGCTTAAGTACAAAAAAAACCCCCAGCTAGATCCCTGCACCAAACAATCACTGCCATCTACAATGAAAAATTCCACAAAAAGAGCATTTCCCAAGAGAGGCCTGCAGATTACCAAGAAGAGCAGTTAACAGTATCCATGCATAGGTGGAGAGGGGCCTTTCAATCCTTAAGCATCTCCATCTCTACATCCATCCAGAAAAATGTCCCCCACCCGCAGCCAGCTACTGCGAAAAACCAAAACATCTAGAAAAATGGAACACACACGACTACCTCTCCCTCATAAAACATATACCCATAGATATTGGGATGAGAGAGAGAGACTTCTGGGAGCCTTTAACTATTTCCCCATCCACCACCATTCTGCACAGAATCCTAAACACTTGTGAGGGGAGCTTTGATGTTGCTTCAGTTTTAGAGAGAATTTGCACCAGCAGCTTATAAAACACGAGCACATCAACAACTACTTTGCTACATCAGATCAATGTCTCATCCAGTACAGCATTCTGTTCTACCAGTAGCCAACCAGATGCCTCTTCTGGGAAGCCCACGAGCAGGGCCTGAGCACAATAGGAACTCTCTCTACTTGTGATTCCAGGGAACAGCCATTGGGACTAGTAGCCACCAGTAGCATTAACCTCCTCCTTATCTGATTTCCTTTTAAAGCCATCTAAGTTGGTAGACATCATGACATCTTGTGGCAGTGAGTTCCGTAGTTCAACTATTTCCTGAACAACAGAGTACTTCATTTTGCCTGTTTCCTCTCCACTCAGTTTCACCGAATGATCCTGAGTTCTAGAATTGCGATAAAGGCGAAGAAATCCTCCTCCTTGCCCCCATTTTCTCCACATTATGCACCATCTTATATTCCTCTACAACAGCTCTCTCCAACCTGATACCCTCCAGATGCTCTGGACTACAACTGCTATCAGTCCTGGGCAGCAAATTCAGGAAGGCGGCTCTATCACACACACCCTCATTCACTTTTTTCCTAACTGAAAATCTCCAAACGTTGTAACCTTTCCCTGCTGGGAAGTAGCTCTTGCCTTGATCGCGGTCCCTTTCCAGCTCTCCAATACCCCCTTTGAGATTTGGCAACCAAAACTGCTCACAGTATTGTAACTGTGGCTGCACCATAGATTTGCAAAAGCTCATTATGATACTGTACTTTTATTTTTCGATCTCTTCCCTAATCACGCCTAGCATGGAATTTGCCTTTTTCACAGTCAACACCTGGCTCTAGGGCATAAAAGTGATTGTTTGTTTCCCTACTCTTTGTTCCTGGCACCAGATCTTCACAGGTAGACTGCCTCTGGATGTGGGGGGGGGGGGGCGCATTTCAATCTGTGGCTAAGAGTCAGCAACATGGGTCTGGAGGCATGTGATACAGGAAGCTGCTGAAGCCAAACAGGTGTGGGTCTGTTTAGTGCCTGGAGGGACCCCTTGGAAATCTTGCACATGCCATTTTGAGGTCCATTGTGGAAGAAAGGTGGGATAGAAAGGCTTGGGGGAGTTTGTTTTAAAAGAAATATTGATTGAATCCTTTTTTTAAAAGGCCATCGAAGTTAGAAGCCGTCAACACATCATCTTGTGCCAGTGAAAGCTATCAGTTAATCATACACTGTAAGCAATTTGTAAGGCTTAGGTTAGAAACTGAACACTGTAAGCAAGGGGGCTTAGGTTAGAAACTGAACTAACTCCTTCCAGTTCGGGGGATGCTCAAGACAATGCTACACTGCAATATATCAAGGTCGCACTCGGATTCAGGAAAGGAGAGTTGGTGCTCCTGGGGGCTGGACTAGATGACCCTAGGGGTCCCTTCCAAATCTACAATTCAATGAAGAAATAAAGGGAGATGAGAGATAAAGGTATGTATAGCCCACTGGATGGAGAGGCTGGAAGAGCAACATCTGGTGCTGGGTGCCTGCTGCGTAACACATCTGGATGGAGAAATCCATGCCCTCTCCCTTCCCACGGGGCTGTGGGGCACTCCAAATGGGATGCCTTCACTCTGCCCCATTCCTGCTCCCCCGCCCCATATTTGCATGGGCAAATACTCAACGCGTGCCTCTAATCAACCTGGGGAGGGAACGATGAATTCCTCCCTGTTTTCCATATACATTCTACCCAGCCCTTCTCCTCTTCAACACCCCCTCGCAAAAAAATAAAATAATGAAAAACCCACCTCCCATGAATTGCCACTGAGGAGCAACATATGAGTTCCACCGTGGGAGAGCCTAGCCCTTCTCCGCTCGGGGGAGTGGGGGGGGGCCCTCTTGCGCTTCCTACGGGATGGGGGACGCCCTTCCCAGTGCAGTTCCCCTCCTGTGCAGGAAGCAGCCCCCCTCCCCGCCCCCGGCCGCAGTTGCAAGCAACTGTTACGAAGACCGCTGATCCGTGTTGGGAAGAAAGGCGTGTCAGGACAGAGCTCCTTCTCCCTTTTCCCACGAAGAGCGTTACGATCCTAGACGGGGAGAATCTCCCCGCCAAAGGGCTTCCCTCGTTCGCTGCAAGGAGCCTGCATCGGAGGGAGGGGACCCGACGCGCCCGGCTCCTTTCACCCCCACGTGCGACGCAACGCAATGCAACCCGCCGCCCGGTGCAATCTCTCCTAGACGGCCGCTCTCTGCCCCCGGCGGGGACGGAATGGCAACTTCCTTCCCGGGCTCGTTTGGCTGCAACTTCGCCCGCCTCCCCTCCTACCTGGGCGACGAAGCGGGCACTGGCAGCTCCCTGGCTGGCTGGCTCCGGCTGAGGCAGCTCCTAAGCGAGCGGCGGTAACAGCAGCAGCAGCAGCAGCGCCAGGCTTCCTCCTCCTCCTCCTCCTCCTCCTCCCAGCTGCTCCATCCAGAGCAGCCGCGGCGCTGGCGACGAGGAGGCGCTGCCCGCCCGCTGCCGGGGCTTAGCGGGGCGGGGGGGGGGGTCCTCGGGGCTCTAGCAAATGCAAACGTGGGAAAAGAGAAGGGGGAGGCCCCTCAGGCTCCACCCGTCGGGCTCCCCCGGGCCCCACACCCGCAGAGCTCTGCCTGCCGAGACACGCGCTGCTTGGCCCCCTCCTCTCGCCCACCCCCTGCCCGGCTTCAAATGCAGCCGGCCCCCGCGGCGCCCACCCCCGGAGCAACCCTCCTCCCTCCCCTTTCTCGGGGCCTGGATGGTACAGTCCGACTGGGCGCAAGAGGCGCCCAGCCTACAGGACTCTGCAGAGAATTACCACCACCCCACCCCCCCGCAGCGGAGAGGGGAGCTTTGATTCACATGGGGGGATGATTGACGTGGGGAGCGATTTGCATGTTTCGATTTCCTCATTTGCAAAGGAGAGAAAATGGGGGAACGAAGAGAAAGGTGGTGGTTAACCCCCACACCCCGGGGAGAGAGGGGGGGTGCGATGGGGGGGAGCATCCATTGCAACATCCCTGGCAGCAAACGCACATCTGTTTTAGATCGGTTTCAGATCGCCACCCCAGGGACCCTTCCTTGGAAGTAGCTGGCCCCACCGAAGAGATATGCTGAAGTCTGGACAGAAAGTCCAAATGCCCCCACCCACGCCACGCCATGATGGGGCAGGTGCCTTTGGAAGCCTCTGTGACTTCCTTGAAGAGCAGCGACCTGGCCAGAGGGCAACAGGGGAGGCTTGGAAGACGCAGCTTCCCTGCCTTCTTGCAAATCATGAGGCAAGGGTAGTGTTAGGGCAGCCCTAGAGAAAAGAGCCCTCTGTGTTGGAGAGCAGGAGCTTAAAAACATGAGTGAGAAGCAGTCTCCTGTGCTCTGCAGCTTGTTGAAATCAGGGATCTGCACTAGACCTGTTGGGGGGCTTCAAAGTGCCTGCACTGGCTGTCACTTCTCTGCTTCAAATTTCCTGTGTTGGCTGTTGCTTCACTTTACCTGATGTAACTCCTTGCTCTGCACATGTGGATAGAAAACCAAACAAAGCCACCATAACCATCAAAGCAAGTGGTGGTGGGGGCAGTGGGAGGTTGAAGGGCATTGAATGGACTTTTGGGCCCTGCCAACCACAGCTGCTACTGAGCAAAAAGGGGACACTCATTAGACACACCGAGCTTCTGTTTTGTATGCAAAAAGTCCCAGGTTCAACCCCCAGTGTCTCCATGTAGGTCTGGGAGAGACCTTGTCTGAAACCCTGGGAAACTGCTGCCAGTCAGTGTTGACAATACTGGACCAGTGGTCTCATCCTGAATAAGGCAGCTTCCTGTGTTCCTAAAGCTCCAATGACGCTTGTACAACCCTCTGCATTACCCCTTTTCCAGGACCACCCCCAGAGAGTAACAGGGCTGAGCATTGGTTGGGACCCTGAGACCAGCAAAGGTCCACTCATGTCAGCTGACCACTTTCATTTCCATGTGCATTTTTTAAAGAACTGAGAAACTTTAATGCATTAATCCCTGAAGAAGTGGTTTTGATAATCTATGGATTTGTTAGTTTCAAGGCTCACCAAAACTTCTTGCATCTAGCAGCCTTTGAACACGCCCCCCCCCCAAATGGGGAACCTCTAATGGGGGGACACAAAAAAGAAGCTGTCTGAGATGAAGCTGAAGAGTATTGCACTTTTGATGATACAAGCTAATGGGTGCCTATGGCGAGTTCCCTGAGCTTTCTTTCCCCCACCTCCAACTTTCAGGCTACCAACGTGCCACAAATGCTTCATAGTGGCAGGCAAGCAAAACATGGTGTGGACCAGTGGCATTTGCAGACTTTTGGCCAGGCTGGTCTATCATTGCATCCACCTGTTTTGCCCACTCTCTCATCAGGTAGCATTTGGCACTTTCTGAATCAGGTAAATCCCCCCCCCCCCGTTTCCCTAAACTCCTGCACCATCTCAATCAAAGGCCAGGCAGGGCTGTTTGGGAGTGACGAAAGAAGCAGATGGCCTGGACAGATGGGAGGAAGAGGCATCCTTGCTCTAAATTACACAAATAAACATTGATAGAGTGATTAAAATTACAGCCCCATTTCCAGTTCTGGGTGGAACCATAAAACCTTTAGGAAGATGTTGCTGGGCAGGGCTGGGGAGTCATCTCTCTAACAAGATTCCCAGAGAATGCTAAGCAACAAAGAAAAAACAACAAGACACTGTTTGTCGTACTCCACTGATCTCTCGTGGTGTGTTTTGCCACACGGGCATCCTGGCCAGGAGCAGTGGGGGACTGGCTGTATTTGCATCTGATTAAGTGGACTCTAATCCATGAAAGCTTAATCCACAATAAATGTTAGTCTTTAAGGTGCTACGGACTCAAAGGGCAGCCCCTCTGGAATTTGCGTGACAGCAATGCCGCTGCTTAGCAAAGCAGAGAAAGCTTTAGGTTGGGTGCATCCTTTACCCCTTGCAGAGTTATGATTCCCAGCAACCCTTAGGGATCACAGGGATCAGCAATATTTGAAGGGGGAAATGTGTTTCTAATGTGCTTTAAAGATATAGTGTGTACATAGCCTTAAAGAGCTCAAAGCACATTTCCTGTGTTCTTTCAGCAATCCTTAGAACAACAACCCTTAAGGTGAGCCAAGGTAGGTTATTACCCCCATATTCCTAATGGAGGAACAGAGTCTGAGAGTTAGTAGCTTGGTGAATTAATGCTGGAGGAAGGACTTGAAGCAAGGACTTCCTAGTCTGGGCCAAACTAATATGCAGATTTTTTAAAAAAAGGAAATTGCATCACCTGGATGGGGGTGATGTTATTCATTATTGGAACTGCAGCTGGCAGGAGCAGGACATTTTACTCCTTCCTTCCCCTGCTGTGATCATGAGAAAAATATATCCCCTGAAGTTGGTATTTGTATTTGGGATGCGGGGCAGAAATAAAATGTCTCAGGCCAGCCTTGAGCTCAAGCAGCAAGGGCAGAGCAAATCCCCATGTTAATATCAGGGACCCAGGATGCAACAGGCTCCAGAGCAGAGAACCACCTTGCTTCTGTCAAGCATCTAAGCCAGCCAGACCATGATCAAGGACTGCTGTGCTTTGAAACTCTGGCTTCTATTTAAATTCCTAGCTTGTGAACACAAGAGGTTCAGAAAGGTTTGATGACACTGACCTGCTTAATCAACCTAAATTGCTCTCATCAATAGGTGTCACCTGCTTCGGGAATTAACCCACAACAATACATACACTGCAGATGCATAGATACACAATTGCTTCTAAGAGATGGGGTGTCTTGTTCATCCTAGTCTGTGCCCTAATAAACTGCTGCTGGTACTGCTGGTGGATACTATTTTCTAACCACAGTGGTTGTCTTTTCCAACAGGCCTGACCAACCAGCAGATCCTCAGTGCAACCTCTGATCCCCTGCATTAAGGACCTGCAAATACAAATAGACACAATGGTGGCAAATGGGGGGGAAACCATACACAAAATAATGTGCATTCTGAGAAGGATGCATTTTTTGCAAAAAGGTTCAAAACAGTTCTATTAAGGGACCGTTAGGGACAGAAAAAAGATTACCATTCATGGTAAATCTTCATGGTGAAGCAACTGAACATGAACAAAATGGAGCAACATTAATGATATTGAAGGTACCTTATTGTACTGCTTCTATGCAGATCAAAGACAAAGATTCCCTGGTTTGTGGGGGTCTGTTTGGCTCCCCTACTTCCCAAGCAGGTGATCACCCTCCCCCCGATAATCATCTTCATAGCTATTTTAATCCTCTGCTGCATGAGTGACAGCAAAATGATTGACGCAGAGCGATTTGAAAGCATCCCATTTCCGATTCGAAAAACCGTTCCCTAAAACCATGCTAATCCCTTGGGTTGGCATGGATTTCAGGAGGGAGATGGGGCCTGCTGCCAGCAGTTTAGAAAACAGGGCACATGGTGCATACCACATAGCCCTGGAGAAGAAGAGAAAGGCATCACACTTCATTATCCCTGGAAAGCAATTATGTGAACCCATTTGGTTTTGGAAGGCAGTCTAGGCACTAAAACCCATGGAGACAGAACCTTGTCCAAGGAGGGCAATATAGTAGAAAAGGAGAAGGTGTGGCCAGATCCTCTGTGTGCTTAATCAGAAAAAAATCCCATAGACTTCAATTGCACAGTGATAAGAAACCTGTGGCACTTCAGGTGTGGTTGGACTCCAACTCCCATCAGCCATAGCCAGCATGGTCAATAGCCAGTAATGATGGGAGCTATAGTCTCAGCATGTTGTGGTGGGGAGGACAAGTTCACCATACCTGCCCTAGTAAGTGTGCCCAGGATTGCAGCCTTAGAGAAGGTACAAAAATACCTTCAAGATGTTGGATGGAAGGCCATCAGCTTCAGTGGAGGCTTGCCCATTAGGGTGAATGTACCAAGCATGGTTTGCCGTTTGCCAGCCTCCCTCCCTCCACCTTGTTACTTACAACCAGTCCATGGGGTGGAAGCAAATACCTTCCTCTTCCTTTGTCTCAGGGCTGCTCCTTGCAGAACTTAGCAGGGAGGAGGATGGGGACCACGCTAAAATGAGTTGGCTCTGCCTTCCATTGGGTCTGGCACCACCTACTGTTGGGATCCCTGCCTCCCACCCTTCCAGTCCCAATGGGCACCAGCCATCAGCTTCTTGCTTTGCTCATGAGCAACTGTCTGTCGTAAGTAGAAGGCTTGGGCAAGCTGGACTGGATGTTAATCTTGTCTAACAAACATTGTTAGATTAATGATCCAGAAAGCACATTTGTAGCATCTTCCTTACGAAGAAAAACCTTTTCATTTAGGAAAAGGATGATGAATGTGGATGGGTGCACCATAGTGGCCAATTACATTCATGAAGGCAGTGGATTTTAGGAGCAGACAGATGAGATGCTGGAGACAGTGAATGCAGATCGGTGATCAGAATTCTGATGTCTAGTCTATTTTAGTCATTCAAACAAAAGCAGAAATGCCCGCTCTCTCTCTCTCTCTCTCTCAGCTCCAGAACTCATCCAAACAAATGGGTGGCAGCAACTTTAGGATGCTCAAAAGGAAGGGCTTCTTCAGGCAGCACACCAATTAATACATAGGACTCCTTGTTACAGGATGTTGCAATGACCACTAACCTGTCATTTTAAAAAAGGGGTTAGTTTAATTAAAAGAGGTTAGAACCACATTCACTTTTCTCAATCTTGCCCAATTAGCTGCACTGGACAAAAACTCCTCTTCTGTACAGTGATAAAAAGCACAGGAGCACCTACTCTTTGCAACTGGAAGGAACACAGGAACACAGGAAGTTGCCTTGGATTTGTTGCATGCCACCCCAATCTCCAAGTGGTATGAGATTCCAGGGGTTCCAAACACTTTGTGGTTCCTTTTGGAAATGAGGCACAGCAGAGACTGTGGTGTCTTTATGATACAGTAGTACCTCGGGTTAAATACTTAATTCATTCCGGAGGTCCGTTCTTAACCTGAAACTGTTCTTAACCTGAAGCACCACTTTAGCAAATGGGGCCTCCTGCTGCTGCCGCGCCGCCGGAGCACGATTTCTGTTCTCATCCTGAAGCAAAGTTCTTAACCCGAGGTACTATTTCTGGGTTAGCAGAGTCTGTAACCTGAAGCGTATGTAACCTGAAGCATATGTAACCCAAGGTACCACTGTATATGGTTTGTTTTTACACACACACATAGCCTGAGCCTACGATGGAGAAGCTCACAGCATTAACAGCTCAAACAAGTCTTGTTTCTCCCGTAAGTACAGCCTTTGATTCAAACAGAAATCAACTATTGTCTTGTTTCTATTGCTTCCCTGCTTGCTGCTTTGATTCTGGCCCACCTGACTGCAAATCAGCTCTAAACTCTGGCTTTGTCCTTCTAACTAACTGGAAGCTCCCACCCATTTGCCGTCTCACACAGAGCCCCTTTCCTTTGTTTACCTGAATGACCCATCACCCAGGTGATCACCTCAACACAGGAAGCTAGCCTGGCTTATATTTTAGCACTTGCTGGATCCAGGGGTTAGAAGGATCTCACATACAGCCTACTTCCTCCTCCCCAAACTCATAACATATGGAGTCAGATCATTAGTCCATCCAGCATTGCCAATGCTGACTGGCAGCAGATCTCCAGGGATTCAGGTCAAAGTCCCTCCCAACCCTATGTGGAGATGCTGGGGACCAAACCAGGAACCTTCTGCTTGCAAGGCCGATGCCCTGCCACAGAGCTATGGGCCTTCCCCTCCTAGCTCCCCACACTAAGCCACAGTCTCAGTGACAGAGCATCTCCTTTCCACACAACAGAAAGTCCCATGCCCAATCCCTGACTGCATCTCCAAGTGGAGCTGGGAAAGAAAGACCCCAGCCTGAAACCCTGGAGACCCCCTGCCACTCGGACCAATGGCCTGACTCGGTATGGTTGCCAACTTATTAACGGGCCTTTCTAGCTGTGCTTTGATCTGTGGGGTTCGTGGGTCCTTTTTGTGCTTGCCAGTTTGCAACCCTAGATCTGTCTTTTGATTTTTTTTTCTCAGTTGAGGCTTACATTATCCAGAATGGAATAAGTGTGTCGTCTCATCTCTCCTCCCTCTGAGTTGACCAAGACCTATTCCCTAACGCCACAAGGCCACCAGCCCCCAACAGACTCCCCACCCTCCCCAGTCCCCATTTGTCCTCCTGTGCAGTTGCTGCCAGAATTCTGCCTGCTCTGCAGTTTTCTTCCTGTCTGCCTCTCAAGGGAACAAGAGTCTCCTCCTAGTTTCTTGTGCTCAAAGATTCCCAGGGGCAGAGAAGAACCCTCCCAGGACCCTGCTGGCAGATGCTGCGGCAGCCTTTCCCCCCCTCCCTCCCCCTCCCTCTCTCCCCCCCTTTCTGGAGGGAAATCTGCAGGTATTCCCTCAAGTTGCCATGGCAGCTGGAGAAGAATTTCTCCGACTCAAGAGTGCCGACCTTGCCACAGATTTTGCACGCGAGTCACAGATTTTGCACGGCAAGGAGAATTTCCAAGAGTGCCAACCTTGAGCAGTGTTTGCTGCTGGAAAACCCCTTCTTAGACAGAAGAGCCTAGCAAGTTCTCCATTTCCCTTATTTTTGGGTGGAAAGAGCACAGGGCAATTGGGAAACATTTGCTTTAGCAGAAATAAATACAGGAAGAACCTGAGTGAAAGTAAGCAGCTTTCGTAGCCCCAGCAAGCTGGAGAACTGCTATTCCTACATAGCCTGGCATCAGTAACCCAAACTCTAATGACCCTTCTCCAGTCTGGACTGCTGCAATGCACTGGGTATGGGGCTGCCTGAAGGCTGTAGCAGGATGTTGCCTGGGCAGGGAAGAGAGATCAGATTGCAAAGATCTTGAGAACACTGCGCTGGCTGCTAGTTAACCAATGGGACCAATCCAAGGCATTACTACTGGTGTACAATATCCTGCACAACTGAGAATGCAAGAAGTGCCTCCCTTGCAATGATGATGGGGGTCTGGGGAAAAGGTTGAAGGAGGTGATAAAAGTGACATTTAACAGGTTGTATGGAAGCCACCTTCAGATATCTTGAAGGGCAGATAGTGGAGCAAATGCTCCATCTGTATTGCTCTAGAGCAGCCTCCGCCACCCTGGTGCCCTCTGGACTACAACTCCCATCAGCCATTGCTCCAGAGGGTAGGACCTGGACAAGAAAACACATTTAGATTAAACATTAGGAAGAATGTCCCAACAGTATGTGCTGTTTGACCTTGGAACAGATTTGCGTGAGAAGGCAGTAGTTGTTAAAGGATTTTAAGCAGAGACTGGGATGTAACAATGGGCCCCCTGCCCTAAGCCATGGGTTGGAACAGATGAACTTTGGGGTCCCTTTCAGCTCTACAGTTCACAGTGATTTAATGGGCATTGATCGGCAATCACTGTTAAGTGAAGAAGCACACACAGCACTCAATACACACTGTTATTTCAAAGGATTGCTCGTATTGTGCACACCCACAATGGTTGCTCGGGTGAAATTAGCTGCCACCCCCTCCCCACAGCAGCAGTGTCACCTCCAGTGGTGTGGGCAAAGCATAGAGGGATAAGTATAGAGGGAAGTTGTGAAACAACCCCAACAGTGTCTGAAGCCAACTGCAATTTTGCTTGTAGCTTCCAGAGGAAGATCAATGATTGATTAGCACTAGCAGCAGTCCATCTGGAAGCAGCCTTAATTGATTAATCAGTGCAGCCAATTTTAATTGGTGGCATGGAGAATTCAGGGACCATGGCGGCTTATTCACAGGCTATTTTGGTGATTGAGTGTTCTTACGGCAATGCCCTAACTGTCACGGCCGTTTATGAAATTGTTATCTCACGCTTGCTTCCATATTTTGACATTTATTTATTTCATTCTTACCCTGCCTTTTCTCCAAGGAGTTCCAGGCTGTGTACACAGCTCTCCCCGTCATTTTATCTTCACAACAACCCTGCAAGGGTTAGGTGGGGGAGAATAACTAGTCTATTCACCGTACCGGCTCAACCGAGATTTTGCCAGTGTGCAGATGTATTCAGATCTGATAAATGATTACAAAAGTAGCACAGAACTGGCAAGCTTGCAGCATAATGACCTGGCAGAGTGGGAGTTAGCAGCCTACAAAGGCTATCCAAGCGGGTGAGGCACACAAAGTACCACTGAGATCTCAAGAGACAAATCTGGATCAATGCACCTTCCAAAAGAGAGCGAACTTGTTCCTTCAAAGTTGTGCAACCTCTCCAGAAAAGATGGTGACCCTGGACAGAAGCATGACCAACAGTACCTTAGTTTTGTCAGGAATGAGATTCAGTTGAGTGGACCACATGCAGGCCATTACTGGTCCCAAGCGCCAATTCAGCACATCTGCTGGCTCACCTGAATGAGATGCAAAGGAGAAGAAACAGAGCTTAGTCCTGTGATGATACCCAGTTCCCAGACCATGGCTGACCTCACTCTGGTTTCAGGTAAAGGTAAAGGGACCCCTGACCATTAGGTCCAGTCGTGGCCGACTCTGGGGTTGCGGTGCTCATCTCGCTTTATTGGCTGAGGGAGCCAGTGTACAGCTTCTGGGTCATGTGGCCA
Source organism: Podarcis muralis (assembly GCF_964188315.1). Lineage (NCBI taxonomy): Eukaryota > Metazoa > Chordata > Lepidosauria > Squamata > Lacertidae > Podarcis > Podarcis muralis. The sequence goes on along the minus strand of NC_135661.1, from coordinate 58,760,258 downwards.
GCATGACTAAGCCACTTCTGGCGAACTAGAGCAGCGCACAGAAATGCCATTTACCTTCCCGCCGGAGTGGTACCTATTTATCTACTTGCACTTTGACATGCTTTCAAACTGCTAGGTTGGCAGGAGCAGGGACCGAGTAATGGGAGCTCACCCCGTCACGGGGATTTGAACGGCCAACCTTCTGATTGGCAAGTCCTAGGCTCTGTGGTTTAACCCACAGCACCACCCGTGTCCCTCTGGTTTCATGTAAAAAGTAAAGGTAAAGGTACCCCTGCCTGTACGGGCCAGTCTTGCCAGACTCTGGGGTTGTGCGCCCATCTCACTCAAGAGGCCGGGGGTCAGCGCTGTCCGGAGACACTTCCGGGTCACGTGGCCAGCGTGACATCGCTGCTCTGGCAAGCCAGAGCCGCACATGGAAACGCCGTTTACCTTCCCGCTAGAAAGCAGTCCCTATTTATCTACTTGCACCCGGGGGTGCTTTCAAACTGCTAGGTTGGCAGGCGCTGGGACCGAGCAACGGGAGCGCACCCCGCTGCGGGGATTCGAACCGCCGACCTTTCGATCGGCAAGCCCTAGGCGCTGAGGCTTTTACCCACAGCGCCACCCGCGTCCCTCCTGGTTTCATGTAGATGTTACTAAATATGGTGAGTAAGGATGGCTTCCAGGTGACCAGGTGTGGGCTTTTAGTAATCTGGAAGAGTTGGATTGCCTTTTTCCCTTTTGCGGTGAGAACAGGATAGTCTGTTCCCCTCGTCCCCTAGGCTAGATCTGTGTAAGGAAGCAGGCTAGTGACTTTGATGGACTTATTTCCAGGCCTTGTTGTCCTCTAGCAATCACCTTAGTGGGACTCTCTCCAAAAGGAAGGGGAAAAAACCCTTCAGCGTCACAAAAACAGGGAGTGCAAAGCATATCCTTTTTTTCTGCCAGGGGGAAAATTATGCCAAATATCCTGAGGGACTGTCTGGCTGGGCTGCTGGCTTTATCCCCAGGGCTTGCTTGTAATCATCTCCAATATTTCCCTATCACCCACAACATACATCTCTAACTCCTGTCCTGGTGCTGCACACGACCCTACAAAATCGAAAGGGACAGTCAAGGTAAATCGGGCTGTGGAGCCAGGAATCCGGAGCATTTGTGGGGGAGGAGAGGAGGGAGGGGAGAGAGAGAGAGAGAGAAATGGGAAAGCAGGGGATTAATTGCAAATGCCCAGATAATGAGGATCTCTGCTCAAAAGCCCATTCGTATAATTTAAACCTCTAACGAGGTTTCCTGGAATACAAAGCCTTTTGTGATGTCTCTGCTCTCATCTGAAATGGAAGCTGTACTCTGGCTAAATCTAGACTTAAGGCGGTTTCGGTTGTGGGAGGCGGGGGATTCATTTAATAATGGACAATGCGCGCGCACACACACACACACACACACACACACACGAGCATGCACCCCTCTCTACTTCTGTGGGCATGGTATCTGTGCTCCAAGCTCAGCAATGGTCAAGGTCAGAACGGGCTCAGAGATGGGAGAGGGGGGAGAGGAGAGGGCAATGTCAAAGCAGGGCAGCTGCTGAAGAAAAAGGGACCCTCCTCTTTTTATGCGCACTGGAGAAGAAGTATGGTAACAAAGGCATTTACTGTGTGCCAGAAATATGGTTTTAAGGTTTTTCTCTCAGGGGACCCAGAGCAACCTCCATCAAATAACATGGCTAAACTATAGGCAAGTAAGAACCACAACACAGTTTTTTCTCCACTCCTGAAGACTGTCTTCCCTAAGTGCTGGGAGTTGTAGTCCAAAACCTCTGGAGACCCCCTCACCTGGAGAAGACCACTGCAGAAAGATCATGCCTCTTCAGGCTTGAAAGCCTTGGAACTGGTCCATAAGCCTTGTGCCAATGCTGTTCTTCAGGTCCTTGGAGGGCACCAGTTTTCCTTCCTTCTCTCTCACGATCTTCCCTGCTTTGCTCTCCAGGACCTAGATAATACACCCACCCACCCACCCAAGCCTGAGCATTTCATCGCTACATAGCAAGGGGGCATCTCTGAAGAGTGGGGAAAGTTTATAGTTCTGGGAAGGATTTCTTTCTTTTTTATGACCTCCCCTAGCCCATATCTCCACATACAAGCCAGTCTCCTCCCCATCCATCTTAGCACTGGCCTGCTCAGAGGCAGGGCACCTGTTTTATATGCAAACGGTCTCAGGTTCAATCTTCAGCATCACCTAAAACCTCAGAGGGTTCCTGCTAGCCATCATCAACAATACTGAGCTAGATGGGCCCTCCTAAGGCAGCTAATAATATTGCCTGCCTTGCAGGGATGTTGCGAGGGTGACTAAGATATGTGCCTGGTTGGCATGTCATGCTAAGCCAGACCATGGCTCTCCTAGACAAACCATGAGCAGCAAACGAAGAGCAAGCCATGGCTAAATAGCTCTGTTTGGTGCAGCCGCATAACAACCAAGCAGGAGCAACAAGGTCAGAATCTTTTCCCTGGGAGCCTGCAGGCTCACACATTGGCACTAAGCAGCTATGGTTTGGCTTAGCATCACTCAAACCAGGTCGGCGTATGCAAAATACTGAGGAGAAATCAATACAAGACATGCCTTTCAGAAGAAAGGTTACATTTCTTTAAGCGAGAGCTATCTGATGGAAGCCGGGTTCAAACCTTGAGGTGGGAAGCTAGGTGGAGATCCAAGTCTTCATGATATGAAGACTCTAAAAACCCACTTTGTGGCCTTGAACATCCAGAAATCCTCTCGTGCCGTGCAAATCCAGGTCACAGAATCGCAATATCAAGAGTTCCTTATGGAGAAGGCATTACCATTAAACCCGTTTAATTCTGTAAGTGTAGGTAGTCTTCATTTTCACTAGCACCGATGCCTTCAGTGCGTTGCTATGAACATTTCTGATACATTCTGGCACTCCACCCTAAATATGCATTTGCGAGGCCAGCCGGCTGAAGCACCAGGCGTGACTTTGCACATGAGCTCTCTGAATGGGAAGGAAATGTGAATCTGAACATTGCATTTGAGGAATCTGTTCCACTGTTTTCTTCTGAACAGCACATTCCTTCTACGCTACCCCAGAGAACAGGCGGCGGCTGCGGGGGGGGAGGGAGGGAGCCCAGTCTAACCGAAACCAGAGAGAAAAACGACAAGAGAAAATTAATTCTCGGAGGAGATGACAGGAACCCTCCAACCATTCCAGCACCTTGTCCTCTGAGAGCGGATTCAGACAATCATGTTTTATTCATTCTCACTGGCAACGGAGGAGGTGTGTGGAGCTGCTACTCTGGTATCAGGCTTCAGGACAGGCTGTCCTCAGGATTTCCACCAGGAGGTGGGGGGGGGGGATGAATAAACATTTGAGTCCCAATGAAAAAGTGGAGCGCTGACAATGAATGCAGCACCCGTGGGTTACACCAAGCAGAAGGCAGGCGTGGGAGGTGAGCTTGGAGGCATCTGGCTGCTTGCTGGTCTCTGTTCTGGAAAGGCAGGAGAGCTTTTGGTTATATGGAGCAGATCCTCAAGGCTTCTTTTAGATGCAGAGAAAGAGGAGATCCACCCCCTTCCCAATTTCTAAGCCAGACCCTGCTCCTGAGACTGCCAGGGCACACTGATCTGCAGGGTTTCCCAGAGGGAGCTTTTCACAGGCACAGGATTGTATCTTGATACGTAATTGCGTATCAAGCTGCTGTCAAAGGCATAGGAACAGAGGCTTGCTGAAAAGTTGGCAACCCTCTCTGCCCTTTAGTTCCCTGTGTGGTGTTATTCACATATTAAAATGGTGATTGCAGTTTCCAGTTCAGTTCCTGGGGGGCCACAATAGCTGTCTTCATGGTTTAAGAAGAAGTCCTCAAAGATAAATGAAAGTTCTGCCCTGTAGCAATGTAAATGCACGTCCAATTATTTGCGGCTTTAAGCAAAAAGGATTAGCTATGTATTGCAGAGGAGAGGTCAGCTAGTGACTATCAGCTAAGTGGAGCATCCTTGTTTCAAGCCAGTCTACCTGTGACCACCAGATGCTGAGAAATCAAGGGATGGCTATCACCAACTTGCCTTCCCCAGACCCTGAAGCTGTATTACCGCCCCCTGCAAAATCTGTTTGACCAGGAAGAACAATAATTAGCAAATAAGCAGGCGTACTGTGAGCCGCGATGGCATGGCTGTGCTGCCTTCAAGCCTGTGAAAGAGGCTGTTTGTGCACATCCACAGCCTCCTACTCTTCCATGTCATGCCTCAACTTGGAAGCTCTCGGGAAGGAAGATGACATATAAGCACAGCCACTGAATCCCAACTTCTCTGACACTGAGCAAGAAACTCTTCTGCTCCTCTCCTGCCTTCTAGGCAAACCATGATGGAGTCATTTGGGGCTCCCCGCTTTTGTTCTCCTTCTGCAAGTCCTGCCCCCCACCCCACCTTCGAAATTGGGTTGATTAAAGTAGATGATTCATAAGTAAGTCTGATAGCTCTACAGTTTACCCTGAAACCCAGAGGGTAAAGGAAGAACCAATACCAATCTCTCACATATGGATATTTATTTACCCTCTACCTTTCTTATATTCTACCCACCAAACATGCATTTAAAGCTCCTCTAATATACTCAGTATGCATCAGACTCTCAGTCCTGGTCATAGCTGTCAACGTTTTCCTTTTTTTAAGGGAAATTCCCTTATTTCAAATAGGATTCCTCACAAGAAAAGGGAAAAGTTGACAGCTATCCTGGCTTGTTTCATTTCTGTTTCCTACTTTGGTTTTTGGAGTAAGGCAGAGTGAAGCAAGCAGGAGCACTGGGCAAACGCCTGTCAATTTTGGTTCCTTTCACTTTCTCTGTATTTCAACACCAGCTTGTGATTTTTTTTATTATTATTTTTTAGTTCTCATGAAAATTAATGAACATTTTAGTGTGGGCTTCTCCCAATGTACACATTTTTACAAAGCCATTTCTCCTAACAAGATATTAGTTTGCTTGTTTTTATTTACTACATTTATATAGCACCACCCAAGGATCTCAAGGTGGTATAAATGGTTATCCTCCAACCCATTTCATCCTCACAACAACCCTGTGAGGTAGGTTAGGCTAAGAGATGGGGACTGGCCCCAGATCACCCAGTGAGCTTCATGGCTGATTGGGGATTCGAACCTTGGTCTCCCAGGTCCCAGTCCAACACTAACCATTATGCCACAAATTGAAGATACACTTTTGTATGTTATCTTCACTGTTATAGGAACTTTTCTTTTGCACCTCACTCCAGTAGATGCATTTCTGTACAGATGACTTGGCTGGAGAAGTGCATGGGAAAACAAGGGTCACATATGACAAAGTGTGAATTATTTAGGTGCGGCTTTAAATGTGAACTGAAATGAATTCCATCACCATCTCTAGGCAGCAGTAACACTGGGAAGGAGAAAGAGGGATATGTCCAGTGAGCAGGTTCCTATATTCAACACATGCAGACTGCCATTCTGTAGCCACTCACTTCAGAGTAAGCCCCATTCAACTCAATGGACCACAATTCTGAGTAGACATACAGAGGACTCTGTTGCCAACCTGACAAATGGCCCTGGGTGCAGCTCCACTATACAGTGGTACCTCGGGTTAAGAACTTAATTCATTCCGGAGGTATGTTCTTAACCTGAGTTACCACTTTAGCTAATGGGGCCTCCTGCTGCTGCCACGCCGCCGTCGCACGATTTCTGTTCTCATCCTGAAGCAAAGTTCTTAACCCGAGGTACTATTTCTGGGTTAGCAGAGTCTGTAACCTGAAGCATCTGTAACCCGAGGTACCACTGTAATAGAACCAATAAGAAAGACCCTGTATGGGAATGACTTAAAGACTTTTGTTCTGTGGGGTGGGATGGGGGGGGGTGAGAAAACACTAGGCCTTTAAACAACCTCCCACAGAATTACATTGCCCAGCAACCCTTAGCAAACTACAGAGCCCAGAAATCTTTGAGGGAAGAAATGTGCTTTGAATGTGCTTTATAGGTATACAAGCACATTTGGCTCCCTTTCTTGACCTCACCTTATCTGATTTGCTCACACCAGTCCCCTTCAGCTGGAGATTTCAGAGGATGTCAAGCTCTGTATATTATCCCCCCTCCCCCACCGCCCCCGGGGGGGAACCACAGACTGCTGTTCTGTGTAAGATGCAAAAACTCGAAGGGGTTTCCTGGTTTTGCAAGATGAACAGGAACAAGGTATCCATGGCAACAGGATCCACTTTGGAAGGATGAGCTTTCTTTTATATAGAGCTCTTTCAGATGGCCAACCTTGCAGGAAGACCACCGATTTCTACTGACCCTGTACTGAGCACACAGAAATCAATTCGGTGAAGCTCCCCACTGCACGCACGCACGCCACCATGCCAGAGAATAACTTCACCTCCTAAATTTCTGCACTCAGAAGGCTCCTAAAGGCACAATCCCTTAAAGCAGGGATATCTCTGGACCTCCCCGGTCGACGAGCATCGTTTGAAAGGTTGGAAGGCTGCCACGCCCTTCTTTGCTGTGATCATGGAGCTCCCCCTTCTGGCTGCCTGGGCAATAGCCCGGGAGTTTGCGTTGCCTGGCTTATCAGTTTCAGAGCGGTGGGAATGCGGGAACCGTCTCCGGATAAATTAATGAAATCTACACATAAACGAGGAGGAGGAGGAGGAGGAGGAGGAGGAGGAGGAGGAGGAGGAGGAGGAGGAGGAGAAGAAGAAGAAGAAGAAGAAGAAGAAGAAGAAGAAGAAGAAGAAGAAGAAGAAGAAGAAGAAGAAGAAGAAATGTGATTTGCTTTCAAATTATGCAAGATCTTCCCTCTTCCTCTCTGTGGAGAGAGCAGAGATACAACTCCTAACCTAAACTGGTGGTTTTTTTTAATGCACAGTAAAAAGTAAAGGGACCCCTGACCATTAGGTCCAGTCGTGACCGACTCTGGGGTTGTGGCGCTCATCTCACTTTATTGGCCGAGGGAGCCGAGCAGCGCACGGAAACGCTGTTTACCTTCCCGCCGGAGAGGTACCTATTTATCTACTTGCACTTTGACGTGCTTTCGAACTGCTAGGTTGGCAGGACCAGGGACTGAGCAACGGGAGCTCACCCCGTCGCGGGGATTCAAACTGCTGACCTTCTGATCAGCAAGTCCTAGGCTCTGTGGTTTAACCCACAGCGCCACCCATGTCCCTTATGCACAGTACTAGGGTTTATGCACAGTACTAGGGCTAATGATAACCTGCTCAACTGGGGCATCCATCAAAAGGTTTTTAAGCATTGCCTCTGGGCCCTTGGTGTCATCTCATACCTTGAAGAGAGCCAGGTTGCTCCAGTGCCAGCTTCAAGGGAGGGCGTCTCAACATGGTTGTTTCTAATGAGCCCAATATCTGCCCCCAAAAAACTTTTTAAAAAGTATTTTTTATTGAACTTGATTCTTGCAACCCAAGTAACAAAATGGAATTTCATGAACCAAACTCATAAAACACTGAACCGATAACTGTGCAGTATTTTTTTTCTGCTGCTGTTCCCACCGGGGCAGCAATGCCACCCAGCTCTCTCCTCCCTGAAGATCTCTCTCTCTCTCTCTCTCTCTCTCTCTCTCACACACACACACACACACACACACACACCCGGGCATGACATTTTAGCAGAGGGCAATGTCTAAATGGGAATGAAGCTTGGCTGGTCCTGCCTGCATCTTTGGGGGCTACTGCCCCCCTCTTGATTGATGGAAAATGCCAGGCTCCAGCTGCAGCTCTGTGAGACCTATAGATTTTATAGTTCTAATCTATATATTTTCAATAGATCCATTGGCTTTATTTCATAGAGTGGGGTAGAAATAATCTTAAATATATACGTATTATAATTATTATCTATAAGCTAGGGCAGTACATTTTAAGTCTATTAAGATGGTGGGCAGCCATTGGGGGCAGGAGCCAAGTGTTACCCATTCGAAAGTGGCTCTGCCACCATCTGGCAATGGCTGGAACAGCCAACTAGGGGCCTGGCAGGGAGGGCTGGGAGGGTGAGGCAACCAGATGAGGCCAGTGAAGGGCCCTTCTGACCCTCTGGGACCCTTTGCTATTGCCAGACCTGATGAGTGCTGCTGCCAGGCCTGGTTGGCCCCTGTGAAATAAAAAAGGATGCCGAATTGTTTGCTCCAGGAAAGACTTTAGGTGGGCTGTTGAGTAAACTGTACAGAAGCATTCTGGATTGAGCTAGGAAAAATCCAGCACTTAATAGGAAAAAGAGTGAGAAAGAGCTGAAACTTGAGCCCAGCTTTGACAAAACTGTACCTAAGGTCAAGTTTTGTAACGAATGTTTTTACAAGGCCTTGTTTAGATGGCACCTCACTCCATTTAAGCTGGATAGTTATTTATTTATAGTATTTATGGCCTGCCTTCCCAGCTCACAATAAGATGCTCAAAGCAGTGAGGCACAATGTAATTGAAGAGCAATCATGTAATGAGGTAAAAACCACACATCAAACCAAGCCAAACCACACAGTGGATGACCAGCAGCACATTGTTCAGCAGTGAGCCAAATCCTAAGCCTGCCATGGCCTGATGCCTTGCAGATGTTTTGGACTAACTCCCACCAGCCCCAGCCAACATGGCTATCTGGAGGACACCAGATGTCTGGCATCCAAAGTCCATGAAGGATGGGGAGTGGTCCTTCAAGTACCCTGGTCTCTTATCCTAATGGCAATAAGCTCTAATGGCAATGATCAGTGCTTTTAATTGGACTTGGAAGAAGCTGGAGGCCAGTGGTGGAGGAGGAGGATGAACAATTGTAGTTGTAGCAGCTTCCGCAAAGCTCCTGGCGGAATTAGATGCTACATTTTGGGCTAGCTGAAGAGTCTGAACTCAGCAGCTGATCTGAAAGAAATCAGGAAGAGATAAGGCCATTGACCCAAGAGAAAAACAGTGCCAGTCAGGTAGTAGAAATGATAAAGCTGCAAATGCCAACATCCATATTAGGGAAAAAGCTTTCTTAGGCCAACCGAAATGTCAGAAAATAGGGTGCAAACTTTTGAGATTCTCCCGAACTCTTCATCAAGCTTGACAGTAAATAAAGCAAGGGGTGAGGGGATAGTTGGCTGCCAAAAAAGCCAGTGACATAAAGAAGTAGTATTATACCATTCAGGTGGCACAAATGAAAAGATCAGGAATATGGCAGGAAGGAAGGAAGGAAGGAAGGAAGGAGAGGAGGAGGAGGAGGAGGAGGAGGAGGAGGAAGAAGAAGAAGAAGAAGAAGAAGAAGAAGAAGAAGAAGAAGAAGAAGGAGGAGGAGGAGGAGGAGGAGGAGGAGGAGGAGGAGGAGGAGGAGGAGGAGTTTGGATTTGATATCCTGCTTTAACACTACCCGAAGGAGTCTCAAAGCGGCTAACATTCTCCTTTCCCTTCCTCCCCCACAACAAACACTCTGTGGGGTGAGTGGGGCTGAGAGACTTCAGAGAAGTGTGACTAGCCCAAGGTCACCCAGCAGCTGCATGTGGAGGAGCGGGGAAGCGAACCCGGTTCACCAGATTACAAGTCCACCCCTCTTAACCACTACACCATACTGGCTGGCTGGCTGGAAGGAAGAAAGGGTTCTAGCGGCACCATGACTTCATTCTTCTGTTTCTTGATACTTAATTAATCATTGGTGACTAGGTTGTCATTATTTTTGGATGGGATTCCATCACCTGCCACTGGCAAATTCAGGCTGCACAATTGTTGCTGATCAGGAGGTCCAGAACAACAAACCCGCTTTCCCGAAAGACCAGACTTTTTGTAATAAGGAAAGTGATGGAGGAGTGAACTGGAAAGTGTGGAATAGCCCTTCCTTTGATCCCACATAATCTAATCTACCTGCAAACAATGAAGATAGAGTAATCAGGCTGTCTGGGAGTGCCCCAAGTTACCTTGCCCCAGAGGGTGCAGTCTCATGAGGCAGCAGCAGGTGGCAGCAAATCCCCATGGTTCATGCCTTCCTTGCATAATGGTTGCAGGGGCTGGACTTTCCTCACTCACCTTCCGGCCAGGTAAACCAGCTGGCAGAGGGCTGCCATATTTCAGGCTCACAACTACCTGATTATTACTATCCACCTGATTGCTGCTATCCAAACCCTCACATACAGTCTGATCCCCAAATTAAATTCTGTTGCAATACAGAAATCTTACACAATACATCTTACGCTTATTTAAGACACGTGTTCATAGCTTTATGTGCATTGCCGGGGGGGGGGGGGGACCACACTCCAGAGAGAAATAAGAAAATAGCAAACACACATGAAACGTGGGTGAGAGAGCAGGAATTCCTGCAGCTTCATGAGAGTGTTTGGGTGTGGAAGAGGCAGTTGGAGAGGGGTTGTGTTGTTTTTTTGGAGAGACAATGAAGGGGTTTGGAGTGTTGGAAGTGGTGGTTGGCTGAGCTTCAGACTGGAGAATGGCCCCAGAACACAAGGCATCCTCACCAGCTGCTGCTGAGAAACCATAGAAGCAGAGGGTGGTTGCCATGCTGGAAGAGAAATGGCTGTGCTGGATTGCTTGAGGGACGCATGTCTGTATGTGCTGTGGCATGCAGATATGGCAGGAATGTGCCCAGTACCCGTGCCATCAAGGTGCATGAGAAAGAGATGCGTCGAGCTGTGGCAGCACGTACACCATTGACTGCAAGGGAGGCCAGCCAAGTGCAGGACAAGGCTTTGGTGAAGGCACTGACTGCAAGACATGAGCCAGTGGATGGCAGCATCTTGTGCCAAAAGGCTCTAAGCTTCTATGACCACTTCACATCTTTCACCACAGATGGCGACCAGCCTGCCAAGGAATTCAAAGCCAGTCCCAGTTGGCTTAATGGCTTTAAGATCTGTTTCAAACTTAAGAATGTCCGAATGACTGGGGAAGCTGCGTCTGCAAACAAGAGGCTACAAAAACATACCCTGCACAACTAAAGCGGCTGCTGGATGTCAAGGCATATTGTCCAGAGCACGTCTTCAATGCAGACAGGGCTGCATTCTGGATTCAATGCAGGGCTCTTCTGGATGAAAATGCCTGAGCAAACTTACCTTGCCAAAGCTGAAAAGCAAGCTCCTGGCTTCTAAACTGCAAAGGACTGAGTGACTATGCCATGGGTGTAGCCAGGATCTTTGTTGGGGGGGGCAGGCCTTTTGTTAGGGGCGCAGAACCTCAGCCAGCTATGTATTTTTATGTATTTTTATTTATTTAGGGGGCAGCTGCCCCCCCCTGGCTATGGCCATGGACTGTGCTGCTCTATGGCACTGCAGCTGGGCACTTAATAAAGCCAGGCTTGCTCAAAACTCCTGCGTCCTAAAAGGCAAGAACAAGAATCTCCTTCCTGTGTTTTGGCAATCTAATGAAAAGACCTGGGTGACTGCATCATCATTTCTGGACCGGTTCCACAAATACTTCATTCCAGAGACAAAGTGTTAATTCAAGGAGAAACACCTGGAGTTTAAAGTCTTGCTGCTTGTGGACGATGGTCCTGGGTACCACAAGACACTCCACTTTGCACACAGTGAGGATGAGGTTGTCTTTCCCGCCCACCTCCCCTCATCCAACCTCTGGGTCAAAGTGTGATTTGCTGCTTCCGGGCTGCTTACACGAAGCTCACCTTCTTCTGGATGATTGATGTGATGGATCGGGACCTCACTGCATGCTAAAAGTTCTTCAACATTGCCTGTTGCATCACTTACATCAATGGATGCAATCAAGCCCGAAACAATAAATGCATGTGGAAGGAATGTGCGCCCCATTTCAAGGGTATTCCAAGCATTTACAGTGAGGTGGAGGACACTGTGCAGGTGGTCAGGGAAGTGGGTGGTGATGGCTTTGCTGACCTCATCCAGGAAGAAGTGAAAGAACTAATTGAGGCCCGACAGGTGTTGAAAGTGGAAGAGCTGAAGGAACAGGTCAGATTGATTTCGGAATGCGAGGATGCGCTTGGAGAGCAGGAGCCAGCAAACTGGACCCTGCAGAAACTTTCTCAACTCTTCCAAGTCATAAAGCATGTAAATGATCTGTTTGCATAGTTTGACCCCTCCATGGAACACAGCCTCAAGATCATCCATGGGATTACAGACCCTCTGAGACCCTACAAGGGACGCGGGTGGCGCTGTGGGTAAAAGCCTCAGCGCCTAGGGCTTGCCAATCGAAAGGTCGGTGGTTCGAATCCCCGCAGCGGGGTGCGCTCCCGTTGCTCGGTCCCAGCGCCTGCCAACCTAGTAGTTCGAAAGCACCCCCGGGTGCAAGTAGATAAATAGGGACCGCTTACTAGCGGGAAGGTAAACGGCAGCGATGTCACGCTGGCCACGTGACCCGGAAGTGTCTCTGGACAGCGCTGGCCCCCGGCCTCTTGAGTGAGATGGGCGCACAACCCTAGAGTCTGTCAAGACTGGCCCGTACGGGCAGGGGTACCTTTACCTTTTACGAGACCCTACAAGGAAATGTTGGACAAGCTCAAGAGACAACAGCAGCTCTGTCTCTCTCCTCTCTGTCTTTGTCTCTCCTTAAGTCTTTCTTTTTCTTTTCTCCTTTCCACCCTTGTTTTATGTTATATTAAGTAGCTGTTTTATTTCAGTATATTATAAAAAAGATACTTCGTAACGGGTATGTATTTCTGTATACCTTTGAATAAGTATCAATAAATAACTATATTTTATGCCGAGAGAGAGAGAAAGAACAGCATCAGCTGCCAATCACCATGTTCCTCACAAAGAAACCACTACCACCACCAGATGTGGCCACACAACCCATCTCTGGATCTGAACCACAGCCAAGCACTTCTTCTGACAGCTGGTCAACCCAGTCCCGGTCCTCATATCATCTGAAGCATCATCCAGCAAGAGGGAGGAGGAAGACTAAGAGCAACGTTTGTCCCTCACATGCAGTGATTTTTAAAAAATAGTTTTTCAGTGTCTTTCTAGGGGTTGTTCTGGTTTTATGTGATTTTGCTTATATACTTGATGGCCAGGAACATAAGATGCGAGTAATCTGTATTTTCTTTTATTATTGTAGGTAAATTCAAGGGGGAAAGATGCATAAAATATAATCGGTTCTAGAAATGCAAGTAGCCTTTCCAGCAATTAATAAATCAAATAGTACACATTGGCTTTTAAAAATAAGATGCTTGTAATACATTACCAGTTTTGGACTCATTGGAGACTTTCCCATTAATTTTGGGATCCCACAGTGCTAAAAGTACCATAAGAAAGTGACATTGCTATTTGTTTGGTTCCAGGATTCAAGTATCTGAGGGTTCCATCTGAAATGGCTAGACCTCTATTCATCCCGATGGAGACACACTGAGCTAGCACAGGAGGAAGAGCAGGACAACTGCAGTGCAAGAACAGTGGGCACACTTTGAATGTACTGTTTCCAGTACAGTTCAGGCTGCCTCACCTCAAAAAGGATATTGCAGAGTTGGAAAAGATTTGGTTTGTCCGCTGCCTTCTTCTCCCACTTGCAGTTATCCTTTAAATTGCAAACCGTGCAGGAACTCTACATTTATTTCAGTTGTGCCCACAAAAGCCCTCAGTTGCGGCAGTTGTCAGTGGTGAGGCTCCAGGAGGTGTCTGGCAGATGCAGGAGGGAGGCAGAGGAGAAGGAGGCCTGCTTGGCCTGCGTCCAGGGAGCCTTCGTTTTTGGAGGTTGCCCAAGAGTGAGTTTGACATGAATTCTCATCAATGTTCTCAGTGCATCAGACGTGGAGCAAGGAAGATGCACCTCCCCTCTCTCTGCCTGGTACAAATCCCAAAATGATAGTCTGTTTATGCAACGGGCTGTAGAGTCCATTTAAAAAGCCAAGCCAAGCCAAGCCATTTCTTTTGATTTCCAGCCTCTGCATTTTCTCATTCTCCACTTCAGGAATACCAAATCAAAGTTAGGTCATGCCAGTGTGATACATGGTCAGGAATTGCTACATGTTGGGAGCCCATAGCCCAAACACACTCTGTCTGGTCCAGGCACAGCAAAAGGTTATGACAGCTGGTTTTCAAACTGCCCAGCGTCTGTGGATCTCCAGTCTTTAGAGCATTCAGTTCCAAAATTCAGAAGGGGAAAAGGTAGACAGGGCATGTCCACTCTCAAGAAGAAATGGCTCCATGTCAGGACCTGGAAAAACACACCTGTTTGCTATCCTAGAAGTTCCCTTCCCTCTACCTACAGGACGTCTCTCTTGTGAATTGTGCATACTTTGGTAAAAAAAAAAAAAAAAGTGGCCTGGTTCTGATATTTGGTGTTTCTTGATTCCCTTCTTCCAGGCCCCATCCGTGTAGACATAACCACAACAACAATGGTTTATTGTTTATTAACCTGCCCCTCATGTGCCTTTGCACATGGATTTCTTTTCTGTGGATTCCACATGAATGTTTGATGCGGCCCTAATTCTCTTCTGCTCTAACCCAGTCCTGTTGCCTTAGTGGATTCACTTAACCGTTTCCCTCCACTTTCCTTTGTGTATGCCCCTTGGCTCACTTGCTTGAGTAACCTGCCAGCTATTTGTGGCACAAGCACATTATGCATGCGGTACATTGTTAATTCCTGTTGAGTTTCTGCCCTCTTTCTTTTCTTTTCTTCTTTTTTACATCTGCTTCCTTTGTTCATTGTTAGCAGAACACAAAAGTTCTAAAAATTCCACCCCGCACATAAAAGCCCTGACTGACAATCACTGAAACTCCAATGACACATCTCGCAATTAATATCGGATTTATAATTCATCAGGAAGAAAAGCAGTGGGCAGGCCATGGGGAACATCCCCGTCAGAGGTATTGGAAATGTGTTTCATTCAGCAACGTAAATTGGCTTTGAAGCTTAGTTGTCAGTTCTGCTTGGGGCGCGGGGGGTGGGGTGGGGTGACTTTGGTTTTTGCTCTTTCTGCTTGCATCCTGACCAGGATGTTGTTTGCTGCTGCAGGCACTTGAGATTAGTTACCCCTTAAAGAGTGGCTTTTCCCACTCCTTCATTAGAGCCACAAGCTTTAATCAGTTTAATCAGCAGATGAACCAACTACAGTTTAGCTGATTAATCACGAGAGACCAATTTTAATTAGGGAGCGCCAATTTTAATCACCAGGGCTGCGAGTTTAAGCGCCTCCTTGATTATTTTTTGGGGGGTTCTATTTCAATTCTTGTGTGTTTACTCTGTGGGGAAAAGGAAAAGGAAGTGTTAGTGTTGCCCTTTCCTGCTAACTAGAAGGAGTCGCTTTTGTTTCTCAAGCTGTAAATCAGTCACAGGTGAGGCCAGAGGCAAAAGTCGGCAGATCAACAAATGTGATTCTGACCTTTGTACGGTAGGCTGGTTTCTATACACACTTAGCTTGCTCTGTCCTCCTTCCAGACAAGCAAGTATGATTCAAATTCAAGACCACATTCCAGCCAGGCAAAAACATTCAAGAAGGGTGCAGAGCAGGGGCAGTGGTGGGCGTGGCTTGTGGAGAGGGGTGTGGCTTGGGAGAGGAGTTCCAAGGACCTAAAGGACTGCATTTGGCCCCAGGCCAAAGGTGTCTCATCCCTGATCTTGGCTATGTTCCAGCAGAAATGAATGTCATAAACGCCATCTCCAACTCCTCAAAAGATTCCATCAACGGTGTCTCCGAAAATTTTTAAATATCACCTGGGAAGACAGACGAACTAATATCAGTGTACTGGCAGAAGCAAAGATCACCAGTGTTGAAGCAATGATTCTTCCACATCAACTTCGTTGGACTGCTCATGTTGTGCGGATGCCTGATGATCATCTTCCAAAGCAACTACTCTATTCTGAACTTAAAAATGGAAAGCTTAATGCTGGTGGTCAACAAAAGAGGTTTAAAGACTGTCTCAAGGCAAATCTAAAAAAATGTAGTATAAACACTGACAACTGGGAAACACTGGCCTGCGAGTGCTCCAGTTGGAGAACAGCCTTTACCAAAGGTGTCGTGGGCTTTGAAGACACTCGAACTCAGGACGCAAGGGAGAAATGTGCTAAGAAGAAGGCACACTTGGCAAATCTACACCGTGATCAACTCCCACTGTGGAAGGACGTGTGGATCCAGAATTGGCCTCCACAGTCACTTATGGACTCATTGTTAAAACTGTGTTTATGGAAAACAATCTTACTCGGCTATGAGTGATCACCAAAGAAGAAGTAGATGTTCCAGCAGAAATAAATGTCCCCTTGCAAAAAGGCATGAAGCAGTCCAACTGAGGGACAGCAATATCCTTAGTTGTGCCAATGAAGCACCTTACTGATGTGCAGGGGTGTGCAGCGGCTGTGGCAGTCCAGGTCTCACATGGCTTGGTATCCTAACACAGATTGATCCCAGCCTGATCCTGCTGAGGTTGCTTTAAGTGAGCCCCAAGACAAGTTGCTGCAGTGTTTCCAGGTTATTGGTTTTTTTAGTTCTAAATCTTCTGCCTTGGCTCCAAGGAGCTCGAGATGGAATACATTATCCCTACAATTTATCCTCACAACAGCCCTGTGAAGTAGATTAGGTTGAGAAGCTATGGCTGCTCCAAGGCCACCTGGTCAGCTTCATGGCTGAGTAGGGATTTGAACTTGGGTCTTCCCAGTTCCAGTCCAACATTCTGACCACTATGCAATGCTGCCTTTGCTCCAGCCTTGCCTGAGCGCGCCCCCCCCCCAAGTGTTGCTGCAAACACCCCTGTTGGCTCTCTTCTTCCTACTAGTCTCCGCTTATGCCCGCAAGTGGTTCTGTCTCCTGATGGACTCTCCTGTGGGTTTTACCTTTCTGGCCTAATCCTGCCTGGCCTTGCACTTCAGCTTGATTGCTCAGCAGCTCGCAGCCGATCTCTGACACCTGGAGAGCCTTTGAAACAGGCTGCTGCGCTTGTGACAGGCACAAACCTCTTTTAATCTCTGACTCACGTGTGGGATTAACAGAGTCAAAGGCTTTGCTTTTATTTCTCCCCAAGCTTTCCACACAACCTCCTACCAGTGCCAAGAACTGGCCTTTCCCACCCAGTGACATATTGCTTGACAGCTCATGTATGAGAGTGGAAAATTGCTTCTGTTCCCATCAACTAGTTACCATAAATCAGGCCCCTGCCAGTTTAATTAACCTAAATGCACATTAATTTCCATGCCCCATCTAATATGCACATAGCTCTGCATTTAGAATGCAGCCTTCTTGCACAAGGCGCATTAATCCTTCCTGATAAAGCATTGGTGTGCCTCAGGAGACTTGTGGTCAGCTAATGCAACCTCCACACACTTTCACAGCAGGTTGGAAATCAGAAGATCTCATGCGGGGCAGGGAGTTTTGGTCCAAATCAGTCTTGTAGACTTGAGTCAAAGCCCTCCTTCTGTCTTCACCTAAAGGTTACCCCACTTGAAAAACACTTGTATCCTACCTGTTTAATCAGATTGAGTTATGAAGTGACTGCCTAGCTACAACTGTATTGAACACAACTTAATAGTAAGAACAAGCAAATATTCATGTATCTCATGTGTGCATTAGTTTTTAGTCATGCATTATACATTGCCCTTGAACCTTTTGATGAAGGACAGTTAAACAATATTTTAAATAAAAATACAAACAATGATGGCCGAGGCAGGGGTGACAGAAGCATATGTTCTCATCCAAAAAAATGGGAAGAGCAGCGATGTGTTCAGCCTCATAAACTTGACCAGGGTTGGAGCCAGGGAGAAAGCATTCCCGTGATGAAGCACCAACGTTGAGAAGGCTCTGCTCTTTGTTGCTTCAGAAACTGAGGGACTTCAGACTTCCAAGTCTGAAATGAGAAACTAGGGCCCTTCCTCAAAGGGTCTCAAAAGGTCTCCACTCCCATCGTTCAGCCCAGACACTGAGGTCCAGCGCCGAGGGCCTTCTGGCAGTTCCCTCACTGTGAGAAGTGAAGCTACAGGGAACCAGGCATAGGGCCTTCTCGGTAGTGGTGCCCGCCCTGTGGAACGCGCTCCCATCAGATGTCAAGGAAATAAACAACTATTTGACTTTTAGAAGACATCTGAAGTTTTTAATGTTTGATGTTTTATCGTGTTTTTAATATTTGGTTGGGAGCCACCCAGAGTGGCTGGGGAAACCCAGCCAGATGGGTGGGGTATAAATAAATTATTATTATCATTATTATTATTATGGATGCTGGGAAAGTGAACATGGTAAACAACATTGTCACCATTTTTAAAATGATAAGTGCTGATTGGAAGTGTAAACTTGTAAAAGAATATCCCTTTAAAACACATTGCAGAAGCAAAACTCCAGGTGAGGTTCACAAAAGACTTAGAGATGAGAAGATGAGAACATAAGAACACAAAAAAATAAGAAAAGCCTGATGGATCAGACCGATGGCTCATCTTCCCACAAGCAGAATTCAAGCACAAGAACACTTTCTCTTCCTGTGGTTTCCGACAACTGGTATTCAGAAGCATTGCTGCCTCCAAAAGTTGAGACAGAGCTCAGCCATTGTAGCTAATAGCTGTTGATAGCCCTCTCCTCTCTGAATTTGTCTAATCCTCCTTTAAAACCATCCAAGATAGTGACCATCACTGCCTCTTGTAGGAGTGAGTTCCAGGGTTTAACCATGAAGTCCTTTCTTTTATCAATCCTGATTCTTCCAACATTCAGCTTCGCTGGATGTGCACAAATTCTAGCGTTCCTCAGAGGCTGCTGGGTCTGATCAAAGGCCCATGCAGATGGTATATGAGAATAGCACCCTGTTCTCATATACCATCTTTGACCCAGGAGGCAGAACATGGCCACCATTGCCTTATGCTCCATGAATTTGTCTAATCCTTTTAAAAAGCCATCCAAATTGGTGTCCATCACTACCACTTGTGCGATAATCAGTTGATAGAACAAGTAAAGTCTTTAAATACCTTGGCCTTGTTTTCCAGTCAACAGGATTATGGGGAGCACACCAGAAATATGCAAAGCAAAAAGAGTCCCAAAGTGCCAAAATTCTGACATGCTTTTTCCCCTACAAAAGGTGGCAATCACATACCATCAGCCCTTGAAGTGTTTAAAGCTAAACCCCTAGCACAGTTATTATATGGGGCTCAGATTTGGACAGGCCCTCACCTTGGATCTACAGAAGCTGTTCAATCTAAGTTTCTAAGGCAATTTTTTTCCTGTTCCATCCTGTGTTCCAAATGCTTCATTGCACTTAGAGGCTAACCTCCTCTCTCTTGAATTACAGGTTTGGCGTAGGACATTTAATTATTGGCCCTGCCTAAATTTAAACCCCACTGGTCTACTACCACTAGTATCATAAGATTGTCATGAGAGTGCTTGGACTAAAATTGTCAACCAAAAGCATTACTTTTCTGGTTTATCAGCAGTTATTAATACTGGGCTTCAGTAAAGCAAATAGTTTAATTAGACAGCGCCTATATGATATCGAGAGACAGAATAATCTGGCCACAAGAAGCAAATTTTGTCCGTGGTATGATTATTTTTCACCTAGTCATTTTGACACCTTGGCACCCTATCTGCAAAATTTAACAATTCCAAAATATAGACATGCTTTCACTTTCACAAGATTGAATATACTGCCTTCGGCTGTACTTGAGGGTCAATTTCAAAAAATTTCACTGGAAAAATTGTTATGTCCCTGTGGAGATGGCAGTATCAAGTCAGTGGCTCATATGCTTCTGGCTTGCACTCTTTATAAAAATTGGAGGAGTGAGGTTATCACCCCTCTATTATTGTCCATGCCGGGTCGCTCAACCATTGCTATTGTGTCCTTTCTTCTAGCAGATCAAGATGATCAGATGACAGCAAAAACTGCAAGGCTTTTAGTGGGGGCAATGAGAATAAGATCTATTATTTGCTTATTGATGTAATCCCTAAAATGTATTTTCTACTGTATAGTTAAGTTTTTACCTCTATCTTCAGTACATTTTATTTTATTGTTATGGCTAGTGGCTGATGCAAATAAAGATTATTCTGATTCTGTGCTGTAAGAAGGAGACCTTTCCTTTGCCTGCCTAGAATCTTGAGGCATTCAGCTTCATTGACTGGCCCTGAAAACTACTCTTATGGTGCTGTGGACTTCTCCCTATCCAACTTCTCCACACTATGCCTTCCATCACCTCAGCCAGCCTTGGACACAGCTCTGTCTCCAGGCCAGTAGCCCTGCCAGGCTGGGGAAGGAATATCCCCAGATCAGATTATGATGTGACCAAAGAGTGTGCTTTTGCCTGTTGGGTATTGCTCAGCTCACCTGTCTAGTCACCTGAAGCTATTGCTTGACATGAAGACCGGATAAAATGGACACAGTAAGGGAGAAATGTCCCTGCTACCCTGAGCTCTTGGAGAAAAGGTGGAATATAAATTTAAAAGTGGTTGACTGACTGAATAAAGGACCTGTGGGGTAATTAACATATAAGAGCATAAGGCAAGCCCTGCTGGATCAGTCCAGAGGAGACTCACCCTGTCCAGCACCCTGTTCCAGCAGTAGCCAACTAGGTGCTTCTGAAAGCCTGGAAACAGGACCTGAGTGCAATAGCAGCCCTCTCAACAGGTAGAGGTTGCGCATGGCCATCAGGACTAGTAGTCATTGAGAGTCTCATCCTTCCTGGATTGATCTCATTGCTTTTATCTTGCAGCCGCCGCCACCCCACAGCCATTCTTTTTACACTGACACAGCCTCCCCTCTACCTATTGTCAGGTGAACTATCCTTTGCAGTTTTGGAAGCAAAGGCATTTTTGTGTTCCAGGGTGTCTGTACCATCCTCCACACTGAACTCACATTATGCTGGGGAATTTGACTGATAACTTGGCAGGACTGTAAGACTCTCCAGGTCTGGGTCTTTTTTCAGAAGTCTCCTGCCAATGTGATGGCCTTGAATGGCCCCAATTAACCTGTGCTATTAGACCATTTAAGGCCATGGGTGTCTCCCCTAGGGAGCCTTTCATGCCTTCTCCCTCCACAAACTCCCTCATGTCTTCCTGTTGGGTGCTTCCCTCTCATCCTCCTTTCTTCCTAATAAGCTTCAAGTTTGGAGAAGCCTCAAGGGAAAGGGGACCCCCACCAAGCCACCCCAGTCTGTGGCCCACTTTCTGCTGTTCTGTTGTTATATAATACAGTCTCCCCTGATGTTTTATGGATTCTGGCTAGGATGCCCCACATTCACCCCCAACCCCTTTGCAGGTCCATTCTTCCCCAAGGGTGCTAGAGGACATCCTTCCAACTGGGAAAGGGAATTGGGAGTTGACACTTTCCCCCCAGCCATCAATCTCCCTTCCTTCCTTCCTTCCTTCCTTCCTTCCTTCCTTCCTCACCTCCCTGCCTCTGTCTCCCTCCAGTCAAGCGAGACACACGCAGCGGAACCTCTTCCAGCGGGGAAGGTTTAAATAAATGATCTTTCTCTCCCTCCCTCTTTTTAAAAAATTGGTGTGTGTAGACGTGGTGACCTGCGAGATCCGTTTCCCCTTCAAACAGTGTCGCTCTCCCATTAAGGTTAATGAGGGAAGGGAGAAGGAGGAGGAGGAAGAGGAGGAGGAGGAGGGACTGAAGACCCCCCCCCCCCCCCGCTTCCCGCCTGGTAGGATCTCGGAGCACAAATCGCCCAGCCCGGGGAGGGCGGCGTGCTTTGGGCCGGGGACGCTGGCAGGCGAGTCCGGATTCGCCCGTGGCTGTCGTTAGGGCAGGGGGAGCGTCGGGGGCGCCTACATCCTTTCTCTCGCTGCCTCCCCTGGATGGAGCTGCCTGGCTGATGGTGGAGGAGTCGGCCCACTGGCGGCACGTTTGCACTTTGCAGGGACCCAGCGGCTCCTCCAGCCATCGCCGCCGCCACCAGCAGCACCATCAGGAGCGGGAACAGGAGCTGCTCGGCCGCGTCTCTCTGGCTTCTCCTCCGCGGAGCCGAGCTGCCTCACGCCGCCTCCCAGAAACTTTCTCCGGGCCCAGGAAGAGAGACCAGCCCGGCCTCGGGAGCCCCAAGTCGGCGCTGCCCTTCTGCTGCCGCCGGGAGAAGCCAGCCATGGACCGGGAAGCAGCGGCAACGGCGGCGGCGCGGAGCTGTCCGTGGTGCTGAAATGTCCGCGCCGGGTCCGGGAGCCTGGCGGGGCTCCTCGGCGTCCCTCTGATCGGAGTCGGCCGCCAAGGGGAGCCGAAGGGGCACCCTCTTTCTCTCTCTCTCGCTCTCTGCCTGCCTGCCTCCCTCCCCATGTTGGATCGGGACCTCTGGGGCTGAAACAGCCATTCCCATGTGGATGCAGGATGGACCCGCTCTGGAGGATGGATCAACTGCTTCTCTACATCAATGCAGCCCTCCTGGTTTATTTCAGCTGTGCCGGCTTCTGTCTGGCGGATGCAGGTAAGAGGGGAAGCAGTTCCTTGGTGGGGTATTAAGAATGGGTACTGGTAGTAGGCACTCTTGCCTCCACACACCCCTCCGCCGTTCTCTGGGTTTGTGTGCTCCATTTCTTAAGGAAAAGAAATTCTCCTCAACTTCCCAGACCTGTTGTATTCTCATGCAACGTTTGAACATCCCTTCATAAATGGCTTCACCATCCAATGACAGAAGAGTTGAGAAGGATCAACAAAGGGAAGGGGGGATGTGTGCTTAACATGTGGAACTCATTGTTACATGATTAAGGAAAGGTGAAGAAAGCACCACTGAGAGTTCTGTTAAGATATTTCCTTTAAAAAGAGGGATCAGCGCAGGGCAGGGCAGTATAGTTTTTACTAGCTGTTAGTCATGCTCAGAGTCTCAAGGAGCCCCTACTTGTTGCAGTGAGATGGAATCATAGACTTGACCTCCAACCTCCTATTCCTTTTGTCCAACTGTGCTTGAGAAAAAGGAGCCAGTAGGTAGCCGAAGTGACTTCCCTTTCTTATAATTCAAATGATTTGTGATGATCATATGGAACCAGCTCATGCGGCACCAGGCATGTGGCTTGTTACTCTTAGAATTTGATTCCTGAACTACATGGGCCTTGTTCTGTCCCATGTTTGGTTCTACAGAGCCTTAGTTTGCGAGTCTTCTTATTTGTGGGGGCAGGGGGAGAGACCTATGCAGGACTAGGGAGGGCCCTGGAGAGACAAGATGGAGAATTTCACATAATAGCTGCTTCTATTCAAAATTGCCCTCCTGTAAAGCATCCTTGATAGGTTAGTGTCCAGATACCATAGTAGACAAGGTAATAGCGGATCAGCCAAATATGGCCACCAAAAACAATCAGCTGGATCCTCAACCCACAGATAGAAGAGCTATGCGTATGGAATATTGGCTGTGAAGACTGAACTTGTGAGAGAACCCATCAGGCTTCTCAGAGTTGCTCTTCCCTAAGGCTAAGTTACTTTCTAGGAGAGAGGAGCAGACCATTAAACAAGCACAGTTTAATAGGTCTTGTGAAAAGAACAGGTATTTGACTTGTAATTTCATAGCTTGCCTCTGGCTTTAAGAAATTCTCCAATGGGAGGACATCAGGGCCTCAGAAGGGTGCTCGGCAGCAGCCTCACTAACAGATGCATAGACTGGGAAATGTTGTTGGAAAGACCTGAGCTGTCCTGTGGATGCTGATAGCTCATGTGATGATGCGTTGTAGACCACAAGGTCAAGTTTTCTGCTAACTCCATTATTTCTGGAGGGCTACAAATTGTGACACCTCAGAAAAGGGAACTTGTCAAATAACAGACCAAGAGAATTTCCAGCTTTGAAAATTTGGGGCTCTTGTTACTTTGTTTAGTGGATGTATTT
The DNA here is from genome assembly GCF_964188315.1 of Podarcis muralis. NCBI lineage: Eukaryota > Metazoa > Chordata > Lepidosauria > Squamata > Lacertidae > Podarcis > Podarcis muralis. Next base: position 58,736,625 of record NC_135661.1, on the reverse strand, counting down.
CTGTTACTCTTCTCCAGGTAAAAAACCTCTCCGTGGATAACATTCTTGAAAAATGAAACAAAAACACAGTACTGTAACAACAATACTTAGCAGCAGCAACTAGGAACCAGATTAAAATGGTTTAAAGTGCTATATTTTTTTAATGGTCTTTCTCCAAATGCCATCCAGTTCAGTGCTTGGCAAGGACCCAAAGGTGACAAGAAGGCCCTCTCAGGCTGACCATGTACCTTGCCCCTATAGGTGCAGAAACCTGAAGGAGATCCTTTGAAGAAGATCTCAGTGTAAGTTTGTAAGGGATAGGGTGGCCTTTGAGGTAACCTGACCCCAAGTTCCATAGGACCATATGGGTTAAAATCAGCACCTTGTACTGAGCCTAGAAATGGCTTGCCTTATTATAGGCAGTTTTGTGTGTGCAGGCACACACACACTGACATTTGTATCCCACCTTTCTTCCATAATGAATCCAAGGAAGAGATGTTTCCCAGGCAGTCGTGCATTCAAGCGCTGACCAGCCCTAGACCTGCTTAGCTTCAGCAAGGTGGGAGCCTCCTGTGCCTTTATATGTGACCCCGGGACCAGAGGAATGGTCAGGTAGTGTGAAGGTTTGAGAAGACACTGTAGAGCAGGGATGGTCACTTGGTAGCCCACAATACAGATCTGGTCCCTGAGCCACAGTGGCCCTACTAAATTTTTGCCAAGGTTTGCTCCCAGCTTTGTTGATAAGGAAAATGAAACCCTGGAAAAGTTGTAAACAACAGTGATATTCCACAAGTTAATGCTCCGTCTCTCATTTTGGCTGTGTACGTTCTGCTAAGGCAGGTGCTGTATTACTGCAGAGCCTCTCCTGCTCTCTGCTGCCAGAGTTGTTATGGAATCTGACCTCAATGAATGGATCTGTTTGTGGGGTAAAACACCATCCCAATCTCTGGTGTCAGAGCCCAGCAAGGCAAGCAGCTTGCATTGTCCATGGCAGGCAGGGGTCAAGTCCAAAAGTGGCACCTGAGACTCTGAAGAACCAGGGGCAGGTGAGCAAAGCTGATGGTTGACTTCCAGAGCAGCTGTGGCACTTGAAAAAGAATTCAGGGGGTGGCAGTATGGAAGGGGGAAAGTATATTTCTAGGTGGGTGAGATACCATATGTTAATGAGAGGATTTCAGAAATGCAGTATAAGCTCCTTATTGGGGGAGTGCCTGCCCCCTGTCGCCACCCCCATACTGCCTATGCTCCATAGTAGGCAGGCCACTCTCAGAGGCACAGAGGCAGGTGATGCAGCGCCAAACAGGCACATAGCCTTTGGTTTCCGCAAGGCCCCAGAGCCTTTGTGGCTTCTTTAGTTACCAGGCCTGTCAGAGTGTACTAGAGCTACTGACAGTCACTGACATCACTTTCTCATTTTTCCTCCTTTTTCTATGCATTGGGCACACAGAAGCAAAGTAAAGCCCTGGCTGAGGCTTCAGACACCCACCAGCTGCATTTCTGCAGGATGCCATCTGGGCCATTCTGTCTCAGGGCCCAGATGCATTCTGGGGGAAAGAAGACGGTGAATGGCTGCAGCCTTGGCCAGCAGTGAGCCTTCTGCAATCAAAGACACATAGAGGGCCCACTGCTTCATTTACTTTACCTGGCAGCAGCCCCTGCCGATGAATGTTCTTGCAACAGAGCCCCTGTTGGTGTCTTGGGCCACCTGATTGCTTGGGGCTGATCAGCTGCAGTCTTCCTTCCTGCCACTATACAGGTAGTGCTCAGCCATTCCCTCTTCTTGCAAGCTGTCCTGGTGGGGCAGATAAGAGAGATCTGCTGTCAGAGTCCCTTGCACTGGGATGTTAAAACTGAACTGCTGTCAGGATACAGAAGTTCCCTGTCTTGGCACAGAGTACATCAGGAGTCTGTCTCTGCCCAGGAGCACCCTTGTTACCTGGTACTTTAGGCAGGGCTGCAAGCTGGCCCATAGTGTGTGCTCTTCCTTTTATCCTGCAATGATCCTGAAGCTTGGAAGATATTGTCATGGTTGTGTGATCTTTGGTGGATGAAAGTATCTAACTCAGGGGATCATGGATATCTGGATCAATTGGATTCTGGGAGCTGATACAGCAGTGAACAGGCACAGGAATAATAGAATCATAGAACTGTAGAGTTGGAAGGGGCTGTGAGGGTCATCTAGTTCCCTGCAATGCAATAATCTTTTTGCCCAAGTTGTGGCCTGAACCTGCAGCCTTGAGATTAAGAGTCTCATGCTCTACATAGAAAGCTGCCTGCCCTACTGAGCTAAACTCATTGGCCCATCTAGCTCAGTGTAGTCTACACTGACTGGCAGTGGCTCTCCAGAGTTTCTAGCAGGGGACATTCTTAGACCTACCTGAAGATGCCAGGGATTAAACATTGGACCTTCTTCACACAATGGAGGTGCTCTGCCAGCAAGCCATGGACTCCCCCCCACCTCCCGCCAGGCATGGCCACACAGCAAACCTGAGAGCAGTGTGACTTGTTAAGGCCTCCCAAGCATACAACACAGTATTTCCATAAGGATCACTGGCAAAGTGTTCTTAGCGCCCTCCTGATTTGGGGGATGGGGATGGGGAAGGAATTCATGATATTCAAGTCAGTTTCAAAACTGCCGAAATTGGATGTGCATTAAATAAGGTGCAGGTCTGTTTGCATCCCATGCCCATCACACCACAATGGAATCCAAAATTTTAACAGAAGAGTTTTGGGTCCTGAAATGTAAACAAATCACGTTCTTTAGCAAGTTTCTAGTCACCATAGATTCACTGAAAATAACTGGGATACATTTTGCAATCAGAATAGTGAAGTTGTGTCATATAATTTTGCATAATATAGTATGCAAATGAACCATACTTCTATAACCACAAGTTAGAATTAGGGGGTGTTGGCACAAATTGGGATGAGTTGGATGTCTCTGCTAACTGATTTTATCTGTCTGTGAGGATGTAACACATGGAGAGCTTCATGCAACTAGAACTTGCTTGAAGAAGTTGCCTCAGATACAGTCTCCATTCTGCATGTGACTGTTTCAGTTCCACAGTGAGGCCTATGAATGCAGTTCCCCAAATATTCTGTCTCAAGTTTAGTTCCTAAACAGACAGGTCACATGATCATTACACATTTTTTCCTGTGCTACCCTTCTCCCCAATTCTAGACAGGTGGCATCTGGTTCTTTAATCCGTATTAGGAAAAACACTCTGCACATGCTTCCTCTTCTCTTATGTTGCTTCCCACATTCCAAGTTCCGAAGCTAAGCAGGGTCTCAAGCAGAATAAGTCTGGTTCTGATAAATGCTGCCCAGTGACCAGCAATTTCCTACCCAAAAGTCCAACCCAAAGGACTTTTCCTGTTCATGCAAAAATGCATTTTGCTCATGTTCTAACTGCAAAGAAATGGCAACCTCAAAGCAATGCAGATGGCAAGCATGTCTCATGCTGCTGGATGCCGCCCCTAGTTTAATGGGGTGACATGCTCTCTCCAGGCAGAGCACATCTCCTCCCCCCACCCCCGGCAATGCCCATCTGCCTTGCTTCTTGCTGCCCATGCTGAAGTAGACGTAACAGACACACGGTTGTCCTTGACTGCTTCTGTTGTGAAGGAGCAAGGGACTCCGGAAGTCACTTTGTCTGGGAGGCACTGCTGGAGATTTATGAAGGTGTCCTTAAAATGGTGACTGTGGGTAAGATGTGGCACACACACCCTCTCCCAAAAGTCCTTTGTAATTCTAATAGCCACCCATTTCTCCTTTTTCATACCAATGCCATGGCCTCCTCCTCCTCCTCCTCTCACCTTATCCTTAGTTCACCTCAGATTCAAGCAGCTGAGATTGAATAAAGGAATGGGATGAAATAAAGGACTCGGTTTTTTGCTGATTTCCTCTTCTCCTCTGTGCCCTCCTGGACACACATACAAACCCTCCACAAACATTTTACTGTGTACATTATGAACTCATCCATATGGCATTCTCTCCCCCGCCCGCCCCCTGCTTCCCAATTAACATGTAGCACAAGCCAGCAGGAACTTATCCCACATCAGCACCATTCATAGTGTGCAAAATCCATCCCTTCAGGATGGCTGCTCTCCTTCTGCCTAACCATAGGGCCACCTCCATTTGCCATTCAAAAATCCTCCTACCTAAGAGGGATAGGACTGTGGCTCTGTGCAGGCACCCTTCTTCCAGCATGTCACCCTCGTTCACCATTTTTTGATAAAGCAGATAGGAACAAACCTTTCATAACGAAAGTTACCTCTGCCCATGTACTTCTCCCTCAGCACTGGGCAGCTACAGGGTAACCCTGCTCTCTTAGAATTCAAGAGCAAGATTTCTGTCCAAAGCACATGGCAAGGACTGAACCCCAGCACCTTTCTGTTTCTCAAAATTAAGCACTGCCCCCAACCTCCGATGACACTTGTGCCCCACCATGCTGAGGGCAACCCGTTAGCCATCTGTTGTAGCCTGCCAGCCAGGTGCTTGACAATCTCCTTCTTTCTGCAGTTCCAGGACAGACAGTAAAACAGGAAGCTTATGGAGCTCCCAGTGGGCATTTAGCTGGCTGGGTGACACTGTGCAGCTCTATGGTGGCATGCAAAGCCCAACGGCAGGACTGAGAGTGTGTTCTAGGAGTCTGTGGGGAGAGAAAAAGAACAAGGTGCAAAATCTGATATTGTGTTCAGAAACCAGAAAGCAGGTTCTTAGTTTTACTGTTGTGAAGATGAGCCAGAAGTGACATGGGCAAAGTCTGTTTAAATCCCAAGAGTTGGAAGAAGCTGAGTTCAATGGTCAGGGGTGTGGCTTTGGTGCTGTACGTGTAGATCCATGTCCCTTTCTTTCATTTCCATAATTTATACAGAACCCAGCTTTACTTTACAAATGTGTGTTAGCTTGGGACAGAAATCCCAATGTTTTGAGGATGCCCATGTTTCCTCCTTCACAGAGGGCAGTCCTCTAATTTGAAAGTGCCCTCTGCATTTTGGGTGTGGGTGTGCAGTTTGGTCCAAGTCCATTTTATATATAAAGAAGCATAAGGGCAGGGGCCTTGAAGGAGAGAGAGCAGGAGAGGCCGTGAAGCTGTCTGCCAACAGTACCGACAGCAAACTGAACTGGACACAGACTTTCCCGCTTGCATTTCTATCTAAATTGCAGATTATTATTTTCTTAATATGCATCTATTAACATATGCCCATTTGATGCAAATCTGTGTCCTTCTTCTGACAATGTATCTCCACTTCCTTGGTGATGTGTAAGTGGCCACCTTAAAGTGTTTTATTTCAAATCTTCCTTCCCAGCAGTTAATCAAGCCCAGGGATCATTGCCCAGGTTTCAGACATTGGTTGCTGACAGCAACAGTTACAGCTAACACAGTGCAAACCTGTTGTTGGCTTGAGTGATTTGTGCAAAGACGGAAGGATGCAAACGGTCTTCATACGGATGGTATACGATTTAGTTTCCCTGTGGTGACTTTAGCAATCTGGGGGCACAACGTGATCGCCTTCTTCCTCACTCCCTGAGGTGTTCATAAGCCATCTTTTGGCAAATGGCACACGGCTAATTTGCACCACTTTATTGGCCCTATCCATAAGCTAAGATCAAAGAACAGAAGAGCAGGATTCATTTAACAAGGGGTGTGCAGATGCCAGAAGGGAATGAAAAAGTTAATTTGGCAGCTGGCTCCGTAGGGAAAAGACTCATGCTGCCAGAGAACTTGCAGGTTTTGACTGGAGCCAGTGGCGTAGCGTGGGGGGTGCAGGGGGGCCGGCCGCACCGGGCGCAACATCTGGGGTTAGGGCAAATCCACAGGTTAGGGGGCGCAAATCCACGGGTTAGGGGGCGCAAATTATTTGCCTTGCCCCGGGTGCTGACAACCCACGCTACGCCACTGACTGGAGCAGAAGCCTCATTGGAAAAGTCCTTCTCCCCACCTCCCCTAATTTCTATTGTCTGCTCAGGGCAATTGCTAAGATAATATTTAAGTCATTTTTACAGCTTGGAAATGTGATTTAGCTCTGTAATAACACCAGGCCTGAGGCCTCTGTGGTGAGCCCTGGCTTGGTCCCTTAAGCCGCTGCAGAAGTGCTGCCCATTACTCAGATGCTGATGAAAGAGGGAACTGAACTGTGCACAATCTTTAAAGGCTCTAGAGTGGTGGTGTAGCAAATGGGCCCTAGGGCAGGTAAAGTGAAATGGACTTATCCTTACAGCACAAAACATGTGCTTCCACCGGAGGTGATCAGCAGCAAGGCTTTCAGGCCGTTATATTTTCACATGTGCCCACATCAGAGGCATTTTTGCTTGCGGTGCTATCCAGAATTGTTATGGTCACAGAGATGTCACATTTGAAGGGCGGTCAAGGGGAGGGGTGTCCTGCATTTGGGCTGTGAGTCTTTATTAAAGCTGAGTTTTAATGGAAATGTTTGGTCCCATTTTACCAGATCTCCAGTCTAAATCTCCAGATCTATTTGACTGTCATAGCTGAGGTTTGAAGACTTGCCCAAGGAAAGTTTAGCTGGCTAGAGACACTGAGATGGGGAGCCATGGAGGGGCTGAATTTGCGGGAGGTAGTTGGTACTCAGTTCAGATCTTACCTCAGCCATGGACTCACTAGGTAGCCACTCTCAGTTAGCCTCCTTCCCCCAATTTGTTGTTGTTTAGCCGTTTAGTTGTGTCCGACTCTTCGTGACCCCATGGACCAGAGCATGCCAGGCACTCCTGTCTTCCACTGCCTCCTGCAGCTTGGTCAAACTCATGCTGGTAGCTTCGAGAACACTATCCAACCACCTTGTCCTCTGTCATCCCCTCCTCCTTGTGCCCCCATCTTTCCCAACATCAGGGTCTTTTCCAGGGAGTCTTCTCTTCTCATGAGGTGGCCAAAGTATTGGAGCCTCAGCTTCACGATCTGTCCTTCCAGTGAGCACTCAGGGTTGATTACTTTAAGAATGGATAGGTTTGATCTTCTTGCAGTCCATGGGACTCTCAAGAGTCTTCTCCACCACCATAATTCAAAAGCATCAATTATTTGGCAATCAGCCTTCTTTATGGTCCAGCTCTCACTTCCATACATCACTTCTGGGAAAACCATGGCTTTAACTATATGGACCTTTGTTGGCAAGGTAGATGTCTCTGCTTTTAAGGATGCTGTCTAGGTTTGCCATTGCTTCTCTCCCAAGAAGCAGGCGTCTTTTAATTTCCCCAATACCTTCCCCCAATACCTCATCCTAGATTATAAGAGTTGGGACTAAGGCCATTCCCTCCCTCCAGTGTCCCAGAGGTGAAGACAGGGACATTGTTTTTGAGGGCTTGTAACATCCTCATACCCGTTATCGCTTCCTGCCCCTTCATTTCATATTCCTGACAAGATGGGCCCTGGATCTTTTTCTAAGCACCCCAAATGTTTCTGGTGGACTATTGATTGGGGAGGGGAATTGAACTGAGGAAACATTTGGGTTACCCAGTCGGATTGTATTTGGGGAAATAAATGAATTTTAGATGTTTTAATCTAGAGATGATTTGAAGGGTAACGGATATGGATAATTGAAGGGGAATTGAATTGATTTGAAATGGGATCTGTTGGGACCTTAACTGGGATAAATGAAATGAAGAAGAGCTGGTTTTTAGTGATTTGGGGCAAATTAACTGAGGGATTTATCTGGGAAGTTAGTTGCCTTATCTCAGTATCATTCCAGGGTAACTACACTTCTGTACACTTCCTTTGCAGTAAGTCCCTCTGAACTGAGCAGGCTTGTTCCACCCTCAAAGGCAAAATAAAGACAATTGAATGAGGACATTAGTGTGGGAATGTTCAGGGTGGCAGGAGAGGATATACAGTATTGCTTATTAATATCCTTCCTAACTTGAGCTAGCAAGTTCCTTTACTTAGCGGAATGCATTCCCCTTTACACAGCAGAAAACTAGTTGCAAACTCATGTGAGTTTCTTAAGACAATACACAATTCAATCTGGCCTTTAGCCATGGCCCCTTGGATGTTGCAAGACTATAGCTCCCAACAGTGCCAGCCAGCATGGCCAATGGCCAGGGATAATGGGAGTTGTAGTCTGAAAACATCTGGAGGGTGGTTTTGCTTGTGGAGACAGAAGAAAAAGAAAGAAGGCAATTTCTGCCTTTCCCAACCTGGACTACAACTCCCATCAGCCCCAGTCAGCTCTGGTAGCTGAGGCTGATGGAGGTCGGGGGGGTCTAAAACATCTGGAGGACACCACATTGCCCAAAACTGTTTTATTCAGTTATTCAGAGAGCCAGTGTGATGTAGTGGTTAAGAGTGGTAGACTCGTAATCTGGGGAACCGAGTTCGCGTCTCCGCTCCTCCACATGCAGCTGCTGGGTGACCTTGGGCCAGTCACACTTCTTTCAAGTCTCTCAGCCCCACTCACCTCACAGAGTGTTTGTTGTGGGGGAGGAAGGGAAAGGAGAATGTTAGCCACTTTGAGACTCCTTAAAGGGAGTGAAAGGCGGGATATCAAATCCAAACTACTCCTCCTCCTCCTCCTCCTCCTCCTCCTCCTCCTCCTCCTCCTCCTCTTCTTCTTCTTCTTCTTCTTCTTCTTCTTCTTCTTCTTCTTCTTCCTCACTCTGAGATGAACCTGGTTAAGACTGGAGCAAATAGAAACAGGAGAAGATTCATTAGCAGTGATTTCTCTTGTTCAGGAACAGGGACGATTGATTTTTAGTTCCTGGGCCAGAAAGTAGACATTCTAGTAAGAGAATCTATTTTATAAGTGCCATTTCAGACAAATTAGCAATTTTTTGCCAAATACTTTGTTAGAAGCTACTCCCCTGAGGGTGATGGACTGATTCCTTTAATTAGAGCCGAACATGCAAGCTGATGCAAAGCTTGTTAATGTGGGTGGAAAGGGGGCCTCTGAGCCAGCAGGCAACAGCCTCCCAACCAAAACAGAAGGACGTCAACAGTGAGTGGTGGGTGCAGAGTCCAAGAGTGGCACCCTGCTGGAAAAATGGCCCTTTGCAAAGCGACATGGGTAAACTGACAGATTGCTGCCCCGAGGACCTTGCAATCTGGAAATGTGACAGTGGAGGAGGCAATGAAGGAAGGCAAGCAAAGGCTGGGGGAAGCAGCAGCAACAGGGAGCTAGCGGAGTTACATGCAGAGGAAGGAGCTTTGTGCATACTGGGGAGGAGAGTTTAAAAGGAGGCATTTACCTAAACTGCGTCTGTTCTGGGAAGAGGGAGCAGGGCATGGCTGGGTGGCTTAGAGGGGGAGAGGGGGAAGGCGGCAACACTGTGCCACAAATTGCCCTAAGCCAGGCAGTGGGGAAGGCAGACACTCTCATCAGGGTGCCTACCTATTTCTTCCTGCTCAGTGTGTGTGTGTGTGTGTGTGTGTGTGTGTGTGTGTGTGTGAACTGATATAGCATAAGGTGCTATCAGTCTCCAGCATGCACACTCACTCTCCCCCTCTCTCAGAAATAGGGATGCATGAAAGCTGGTTTCTCTCGGGTTCTCATTTTTCCACCCTTTCACTTCAAGTCTCCGCATTTCCATATCAGTTTGCATTTTTTTAAAAAAAATAAAATAAATAAGCCTCATGAAAATCAACCAGCATTTTTTAGTGCCCATTTCCTCTGATATACACATTTTCCTATGCAATTTTGCATAATATACACAATTTTGCAAAGTGATTTCCTCTGAGAGAATGCATTTTTGAATCTTATTTTCTCTTACATTTTGAATGCACACTCTGTGCTGCTATATGCATTTCTGTCCACTTTGCTCAGCTGGAGAACGGCACCACAACATTTGGAGAAGTGCAAATTTCGAAGGGTGGCTGCATTTCGGTTTGCCTATTGTTTGGGAAAGTGTGGATTAGGGTAGGTCCGCCTTTAAATGTGAACTGCATCAAATTCCTCCACCAAACCTAGGGCTCAGAAGTAAAAGACAAGGCTGCTTCTACAATGCCCTACATCCCCCCACCCCCACCCCCCCGAACTGTGGAGCCTTGAAAATCTCTGTGCTTGGTGCTTTCCTCTTTTAGAAATCAACTTCTTGGGAAAGGGGTGGAGTGCGTTCTAACCCCCCCCCCCCCACCTTGGCTGCTGGCTCCAGCTACACCCACCCATGGCTTGCTGGAAGCCTAAGATTATGGTGCCTCTGGCCCCATTTGCTGCTCAGTGGTTTTCAGAGCAGTTTCTTCTGTCCTTTCGAGAACAAAAGGCCAGGCTGCCAGGGGGGCTTTGTCCTCTCAAAGTGGCAGGGGGACAAGGTGGTTCAGCATCCATCCCCATCCATCATTCCTTCCCACGGCCTCTGCGTGACTCCAGGTCCAAATAAATGGCAGGATTTTTGTGTGCACCTTTGTCACTAAGGCATTCTGGAGAGTGCTTTCAGTCCTTGCTAAAAAACCCATAAAGTTGGCACGCTATTATTCTCCATGTGGGAGCCCCACAGAGAGGAGTGCAAAAAAGAATTCTCTGAATAGCAAAGTGCATGAGGAAGGCGGGAAACCCTTTTATATCCACACCTCCACTTCCAAGAAGGAAACAAGGACCCCCACAGCCCCGAGAGGAGGAAAGAGAATGAGAGCGAGAGAGGGGTGGTCAGGTTCCAGCTCTTGAGCGAGTGAGCGAGTGAATAGAGATCAGAAAACTTAGCAACGGAACTGCAGGTCATGTTCTTACGCCTCTCATTTCTGCAGAAAAGGTCACGGCACAGGGAACAGAAAGCTGCCACGATGGCATCTTGACATTTAGAGCTTCCTGGCAGGTTCCACTAAGCGATGCCTGGAAGTAGACAAAGGCAGCCCAGCCCAGCCCACTTAGCTATAGCTTCAAATGGCTGGAGGGACATCCAGGCCAGGGGCCCAGCCTAGAGGTGGTGGCACTTTGGCACAGGAGCTTGGTCTTTGCAGCCAAACTGGTGAAGAATCATCCCCACCTCGGTGTGGAATTGCCACCTGTTTCTTTGATAGCTCCAGAATTGGGCATCTGGCCATGTCTATGGAACATCTGTAAGCAGGCTCGTCGTTCAGATTGGGAAGTGGTAACTAGCAGGGCAGCAGGGTGCCTCTGATTTGAGGTTCCTTTGGCTAATCTGCATTAAGCCATTGAAAAGTCCTCCCTGAATTTCCCCAGTTGGTAAGTGTGTGAGCTGATGCAGGATCCCTGGGTTCAAATCTCATCTTAAACTTCGGTGCCCTTATCTAAGGCCCTGTTTCCTCAAGTTCCCCCAGATCTGGACACTCTTCACCCTCACAGGTTTCTTGCAAGGATGACTACATATGGGAAGCACTTTGAACCCACAGCAAATGGTGTGTGTGTGTGTGTGTGTGCGCGCGCACACGCGCGCAAAATAAAAGTAAGCTTTTAGGGTGCTTCCTATGGCTGCGTAGAACCATGAATGAATGCATAATATGCCTGTTCATTTGCAGAAAAAAATGGAAAACAAAAGGCAGGAATCTGGAGACTGCAGGCTTTGAAACCTCCAAATCTCTTGGGTGGGAGGGCTTTTGACTTCTCTCTTGGACTGCGTGGGTGCTAGTGTGTGTTCGCATGAGTGTTGTGTGTCTGTATGAATAGAGTGTGTGGGAAGGTGAAGTGCAAATGGGCGCAACGCAAGTTCCACAATGAGTGCACCACCATCCGTGGCTCTCGCTTGCTGCTAAAAAGCTTTCGGCATCCCTTGACCCTTCTGGAAAGGCTGTGCAGTCTTTAAGCTTTTTACAATGTCGGGGGTGCACCCTGCAGAACGGGAACAAAGTGACCTACAAACTCCTCACTGCCTGGCCTTGATACAAATTCCGCTGTGCTCCCTTGCTGCTTTTACCGTAAGTGCAGCTTAGGAAGCCCCAGAGCTCAAAGGCTCTCAACTGCAGCCAGGAAGGTTGCTGCTTTTTGGCCCTTCAGAGTGGCCAGCGGGGATGGGAGCTGAGCTCTCGTGCTGGTTGCCCTTGGGAGAGCTCAGCTGCAACAGCAGGATGCAGCTGCAGTCATGCCGAGACTGCAAGACTGTGCCCGCTTGTCCTGGGAGGAGTAAGCCCCGCTGAACTCATTGGGACTTACTCAGAGTAGGCATGTGCAGGATTGTGCTGTGAATCCCTTTTGTCTACTTTTTGCGTGCCAAAGGAGCAGCTGCTAAATTGGCACCCATCCATCTAGTTGGCTGTTCAGAGAAGACTTAAGTTCTAATCCACGATTATTTATTTTTAAAAGTAATTGTCAGGGGTTCAGGGACAGAGGCACAGGTGAGGGGAGAGACGGAGAGCGAGGGGGAAGAATCCCAGGACAGCGAGGAAGAGGATGACAATGATTTGAGGGATTCCATGAGTCTTTCAAGTGAATCGGAGGATTCCCAGAAGGGGGCGCCTGTGGTAAGGCCGAGGGGAGTCACAGGGGGGACTCGTCAGGAGCAGGGGACCAGCAGGGGAACCCAAAGTGGGAGCTGGGAGTCGGGACCGGCTTCTCCGCCAGAGCGCAGTGAAGGGGGTGGAGATTCCAGTGTGACAGGGGAAGCAGATCCGAAAGCAGAGAGGGAGGGGAGATCGGAGCAAGACATCCTCCCGGAAAGGGAGGGGAGTACTGCAGGGAGTAGTGTAACTGTCAAGAGGAAGGTTGGAGGTTGCGAACGCGCGCCAAGTTCAAATGTGGAGGCGCGCGAGGGTTTCTCATACAGCAAAACTCAATCAAGAAAAAGCTCTGGAATGGAAAGAAGGAGAAAATACTGGAGAAGATACATCAGGGAGAGAAAAAATTAAGAATTAACCCAAAGTCAAAGGAGGTGCTGAGAGAAATCAAATTCCATCAAGCACAATATTCCAAATTAATAAATCAAGAAATTGAATGGAAAATTAAACAGATGAAGCAAAAATCGTTTGAATCAGCAAATAAATGTGGAAAGCTGCTAGCTTGGCAGCTGAAAAAAAGACAAAAGTTAAACACAGTTACAAATCTAGAGATTGAAGGAAGAATGATCCAGAAACCAGAGGAAATTAGGAAATGCTTTCACAGATATTTTAAAGAACTGTACGCACAGGGGCCTCAGAAAGAATCCGAGATAGAACAATTCCTTAAGACAAATGGATTATCTAAAATAACTCAAGATAAAAGATCAATCTTGAACTCTAAAATAACTCCACAGGAAATCGAAGGTGCCATTCAGAGTATGCAATTAGGCAAATCTCCAGGCCCGGATGGGCTTACCTCCAAATATTATAAGACTTTGAAGGATTATTTGATACAACCTTTGATGGAAGTATGCAACCAGATTATGGATGGGAAGAGGGCACCAGAAACGTGGAAAGAAGCCTTCATCACATTGATACCTAAGTCAGAATCTGAAAAGACGCAGCTTAAGAACTACTGTCCCATCTCACTCCTGAATGTGGATTACAAAATATTTGCAGACATTTTGGCAAATAGACTTAAAAAGGTTTTAAATGAAGTAATTCATAAGGACCAAGCAGGCTTTCTCCCTGGTAGACATTTGTATGAAAACACCAGAAACATCATTGACATTTTGGAACTTTTGCAAACCAACAGGAACACAAGGGCGGTGTTAATCTTTATTGATGCGGAGAAAGCATTTGACAACATATCTTGGATGTTTATGAAGAAAAACTTGGAAGGGATGGGAGTGGGACGGGGGTTTGAAAATGGAATAGATGCTATTTATTCAGAACAGAAAGCTAAATTAATAGTGAACAATGTGGTGACGGAGGAATTTAAAATTGAAAAAGGGACACGACAAGGGTGCCCTCTATCCCCTCTTTTATTTATCTCAGTCCTGGAGGTGCTACTGAACATGATTAGGGAGGACCGGCTGGTACAAGGGATAGAGGTCGGAGTGAAACAATATAAATTGAAAGCTTTTGCAGATGACTTAGTTTTGACATTACAGGAGCCAGAACCCAGTACAAAAAGAGTTCTAGAACTTATAGCAGAGTTTGGCCGGGTGGCGGGATTTAAGTTAAACAAACAAAAAACAAAGGTTTTGACCAAAAATTTGACATCTACAGAAACAGAGGGGTTCCAGAGAGAAACAGAACTAAATGTGGTGAAAAAAGTGAAATACCTAGGGATTCATTTGTCTTCCAAAAACTTGAATTTATTTAAAGATAATTATGAAAAATGTTGGTCGGAAATTAAAAAGGATTTAGAAATTTGGTCAAGATTGAAACTTTCCTTGTTGGGTAGAATCGCAGCTATAAAAATGAATGTATTGCCGAAAATGTTATTTTTGTTCCAAACCCTACAGATCGTGGACAGAGTGGAATGTTTTGGAAAATGGCAGAAGGACATATCTAAGTTTGTCTGGCAGGGCAAAAAGCCTCGAATAAAGTTCAAAATATTAACTGACTCGAAAGAAAGAGGAGGGTTTGCCCTGCCGGACTTGAGGTTATACTACGAAGCTGCAGCCTTCTGCTGGTTGAAGGATTGGTTTTTGCTGGAAAACACTGATGTCCTAGATCTGGAAGGTTTTGATAATGCTTTTGGTTGGCATGCATATTTGTGGTATGACAAGGTCAAAGTTCATAAACTGTTCAAAAACCATATTGTCAGAAAAGCAATTTTTGCAGTCTGGATGAAATATAAAGACTTATTAGAAAGTAAAACTCCGAGGTGGCTATCACCAATGGAGGCCAAGGCCTGAAAAAGGCCCAATATGGAGGCTCATTGGCCGAAGTATTGGGAAATAATTGAAAAAACTGGAGACAATTGGAAGTTGCAGAGCCAGGACAAATTAAAAAATAAGGTGCGAGACTGGCTACACTATGCTCAAATTCAAGAGGTATTTAAAATGGATAAAAAAGTTGGGTTCCAAGTGGAAAAATCGAATTTGGAGATAGAATTGTTAGAACCAAAAACTAAGATATTATCAAGAATGTATAACTTGCTGCTTAAATGGAACACACAGGATGAGACAGTTAAATCTGCTATGATAAAATGGGCACAGGATGTTGGACATAACATTATGTTTGAAGACTGGGAAAAGTTATGGAACACCGGAATAAAATTCACGGCATGTACTGCCCTGAAAGAAAACATTATGAAAATGGTATACCGGTGGTACATGACCCCAGTCAAACTTGCTAAGATATATCACCTGTCAGATAACAAATGTTGGAAATGTAAGGAGGCAGAAGGTACTTTTTTTCATCTCTGGTGGACCTGCCCAAAAGTGAAGGCTTTCTGGGAAATGATTTATAATGAATTGAAAAAGGTATTTAGGTATACCTTTCCCAAGAATTCAGAGGCCTTCCTGCTGGGCATGGTGGACCAGAAAGTGCATAAGAAAGACAGAACGTTATTTATGTATGCTACTACAGCAGCAAGAATTCTCATCGCTAAGAACTGGAAGACACAAGATTTACCCACTATGGAAGAATGGCAGACGCAGTTGATGGACTACATGGAATTAGCTGAAATGACCGGCAGAATCCGAGATTTGGATGAAGAATCGGTTGAGGCGGATTGGAAAAAACTTAAAGACTATTTGCAAAAACATTACAAATTGTATGAATCTTAAGATTGTGCATGTTATTGGAAATGTTATGCTTTAGCAAATATGATTAAGCAAATGGCAAAATAAGTGATAAAAGAGAAAAAAAAAAAAGACAAAGTGAACCAAACATATTATGTTTATTTTTAAGGTAACAAATTTGAGATACAATGTATTGAATACGGATACATAATAATTGAAAGTTGTAACAAGGTTTGAAATAAGGTAACAAATTGCTGATATTGTCATTACAAAGAATGCAGATCTGGAAGGTGTGGGGAAGTACAATGTTTTTTCTTTGTAAAAAAATCAAAAATTGTTTCTTGTATTTGATTTACTCTGTATGGTTTGGAATCTACAAATTTATGAAAAGAAACGCAATAAAAATATTTAAAAAAAAAAAAAAACAAATGTGGAGGCGCGCGGAAGAACAGGGAGCCCGGGGGAGGAGCCAGGTCCCAAAGCACGCAGGAGGGGGGAAGAGCTGTCTGGGGATTCAGCGTCAGGGGAATCCAGGAGGGGCGAAACCCCAGGGGGCAGGAAGACCCTGCGGAAAAGGAAAAAAAGGAAGAGGTGGAGCAGCACAGCCCTCTTAAACTGGTGCAGAGGAGGGACTGACTCAGAGGGGACTTCAGCGGTCTAAGCGTAACAGACGTGGGGCTGCGCGCCTCGGCTGTGGAGCGTACAATGGACTTCAATAAACATTTTTGTATATAAACTGGACTTGGCGTTGGTCTCTTGTGAGCTGGGACCTGAGGCAGCCCTGACAGTAATGCTTTAAAAGTAAAGCTTAAGGCAGTGATGAGACAGCTGTAGCAGAAATGGACATGCTCATCCTATAACTAGATATATGCTTTCTTTTTTCTTTTTCTAAGAACCTTGTATTCCTCCCGAATCCCAAAGAGTAGCTATGATCAAAAACAGTGACAGGCTCTAGGTAAGCGAATGGGCCACTGGCTAGTTTCTTGCTGGCCTCCTCACACCTGCTGGGAATCTTGCAGACCCTGTTAAGTAACAGGCTCCAAATTTACTGGCTTGCTTTTCACTTGGGATTGGGCTTTCCAATGGCAACTAAATATCTTGCTCCAGTATAATTTTGGAATTAGAGCAATGCAGTTAGTGAGAGAGAGGGGAAGAAGATACCTTCTTACTTGCTTCCCTTTGCCCACCCCCTCATGTGAGATTTCTCAAGTGAGTTTTCCTGTCTCCGGGTGAATTCACTTGTCTCTCTACATCTCAGGACCCACCCATATCTCATCCTTATGCATATTGTGAATCTCTTGTGCCTCCTTGCCCGTGTGACATTCTTATCCAGCTACTGCTGTCCCACACTTTCTCTTCCCTAAATCCAGAGAATCCCTTTGCTTTGAAAATTCATATAGGAAAGCTGCATCAATTGCATATAGGGACTCTCTGGATATATGGAGGGGAAAGCTTGGGGCAATAACAGTTAGAGGGGAGCACCACATAGATGAAATCCACAGTAAGATGAGGTATGGAAAGCCCATAGTCTTACCTATTTCTTAGGACCATTGTGAGGCTAAATGTACACAAAACAGCCTTTGCCTGCATTCCCTCCTTTCCCTAGGGCATATTCTAATGTGTAAACCAGTGTGTTTTTCCTAGCGCCTATCTAGTTAGGGGCTTATCTGTGCTGCATATGTAGATCCATGCGCGCGCGCGCGCGCACACACACACACACACACACACACGGCAGAGTCTTCATTACCATTATTCCTGCATAATTCTTCTTCTTCATTCAAAGCATGCTGCCTACATTCTCCCAATCTTTTAAGGTGTTGTTGTAAGACTGGCAGGGGTCTGTGCAGGAGAAGGCTAATGGATCCAGAGGTCTTGCTGGAGTGTCTCTTAACAGTCCTGGGCAAAGTTGCCAGATGCATCATTTATTAGGGAGACTACAGGTGATGTGTTTCCATGGGAGTTAATTGTGCAGTGATTGCTTCTTGATACAGATCCACTGCTACTGGTAAGAAGCATTGCAAAGCATGGCCTCTAAATACTAAGGTTCCATTTAGCTGTAAGGGCTACTAGCTATCCAGACATGTTGCCTCCACAAATTTCCCTTCTGCATTTTTCCAAACCACCCGAGTATGAGCAACCATCAGCTCTTCTTCAGGTGGGAGTGAGTGCCTAATAATAATACTGCCCTTCAGCAAAGGAACACAGGGTGGTTTATAACATAAAAACACAAAAATGCTCAACATAGTAACAAATAAAAGCAATAAACCCCCCGCAGTTTAAAAAGCCATAGATTGTTGTTGTTATTTATTATGTTTCTTCTGTCAGTCAATTCCATTAGCTAATCATGTGTGGTGTGAAGAAGTCCTTCCAGCTTCCTTCCCTCCTGCTAAGCATCTTCTCCATTCATGTGATGTGAATCTCCCTCTCCTTGCAGACAGCCCCTCTGCTCCAGTCAATGTCACAGTCAAGCTCCTGAAAGCCAACTCAGCTGTTGTGACCTGGGACGTCCTGGAAGAAGAGGTGGTCATAGGATTTGCCATCTCCCAGCAGGTAGGTGGCAAAATCCCTTCCCTTAAAACTGGACTTTTTGCAAGATCAGAATGGAGGTTCAATAAACAGCCAATGTTGTCTAACCTACCAGCAACTTTGTGCAGTTGTATCAGTAAAGAGGTTGTCTGGAAGCAACCTCAGATTCCGAATTGTTTCTTTGCATCTAGTCATCGGATCTTAAAACAAGAATTTAACAATGGGATGTACGTATCCTTATAAAAGTAGCACTAGTTGACAAAAAATAAAATAAATAATATTCTGACTATCCCTGGCAAATCACAGCATTCCCTTTCAGTTCCTATTTTTAACAGATGTAAAAAATAGAAGATATACACAAACCTGAATAAATTTATATGAAACCTTAACAAACTGTTACAGTAATTAAGAAGCTGATGCAACTCACTGCCTAAAGAGTTTCCTTGTCAATCAAACTTCAGAAAGAAGCAATAACTCTCTCTTCCCTCCTTCCATTCAGACATTCCCCTGTCATCAGGATTTAAAGGTCTTCTGACACCTTGTCCTGCAAGCAAAAACGAGTTATTTCAAAGCAGCAAGCATATGATTGGGACCAGTGACATAGGAAGGGGGGTGCGGTGGGGCGGTCTGCTCTGGGTGCCACAACTGAGGGGGGTGACAAATTGGAGAAAACAAGTATTTTTAAAATAAGCTTATTGTAGCACCTCTCTGAGAGGTTGGCAGGGCTCCCCGGGTCCCAGATGCCACCTCCTTGCCTTGGGACCTTCACCCCGCCCCCAACCCAGCTGGCCAATCGACTCCGGCTGGGGGCAGGGCGAAGGCAAGGAAAGGGCTGGTACTGCCAAGGCCGACTTCCTTAGCCACCCGCCAGCAGTGGTTGGGGTTTTTTGGGTCGCTGTGGCGGCCTCTGCAGGCCGCTGCTTCCTGTTTCAACCACCCTGATAAGAGGAGAGGAGAGTGGTCGAAAGGAGTCACTAAACTGTGTCGCAATGATCTCTTGCAAAAACATAGGAACCAAAAGCAGCTGGGAGGCAGGTCCTTGAACCAGTGGCCTTAGCCTCTGCCAACAGCGGTTGGGCTCTGGGGCGCGCGGGCACTGCGGACGACCTCCTGGGCTGCTAAGCCAAAGCTGTTTATGCTCACAATGTTCAGTAAATGAACCAGAAAATAACACTTGCGACTCTTAGTATCTTATTTTTCCTTCTTTTAATAATTTGAATGGGGGGGTGGCAAAGAATTTTCCGCACCGGGTACCACCTGACCTTGCTACGCCTCTGATTGGGACAGGCTCTGGTTTAAACCATGGGACCTGCTGCTGCCATTTCCCATTTGGCCCTTTGGAATATGTGGGTGTTTTGCTTTCTCCCCCTGCAGAAGAAGGATGTCAGGATGCTGCGCTTCATCCAGGAGGTGAACACCACCACCCGCTCGTGCTCCCTCTGGGACCTGGAGGAGGACACCGAGTACATTGTGCACGTCCAGTCCATCAGCATCCAAGGCCAGAGTCCAGCCAGCGAACCAGTCCACTTCAAGACCCCCAGGGAAGCGGAGAAACTGGCTTCCAAAAATAAAGGCAAGTCAGGAGGAGGCTGTGGGCCCCGGGAGGTGGGAGACAAGGGACACTGTTTGCAGGAGGGCAGCGAAGTGGAGCTGCAAGAAGTGGCAAAGGGACCCCACTGAGCCACTGCTGTCAGCTGGGATGGAGTACCAGAAGAAGGTGAGAGCCAGCAGGAGATAATTCTCATTTTGTGCACCCTGCTTCTTCCAGGGGAGGGTGTCCACTGCTGTGGCCCCTTCCTCCAGGGCCCTCTAGCTGGTCAGATGAACATCTTGCTTTCAGCACAGCTGGGAAGTGGAAGCAAGCAGCTGGAAGGCCTAAACTGGGGCTGTGCAACATTTGCTGCTGCCGCTGCCAACACCTCTGCCCAAGAGGGAATGCATCAGCCCTGCCTTGCGACCTGCCAGGTGCACAATACAGCCCTTGGGTTACTGGGCCTTTTCAAGCACCTGCCCAGCTGGAACAAAAGGCGAATCTGTTGCGTGTGTATTGGGGGGTGGGCTCTGCATTGTGCGGATTTGTGCAAAAGGGTTAGGGAGGTATACACCCACATCAGGCACCACAGCAGCCTTTCCAGGTTTGCAAAAATCAGTTTGGTGGCTGGGAAAACAGCAAGGAGGAACAGAATAGTGCGCGGGGGCAGGGGGCGCGGGATGACGGCGATTGACCTAGCACCTAGCAAGGCAGAAGGGGGTAGAAGTTGCTCATCACTCAAGTGTGAGAAAACCTTGAACATTCTGAAATCCTCTGGGTTGTACCAAAATAAGGTTTACTCAGTGCAGACCCAGTAAAATGAAAGGATATGAATGACGTAGGGCCAGTAAGGGGTCTACTCTGAGTTAGGACAGGATGACCACTCACATCGCTCAAAAAGAGGACACAGATCTGCTTTTATTTGTTTATACACATGTAGAAATAATAACTATGAATTAAATAGAAGCACAGCATATCTTCTCATAGCTGGGGAGACCTTGACCAGGTTCCTTGTGAGGGAGGGGCTGAGGGTGCCATGGTTTGTTTCTCCAAGCTGAGAGGTGTCTATCTAAAAAGCCTCTGCAATGCCACAGGATGCTGCCGCCTGGGGCTGATGGAAGGTGTGGTCCAAAATGCCTGGACACCACCAGGTTGGCAAAGGCTGCTATCAGAGGCTCTGAGGTACATTGGGGGAAGCCACATGGTCCTCTCACCTAGGGATACCTTGCATACTTGAAAGCTGTGCTTCACAAGTCAACTCTTTGCCCAATTCTTTGCTTAGGGTAGTAAAAATCTGCGGGTATGTTTGGAATGGAGCTAAGGTCCACCTGCCATCTCTCTCTCTCTCTCTTCCCCCATCCTGTGCAGATGAGGTGACGATGAAGGAGATGGGAGAGAAAAACCAGCAGCTGCGAGCCGGGGAGATCCTCATCATTGTTGTGGTCTTGTTCATGTGGGCAGGTCAGTAGGAGTCCCCTAAATGCATGCAGAATAAATGCATGTATTGGGGGGGGGGGTTGGACAGAGAATTTTGTGCACACAAAAAGACCCTGAAGACATGTGCACAGGTGGACATAACTGGGCAATCATTTTCACAAAATATCCTCGTCTGTGTGCATGGGATGCTTTAAAAAGTACAAGAGGAGAGGCCACTGCCCCAATTATGTTTCCAGTCTAAAACTGAACACAGATCAGACAGCAGAGGAAAGAGGGCAGAGGGAGGGATGAATGAGGAAGAATATGCAATTATTTGGGTTACATGTGCTTTGACAATAATCAAGTATGGAGATAATTAGAATTTTACCAACTTTAGCCCAGCTTGCACACATGTATGGTTGTTATCTTTCTAGATTCTGTTGTGTTTCCAATGTGCTCTTATCCAGCTTGTTTCCTGGGGTGGATCTAAACACAGGGGGGGAAACGCTATAAAAAAAGTCAGAAGTTAGATTGTTAAAACAAAAGAAAAAAAATCTCTATGGAAAATTGCGTTTTAAAATTTCCTGCTTTCTGTCGCCATCTGGTGCACACTCAAATAGCTATTTCTTTAGCTGAGAAACAGCTGAGTCCCTGGGGGTAGGACTTGTTAGGAACTGAAATAATTTCAAAATAGCCACTCACCTCCCTGGATAGTCCCCAGTGCCACAAGACTCTTTTGCCTTTATTTGTCCCATCAGAGGCTTGAAAATTGCCAGCCAGTCAAGATTTCTCACTATGTGCCTTCTCTGAAATGCTGAAGAAGTCTAAAAAGACAAATCAAGTGTAAATCACCCTGTGTCTGCCTTGCAATCCTCTCCTGTTTCTCTGTGTTATTAGTATTTTTTACTAGAGTGCCTGTTTAACTACCCCTGTTAAAATGACAGAATTGTTAAAACAATAAATGGCCTGAAGCATTATTAGAGCATAAACCAGCAGAATGGCAGTAAGCCCCAATCCTCTTAAAATCTACTACCAGGAATTGAGGGGCAGGGCAGGCGTGGAGAGACAAAAAGAAAACTTTCCTGTAAGCAAAACTGCTCCCTCTGTTATAGAAACATAGAACTGTAGGTGTTGATGTGTGACCAGTTTATGAGGAAACAAGGATCCACACCGTACATTCAAAGCACATCCAAACACATGTAAAACACATGTAAAACACAGAACATCCCACAAAGAACCCTGGGAATTTGATAAGGAGGGAATCGCAGGTCTGCAAGGGGGAACCATGCTTCCCAGGTTTGAGGAATGTGACGTGCTTTAAATGTGTGTTGAATCTAAGGTCTGCTTTTGGAATTAAGATTAACCTGCAATACTGGGCTTTTCCTTTTAGACTTCTTAAGAGATGTCATAAGGAAAGACTACATATGGAAGAGTTAGAGGGGCAACTCCCCACCATCCCATCATGGTTCCTGCTCTGTCAAAATAAATAAAAGAGTCTAGTTTATAGTCTCCATAAATATTCAAGCCCCTTCTGCTATAATTCTGCAAGTTTGCTAGTGGGTTGTTGCCAGTGTGAGTCATTTGTAAGAACAGAAGGCTTGGACATGCCTTGAACTCATATCCTCACATTTTTACCCCCTATAAACCCAGATGTGTGGTGTAGGTGTGTAGCACCCTGCTTGTGGTTAACGCTTAGCTGGAATGAAATATTCAACACAGCAATAGAGAAATTAAAATAATAATTTATTTGTCAGACAAATAAATGATAGGCACAGTGGTATATGGTTACCAAAAGCTCTGCCCACTCCAGCCCTGATGGCCAGCACTTATATTTCCTCAGCCCAGCCCCCTTGCTCCTCCTTTGGCTGCCTCTGTCCAATCAGCCTGGTTGAAATTCCTATTGGCTGTTTGCTAGAACCAATCATAAAAGATACACCCATTTCCTATTACCTTTTATGGGAGACAAAGAGCTGTATTTCCTTCTATCCATAAATGGCAGACAAGTAGCCATATATCTTACATTTGCCTCGACAAGGCACCTTAATTACCAGATCATCTTTGCCCTATTGCCCTATTCACTGCAAAACAGATGGCTAAAACAGATGGCTCATGGTAACAGAGATTTTGGGTTCACCTTCTCACACACCATCAATGAAATAAGAATCTAACATAAGAATCTAACATTTCTTACTTTCTAAATCCTTTGCATACTTACATTTAAGCCAATATATTTCATACATTAACATATATAGCTTTTTAGAACTGAAAAGGAACTTAGTAAAAAACAGTTTCCAAAAGCAACCCCTTAAATTTACACCCCCCTTTCGAGCCAGCTGCTGTTCCTATTTCAAGCCAGCTGCTGTTCCTATTAGCTCTTGCCCTTTAACCTTAGGAAGATGTGGCTCGAATCTGATGGGAGGCACAATAATTCTTACTATTTACCAACTCTTAATTAGTGTTTTTGCAGCTTGATTGTATTCTGTAATATGTATGGCCAGTATGACCTTTTGCTCCTAGCCTGTAATTTTCCTTTTACAACTTTGAAGTACTGCTATAAATCTGTGGGGCCCTGTTCAAGAGGATAAACAACTGCCAAAGTACTCAGCCAGCTGCTTTTCTGCCTGGCATGAAAGATACAAACATTTGCAAATATATCTTTTTAAGCTCATTTTAAAATACAGATCTTGATCAGATGCCTCATAATACAGATCTTGATCAGATGCCTCAGGTGAGGAAGCCTGTACTTTCTGCACATGCCCAGAGACTCCTTTTCTTTATTGTCTCTCTTCTTCCATCCGTCTCAACTGCTCTGTATATTTAGGTGTATTTGCACATATTGACGAATAATTCCCAGAGCCAATGCAGAGTAGTGTCTAAGGCCGTTTCCCATACAGTCACTGTTTACGGGTGGGATTCAGTCACATCAGGCTGCACAATTAAAACTGATCTGGAGCTCTTGTGAAACAAAACCTCCCCTCCACCTGGACAGATTGGATGGGATAAGGACCATGATAGGGAAAGGCACTGGAAAGAGGAGGATAACAAGGTGGATTATCATTCAATAGCTGCCACCGCCTAATCTCTCTGCACACAAGCCAGGCTGAATGCTCATTAAGCAGGCTGCATGGAACCGACTTAAGGGGGTGAGCGATAAGCCCCCAGTTTAAATACTGCCTTGGCCATGAACAAATTCTCACTCTCAACATCAGCCCACCTTCCATCTGCAGAATGGGCATAAATATAAGCAGTGCTTTTCTCCAGGGGATACTCAAAGGTGCGTGGTACCGGCACTTTTCCCCATTGTTGTTAAAAAGTGTGACACATACTGTAACAACTTCATGGTGAGTACCGGCACCTATTTTTCTAGGGAAAAAAGCGCTGAATATCAGGCTGTTTTACCTCCTCAGCCAAAAATAAATAAATGTTCCCTGAGCAAATCAGCTTACAAAGATAAAAGTCCATCATAAAAGTCCTATTATTATTATTAATATTATTATTTACATTTCTATCCCACTTATCCAGGGTGCAATAAGGTCATTGGAGACTGCAGTGTCTTTAGGATATATGGTTTTATTTACATATATATACAACCTGAGTATAGGATGGAGGTGCCCACAGCCAGATGGGTGGAGTATAAATATATTATTATTATTATTATTATTATTATTATTATTATTATTATTATTAATTAATTAATTAACACTTCCATAGATCTTGCCTCTCCTTTAGGTTTCCAGGGAAGCCCCAAGCCACAGCTTTGGGTTCAGCACAGAACAAGACAAGCCTCTCTGTCCAGCTTCCAGCCCAGCCAAACTCACCCCCACACGGCCCCGCTTGGCCTATTGTTCTCCATCCTAGGATGACCCTGGCATCCAGCCAGGAGAGGTGGGGAAAGGCCCACCCATTTGTTTCTATGGCAAGGGAGCTTGCTGTTTTCAGATGCAAATGCAGGATACTGAGCTGAGCAGCTAAGGCCATTACACTGACAAAGGGACTGGTCTGACCAGTTCTGCAAGCTTCCTCCTATAGCTTCCATCCCACCCCCCAAATAAAAGGACTTTTGCAGTAAGGAAAGTGATGAGAAAATGTGCTGGAAAGTGTGGAATAACAATTGCTTGTTGTGCTCTTGTATACCACTCCCACAAACGGCTCACTTAAGAATGGATATTGCAAAACCTACTTGCCTACAAGTCGGGAGGCTCAATAATGTTGAAGGTTTCAGGAAGGAGTCAGTCTGGGTGGTAGACATACAGTAGGTTCCTTCAGATCTGTGATCTTGTGTATGAGAGGCTAAAATCTATAAGAGGAAGCCTGTCAGACCAGTTTGTTTGTCAAGATGATGGCCTGGGCTGCTCAGCCAAGTGCCCATCATCTGTATCTCAACAATGAGCTCTGTTGCCATGGAGACAAGTGGGGGGCTTTCCCCTCCCTCACTGGGCTGGATGTCACATCACCTTAGGATGAGAGGGGTAGGGTTGCATGTAACAATAAATTGGTCAGCTCGGTAAGATAGTCCAATGGGATTCTTTTCATCATCTCCCCAGTATTGCAGAGGCTGAGGCCAAGAAAGAGGAAGAGTTGTTTGGACCCACAGTGCTCTCACTCCCAGTTGTAGTACAGCAACCCAGCTCCCTGCTAGCTTCACCTGTCCCTGGCATTTTGAAAGCAAGCTCTGAGGTGGCTCCTCTTCATGCCGCTTCTGCATTGCCTTCTCCTGCCAGCTGGGACTTGCCAAGCACGAGCTAATGCAAAAGGCAGCTCAGGCTTGTTTGCTTTCTGTGCTCAGCCCCCTAGCTCCATCGACAGCTGCTTTTGCCCCTTCTGCAGTATGAAACATTTATGAAAAGCAGAAACACTCTGCCAGGGAGCTTTGCAATTGCTTTCGCTGGAAGCACGGGGGAAGGAGGGCCGTTTCAGGTGAAGCAAGCAGGCCAGCAAATCAATGAGACAGCAAACGGGATAATTTACATCCTTCTCTGGGGACAAATTTTGCCTCTCCCTTCCTACTCTCCAGCTTCCTGGCCAAAGGACTTTCTGGTTTCTTGTAGACAAGATGTGCACAGAGGGGTACAAAACAAAGCTGTTGAACAGACAGCCCTACAGAAGTAGCTTTGCAAGCTGACATATTCTGCAATAACTTATTAATTGCTTTATGTTGAGAGCTTAGGCAGAAGGAACAAATCTAAGGCTCCCCCTTCCATTCCTATCAGCCTTCCATTTATTTGGTATTATAGGGGTTTCCGAATGAGATGGTCTGGCTTCCAGGCCGGCTCGCCATCACTTCAATCCAGAGCTGATAGGCGTCTGCATAAATTTCATGGGAGGGAACATGCTTATTGGAGTGGAATACTTCCTTGGATAGCTCAGCTGGTAGAACACGAGACTCTTAATCTCAGGGTTGTGGGTTTGAGCCCCATGTTGGGCCAAAAGACTCCTGCATTGCAGGGGGTTGGACCAGATGACCCTTGTGGTCCCTTCCAATGTTAGGATTCTCTGAACACAATACTCCACTTTTGCAGGGATGTTTTGAGCTGATCCTACACAATCTTGGTGCAACCTGCTCTTGGACTACAGCTCCCATCAGTCCTAGCATCATGTGACGCCTGTTGGGACTGATGGGAATTGTAGGCCAAAACCTCTGACCTGATGCAGCAGGGTAAGGAAGGCTGCTCTATCCCCTGAACTGAGTTGCAGGGCTGATGATTTGGCCATGTTAATCTCTCCAAAAAAGCCTTCCTCAAAGAGGAGAACCAGCACCAAGGCCTCGCTTACAAGCACAAGGCAGCATTTCCTCTTGAATCTAGTCTTTACCAAGAGCGTAGAAACGTGTCCTCTTTTCGGAGCGTGTTACGGGGGCAGAGATGGGTCATTTGCACTGCTGCCCTTTCCTGCTACAGCCGTCACATCGTGTTTGCAACGCGCAAGCAGAAAGCCTGCCAATTCAAGCACACTAAAGCACGGAGGCTGTTGTGGGAAATGCTGCCATCCCCTCCGTTTGTCACCGGTGCCCAGCCTGGATTCTGAGATGAAGGAATTTTCCACTGCCCTCCTCTTCCCCACCACCCTTGTGTGTGTGCCCTGCCAAACAAACACCTGCTTTTTGCTTGCTAGCAGACAGGGCTGCCTTCCAGCCCCTTCGCACAAGTGAGGCTCCAAAACTACTTTGCTTAAAACAGAATTGTGTAACCTTTGAGGTCAGCCAGCCCACCCTTTGACTTGCCACCTGAAATAATTCCTCCGGAGGTTATACGTATAACAGGTAGGCAGTGGACAACAACTCCCATCATCCCCAGAAAGCATGGCCTATAATCAGGGGTGGCTAGGAGGGCAAACATATTGGCTACTACTAGTCTATCCCGATGGGCAACTCACTGGTGCAAGCTGAGCAACTATAGGTAAAGGTAAAGAGACCCCTGACCATTAGGTCTAGTCATGGCCAACTCTGGGATTGTGGCACTCATCTCGCTTTACTGGCCGAGGGAGCCGGCGTACAGCTTCTGGGTCATGTGGGCAGCATGACTAAGCCGCTTCTGGCAAACCAGAGCAGTGCATGGAAATGCCGTTTACCTTCCCGCCAGAGCGGTACCTATTTATCTACTTGCACTTTGACGTGCTTTCGAACTGCTAGGTTAGCAGGAGCAGGGACCGAGCAATGGGAGCTCATGCCGTTGTGGGGATTCGAACCGCCGATCTTCTGATTGGCAAGTCCTAGGCTCTGTAGTTTAACCCACAGGCGCCACCCGCATCCCTGAGCAACTATAGATATTAGCTATTTGGAGAGCCTTTGCTGTATTATCCTTGTGGCCATGAAGCCTCTGGTGCTATTGGTTGAGCTGCTGTGAGGCCATGGAACGTTCATATTTGCTGTGTTTTGGTTGGTTTTAATCTGCCAATAATTAACTTTATCAGAAATGTTGACGGAACCCTAAAGGCTCCACAAAACAGCCTGAGATAGAGGGAGTGAATAATTTCCCTCATATTCACTCCCTCTAATGTGGCTGATATTTTATAACACTTCCGTCACCATCATGCCTGTCCCAGTTATTTTGTTTTCAGTTGACAGGGAGGAATAATGTTTGTTTCTTCAGTTGTGATATAAAAATATGTACAAATGCCAATAATAGACCTTGACAGAGTAACACCAAAGAGACAGCCAGAGAAGGTCTAAAGCAGCCTTCGCCAACCTTGTGCCCTCCCAATGTTTTGGACTACAGTCCCCTTCAGCCCTAGCATCATATGGCTGTGCTGCTGAGGCTGTTGGGAGTTGTAGTTCAAAACATCTGGTGGGCACCAGGTTGGGGGAGATAGGTCTACATTTTTAATGAGGAGACAACTAAGGAGTGACATGGAACATTCTGCACAAATACAGTTCCATGTAGTTAAACTTCATGTCGGATTGGGGTGAGATGGGAGCTGGCAGGCGCTACCTTTTTATTTCCAGCTGCACTCCCTTGCAGACCTTGGCCTGGTTAAGGGAGCTGAGTCAGCCACAGCTTCTTGGGCAGGGCCCCAGGCGGTTCACGGTTTGCCGCAGGAACAAACGGTGTTCAGGCGATACTCCTGGTTGCCCTTCTGGAAGGCAGAGGGACCTGTGATGCTTTTTCTCCCCCTCAGGGGTGATCGCCCTGTTCTGCAGGCAGTACGACATCATCAAAGACAACGAACCAAATAACAACAAGGAGAAAACCAAGAGCACCTCAGAAAACAGCACCCCCGAACACCAGAGCGGGGGCCTCCTGCGTAGCAAGGTGAGAAGGGCCAGGAATTGGGGAGGGGGGAGAGGCAAGGCAACCAACCTCTCTAAAAGTAGCCTTTGCTTTGACTGGAGCTGAAAGTCCATGTTCTGCCTCTGAACACACAGCCAGCCCAGTGACGGCCACGGGCACCATGGCAACCTCAAAAATACCCTGGTGGCTGCCAAGGTCCCATGCCCCTCCTGGTTTTTTTAATTTTAAATTGAGTTTAAAGTTTTACTTTTAAATTGAGATGTATGCACCTTGGGTGTGTGTGTCTGCTTCCTGCTTTTTCGTCTCTTTTTAATTTGCTTGGGGCGATAGTGGCACCATGTGACATCTAAATATCTTGCGAGATTTCAGTGAGATCTCTCAAGATCTTTCTGGAAATCGACACCAATGTTGGCAGAGGTGGTGGAGCGAGCAGTGTGCCCACAGGGGAGCTGCTTCAGGGGTTTCTGCCACCCGAGGTGGCTCCTTCACCCTGCCTCATGGGTGAGCTGGACCTTTACCAGCAAAACTTTACCAGGGAGTGATCCACCCATAACAACCAGGTGATAATCAACAGGCCCCCCCAAAAAAACCCCGTTGGATCCTTCTCCATCTCGCTAAAGTAAAAACCAGATTTAGAGTATGACTTGCAATATGTCAAGTGCATGAGGTGTTGAGACAGCCCCCTGGTTGTCACAGCAGCCATCAAGTCCTGAGCTAGCCCAGACAAGGCAGTATTGACATGGATATTGAAGACCCCCCAAAGCTAGTGTCCTGGGATTCTCCACACCACACCAGAGACCACCTCTGGCAGCTCAGTCAGGGAGGCAGCTGGGCGGACACCAGCAAGACCACTGTCCTGTCCCTGCAGCCCAACACAATATACAAACCCTCACATCCAGCTCCTAGGTGGACTGGCCAATATGTGCCAAGTCAGTTATCTCAGTTCAGTGCTTCTGTAGGCACTGGCCAGAACCCTGGAGGGGTTAACATTTCCCTGAGCAATCAGTTCAAAGGCTTCTGGCACCGTTTCCATTTTATTTCTGGAAAGAACAGAGCTAGAGAGACACTCAGGTTTTCAAAAACAGAAAGCGAGACTCAAGGAAGGAGCTTGGAATATCCACCAGGTAGGTGGGGGATGCTGTCAAAGGCCAATGCCAACTAAGGATTAGGGTTTGCCTCTAATGGACCAAACTTCATAAAATCTTCTTCACCTCTACTAATTGTGCTGATGCTTCCAGCTTCCCCGTGCCGTAGCCATTTGCCCTTGCCAGCCATGACCCTGCATCAACTTTTGACAAACCTCCTTCATGTTCTGCTAACTCTGCTGTTGGAGGAATTATTCATGCCACAGCAACGGTCTCTTCAGTAGCAGAAAAGGTCACTTAAGGACACATAAGGGCCCCCCGCCATGTTGGAAAACCTCAGTGTGTTAATCAAAGGGACAATGACAATTGCACAACTCTAGGTGTTTCCAAAGGAAGTCAGAAAGGGAGATACTTTCTCATGGCAGCTCCAACATGTATGCCCCCCTGACACAACTGGTGAGCGTCACCCAGTCTTTCTGGTCTGGTGCTAAAATGCTGAATCAAGAGTTTTTTATTGATTGCATTTTGCTTTGGCTTGACTGTATGTTGTAAAGCTGCCCTGGGAAAGAAAAATCTTCAGAACAGGAGGGTATAAATCTATTAACAAATAACACTTATAAGTCTTTAGAAGAGTCTCTCTCTCTCTCTCTCTCTCTCTCTCTCTCTCTCTCTCTCTCTCTCTCACCCCCCAAGAGAGAAATAAGGGAAATGCTCCTTCAAAGATGGTGCCTGCTGAGGTGCATGCAACATCCCAAAACAAAAGAAACACTATATCTTCAGAATTATAGTTATTAATTATAGTGGCCTTCCCCAGTTAATTTTGGACTACCAACTTCCATCAGAATTGCTGGAGGGCACCAGGATGGCAAACACTGATTTATACAGATTTAGTGTGAAAGGTGGATTGATTGCTTATTCCCTGTAGCGAGGAAGCGCCTCCTCTTAGTTCAGAGCTACAGGAGATTCCTCCTTGACCTCTTCCATCTTTGTTCCCTGGCTACACACCCTCTCAGCTCTCCTTTCCTTGTTCATGAGCTGCTGTAGCTGCCAAGGAGAGATGCCCCTGAGATTTTTGCAATGATGCCTCCCCACCAGAAAACTGTCAGAGGCAGTAATGCAACAAGGTATCTAATGTTGGCATTTCTTGAACTCATGGTTTTCCAAATGCAAGCCTTCCATTGATCCTGCTAGCCTTTTCAACATAACCATGACTGACTCCAGGCCCCCTCGATTTCTGCTTTGCACTGTAGGACTAAAATGGAAGTGAAACACACACCATCTGTTTAATCCTAGCTTCACCTCCAGCCCTCAGACTACAGATTCTCAATTTCCCCCAGGGTATATTGACTTCACATTCCTGGGTACCTTATATTTCTCTCTTTCTTTCTTTCTCTCCCCTCTAGTTTCCAAAAAACAAGCCCTCAGTGAATATCATTGAAGCATGACAGCCTGATGGATGGACTCCGTTTCTCCTTCTCTGTCTCTTTCCCTCCCTCCCTCCAAGATTTGGCAACTGGGGAAGTGAAAGGTTTTCAGAGCTGTTTGGAAAGAGTTCTGTTCAGCTGCTGCAGACTGTAGCACAAGCCTTTCCTTCCATACCCTGGAGGAAAAAACCCAACAAGCCCATCTCCATGTGGGATAGAAAAGAAACTCGGTAATGTACTGAGCTACAGCATACTTTGAACTAGGCTGTGTCCCACACACCAACAAATGGGCATTTGCTGGTGGGGCTAGGAGGAGCGTCATCTTTCACCTTGACCGTCTGTCTCTGTCTTGTCCTGAAACATTCGTCTCTTGGGAAATGCTCCAGCTCATTCCTGGTTTGCTTTCTTCTTACCACAGCTCAGTTTTACCGTAGGAAATGCTATCCTGGATTCCAGACACGACTGCCTCCATCTCTTCGTGACAACGCTGGAGAACGCTCTGTCCCCTCTGACCACAGACCAAACCAATGACTTTGGCTAGGAATCCCACGCAGACGTCTTGCCATTTGTGCTTTAAGTAGAAACAACTGTTTGCAGGCATTCAATTTTGTGTCTTTAATACAGTCTCTGGCAATCTGGTGCCTACCAGCTATTTTGGACTACAAGTCCCATCAGTCCCAGCTAGCCAACAAAGTGAGCTGTTGTCCCAAACAGCTGGTGGGCATTAGGTTAGCGAAGGCTGCTTTAAACAAAAAGACAAAGAAACCAGAAGCACACATTTTTCCACCTGGACTCTCAGGACTCCGCTAGCTGCTTATTATAAGTTACTTTGAGCAGTTGTGAGTTTCTTATTTCCCCCCAAGTTTTGGTGTATATTTAATGTTGTTTCTCCAACTGGATAACCAACAGAGAATGCAAAAAACAAAACCACACACACACACACACAAAACCCTAACCCCAAATCTTCCAGTTCTGTAGAACAGCAAAGAAATCTGACGACGACTATAGAGAAGAATGGTGGAAACATCTGTTGTTTTTCTCCCAGGGTGAGCCCCATCTAGGCTGCAAACTTGTTTTGGTTTTATTCCACTTTATTGTCATGGCTTTTCCAAAGAATCCTGGGAATACTAGTTTGGTGAGGAGCTGGAGATTATACAAATTCAGAAGAACCTTGCTGAGCCAGGCCTGAGGTGTGGTCTTGGGAGTGGGGAACCTGTGGCCCTCTAGATGCTACTGACTACAACTCCCACCATCCCTGACGGGTGGCCAGGCTGGCTGCAGGGGCTGATGGGATCTACCATCAGCCAACAGGTCCCAAGTCCCTGGGCTACCTAGTTGGGAATTCACTCAGCCCGGAGCCGATTAAGAAGCCCACAAGCAGGGCACAACTGTGGTGGTGGCCCTCCTCTCTTGCTGGCCCCTTGTAGCTAGTCCTGCCTGTGGACATGGGGGATTGATTTTATGCCTGTAAAGCTAATCACCAGTGACAGCTTGGCCCCTCCATGGATTCCCCCAGTCCTAAACTAAGGGGATGAAAGCTGGTGACCACCATTAGCAGATGCCTGGAGGGAATTATCCTCTGTGTGAAGAAGCCCTGCTTTCTTTCCCCTCTGCTAAAATCACTGTCACTTTTATTGGATGACCCTCTAGTTTTAGTGCAGGGAATTATCTGTTGCCGATGCCAAGGCCCATCATCACCAAAATTGATAGATGCCAACTACGATTCCCAGGGGTTCCCTGGAAAGCAGGAAATGGCTGTGAAACCTGTTGTAATCTGCTCTTCGGATCTGTGCTTATCAAACCATTTCTTCTTAGCCGGGTCTGATGTAATCCGCCCACAGTGTGCCAAAGCAGCTACACTTCGATCCTTGAAAACAAACAAACACACCAATTTAATTCGCATTGTGCCAAGATTGCTTGATGCAAAGGCAAGCACCTTTGTATAGGGGAGCCTCGCACCAACATGGGATGGCTGCTCTGCAAGTCATCCCAGCAACTTTGTCAGTGCAGGGGTGGATTTGGGGCTCTCAAATTTCAGTGGCACCCTGTGCAATGCTAAAATTTGGCACCCCCCACCTCTTGCACTCATTTCTATGGTACTGTTGTGGCATCCCTTGAAGTGCAGTGTCCAGGGCGACTGCACTGCTTTTCAGTGCATGAGAGACCACGGAGGCCAAAGCCTCTCAGACAGGAGCTGAAATTGGTTGGAGAGGGAAAAACTCCATGTAGAAACTCACTCCAACTGGCCAGCAAAAGCTCAAGGTGGTTCGTCCTCCTTTATGGATGCTGTTAGATTTAGGGGGTGGGCTGTGGTTGTTTTTAAGGGGGCTGTAAATTATGACTTTTGTCATTACTTAGCATCACTGCCTTATTGTGTCTTATCAACGAGACTTACTTTTTTTAATCCCTTAAAAATGTCTTCTACAAAATCAAAATGTGAGAATCATCAATTTGGTTCACTTACTTGAACCTGACCTTTCCTTTCTCAGAGCAGTATTTTGGCCTCACAACAACCCTGTGAGGTAGGTTAAGCTGTGACACACCCAAGGCCGCCAAGTATCCTTCATTGCTGAGCAAGGATTTGAATGTGATATGCACCAGGAATATGTGCATGATCAATGCATGTAGCAGGGGGAGCTAGACTAAAAAAACCAGGCACAGTTCTTGTGTGTAGGAAGCCATACGTGTTCACCAACTGGAATTTCAAAAAACTTGCCTCATTCTGAGTTGGAGCTCTGACCCCAAACCCATCTGGTGTGCTGTAGGGTAGTCATCTCACCCACAGTATAACAAGGGCAAGGCATATCCTAAATTCTCTTTTCCATTACTTCTTTCTTGCCCCTAGGGTTAATCAAATTGCCAGATTCCTGCCTTGGTCTTTCCGGACAGAAAGGTGGGAGAAGTGGAGGACAATTTTCGGCAATTAATAAGTTTTTCATGGCTGAAAGTGGACAGATCTGTGCATGTGGCAATGCTGTGGAAGGTGATAAGGGAGGAGGAGGAGGAAGATTCCCCTGTTGTGCTTCAGTATTAAGCCCTCTGCATGTTGCTCCAGGAAGCCTTGCGTCCACGCTGGGAGAAGAGATGGGCTTCTGATTGCTCATTCAAAATGCCAAGTTGGCTTGGCCTGAGGTTTAATTCCTCCTCTGCTGAGCTCAATAACTGGCCTATCAGGGGAGTTCGGTTCCACGGTTGGCCTGGTTCACACATAACACTAAGCCACAATTTATTAAACTATACATTATTAACCATGGTTTTTGCTTGACCATCCTAATCTTGCCAAGCAACTTAATGATGGTCAACTACCAGCAAACCGTGGATGTTGGCTTACAAGCCTTGAATAGTTTTAACCATGGCTTTGGTCTTATGTGCATACTCAGGACCCGTCCTTAATCATGGTTTGCTTTGCCCCATCACTCAGACATGTGGCAAGTTACAAAGGTGTGAGGCAAGAGCGGGTGGAAAACATACTAAACTTTGAAGAAACAAATCCTGGTTTGAAGGATCATCTGTGTTACAGTTAACTGTTTCTTAAACAAACAAAGGATTAGTGTTTTATGTGCAAACTAGCCGGGAGGGAGGGAGAAGGGCTTGTATGCAGAGTGATTACCAGACAGAGCTGTGACCACAGGTTGGGGTGCCATTGTCTTCCCTGGCCCTGCTCCTGTGCATGTAACAATAACCCTGCCCACACTCCGCGTTCCCAAATTAATAAGGGATGTATTACTTCTTGGCACATTGATAAAGCCATGGAATCCGTTCCACTTGCTAAATGTCTGCATGTCAGGCTCAAGGCACAGGAGACAAGGAAGAAGAAAGGAAGAAAAAGGAGGCAGTCAGACTCAGATCTCTGCTTCAGATTTTTCTTCAGTCACAAACTCTGTGTTTGGCTTGAACAAGACACTAGCAGCTAGCTCACTATCCTTCCCCTCAACCTCTAATTGGTTGCATAGGGATAATACTGGCCTTTTAGTGGAGGATAAATCGGGAATCCCCATGTTGAGACTGTGTGCATCACTTAATGCCCGTTTGTCAGGGGAAAGAGGGAGAGGCTGTTCTGCTCATACCCTGCTATGGGGCTTCTCAGGGGCTTTTTGCTGGCTCACAGTGAGAGATAGGCTGCTGGCCTGGATGGACACACCCTGGAACCATCCAGCAAGGCTCTTCAAGCCCACCTTGCAGGGTTGCTGTAAGGACTGTGGAGATAACAAGTCTGACAAAGTGCTTTGGTCTCTCTAAAGCATGGTATCAATGCTAGGTAGTGTTCCTAGAGATGATGTCTCCATGATGACATCATGACTTTTTTCCATTGCTGTGTTTTTCCAGGCCCTCCTCGGTCCCCCTCATCTCTGCCTTCACTCAGCTCAGGAAGGGCCTGCTCATCTGCAGGTGGAGAAGTCTAGTTGCTTCAGTTTCTGTCATGGTGTTAATGTGCCTCTTCAAAATTGTGTCTCTTCTCATCGGTGACTAAGTCAGCGCCTGCTCTAAAGCTTCCAACATCCACGCAGAGCCACTTGCAACCAGCCCCTCCCATCGACTTCCACACAAGGTGCCGGCAGATGGCATCCCGCACCACCCTGGTGCTTTCCAGAGGTTTTGGACTACAATTTCCATCATGCTGGCTGTAGAGTGCTGAGGACGCTGGGGACGCAGCTGGGCTGACAGGGGCTAATGGGAGTTGTTGTCCAGAACCACCTAATTAACAGCTACTCACAATGTGTTGCAAAACAGAGGAAAGGCCTCACTCCCCTCAGTTCTTGCCAAAACGATGGCCGAGAGCAGATTGTCTGCCTTGTTAGACACAGAAAGGTTGTTACCTGTGATAACAGTTTTGAGCAATAAACCATGTTTTTAAATGTACAGTGACAGGAACATCTCCTTTGAGTGTAAAGAGATCGACATTTCGAAAGGTCGCCGATCCTCAGTCTGGCCTTGTGAAAAACATGATATATTGGGGTTTGGGTTTTTTTGCATGGGGAGATGGGAGCTTTCTTAGCCAGATTTCGAAGGGTTCATTTTCTGAAATGGCAGATTCGTGGGATGAGACTTTCCCAAAATAAGCACACAGTAACACCTTGTACAGGAGTTCTACAGTTTGAGTTAGCAAGTAGCAAGGGAGGCTTCCTGCACTAAAACAAAAACAACTCCCTGCACATAGAAATGTAGCTTTTCAGGGCTAGCCTAGAACTTCGCTCTCTGATATGTTCACTTCCCACAGAGGCACAATTTTTGAGATGGGGAAGCATTTCAAACATACCCACAATCTGAACTCCATCCCGAGTGAGTTATCTCCCCATGTAGGACATTCCCCACAGGCTTGACATTGCTCTAGTTATTAGGATACTACAGTTTGCTCCCATGACACTCAGCTGTTTCTCAGGCCCCACCCGCAGAGGGAGTGAAAGTAGTTTGGGACTGTGGTTTGATTTAGCGCTCCATCTTTGGCTGCCAAAGGAGAGCCTCCTTCCAGCTGGACTCCTGAGCAAGCAGTGGACATTCGACCTAATTTGGCTACTGCTCTGTGCTCTATTTGTGGTACCGAGTTTCCACCGGTGTGTGTGCCCCTTGTGTTCCAAGGGCTGCACAGCGACTTCCCTGATCACATCCTTTCATGGCCAGTGCCAGGTGTTGGTTGGGTCAGGCAGAGGCCAGTAGAGGGCCCGCCAACAGCCATCTTCATTTCCTGCTTGTCTGCCAAAAGGGCTACAAAGCAAGAGCTCACCTCTCACTTCCTCTACAGCCCAGAGGGGAGCTGGAGAAAGGGGCACGGGGTTGTGACTTCACTCAGAGGCCCCAGAAGCTAGGAGCAGCACAAAAGAGACAAGACGCTGTCTCTGATCTTCCCAGTACCATGGCTTCCCCCCAACTCTTTTAGGACATACTACGGAAGGGGGAGGGCAAGATCTCCCATGGCTCATTGGGAACAGGTGAAGGCAGAAGGGGGAGAAAATGAAGAGCGGCAAGGGGGATGCTGAGGCAAACCTGTGGTCCTCCAGGTGTCATTGGGCTACATCACCCATCAACCCCAGACAGCATGGCCAATGGTTAAGAAAGATGGCATCTGGTCCTGCAACATCTGGTGGTCAAAGGTTAGCCACAGCAGCTAGGGCAGTGATGGCCAAACATGGCCCTCCAGCTGTTTTGAGACTACAACTCCCAACATCCCTAGCTAACAGGACCAGTGGTCAGGGATGATGGGAACTGTAGTCCCAAAACAGCTGGAAGGCCAAGTTTGGCCATCACTGAGCTAGAGGGTCCACTGATGGTTCTTACCTCCAGACCTCCTAGAGTATGCCCTCCACATTACAGTATTTCCACCCCCCCTGGACAGCATAGTATGACTTGGGTGTGAAGTCCCAATCTGGCACATCATCCACCACATGCCTTTTGGACTTCTTGTCAGGACTTCTACACAGGTCTGACACACCTTAAAGCAGTACAGCTTCCCCTCCCACCCCCTCCCACAACTAGAACCTAAAGTGGGAAAATGGATGTCAAGACTCACCTACCCTTTCCATGTTCAGCATCCAAATTGGCATCCTGCGAGTGGTAAAGTGTTGGGGTGTGCATATGAGTATGTGTGTGATATCATTATCCCCTGTAATTGCAGCCTTTTAAAATGTGCGGCAATAAATGCCATTAGCGAGAGAAGAAACAAACACAGGCTGAAAGCAATTCCACGCTTCAGAGAGATGAGTGTCAAGCGATCAAAAAGCACCTTCAGACTCTCTGCAGAGAGATCTTTAAAGCAGAGATGCAATCAGAACATGCTGTAGGATACAACAGAGCTGGCTGTATTTGGGGAGATTTCAGGAGGACAGAGATAAAATGCATTAAAATGAGATCCAAGGTGGTACTGCATTATTTGAGAAGAGTATGGACTGAACCACAGGAATGGTTTGTAAGGGATCATGGCAGAGGACTTGCACCATACATGGAATGTCCCAGGTTCAGTCTCCAAGTAGAGTCTAAAGACCCCTGCCTGAAACCCTTGGGATCCGCTGTTGATTGTTGTTCGAATAAGGGTCTGACTTGTTATAAGGTATCCTACGTACCAGATTGACTACAACATAACACTCCATGGAAAATGGTAATCTCTCTCCCCTGCCCCGCATTTGTTTCCAACAATTGCCAAGCTCCAGTTCAGAATGGACATCCAATTAAATGTCTTGGCAGGTGGGAAATCCAGATTTCAGCTGTGAGCGATTTTCTGTCCCAGTTCCAGCTGTAGTGCAAATTACATCATTAGAATTCGCCGCCTACTTCCAGCTTTAGGAGCGCATGTGAATGCAATGAAGGAGTGAACTCGCACAATACGGGGACTTCATTTGCAATTTATTATGTATATGACACCCATTTGACTAGGTCGCCCCAACCACTCTGGGCAACTTCCAACAAAATATACTTAAGAGTACCCACACACCAAGACCGGGCCCTGATGCACTCTCAATTGATTCAGGCTTTATGCAATTGATTCCAAAAGGACTCAAGATGATGCTTTGCCATACAGCATAGTAATAGTTTCACAGACTGTTTGCAGGGAGCGGAGGGCTGGGGAGAGACTAATTTCTAGCAAACAATTAGACTGTGACAGTTGCCCTAGAAATATCCCAAGATGTTTGAAAACACATACAGTCCTCCTTAGAAGCTTTTTGTCAGAGGATGACTGAAGTTCAGCACCTCTACCTTTGTTCCTTAAAAGGACAATTGATTTCCAGGTCTCCTCCTGCACAAGGCACTGCTTGCAAAACTGTCACAGTAGTGGCAGTTTTGGGCAGAGCAAAAAAACTACTCTCTTTCACACTCCCTCATTGCAATTATTTTTTCCTGCTCCTTCATCCTGTACTTTAAAAAGTCACATTACCTTTTGATACTGGAGGTAGAAAAGTCAAAACACCTTCTCTGTCTCCCCCCTTCCTCATTATGAAGGGGCATTCCTTGCAAAGCTATGTTGGCTGTTAGCTACCAACAGACCAACCCTTTTCTTTGGGTTTGTCCAACACTTTTTAAAAACAAGCTTCAGAGTTGCTCAATGATACAAAAGGCCAGCACACCGCACACACCTACAAAGTGTCCCATGAGCTGAACCTGAAACAAAATCTTGCAGGAGGTGCTTGTCTTCAGCGTTCAAGCCAGTCTGGAACAGTGATCTTGTTCAGGCCGAGGTGCGTGAGAGCGCATGAGTCTTGGGGGTTGAAAACTTTAGAAGCAGGGAAGGCAAAAGGGACATTTTTTATCTTATACCTCCCATTCCCTGGTGAAGATTTACCCTTCACTCGAAACCTGTACTTGCTGGAGAGAGGAGAGTCTCATCGAAAGCTCCCTGAAGCTCCAAAAAGGATGAAAACATGCATTTCTCCTACTCCAAAGCTTCCTATATGACAGAAAAGACCCCATCTCTTCCTCTTGCTCCTTAGCAAGCAGAGAGGGGTAGAGGTGGGAACTTGCCTCAAAGACCGGAGTAGCAGGAAACATGCGGTTTCTTTTTTTAGCTAAAATTATTGCACAAGTGAGAGTCTGTCTGAGAGTGTGGTAGCATTCTCTTACTGGGGGCAGCAGGCAGTCACACTGGTGTGGTAGTGAGCAGATAACTGATGCCTGCCTCCAAATGCACAGAAATCACTACCTTGTTTTGGGGAGGCTCTGCTTTGCTTCCAAATTGATATGTGATAAACCACACAAGTTCCCTCTTTAAGGGAATGATGCAGCACTGAAGGACGTCAATTTGTTCTGAGCCCATCTGTAAGACCCATTTCACAGACAGGAAGAATAATACCTCTCATTCACCCCTAAAGGTCCTCTCCATCTCTCACTACTTGAGGCCTTGGCAACTGAATGTGTAAGCTGCCACGATTACAAAACTCTTGTGTGTAATGTGAAATGAATGCTTTGCCTGTAACCCTTCATGTCTTAATTCACCTCCAGACTTCTAAAAATGGTACAGAAACATATAACTGAGCTGCACATGCAAACCAGTCAATCACCCACTGGGAGGCAGGGGGGAAGAAAGAGAACACACTGCAAGATATTTCAAAGGCACAAGCATTTATAAAAATTGCCACAACATACAGTATCAAACTGCTTGGTGAAACATCAAAATATAAAACATTTGGCAGAGGACAAGTTCAAGGTCAAATTGAACAAAAATTTCTAACAAAAACAAACTATAAACTGGCCTTAACTTAAAAACTGAAATTAATAATAATAATAATGAAGCTGACAATCAACTTCGAAGTGCAGATAAAAGACAACTTAATTTCAATGGTGAGACACTTCTAGCTTGGGATAGGGCTGCGCCTGAAGCGATCAGGGACACTCTCAAAACGACGGAGGTTGCGATTGTTCCTATCGACCCACTGGTCAAGGGAACATCTGTGGTCTGTACTCTTAGCTCGCTGTGCATAGTTCCTGCAGGTTAGGGGTAGAACAACAGTAAGTATAAATCAATGTAAAGCAAGTGCAAATGCAAAGGAGGCACCCCATCCCACCCAGCCTGAACCCCATCTGTCCTTTGGAAGATTTTCTTCTACTACACCTTGCTGAATCAGTCCGTATGTAGACCGGCACTGTTTCCGACAGAGGTAAGCCAGGGCCATCTGGGAAGCCCCCAACCAGGATAGGAAAGCAATAGTCCTCCCCTGTTTCATACACCAACTACTGTGGTTGCAAATTACCACTCTGCATTTCTCTCCCCTTTCAATGCTGTTTGACCCGAATGTTTGCTATTCCCACCCCCCAAACAGGTAACTGTGACTTAATGCATCTGAAGAGGATTCTAGTGCACAAAAGCTTATAACAAATGCATCACTCTTTAAAGTGCCACAGACTCTTCGTTCAGCAGCTTTTTTATCTTCTTGAAAACAGTTTTAAGCAAGTTATTCTGTTTCTTAAGGAGGTAAACCTGCCACTGGGGTCCTGCTGCCCTTGGTTTCATGAAGGGTGACACAGTACCTTACGGTCAGGTCTGTTGGGTGTGCAAATCCGGGTTCCCCGTAGCGGTTTTCAGCAGTCACGGTGTACATCAGCTGCTGCAACTCATTGACTTCATCTGAAATTTGGCAGAGCAAGGCAATGCAACCCAGTGTGTTTGCATCAGGTACCACAGGGGTAGGTAATGCAATGCCCTCTAGATGTTGTTGGACTTCCATTCCTATTAGCTCCAGCCACTATGGCCAATGGCTAGGGATGATGGAAGCTGCTGTAGAGGGTACCACATAGGCCACCCCTGAGGTTCAATAAAGTTAAAAGATGCATCTTTGGCACTAGCCACATTCTAGGTCAGCTTTCCCCAACTGGGTGCCCTCTGGCTCTCAACTCCAGACAGCTGAACCATGTATGACTGAGGCTGCTGGGTGCTGGTAGTCCAAAACACCTCGAGGGCACCAGACTGGGGAACGCTATGCTAGGCAGTGAATTAAACAACGGAAGTCAAATATGTAAGGATCCTATGGTGATGGTCTAAACATGCATGTTGAGTTTTGGGGAAGAAATGGCTACTGTGGAAGCACAAATTAAATTTCCTGTGAAATACTGAAACACACTGTTCTTTAGAATGGATCTTCCAAATAAGGATGAGTCATACCAACTCAGGATAAGGGAGGCCTCAGAAGTGTTCTGGACAGCAGGTTGTAGATGCACTGTTTGAAATGCCCCATTATGCTGCTAATGACCTGTAAAAGCTAATTTCCTGAGCGGAGAATTTCAGTCAGGGAAAGGCAGGAAGTAAGAAATCTTTCCACAAACCTATACCCTGCTCCTCCCTGGCTCACTGGAGCAAACAATGTCTTCAACACCAGTGATGATTTAGTTGCCTGAAGGCTGTGCAGAAGCTGAGGGTGTCTAGTGCTACTTGCAAAGAGTTGCTAGCAACGGGAGTTTGCCTCCCCATCACAAGCCGGGATATTGAAATAGCTTCCAATGTTTACATTCACCAGCATTTAAAAAGCCTCATAACCGATTCAATGCATCCATGCATGAAGTAAGCCCTAACCTTTAATGCACCCATGTTTTAAAAACCAAGTCAAGGCTCAACTGAAAGACTGGTGAGGTCACTGCCACCCCCTACTGTCCCCAAGAGCCAGTGGAAGCTGCATGCCCAGGGTAACAACAACAGGTTAACAGGCCCAGTCAGCCACAGTCAAGTCATTCTCTGGCTGCATTCCGGCTGTGCTCTACTTCCTCCACTGTGTTCTGGCACCACCTGCTGGCAAGAAGCAGGAATGACTTTGGCCTTGCATTGTGTTCTCACACATGTGGACACATACCATGGGAGAAGTGCAACATCCATGGTCATAACCCAACCCGCACATACAAGAGGTAATCCTTTGTCCTTGCTCATTTTCCCAGGCTCTCTGCCAGGAGAGCCACACAGCAGCCTAAGTTCTGACTTGTAAGAGGGGCCTCTTTTAGGAGTTAAATCCATCACTCAGCTGTTTTCTGCCTGTCCTTACCAGGCAGTGGCGCAGGAAAGGGTCCCCCCCCCCAGTTCCCCCTCCCATTTAGCGTTTACTGGTGCACTGTGCCACAGGGAAACTGCTCTCAAGCCATCTCCAGGCTCATAGCAAAACTCAGAGCTACTTAAAGAGCCCTTTTTGAGCAGCAGCCAAGAGCCTTGATTCCTGCTCTAGCCTAGGATTGCCTCTCCTTCCCATGCCAGACCACCAATTCTATGCCTAAAGCTACCCAAGATAATACATGTTTGTGCTAATAAACAAACAGCTTGTGCACATTACATGAAGCATTCGTGAGCAATTTTGGTGTGACGTGCCAGAACTCTGAATGTACACATTGCATATTAATTTGAAAGGCACAGTGAAAAAAGAAAAGTAGGATCCTAATTAGAGTTTTCCTTCTGCCCACATGATTTGTCCTCAATCCATACACTGGAAGCAGCCCAGCACCTTGTTAGTATTGCATGTGCAGAGAGACAGACAGACAGACTGAATGGGTTTGGGCAAGAAGCAGCATAACTGGTCTTCCTGAAAAGGTCTCTTCATTTGCCCCCGAAGAAACCAATAAATAAACCACCATTGGAAGATAGGGGGCAGAGGGGGGGTGCCTTCCTCTTTACAA
This sequence comes from Podarcis muralis, assembly GCF_964188315.1. Taxonomy (NCBI): domain Eukaryota; kingdom Metazoa; phylum Chordata; class Lepidosauria; order Squamata; family Lacertidae; genus Podarcis; species Podarcis muralis. The sequence goes on along the minus strand of NC_135661.1, from coordinate 58,693,396 downwards.
CTCCAGGGAGAGTGTCTCGAAGAATCTAAAGGCCATCTAGAACAACCTGTGTCCTTCCCTTGACCTCCATCCTGCCCACCACTAATTTACAATGCAGTGCACACTGTGGCAGAAGGAACTGGCATCCAGTATCACAAAAGTGCTGCTGAGCAAATTGGCCATATGATATTTTGGCAAGAAAGGCAAGTTGCCTGCCCCAGGAGTGTCAGGCCACTGTAGCTAGAATTGGGGGGGGGGGGGGACGGACGGATGGACTGACTTGTGGGATGTGGGTTCAAACCCTTGATCAGCCACAAAGACGTCTCAGACTTTCAGCTCGTTCTTAAGTGAAACTACCTCACAGAGTTTTTTGCAGTAATAAGATGAGTTAATCCCCTGAAAGCCAGGATAAAGGAAGGATAGATATAAATGCAATAAATAAATAAATAAATAAATATGAGGGAAGGTCAGGTGAAAAACTCCTGTCTCACCCCAATTAGGTTGAGGGGCAGGTACAGTGGTGCCCCGCAAGACGAATGCCTCGCAAGACGAAAAACTCGCTAGACAAAAGAGTTTTCCGGTTTTTGAGGTGCTTCGCAAGACGAATTTCCCTATGGGCTTGCTTCGCAAGACGAAACGTCTTGCGAGTTTGTTTCCTTTTTCTTAAAGCCGCTAAGCCGTTAATAGCCGCTAAGCCGCTAATAGCCGTACTTCGCAAGATGAAAAAACCGCAAGACGAAGAGACTCGCGGAACGGATTAATTTCGTCTTGCGAGGCACCACTGTACAAAAGCAAAAATTAATTGCACAAAATTCCATGCCACCAGGTCTCCAGCTCCAGCAGAGAGAGAAGGGGGGGAGAGACACACTTTCGGAATCAACCCTTACCCAATGGCAACACTTTATGCCAGCAGAAAAAAGGAACCCCAGAAAAATGTTGATTCCACCTCCAGCTTACCTATGAGTTCAGCATGCTGAGCATGGGCAAGGACAGCATTGATGTATTTGTTCTTGCTGGACTCAAGTTTTGCCTCTTCAATGTATATCCGATATCGGGGCCTTACAGGACTGGAGGATGGGGGAGAAAATGACAAAACTGCTAAGAATTGCAAAGCCATCTGCTAGACAAATATGATGTGTTACTGAGAGAATTTAAGCACACTAAGACTAGAGGGCATGATTTTAGAGGTTGTTCCTTACACCTTGCAATAACTGAAGGGTACTTTCAATCCATAATTTAGCATAAACTTTAAGCTATTGATTTTATTAATCTGGCTTTTCATAAACTTGTTTTTAACATTAAATTTTGTTTACTATTTTAATGCATATCTTTTGGAGTCAATTTACAGGTTTAATTTACAGTTCAGCAGCACATACTTTTTAAATTGAACAAATGAAAAAATGTTCCAAGCTTGGGAGGGTATACTTTTTGAAAAATTAAATCTCCCACAATGGTTTTCACAAAAATTAAAACACCCCATGTAAAGTTCGATGAAAATCTGTTAAACAACAAAATTATGTGGGGAAGAGGAGGCAATGCTTAGCTCATCTTCAAGAATAAATATATATATATCATAAATAAACTATTAAATAAGGCAGAATCAGTTTATACACAAGGCAGCATTACATGGATGCCATAATCTAAATAAGACACATTTCCACAACTCTCTCCATTTGCAAGATGTAAGGCATCATAAGACTGTAGGCATCATGTACCACCACCACATATATGCAAGATCTCTTGAGAATATTAAATTCCTGGTTTTGTGGAAAGGTTTATAGCCCTCATTGCTGTCAAAGATCTCAGCAAGTGGGCAACACCTTCCACGGCTGAGAATTCCATGTTTTGGCAGGAAAACTGGAAACAGAGCATTGCAGCAGAAGGAAGAAGGGAGAAGGGTGGAAATAGAAGAATATAAACAGAGCAATCTATGTGGTGCTTGGGACATATAAACAACACAAGAACCCCTTTCAGCAGTTAATTGTGTGCTTGCTACTATCTAGTGCAGGCATTCCCAAACTCGGCCCTCCAGATGTTTTGGGACTACAACTCCCATCATCCCTAGCTAACAGGACCAGTGGTCAGGGATGATGGGAACTGTAGTCCCAAAACATCTGGAGGGCCGAGTTTGGGGATGCCTGATCTAGTGCAAGGCAAAGGGATACATTATTAATTATTATTATTATTAAATAAATGATACATGAAAAGCCCTGTCAGGCTTTAGCATTCTTGTACACATACAAACATCACATACAACCCCCTTCCACCCAGGGTGCAGAGCCGCACAACAGATGCAGAGGAGAAAGGAGAGCATAGCACACCAAGACTCAAGAAAGCAAGCCTAGCTGTAGGCACCAGGAGAAGCGGTGCTGACCAGTTTGGCTCTTTGATGCTGGGACCTTCCATATATGCCTTTCTTTGATCACCGATGGATGTGGAACAGGATGGTGCAGCTTCTTCATGCAAGCCAGCAGAATCCAAATCTCCAGCCTCTTGTGGTGGGCTGTTTGCACTCTCTTTTCCTAGGTCATTTTGATTTAGGGAAGCCTGTTCCTTGCAGGGCCCTTCAGCTCTCTCAGGTTTCGCCATGAGTTGTCTCACTCTTTCCAAGTTATCGTCTACCGCTGCCTGAGCAGCTTCTTTATCCAATACCCCAGACACATTGTTCTCTTTTTGCAGACTCAAGGCAGCTGCTGCAACTGGCACAGCTTCTGGAAGAACAGAACTGTTTGAATCCAAACCAAATCCAGCTTGGTTTTGAGACCCTGTGCTCAAGTCATTCCCACTTTCTGGACTTTCAGAGTCATTTCTGCAAGCACTTGAACAGACTAAAGGGTCAGCTGGAGACAGTGGCTCTGTTTTTCTAGACTCTAGATCTAGAGTACCAGAAGGCCTAGAAGATCCTAATGCACACAAAATTCTAACATGTTCTGCATCTGGTTCAAATGCTTTGGAATTCGAGGTCTCCGGGCAGCGTGGTTGACTATCTGACAAAAGTTCATCTTCAGCTTCAGAAGTGAGTCCAGTGGAAAAGTCTGAGAGTTCCCCATCTGAAGGATCCAGTAAGCTGTCATCTAGTATGTCATCTGTGTTGCTATTATCAGGCTGTCCATTGGTGGTCACAGAACACACTGCAGAAACTGCTATTCCATTGCTTGATGAGGAAGGGTCTGCAAGTGCACCAAAAGGCAAGCAGGAGAGTTTGTGTCTCTTTGTGTCTGGTTGCTCCTCCTCTTGAAACTCTTCGAAGGACCGCTTGCTCCTGGAAACTAAATCATTTAAGAAAGTGACTTTTAGATTTAAACGGGAGCGGAAAGTGCTACTTGCCATGATGCTGCTTGCACTGATTCTTTCTTTCTTTCCTTTTTAAAAGTAACCCTTTGCTACCATGTTCACTCCAGACTAGAAGAAGCCAAGCAAGGGAAATCTATACTCAAGGCTTCCCTTCAGCCAAAGTGGTTCTCAGTTGCCTGCAAGAAAGAAAAGGACAAAATAGAAGCTAGTTGAAGAAATCTCATGCTCTCCTTCCCCTGCAACTGCATCTGTGCTAGAAGAAATCTACTCCACTGCAATTGCTCTTCTCCTCTGAAGACTACACTACCTAACAAATGTCTCACTCAGATTCATTACAGCTGTTCTAATAAAACATTATTTAACTCACATACAAATCAGAAAAGCTGACTAAAAAATGAAACAAAGAAATTTTCATAGAGATAGTTAAATGGTATACTTTTTTATTACACACACTCCAAAGTTTACATTTTATAAATGTAAATTTAAGAGCCAACATGGTCCAGTGCTAAAGAGTTGGAGATGCTAGATCAGGTATGAGTTCAAAAAGAACTCTATTTTACAATCACCTGTAAATAGGAATACTAGTTATCTAACTTTACATGGTTCTTTGAACCCTTTGCAAAATTAAGGTTTCCGCTTTAAGTACATTTATTTGAAAGTGTTACTGCTCTCTATGAGGATTGCTTCCAAGTGAGGCAAAAAAACATTGTAAGCAACTGATCAGTCACCTTGCTCTTCCCCACTCCTGCATTATTGAGATCTAAGATACAGCTCACATCCAAACACGATTATATCTGAATTCTGGCTTGTGATTTGTTTGGAACTACTAAACCAATGTTCAGACACAACCCTAGTAGCTCCCAGTAGCACTGCAGGTGCAAGGAGGAGCAATGTTGCCTCATTTGTCTCCCTGTGCACTTGCAGACTGCATATTCACTTTTGTTTTTATACCTGATGTTAGCAGCCCTGAGCCCAGTCTTGGCCGGGGAGGGTGGGGTATAAATAAAATTTATTATTATTATTAATTTATTATTATTAAAGTGCAAACAAGGCCACTGTCCAATAACAATCAAGTATTTTTAAAACATTAAATTGGAACAAGAAGAAAATTCAGTCACTTTCAGATTTGATACTTTTACAGTTTACAAACACGTCAGGATACCGTATTTTTTGCTCTTATAAGACTCACTTTTTCCCTCCTAAAAAGTAAGGGGAAATGTGTGTGCGTCTTATGGAGCGAATGCAGGCTGCGCAGCTATCCCAGAAGCCAGAACAGCAAGAGGGATTGCTGCTTTCACTGCGCAGTGATCCCTCTTGCTGTTCTGGCTTCTGAGATTCAGAATATTTTTTTTCTTGCTTTCCTTCTCCAAAAACTAGGTGCGTCTTGTGGTCTGGTGCATCTTATAGAGCGACAAATACGGTAACTTTTAACCGTGTTACAAAGGAACAGAAGAACCTGCCTTAAATGACCAATTCAGCCAGTTTGTCCCTCAAGCTCAGTATTGTTTACTCTGGCTGGCAGAGACTCTCTAGGGAAGTCTACTTTGAGATTTAAAGTTTCCACAGCATGTACCAGGAAATCTGCACCTCACCAGCTTATGAACAAATGAGCTGCTGTTACACTAATCTTTCATGTTACTTTGTATCTGTGGGCAAAACAAGACAGCAACTCTACACTAAAATGAAGATGTGCTTTAGAATTCATTAAAGCCTGTTGGGGCAACACAACTCTGCTGAATTCTGCTATTTAGGTAATGGGAAATGACCATAATTCAGTGATAGAGCACCACCCCTTTTCTCAGACTGGCACAGGGACCCCTTAAGGGGAGATGGAGCAAGTTTGTCTTCTGCTGCTCCAGAGGGCAGGACCCGAACCACCTGATTCTAACTGCAAGAAAGGAGATTCTGACTAAACACTAAGAACTTGCGGGTGGTGACAGCTGCTTGACATTGGAATGGACTGCCTGGGAAGCTGGTGGCTTTTCCTTCAATGGAGGTTTTCAAGCAGAGGTCCTTGCTGAGGGTTGGACTAGATGACCCTTGGGACCCCTGCCAACTCTACAGTTCTATGGCCCTTTGTGGAGAGGGGGCAGCACCTGGAAAGACGGACTAGGGGATAATTGGGGAGGCCGCCATAGGCACACCAGAAGCGAAGCACGTCCTGAGCTACAAAAACAAACCCAACTCCTGCCTCGTTTTTTGCAGTTTCTGCAAAGCGAGGGAGTCTCCCCCGCCTCCCTTCCTCGGTGCCTCCTCCTCCCCCTGCTCTCCACTGCGGGTCTCCCCTGCACTTGGCCAGGCCGCCTCGCCCTCCTTCCTTTCCCAGAGCAGTGGCTCAGAGCGCCTCCTTGCACCGCAAGTACCTCCGTGGATAGGGGAGGGAGCGGAAGCCCAGACCAGCCCCCAACCCACTTAGTCCGCCCCCTCAAACCTTCCCAAAATAAGAGCTCTGCGTTCTACAACGTCACCCCCCAGCGGGGCCCCCCTTATTCCCGGTGAGAGGGGGGCGGCGGCGGCGGCGGAGGGAAAGAGCTGCTTCCCACACTTACCCGCCGCCATCTTGACTTCCCGCAATGAGCCGGATGCGGCGCCTAAGCTCCCTGCCGTCGCTTTTGCTCCTCCTCTACTTCACACAAGGCTTCAGGGTCGCCGACCGATTCATCCACCGGCCGCTCTTTCAAGCCCACTCGCAGGAGGAAGGAGTCGAGCGAGCCAGAGGCGCAGCCGCGGTGGGAGCCCCGCCCCCTCCCTTCCAGTCTCGGGGCGGGGCAGAGGCCACCAGGCTGGCAAGCAGAGCGCCGAGAGCAAGGAAGCTGATGCAACGCGGAGGCAGATCCCGGCTGGCGTGTGTCAGAGAGAGAGAGGAAAGGAAAGGTGAGGGAGCGGAGGGAGGGGGGGGGGCGTTGGGAGCTCCCGGGCGCCCAAGGAGGGGTAGGTGGGGGGAGGGGAGATCACGAGGGATGGCGTGGAAGGCCCCGAGTTAGTATGTGGGACTCGCTGCCACCATATGGGCTGATGGCTTTGAAGGGGATTTGAAGGGGGACGACGACCCAGGGCCTGATTTTGCTGCTTCTTTTTCCATCTCCCCTCCTCAGTTTTCCCCCCTTTCTTGCCGTTTCTTTCAGATTGCAACCTAGGGGTTAGGGCCTGCTAGCTGCCCTGGGAGACTCCCCCCCCCCCCCCTTTGAGAAGAGCAGGATAAAAGCACTGCTTTACATAATAGCAGTGATACTAATAAATCAGACAAATTCATGGATGAGGGTGGCAAGTGATCGTGGCATTTTCAGTAGTTTTAATCGCAAATCACATTGAGACTGATCAGGATCTATCTATAGGCTTAATTGACGCTTTCAAAGAATTCTTAATAGATTCCCAAAATAGACTTACCCTTGGAGAAGCCATTCTGGTTTTGCTGGGTAATTTTATGTTCAACAGTGCTTTCCACCAGTGAGCCCAGAATGGAAATTTAACTAACTGGCCTGTCATTTCCAGGATCCCCTACCTTGTTTGTTTTTGGTTGTTGTTTTTTAAGCATACTTGATTCAGGTGGGGATCAGCAGCCTCTGCTTTACACAAGCAATATGTAGGAATTCCTAGGGATTCTCTTTTACCAAGACCACCCCATTAAATAAGGGGGGGGCATGCACAAGGAGGCTTCTGGTTCAGCTGTTATGTGGTGCTTTCTGACCCTCTTCTCTTGCCTTGAGGGACATGAAATTGTATCAGACTCTGCCGGCTTCTTCTCTTCCCCTAACCTTCTGCCATTGGGAGAGGAGAAATTTGGCTTGTGTTGGGAATGCCTGGTGAGGAAGCAGGAGACCTCCTTGATGCTCACACCTGTTTTTCTTTGATTGCCTAACATGCATTTCTTTTTCCAATTTCAGCTCATAAGGGTGGGTGAGCAACTGCTGGCACAATGGGGCATGAACTGACAGCACAGGAGAAGTATCACTTGATCACCCGAAATTTGCAGGTACTTCGGTAGGAATGGTTGAAAATGAGGCTTTTAAAAAAATATTCCACATATGGGTGCAAAAGTAATTTGAATAAGCATCAAAGGTTTGCCCCACTCTGTTCTCCAAAATAGGTTTTTTATTACACACACCCCAATTATTTTCTTTTGTTATAAATAAACTTAAGGATTGGGAACATTTGCTTCCTGAAATAAGCCTTCTTCCACCCCAAATTATTTACACTGGGAGCCTCTCCCCTATGAGATGCCCTAGCCTCGTATCTGGATGGAATTTCTCTGGGAAGAGAATTAGAAATTTCAAAACTTGAGTGCAGTTTGTGTGAAAACAAAGCTTTGGGCTGGGCACAACACTAAGATTTCTAGGGGAGAGTCTTCTGGTGCTTGGTGCCTCCCCATTGGCACGCTAGGCATATACAAATACAAAGCTACATCTGAGTTACTACAAATTAGGAATTCTGACAGCTGGGTGGGTTGGAGGACTTTTTGCTGTTGATAAAGCAGTCTGAATCCCATAGCATATCATCCAGCCATCTTTGAGTAGATCTTGATCTGCCACAGTACCTTATTCCTAATCTGGATTTTTTACATTGTACCTTGTTGACTCAGATGTCTGGTAACTAAGGCTGAGCAATATCTGGTTTTCAACATCATGATAGATCACTAGCTAAACATCGCAATATACTGATATATCACGATTTCTGAAATAAGGATGGAGCCATTTAGAGGCATTGGTTGGCTTCATGGCCCAGCTTGTTCGGAGTTTTGGGCTGGGTTGCCATCAGTATGCCGATGACACCCAACTCTATCTGTTGATGGATGGCCATCCTGACTCGGCCCCAGACACACTGACCAGATGTTTGGAAGCTGTGGCTGGATGGTTACGTGGGAGCCGGTTGAAGCTAAATCCTTCGAAGACAGAGGTCCTGTGGCTGGGACGGGGCGATATGGGATTGGGGGGGCAACTCCCATCTCTTGCGGGGGCACAATTAGTGCCAGCACCGTCCGTTAAGAGTTTGGGTGTAATCTTCGACACCTCCCTTTCCATGGAGGCGCAGATTGCAGCTATAACAAAGGCGGCATTTTTCCATCTCCGCCAAGCTAAGCAGTTGGCTCCTTATCTCTCTCGCCCTGACCTAGCCACTGTGATCCATGCGACGGTCACCTCCAGACTGGATTATTGTAACTCGCTCTACGTGGGGCTGCCCTTGAGACTGACCCAGAAACTCCAGCGGGTGCAGAATGCTGCAGCGAGACTCCTTACGAGGTCTTCGCTGCAAGATCACATTCACCCGGTGCTATACCAGCTGCACTGGCTCCCGGTGGAGTACAGGATCAGGTTTAAGGTGCTGGTTTTAACCTTTAAAGCCCTATACGACCTAGGACCCTCGTACCTACGGGACCGCCTCTCCTGGTATGCACCACAGAGAAACTTACGGTCTTCAAATAAAAAATCTTGAAGGTCCCAGGCCACAGAGAAGTTAGGCTGGCCTCAACTAGAGCCAGGGCTTTTTCGGCTGTGGCTCCGATCTGGTGGAACACTCTGTCACAAGAGACCAGGGCCCTGTGGGACTTGACATCTTTCCACAGGGCCTGCAAGACAGAGCTGTTCCACCAGGCCTTTGGCCAGGGCACATCCTGACTCCCTCCCTCGGCAATCTTCGCGGAGCTCTGGCCCAATGGTTGCCAGTGGCTTGAATTAATTAATTTTATAATGAATGATTTTAGAATGTTGTTTATGCTGTACTTTTGTACTGTTTTATTGTTGTTAGCCGCCCTGAGCCTGGCTTCGGCTGGGGAGGGCGGGATATAAATAAAATTTATTATTATTATTCTTATTCTCCCACATTGTGATTTTTTGCATAGCACACGATATGACATGATATATTGTCAGATCAAAAATTATGAAACCGATACCACGATATGGACTTCAAACCAGTTTTGGACAATATATTGATATATACCCAGCCCTACTGGTAACCTGAAAGTTCTGGATGATTCCTAGGTCCCATGTACAAATAAGGTTTTCCAGCAAATCACAGAAGTGCTTGTCTGCGGTAGAAGAACTGGGTTATTAATATCTTACTCCAGTCTTTGGAACATGTATGGTAATGAGGATTAGAAACCACATGTCTTAACTGTTTCCTGTGGTTGTGGAGCTGGGTTGCTGTTTGACCTTGGTTTATTGCTTTTTCACTTGGGTTTGCCACTTGTGATGGTATCTCATGAGGTTTTAATGTGTTAGCAATAGGGCTTTCCCTACAATTTGCACTGCTACATGTCTGCTCAATCTGAGCATTAAAAGAAAGAGAGGAATGCAGAACAGGTAATGGGAAAAGCCTGTCATTTTGTTAGGATCATCTGTAGAAGCAAGCTGTTGAGTCACACAAGACTCACTTTGTGACTAACCCTAACCATACCTGCAAACTTTCCTCTACTATAATGGATGACTCCCATATTTAAATCACTCATTGCCCAGAGCAATGCACCTGCCTCTCCTGAGAGCAAGTGATTGACTGTGATACGCCCAATTCAGTGTTGGGGGCAGGATTATCTGTCCCCAGTGGAGGCTTATTGGAAGAGAATAAGCCATGCCTACTCTATTAGTGGATCCTTTGGGCTCGCAAGAGACTTGTTTCATGCTCTGCACTTTGAGAATTGCTGATCTAGTGCTTTACCTGCCCCCTATTGTTCAATATGATTTTATAGTTTTCTACTGTGGGTGTTATATTGATGTTTTGAGTTATTCTTGTTTTAATATATATCATTTATTATATTTTGTAAACCACTCTAGAATCTGATAATAAAAGCTGGAATATAAATGTTTTAAATAAAGATATATCCCCTTTCATTGCAGGGTTTTGGCTTCCCTAGCATTCCCTTCTCGCTTGCTTCTTGCTTTTCCAGCTGAGATGCTGAACACATCTCTCTTTTGCTTGCAGGAAGTTCTCGGAGAGGATAAGCTGAAGGCCATCTTGAAAGAACGGGAGGTGAAGATATACTGGGGGACAGCCACGACGGGCAAGCCTCATATAGCCTATTTTGTACCCATGACCAAAATAGCGGACTTCCTCAAGGCTGGATGTGAGGTGAGACTGGGCTCTGCTTTACATTTGGTCTGTTGGCTGCTTTCAAGTAGCAATGGGGCAGTCATCCTAGTGGGGAGGAAGGATCTGCTGCCTTTCAAAGGCCTCTGGAAGGCAATTTTCCCCTTCATGCCTTCTCCAACCTGGCACCCAGCCAGCATGGCTGAATTATGTTGGGGTTGATGGGAGTTGTAGTCCAAAGTATCTGGACAGCTCAGGATTGGGGATGGCTGATCTAGGTGTGCAGGCATTGGGTCTGAGCTCCTGTTGGTTCTCAAAGTGCATATAGAGGAAGGGTTAGCGTTAAGGCCAAGGCACTCCTGCTTGATATGCCCCTTCTCTCTCAGGTGACAATTCTGTTTGCTGACCTCCATGGATACCTTGACAATATGAAGGCACCATGGGAGCTTCTGGAACTGCGCACCCAATATTATGAGAACGTGATCAAGGCAATGCTGGAGAGCATAGGTGTGCCTCTGGAAAAGCTCAAGTTCATCCGGGGGACTGACTATCAGCTCAGCAAGTAAGTTTGTCTTGAGGCAGTGTGGAGCTGCAGAACAACAAATGGGAACTTCCTTGGTCAGAGGGATTAGCACCTGTAAGAACTCCCCAGGTGGTTTTAAAGTTTTCATTGAGAAAAGTTCCTAAACCTGCTAAGGTTTAATTGGATGCCAATTGGATGATTTGGAAGGGGAGATTTGCCAGAGTCCCATAGGTGGCATAGGAGAAACTGAGGGTGCTGCACATTCTCTTTTAAAATGCCACACGTCTGCCGATTCTCTGAGCTCATCAAGAGAGGCCCCGCTGCATATCCCATCACTATGTGGGGCTTATTTGGTGCCTTCTCTGTTGTGCTGTCTAGGATTAGGAATGCCTTCCCCAGGAAATCCTCCATCTTGATATTTAGCTCTAGACTGAATATTTTATGTGTCTGGCAGTCCTTTGGCCAGTTTAATGTTGGGATTTGGATGTAAAGCTAAGCTTAGTATTACGTTCATCAGCATTGGGCTTGTGTGGTCCCCACTCCTCTGGCACAGCCACAAGGTGAAGATGGAAAGCTTTCGCTTCAGTTTTCAACTAACCACCATCGTTAAGGCTAACCACAGTCTGACTGGGTTCAGGCATACCTCTCTAGGCTGTCTTCCCTTCCCCCATAGCCGCGCGCAGCCTCTCCCGGCCGGAGGGGCTGCACGTGGCTATGGCAACACCCCCGCAAAAGCCCACAGGAGCCGCGCACCCTTTAAGGAGCACGCAGCTCCTGCGGGCTTTTCTACAAGGAGGGAGAAGGCACTGACTGGCCGCATCAGTCCCTTCTCCCTCCTGGGGAAAAGCCCACAAGAGCCGCGCGGAGCTTGTGTGCGGTTCTTGGGGGCTTTTCCTGCCGCCCCCGCATTCGCCCCATAAGACGCACACACATTTCTCCTTACTTTTTAGGAGGGAAAAAGTGCGTCTTATGGAGCAAAAAGTACGGTAAACTGTTCAGGTTAGTTAAAACAAAATGAGATTGTGGAAGCTTCCAAAGGGCCTCTGCATACTGAGTGAATGGGCAGCATAATGTCATATGCAGTTAAGTGCAAACTAGAGTAAAGTGATACACATTGGGACAAAGAAATATTCATTTCATGGGGGCCTGAACTGGCTGTGACTGGCCAGGAACTAAGACCTTGAGGCCTAGTAGATAGCTCAGTGAAGATGCCAACCCAGTGTGCAGCAGCTGTAAGAAAAGGCAAATTTCATGCTAGGGATCATTATGAAGGGAACTGAAAACAAAACTGCCAATAGCATAATGCAATTATACAAATCTACGGTGTGGCCACATTTGGAATATTGTGTGCCATTCTCATTGTCTCACCTCATAAAGAATATTGTGGGGTTAGAAAAGTTTCAGAAAATAATCAAGGTGACTCCCCTGTGAAGAAAAGTTGTGCCAGTAAAAGGAGACGGCATAGAGACATATAAAATTATGCATAAACGAGAGAGATGCATAGAGATTCCCCCCCCCCCATCTCCATTGCCGCCTCATCTGCACAGGGAGGGTAGAGGAGAGACGGAGACCAGATTATCTCCCGCAAGAGGCAGTCAGAGCTACCAACTTGATTAGTTTTGGGAGAGGACTGGACACATTCACGGAAGAGAAGACTGTCAGTGACTACTAACCCCGATGGCTGTGTTCTGCCCCCACTGTCGGAGGCAGCATGCCCCTGAATGCCAGTTGCTGGGAAACATACACAGTGTTGCTGTTCTCAGGTCCCCCTTCTGGGCTCCCCACTGGGGCCTCTGTCTGACCACTGTGAGAACAGGAAGCTGGACTAAATGGGCCCCCTTCGTCCCGATCCAGCAGCCAATCTCATATTATGTCCTTAACATTACATCTGATCCACCTGCAAGTGGTAAGGCTCCTAAGCTGCTTGTAGTTCTGAAAAGGGAAGGACATTCCACCACACTAACTTCCTGCCTTTTGTATTTAGAGAATACACGCTAGATGTTTACCGCCTGTCCTCTGTCGTCACCCAACATGATGCCAAGAAAGCCGGGGCAGAAGTGGTCAAGCAGGTGGAGCATCCGTTGCTCAGTGGCCTCCTCTATCCAGGACTGCAGGTACCTGTTTAACGTCATCTTGGAGGAGGCGGGGGGAAGAGATGTGGGCTTCTTTTGTTCTTGGCTACCATAGCTCAAGGGACATGGGTGGTGCTGTGGGTTAAACCACAGAGCCTAGAGCTTGCCAATCAGAAGGTCGGCGGTTTGAATCCCTGCGATGGGGTGAGCTCCCTTTGTTCAGTCCCTGCTCCTGTCAACCTAGCAGTTTGAAAGCACGTCAAAGTGCAAGTAGATAAATAGGTACCGCTCCGGCTGGAAGGTAAACAGCTTTCCGTGTGCTGCTCTGGTTCGCCAGAAGCGGCTTAGTCATGGTGGCCACGTGGCCTGGAAGCTGTACACCAGCTCCCTCTGTCAATAGTGAGATGAGCGCCACAACCCCAGAGTCGTCCACAACTGGACCTAATGGTCAAGGGTCCCTTTACCTACCATAGTGAAGCACGTGAAAATGTAGTGGTACCCACTTAGGGTGGAACAAGAATCAGACAGACACAGCTTTTGGAGAAAAAGAAGGTGAGGTTTTATTGCTGAGCAATAAGGACCCAGTTGGAATCTTTTCCAAAGGACTGGGACCCCGAAGCATACAAATCCTGAGGTTATATACCTGAGCAAATCACAGATCATGAGACAATCATGAGACAGTCACGCACGCCAGCGAAAAATAACCAATTAGCGCTTCTTGCCATGCCCCTGGCCGTGCACAGAGTTCACTCCCAACTTCTGCTTTCCATTGTCTGCACAATGATGCACAGTCTGACCTTTTCCCTAGTTCTGACAGAACGGGGAAATGAGACTCAGGGAGGGAATCTCCTGGCGCTACCTCCCCCTATGCATTCTGCCTCATGTAGGGAGTTTTTGTGGTTTGGCCCTTCCTGTTTTGTAGACCATTTTAGCCTGGATTTGAGGGGGAGTTTGTACCAGTGTCTTCTGATTCATGGCTTCCCCTTTTCTCTAGGGTGCAAGGATGTTTCTAGGTAAAAGGTCGGTTCTGGACTTGCGGTTCCAAGCAGTTTGCAGTTAGCTTAGGAAAAGCTTTCTTGATTCAAAATGGATTATAAAAATCACTGTAAGCCTTGTTATGTGTGAGCATATGTGAATATATTGATTACTGATAACTGATTATATGAATAGCATAAGGGTAGCATAAGAGTAGCACCCCTTTTCTTGCTTTAATAGCTCAGAATGAATATCCTCACATGCCCAAGGCCATACAGTGGTACCTTGGTTTACGAACTTAATCCATTCCAGAAGTCCGTTCTTAAACCAAGGCATGCTTTCCCATAGCAGCAGGGGACTCAATTTACAAATGGAACACACTCAACAGGAAGTGAAACATGTTCTGCTTCAAAGGCAAAGTTCACAAACCAGAACACCTACTTCTGGGTTTGCAGCATTCTTAATCCAAGTTGTTCATAAGCTAAGCTGTTCTTAAACCAAGATACCACTGTATGTGTGTTTCCATAAGTTGTGCTATTCTTCCACTAATAATAATAATAATAATAATAATAATAATAATAATAATAATAATAAATTTTATTTATATCCCGCCCTCCCCAGCCAAAGCCGGGCTCAGGGCGGCTAACAACAATAAAACAGTACAAAAGTACAGCACAAACAACACTCTAAAATCATTCATTATAAAATTAATTCAAATCAAGCCACTGGCAACCATTGGGCCAGAGCTCCGCGAAGATTGCTGAGGGAGGGAGTCAGGCTGTGCCCTTGCCAAAGGCCTGGTGGAACAGCTCTGTCTTGCAGGCCCTGCGGAAAGATGTCAAGTCCCACAGGGCCCTGGTCTCTTGTGACAGAGTGTTCCACCAGATCGGAGCCACAGCCGAAAAAGCCCTGGCTCTGGTTGAGGCCAGCCTAACTTCTCTGTGGCCTGGGACCTTCAAGATGTTTTTATTTGAAGACCGTAAGTTTCTCTGCGGGGCATACCAGGAGAGGCGGTCCCGTAGGTACGAGGGTCCTAGGCCGTATAGGGCTTTAAAGGTTAAAACCAGCACCTTAAACCTGATCCTGTACTCCACCGGGAGCCAGTGCAGCTGGTATAGCACCGGGTGAATGTGATCTCGCAGCGAAGACCCCGTAAGGAGTTGTTATAGCTGCAATCTGCGCCTCCATGGAAAGGGTGGTGTCGAAGATTACACCCAAACTCTTAATGGACGGTGCTGGCACTAATTGCGCCCCCGCAAGAGATGGGAGTTGCCCCCCCGATCCCATATCATCCCGTCCCAGCCACAGGACCTCTGTCTTCGAAGGATTTAGCTTCAACCGGCTCCCACGTAACCATCCAGCCACAGCTTCCAAACATCTGGTCAGTGTGTCTGGGGCCGAGTCAGGATGGCCATCCATCAACAGATAGAGTTGGGTGTCATCGGCATACTGATGGCAACCCAGCCCAAAACTCCCGACAAGCTGGGCGAGGGGGCGCATAAAGATGTTGAAAAGCATTGGGGAGAGTATCGCACCCTGAGGTACTCCACACACCAAGGAGTGGCGCAATGACAATTCCCCCCCAAGCGCCACCCTCTGTCCCCGACCAGAGAGAAACGAGCGCAGCCATTGAAGGACTGTGCCCTGGATCCCCACGTCAGCAAGGCGGTGGTCCAGGAGTTCGTGATCGACCATGTCGAAAGCTGCTGACAGATCTAGAAGAATCAGCAGCCCCGACCCGCCTCGACCCAGTTGTCTACGAAGATCCTCTGTTAGGGCAACCAGAGCTGTCTCGGTCCCATGACCAGCACGGAAGCCGGACTGGAATGGATCCAGAGCCGATGTTTCATCCAGAAACCCACCAAGCTGTTCAGCAACCGCTCTCTCAATCACCTTACCCAGGAACAGAAGATTCGAAACCGGGCGGTAATTGGATAGATCTAAAGGATCTAATGATGTTTTCTTTAAGAGCGGGTGCACCACTGCCTCCTTCAGTTCCCCTGGGAATGTCCCCGTGCCAAGGGATAAATTGATGATATCCCCCAGGAGGGCCCGCACCTCATCTGGACACGCTCTAATCAGCCAAGACGGGCATGGTTCGAGAGGACAGGTGGTGGGCTTTCCAGCTCGAAGGAGTCTATCCACATCGGCTGGGGATATCCGGTCGAAGTGGTCCAATACTGCAGTGTTCCCCAACCTTGGGCCTCCAGCTGTTTTTGGACTACAATTCCCATCATCCTTGACCACCGGTCTTGCTAGCGAGGGATGATGGGAGTTGTAGTCCAAAAACAGCTGGAGGCCCAAGGCTGGGGAACACTGCAATACTGGACCCGAAAAGGGATGGGGAGGAAGAAAGTAAAAGTTCCAGTAAGTATGGATGGTTCTATTTGTGGAGACACCATGCCTCATGAAGGTTGGGGTGCACCTGTTTGGTGGCAGGTTTTTTTATGAACATAGTTCTGAAGTCCTTGATATGTGAAGTATCAATTTGCGAAGATCAATATGCTTCAGGAACAGACTAGTAGAGGACCTAAGAGGATGCCAGGTGCTTGCTTCACTCAGCCTGAAGCCTGTGGAATAAAATCCTAATCTGGGAAATGGGTTGTGCTTGGACCAGAGGTGGAATTCTTGTTTTCTTCACAGTTTGTCTCTGGCTCCAGCAGCAGCAAGAGATGCTAGTACCCAGGGGTATCCCTGGGGCAGGAAAGAAGCAACCAGTCTGCCCAAATCAGTGGGGTCTGCAGGGAGTTATCTATGTTTGTGTGTCCCCGCAGGCACTGGATGAAGAATACCTCAAAGTCGATGCGCAGTTTGGAGGAGTGGATCAGAGGAAAATCTTCACTTTTGCAGAGAAGGTGAGACACTTGCCTGGCTGCCTCTTCGGAGCACTGTGCAATTGGTGTTGAAGGCCCCGGGATGGTTCAGCTAGCTAAACCTGTGTTCCCTTTGATCACACGCTGCGCCCCCAGGGTAAGCTAGGTGTGGATATTTTGGGTCTTGAGGTGGAAAATGCAAAAGGCACCTCCTTTCTCTCCCTGTTTCCCCCTGGCTGGTTAACATGGGGGCAGAACCTACTAGGATATGGAAAATGTGCTGTGTAAGAACACAGTGTAAACTGCAGTCCACAGAGAAGGTATTGGGTTCCAGGGAGGCAGATAGTACACTTGAACATCCCACTTTCCCTCCATCTTCAGCCTTTGTTTTAAATCCCTGTATGTTTGTTTCTCTCTTAGTACCTCCCCTCCTTGGGCTATGCCAAGCGCATCCACCTGATGAACCCCATGGTGCCAGGACTGACAGGCAGCAAGATGAGTTCTTCAGAAGAGGTGGGTTCTTCGGCTTGACTCTTGCCCCTAGCAGCCAAATCCTGCAAGGAGGAGTTCTTAAAATGTGCAGGGATGCCTTGCCGATAGTCCCCATTGGCAGGGTTCTTTTTTCTAGTCTTTGAAATACTTCAGCATTACGGAAAGGAAAAAGGAAATCGGATAAAACATCCAAAAGCAATATTCTACCTTTGGTAGTAAAAGATTCAATTTGAAAATTAAGTAACTGGTGGCCAGTTCATCATAAAGAGATCCTAAAGCACCACCTAAGTTATTTCCTACTTGGCAGTTTTGAGCATCACACTCTGGTTGGGAGCCCGGGGTTAAGAGGGGTGGGGAGGGAGCAGCAGGCATCTGTATTGAGGATGCCCTGCTTGAGAAAAAACTAGGAACAGGGTGGTTATACAATGACTGCTGCAATCCATGCAAGATAATATCACCAAGGCAGCTGTCTGTAAACAAGCAATGAATGTCCATTAAAATGACAAAAGTAGTTTCTTATCTTAAACAATAGCAGACACAGTAAATAAAGTGTTCACTTGTAATATATCAGTGGTTCAGTGCTCATTTCCTCTCTTTCCAAAATAGATTTTATCTTAAACAATTATAAAAGCAGTAATAAAGAGTCCACTTGTGATATACCAGTGGTTCAGTGCTCAGACGTCGTTCTGGTAATCTGACGTTTCGTCGCTAAAGAGCGTAGTCATCGAGCTGTCAAAATCAATTGTAACAGAATTGCACTGAATTATCTAGTGTCAATTGAGAAAAAACTAGAACACAATATTCCTAGGTGATGTTCACGCTTCATGGTTTTCGCAAATCTGTCTTTGCTGTCTTGGTGCCTTCTGCTCTTAGATGCTTGGGACTACAATTCCCATCAGCCCCAGCCAGCACAAAGATGAGAGTTATTGTCTGAAGCATCTGGAGGGCACCAGATTGGTGAAATCTGTTGCGTTTATGTAAAAATGGAAAATCTGCTGGTCAGTTAATCCAGTTAAATCCTTTAACTCAAAAGGATTTGCTCTAGCAGATAGGTGGGCTAAAAGTTGTAGCTGTGGTCCCAGGCTCTTTCCCATCTCAGGATGATTCCTCCATCTGTGAAAAACTGACTAGTCCCAGTACACTTCTGTGGCCTGCTGTGCCTGGGAGCTAATTCAAGGAGCATCCCCTCCCTTCCCTCATCCAGGAGTCCAAGATTGATCTCTTGGATCGAAAGGAGGATGTGAAGAAGAAGCTCAAGAAGGCCTTTTGCGAGCCGGGGAATGTGGAGAACAACGGGGTCTTGTCCTTCATCAAGCATGTGCTCTTCCCACTCAGATCAGGTAAGTGTCTCCAAGCAGCAAAAAGGGGGAGGAGCTAGGGGATTTTATTATGGGGAGTAGCAGGCAACCTGATTGGCTGAAAGGCGAATCTAGAGGTGAAGAGCTGGGTCACATCCCTTCATCTTCCACCTGTGTCCCCTCCCTGCTTACCTGAAGCCCCAAGTATGTAGCAGAGCCTGAATATTAGAGCGTGTCATTTTAGGGGGTGAAACTTTTTTTTCTTCAAATTTCTTCAGTGAGGGGTCTTAAAACTATGTCCTTGGTATGAGGAATTCAAATCTATTCTTTTTAGCTTGGTAAGTCTACATTTGACGATGAAGCACGTAAACTGTTTTTGGAAAACCAAAGAAATTTAATTTTACCTTCTGAAAACGTCAGGTAATGCTTAATATTAATAACAGCGAGTAGATTGGCCATCATTTTTAATGATTTCTATGCAATTTTACACACATTTTATGTACCAGGCAAAACTAAATTCTGTTAATTTAACCAAAATATCTTTTGAATTCCCAAGTCATGTTACAACATTTTAGCACCCTTCCTTTTTGGAATTTGAAAGTTGAAAAATTCAGCATGCCCTGCTGCTTATGTCTGGCAGTTTCTCTTCTCTCCTGGCTGTAATGGAAAGGCTCCCTTTTAATCACTAAAAGGGCATTTTAGTGGCACCACGGAAGGTCTGTGTGGTGCTTGCATGCAGGCCAGTTCCTTTCCTGTGAAGGGAAGCCGTAGCATCACAGAGCTGGAGGGGACCCTGGATGCCAGCTAGTCCACCCCCTGCTCCATACCAGAATGTCCAAGCTAGGCAGACGGCCAGCTCACCTCTGCCTGAAGACCTCTTGGCCAGGGAAATCCCGCCCATCCCTTTAGCTCATTGGCTCCATTGTCAAAATGCTCTTTATCCTAGCATGCTACCCAAACCCTCCCCTCCTGCAACATGAGCTCTGGCTTCTGGGCAGCAAGCAGCAAAGAACAAGCCCTTGTCTCTGCTCTGTATGTGTGAGAGAAATACACCATAGGTGTTTGAAAGGGCTGTCACATTCCCACTCACTCTCCTCCAGGCTAAACATGCCCAGGGTTTTTTGCCCTTCCCTTGTAGGGCTTGTCTTCCCTGCCCATGACCATCTTCCCTGCTCCCCTAACAGCCCATACCAATTGGTTCTCCTGAACATGCATCATCCAGAACTGGAACGTACATGAGGGTGACCAGTATAGCCTGATGGTTGGGGCCTCAAACCCTTTCTAGACCCGCTTATACTTGGGAGTAAGTCACCCAACAGAGGATCCATCTACTTTGCCATCAGCTCCTTTGAAATACTTTTTGTGGTCATGTGCTCAGGGAAGAACCGGGATTTACCTTGCTGCTGCTAGCGGGGAGGGCAGGGAAGGGAACCTTGGTCTTGGTCCTCCTTCGCCATCATCAGTGTGTCCCCTGCAACCTGAAGGGCTTTGAAGCTTTTTAAAAAACTGACATTTTGAGGACCTTGGATACTAAGCCCCCATACCTGCAGTGTTCTTGTGACTCCTCAAATGCACACCACTCTGTTAAAGTGGATCTTCAAATCTTTCTTTTCCCCCGCCGCAGAGTTTGTGATTCTTCGAGATGAGAAGTGGGGAGGGAATCAAACTTACACCCACTACGGAGACCTCGAGAAAGACTTTGCTGACCAGGTGACACACTGGGGTGGCGGTGGGGTAGGGAGGTGGCCAGCTGCCAGGGGTGGGGTGGGGGGCTGCTGGGGTCCTTGCTGTTGGTTTGTATGTGGGAAGCACCTCCTCGTGGAGCGGCTCTGCTATACTTGCATGAAGGGCTTGGGCTATCCTGCCAGGCAGACTCTGAGACCTGGCAGCAGTTGTGTGTTGGTGGTGGGAGACCCCGACCTTTTGCTCTGCATGCCCACCCGGGGGGTTGCATCAGAGGCCCGTGGGGGGAAGCTGAGTCACAGGGAGGGGCTCTAGACTGACAAAGAATTGTGTTGCACATCCCCTAAAGCAACAACTCTGCAGTCGTAATGACTGCAAACCAGACATTCTCACAGAATTTGCATAGGTCAGGTGTACAGAAACACTGCTGTTCTGCATAAATCAGACTCTCTGCCCCTTTTAATTTCTGTCTTACCAGCTGAGCAATATGTGGAATGTTTTTCCCATGAAGCCCCATTGGCTTTCATTTTACACCACTCTCATCCATTCCGCTGGGTCCTGCCCAACAGATTGTGCTTTGGGATTTGCACCCACTGTTGGGAACTGCGCTGGGGACTGATGAGAACCCTCTAGGGAGAGCAGGACTAACTGGGTCTCCATCTTCCTCCGTGGGTGCAGGTTGTCCACCCTGGGGACTTGAAGAACTCCGTGGAGGTGGCCTTGAACAAGCTCCTTGAGCCCATCAGAGAGAAGTTCAACAGCTCACAAATGAAGAAACTGGCCAGCTCTGCGTATCCTGATCCATCCAAAGCAAGTAAGGGCTGAAAGGCATCTGTCATTGGTCCATCTAGTTCAGTACTGTTGACCCTGGCTGGCAGAGGCTCTCCGGGGTTTTAAGCAGGGGGCATTCCCAGCCCTCCCTGGAGGAGATGCTGCTTGGGATTGAACCTGGGACCTTCTGCATGCAAAGCAGGGGCTCCACCTCTGAGGCTCCAGAGATTCCCACAGATGCTCCAGCACTCTCTGAGCCCTGCAAGTTCTTTTCGGCAGGTTGATGCAGATGCCGCTCCGCCCCCACAAGGCCCTGCCTGGGTCTGGAAGATCTGACTTGCCTCCTTCGCTGTCTGCAAAGCAAGTGGGCCTGCTAAGTGCCTCTCCTGTGGCGTGGCTCCTTCCTGGGTTCACTTCAATTGACCAGACCCCCTTGTCTGTCTTGGTCCTTTTTGGCATATGCAAACACTGGATGTGAGTCTGACTTCTCTCTGAAATAGACTCCTGCTCAGTTACTTGGGTCGTTTGCACCACTCTGTTTCCCATGCCTTCCCATTGCTTTAATTCTCCTCTCCTCATGCAAGAGGATACCAGCATCTTTTTAAAAAAATCAATTTTTATTGCAAGTTTCTTACATAAAATACAATAAAAGCCAAGCTAATCTAAAGAGAAAAGATTAAAAAAACAAGAATAAGGAAGAAAATAAAGAGGAAAAAGTAAATAAAAAGCCCTCTGTCACAACTGGATCCTACCCCCTATTCTATCCACAAAAGAGTGAACCCTCCCAGCTCCGTCCTGGGAGCTTCCCCCTCTTCTCCCAGCCTCCCACACCAGAAGATTCTCTCTACCCTGCTTCTCTCACAGGGCCCTTCATTTCCCATCTATCAGTCTCCTGTCCATCACTATTTTTGAGGCCTAGTCTCTCCAGGCTGCTGCCAGTCTTTGTAACTGCAGCTTCCCTAAAAACCTCGCTTCCCTTCCCTGTCTGCAGAGCCTTCAGCGAAAGGCCCCACGAAGAACTCTGACCCGGAGGAAGTGGTGCCATCTCGGGTGGACCTTCGTGTTGGCAGAGTGCTCAGCGTAGAGAAGGTAAGCCTGCCAGGGGGCTTCCTAGAGGCAATTGGTTGGCCTCTGGGAGAGCAAGATGCAGGACTAAACGGGCTCTTCTTGACAGAAGGGTGCTGGCATCAGGACTCTTGAGAGCGCGTGCAGAGGTCTCCATCACGCTCCCCGGGCTTCTGTACTGGGCTTGGGGTGCATGGGAGATTGTGGGGTGCCTGCAACCCTGGAGGGGGCCATTCAGCTTTTCACAAAAGGGCTGTGACGCCGCCCTTCTCCCTTCACAGCATCCTGATGCCAACACGCTGTACGTGGAGAAGATTGATGTGGGGGAGCCTGAGCCACGGACGGTGGTCAGTGGCCTGGTGGAGCACGTGCCCAAAGAGGAGCTGCAGGACAGGCTGGTGGTCTTGGTGTGCAACCTGAAGCCTCAGAAGATGCGGGGACTGGAGTCCCAGGCCATGCTGCTCTGCGCTTGCAGGTGTGTGCAGTAGAAGGTGGGGCAGGCAGACTTTGGCTCATGCAGAGGGGGCTGCAAATGAATCAACATTCCACTTATTGGGGGCGTAAGCAGGCATTAGTTGTCCCTTGGCTATTTCTTCCTGTTAGGCGAGGCGAGAGGCCAACTGAAGCCTGCTTGCCACTAACATGATTGTCCTCCTCTTCCAGCGCTGGGGAGCCCTGCCAAATAGAGCCCCTGGACCCCCCAGCTGGCTCCTGCCCCGGTGAGCGGGTGTTTGTGGAGGGCTACGAAGAAGGCCAGCCTGATGAGGAGCTGAAACCCAAGAAGAAGGTCTTTGAGAAGCTGCAGGTGAGCAGGGAAGAGGCTCCTTCGAGTGGCAGGTGGCTCCATATCGGGCAGCTGAGCAACTGTGTGCCCTCCAGGTGTTTTGGGGACTACTCCTCCTGTTGGCTCCAACCAGCGTGAGGCACACTGGCTTAAAGCAAAGCCAGACATTCCTTAGTCCAGGAATTGCGCTGCAATCCTAAGTGACTGTCCTTGCAGGAGGGCAGTTTCTGCCACAGGGCAGGTAGAAAGGGCTCCGGAGCCGTGTGCCGTGCCTGCAGAGGGTCGTCTCGTACTAGTAGGGAGCAGCACAGAGTCTGCAAAAAGGGCAAGTCGACCCTGATCTGCTTAAATATGGAGAATTGAGCCTCCCAACTGGTGCAAAATTTGGGGGCTCTGAATAAACCTGTTCCTGCAACTTCTTTTCGGAAAACAAAATGCTGGTGCCCCATTATGCATTTTTAAACTGGAGAGGGAATCTAATACATTTTTTAAATTTAATAATAAAAGCAGTCCCAAGCAGTTAATGAGGGAGTGGGCGGTGTGTTGGTTAGCTTGATAATATATGGTTGTAGTATGTGAATATTTTAGAATAAAAATAACATTTGCTCGAAAGGATCAAGGGGGTTGTCACCTCCTCCTCCTCCTCTAGGCTAGTAAGGTCTGGCTTCCCTTGTCCACCATGTTTAACTAAGGTAGACAAGCCTGTGTGAACCTGGTGCCCTCCAGTTGTTTTGAACTACAACTTCCCTCAGCTGCCTGGAACTCTTGTAGTCTGGAACATCTGAAGAGCAGCAGGCCAGCCAAAGCTGATGTCGACATAGGAGGCTGTTCCTGCTGCTGCTCCTATTGCATAAAACATTTGGCCCATCCTACTCGGTATTGCCTATGCTGGCTGACAGCAGTTCTGCGGGATTCCTGATTAGAAGTTTTTTTCTGGACCTGCCAGGGATTGAACTTGGGACCTTCTGCACTGTCAAGTATTCTGCCACAGAGCTGTGGCCCCTCAGCATGACAGGACTGGAGAAATCACCCTGCCTCTTCTTTCTCTTCTCAGGCGGACTTCCAGATTTCTGAGGCTTCTGTGGCCCAGTGGAAGGGGAAGAACTTAATGACCAAACTGGGGAACCTCACCTGCAAAACTCTGAAAAGCGGCAGCATCCGCTAGCTGCCTCTGCCTCGCACTTTCAGCTTATGCGTGCCAGTTATTGCCCGACAAACATCCTCCATACTTACATTGCACTCCCAGCCATGAGATTCCAACCCAGCTGGACCTGACCCATGAAAAAATCGACATGGCTTCCATCTTTTGACATGGACAGAATGGGGAAGGGCACCTAGAAGCGGGTGGCCAGTGCAATGAGGCCCTCTCTCCAGGCACGTCTTATTTATAATGAGGAGAAAAGAGCCAATGGCCTCGTCCTTCTGACTTCTGGTGGTGACGGAAACCTCTCCAGATGTAGGAGAAAGAGGAAATGCTGCTGGCACAGATCTGCCCTCTTATGATGGGTCGGTCCACATGCCTTCCAGGATGTTTGTCATATTCTGCTTAAAACAGGAGGTCTTTGATGTTGAGCTTGGACTCAGGCTGGCAAAATTTGGAGAGGATCTCTTACCAGATTGGCAACGGTTAGGTCCATCTGGCATAAACACTGAATTCCAAATCATCTGTCATTTCCCCAAATAAAATGGTCGCACCATCTGGTTCCTGGTGCTTTTCTGTGGTAGCAGGTGCATTCAGTCCAAGATGACTTGCTTTCTAACATGCTTGGTAACGGATCAAATAGTTCTTTATTTTTCACAGGGAAATGTCACAAGGTAATAAAAACCCCATGTAGTTGTAGTTAACTGGTTATTTGACTAGCAGAGGGATGGGCATGTTTTATAGCTAAGAGTCTTGTAGTACTTTAAATCGGACTCCCCCATCCTGGTGCCTCTAGATGTTTTGGACAATTTTGATTGGGCTGATGGGTGTTGTAGGTTAGAATATCTGCAGATTACCAGGTTGGCAAAGGCAGATAGCGTGTGTGAGAGAGGGACATGAGGAGCTGGAGCAGCTGCCATAAAAAGCAAACCAGGAACACTTTTCATGGTAGAAGTGTCCAGACTCAAGACCATCTGCCTCTACCTTTTACCATGAATCTATCTGCACAAGGAGATCATTTTGTGCATGTAGGTTATAGAAACTTATTCCATAAGAAATATTTACTGTGGTAGCACTCGGAGACTTTGCTTTTATTGTGAGTGAGCCTGTACATGCTTAATGAGAGGGATTTGAGCAAACCTCCGTTTGCTGTAACCGGCACACTTGCATTTTTTATGCTTACGGAGGTTTGTTCTGGACTACAACCTCCATTAGCTCCAGCCGGCATGATGTGCACTCATGCACTCAGCTGCAAAGCCGCCTTCCCACCCCCACCAGATGGAAGACAGAGAAACTTCTGCTTGATCAGGCAGGATGGCCAGCAAGTGGGTTGATCACTTGTGGATGGTTGCACACACTTACTGCATCCCCTCTGCTGCAGGGTGTGATTATTAAGACTAAGGTTACCAGACATTCCCCTTTCCTGGGGACAGTCCCTGGATTTACAAATCAGTCCCCTGACAAAATCCATCTATTTAGCAGGAAGTTGAAAAGTGTCCCTGGATTCATGAGGGGGGGGGGGGAATCTGGTAACCTTAGGTTAGACCTCACTTGCCCTGGCTGCTCTTGGGATTCCTCCATTGCACACCAGCACCTTCCGCACGCACATACTCCAGACTCTTCCCTCTTTCTTGTTGGTAATAAAATCTCATCCTCCCACAACAAATATATTCACACCACAGCGAAAAGGTAAGAGAGACAGCAAGCAAGCAAGCAAGCTTTAATTTATCTTTACAAAGACAGTCTTTAAAAATGTATTTCACCATCTTTCCCCCTCTCATCCCTTTCTCAAAGGTAGCTCCCTCTCCCACTCCTGTTTTACAATCATGAGGGATAAAATCAAAAGCAAATGACCCAAGATTTTCTTCTTCTTCAAAAGTCTATATAAATCAGTTGTCTAATGTTCCTAAAGAATAGAAAACAAAGGCATTGAGGGTGGGGGACAAATTCAGGTGCTTGGTGTCATTTCTAAATGCTGTGCCCAGCCCCACTGGGGCACCCCCACCCACACCAAACTCCTCTTCTGATTTGTCTGTTCTCCTGCCTTCAAAGTGCTGTGTTGGCTCTTGGCAGAACAATCTGGGAGGAGGCTGCAGCCTTGGGGCAAGAGTAACTTGAGGTTCAGAGGGAAATTACGATATTCCCACCCCTACACCCCGCTTGAGGGGCGAGAAGGAAAGCCTCTTAGCTAGGCATGAGCTCCTGACAGCTGATGTAGCCTGGAGAAGGTGTTCAGGGGAGGTGGGGAGGTCTCCAGCAGAGGAAAAGAGCGCTTCCTGGGAGAGGCTCACTGCTGGGGTTTATAACATCAGGCACACACGGTCGTAAGTACAGCACCAGGAAAAGGAGGCAGGTTGGTGGGGGCAGGAGCAGGGGGGGTGGTATAGTGGCAACACACAGCTGAGTCAAGGTGCCACCTTGCCACCTAATAATGGCCCTAGGCTGGGGGGGGGGCAAAATGAATGAACAGCCACAAGTTTGGGGTGCCTAAAAACCATCACCTGCCATCACATTTCGGAGAAGGGCTTTTCAAACACAGGCAACTACTTCAGACCATGTTGCCTGGCCAGCTCAGTGCTCTATTCCAGCCCTTTCCTAACTTACATTCTGGGTGTCTTAGATCACAATTCCCAGCAGCAGAAGCTACTGCTCTGGCAGGGGCTGGTGGGAGTTGCCATTCCTGAACATCTGGAAGGCAGCAACTTGGCAAAGATGGCTCGGTCTACCCTGGCCGGCAGCAACCATCCAACGCCCTTTTGTCATCAAAGATTATGTGCACACAGAGCGCTTAGTCAGCCTACAAACCCTTTGAATGAATTCTTGTGTTCCTTAGAGGTTTAGTAGTGATCCTGGGATGCCCAGCCCTTCTTGGTAGCTTCATGTAGCAACTGGGAGTAGAGAGGTTCTCCCTGCCCCTGGCACCGCTTGCAGAGTTTGCACCTTTTCGTGGCCAACATCAGGGCAACACGCCACTGACGAGAGGGGGCAACCATATCCACTTCAACACACTATTTGCCTGCAGCAGGAGGTGTGCCCTGGGTGAAGCTGGACTCTGCAAGCCAGCGGGCTTCTAGCAAGGGATGCACACACACCCCTGACCCAGGCTGGCTCTCAAAGCTGCCTTAATACTTACCTGATGACCTCCTGCCATCCCTTCCCCTCCAGGAAGTTTCAAATTCACCAAAGAAAATGATACTGCCAAAGCCAGAATCACACCACGTCCACCATGCTGAATGGGGAGGAGGAGAGCTTTGCTTGCCGAATGGAAGAGCCTTTGCCCACCCTACCCCACCCCGAATCACCCATTCAATCCCCTTGCTCCAAGGTAGGATGCTCTAGGCCTGGAATGTTTTGCTGCAAAATGCCCCGGACCTTTAGCGTTTTGGCAGTGAAGAGCTAAGCTCCAAGGGGCTCTGGCTGCCCCTCCCGCCACCCCAGCTGTTTGCTAAAGGCACCAACCAGCTAGCCCAGCACACACCTCTTGCACATGCCCTGCTAGGCAGTTCAGGTCTTGTGAGCCTCTCAAAAGGTTTCTCGTACCTGGACCCTCAAGGAGACGACCCACCCTTGGGGGACAGTTCTAGGCACAAAGAAGGTAACAGAAGTGGCGTCTGAGAAAGGAGAAAGTGTTGAAGAATTATGTGTCCCTATTTGTGCTATGGTGGAATTATACTAGGTCCCCTCCTAGCTGTCTCCCATGGGAAGAGTGCAGCTCACCCTCCACCCAGAATCAGCTGTTGCCTGATAGGGACCAGTTTGCATCAAGGAACCCTACCTGGGCTAGCCAGGTACATCACCACATGGCCCGCCACTAGAACAGCAAGGCTAACTTGCAGGGTCCCTTCAGTGCAATCTCTTTGCAGGAGCACACAGGAGAGAAGCAGAAAGGATCTGGGCCCCAGCAGCATTTGGGAAGCCTGCGCAGCTCTCCATACGCAGCCGTCCTTGTAGTCTCCAGCCTCGATTTGAGAAAGTGCTTGTTTTGTACAATTCCAGGGGTGCAAAAGCAGGCGATGCTCCCAACCCCACCACAAAAAGAAAAGAAGGGAGGGGGCTCTTCTGGGACACACACACACACACAGCCCAGGTTGGTTCGACTCTGCCAGCTTCTCGTTGGGATGGGGCAGGGGGAGCAGGAAGCGCAAACCGTCCTCATTGTCCATTGTTCTTAAAAGCCATTTTCCTTATGCACCAATAAAACAACCACCCCACAATGGGAAAAGTAAAACCCCAGCTGAGAAAAGCTGCCCCATTGAGGGAGGAGGCGGCAGCAAGGAAGGGTGTTGTGCTACTTTTGTCTCTGTATGTAAAATAAAGCCGTATTACTGAAGAAAAAGTGAAACCAACACAATTTTTGCATAAATATCAAGGCCATCAGAGGCTAAGGCTGTTTTGTCTTCCTTTTCGTCGCATCCAGGACCTCCTCTGGCCTGCTCAGGTCCCTGAGATTTTTTTTTTCTTTCTGTGTGTGTTAATTATTTTCAATTCCTGTATTTCAGGGGCAACCACGCTGCAGGGTCTCCCTTCACGCCATCTCCTCCTGTAAATCTGCAAGGAGAAAAGCAGAGGCAATGGGTTTCAGAGCTGGAATCCAGCGCCTTGCGACGGGACTGCCCCCCCACCAAGCCTACAACCCTCCCTCAACCTCAGTTCCTCAGCTGTGGAGAAAGGAAGCAAGAGAGCTGTGTAGAATCCACACCAGAGACAAAAACTGAAAAGCTCTCTGCTTTGTTTGGGGGGTGGGGGTAAATGCTACCAGGTGTGTCGTTTTACGTATATGCACCATCCCCAGAACATAACCCCTGTGAAAGACGCAATTGTACTATGTTTTAGGAAGGATTACACTGTAACAAACAGCAGTAATGCTGCACTTACATCACTGGGCAACTGTAAAACAAAATACATAATTAGATTTTTAAAAAATTCTCTAGCATAGCATTCTCTTTCCTACTACTAGGAGCCCCCAAGCAAGGCATGATGGCAACCCACCCCCTCCTGTTCTTGCCCAGGAAGAAGCTGGAGACATAGTCAACACGACTGGCAGAAAAAGGGCGAGAAATCAGGGCCTGCATTGGTCAAACGGTGTGAGTGTAAAGCACCATGGTCAGTCAATAACGGTTGCCCAACAACCCCCAGGACAGACCTTCCAATATCAAGTGTGTTGCCACAGCTGAATCGGGACCACTCAATCCCCACCCTGCTCAGCCCCTTACCTTGTGCTGTGGGGCTCTGCAGTGGTGTCGCAGGCCCTGCCGGGGGGCTGTCACTGCTATCCCCAAGGAGAGCGGCCTGGTGACCAGACCCCTCACTCTTAGTCCTGTCCCCAGCCACTGGCAGGGTGGAGCTCAACTCCTCAGCTCCTGCTGGCTTGGGGCTCCGGGGAGACGGCAGCTGGCCTGGCCCTAGCGAGGGCTTCCTGGCTATGGGCGGAGGGATCTTCCGGGCCTGGGGCTTTCCTGAGCCCTGCTGGGGGAGCCCCAGGGCTGCCGTGGACCGCTGACCAGAGACGTTCATCAGTTCCGCAACCAGGTTCTTCTTCAGGTTGGCCTGGGCCTCTGGGGAGGCCGAGGTGTCGATGACCAGCTTCTTGGGGCTCTTGGCGAAGATGAAGCTGGCCGTCGAAGCCGGGGACTTGTGGTGGGGGGACACTTGGTCCTCTTTCGCCTCGCCGGTGGGAGCAGCTGTTGCGGTGGGGAAAGCCGGCAGCGTCAGCCGGTGGCCAGCCTTCCTCTCAGCCCCTCTGAGGCCTGGCGCGTCTCTGGAAGACAGTGTGGAGGCCTTCAGGCGCACGGCATCGTGCAGGGGGTTTGAAGACGGACCGCTGTCCTTCGGGGCCCTCAAGGAGAGCGACTTGCGGACAGGCTTCTGTGGGGCAGGTTGCCCCAGCTTCCCACTGACCCCAGTGCTCGGCCCATTCTGCTCCGCCACTGGGTTGGCTGCAGCTGGGCTCGCAGCAGGGGCATGGGTGTCCATGTGGACCGAGCGCAGGCGGACCATCTGCAGCAGAGAAGGGGTCACAATGGGGAGGCTGGCGTCCTCCTTTGGCGTGGAGTTGCTCTTGCTGCGAGACGCCGGCTCTTTTTTGAGGTCGGGGTGGGCGCTGGCGGCAGGCTTCTTAAGGCTGGGCTGGGCTTGGAGGCTGGAGGTTGTTGCCGCCGGGCCAGTGGGCTTCCAGTGGAGGGAAGTTTCTCCTGCCGCGGGGAACTTGGGAGGTGGTGGCGGCTCTGCTTGAGGAGCTGGCAGTGGTGCAGCGTCCAGCGCCCCCTGCTGCTGGATCTTGGAGGACACTCTTGTGGAGAAGGAGGGCGAAGAGGCGGGCGCTTGGCTCTCCTCCGCAAGGGCTGCTCTTTGGTTGGCCGGCTGCTCCTTCTCCGCAGGAGCTGCCACAGTGACTTCAAGGGAGGGTGTCCCCACAGCTTGCAGCTGGGGCTCTGGCAGGGGCGGCACAAAGTAGGCCTCGTCCGGGGGAGGAAAGTCAGCCATGGAGAGGTCATGGGCGTCGGGCACGGGTGGGGGTGGAGGGGGCCACAGAGGATCCGCAGGAGCATCCGGCACGGTCTCAGAAGGTGCAGGGGCAGCTGGGGCCTCCGGAATGGCACTGGCCTTCTTCGCTGGGGGTGGTGGCGGGTGGTAGGCTGGAGGGGGCGACGGAGGAGGCGACCCGCGACTAGCTTTCGTGAGGACAGCGGGCTGTTGGTGAGGTTGGCCCGCTGGGGCCGGGGCACTGGCAGGTTTGGGTTCCGCCAGTTGGCCCTGGGTGGGTGGAGGGGAGAAGGGAGCTGGCACCTTGGGGTGAGGAGGGATAAGGAACCTGTCCATTTTATTCAGAGCGGGGGCAGCATTGGCAGAGGGTCCTGCTGAAGGCGGGGCCGTCCCCTCCACAGCGGCTGGATCCGAGGCAGAGGAGGACAAGGATGTCAGGGAGGAGGAGACGGAGGGCCCCGGGGATTGCAGGGAGCAGACCCGCTCCGGCTTCTTTGGTTGGGGCCTCTTCTTCCCGGAGGGTGAGGCATGGGCGACGAGGCCCCTGGTGTGGAGGGTGGGCGTGCCG
This sequence comes from Podarcis muralis, assembly GCF_964188315.1. NCBI lineage: Eukaryota > Metazoa > Chordata > Lepidosauria > Squamata > Lacertidae > Podarcis > Podarcis muralis. Next base: position 58,662,438 of record NC_135661.1, on the reverse strand, counting down.
CTCTGACTCGAGTACCCGCTGGAGGGCGACATCGTGCGGCCAAAGTGGTCGGGGGAGCTGTGCTTCGAGGGGACTTCCGACGTCTCATCCACTTGCCCCTCCTCTCGGATGGTCGGGCTCCGGTGAGAGATGTTGGGAGAGCAGGCCAGGCTGTCGGAACGGAGGCTGCTGGTCTCGCTCTGCGAGGACGGGGAGAACACTTCGTCGTCCCCGGTTAGGCTGGGGCTCCCTAGCCGCCCCGCAGCCCATGCCTCGCTGCCTTCCCGTGGGGTCCTGCGCTCTGGCATGGGGGGCAGGCCCATCGCTCTGGGTGCCCCCTCGGCCTCCAGCTGCTGAGCCTTCTTGTGCAGGGAGTACGTCCTGCGCGGGGGTGCGGGGGCTCTCTTCATCTTCCTGAGGGAGACGCTGCGGGTGGAGGAACGGTCGCTCCACACACTCATGCTGTCTGAGCCCTCCGCCGCACTGCCGGTGCTGTAGGCAGGGGAGGCCCGCCCGCTGCTTCCGGGGGGCCGCACCCCGAGGAGGTGGGGGGAGGCAGGGGCGGCCTTGCCGCCGTGGCAGTTTGAGCTGGTGCCGCTCATGGAGCTGAAGGTACTGAGCTGGTCCAAGTCGGGCCTAGCCGCCGCCCGGACCTGTCCGTCAGGCCTGGCCTCGCCTTTCCTGCTGTCGGTGCCCCCGTGTGAGGAGATGGTGGAGGTGTTCGAAACGATGGTTTCCGTGGACTGGGAATGGCTCCAGTTGTCACTGGAGGAGGAGTTCTCGCGGCTGCGGGGGCCAGAAGGGAAGCGTCCCACTGAGCGCACGGAGGCCGGGCTGGCAGTCGAGAGGCTGCAGCGGCTCAGCGTGCGCACCTTGTTACGCGAGAGGGCGATGACGTCCACCATGGGAGGCATGACGGCGTTGGGGATGATCTTCGACAGGTAGGTGCCCTGTGGAGAGATGGACATGACGGGACCCAGCAGCTCAGGGGAGCCTGGCTGCGTGGTCATCCAGGGCACAGCCAGAGACTTGGGCCTGGCCAAGGGGGACAGCTTCGCCGCCGTCTTGCGCCCCAGGAGTGAGTCATCGTAATAGACGCAGTTGATGTGACGCTGGAGGGCGGTGTCGGCCTCCAGGACCTGCAGGGAGATGTGGGCACCGCCCTTGGGGATGGCAGTGGGCCGTAGTTTCCCATCCACGGTGGGGATGTGGATGGCATTGCCGTGGACCTCGCCACCGTTCGAGAGGGCCGGAGGGGTCGCATCAGGTCGGACAGCAATGCTGCCCGGGCGTTTCTTCGCTTCATATCCGTTGCTCAGGCCTGAAGCAGATAACACAAAGGAGATGAGGAATGAGGGGCCAGTGGGGGAAAACTATATAGCGCTAGCAGAAGAAATGAACCCCAGTGCTCTCAAGTCCCATAAATGCTTCTCAGTCACCTTATTGGGTAACTGATGAGGTGGAGGAGGAAGTCCCAGTGGTGGGACACCAGCACTGCATGCTGAAGCTCCTGGGTTCAGGTCCCACCAGCCAGGAGAAGAGAATGGGGGGGAAAGAAGGGTCTGTCCTGGTGCTGGAAGGGTCCCAGCACCAAGTGAGCCGTCAGCTCAGTGGATGACCAGGAACATGTCAACTCCCTCTCAACTTCCAGTCTCCACATTGCAAAATATAGCATGGTGGCATCTTATGCGCAGTTAACGTGTGTCATTTAAACCTTGCACAGTTGAAGGCAGGCCGGTTCAAATTGCACAAGTTAAATGCATGCAATGCAGAGAGCTTAAAAGCTCTTTTGTGCCTCGTTTTCACAGCGCAGGAAGGGCTTTTAAGCTCTCAGCCTTGCTTGGAGGTCAAGGCCCGCTCAGCGCACAGGCTCTGGAAGGGATGCTGACACTGGAGCAGTTCCAAGTGTTTTGAGCATACACATTTTCAGAACCCTTGGAAGCAAACCCCTGCAGTTACTAACTCACATAGTGGTGCTGCTGAGGTTTAATATTTTAACTCATTTTGCATGTTAAGAGTACAAAGCACATGCTTTGCATATATTTAACCAGACATCTGTGTTTCTCGTCAGACTTCTGCCCCAAAACAGCATCCAGCTTCCTGAGCCTCTCCCTGCTCCCACATCTCATCCCACCTCAAGTGTGCACAAATCACTTTTCCACACCCAGCCAAGCCTAACAATCCACAAGTTTGGCCAAAGCAGTTTCCCAGCTTACACCGCCAGACTCAAGTGTGCACTTAAGTCCATGCATACTTATCCAGTTTCCATCAGTCACCCTGATTGCGGTTTTTCCACTTTTCACATTCAGATTTTGCAGAGCAAAGGCAGAGTCTCCCCCCTTGCAGCCAAACTATTTTTACATTTTAAGTTGCCAAGGTGACTGGGCTTACCCAGCTCTTTCTGCACATGTTGGGGGAGACCCAGAACAGTGGTCCTCCGCTCTTTCTTCCTCTTCTCGCCCTTCGCTGAGGATTTGGGGAACGAATCATGTGGCCGAAAGGTGGAGCCTAAAATGGAGGGGGAGAATGAATTAAAGGAAGCAAAAGAGACCTTATATCAACCCTGCATGCTCTGTCAAATGGCTCACGTCTGCCAATGTGGAGGGCCTTAATGTGCAAAGTTTCTCATCTCTGCTTGTTCCCAACACAGGCATATTTCACAGCTCAACTTTAAATTTGACCCTTCCTTCAAGCAGACCCTCTGAAATTTAGCAGGGGGGGTGGTGGTCTCTGGAAAAAACAGCTGCAGTTTCCCTCCCTGCACCAAGCCCAGCTCCTGAACCCAAGGCTTCTGGCAGTAGTACCTTTCCTCTGGATCATCTCTGAGCGGACCGAGAGGGCATCCTCGGAGGTGCTTTCCGTGGCACATGATGGGGTCTGACTCCGGATCGAGAGGTCGTCACCCTCTGTGGATGAGCGGGAAGACTGCATGCCGAGAGGGAAGGAAATGAAGGCAAGAGGGTGAATTTCCCACCAAGTCCTGTTCACCCATAGAAGGTAAGGTTCCCATTTCCCAGGGACAGTCCCTGGATTTACAAATCATTCCCCATACAAAATCCATTGAAATTGAAAAGTGTCCCCAGATTCATTGAAAAAAATCTGGTAACCTTAATAGAAGGTTCCCCCTTGGAGCCCAGAGATGGGTCTCACAGGCATCCTACCCAGGATCCTTCCATGGGCAAGGAAGAGGCAGACCCCAGGAGTCTGCCTGCTGTGCCCCACTCTTGCTTCCATAAAAAAACAGAAGCATTAATTGCTCAGTCAGTAAAGCATGAGCCTCTTATAATCTCAGTGCTGTGGATTCAAGCCCCACATTGGGCAAAAGATTCCTGCATTGCATGGAGTTGGACCAGATGACCCTTGATGGTCCCTTACAACTCTACAGTTCTCTGATTCTATGAAATGAGCGAGGGAGCAAGTTGCAGACAGGACCATCCTTCCTGTCCGCCAGGTGGCGCTGCTTGACAGAAGCCAAGCCATTGGGCCGGCCTTGGCATTGCTTTCAAGGGCACAAACTCCTTTCTGATTAAAGGACCATGAAATCAGTGTAAAAGGGCACATCAGAAGTTGCCTTGGTTTTGCACATTTGTAAAAACAGTCGGTGAAGCTCCAACCGCAGGCATGCTCTCCGACAATGACAAGGCCTGGGTGCTTGTTTCCCACTTAGCCAGTATTCCTCAGCTATATGATCAGGACATCGTAAGCCCTGCCATTCCATGTAAACAAAGGATGTGGCACGGGGTGCAGCATGAAGCTAAGAGTCTCAAGTGCCCTTTTTAAATTTTCTAGGCCTTGTGGCTGTGTGGAAATGCTTGACAGTGCTCTGGAAAGCCTGCTGAAATCTCAAAAGCCAGAGGAATGGGGGCTTTACATACTTCATGCAGATTGCAGAATTCGGTTTCTTGGTTGGTTGGTTGGTTGGTTGGTTTTACTGTCAGGTTACAGAATTTCAATTTAGCACCAGCTGTCCGCTTGAACACTCAAGTGGCCAGAACATGCAGGAGATTGTTTGCTGCTTCAAATTCCTTTGCACAACCAAATATATTTTTGAGAAGAAAAAGGGATATTCCAATATGGTTTACCAATCAGCCAGAACATTGTTTCTTTTTTAAAAAAGAAAAAGAAAAAGATTTAAAGCTTTTGCTGATTAATAATCACAGATTTGGTACTGCTTTGTGCAACACACAGAGAGGTGTTTCTCACCTATTCTGCATAACCTAGAACACAAGGAACAAAGAGGTCAGAAGAGTCTTCTCTGCTGAAGTCTGGCTTCCTCTTTCTAACCTGTCTAGTTTTATTCCCTGAACTCCAAAAGGGCTACATGAGCAAGAAGCAAAGACCCCTTCAGGAAGGGTCATCTGCGAGGAAAGCAGAGCTGAAGGCAGGATTTGCTGGAATCAGCAGCCAGGAGGAGGGAAGTGCAGCTGCAGGAAAGTGCTGGGGACAAAGTCCACCAGGTTACAGCCAAGATAAACAGAAGAGAAGAGGCCAGCTTTCACCCCACCCGAGTTCGGTGCTGGTGGAGGCTCCGCATTTGCTGGCTCCTTCCACAAGAAGAACTTCCCGAGCGATCCCAGGTCCCACTGCAGGGTCCATCAGCTGCCAGACTCCCTCATCCACCTCTGGGCAATTTCAAGAAGGCACAAGATCAGCTCTTGATCTCATATTGTGCAAAATCAGGATCATTTTATAAAGAGGATGCCGCGGCTGGAGGAACACAGCACAAATGCTTTTCTGTTTGCAGCGGAGGGAAGAGGGGTATGGGAAAACAACCCCAAGGCTTCCCGGGTATCTGATCCTCAGGGTGGCAGGTGTGGTGGTGAAGACGCTGCAAGTTAGCACAACACAGGCCAATGGAAAATATGCAACGGCGCTGCAAGGGTGTGACGTGCACATGGGGGTTGTGGAGGAAAGAGGGCAACGCAAGCTGCTGCCTGACATGCAACCGGCTTACCTGGATGCTGCTGGTGTCACTGTGGTCCCAGACCCTCTTGCTCTGCTTGTGTTTCTCTGAAAGGCAACAACAGAAAAACAATCGTCTGCCAGCCCGGGGAGGGCTGGAGGCCACTAAGCGCTGATCCAGAGTGCCGGGAGCGGAGAGCAGAGAAGAGGACGCAGGAAGGAATAGTCTCCCACCTGCTTGCCTCTCCTGCTGCCCTGGGAGGGAAGGGGCTTCTCAAGCTCCCTCCTGGAGATCCTGCTCATGACCCAGCCCAGCCTCAGAGGAAGAGAGCAGGCAGCCGCTCTCCCTGGCAGGCAGGCCACTGGCCTCACAGGCACTGGACTCTGCTCCGAGACGGCAACCTGCCCATCCGGCACTGCGCAGCTGCAACCGCCTTTCCATGCTTGGCAGGTGCTGTTTGATCTCCAGCGTGGGCAGAACCACAATCAGGGGCAGAGGGAGGAACCCCACCCAGTAGTATAAGGAGGCAGATGGGACTCCTCACAGCCACAGTTCTAAACAAGATGTACCATGCCTGGAGCAGAGGGACCTCTTCCCATTGGCTCAGGTGTGCTCATGGAGGGTGCAGTTCTTTAGCAGTTACGGAAATCGGAAATGTACTTTGCATGTACACAGAGGTGGTTGCTTTTTTGGTGGCAAATTACAGGCCTAAGCCCAGACCCTATAAATCAGCTCAGGGCACAAAGTTTGATTCAGATTCAGCTGGGACAGGATGCTGATCCATTTTGAGAAGCCCACACAAAGCTATTCTGCACCACTCAAACTTTCAAGTTACACATTAGGCCAAATGGTTGCTAGTTTGTATTTAATTAAAAAGGGGGGAGGTATCTGTGTTAAGAGATTTCTTATATTTTCCCCTTGTATTCCACCCCACAAAACACACACACACACACACACACACACACACACACACACACACACACTGCCTGTGGTAGAGTTCTGTGCATGGTCAATATTGAGGGATGATGGGATTTGTAGTCTAGCAACACCTAGTGGCCACTACATCGGTGACCCTGCTCTACAGTTTGCATGCTGCATTTTGAGGCACAATTTTAACTGTCTCTGCAGTTTTTCTCCTATCAGGCCAACACAGCTACTTGTTTCTGACCAAACTAAGCTGTGGTTTCGCAACAGCCCAGTCCCAGGCTGTTCTGAACATGAGTACCATTTACCGTGAGGGAGGGCTGATGCTATAGTTTAGCATCCCAAGTGACAAAAGAGAGCAAAGAAACAACTGCTCCCCAGCCAGAGGACCCTGGGCCAGGGAGGTTTTGTGCCAAGAGTATTATGAAAGGAAAACAGAGCAAAGGGGTCAATCAGTAGAGCATGAGACTCTTAATCTCATGGCTCCGAGCCTCACGTTGGGCCAATGATTTCTGCACTGCAAGAGGTTGAATGAGATGACCCTTGTGGTCCCTTCCAACTCTATGATTCTATGAGAGCTCAGAGTCCTCAGAGACAAAATGGCCTAGGTGTCCATCCTAACACATCCGTCCCCATTCACTCCCTCCTGCCAACCCCGCAACCCAGTACCTTGGTTCTGCAATGACTTGAGCCCAGCCTGGGCCTGGATATGTAGCTCCTCAAGGTGTGGAGGTCGGTTGCTGGGGAAGAAAACATTGTCAGGCCGCTCGTCCCTTGCCTTGTACTGGACACTCAGACGCTTCTCATTTTCAGCTTTGGCAGCCCCTGGAAAGAGAAAGGGGAGAATCCTGGAATCCCTGATGTAACAAGAACAACAGGTGGATTTCTGTTCCACCAAGATCTGCCACCACAACACAATTCAAAAAGGAGGTGTAAACTCATCAGGCTGGGCTACTTGCCCACATAGTCCTGCATGGCTCGCTCTAAGTGGCAATGGTTCTCCATGGCATCAGGCAGAGTCTTGCCCATCAACTGCGAGCTGAGTCTCTTAGCCAGCGGTGCCAGGAAGTCAAACCTTCTGGGACCTTCTGCATGCAAGGCAGGTGTGCTACCATTGAGATCTGGTTCCACCAACTGAAACCTTCCCAGGCTAGAAACTAAATCCAGGCACCCTAAGTGCCAAATCCTGAGCACCAGGAGGAAAGGCTTTCAACCTATTACACACACACACACCATGCACTTCATCACTGCTGGTGGAGCACCCTGTCCATAAGGCAGGGGCAAGTCTTAGACTCAGTTGCCCCGCAGTAAAATGTGGATAGCCATGATCCCACAAAGGCAAGGAATGGTGCCGCTAACCCAGAGACATGGGAATGTGGACATCTAATCTTTTTATCAATACATAATCATTGTCACAATGATTACACTGTCACAACACCACAGTTATGTCATAACACCAAAGTTATAAACAGCTAATTACTATCAGCTGTCACAACTTCTACAATTATGGTTGAGACCATTGTCATCACTACCAAGACAGTATTAGCCACTGTTCATCTAAGTCTTTTGTATTTTAATGCCTGAGCTATGCATAATTAGTGACATGTATTTTAACCAAGCACATGCAAGCCAGGGGCTGGGGAGTTTTGCAAAAACATCAGAAGTGGTACCTGTGCTGATTGTGCCCCCCCCCCGCCTCGTCCCAGCCATTGCATGGAACTCTTGCGAGGGTCAAGGGTTCAAGAACAGCCAGTGACCAGTCAAGCAGACACCAGCTTTGCAGAGCTTTGCTGTGCATTACTCAGAAGCAAGTCCAATAGAGTTCAGAGAGACTTACTCCCAAGTAAATGTGCACTCAGGATTGCAGCCATTGGCCTCTTGCTCTTGTCATACATGATTTCAGTGATCTATTGTGGATGTTTACGTTCCAATGATGAGCCACTTTGCCTAGTGGAGGAACAGGATAAACTGGAGGGATATTTTAAGCAATACAGTCATACCTCGGGTTGAAGTTGCTTCAAGTTGAGCATTTTCGGGTTGCGCTCTGTGGCGACTCGGAAGTAACGGAACACATTACTTCTGGGTTTCGCCGCTCGTGCATGTGCAGACGCTCAAAATGGCATCACGCGCATGCGTAGAAGCGGCGAGTTGCAACCCGCGCAGACGCGGGTTGCGTTCGCTTCAGGATGTGAACGGGGCTCCGGAACAGATCCCGTTCACATCCAGAGGTACCAATACTTTGCTGGGAGGAATAACTAGTGACGCCTGCATCTCTGCTGCAGGAGAGCCACCCCCTGCCCAGTGTAACCATGACAGCCCCTGGGATCTCTTTACAACCCTTCTCCACTGACAGAGGTGATCTGACACCAGCATTCACTGCCCTTGCTCTCAGCAGTGGGAGGCTGCAGGCTCTGCATGTCCAAAGCCTGAGCCTTTAAAGCCAGTGCTCTGAATAAGCGAAAGCACCCCAGGGCAGGATCACATGACTGATACCAGAAATATCTGTGCACCTTGCACACACACACACACACACACACAGCACCAGCGAGGCAGTCCAGCTTAAAGGGGCAGTGCTCAGCACATTTTGCCACACACCAAAACAACAGCAGCTACCTTCCAGAAGAAGGGGGGGGGTGAGTTCAGAGGGACGGGAGGACAGAGAAGCAGATATCGGGTGTATTCCCGAACAAGCCTATTGAAAGAGGAACAGTTTGCTCCTGTGTGCCAGTCGCCATAGGAACACAGGATGCTGCCTTATTTGGAGTCAGCCCATTGGTCCATCAAACACAGGACCATCTATACTGATTCGCAGCAGCTCTTGGGAATTTCAGGGAGGGGTTCTTCCCCAGCCCTACCTGAAGATGCCAGGGATTGAAGCTGGGACCTGCATGGAAAATGTTTCCCCGGGGTTTGAGTAGGGGATTAAGCTGCTGGTGGTTCTCTCTGTTTTTTATTTCCTGGCCTGCCTCCTGAGAAAGGAATTGCACGCAAGCATAAAAACGGCCCCCTGCCCTTTCTACCAAGGCAAAGGTTACTCTCCCAAACCACCCAGATTGTTTCTTTAATCCAATCAAGGCAAAAATCACGACTTTTAAGTCTGGACAACCACTGACTAGTCAGAACCCCACAACCTGGGATTCTTTTAGAAATAAAGCAACTATATTATTATTGGCCAGCTAGAAAGCAGGATGCCACAAAGGGAACAACTTTGTCTTTTTAGACTACAGTATGGTGCCAAGAATATCAGCTGCTGATCTTTTACCACAATAAAAGCAAGTATCCCGTTTTGATGGATGAGTATTCCCACGACTCTTTTATTGAACACACAACTCTGTTCCTGTACAGAGCACTTATTTACAGCCTAGGACACACTGGCCAAAAGTTGTGTGTGGAAGAGCCAAAAGCAGGCGATGGAATAGCTTGTTAAAAGGCATATTTAGGAAGAGGTATGGTAGGGAGAACTGACAGCAGGCACCATCATTTAGACAGGAGAGGCCGACTGGAAAGGAAGCTCTTTCCTTTCACAGGATGGTTGGTGAAAACAACACACTCCTTACTGGCAGTTTTGGGATTAAATGGAATATCCTACACCAGGACAGAATGAAGCCGTGCAAAAAGTCCTGCCTTTCCATTTACTATTAGAAAGACAGACAGTATGTTCCACTCTAGTCTTAACCTTTTCTATGAAAATGGTTTGAAAGACAAAACACCATTACCCTGCCTGAGTCTTCAGAGTGGGGGTGGGGAATCTAGCTGCCAAAGGAAACTGTGCCAAGAGGAAAGCCCTCGTGCAAAACTCTTCACTGTCTCCAAACAATTATAGGAGGCTTTTGCATGCCTCTACCCTGGCAAGTCAAAACACACCCCGGGAACTCCCCAGGCATTTCTGCCCACCCACTCAGCTCTTAAGAGGTATTTAGATAGTTATATATAACCCAACTTGCTGGCTGATACTCTGGGAACGCCTAACTAGAGCCCAGCCATCACCTGGCTGATAGGAACTGTCATCCGAATATCTGGTGGGCACCAGAATGGCAACGGCCACACAGCTTGCACAGGGGAGGTATTGCAAAACATGGAGATATATGGAAAAGTGCGCAGCACCTCCAGCAACATCCCCCAGCCCAGTCTGCCACTCTAGTCTCAGTGCGTATAGGCCCATCACAAAGGGTGGTGGGTTTTAAACCAACACAATTTCCCTCTCTGGCTAATAGCAACTCCAACGGAGGCAGATTTAGACTGGGGGCCTCTGATTAGACCCCTCCTCCACAGCCCTGATTCAAATCAGGGCCCCTCACAACTGCTTGTACAAAAATATTAATTATTTTCAGTGTGCCAAACATGGAACTCCACCACAGCATACAGCTTGGCATTTAAACAGAGGGCAATCAGTTAAGGGGCTTGTCCCAAGGGGAGATGAACCAGATTATGAGGTTGCCCTTTGGTGGAAGTGACTATTCCTCTCTTCCAATACCTGTTTGTACACTCACTACACCTTTTTTCACACTTAGGGCTGCCTGAAAAAGGTGCAGTTGGGAGTATCCTAGAAGAGCTATGTGTGGTGTTAGAGCACCTTGAAACCACCTTACAAATTGGACCACCTGTCTAAGTAACCCAGTCCTGTTTATTCCTGGTCCAGGTAGAGTGAAGCAGTGTTGCTATGTACTTAAAGAGACTGGAAGCACTTGCATAGGACATGCATGTGCTCATTGATACGTATAGATCTCCATTTGTTGTAGAATGAAAACCAAAGAATTTCCTATGCAAATCACCCCAAATAAATTCATTTGCACCTCATCCCAAGCCATCCAAATCAGGTCCAATTCAATTAACTTACCCCGTTAATTTCCCCACCTGATCTTGCTACAAATCTACTCAATGGTCCCTATCTATTGCTCCCTAGATAAATTTATCTGACTTTTTGAGGAACAAATATTCCACCGAGTAACCCAGATCATGCATACGCATTCAATTTCTCCCCAAGTTCATTACCCACAAGAACCACTTGGGCCATTCAGAAAAAGATTTGTGGCCCATCTCCCCACCCCTGCCATAGCCCACACCCGGCAATATCCCAGAAGGGAAGTCCTTCCCAGCTCGCACCCCCAATATCCTTTCATATTTGGGATGCTGAAGACTGAACCTCTAAACATGGCAGCAATTATGTGCCTCTCAAGCGCTAAGCATCAATCAGAAACAAACACAAAGCTAGCAATTAGGCTACTTAACATTCCTCTGCGTCTTGATGATGAGAGGCTCAACCTTAACGCAGAAAGTTCATTCCAAGCCCACAGGAAAGAGACTGCTTCATTGCTGGAGAGCCTGAAGTCATCAGGAGAGACAACAAGCAGAAAAGTGCCTGCCGGATATGAGCTACCAGGATCTGCCCCTTGGCTAAGAACTCAGTGGACTGGGCTATGGAATGGGAGCAGGGAACTCCACACACCAACCCCTAAAAGACTACCAACATCACAAGATTTCAACAGGAGCTAAGAAAAGCTTTGAGCACCTGTGGCCCTTCGGGAGTTGCTCCCACCATCCCTGCCCACTGGTCATGTCAGAGGATGGAGTCCAACAACATCTGGAGGGCCACAGCTTCATCATCGCCGACACACAGAAAACCCAGACAAAATAAAGAATGGGAGAATCTCCCTGCCTACACAAGGCCCCCAGCCCCATGCTGAGATGAGAGAGAAGTGAACCGTTTTTTCTCCAAGGTCACCTCGATCCCTGCAGGCCTGGAGATGCTGACTCTGCACTGGATTTGGTTCTGCCACTCGCCCCCCCCCCCCAAGCTCCATCTTTGTTCTCTGTGTTAAGAGCAAGATCAATACTGATGGAGCCTCTTTGCTAAAGTATTGCTCATACCTCCATTCTCTTCCCTGGGCAAATGCAAAACAAAGCAAATAAAGCAGGTTCTCCGCACCAACCTCTCTCTGGAAAGCAAAAGGAACCTGTCTAGGGTGCCTGACCCATGGAGAACCACACAGCTGGGGAACAGAATGGGGAGGGGCTCTGAGGTCAAAAGGATACCAGAGACAGGATGCCAAACAGCAACCAGGAACTGCACAGGACTTGATCTCATCATCTAAACTGAGACTTAGCAGTACTGTAGTGTTCTGAGAGCAGATATGGGCAGCAGGTGAATCAGGATCTGCCCATCAAAGCACATAAAAGCATGCAAAGGTCTAATATGTGCCTAAACCTCCTTATTCAGTGAAGCCCGTAGAAGCTGGGGTTGTTCCAAGGCTGTTCATATTGCTGTGGGATGTGTCACCAAAAATGGTTTCAGTTTCAAGAGAGGCATGGGTGTAGCGGGGGGGGGCAGGGAGGGGCAGCTGCCCCCCCAAAAATCAATAATACACAGTGGGGGTTCTGCCCCCCCTCCACACAAGCAAAAGGCCTGTCCCCCCAACAAAAATCCTGGCTATGCCCATGAAGGGAGGTACTCCTCACTTCTAAGTAATGCTCTTAGTTCGCAAAAGTCCCTCCAATCTTTTGTTAAATGTTGCCTGACCTTACAATGAGAAGAACTTCTGAACCCAGGTCAACTGGATTCCTGCAACTTTTTCCCACAAGTAGAATACCTGGTGCTTTAAAATGTTCTCCAACCTGGTGCCCCTCCAGCTGTTTTGAACTACAACTCATGCTGGCTGGGGCTAATGGGAGTTGTAGTCTCAAAAACCCGCAAAACAGTAGATTGGGGTGGGGAATATGAACATAAATTATCTCTGTGTCTCTTCAGACAGCCACATATTTAATGTACGGCCAGCATTGTGATAAAGAAAAGCCATGTGGAACTGGGAGACCACACAAGGTTACACCTGGGCTAACCACTGGGCTAGGCTGCTTCTCAAAGTGCACCTTGAGATGCTTCAGGAACGCTGCGTTGACCTTGCAATTTCTACCCCTCGGCCAGCGAGAGGGAAAAAAGAGTAAAGGGAAGGGAGCTCCCCCCGCCGCCGCCACACGCGCAACTGTTCAGTTCCTGCCGAATCAGATTTAACTCATCCTCCTCTCTTGCTTCCAGCATCCAAAGAGGAGAAAAACAAAATCTGAGCGGAGAAAGGTGGGGGGAGAGGCAGGAGGCTGCAGAATCGCTGCAGAGATGGGCAAACAAGCCCTGCTTCCTAAAAGCTTGGATGCTGTTGGCTTCAACAAGGCAACTGAGAACAACCGGGGAGTGGGGGGAACGGACCTCCACCCTGTTGGAAAAGAACACAGGAGAGACAGGCTGGGTGGGGTAGGGGATGCTTCCTCCATCACCACGCAGATTCCCCACCGCTGGCTGGGGCAGACGCAGGCAGCGGATCCCAAGGACGCCGTGCAGAGGGTGGCACATCCCTCCCCCCGGCCCCCTCCCCGAAGCTCCACAGACACAAGCCCCCTTTGCAAAGCCAACCCCGGGCCGAACATCCCGACGGTGACAAAGGGCAAGCTCCGCCGCCCAGAGTTTCCGGTCTTTCAGCTGCCCCCCCCCAAGTCAGCCGCCTCCCCGAGTTTACCCCCCACCCCAAAGTCCCGATTCCAAAGAAGCGCGTGGGGCTTACTTCCGAGTAGACCCGTAAGGATTGCACTGCAGGGCTGCGATCCTAAGCGCGCGCGCAGCGGATGGTGGTGAGACTTACTCTCGAGTAAATCTACGCACCCTTGCGCGGGGGTGAGGGCCGGGGGCTTAATGGGAAATCCCCGGGCAAGCCCGATCCTGCGCTCGGCTGCAGACCCCGAAGAAGTTCACAAAGACTGAGGAGGGTGGGGGTCTCGGGCTCGCTCGCTTCCCTCCCCGGTGCCCAGCCCGCCGGCGGGACGCCTCCCTGCCCCGGCCGCGCCCGGCTCACCCTTCTTCTTGAAGAGCTTCAGCAGCGACGGGAGGTTCCTCCCGAGGAAGACCACCATCCCGACCCCCGGCCCGGCCCGCTCCGGGCGGCTGCTGCAGCTGCTCCGGCGGCGTCCTCTTCTTCTTCAGCCAACCCTCGACGGTGAGGCGAGGCGCCTCTTCGTCCCTTTCTCCTTCAGCATCCCTCGTCGGCCGCCTCCCTCGCCGGGGCGGGACCAGCGCAGCCGCTGCCGCCGCTTCGCCCCGGGAGGGTTTGGGCGCCGAAGGAGAGAGAGCGCCGCTCCTGCTGCCGCCGCCGCCGCCAGCGCCGTCGGGGTCCTCAGAAGGCGGCGCGGGCAACAATGGAGGGGGCGGGCGGGGGGGCTTCTCCGCTTCCCAGCCCCTCCCCCCCCCCGCAATATCTGGGCGGCAGGAAGGGACGCGGACCCTCCAGGCTTACAGCCGAGTCTTGCAGGCCCAATTCCCTCCTCCCAGGGTACCCCATTCAAAACCGCTTTAGCTTGAGGCTGCGCAAGCACTCGGGAAACCGCTCACCTGTAAAGGCTTGCCTTTTGGAGCATAATAACAAAAAAGCTTTGAGAATAGGTTTGGAAATGTAAAAACAGTAACAACTAGTGAGTAGCGAACATGTGAACTGTACACAACTTGGGCAGCTTCGCAGGAGCACCCATTCCTCACCTGTTGACTGGAGGTGGGGGGCAAAAGGGCCACAGTAAGAGGGGGCATTGTCTCAGGCAGCCCCCTCACAGTGGCCTCACTCCAGGCTCCTCAGGAGCAGCCAGAAAGTGAGGAAGCAGCTGCAAATGTGCACACATGAATCCCCTCTGGGAGCCTTAGGAAGACCAGCTTAGAAAGTTAGGCTTTCTGCCTTGCATGCAGAAAGTCCCAGAGTCAATCGCTGGCGTCTCTGGGAGAGATGCCTGCTGGAACCCCTGGAGAGACGCTTGCTGCCAGTCAGTGTGTAGACCACTGCTCTTCAACAGATGGGTGGGACAGGGCCTGATTCAAGGTGGGTTGCAACAGGAGCACTATGCAAACATATGGTAATTTTTTTAAAAAAAAAACAGGTTCCCAAATGCACATTTGGGTTAAAACCAGGTCTGAAAAGGTTGAAGTCCCCTGACTGCACAACACAGAGCAGGATGGACCAGTGAGCCTGACTCAGTACAGTGGTACCGCAGGTTACATATGCTTCAGGTTACATACGCTTCAGGTTACATACGCTTCAGGTTACAGACTCCGCTAACCCACAAATAGTACCTCGGGTTAAGAACTTTGCTTCAGGTTGAGAACAGAAATCGTGCTCCGGCGCAACAGCAGCAGCAGCAGGAGGCCCCGTTAGCTAAAGTGGTGCTTCAGGTTAAGAACAGTTTCAGGTTAAGAACATACCTCCAGAACAAATTAAGTATGTAACCAGAGGTACCACCGTATAAGGCCGCTTCCTATGATCCTCTTGCTACAAGTTGGAACTGTTGCGACTCTCTCTCCCCTCCCTTTCCTCTTTGCCATGTGTGAACATTGCATTGTGCCTGGACTCCATTGTACTAACACTCGTCCCCCACACCCATAGCAAGGAGCAGTTTCCCCACACAGGAGAGGCCCTCATCCCCATGTGCAACTGAGGGCGTGCAGAGTAAATTTCCCCCACAGACAGATTTCAGGCACCAGGACTGAAGAGCCAGAAGTTCCAAATGCAGAAATGTGTGCCATCAATGCAGGCTCCTTTCTCTGCAGCAGTTTTCTCCAGCTGGGGATGCCTGCCTCTCCCAGACTCTCTGTTTCTTAAACTCCGCTCAGCCTCAGCTCTTCCTCTTACTTTCTTTTCAGAGCAAATTCAGTCCTTTCATTGCCAGCTGTCAGGGTCCTCTTTTCACCCTTCTGGAGAACCTCACCCCCCCACCCCACAGCTGAATATTCATCAGGCCACTTAGAAAGAGAGGAGACCCCGGCAGGTCAGGCCCACGCCATCTGGCAGGCGGCAAGGCACTCAGGCAAGGGGCGCTCCAAGCATGCAGGGCCGGGAGAGAGAAGAGGTGCTGCTGGCTCATTCTCCAGGAGCAACAGCCATTGTCATCTGGCACTTGGGTGACCAAATGGGGAGCTAAGACAGGGATGGGGGGGGAAGGATGGAGAGGGACCCTACTCAAGCCAATGCCTGCCCCTGTGCCATGCTTTGGACTACATCTCCCATCAGCCCCTGCTGAGGCTGATGGGAGTTATAGTCCAAAACATATGGAGAGCACTGAGTTGGGGGTGGGAGGCAGGGGCAGTAAGGTGTATGACCTGGGGAGAGTTCCTGGGGGCGAGGACTTATCAGTGCTCACCCCCAACTGAACCCAACCCTGAGGAACCATCTAGGTGGAATTACAGACATTCCTCTCCTCAGCCTTGCCTTCTCTCTGTCTACTTGCGACTGTAATTTCCTTCAGGCAGGAGCTTTTTACTTAGGTTTATATTGCTCCAAAAATATGTAACTTGATGGCATCACGAAACAACCACCTCAGACACCAGCCAAGCTAATCATCTATTTAAGGTGGCTGTGTCCAGCCCAGGGCTTCTGAGACAGATACAGAGACTCCTGCATTCTTTCTGGGCCTTCCCCTTCTCCCTCACCATTACCCATGAATCTCTGGGTCTCAATCTTGAGATTTCTCCTTACAGTGTAGCTCAAGGAAATGCAGCCAGGACCGGGACTCTGCTAGGCAAATGCCACCTTCCACTTCAAGAGTTGGAAACCTTAGGCTTGCGAGTGGTGAATGATTTGGCCCTCTGGGCCTCTTTGTCCAGCTGTTGGGACTCCCCTCAAGGCTGCACCCTTCCCCAGCCCTGCTCCGTGCCCTCAAGTGCTTTTGCCTAGTCAGGATGTGTCCTTGCCTTTTCTTTGCAGCAGGGGATGGGTTGTATGGGCAGAGCCACTCAATGCACATGGCTCCCCGCTCACAGAGCTTACTTTAGCTTCCCTGCTCACAGTGGCAATTCCCAGCAAACTACAGTTCCCAGAATTCTTTTGGCGGAAGTCATGCACTTTAAATGTGTGTTGGACATGCTGTAAATATATGGTGTGGCTCTGTAATGCAGCCTTACTGTACAACGTTAATAGCCACATCCATTGCAACCCAATTAAATGGGTGGGGTATAAATGTTGTTGTTGTTGCTACTGTTATCACCTGCCCCTAGACGGCTCCTGGAAGGTTCCCCATAAGAGAAGGCAGCCTGTGGGCTGAAAGACATCCCCTACCCCTGCTCTACAATACTTATTTATCAGCCTGTGTGAAATTATTAAAGGGCAAAAAATAGAAAATAAAAACCCTATAGCAACCCAGGTCCAGGCAGTCTCTGTTTACCTGCTGAGCAGGGCTGGGTCTCTGAGCCCAAGTCTAGGGCTCTTTAGCCCAGCCCCTGCTGCCTCAAAATGACCACCAACAGAGGGTGGTAGGAGCATAGCAGAACTGGCACTGGTTGCTATTGCAGCACGTTCATGGTTTTTTTGTTCTTTTCCATATATATATACCGTATTTTTCGCTCTATAAGACGCACCAGACCACAAGACGCACCTAGTTTTTGGAGGAGGAAAACAAGAAAAAAAATATTCTGAATCCCAGAAGCCAGAACAGCAAGAGGGATTGCTGCACAGTGAAAGCAGCAATCCCTCTTGCTGTTCTGGCTTCTGGGATAGCTGCGCAGCCTGCAATCGCTCCATAAGACACACACACATTTCCCCTTCTTCTCCAGAGCGATCTCGGCCCTGAATGGGAAGCCTGGACTTTGAAAGTCATCTAATCTTCCTTGCTGTATTATACTGTATTGTTTTAATTAGTGTTTTTATAGTTGTTTTGATTTTGTGTGGAGTGCCCTACCTGGGTGGATGGAGCAGCCAAGTAATTTCGTTGTCCCCGAGAGGGGGCAATGACAATAAAGATATTATTATTATTATTATTATTATTATTATTATTATTACTTTTTAGGAGGGGAAAAGTGAGTCTTATAGAGCAAAAAATACGGTATTCCTTTTCTGCATCAGAAGAGTACTTATTCACAAATAAATGTGTTTAGCCTCAAGGCAGAGAATCAAACTCCATTTCATTCCTGTAGTCACTGGGCCTCACTTGGTTCTGCCTCAATCAAGCGCATATGCCATATACAAATTCCCTTAATATACCTAAGTATAAAAAAGCAATTTCATTCACTCATTTTATTGTTTCATCCTCCAAAATCTTAGATTTGCCAGAGTTCCCTTCAAGGGCATGTGCTGTCTTTGTAACTGTTTGGAGATTCAAACAGTCTCTCATCCACTGTAGATTTTTATCAAGAGGTTAGAGAACTCATAACTTATCCTCTTACCAGGCGGCGGCTCCCTTTGTTACAGACCCTACTGAGCATCTTCCTTAAGGGGACTTCATAAATCTATCCCAGAACAGCGAGCAATAAGTCAGAATGCTGTCCTGCCTCTCAGACTTGCTAGCTTGCCAGTGTTAATAATTAGTAATGGGCTCCATGGAGGCTGTGATTTTGTAGTTGCACTTTGTTTATGGGTCAACAGAGCATAACAAAAACCCTCTGTTTTGATTGATTGATTGATTGATTGATTGATTACTCCTGTTGTGCTATGCTTCAAAGGTGTAACTGCACATGCTCAGAGCATTTCTTTCCTTTTAAAAAAAAACCAGGCTTGTTAAGTTGCTTTTTTGTTTGTTTCTTGCTCTAACATGTCAGGAACGTAGAAGCAGTTGCAAAGCAGGGAATGGCAGTGGGGAGGATCTGAAATGTGGTGCTTCACAATGGAAGTAATGCACATGGCTACCTAGAGTCCAGGGCATAAGATGATCAAGCCACACCACCATTGAGGCAGAAATAAACATTCATATGCCATTAGCAAAAGGGGTGGGAGAGAATATTTCCAGAGAAAGAAAGAAAGAAAGAAAGAAAGAAAGAAAGAAAGAAAGAAAGAAAAGTTCTTCCTGGTGCTCTGGACAATGCAGCTCTTAAGCTGACTCTGAAGAAGTAGGGCAGCTTTTGCCAACTTGGTGCTTGCCCTCCAGATGTTTTGGACAATTTCCAGCCAGAATGCCTGGGGTGATGGTCTATTTCAGTACAAAACACCTGTAGGGCAAAGGATGCAGAAAACCATAATAGTCTTTAACGTGCCACGTGCCCCTTTGACTCTTAGCCTTGTGTGATTAGGAGCTTCTTGGCTTCTGAAGCATCATCACCCGCCCCACCCTGCACCAAACTGCAGTTCCCAAGATTCTTTGGGGGAAGCTGCAGCAGTTGAACTGAATTAAAACAGAAGCATCTGAAGTGCAGGTAACTGTTGCACACCTGCCTTGCTCTTCTCCCAAGGAGCAAAATGGTTTCACTGTGACCCGCTCCCCTCACTCACCCCAAGCAAGCTCCTTGTCTCTTGTGATTCTCTCCCAGACTGATTGGGCACTAGAATATCAAAAGAAAGAGGCTAAACAGGGAGAGAAGCCCTCCCAGGCTTTCCAGAAATAGCTGCTGATTTCCTGCTGAATTTGACTTTCAATTGCAGCCTCTTGTTCTGCCAGCAACATGCCCAGACAGAGCCAGTGGCTCATCTCAAATCAGACTTGCTCATCGGTCCTGAACCTCTGGCATAAATGAGGCACCTTTAGATTGTGGTGCTGTGTGATGCTGGGGCAGCACCGAAAAGACTGTGAACCAGGATGTCCCTGGTTCAAATGATGAGTCATTGAACTCCTTAAGGGTGTCTACACAGGCCTTCTGGTCTAAAACTGAACTGGCTTCCCCCTCTGTTCTCCAGTGTAAGGTATACAGGGCAGCCTTTGCCAGCCTGGTGCCCTCCAGAGGTTTGGGACTACAATTCCCATCAGCCCCAGCTGCAGCACTTGGTTGACAAAGGCTGATTTAACCCTTTCACAACAAAGATGCCAAGGAGGACAATCCACAGCCCTTGGCCTAAGTTCAGAAGCCCTCTGCAAACTCAGTCCTTCCCCCTGCAGTCCTCTGGATGTGGAGGAGAGAAAAGAGGGTGGCCTCCCCATCAGCATGCAGCCTCCCCCTTGGCAGATTACCCCCTTGAGAAAGTAGCTCTTGAGAGACAAAGGGTTGCCCAACCCAGCCTACAGTGACACCGCTTTGCATCCACAGGCAATCATAATCAACAGGGCCTTTCAGGCCACACCACTGAAGTTACGGCCCCAGCAATACTAGACACCCTTGGAAGGCTGTTACTGAGAGAATGGATGTGGAGCACTTTGTGCCCTGCATTCTGGGGGAGAGGAGAGGAAGTAATACAGAAAAGCAAGTGCATTTTGGACTATTGATGATATGGCACAGCCACACTAGGGGTTGCACTATAAAACATCCTCACTGCGAACTTTCAGGCATCTCTTGGGAGGCCTTTTTATGCTAACAGGCCTATTTAATCGTTTACATTTTTAAAAGATGAGCCAGTCATTTCTGGATGTCCATGAGTTCTAGTGTTATTAGACAGGGAGGAAAACATTCCTCTGCTCACTTTCTCCGTGTCACCTCTTGCTCACCTTGTCTCTAAAGGGAAACTGAACTAAACTAAACAAAATCCCAAACATGCAATGTTGTGGTTGTCATGTAACAAGACATGCAAGTGTGATCCAGCCAGCTGTTTGACGTTGCCAATTGGTGTCCCAAAGTCAACATTGTCCTACAGAACAAGCTCACACACATGCAACCACCATTCCAGTGGAAAATCCCACTGCATTCAGTAAAATTCACTGTCAGGGTAGGGACATGTGTGACCCACCCCTATAATTCAGAGTTCCCGATCACTTTCTTTCTTGCACCAATAATATATTTCTTGTCAGCCCTCCCACCTCATTTTCTCTGCTCTTACTTCAGTTATAGTTTATTAATTCCTGTCCATTCTGTACCCTGCATGATGATCAACACTATGAAGCCCTTGTCCGGAGGGTTTTGCACAGGCCATGAAGTGGCAAGATCATCCCTCATACACATGCTTCTCCTCTGCAAATGAAAGTGGATGTTCAAGTGAAGGTCTTTAGTTCCAATAAGCACTGGCATAAATAATTTTTTTGCACATGCTTCTTTCTTACATTCCCATTTGCTCAAGCATGTGTCACCGAAATGAAGAATAACGTGCATGTTGCCGCCTGAACTCTGTAACCCCAGCTCCGTCACTCTCCCCAAACACATTCCAATTTTCATACATCACAAAACTCAGGCCCGGCTTGGAGCAGCAGCAGGAGATTCCTGGGGCCAAATTTGTCATGTGTTCGGAAAGCAGCAAGCATGAGGAGGAAACAGCCAGCAGGAGACAACCGAGCATAGATGAGATCATAGCTATGGACTTCCGCGCATGCCAAAAAGTGCTCTAGAAAATGATTTATGAATAATGGCATCAAGAGGTCCAGGGTTGGTTTTGAGGCATGGATGTCCCTGCATTGCAAAGAGAGGGGAATGGTTCTCTGAGGTTCCCACACGACACCCAAAATGCTACAATCGCCACACGCGTCCTGAAGACGCAAAGTTCAGATGACCTCTGTAGATGGCTTCAGCGCCCACGGAAGCCAAGCAGGTTGCACCATGGAATATAATAATTATATCCACTTTGATCTCGGTTTCTCCTCCTGCTTTGTGCCCAGCCTCTTTCCTTATACCACAACAGTAATTTTCCCTGCCTTTCTTTCTCCCGGAAGTAATCCAATGAGCTGTCCATCCAGGTACCTGCACATCCTTCATATCTGTTGGCATTCACTTTGCATACTTATTTTAATCACTTTCTGTTTCATAATATATACAAACCTCCGGTTTGTACTACAACCCCCCCCCTGTTGACTACAATGAATGGCTTCTTTCAAGCCTAATTTCAGCCAGAGAGGGGGAGGCTGTGGGCACCACCAGGAAACACACTCATGGGCACTGCACTGGCACTTCACGACTGCAAAGCGAGCCAGAGAATGGGGTGGTTTTCTTGTTGTGCCACAGTGCACAACAAGGGCAGCACATCTCCCCGCCCTGGAGAGTTCAGGCAGAGTGTGCTTTTGGGCCTTGGCTAAAGGAGAGCTGGGCACTATAGCATTAGCACCTGGATGGCAGGCTGCCACATCATCACCCCCTGCTCCTCCCTGGGTCAGCCCGTCGGCCTCCCTGCCTTCCCCTCCATTCTTAGAAAAGCTACCAAACAGGTTTATGTCTAAATGGAGACTTCCCAGGCTGAACAGGAAGAGCCGGAGAGACAGCAAAAGGCAGGAGGTTGCCTGCCTGCCTGCCTGCCTGCCTGCCTGCCTGCCTGCCTTCATGCTGCGATGCCACTTGAGAAGGCAGGCTAGGCCACAGAAGGGCGGCATCCAAGGAGAGGGAACCCCAGGAGCAACACAGCATGTGGAACTCTTCCTGCTGCAGGAACTGAGCCTGTTCATGCAGCAGCCCAGGGCCAGATGATATTTCCTAGGCAGATGGGAAGCAGAGGTCACCATCTGAGAGGGAAGGGATGTCCCAGTCCCTTCTCAGTCTTCCCACGCCACACAAGCTCAATTTCAGGCAGGACAAGTGATCTCCTTTCCCTACCAGGGAGTCACAGAATCATAGAAATTAAATAAACAATAATACTGGCGGGGGGTATGCTTTTTGTCTATTATTATGGTATGCATTTTTGTGTTTCTCTATTGTAATCCTCAGATGAAGGGCGGTATAGAAATTTAATAATGTAACTGTTGAGTTGGAAGAGACCCAAAGGGTTATTGAGTGCAATCCCCTCCAGTGTAGGATTCACAGCTAAATCACACTCTGCTGTGGGATTTCCGTGGGCAGTGTATCGTGTTCACAGCAAAACTCAAAGAAATGCTCTTGTGCAGCCTTCCTCAACCGGAGGCTTTCCAGGTGTTTTGGACTATAATTCCTATCAGTCCCTGCATGGTACTGCTGGACGGATGGGAACTGGAGGTCACCAGTATGGTTGTTCTTGGATATATTCAGGATTAAACTGCAACAAAAAAATAATATATTTTGAATATATAATGAATATATTCATTCATATATATATACACACACACACACACCATTTTTTTCACTCTATAAGACGCACCAGACCACAAGACGCACCTAGTTTTTGGAGGAGGAAAACAAGAAAAAAAATATTCTGAATCTCAGAAGCCAGAACAGCAAGAGGGATTGCTGCACAGTGAAAGCAGCAATCCCTCTTGCTGTTCTGGCTTTTGTGATAGCTGTTCAGCCTACATTCGCTCCATAAGATGCACAAACATTTCCCCTTACTTTTTAGGAGGGGAAAAGTGAGTCTTATAGAGCAAAAAATACGGTATATATATGTATGTATATATGGCAAATTCCAGATAGATAGATAGCTGATAGATAGATAGACAGATAGATAGATGATAGATAGATAGACAGACAGACAGACATAGACCGATAGATATCACATTCAGACCACACATCACTCAGGGAGCTACGGGAAGGGGCTGCATCACAACTGCCTCTCCTAAACTAGATATGCAAGAGTCCCAAGGAACAAAAAGCCTAGAACACAACTGATGTAATAGCTCTGTTTGAGTGTTATTGGAGCGGAGCAGAATCTATAAGGTACAGGCGCCCTAGGATCCCTTACAACATCACAAATAGGGCAATGGGGTACAATTCTGCCACATGGAGGTACCCTGTGTTGAGTCAGCCCACTACGGCATTTAGCTCAGTACTCAGCCTTTGCCAACCTCGTGGCCCTGGCAATTGGCATGCACAATTTATGCCTTGGATGACACAGCTGTGCTGGCAGGTGCTGATGGGAGTTGTAGTCCAAAATATATGGAGGGCACTGTGTTGGAGAAGGGCTGGCTCTACCTCAGCTATCAGCCCCTTAATGGAACCCTCCTCCTCCCCACAGAGGTAGGTGCAGACGGCAGCTTTCGGGGAATGCCGAAGATGCACTGTTTTCACCCTGTCCTTTGACACGTGAGATGTATGTTTTCAGGGCCCACCCTCTTCCAGTGGCTGCAATTTGTTTTAATTGTTTTTAATTCTGACTTTGAAATGGCTATGACCTGCCCTAGGACCTGCTGGTGAAGGGCAAGTAAAAAATTAACAACAACAGCAACAAACAATAACAGGAACTGCCTTCCCCAGCCTTGCTACCCTTTTGACCGGAGATGCCACTGGCTTGACCTTGGGACATTTTACTTGCCAAGCAGGTGCTATTCTGCTGCCCATCAGCTGGGGCTCTTCCTCTCAAACGGCACACCTCTCTTCTCATTCTGGAAACTGGCTTAGATGAAAAAAAAGAAGTTCCTTCTGCACACACACACACCCTTCTAAAGAGGATTAACAGCTGAGGAGACAGAGGGGATATGATAGCCTCCTTCAAATATCTGAAGGGCTGTCACATGGAAAACTGAGCAAGCTTGCTTTCTGCTGCTTCAGAAGGGATGACCCAAGCCAATGGATTCCAATGACAAGAATGGAGATTCCAACTAAATCCTAGGAATAACTTTCTGGTGGTAAGAGTGGAACGGACTCCCTAGGAAGGTGGTGGACACTCCTTCGTTGGAAGTTTTAAGCAGAGTTTGGGTGGCCATCTGTCAGGGATTCTTTGCCAGTGATTCCTGCACTGCAGGGAGTTGGGACTAGACACTTCTACAGTCCTGTGAATTTGCCTGGGTAGGACTACACATGTTTGAATGGCACAATAGTGATGGCTCTCCCACAAAAATGCCCAGTGGTGCATCTCTGTGCCTGCGAAGGGGCATGGTGGAAGTCACCTTCAAAGGTCCAGGAGGAAGCAGTCCAAAGGGGCTGGTGGCTTTCAGGTGGGGTCAGTCAATCTACTCCCCAGTCCTACACTAGCCCCTCGAAGCACTTCCAGACAGGGACTTCCAGACAGGGAAACCCCGCCCCCTCTGTGCTTCAAGTCACATAAGCATACAGGATGCTGCCTTGCCACAAGTTAGACCCACTGGTCCTCAGGATTCAACACTCTCTATACCGACTGGCAGAAGGTCTCTAAGTTCCAGGCAAGGGACATTCTGAGCCCTACTTGGAGATGCCATCAGATCAGGGATTGAACCTGGGACCTTTTGGATACACTGAGCAGCAGCCCTTCCTGTAAACCAGATGTTTCCCCCCCCACACACACACACACCTTGTTCCCAATGGGTGGCATCTGGCCACAGGCTGCATTCCACCAGGATGACTCAGTGGCATGCCTGGTGTGCCCATCCCCCATAAGGGCGTGATCCTGCTCTCCTATCTCCATAGCCTCCAAGGTCTTCCTAGCAGGGGTTCCAGCTAATGTGGTAGCAGAAGTCAAATGGGGCAGGAGGGAACTACGGTACTTCCCAGCTCAGCATGGGCAACAGAAGTTCCTAAAGGAAACCGGGCAGTTTCCAAGGCAATGCACTGCAGTGCAATATTTGGGGCACCAAACCAGGGTGGTACTGAAAGAGGAACTGAGCATTCAAGGGCTAAGACTTGAGCCCAACCTGAGATCTCATTTTAGTTACCTGAAAATACACACATACACCCCCTGATTAACTCTCCAAATTAATTCTGGGCTTAACTTGTGCCAGGGCTCAGTCTATGAATAATTTTTTTTAAAAGGGTGCCACAAGGCCTGTGCAGAGTGCCTTTCTGTCGTTACTAAATAACTGAACCAGGTCCCTCAATCTTAGGGATTAGGGGTCAAAGCGATGCCCAGTGATGGCAGAACCAAAATATTCAGTGGGTGTTTGCTTGAATTCCACCCCCACCCCTCGGTTCTGAGTTTGCTTCTGCCCCCTTCTGGCCACCTAGAGGAGATGCAGCAGCCAAAGGCATAGCGGAAGAAGTCTTGGACCATCGCTCAGATCAAAGGCTGCTTAATGCATCCAAGCACTTAATTGCTAAGGTCCTGGTATGAGGAAGAAGAAACATTGCAAGCTTCCTGGAGCAAAGGAAAAACCAGCTGGGCAAATGAACAACCCTACAGTCTGCAGTCAGTGCCAGGGCTCAGCCAACAAAACAAAGAAGGGAACACCGCTAAACATGTGCAGAGTGCACCAGCCTGTCCAGTGACATTTCCAGGTGAAATCTATTGTTCTGAACATGACACAATTTCACAGATGTACTTCTGTAAACATAGTTGATCGGGGGCAAGGGAATCAAATCCAACTTATTTAATGCATTTTTATGTAATATTTCCTCCAAAATGGCTCTAACCCTCCCCCACCCACATTTTTTATTCCCATAATAGTCCTACACATATAATCCCTACACACGAGGAACCAAGGCACAGTCATGGGCATTGAGCGCATGCACACACACACACCTCTACTTGCTCTCCCTCATTTCAAGGATGCCCTGGTGGACTGTGTCCCACAATGACAACACCTTCCCCAATTAATTCACTGTTTTGAGGCAACAACTTCTCCTGCCCGCTTTTCGGCCAAGACTCTCCCATTTCTGAGAGACTGGAAGTACAGGGAGCCAACCGCACCATTGCCCCTCCTTTTTTTGCTACACACGGAGAATTGGGGGGGGGGCAGGCAGCCTTAGACCATCCTGCAGGGGCAGACACAACTCGGCCTCCACCAATCGATCCCAGCTGAGCGCCTGAAAAACCGCTGAAGCCACACAATGCACATTCTTTTGCTCTGCGGCCTCCGATGATCGGTTGCTATGGCGCTAGGACTGAGAACAGACCAAAACGCGCTCCACGTTTTCCAGACAATCGCCTGCCCCACCGCCACCACTCCCTGCTATCGCCCTCTCTCTGTTCACACATGTGGCCGACTCTTCTGCCACAATATGCCTTATCAGCAGAGGCCCCGTCTCCTCCTTTGTCAGGGGATGAATGTGGCATTGAAAGGAAGGGCCTCCGTCTGGCCTTGCCCACATCTCGCTGGATTGCTATGGGGACTGACAACACACAGGCCTACCTGAGATAAAAGACTGCTCTCTTCTGAGGCACTGGCAATATTTAAACTTCTCTTTCTTACCCTAACCCCAGGAAAGGTTTAAGTATAGTGCTGTGGCCCCATGCCCTCATGTTCTATCTTGACAGCAAACCCCTGCTGTAAGCAAATGGCAGCCTTGAACTTATTCAGCTGTGAGGAGATTTGTTTGGGTTTGTTTTTGTTTTTTAAGGGGGGTGCTGTTTGCCACCCTCGGCTCCTTTAGGGAAACAGAAACAACAACAATTATCATCATCAACATTATCATTATTGTCTGGGATCATGCCACTCATCCCTTTCTATACAGGATGTGAAATGTTTTGTACAGCCTTGTTGGCTGGCTGGGGCTGATGGGAGTTGTTGTCCAACAACATCTGGAGGGTACCAGGTTGGCAAAGTCTGCTTTAGGAACACAGGAAGCTGTTGCCTTAATACCATTGGTCCACTTAGCTCAGAATTGTCTATGCCAGATGTTCTTGAACTCAAATTCCCATCAGACTCAACCAGCATGCTCAATAGGCCAGGATGATGGGAGCTGGAGTCCAGCAGCATCTCATGAGCAACAAGTTCAACATGAAAAGTGATGGCCACACCAACTTGGATGGGTTTAAAAGAGGATTGGGCAGATTAATGGAGGGCAAGGCTATCAACAGCTAATGCTCTGCTTTCACAGCTGGGGGCCATAATGCTTCTGAATCCCAGTCTCTGGAAGCCACAACACAATAAGCGGGAAAGTTTGCAGAATTCCTGCTTGTTGCCGTGCTGCTTAATGCACGGGCTAACCCTAAATTAAGTCCCTCTCTTTTAAAAAATGACATTTTAAAATTATTTCCCTTCCCTTTCTTCTGCCCAGCATCTGCATGCACAAGCTTCCTAGGTCACCTCTAAACTGTGTGGATTCCCTGTATGTCCTGGAGAGTGTTTTGAACCTGGGCCCGCTGTGTATACCTTGTATGCCACTTCAGCAACCAACCTCAGCTTCGGCCATACACTGTAAGACATTTACAGTCAACCCTGAGAAATCAGAAGGAAAGCGCTGGAACAAGCAACAAGTTGAGCCCAATGCAAACCTCAAACCATCTGCTGCGGAGCAGTCTCGCCCACTTCACAGAGTATCGCGAAGGTCAAGGTCAAAGGACTCCACATACTAGACATGACACCATTCAGGCAATTAGCAATTTGTGGATGGTGTTGGCTTGTCCGTACTAAACTGCAGATTAGGATGCTGCTGGATGCAGGGGAAGGGGGCCTTTAACACTTTGCCAGATCCACCCTCCTGCATTCCCAATCCCAATGCCGTATCTGCTATCCAGTTTTTAAAATATAAAAAAGCACTTGCACAATTGCTCATTGCTCAAATGGTGTGATGACTAGTTTGGCCCTCAGCCTGTTCCTTTATGTAATCGTAGTTCCAAAATGGGGAAATTTTGCAGACTGCACATGTGGAATGGGAAGGGCAGGCGGTTTAACAGGAGCACAGAACAGGGATTTCTGTAGGCACCTGTTTGTCTCAAGTCCCTGCAAGACAGAAAGGCCACATCTGCCCAGATTCCTTTTTCAATGGAAAGTACAAAAGTTCAGCTCTCCTCCTTGGCATCTGATCACCCAAAGAGCAGCGTCAAGGGTACTCCTGCAATGCCAACTTTGAAGGATGACTCAGCCGCCACTCCATCCATCCATGCCCAGGGCTTTCTCCCTCTCTTCAGCAAGGCCTGGTACAGTGCCAAGAGCCAAAACGTTGGCATTGCAATAGGTGTTCTTCCACCACTATTACTGCTACACGTGTCACACAGTGTTTTTCCAACGACATCTTGCAAAATACCTTGCCTGGAAAGTCTGACGCATCAGCAGGCAAATAAGCAGAGCTGTCTTGGCCAAGGTCACTTCACAGAAGGGTTTCAGAAAGCAGCCCAGGAAGTCTGCAAAATCCATGTCTGACTCTCAGCAACCTTTCTTCTGCCAAGACATCGGGCCAAGTCAGGTGCCATCCCACATCCCAAATCAAACTCATAAAGGTGCTTCTCATACTTGGCTACAAGTGGCAACTCTGAGTTAGGGCCGCCAACTATTTTTATTGGTCCTGCTCCCCCTGGGCCTTTCACTGGAGCCTCGCATCAAATAAGTTGCGGAGGAAGTTTCACTTGCTAGGTTCTTGCATGTCAGGTGGCTTTTAGAGGCACATGACCAGGTGACCACACGGCTTTGAATACAGCCAGGAAAGCAGGACTTAATCTGAGTCAATCATGCTCAAGCCAACCCTGGGCTGTGCTATTGGTGCCAAGGCTCAGCATGGGAAGCGGAAGATTTTATTATTTTAAATACCCAGTGCTTCTGCCTTTCCATCACCAACAAGCAACTCACAAACTTAAGAGTCTCACATTTTAGAGATGAATTACGATTTATCCATACTAAAAGGGTGGGTGAAGAACGAGGCAAGCTCCTTTTCCTAGCACAGATTTAATGAACATTTAAAAGTTTCATTTCTCAGTTCTTCAGTACAGTTTATCTTAGCAGGCAGATTGATCAGGAACCCAAGGGCGCCTGGAGGGAAAACAAACATCATCCCTGTACAATAACATCAGCATCACCAGGGAAGATCCTCTAACATTTGCCTGTTTTGTTTATGGGGAAATGCATTTGCAACAACCTGTCCTCTAAAAAAACAGTAAGCTTTGTTGTTAAACAGAGAAGGGGAGAGGGGCCTTTAGTGCAGGGGAATAAACTAACAGCACTGTATGGTAAAAAATTAAGGAACTAAACTATCCTGTTTACAGGGATTATCACCCCATTTGTGTCAAGGTTTTCATTTGGGGGAAAAACATCAGCTAAACAGAAATTCCTGTTTTGTGGGGGTGGAGGTAAGAGGCCTTGGCTTCCCTGAATCAGCAGCAACACCAAAAACAAAAACTCAGGAGTCCTGACCTCCCCATCACATGCTATAACCACAAGCGCATCAACAGACTGAAAAATAAAGTGAACTTTTGAGTCCCTAATCCAGCGGCTGTTAATTAGGCAAACAACATTTATACTACCAGCCTGCTAGGGGGGGAAAGTACAAAGTGTATTCACAGCCACAGTCTCTCCTTATGCTCCAAAAGACCAGCGCTCAGCACACTCAAGGACACCTGAGCACCAATTAGCTGCTTCTTAATATCCTTGAAACAAGCAGGGGACTTTTTATCCCGTCTTTCTACACACAGGAGTACCCAAGGCGGCATTAAAAAAATGTATCAAGATATTAACATAATATTATTATTATTGTAATCCATCAATGTATCTGACACTTTGCAAGTTGGCATAAGCAAATAAGAGGGGTGTCAGCTGCTCTGCATGTTTAATCTATACTTTGACAATGGGGAGGGAGACTAAGAGGTGGGGCAAGGAGAACAAGCAATGAATACAGCAGCAGTCCTCAACCTGGGTACCCTCTAGCTGTTTTGGACCACAACTCCCATCAGCCCCAGCCAGGAGGGCATTCAGATTGGGGGAGGCTGAAACACAGAGAAACAGCTGGATGAAAATATAAATGTCTGCTGGCAGAGGCGGTTTTAGGGTTCGGCCACACGGGGCGCCACACTGCAAGAGGCACCACATTAATGCTGTAGAATGGAGCGTGAAAGGTGGTGGGCGGGGTGCCGATTTTTTGCATCACACAGGGCACTGCTGAAATTTGAGAGTCCAGTGTCCATCACTGCTGCCAATAGTCCATCTAGCCCAGTGGCCAACCAGCTACCCATGGGAAGAATGCAAGCAGGACCTGAGCACAGCAGCACTGTCCGTCCCCCCCCCCCCTGCAGTTTCCAGCAACTGGTATTCAGAAATTTACTCCCTCTGACAGCAGTGGCAGAGCACAGCTATCATGGCGAGGAGCCACAGATAGCTTTCTCCTCCATGAATCTGTCCATTCCGCTTTTAAAGCCATCCAACTCGGTGGCCATCACTGCCTCTCACAGGAGGGAACGCCACAGTTAACTATGTGCTACATGAAGAAATACTTTCTAAATATCTGTCCCGAATATTCACATTTGGCTTCATTGAATGTCCACGAGTTCTAGTGCTATGAGAGGGGGAGGGAAACTTTCCTCTCTCCGCTTTCTCCTTGCCACGCATCATTTTATGAACTTATATCATGTCACCTCTTATTTGCCCTTTCCTCTGAACTAAAAAATCCCAAATGTTGCAACCTTTCCTCATAGAGGAGTTGCTCCATTCCCTTGAATGTTTTGGTTGCCCTTTTCTGAATCGACTCTACAATGTCCTTTTGGAGGTGAGGTGACCAGAACTGAAACATTACTCCAAGTGCAGTCAAACCTGGATTTGTACAATGGCCTTCGGATACCGGCTGGTAATATTGGGTGTGAATGAGAAGGTGGATACTGGGGTTACAAGCTGGCCTGGGTGGGGTGGAGGAGCCCTGCTCCTTTGCCTTTAATATCAGAATAATCTGCAGAAACCTATAGACTGAGCTCTTCACAACATGGAGATAAGCTTTCTATTCTGCTAATACCTGTAAGGCTTCTTTTAGAGGTTCA
This sequence comes from Podarcis muralis, assembly GCF_964188315.1. Taxonomy (NCBI): domain Eukaryota; kingdom Metazoa; phylum Chordata; class Lepidosauria; order Squamata; family Lacertidae; genus Podarcis; species Podarcis muralis. The sequence continues at coordinate 58,631,349 of NC_135661.1, read as the reverse complement.
GGCACAGAGGATAGAAAAACAGTTGGCAACCTTAGTTTTGAGGATGGCATTCACACACCAAGTAGTAAAAGGGTGGAAGGCTCTAAAAGATTTTAAGCAAGAGGAAGAGCTTGCGTTTCCCTGGCCTTCTGATTTTTTCCTAATGGATGGAGAGGATATTCTAATCCAGGCCAGTGACTCTACAGAAGAACAGTTCTTCCACATTAGTTAGGCTGATTCCAGGGGAGTGATCTCCTCTGTGGGGTGATTATATTAGCAAAGCACCAGCCCTAGAAACCCACAAAGCAGCCTCAGGGCTGGTTGCAACACCAGAGATGGCCCAAGGACAGCCCCCAGGTTTCTCAGAACATGGCAGGGAAGCAGCTCTTTTGAAACAGCAAAGGAGCTCCAACAAGGAGAAACCACAACAACAACCCAAAGTTTGCCACTCAATGCACGATCAAACCAAAAGCCACAGCCCAACCTGGCTCTCTGTTCAGTGTTCCTATGTGACACATGTGTTTGCAAATGCACGCTTGTTACACTCATCATTTTAAAAAAAATATTGCTGGGTCTTTTCTGGTGCTTTCGTAGCTGCCTTACAAATCTGCCAACGGACAAGTGTTATGCAGATCTTGTGATAAATAAAATAAAAACTGAGCCCTGGTTTAATTTCAGATTTGGTTCCTTCAGGACTGTAGAACACCTTCGCAAATTGCTTTTTCAATGAAACCGGGAGACCGTCTCCCTAGCATTTTGACATGAGGATCTTGCAATGGTGAAGTGTATTTCCCAGCTGCAATTTCCTAGCTGGGTCCCCAAGCAAGAGGCACCAGGAACTCTGGGACAGCAGGGTAAAGAGCCAGGTGTAGGAGAGCATCTCTGGACCTCAGATTTCAGAGCTGCCGGAGCAATGAGAGCTCCGATTCAACCCTAGAATCTGACTTCATAGCTAGGCCACGGCTCCGTGTTTTGGACTACAACTCCCAGCAGCCACAGGAAGCTGCTCTGGAGCATGTGATGACAGGAATGCCTCTGAGCACATGCCAGGTTAGGTCCCCCTCATACCTGAGAAAAGCCAAAGTCCGCCCCCACCGTATCTGCCACTTTGAGGAGGGATGAACCTGGAAGTTAAGGGCCCACGGAGGAGTTTTGTACTCTGGAGATTTGGGCAGGGGCGGGGGTAAGTCAGGAGGATATTTGCCCCTTTCGGTCCCTTCCCCAAAGTGGCTGCCCCACAGCAACTCCCCAGCCACACCCTCCCTGCCAGGCCTCCCGCAGGCTCCCCACCTGACAAGCCCGTACCTGTCTTCAGCCCTGCGGAGCGGCCAAAGTTCCAGAGAGACCAGCCCTTGGCGTTTGGGGGGCTCCACTTGTGGTACGAGTTGCCCATGGTGCCCGTAGGTGCAACAGGCACCTTTCCCCGTCTCTTCCTCCTCACCCTGCCCCACCCACCCCCTTGTTGCTGGGAGGAGGAGGAGGAGGAGGAACAGGGTGCTTACATGACTGAGCCAGGCAAGCCTTCTTTCTCCTTGGCTGGGTTTCCGTGGCGCAGAGAGAGAGAGAGAGAAAGAGGGAGAGGCGCACAGGGCTCAGCTCTGCCTTCCCATCCCTGTGTCTCTGGGTCGCTGCCTGCTTTCAGCACCCACTTGCTCCCTCCCTTGCTTGGTCACGGAGCCAATCGCAGCAGGCAAAGGGGAGGGGCGCGTGGGGGGGTGGCCGCTTGTCTTCTTCCTGCCCTGACAGCTTTGCTGCCTCCTAGCTCCATCTCTCGATCTCACTCCTCCACTGTCACCAGAAGGGTTTTATTTCCAAAAAGTGAGGGGTGACCCAGCTAAAAGTTTGTCTGAATATTGCACCCCTCTGACTTGGGGGTGCTCACTGGAGCAGGAGAGAGATACTGCACATGCTCCAAAGCCCTGTTCCTGGTTTACATGTTCTGGGGCCATGCCCAGGCACAGGTGGAAGCCTTGACTGACAGAGTCCACAAGGCGGCAGCATTTTAGGGGAGGACAAAAAAGTGACTCAGAATCTAGCTATCCTTCACCATACCTGTGGAAGACCTTTACAGTCAAAAGCATTATAATTTTACTTGCCTGAAGCTTATCTATCTATCTATCTATCTATCTATCTATCTATCTATCTCAATTTACTCCTTCACCCATGCACATTCATTTGTTCTCTTTCCCCAACAGTCTGTCCCGCTTTAATTTTCTGTCACCTTTCGATTTCCTTGGCAATTTCCCTACAAAACTGCCAAACTGCTAAGGCACAAAGCAAGAGCAGCTGGGAAACAAAACCGACTTTGGACAAACAAGCTATGGTTTGGTTGATTGTCGCTGGGACAACTCATGGTTTCTTCAACCACAGTTAAATGTAATGTGCAAACCCGGCCATTATTTATCACCTATGACAAACAGTTCTGTGAAGCTTACGAGTTTGCACATTCTGGCCCATGCAAGTGCTAGTGCCATGCATAAGAGGGCCTTAGGTAGGCTGTCCTCTGCCACTACCTTCCCCGCAAAATGAAAATGGTGACAGCTGCTTCATTCCTGGTGCAACTGGACTTCTCCGCAACCCTTCCCCTCTGCAGGGAGGTGGGACCGATTCGGATGGTCCGCCCCCGCCACTTAATGGATCCAATTGGCTTCCAGAGAGTGGTAGGGGATGCTTTATCCCAAGTTGATGGCCTTTCAGCTGATTCCCTGGTGGCACGCTGGAATGCGGAGTTAACCAGGGCTATTGACTGTCTGGCTCCGAAGCGCCCTCTCCGATTGCATGGAGCCCGGACAGCCCCATGGTTTTCCCCGGAGCTGAGGGTGATGAAACAATCGTTGAGACGGCTAGAGCGCCGGTGGCGGAAAACTCATTCTGAATCAGACCGGACACGGGTTAGAGCTCAACGTCGAGCCTACCAAGTGGCAATGGCGACGGCGAAGAGGGCTTTCTTCGCCGCCTCCATTGCATCTGCAGAAAACAGCAGCAGGAGACTTTTTCAGGTGGTTCGCAATCTATCGGAACCACCTGTACCACCGGGGCCTGGTAGGGACCCCAAGATCTCCTGCAATGCTTTTGCAAAGTTTTTTGCAGATAAAATCGCTCAGATTCAGAAGGAGGTAGACTCCACCGTGGGAGCAGGGCCAGGGCGGGAGAGTGCTAGAGTTCTGTCTGGTCCTGTTACATGGGATCAATTCCAGTCTGTTACCTCCGAGGATGTGGACAGGCTGCTTGGAAAAGTGAAACCGACCACCTGTCTCCTTGATCCTTGCCCATCCTGGCTGATAAAAGCGAGCCGGGAAGGGCTGGGCGATGGGCTCTGCGGGGTGGTGAATGCTTCCCTCTGTGAGGGAGCCTTCCCAGACCCGCTGAAAGAGGCGGTCATTAAACCGCTTCTTAAAAAAACATCTTTAGACCCGGCCAATTTGGCCAACTATCGCCCAGTCTCAAATCTGCCATTCTTGGGCAAGGTGATTGAGCGGGTGGTTGCTGAACAACTCCAAGCACGCCTGGAGGAAACGGACCATTTGGATCCCTTCCAATCGGGATTCAGGTCTCACCATGGGACTGAAACTGCCTTGGTCGCACTGGTTGATGATCTCCGGCGGGCTAGGGACAAAGGTGAGAGCTGTTTCCTAGTTCTGCTGGATCTCTCAGCGGCCTTTGACACCATCGACCATAACATCCTTCTGGACCGTCTAGAGGGGTTGGGAGCTGGGGGCACTGTCATACAGTGGTTCCGCTCCTTCCTCCTGGGCCGTGTCCAGAAAGTGGTGGTGGGGGATGAGTGTTCAGACCCCTGGGCTCTCACTTGTGGGGTGCCTCAGGGTTCTGTCCTCTCCCCCATGCTTTTTAATATCTATATGAAGCCGCTGGGAGAGATCATCAGGGGGTTTGGACTGGGTGTTCATCAGTACGCAGATGACACCCAGCTCTACCTCTCCTTTAAATCAGAACCAGTGAAGGCGGTGAAGGTCCTGTGTGAGTGCCTGGAGGTGGTTGGAGGATGGATGGCGGCTAACAGACTGAGGTTGAATCCTGACAAGACAGAAGTACTGTTTTTGGGGGACAGGGAGCGGGTTGGTGTGGGGGATTCCCTGGTCTTGAATGGGGTAACTGTGCCCCTAAAGGACCAGGTGCGTAGCCTGGGAGTCATTTTGGACTCACAGCTGTCCATGGAGGCGCAGGTTAACTCTGTGTCCAGGGCAGCTGTCTACCAGCTCCACCTGGTACGCAGGCTAAGACCCTACCTACCCGCGAACTGTCTCGCCAGAGTGGTGCATGCTCTAGTTATCTCACGCTTGGACTACTGCAACGCGCTCTACGTGGGGCTACCTTTGAAGGTGACCCGGAAACTGCAATTAATCCAGAATGCGGCAGCTAGACTGGTGACTGGGAGTGGCCGCCGGGACCATATAACACCGGTTCTGAGAGACCTGCATTGGCTCCCAGTATGTTTCCGAGCACGATTCAAAGTGTTGGTGCTGACCTTTAAAGCCCTAAACGGCCTCGGTCCTGTATACCTGAAGGAGCGTCTCCACCCCCACCGTTCCAGCGCCGAGGGCCTTCTGGCGGTTCCCTCATTGCGAGAAGTGAGGCTACAGGGAACCAGACAGAGGGCCTTCTCGGTAGTGGCGCCCGCCCTGTGGAACGCCCTCCCATTAGATGTCAAAGAGATAAATAATTACCTGATATTCAGAAGACAAGGCAGCCTTGTTCAGGGAAGTTTTTAATATGTAACGCTGTACTGTTTTTAACACTGATTGGGAGCCGCCCAGAGTGGCTGGGGAAACTCAGCCAGATGGGCGGGGTATAAATAATAAATTATTATTATTAGTATTATTCAGCCCATCTCTGGTGGGCACCAGGTTAAATATCCCCCCGTTTGCAGCCGCCTTCGCTTACGTTTACCAGTGAAGGTGTAGCAACATCCACCAGAGAACCCCCTGAGCATAAGAGTGGAACTGGTACGGTTGCAGGTGCCTCATAATCCTCATTCTGCAGTTGTAATATATCAATCTTTTAGTGGGGCAGCACCTACACTTTGGAACTCCCTGCCTATTGATATGAGGCAGGCAAGCACCTTCACTTCTTTTCAGTGCCTACTAAAAACTTTTCTTTTCAGGCAAGCTTGCCCAGATATGTAGAATGCTGACTTGTGTTTTAATCAGTTCTTTGCTTATTGATTAATTATCTTTTGAACATTTTAAACAGCTGCTTTAACCATTTTTATTGACAATTTTATTGTTTTATTCTTTTGTGAACTGCTCTGAGTTTTTTTCTTCACAGTCCAGCAGTACATGCATTTTATGGCATGGCCTAACATTTGCTCGCAGTTTGGAGCAAGGCTGAAGATCCTGCTGTGATTAGGGGTTCCCCAATATATCCCATGGTCTTCTGTGGTACTAGGCCAGGGGTTTCCAGATGTTGATGGACTCAAAACTCCCGTCAGCCCTGAACATTGACCATACTGCCTGCCAGAGGCGTACCTAGGGATTGGTGAAACCAAACTCTGCTGGGACACAGGCCTGGGATGAGCTTGGGTGCAAAAAATCACCTATCAGACTATGGAGTGCATGGTGTAAATGTGTGTGCTGACGTGACGCCCCTGTCGCAGCAAGTTGAAATGTGGGAGAAACTTCCCATTCTTCTCACAGCATAAAGACATGCACTTTTATTTTTATTTTTTGCCCTTCACCCTCGCACTCACTCTGGATGCTTCGAGTATTTGGGTCAAGTAAAATGTAGTCACTTCTAATGTGGCTATTGCGGTAAAGTGTGTTGGGGGGGGGTTGGCTGGGGGGGGTGCCAATACAGCTCCTTGCCAAGGGCACAAGAGATCCCAATCTACCAACTACAGCTGATTGCTGAACATCTGGAGGGCACCACATTGTCTATCCCTGATCGAGGCAGATTGGCAGGTGGAAAATACTCAAATTACATATCACATCACAAGTGCTTTTAAAGAAATGTCAGCATCCTGGAAGGGCCTTCGGCAAGTCTTTCAGAGAATGCAGGAAGCTGTCTTGTACTACTGAGCCAGGCCTAGCATCAGGCCAGCAGTGGGACTCTAAGGTCTCAGAAAAATAGGGGGGGGGGCTGTATTTCTTTCCCAGCAGCCCTATTCAAAAAATTATTTTAAAATGCCATAGATTCTAATCTTTGGGCTTTCGGCATGCCAAAAAGGGGTGCAATCTTCTGACTATCTCAAGAGATTCCCCACCCCAAACCCCAACTTGCTCCTTAATCTTGACTAGATATGAGGTCCCCTGTTCTGCTACAAATACAAGGAAATCTCACAAATTATATTATTATGCGTACAATACTATACACAAGTTATAAAGAAGAAAGTAACCAGGACATATACAGATGCATACAACAATGCATATTACTTTGTAAAGCTCATATGGATTAATATACTGGTAACATTCTTCTGCACAAAATATTGTACAGCATAGGGCTTGACTGTTTTATATACATTTATATGTACAATCTATGTTTTAAAGAATGAGTCATTTTCTATGTAGTCAGGCTTACAAAAAAAAAGAAAGGACACCAGATATTGCACAGGCAGATGGCATATAAGCAGGTCCTGAATATGAGAGGCAATCCATTGCAAGCGAAGCCCAATTGGATCGGACCCAGCAAAATCCATGTGTAAATCTATTTCAAATGGATTTCTCCTTCACCCAAATGCAAATTCTGCTCTACCATCACTGACTTACGGCCCCAGCCAATGGTCACAGGACACCCCTGCAGCTGTTATTCTTTGCCCACCCTGTCCTTTAAGATGCCATGAAAGGGAGTGGGTGGCGCTGTGGTCTAAACCAATGAGCCTCTTGGGCTTGCCGATCAGAAGGTTGGTGGTTCGAATCCGTGTGATGGGGTGAGCTCTCTTTGCTCTGTCCCAGCAGTTCAAAAGCATACCAATACAAGTAGATAAATAGGTACCACTGCAGTGGGAAGGGGCCGGTAAATGGCATTTCTGTGTGCTGCTCTGGCACTCGTCACTGTGTCCCGTTGCACCAGAAGCAGTTTAGTCATGCTGGCTACATGACCCAGAAAGCTGTCTGCGGACAAACGCTGGCTCCCTCGGCCTGAAGCGAGATGAGCTCCACACCCCATAGTCAAATTCGACTGGACTTAACGGTCCAGGGGTCCTTCACCTTTGCCTAAGATGCCATGGCAGCATCTGTCCTGCCCCTTGCCAATAATTCAAAATTCAAAGAAAACAGAATGTATGAAAAGCAGATGTATGCAAACTGGCAGCCTTGCACTGCCCTAAAAATGGGCACCAAATCTGGAATTTATTTCAGCAGGACACCCCCTCCCTGCCAAGGGCTGAAATCTGTAAAAGGGGATGGAAGGAAAGCTTAATGAGTAAAGCTGATTAAATGAAACTCCTGAGTATGTTATGGGTCACTGGGGGTTAGCGGGTGAAACCAAGTTTTGGGAGAGTCTAAGCAGTTTACAGAAAGGCACTTGAGTTTCTGGGTCCCTCAAGAAGGAAACAAAAACCCTTCTGGGTGAAAACAAAAGCCTAACACCAAAAAGCCTAAGTTAAGATCTGAAATCATTAACAGAAATAAGCTAAACGTTTGCCAGCTATTTCCTGCTGAGACCTGATTTCGGTCCCTGCGGCTTGTGCCTTCCTCCTGCTGAAACCAAGATCCAAATCGATGGAAAGAAAAGTTTCCCATTCCACCTGATTCCGTGCAGTCAGCTCACTGGGTTCCATGGGACTTGCACCCAGGTAAGGGTGCCTAAGATGGCAGCCCTAACTGAATTGCCCCTGACTTCCTCACCTGAAGCTGGAGAAATACAGAAACTCAAAGGCACCTACACCGGTTTGACAAGTCAAATCCGTTCTAATTCATATTTGTTCAGCTCTTCACCTTCATTTCTCACCCTCTCCTGTGCCAGAGACCATGTCAATGATCATATTGTCTTAAGAAAGAGCACGTTCCTCATACACAGAAATCTGACTCCAAAACAATTTGGTGAGTTTAAAAAATCAGATCTCAGATTATGCTGTTTGCAAAAGCATTTCTTGCACTTCCCCCTCCCCTCCAGGTAGAAGAGGCACACCTCTCTTTGTTCAGTCTGAGAAGCTCACCCTGGTTTCCAGCTCAAACCAGACACTGGATTCCTGTTGCCCACATTTTCAGAAATGTCACTCTTGGCCTTCTGCGCCCTGCAGATTAACAAAATTATTTCACAAACACTTGGAAACTATTTAAGCAATTAAGGTTGAGGCCAGCAACAGTGTGCTTAGTAACAGCTGAAAGAACCAGGGAGCCTTTCTAGCACAGCATGCAACTGAACCCTACGAAATAAATGGCATCTTGTCACACATCACCTTGTCACCAACATCTCACATCTCTGCATTCTTCCTATGCGTCCTGGTTGCTTAGTAGACTGATGCAGCTAGAGAGAGACAGTGCCAGGTAGGAGTGCAGTCTCCATTACAGGCCCATCTCAGCCTCATTGGGTGGTTTCATTTGGGAAAGCCACTGCTATCTTAGGAATTTAGCAAGCTGTCTTATGCCTGGCCAAGCCAATGGTCCCTCTGAACCCAGAATTGTTCTCTACCTCTGAGCCAGGATCCCTTTAGCACTGTTACCTGAGGACCAAATTAGATGTGACTTAATTGGGCAATTAATGACTTAATAGTGCAATTAACATGCACTATTGAGGGTTTTTTTTACAGAAAAGTAAACAGCAGCCAAGCAATGGAGGGTGGGAGAAGAAATTGCAGCATCCGGCCCTTGCAAATTAGGGAGAGTTAAACCCTTTCTCCTTGAAACCGTCTCAGTGAAAATGCTCCCTTTCCACATTTTCCGACTTAATGCTAAAAGATACAACACTTTCCCCCAGCTTTTGACAGCTAAAATATTCTGTTTTGTGGGACTCACCTATTTCTGCTGAATGTATACTCTTCTGTTCATCTGTAATGGTTTTCCTTGTTTTTTATCATTGTAATGGTTTTATAGTAACTGTTTTTTGAACTGCAAGTTATATTGTTGTGACCAACCCTACAGCTTCATGGCAGGTAAGAAATCTGATAGATAGATAGATAGATAGATAGATAGATAGATAGATAGATAGATAGGTAGATAGATATAGATAGATGATAGATAGATAGATGATAGATAGATAGATAGATAGATAGATAGATAGATAGATAGATGCTGATTTATTATATCCTGCTCTCACCTGCTGTTTCATGTTCACATGAAGCCACAGCTGGCCCAAGACATTTTGCCGCACTTTGCCTAATGACCAGGCCGGCTCTGCTTCAGGCTGCCTTGGAATGAAGTGGAGCACTGATCCATCTGGCATTCCCTGCTCCGCTTAGGGAAGACTCTCTAGGCTCCCTAGCAGGACTCTTCCCCTTTCCCAGGGGACTCTGCCACTGAGCTGTGCCCTCTACCACTTTGTGCCCAGCTCTGATGGATTTTCCCCAGCCCTGCTGCTAGGCATCATTTGGTCTGGGAACGGCCTGGAAACCAGGCCAAGTGTGCTGTGCCGCTCCCCCGCCCCACTGATATTACACAGTTAAGACAAGGGGTCCACAACTGATGCAGGAGGTGCCATTGCGCCGGGCAGATCAATAAGCCTACCTAGAAGAACTGAAAAAAGAGCCCTAGTAGATTAAGGGGCTGGGTATCTAGTTCAGCATCCTGTTCTTTCAGTGGTCAACCAGATGCCCTAATGGGAAGCTGAAAAGCAGGACTTGAGAGCAAGTGTACTCTCCCAACTTGTGCATCACAGCAACTGGCATTCAGAAGCATGCTGCCTCCAACAGAACTATCATCAGCCCTCGAAATCTACCATCTACCATTTTGCACCTGGCTATTGGCCACTTGCGACCAAGTGAAGATGTTTGGTTGCCAGGATGGCGCCTGACATCTCCACCATCTGGAGGTGCATGCCTGGGGATCCTTGGGTCTTGACTGTTTTCAGATACTGACAACACATCCTGTAGAATTTTATTTGTTATATTTGATCAGAAAGAATTTCAGGAGCCAAAAAGTCATATTGAAAAATACGACTTTTGAGATGTCTAGCCCAAAAATGACAACTAGGCATTCCGTTTTGGCGACTGAAACCCTGGTTTAATGAGCCATTTGGCGTCTAGCTAATATATCTGAGTTTCCAACACTGGGTAGCTTGGCCAGTGTTCCTCAGAAGAGGAACTGTATGGAAGCAGAATGGCCCTTTTCTCTACAGTACTGAACTGGACTCGCTTGCTTGAGTCATCTGGATCTAGTTGCTTTGCAGATGCCTTGGTATGCCATTTGTGGCCTGGATTATGGGAGTCAGATCTCGGGGCGGAGGGGGTGGCGTTGATGCCCATAGGCATCCTGCCTTTGGACCAAGCTTACAGGTCTCTTTCATCCCTTGTGATTCAACGAAGTAACCTCAAACTCTCTTTAAATTTCACACCCACTCAAATTCCCAGGCATTCCTAGTACAGGAAAAGAGACATGAGCTTCAAACTAGCACTGCTCTGTGATGAAAATGAAGTGCACACAAGACCACGTATTTCAATGCTTGCAGGTTTTGCAGCAATGCAATGTCAGATCCTATGTGTGTAAATGCACAGCTGGGGTTGGAGGAGAAGGAGAATAATCCCATTTGTTGGAAAAGGCATTTTTCAAAGTAGGCTGAATTTTAACTTCCGGGTTGTGTAACCTGTCATTCATGAAAGGGTTAAGCGGACTGTACCCTTCCTTTTTGAGGAGCCAAGAGATGGCAAGGATACTATTTATTAACAGAAGAGAGGAACTCAGCCAGGTAGCTGTAGGGGAAAATGCAGTTTAAAAGCAGCAGTTGGGATGAATGTTTGTATAAAGAGGGAGGGTCCCCGACTGTTTCAGGCTTTTAAAAATAAAAGTTACCAGGAGCCTGCCTAAAGGAGGGAAGGGAAGATACTTCAACAGCACAATGTTATGCATTCTCTCATCCTGTGCACACCACATGAGACACACACTTAAACCTCAGGGATCCCACAAAAGAACCCCGGGAAATGAAGTTTGCGAAGTGTGTTGGGAATTGCAACTCTGAGCAGAAACTACAGTTCTCTGCATTCTGTTATGGAAGCTTTCTGCTTACTTGTTTCCAGGTAAGGATGCCCAGGCCAAGAAAGGAATGGGGGAAAAGCAGGGAGCAGCTTTTCTTCCCACCAACTGACTTGTGGAACTCCTTGCCACAAAATAACAGCCAAGCCAAGAGCTCCGCTTGCTTTTAAAACAAAAAGAACCCGAACCCAGATCTAAGCACCAACAGCCTCAGTCTGGGCCCCCTATTATAACCCAGGGTTGAGCTGTGGAAGGAAGAGGCATCTGTGTGCACACATGTTTTCTGTTTATTAAAACAGACCAACTCTGCCTTGCAATTGCAGCCCGTGAGGACAAATAAATATGCAGTTGCAGGCTGCTAAAACGACAGTGAAGACTTTGGGAAATATTAACAATGGCTCTTCTCTTTGGTCACAGAAGCCCACTTCCAACTGACAGGCACAAAGAGGAACTCCTTCCTTGCAGACAAGTTTGTTTCATTATGACAACTCTGCACTGCACAAATGCAGTCTGCTTTTTCTTTTCTGACAGCTGGCACCTGTGTGAATTCCCTAGCTGGTCTCCAGAGCACAGAGAAATCAGATATAGTTTGAGGCAGTCACATAGAAATCTTTTTTTTTTTTAAATTGCCCCTGTCCTTGCCAACCCAGCACCCTCCAAATGTTGTTGGACTACAACTCTCATCAGCCCCAGGTCAGCACACCAGCTTGCAGTCCAACAACACCTGGAGGGCGCCAGGTTGGCAGAGGCTGCTTTCACACTCTGTGCAACATGACAGCGAGGAATTTTTAAAAGGAGTTTTCCAGCTCTGGCCTTCCCCCAATCTCAGCTCGCAGCGGGTAGAGAGGTCAAGAAAAGATTCTGTAATCAGCCTGGTCTTTAATCAATGGCATCTATATAAATATACAAATTACAAAATTACAGCAAAGGTGCCTTTTAAACCATCCGTTGACAAATTGCACCAATTAATTTGTTAAAGCTTGCAGGCACAGTCAGAGTGGATGGATGTGTGGCTAACACAGGATGCTGGAGCAATCATTAAGGAGGAGGGGGCAACTCAAGAGCCCTCATATGGTGGTAGGGAGAAGACTTAATGCAGCCTTTCAGATGCTTTTGGACTACAACTCCCATCAGTCCCAGCCAGCCATTAGGAAAGGCTGTTTTAACATATGAAGCAAGGGAGATGTATGTGTGAGGCTCTGGGGGTTCTACTGCAGTAGATAAAGGTAAAGGGACCCCTGACCATTAGGTCCAGTCGTGACCGACTCTGGGGTTGCGGCACTCATCTCGCTTTACTGGCTGAGGGAGCTGGCGTACAGCTTCCGAGTCATGTGGCCAGCATGACTAAGCCACTTCTGGCGAACCAGAGCAGCACACGGAAACGCCGTTTACCTTCCTGCCGGAGCAGTACCTATTTATCTACTTGCACTTTGACATGTTTTCGAACTGCTAGGTGGGCAGGAGCAGGGACCAAGCAACGGGAGCTCACCCCGTCACGGGGATTCGAACGGCGGACCTTCTGATCAGCAAGTCCTACAGCGCCCACAGTGCCACCCGTGTCCCTACTGCAGTAGATAGATGGGAACAAACTGGTCCCAGGAAATCACCTGGCCCAGCATTTGAGAGTTTTCTTCTTAAGAAAAAAGAAAGAACACAAGCACCAGACAAAATTTCACCAAGCACTTCATGCGTGAACACGCCCTGCGAGTCTTCAGAATGGGCAGCTTAGCCAAGAAATCCTGTTTCATGCCTGGCTTGTGGGCAGACGGCAGTGCTGGGATATTTTTGTGGCTCTGTGCCACATACCTGCACTTACCCCCCTGCCTGCTGTATTCATTAGTCCAGAATAGGAGGCATTGCACAGCCAAGGAGAGTGGGCTGCCCTTCAACTGGACACCAAGCCCCAACAAGCCAGGAAGCTCACTGGGTGACTTCAGCCCCTCTCCCCCTGCCTAAGCCTACTCCATAGAGTAGTTGTGAGGAGGATACAATAAGGTAAGCTCAAGTATGTTGGAAAGCGATAGAGTATTCTTTCGCCAGCTTCGGCTAGTATCCCAACTATGACCATTCCTTGACCACATGCACTGCTAATATCAAAGCTGGATTACTGCAAGGCACTCTATGTGGGGCTGCCCTTAAGGTGGGTCCAGAAGCTGCAGCTGCTGCAGATTGCTTAACACAGCACCCTAAGCCCCAACATGTAATGCCTTTGCTAAACAAATTGCACTGGCTCCCAATATGCCACTGGGCCAAGTTTAATTATTTGCTTTTGGTATACAAAACCTCTATTGCCACAGTACATATACTAAGCCCTTGGAAAACGCCTTAACTGCCCGGAATCTCAGCCAGGGAACTGGTGCCCTGCCCTCCCTGCACAAAACTGAGCATAACACCAGTACATGTGAGTGGAGGGAAGGAGGTGTGACATCTAAATCACTTTCAAACTGGTTTGGATTTCAGCATAGAGGCCCTTTACATATTTGTGGAGCCAAGGCCCTTTGCGATGATCCCTCTTGGGTGCCTAGAGCAACAGGTGTCTGGTCTTGGCTGACCCACAGTGGTGGGGTCTGGTTCACAAAGGGAAAAAACAAACAGAGTTGAGCATAGATTTTTCAACACCTGGAAGGCCCAGCTCCATCAGGGAAAATCCACACCCCAGCCTGTAAAAAGGGAGCAAGAGGGGAATGCCTTGCAGAGTATCCTGTAAACTAGATGCAATATACAGAAAGAAGGAACAGAAGCAATTAGAAGGGGCAAAGCAGCTGCCCTTTCCTTAGCAGTGCTGGTGACAAGCTGAATGGTGTGCAAGGATCCGAGTTCAGTTCAAGGTTGAGCAGCAAACCAAGGTTGCTGTCAGCAAGCTCAGCCAGACCGTCACTCTGCAAGCAGGCAAAGTTGTTGCCTGTGGAAGCAGCACATGGCAACATCAGTGGCAGGGAAGCAGCAAGTGGTCCAAGACTTGTGCAGGATCCCTTGCAATGCTGCAGAGCGTGCCAGGCATGCAACCTTTGGATTGCACAAGTGGTGATGAGCAATCCTGGCACAGAGAAAGACCTGGGTTCAATCCCAGTTAAAAAGGATCCAAGGTCCAGGACAGGAAAAGAGCCAGCACTTCTGAGGGCAGTGGTCTGACTCAGGGCTTTTAAACATTTCCTCTTGTCCCGCTGCTTTCCTCTGGGAAAAACAACTCTTTAGTGCTCAATTGGATCAAACAGCCATTGGGTTTCTGCAGATTGTTGTTGTTGTGAACTTAAGGGCAGGCTTTCCTTGGGAAAGGAGCAGAGCAAGGGGAACACCACTCAGACCCATACTTTCTAGGCATAGGACAAGAGGAAGTGTTGATAATACACTCTCATTAAATGTTTATCCTGGAAAGGGATGCTACTTTTGCATGGAGTCAATCCTAGGTCCATTCCATCCATAGGCTTTTTGGAGATTGAAAACATATACACACAATTCTTCCCCTAAAATATGCATTTTGTACTATTTTTCCCCACCCACCCATATGAAATAGGCATTCTTGTGCACTTTTGAACCAGAACTACAAAATTCAGAGAAGGGTGTAATCCAATGGACAGCTGTGTTCAAGACTAGCATATTAGGTTGGTTTGCTTCAAAATGTGGGCCAAACTGATTTCTCTTCCATTCCCTACATTTCAGACACATCTCTTAGTGTGGTTACATACCTAGTGCCTGTCTTGCCAGACAGAAGACTGAGAACAAAAGAGATATCAAATCAAGGAGCGGGAACATAAATGTACGCACCAGCATAATTTCAAGAGCAGAAAAGTCAGCATGGAGCCGAAATTCTCTCTCTGCCAACCTTTCCCAACCTGGTTCCCTCCAGACATTTCAGACTCTCATCAGCCTCATCCAGCATAGTCATAAAATGCTAGGGGCTGGTGAGAGTTGTAGTCTGAAAGATCTGGAAGGCACCAGGTTGGGGAAGGCTGGTCTACACCCTCAGCTGGAAACTTAATGGTCCTCTTGCCATCTGGGCCATCAGCCGCCTCCTGCTGTAACTGCTGGCAGTGCCCAGCCTGACCGCCATCCACATGCAGCAGATCCAGTCCCCACCTGAGCAGATGAAGCTTCAGCCACACTGCCCAATAGTGGGATGCGCTGCAGCACCCCAAATTACATGAAAGAAACTAGTAAAAACCTAATAATAACCATCTCAATTTTTATAGGTCTTTCACTCTACTGTCAGAAGGTGCTATAAACCAGTCCCCAAGTTCCTGCCCAGCTGGAATTGCACCGGAAGGCCTTGCCACCCACCACAACACAGAACGTGACCAACCCAAGGCCACGTGGCCGGCAGTCACCATCGCCCTGGGAAGCTCATCTCCTAACTAGGCCATGGCAGCTTCTGAGCCCTGCCTGGTAGGAGGTGAGCAGCTTCAGCAGCCGGAGCTGAAAGGGTTGAACAGGGTGTGGCTCTTCCGCGTTATGCTTCTTGAAAGCAGAGAGTATGTTGTGATGACAGTCTTTGGTGATTTCATCCAGCAGCAGTAGCTCATGGGAATCGTAACAAGCCATCTTGCGTGGCTGAAAGAGGGCAAGGAAAGAACCCCGATGGTTGTTTCCCTCTCACCTACGTAATCCTAAATATTTCCACCGGCAGATCCTTCTGCCCACATGTTTCAAGCACTTTTGGTTGCTCAGGAGGCACTCAATTTGAACCTTGCTTTCAAGCAGTTGTCCCTCTTTGTTTTTCATCTAACAGATTTGTAGACCACTTTTCAGGAATTCACCCCTCCCCACACAAACAAAATGGCTTGTGAAGAAATATAAGCCAAAATAAAATAAAAAATACAATACTAAAATCAACTAAATCCAACATTTGTTTCAGGGCACCACAAAAAATAACTTTGGCCTTTTCTTTTTTTGCATTTCCTTGCCAAGAGGTCCAACAGTTCTAGAGACTATTTGTGGTCATATTGACCTTAAAAACCCCTCTAAGCCTGGGGTCTGCAGGATCCCCTCCTTTCACATGTGTCACTGAGCCGGTAAATAACAACTTCAGGTTCCCAGCCTTGAGTTCCATCGCTTCAGGAGGCCAGGTCAGTCTCAGGAAGCCTTTCTTCCAGTGGCCTCAGGGCTTTGGAATGGTCTCCCAGAGGCAGGATGTATAGAAAGGTATATATTTTGAGAAACTAGTGTGGTTATTTGCCCCCACCTAGAACAGCCATGATTCTGAATTTGTGGCCTGTGCAACACACAGCCCTGCTCCCCATTGCAAAGCTATGCTCCAGTCACTTACTCTATCCAAACCAACAGTCTGACCACTGGAGCAGCATCCCTCTGTCCCACCAAAGAGGTATGCTTACATCTTCAAAGATGCAAGAAGAGCCTGGATGAGGCCGTAGCCCAGGCATAGGCAAACTCAGCCCTCCAGATATTTGGGGACTACAACTCCCATCATCCCTAGCTAACAGGTCGTGGATGATGGGAGTTGTAGTCTCAAAACATCTGGAGGGCCGAGTTTGCCTATGCCTGCCATAGCCCTATCCAGCCCAGCATCCTTTTTCCACAGTGGCCAACCAGATGCTTCTGCTTTTATGAAGGAACTGATCAATAAGTAATCCCTGAACCTGCAGGATATTCTGGCTTCACTTCTAAGCATTAGGCAGGTGACGTATTGCCTTTCTTTTTTACCAACAGTCTGCAATTAAATAAACCAAAGTGTCAATAGCACTCTCCACTCCCCCAGAATCTGAGAAACAAAACTTGCCCTGCACAAAAGCTGCTCCAACTTGTGATTGCCTGCTAGAGATACCCATGCAAAGCAGAGTGCACATCAAATTATAAATTGCAATATAAGGGGTTATAGTAACCCTAATCCTTACATTGCAGGGGGGAGGGAGGCAGGCAGGGGGCTGGATGCCTTAAGTCATAGAATCATAGCTGGAAAGGTTCTATGAACCCGGAGGGTCAAAGAATCATAGACTCATAGAATTGTAGAATTGGAAGGGATCCTGAGGATCTAGTCCAACCCCTTGCAATGCAGGAATCCTGCCCACAGCTATCCCTGGCTGGACTCGAACCACCAACCTACAGACCCACAAGCAGAGACATAAGCTGTTTTCCCTAGTATTAGACCAATCTGATCTCCTCCTGGTGTTTTGGATTACAGCTCACATAAGCTGTGGCAGATAAAAATGAAGCATCTGGAGGGCACCAGGTTGGGGAAGGCTGGATTAGACTGAGGATCAGAGTGAAATTCATGGGTCCCTCTTAAGGGTAGGACTCAGGGGGGCAATGTTTTCTGCACTGACTGGACAGTGAGCCCCTTCAGCATGCTTCCCTGTAACTCTAAGCCCTCCAGTGCCCATGTACAAATATTGAAGAGGGCGCCAGCAGTAAAGAAGTGAGAGGTCTGTACATCTGCATTTGCTATCATGCAATGGCACTGAATCTTGAGGGCTGTGACTTCTCTGGCCTTTTCTTGGGGGGAACTCTAGCAAAAGTGCTGAGAATCAATATTTGGAAATTGTGCCTGTAAGAGGGTAGAGAAACAGAACTCAGAAGAAGAGGCAGAGGCAGGAATTGTGAGGATGGGTGGTGAACTGCCATAGAAAGCGAAACTGCAGCCAACTCACTTTGGGGTTTCTAAGCTGATCCAGAGAAGAGTACGCCTGTCTTGAGAAGGTCAAACGCACATCGGGGCAAGTCTGCACGTCATGGTAAGCCCTGGTGTATGGCTTATTGGGCTCAAGCAGGCGGATGCTCTCCACTGCCCAATCCCTCCTTCCAATCACAAGCAAGAGTAACAGGCAGGAACTCTTGGTGTGGTGTTACTTCCCAACAGAGTGAGTGTGGTTTGTGTCTCCCTAAAGCAGCTTTCTTGGGACCCCAGATGTTGCTGGACTTCAACTCCCATAAAATTATCTTATTTATTTTTTATTTAACAAAATTTATATACTGACTGATCATAATAAAACCTCTGAGGGGTCCTAGTCTGACACTCTAACCACTACACTACACTACCACACAGCTCAATCCCAAAACACCAAAAGCCAAGGTATGTTCTGAAGGCAGCAGCACCTTGCTGAAGTTTATCAGGTCAGTGCTTGGATGGGAGACTGCCTGGGAACCTCGTGTACATATCAATGTAAGCTCTGCGGTGGGAGAAAGGCAGGATATGTACTTTAAGAAAAATAAATACTTGCAGTATTGCTATATTCAAATGAGGCCATTCATTCCCACCATGTTCACTGCCCAAGAAGGTCTGGCTTTCAAGAGGGTCTGTCAGAATGGCCCCCTCAAGAGAGCTCTTGGGAGCTGATGGAGGCGTGTCAGAGGAAACTGCTGCTCACCTATGTTACTGTCCTTGAAGGTTTTTACTCTTTGATTTACGGGGATCTGATGTGTGCTGTTTTTATATAATGTAGTGAGTCGCCTCAAGCACAAGAGAGACAGGAGCCATAAAAAGATAAATTTAAGGCACTTAAAGTGACTATCTGCCTTTTCTAGGGGATGTTCACAAAAGTATCTCATTTCAGACTTTTCCTCAGTAAAGCCTCATGGATCCCATGCACAAATGTCAGATTCCCAAATTCTTGCAAATACAATCCCAGCAAATACAACCAGAAGACAAGGGAAGAAACTGATCCTGGTCCTCTCAAGGTAACTCATTGTGTATTTTGAAAACAGTCTCCTCTCAAGAGACTTATATTCTTCAAACTGAAGCAGCAACTGGGGTCCTAGGTGCTGAGCCAAAACAGCAAAGGGTGCCCAATCACTTGTAAGCTTCCTGGGGCAGAGAGGAAGGAGGGCATCTGGCTGCCCACTGCTGGGAACATAAAGCTGCACTAGCTGGACTTTTGGCCTGACCTAGCAAGCCATCGCTTCTGCACTGAAGCCGTTCCCCATATTCTCCAGACCTCTGGTCATGGTAGATGCTCTTCTTTGGATTCTTTCCAGCTTCTCTCATGCCGTTCTTGAGAGTTCAACAACCAGTATTCACCTCAGTTCTGCATTCAGAGCTGAACATGGTACCCTGGTGCCAAGTGGAGGGACACCAGGAGAGGACTTCCATGTCTCACTCATGTTCCACACCAAGATGGTGCCTGTTTGCTTTGGAAAAGTGCTACAGTGCTGATTCGTGATCACCTTGTCCCTTGGGCTTTTTGTCTGCCCTACCAGGGCTGAAAAGCACAAGCGCACCTGGACAAGGGGACAAAGGAGCAAGCAGCTCAAGGGCCAAGGCAGGTTGGACTCCTGCATTTTAGGGGGTTGGACTAGATGCCCCTTGGAGGACTCTTCCAAGTTCCAACTCTACATTTCTATGATTCTGTGAAAAGACTGGCATCTGGAGCAGCTCACCAGGGGCTGGAAGCCAACAGACACATGGCAGGGGATGGGCAGCGCTGGAAGGGAATGGGCAGATAATAGCGCAAGTTCACACTGAGAGCACATCACAGGTCTCTTAACATGAGCAGGCTGCCACTACAAGAAAAGCAGTGTGGTTGGGGCTGAGTAAAGCAAAGGACCACCCAGACAAGGCCAGAGTTCCTCTGAACCAAGCCGGTACCAAGAGAAGCTTCTGGGTCGATGGGTCTAAAAAGTAGCTGCTCATCATCCCTCTTTGGCCAAGAGGCTTCCTGAGCTCTTTAGAATGCCAAATGCCACATCTGCCAGAGTGCCAGGACAAAAACAACATCCAGCTGCTTATGATGTCATGGACACAGGGCAATCAGCATGCAGAGTTTGGCAACGTCACAATCAGGCATGCCTCCCTGGGTCAGCACCACAGGTACACACCCATTTCCCAAAAGGGTTTCTTCTGATTCTAAAGGGTGGTGATGGCAGCAGCCCAGAGGTCGCCCCCCCTCCCCATCCTCAGAACAGTGGTTTAACCTGGCCAGAGTAGGAGGAGTCTCTTTTCACTTGCTTAAATGCTCCATTGGGACATTGCAATAGGTTTGTCAGTGTTGTTATTATTACTGTTTATGCCACCTGTGGGATCTGGTTCACTCCAACTCAGCACAGGCATGTTCACAAAGACCAACCATGCCAACACATCGTGTGGAGTTTTTCTGCACCTCTTCACTCCACATCAAAGTAAATTGGGGAGGGGGCGCTTCCAACAACAGTACAGCAGCCTCCTTCCTTTGTTTCCCACCAACCTGGGTGTACATCACAGTGTGCACAGGGGAGAAACCGTTTGGATGTATGGAGAGAGGAAAGAGCTTCACTGATAGTGGAAACCTTAGAAAACATCAACAAACATTCACAGGGGAGAAACTATGTTGAGATTCCTGCATTGCAGGGAGTTGGACTAGATGACCCTTCCAACTCTACAATTCTATTATTCTTAAAAAAGCCCAAAAAAAACCATAGTGGAGACAGGCTCAGGGTGGGGCCAGAGCCGCAGTTCAGCTTGTGCAAAACAGCCGTGCGGACTGGGGAAGCATCTGGAGCTGCTCCAGATTTCTCTCAGGATCTCTGACCTCATGAGTCAGAGGGAGAAGGAACATGCCCACTGAACCAGCAACAGCCTTGGGTAGAAATGGAATTTGCAATGGGGGGTAGGAAGGAGAGGCCCACACCTCACACTGCTAGAAAGAACGAGCTGGCTGCAATTGCCCAGGCCCCAGAAGAACCAAATGCAGCTCTCTCCCTGCAAATACACAAACAGGTTACCCAAAACTAGGACCTGCTGCACTCCGTGCTGACAGAAAGACACTTTTGCTGCTGAAGAGGAAAGTCAAAATGATGACCCACAGCTCCAAACAGGCACTCTTTAAAATAAAAAGATGGAAATGGGGACAAGAAAATCCCCCTGGGTTGTAGCACAAGGGGCTACGTCTCAGATTGTTTTGTGCCATGCTGCAGATCCCATGCCCCTTTCCTCCTCCTTCTGAACTTAAAAAACACACACATTTTCTCTCAGTTGTGGTGGTGAGTACCATGCAGGTGAGAGCCCAGCCACTGGCCATCTTGACTTGCCCAGGGGCACTCTGCACATTTATGCAACTTTGTGCCCTGAGCCTGTGCCCCAGTCCTCGAAGCGCCACCCACACCTGTTTCAAGCAAGGCAAGGAGGGAATGGGTTAAGTTGGCATGAGGAAGTAAGTCAAGGAATGGCGGAAGGCTGGTCAGAATGGCATTATAAAGGCTTGCCTGGGGATTTGTTGGCAGCCCACTCAGCCATGGGCTAAAACTGGGGCCTGGTTTCAGTAAGGTGGGGCAGAGTCATGGATCATGTGAAGGATTGATAAAGCAGGACAAACGTTTCAGGAAGGGAAAGCAACTTTAGGCAACTTGGGCTTCACCTTGGAATCGATTTTTAGTTACATGGAGCGGACTGGGAATGGGCGACATATTCACTGTAACACTGTTCACGTGCAGAGCTAAAGCAGTTGAACTCAGCTCTATTCTTGTACAACCTTTGGCAAA
Source organism: Podarcis muralis (assembly GCF_964188315.1). Classification (NCBI taxonomy): domain Eukaryota; kingdom Metazoa; phylum Chordata; class Lepidosauria; order Squamata; family Lacertidae; genus Podarcis; species Podarcis muralis. The sequence goes on along the minus strand of NC_135661.1, from coordinate 58,609,885 downwards.
AATTCAGAGCTTCGTCTAGGCCAGGAAATCACAGGGGCCGAGTCCAAGTTAGCACGCGATTTCCGTCCCACGGCGTATCCCTTGAGCATGCGGAAATATTCATAAAACAGAGTCTAGCTAACCATGTGCAGAGCGCCTTCCCGTCGCCACCGTGGAAGCACGACCAGCCCCAGGCCAGGGCTTGGCTCAGGTTGGCACTCACCCCGGCTCCACCCTAGCAAGTGTGAAGCAAGAGCACGGGAAGACCCGTTAAGCATGTGCAGAGCGCTCTTCAGACCCCTCCCGCCCCGCAGCTGGGATCCGGCTAGCGACCCGCGCTGCCGACGCGCCTTACCTTTGCCCTTGTGGCGCTCGTCGTGCTTCTTGCCCTCCGCAGGGGGCGCGCCAGGAGGGCCCTTCGGCTTCTTCTTCCGCCTGCCCCGCAGCCAGCTGAAGGCCCTGCGCAGGCTAGACGAGCCGGACTTGGGCTTCTTCTTCTTGGGGGGTGAGGCGGCGGGGGAACCGCCTCCCTTCTCCGCGGGGATCCAGGTGTCCTCGGCGAGCGCCGCCGCCGCAGGTGCGCTCTTCCCGGACATCTCCCTGGCGGGCGCCCAAACGTGAAGAGGACGCGGGGGGCGCACGACTGCACCGCCGCGGCCGCCGCTTGCTTTCCGGGGGTCACTGGCGGCAGGGAGCCGGTGCCGCCGCCGGGCTGGCCATGGGAGGCCCCCGCTTCGCTACACAGGACGCCCTGCCTCTTTCTCGCCTCCGGAGGGGGGCCCAGCGGCTGCGCCCCGCGCTCCCGCGCCAAAGTTTCCCCGACGCGCCGCTGCTCCCGCTCTCGGGCCCCGGGGAGCCTCTCCCGGCTCCGCCGCGCCCCGATGCCCGCCCCTCGTGCGCGCGTCCCCCGCTCGGCAAGGCGCAAAGGCAGCCGCCGCCGGGGAAAGTTTCTCCCGGACGGGAGGGCGTGTGGGGTGGCCGGGCGGGGCCTGCCGAGCGCGCCGGGGTGTGGAGAGGCTCCCCCCCCTCCTCCGACACTCCGCCTCCGCGCCGCGCTCGTTGCAGCTCGCCGCCGCCGCTCCCGTCTCCAGCTCGGGGACACACGCGCCTTGGCGAGGATGGGGGCCCTCCCTTGTCTAGGTGAGTAAGAGAGGGAGACCCGAGAGGTTTGGACCTGGCAAAGGGCGTGGGGTATGCGGGGGGCTGGCCGGGCTTCTGCCTGAAAGGAGATCCCACGCTTCCATTCAGTCCCGGGACCTATTTTCCATACCAGAGTCTTAGCCGCTGCCTATGAGGAGTTTCCACGCCAATCAGCCCCGGAGTCTATTTTCCATACCAGAGTCCGGCTCTTAGATTCTGTAGGAATCAAGACGAAAGTGCAGTTGAGCATGTGCAGAGGTAAGCCCTGAGTTTTCACCGCAGGTCTAAAATGTCCCTAAAGATCTCTGTCGTCTTAGACTAAAAGTTCTACTTTTTTGGCCTGTACTGTAATTAGCATACTGGGCACCCTCCATGGAAACTCTCTCTAATCCTGCACGCACACACCTCTGATGCGGCCAATTTGCTGCAAATTCCATGCTAGATGTCTGTAGCACCATCACAAAATAAAGGGGGGATTTCACAAAGTAATATTTCTGGTGATCACCAATGTCCCTGGGACCCTTAAGGCACCCCAAGAGGAAATGATCCAAACTCTGCCAGCTCTGTTGCTGTGCCATTTGACTCCCATGTGTTCTAATTCCTCCATCAAAATGGTTGGATCCAGAAACATCTTATCTAGGGACACATAATGGGCGCACCTTGTTCTAGTGGAAACCACTTGTCCTCCTCATGCTTCCAACTACCATGCCAATTCCTTCTGGGTATGAAAGGAAAGCCCAGATAGCCAGTGACTGGCAGAAGACTGCAGCGACTAGAGCCAATGTCTGTTCACCAGAAGAGAATGATGTGTGCCTGCCAGGGCCAGGCGTGCAGAAATGGCATCCTAGCCCATGAGGGGTCAACCTGTGGCACGAGAGCGTGAAGGGACACCAGCCTGGCTGGGACATAGTCTTTCCAGTCCTGCACTGCTGGTGCCTGTTTCTCATCTGGTCAAGATGCAGGGGATTCCTGTGTGCTGTGGGGAGCACTCTGTCTCCATCCCATGGGCAAGACTGGTAGAAAGACTGGCCACTGTGGAGCAGAGCTGGTCGTCTTAATCACAGGCAGCTGCACATACCTTCAGTTGCAAAAGCTAAAGGGGTCATGAGTTACACTGTTATGGCTCCAACCAAGGTGTCCTTAGGCTTGTGATCCTGACTCAAGCAGGGGGGTGGGCTAGATGGTCTACCATACCCCCAAAAAAACCCTTGATGATTCTGTTATCTTTAACAAAGAATTCCTACCACCCTCAGCAAGCAACCTCTAGGTTCTTTGAAGAAAACCATGGACTTTGGACCACTCCTTTATTTGTCTACAGTAGACATGCCGTCCGTTTCCCACTCCTGTTCTTTGTCTAATCATTCAGGATAAAAAAATAAAATAGAACAGCACCATTAAGTCAACTGGGTTATCTGTGTTTTTCGTGAACCCATCTATGGGGCTCATCACTCCTATCCTATCCTAAATCCACCTTTCCAGGTCAGACTTGCAGCTGCTCTTATCATGCTAACCACCCTGTGTGCTACACTTGCCTGATTCCAAGCAGGGCCATTGGTCTGCCTAGGTCAGTATTGTCATTTTATTGACACTGGCTGGCAGTGGCTTTCATTCCGGAGTCTCAGGCATGGCTCCTTCCCAGCCCTATTTGGAGATACAAGGGAATGAATCTGGGAGCTTCTACATGCAGAGCTTGTGCTCTGCCACTGAGCAATGGCTGTTCCTGAAGGCAGGGCCAGCCCAAGGCATTTTGGCACCTGAGGCAAACCACAAAAAAGCACCTCCCTCCCAGCCAAGGAAGAAGGGATGAGCAAAGCTCTGCATCAGGAACATGGGGGGGGTAAACATCTGCATCGGAGTCTGCTGCCCCCATGTACCCTGCCACCTGAGGCTGTGGCCTCACCTTGCGTCTTGGGTGAGCCGGCCCTGCCTGAAGGAAAACAGCAAGGACAGAGTAACAAGCATAATTGTGTAGAGTCAAAATATTGCAGAGTTGTGCAGAATACAATGAAAAACAACAGACAAAAGTGATCTTGTTTTGTTTATTTATAAATAACTTTTATGCCATTTTCATTGCTCTAGGGGTTCATGTGCTTTTGTCGGCTGCTTTTTCATATCTTTGGGGGCTTTCTCCTTTGTTTCATAATGCAACAATGAAGACCTGGTTCAGTAGGCCAGGCTATGGTATAGTGAGAACAGGCAGACTCCCTGAAAGGAACTTGCAGTCACTTTGCTCTTCCCCAGCCTTTTTTTCTGCTGCTGTGCCAAGGTGTGGCTTAGCATGTTGGCCAAAGCAGGACTTGTGGGTTAAGCTCTCTCCTCACTAACCATGAGCTGTAGCCAAGTACAAACCTTAACTACCAGTCCCAGTTCAGATGACTCACCGACTAAGCAGCAAAAAGTAGCAGGAAGGACTCTGGGCACCTGCATGTTCGTGCAATCTTGCCAAGTCATAGTTTGGCTTGCCATGTTGCATGAGCCAGCTTGGTCCTTCTATAGGGGGGAAGTCTGCCCTCTGGTTTTGGTGTCTGAACGCAACCTATAGAAGCAGGAACCTCTTCCAGTACAAGCAAATCTAAGCATGTGGACTGTGGCATAAACTAGAATTTCTGCAAGACAGATTCATAGTTTCTCAAGTGTATCAACACATTTGCTAACAAACAGGCAAATTGCAAGCTGGCTGAGGAAGGCTGCCAAGAAGGGCTAGGAATGAGAGCTGTGTGTATATGACTCAGCTTCTCTGAGCGTGTGGTTTGCTTCTTTGATGCATCCTAAAGATGCTGTGATGCATCCTATTATTACTGTTTTAAACTGTTTTTAATGTTGTATTTCATATTGCTGCAACCTGTCCTGGGACCTTTGGTGAAGGGTGAGTAGCAATAATAATTACTAACAATAATAACTGGTGCACAGCGGTTCTTTTGTTTTTTCCACCCTACATTATTTTTCTGTTTCTGGAACTATTGCAATAAATCTCTGTAGCAGGAAGTGGAGAAGAAACCAAAGGCTACTGCTTACATATGCACACACCACCAGGCAACAAATGAGGTTCCCCAATAATGCTCCGTATTAAAAGAGTGCACCATGTATGTATGTATGTATGTATGTATGTATGTTTGGATGCGTGCACAACATTCCCCACACTTTTGAACTCCAAGACGTGTATAGGAAGCACCCCTGGAATGAACACATGTACTTACCATATAAGCACTATGTGAGGCACAGTCTAGATCTTTTTTTAAGCAAAAGCCTTTTATAGAGAAATCGCTGTTTCTGTACATGCATAAAGCTCCTTTGTCCATTCCTTAATTGAGCAGGATGTTTGGGCTCCTCTTGAAAACAAAGCCATGTTTCTGAGGACTGACACAGCAGCCTGCCTAAATTACTGCAAACCCTTTGGTAAGTTCAAGGAATGGCCATAAAGTATTGTATTTTAAAGGAGGCACGTTGGAAGAGGGACTTCAAGCATCATCCCATGGCCATCTGCAGAGAGATGCTATTTGCAGCAACTGTCCTTCCTCCAACCTCACCTGTACAGAGTGTTGTGATAACAAACCAAACAGAGCATGCAAACCTTTTAAGCCTGTTTCACAGACTTCTGGAAAGGCACACTTCTGCCATTTGTCTCCAGTGCTCAATGTGGGGCACTGTTGGGCATAACTGAGACAGGTTTAAATTTCCCATTTAATTGTTTACCTCCCACTTTGGGCACCATCGACCTTGGCTTCCCTGGCCCAAATCTCATCCCATCACCAACCACCTGTTCACTACAGTCACATATGAACATTTGAAGCTGCCTCATACCACCATTGGTCCTAGCCAGCATTGCCTTCTCTGGCTAGCAGTGATTCTTCAGGTCTTTCCCAAGACCTAAGTGCAGAAGGACCAGGGCCCAGCTTTGGGCCAAAACAGCTCCACATCAGCATAGTACACCAGGGCTGAAAGGTCTGCACTGATCGCACAGCCACACTTAACCTTTGTTCCATACTTTCTAGATAGAGGCCTGTGCTTTAAAGCTCCATGTCTCTCTCTTACACACTCTCTGTCTCTTTAGCCATGGTGCTTTCCCCATGAAAACCCGCTCTTTACTGCTGAATCAGAACAAACAGCAATTTGGGTTTTTCACAGATGGCCATTTGCTCCAATTCAGCCTTGAAAAGTGGGTTTTCATGGGGAAAGCTCTGGAAGAAACAAACTAAAAGAGTGCTTGGACATGGAGCTTTAAAGTGTGGACCTGTGCTTAAAAATCCAGCAGAACAGGAAGTCTGGATGAGACCAGATTGTCAGTACATTACCAAACTTGTTAAGGCTGTGGGGGTTGTCTTAAGGAGCACCTGCACTTCAGAACTGACCACAACACCTTCCCAGAAGTACACATACAGAACCATAATTAGGCAGCAAACAGAAAAATAAGAAAAATAAGCTGTACTTTGAGCTCACTTCTTTGGGGTGGGGGAGCAGGATGGGAGGGTCTCAACACTCCCACAGATACAATGAGTGTCCTTTGGTGAGGAGCGGACACACAGCTCACCTAGTTGCCTCCCTGTCCTTGGGAATCTCTCCTTCCCTGGAATTTTATCTTCTTCTCTTCCTCCCACCAACCTATGGAATGCTTGTTTTATAGATCAAAGATCCTATTCAAAATACCTAAATTGAAGTATGATTCACAGTAAAAGAGTGACTACTGTTAAACCAAGCAGCAGCTTTTTTTGAGGCTTCTGCCAAAGTGATCAATGGCCTCTTGTAGGCCCTTCCAAAACACTGGGGAGAATTTTCCTGGGTGATAAGATTTGGATGTCCAGCATGCAGGCAGCTTTGTATGCGGAATGGCAATGCTCACAAACTTTCCCCCACCCCATCGTGGAAACTGAGAGCAGAGTGGAAAGAGGCTCCGTGTCACTTTCCAGTGCCCAAAGTTATAGTCTTTTTCCCCTCCTTCTCTCCAACCCCCACCCCCACCCCTTGCGAGTCACCAATCCAGCTACTCCAAAGATCAAAACTGGGAAAGGCTATTATTCACTGACTCTCAATTTCCACATGAGGATGAGGAGGACAGAGCCAAGTTTCATTTCAGATTTGCACTTTGAGCCAGTTTTAGTCCATTTTTAAGCCTCAGGCTCCAAGGCTTTTTGCTCTTAAGATGGCACAGCAGGAACAAGACAGGAAACTAGTTTTCTTCAGGAGCTCAGAAGGTGCTGTTCAGCTCATTTTCAGCTTCTCTGATAAACACTTTGCCAATACTGTTTTTCTCAGGTAGAAACTCACACTGGAATTTGGGTGGGAGGGAAGTGCTGGTGAGGATCTCAGTGTTCACTTCCATGAGAAAATTGTGTCACTCCTCTCGATCATTTTTGCTTGCACTCAGCGTACAGATGCCTCCCTTGGTCCCCTCACAAAATACCTCTGTGAGGTAGACCACTGTTTTGACATGTTACAGATGAAGCAGAGAGAGAAAGAGAGACTGAGACTTGCTCACAGTCCAGGCAGTAAATAAGCTATGGCAGCCTTCACAAACCAGCTCTTTTGGACTAGAACTCCCATCAGCCTCAGCCAGCACAGCCTGGGACCTCCTATATCTGCTGCTTCAGATAGGTCTGCTTTGTGATTCTGGAACTTTCCAGAGAGGTGAAACACACAGAGCTTATCCTCATTACTCATTAACACTCACTTTGTGCTTTCGCTTGAGGGCAAGGCCTTTGCTGGAATTTTCTCTAGCCTGGACAGTCACACCTCTGCTAACCTGCACTTGACATCGCTGCTTTCCTTCTCTCTGGTCACAGCAAACAACACCTTTCAGCTGTAATTTATGAGCTCTTGTTAGAGGCAGAGCCTTGAGGAGCTGGAAAAAAACCCTCCCCAAGGTTTCTGTTAATTTTTACCTCAACCGTGAGTGTGTCAAAGGCACTGCTCAATTTGTCTCTTGCCTGGGCACGTCCTGGCTCCCTCCCGGCTGGAGCAACTGCCTCAACACGGCGGCGGAATTGGTGGCCGTGCTTCTGTGCTTTTGTGAGCCATGCTGTGACTTATGGCCACTAATAAATAATAGCATTTGATATTGTGTGAACCACCTTGTTTGCTCCAAGTTCAGTAGGCACAAAGCAAAATGGCAGCCCTGAGCATGGTGACTAGCAGTAAATCTCAGGACTTATTTCTTCACCAATAGCTCCACCAATCCCAAGCCTCTATAATCATGAGGAAACTCCATTTGACTCTGTTGGAATTGCTTCTGGTTCCGTGTCTGCTTCTGCACCAAAATAACAATGAACAGTTTCCACAAGGAGTCCTGAGCATTGCAGTTCTGTGTTGGGACAAAGTTAAGAGAATCCTAAAAGTGCTTCACATCATATCAGCAGGCCTGATTTTTGTAGCAGGTTTTGTGGTGTGTGCATATGTTCTAATGTACAAATTTTTTAATTGAGATATGACAGATTAGTTTGCCCACAGCTTCACTCATAATAAGTAGGAAATGTAAGAAACAGAAGGAAGCACTTCAGTGTCATCCCATCTCTTTGGGGAATTGTGCATATGTAACAGCACTTATTTCTGTGTAATGCTGTTCTTGAGCTCTTGCATTCTCGTTGTTATGAAGTCTTTGCTGCTTAGTGATGCTCATCAGGAAGTCAGACTGCTCATTTCTCAAGCTAAGGGGTTTACAGCCTTCCTGCCCCCCCAGTTGTTGCCTGAAGAATAGGGTGGCCCCTGAGAACACCAAAGGAAGCTGTTTCCGTGTGAATGCACCAGTACCAACCGCAGCCCTTCAAGGTCATCTTTTTGGCATCTGTCTGTCTCTGTTGACAGTGGAGGAGTGTGCCTTCGGTTTGAGGCCAAACCATTGGAGAGTTACAGCACCTGCTGTGGCTGTAGAGACCAATATAGGACATGTCTTGTTGCCGCTGTGGCAGATAAAGGCGTCCGGTTGTGTTGCTACAGGTGCACCATGGTGTTTCTTCTCTCTCTGCTCCTCCCAGTGGTCATTCCTCCTCTGGTCATTTCTCATTTAAATATTCCATTTTTTTTCCTGACGCCAACACTGTAGCCAATGCAACCCTTACATTATCTATCAGGGGATGTGGGTGGCTCTGTGGGCTTCCTGATTGGAAGGTCAGCAATTCAAATCTGCTCAATGGTAGTGAGCTCCCATTGCTCTGTCCTTGCTTCTTCCAGTCTAGCAGTTTGAAAGCATGCCATTTCAAGTAGATAAATAGGTACCACTATGGTGGGAAGGTAAAGAGCGTTTCTGTGTTCTCTGGTTTCCATCATTGTGTTCCGTTGCGCCAGAAGCAGTTTAGTCATGCTGGCCACATGACCCGGAAGGCTGTCTGTGGACAAACACCGGCTCCCTCGGCCTGAAGCGAAATGAGTACCGCACTCCCATAGTTGCCTTTGACTGGACTTCACCATTCAGGGATTGTTTACTTTTTACCTTTTTACCTTACATGGTCTATCAATTAAACACAGCGCATATGTTCAGTTGTACTTGCAATGTCTAAAATCTGCATTCTCCATTTTGAGAGTTGATGAACTGCAAAGGCCTTTTGCTCAACACATTAGTCTGTTGCCTAAACTCTAAATGGTTGAAATGGGTTTACATGCTCTTGCACAGCTCTGTGTAACTTCAATGAGGCTTACAGAGAACTTGCTGCTGGGTTATATTGCCCATAAGAATTTGTCCCCCTCATGCCTTTGTCAAAGGAGAACTGAGCTCTTTGCTTTATTGACTCATGTGACTAAGAAACCCCATATCAGTGTTACAAATCCTATTACTTCCTCTCCCTACTTCCAGCAATTACTCTGGGATGGGAATGTGTCCATGGACAGCCTCCCCTCTCTAATCAGCCTGCTCCATTCAGCGAGGAGCAATACACAAATCCAGGCCTGCTAGTGTCCCAGTTTATCACTGTGTAAATGATTTTGTATTATCCTAGCTACTCAATACCCCAACCGGCAGTCTGAATCACCGGCTCAGACAGATTTGAAAGGAGGTGACTCTTTGTGCTTCAAAAAGGCATCACAAGAAATTTGCCTCCCTCCCTGCCCCCCAAAAAAGGTGACTGCCTCTCCTGCTGAGGTGATGCTGAGCAACTCCAGCATCCACCAAACTCACAGAAATAGTTCAGTCTGCTTTTTTCCCCTTAGAGATGTTTGAGGCCGATCCCTCTCAACAAGAGATTTTGAAATACAGTAGATGAATTGCTGTAGATTCCACAGTATAAATCAACCTTCCCATAACTGGTGCCCTCCAGATATTTTAGGCTACGGCTGCCATCAACCTCAGCCAGCACATCTGTCAGATAGTGCGGCTGATGGGATCACAGCTGTGCTGGCAAGAGTTGCATTCCGAAACATCTTGAGGGCACCAGGTTGGGGAAGGCGGCCTTAAACTGAGCATAACATGTGTATGCTCATTCAAGGATACACCTGCAGGTTCTGCACCAGAACAAATAATCAATTGTTCCACAAGCTTCAAGCCACACACTTCTGTTTGTCCCGTGATTTCTAGGCATGGGTCTGAGAGGTTTTTCCTTCGTCCTGCCACTTTCCCCAGAAAATCCCACTGTTTACTACTGAATGGGGGGGGGGATTTGTTATTGTTTTGTTGCTTCTGTTTTGAGTATTAATTTGTGCTTTTATTTTGCTAATCACCTTGAGATTTTTTGATGAATGGTGGTATATAAAATCTTAACAACAACAATAACAACAACAGTTGCATTTTCTCTGGATTGACATTTGTTTAGTGCTAAGCAGTGGGTTTTCCCACGGAAGGCAACGAGATGAAACGAAAGCCTCTCAAACCCATTCCCGGAAATCAAAGGGAAGTAAACATGGGGCAAACAGACCTGAGGATGAGCCTTAAGGCAGCAAACCTGTGCACACTTTCCTGGGAGTAAGTGCCACTGAACCCAGTTGGATTGATTCCTAAGAAAGCGACAGCATCATTAGGCTGCATTTTAATGCACACTTCCTTCATTGAACTCAGTGGCCATTAATCTCTCATAAGCAAGTGTGTGTGTGTGTGTGTGTGTGTGTGTGTGTGTGTGTGGTGCAAAAGCGAGAGCTAAGCTTTTATCATGCTTCTTGCTCCCCTCCCCCTGCATAATACCAATGTTCGAATGAATAAATGAAAATAAAATATATGTACAGTGCTGGTGTTACTTTTTTAATTGTCTGTAAATAACTCACTTTTGCAAATGGGAGGTTTCCGAAGGCATTCCCCCATCCCAGCATGCAAAGCACAGTGATATCTCACTGGTCGCCCTGGAATTCAAAGGGCCCAGAATTGATAAGGGCGGCTGCTCTGTTTGCATGTGAAACAGCGCTGAACTTTCTTAAGAGTTTATAGCTATCTTGAAACTGGGCGGAGATGCAGATTGCAGGGAAAAGTAGAGGATTGCATTGCCCAGCTCAATCTCTAAACTGACCTTCAATGTGCTAAAAGGCTTAGGTGCCCTTAGGGTTGACACTACCTTTACTGCTCCTGCTGCCTGGCAGGTAGAAAGGTAAGGAGTGGATCTTTTCCCAGAATGGAGATCAAGCTGACAGCCTGGAAAATCTTCATTGCTTAATTTCGGCATATCAGACTCCTATTAATGGTGCAAGAGAATGGCCAGTAGAAAAGCGGGGGAGTTGCAACCTTACTTCCAGGCAAATATTTCACTTTGGTATCTCATTCTCCATTTTACTGTGACCATCAAAACATTTATGCGTGCAAAATAGGAAAAGTGAAAGCCTGAAATGGGGTGACCTTGGATATGAATTTATGTGACACGAGTTCACTGGGAAGCCTGCACCATGACACTCTTAACACTGGGATTCAGAAAAACCAAGACCCCTCAGTGAAGAAATATGCAGGAAAATACTGGAAATGTGAGAAAAAGATTGAAGTTGGTGTCATGTCTAGCCTAGACCTGATGCTGGACACTTGAGTTCTAAGAAAACGAACCAGACACTCTGCAGGTCAAGGGCCTTGGGGAGCAGGCAAGGTCGCCTGCAATCAGTGTTGAAGAATTGTTGTTGGGAGAAGGAGGTGGAGCCACCACTCAATCCTCAAGAACAGTGTCACCATAAGGGCCAGGCAAAAGAGAAACAGCATAGCATGCATCGACAGACCAGAGTCTTTGCTCGGCTCATGAGTATGCAATCCCTGAAATGCCTTTATTACCAGCAGTAGTAGTATACTCTTGTCTAGAAAGCCAGAGTGTATAAGGTCTCCTCCTTGACCCTTCCAATTTCTGGAAACAATGTAGGTCTGGCTGCTCTCACTCCTGAGTTTCATACACTGCTGTGTTGTATCTTATGTGAACTCCTCTGCTATTGACCTTGCACCACTGCCTGACTTTGTCTCTGGATGATGCTTTGAACCTAGACTGATTCTCTGTGCTTGACCTTGCTTTGCATGGTCTGGGCTGCACCTTATCCCACTGCTGTCCTTGGTGAGCATTTACTGCTAAGAAGTTTATACCTCCTGGGACCAAGACCCTGGCCGCTGAGGGGATCCCTTGGGGCATGTTAGTTTTTAGATATATATCACTTTATGGAAATGAAGAGAGGGTATGGAGTCCTTAAACGGAGTCCCAAACCCATTTACAAGACAATAGCATAAAAGTACAGTAGATTATATTATATATTGTGTGTTTTTTGCATTTTACAGTCTAGTAAAGCACTTTGTACAGAAGGTTCATTAAAATAATGCATGGGCTGATATACTGAAAGTGTTGATCCAAAATAATCACCTAATACATTGGTACCTCGGGTTAAGTACTTAATTCGTTCTGGAGGTCCATTCTTAACCTGAAACTGTTCTTAACCTGAAGCACCACTTTAGCTAATGGGGCCTCCTGCTGCTGCCGCGCCGCCGGAACACAATTTCTGTTCTCATCCTGAAGCAAAGTTCTTAACCCGAGGTAATATTTCTGGGTTAGCGGAGTCTGTAACCTGAAGCGTATGTAACCTGACGCGTATGTAACCCGAGGTACTGCTGTACCCTAAAATGGCCACCAACATCCGACACAAAAACCAACCCCAGACTAGCCACCAAAAGTCAGTCCATTCATGCTGCCTCAATGCCTGCAGGAATAATAAGGTCTTCACTGGGTGGGGAATAGATAGCCACATTGGCCCCAGACAATCTTCCCTGCGGAGGGCATTCCATAAGGGGGTGAGGTGGGGCTACCACGGGAGAGACCTCCCATTGTTGCCCTCCAAGCATCTCTCAGATGGGACACAGAGCAGGACCCTATATCTTGATCTTGGGGTCCAGGAGGAAGCCAAGAACACTCTCGGCTGCTAGGCCAACACCTGGCTTTGACACCTGGGTGCCCAGGTGTTACAAGCAGCATTTTATTGTGTCTCTCTCACTGGCAGCAGAGAAGAAGGAAAAATTATTTTAATAAGGCATGCTATCCCTACTGGGGTTTCTCTCACAGTCACAGTGGCTGAATATGTTTTCCCGAAATGTAGCAATGAGCGGGGGTGGAGGAGATAAATAGATTTAATGGGGCACTTTTAATGGGGCAAAAGTGAAACTGGTTACTGAAGCAATTGCAAAAGCACTATTCTTTAACCCAAAAAGCAAAAATAAAAATGTTACCAACATGTTAGCACAAACACATGGAGTAAAGACTTAAGAGTAAGTTTGTAATGTTGCTTATTGAGAGCTTCAGTATGCTGATGACAACGTAGTGTGCGCAGGCTCAGAGGATGACCTCCAAACCATCCTAAATATCTTTGCAGAAGCTTACGAAAAGCCTGGCCTATCACTCACCATCCAAAAAACCAAAGTGCTGCACCAACAAGTACAAAATAACCCCTCTGCAGCACTACAAATCCAACTCAATGGTGTAACTTTGGAAAATGTCAATCACTTCTCCTACCTAGGCAGTTATCTTTCCACAAGAGCCAACAATGATGCTGAAATCCAGCATCACCTGAGCTCTGCAAGTGCGGCTTTCTCCCAACTGAAGTGCAGAGTGTTTGAGGACCGGGACATTCGCTGGGAAACCAAAATGATTGTAAACTATATGCTTGTGAAACAGGGGCTACTTATAAACGCCATCTCCAACTGCTCAAAAGATTTCATCAACAGTGTCTCCAAAAAATTTTACACATCACTTGGGAAGACAGGTGAACTAATATCAGTGTACTGGAAGAAGCAAAGATCACCAGTGTTGAAGCAATGATTCTCCAACATCAACTTTGTTGGACTGGTCATGTTGTGTGGATGCCTGATGATCGTCTTCCAAAGCAACTACTCTATTCCAAACTTAAAAATGGAAAGTGTAATGCTGGTGGTCAACAAAAGAGGTTTAAAGACTGTCTCAAGGCAAATCTTAAAAAATATAGTGGAAACACTGGACTTCGAGCACTCCAGTTGGAGAACAGCCTTTATCAAAGGCGTCGTGGGCTTTGAAGACACTCGAACTCGGGACGCAAGGGAGAGATGTGCTAGGAGGAAGGCACGCTTGGCAAATCCACACCATGATCAACTCCCGTCCGGAAACCAATGTCCCCACTGTGGAAGGACGTGTGGATCCAGAATTGGCCTCCACAGTCACTTACAGACTCATTGTTAAACCTGTGTTTATAGAAGACAATCTTACCTGGAGTGATCGCCAAAGAAGAAGAATTGAGATGTTTGTGTAGTAGTGGGAGAGAGCAACTCAGAACAAGGCATTCTCAGTGGCTGTACAGAGTTCAAGAAATGGTTACGGCCTAAGAGACAAGAGATTCAGATTTAAGCTCAAAAGCAGCCCTTTTCAGACAACTCCAAACAACTGAACAGGGGATGGCGCCAGCTAGCTTTGTCTCCAGAGTCACCCAACACTTGCACATTTATTGAACATGGGAAAGGGGGCTTCTGGGTTTGTGCAGCTGTGTGTACATGGGGGTTACCAAACATGAGGAACCCTGTGCAGTTAAGGTTGCTGACCAGGTGGAAGTCCAAACATCTGGTTGTGGGTCCAAATATGCTTACTGTCAGAGCACCTCTTCTGCAAATGAATTCTGCAAATGTTCTGAAACCCAAGGTTCTGTTCAGGAAGGTAACCTGCAACTAGCTAAGTTGGATTGATGTTACTGGTAACGTTTGCAAAGTCCGGTGTGCAATTGTTGTCTTCCCTAATAAATTTATATTTTGGCATTTGGCTTCAGTGGTTTTAAAAGACTATTCTCTGGAATTTCTCGCTAAAAGCTTTCCCCGTGTGCTAAGATTGCATGACTAAGCTACATTTTTGTGTTCTAAAAATAGTCCACAAGATTATTTGGGGTGGGGAGGTGAGTAAGTAAATCCAGAGTCTCCTTGTTCTTAACTTTCCCCCCTAGAGCTGGACTCCTGGGAAATGGGGCTAAGAAACGCCAAGCAGCTGGACAGACTTTGAGGGCTGGCTAGTAAGGAAAAGCCCCCTGCCCTTCCCAGTCTGTCTGTATGCAGTGCTGAGGGGTAGGGAGACCAGGTGGTAATCATTGGGAAGACTGTATCTGAAACAAAAAGTTGCAGTGTTTCCTCTTTATCCCCTAACAGGTGCCACACTCCCCTCCAGGGTACGAAGAACTGAAAGGGGACACAAGCAGGCCAATTCACTCCCTCACCTCCAGTTTTCTGGTTTTTACTTCCATATGATGCTCAGCGTTATGTCGCTTCAAGCAGCAAAGGTTACTCACTCCTCAATAGGCTTTTTTGAGATGGGGAGGGAGTCCTCCTTCTAGGACTTGGGGGGGGGGGATGTACTTCTGCAGACCTCAGAGTTCACACATCTCATGGCAAAATAGTGAATGAAGTGGAGCAGAGAGGAGTGTGGGCCAAAGCCTGAAAAAGAGTAACAGAGAAGGAGAAGCACCTTTTGGGTAAGTCCTTCTCACTGCTCAGAGCCTCTGCCTTATCCTGACCAGGGATCTGATACATGTGTGTCTTCTCCAGTTACATGCAGCACACACACACACACACACACACACACACACACAGATTCTTTGTTGATCCATCTTCATCCCACGCCATCTTTGAACTTGGCTGTTTCCAATGGAAGAAGAAACCCCTTTAATGTGCCTTTGTCCTTCAGATCCAGAGCAGACCGACCCCCCCCCCCCCCGCATGCTCTGTGTGTGCCACAGTCTCTCATAGTGACTCCATTGTCTGGAGAAATCTTTTCCTCCAGGACATGGGAAGCAGTGGGTGGGTGGCACCCTCTGGCCTCTGCTTTTTCATCTTTCTCTGCTGACACAGGGAGGATTCCTCCACCCACCCACCAGCCCCGTTTCTCTTTCCTCTTCCTGCCTCCCCCAACATCTCCAGTTCCACATCCTTCCCATAAAAGCTGCTGATGCAGGATGCATCCCTTCCCTGTCCCACATACTGGACCCCCAGGACAGCAAAGAAAACCTCTGAGAGATCAGTACTGACCGAGGGACTCATCCTAGCCAGCAGAACCAAGGTTGCACTGGATGTTTGGCATAATTTGCAACAGCTGCTGGAAAGGAACTCGGTGGTTAAATTGGGGTGTGTGTGCGTGTGCGTGTGTGTGTGTGTGTGTGTGTAGAATTCCTTCCCCAGAGCAGATGGGAGGGAGAGCTCCCATAGCCTTTGCCGTCAAGACTCTGTTGTTACATACATGTAACACTGTGTGTGTGGTTTTTTCCTGTTCCACATAATAATAATAATAATAATAATAATAATAATAATAATAATAATAAATTTTATTTATATCCCGCCCTCCCCAGCCGAAGCCGGGCTCAGGGCGGCTAACAACAATAAAACAGTACAAAAGTACACCATAAACAACATTCTAAAATCATTCATTATAAAAATTAATTAATTCAAGCCACTAGCAACCATTGGGCCAGAGCTCCGCGAAGATTGCCGAGGGAGGGAGTCAGGCTGTGCCCTGGCCAAAGGCCTGGTGGAACAGCTCTGTCTTGCAGGCCCTGCGGAAAGATGTCAAGTCCCGCAGGGCCCTGGTCTCTTGTGACAGAGTGTTCCACCAGATCGGAGCCACAGCCGAAAAAGCCCTGGCTCTAGTTGAGTCCCGTAGGTACGAGGGTCCTAGGCCATATAGGGCTTTAAAGGTTAAAACCAGCACCTTAAACCTGATCCTGTACTCCACCGGGAGCCAGTGCAGCTGGTATAGCACCGGGTGAATGTGATCTCGCAGCGAAGACCTCGTAAGGAGTCTCGCTGCAGCATTCTGCACCCGCTGGAGTTTCTGGGTCAGTCTCAAGGGCAGCCCCACATAGAGCGAGTTACAATAATCCAGTCTGGAGGTGACCGTCGCGTGGATCACAGTGGCTAGGTCAGGGCGAGAGAGGTAAGGAGCCAACTGCTTAGCTTGGCGGAGATGGAAAAATGCCGCCTTTGTTATAGCTGCAATCTGCGCCTCCATGGAAAGGGAGGTGTCGAAGATTACACCCAAACTCTTAACGGACGGTGCTGGCACTAATTGTGCCCCCGCAAGAGATGGGAGTTGCCCCCCCAATCCCCTATCGCCCCGTCCCAGCCACAGGACCTCTGCAGAAAAAGCTTGCCGAATATAGAGCCAGGCACATAATGCAGCTTTCCATAAACCTGAGCTCTCCTGCTGCTCAGTAACTCTAACCATTGCAAAGCAGGTTTCTAGTTCCTGTGGATGTGAGGCCTATGAGCCAACTCCTAGGGGCCGAGGTCCCTTCACACACACACACACACACACACACAGCCATCATAAAATATTTGAGGTGGCTGAGCCCTCCCACTCATTGATGGGTTTTGCCATTTAAATGGTGTGTATGTGCCACATATTGTGATCAATTATGTGGGCTAGGGCTTACCTGTCCCTTTATATTTTATTCAATTTGGCACCCCCGAGTGAGAAGAGATTATGAAATCACAGAAGCTGAGGGTGGGGTTTCAGTGCCCTTCCCTCTCTCCATGAGTAGTAGCAAAGAAGCAGTATAAGGAAGGCAACAGAAACACAAATATGCAAATATGTTTGATTTGCATAGTTTGTACAGCTTGGCTAAGAATGTGGCTTCTTTCAGGAAAGAGTACCCACCAATGCCTTGTCTATTGCTAGAATAGCTCTACATGCCAGGAAGACCAGGACATCTTGCCATACACACTGTTATAAGTTTCTGGGGTGCCTGGACTCCCCTTCTACTTACACTGGATTTGGCATGTTAAAATACAAGCCAGTAGCCTGCCTGGTAATGGCCCACAGAAGATGCAACTTTAGGGAGACAAATGGAGTGGCTCTGTGTCCCTCCCCTCAACTCAGAATTAGTTAGAAAGCCAAAAGCCTTTGAAGTGGAGTTTTAGAGTTGGAAGGAGAGCAGTTGTTTTCAGGATTGCAGCTGGAGGAAAAATAGTTGCAGTCTGTTAAACGCAGCAAGTTGAGCTGATTTCTGCCGGCATCCAAGACGGTGGCCATGGGAGAAGCAAGAACCTCTTGGAGTGTTAATGCTGTGAGTCCCTCCATTTTAAGCTCATGTTGTATATATGTGACAATAAACTATATATCATAAAGACACCACAGTCCCTGCTGTGCCTCCTTTCCAAAAGGAAACAAGGAACCCAGAACCCTGGAATCTCACACTCGGTTGGTGTGTATCACAGAATAGTTCTCTATGCCAGGAGGACCAGGGGATCTTGTCATACATATTAATTCACCAGCTTCTCTTAGAATGTACCATTTCAGGCTATTAGATGGATGAATGTTTAAAGGTTCGATCATAAATAACTCTGCACATAGGAGAATGCCATATTAGAGTCAGGCTGAACATTTCTCACTGCCATGCCAACTGTTAGATGAGGAAGCCAACTGTGCAAGCCGGTCAGGAAGGAACTGAAGCATGGGGGCCCACTAAGACCAGAGGAGTCCTTGACTCTGGGCTTCTCTGAACAAAGAACAGAAACTATGGATGAGCCACTTCTTACAGAATAAATGGTGGCACTTCACACCGCAAGAGAAGAGCTTCATGATCAATGAGGGGTTGCGCCCGCCCAGCACCCCCTGGGGGGAAAATATGCTTCCCCAAAGTCTAGTCTGTGGCATTGCCTTAAGCAGCCCTTCGTCTCTCTTGAAGCAGTCAGACTCTGGATCTGTGTTATTTTAAATCTGCATTTTAATCCCCCAGTGCTGCAAATAACCTGAAATCAAAGGCAACTGAAGAAGAAAATAATACCCATCTCATATAAACACACACAAGCTTGCAGATGGATGACTCTGGAAGTAATGAGGCTGGGAAAGACATAATGTCAGACTCCTCCCCTCCAACATTCAGCCACGGTATCTAAAGGCTTGCAACTTTCTGCAGAATCCAGGACTCAGTTCTTTGGCTTCATGGTAAAAGCCTCAGTCATGACACAGCAAGCATAGGGAGCGCTGTCATTCCAGCTTTGTAGGAACCCTGATGTGAGCTCTCTTCTGAGTAGTTTCCAAGAGGGTTACTGTGCTCATCAGTAGCCAAAAAAAAACAACAACCCAGCAACCCTGAACTGATGACATAGACCTTCATGGTGGTTGACATATGTTCAAATCTCTCTTTGGTTATATGTACATGTGTTGCAAAGCCAGGAGGAAATACATCCAAATGGGAGGCGTAGGGTGTAATTTTTAATGTCCCCCCACTGAGCCAGTGTGGTGTAGTGGTTAAGAGCGGTACTCTTGTAATCTGGGGAACCGGGTTCTCGTCTCCGCTCCTCCACATGCAGCTGCTGGGTGACCTTGGGCCAGTCACACTTCTCTGAAGTCTCTTAGCCCCACTCACCTCACAGAGTGTTTGTTGCAGGGGATGAAGGGAAAGGAGAATGTTAGCCGCTTTGAGACTCCTGAAGGGGAGTGAAAGGCGGGATATCAAATCCAAACTCTTCTTCTTCTAAAAGACAGGTACACGAAACATCTCCTGGCAAAGTAGGAAATAAGCCTAGTGGATAGATGGGGAGCTGGAAACTCCTTTTTACTGTGCTAGCTTTCTTCCTCAGGTGTGGGAGCATTTAAATTGGCACTCCATCTAGCTGTCCATCTAGATCTATATTGTCTACACTGACTGGCAGTGACTCCCTGGGATTTTAGGCAAGAGACATTCCCAGTCCTACTTGGAGATGCCAGAGATTGAGCGCAAGACTTTCTGAATGTAAAGCTGATGCTCTTCCCTGAACTACGGCTCTTTAGCTTCAGGCCACACTTCAATGCTGTTCACCTCAACCCTCTGCCACCTTACTCTGAAGTACGTTCCATTGTGTTCAGTGGGGCTTACTGCCAACTGAGTGTACATTAAATCACAGCTCCTGTCTGGTTAGAGACAGAGCCTACAACCTCATATTTACCCACTTATTTGCATGGCCCATTATATATATATATTTTCCCCCCAGTGTGCTTGCAAACTGTGACTATATTTATCCAGCTCTAGGAAAGGAGGAGGGGGTGGGGGTGGGACGGGGCAGCAGGTGCCCCTGGGAGGGGAGAGTAGCTTATTCATAACAGGCTCTGGGAAGCTGAGTTTAGTTTCTTGTCCTTGCCAGAACTTTGTTGTTGCTAGTCAGACTGAACACGTATATTTACATGTATGCTTAGAACCAGCAGATCCCATTTATAGATTTGTAGTTCTCTGGAGTATTTCAGCGTTAGCAGGAAGGAATCATGCCTGTAAATCTAAGCACACACTGTAGCACATTGGCTAGAGAATTCTGGGCCGCTGTCCATACACAATCACCCTTACTTGTCCCTTACCCTTGTTCCACTTTCTAAAAATTCTCTGGGGTAAATTTTTTTCCCCCCAGAAAAGAACATAACCCTGCCAGTGAAAAGGCATTTCAGGCCTTGGACCAATCCAAATGGACTTAGCACGCATCTGCTCGTCCCGTGCCTAAAAAGCACGGCTCTGAGTGGCTTTCTGCTTGTTCCATGCTTTCTAGGCACGTGTCCAAGCAGTTTTGTTTGCCCCACAACTTCCCCCTGGAAAACCCGCTCATTAGTGCTGAATCAGAGCAAACGTAAATCTACAGGAAACCCAACTGACATTTGGTCCAATTCAGCAGTAAAGATTGAGTTTGGATGAGCCCTCAAACTTTTCTCCAGCTAGCAAAGGCCCAAGATCAGTGATGGCCAAACTTGGCCCTCCAGCTGTTTTGGTACTACAACTCCCATCATCCCTAGCTAACAGGACCAGTGGTCAGGGATGATGGGAATTGTAGTCCCAAAACAGCCAGAGGGCCAAGTTTGGCCATCACTGCTCAAGATAGTTCACCTTGGCACATTAACTTCCATCTTTTTTCTGTAATAATTTTAATCAAATTTTCTGTTTTACAATTTCAAATTAACATATTACAAACTTTAAATAGTCAATGACTTTCCTTCTCTATCCATGGTTCATTTTACATATCATACATCCCTGCATATTTTACTATAACCATCCCCTGCCACAGCCGCCACAGCACACCCAACTCCACCTCTTACAATGTCTGCTGTGATGTCCCAGTGATATTTGTTATTTAAATCTTGCACTGGCCAACCCACAGCCGAGGCTCTCAAAACCGTCTTACAGGAGAAAACAATAAAATAGTACACTGTAAGACAAACCACAGGGGAGCAGGATAAAATGCCAGCATAAGACCCAATCAGATTCAGACCAATAATCCTAAAAGGGCAACTGAGCAAGGTGTCACCAGACACTGAATACAGAACAGGGGCAATGCATGGCAGATCTCCCTGGGGTAGGACTCCTCAAGATGGGGTGTCCCAAAAGGTTGCACCCTCTGGAAGACAGCTGCCTTTCTTCCAAAAGGCCTCCCGGGTTGATCCCCAAGGCAGGTACAAGTTAGGAAATGCTTCAGGAGCCACTAAACATCACAAGGAAGCTTAACAGGCAGTCTGAGCAACAAGTTCACATCCCAGATGTGGGAGGAGGATCTTTTGGATGGGAAGCCAGGAAGCAGGGCTGGCCTGCCTCACCGCTGGAGGGGGCATGAATAGAGGAGAGGAACAGGGGAAGGGAGGGAAGTATGCAAGCCAAACTACAGAACAGGGCATTGAGCAGCCTCAGTCTCCGTAGATGTGTCCAGAGAGGGAGAAGCACAAGTGGCAAAACGAATGAGCCTGGAGCAAGCTCAGCCAGAGCTCTTCCATTCCCCGTTGCTTCCTCCCCAGTCAGCAGAGCGGATGTTGGATGATTGCACAGCAAAAATCCCTCTGATGCCAAGACAAAAAAACAAAACAAAAAACCCTGTATGAGAACAAAGAGAGCAAATGGTGCCACACCCTGAAATTATAAGAACAAGGGCTGTACTGAGTCATATCACTCATCCGCTCCCCACCCCCTACCCCCACCCCAGGAGACCGTGGATGATCCAGGAGGCTTTGGGCATCTGGGTGGGAGGCCCACACACAGAGCCAGAGCCTTGGAGAGAGAGACAGAGAGAGAGAGAGCATACACACACACACACACACACACACACACACACACACACACACACAATCATAGAAACACCCAAGGCAAGAGTCATGGAAACAATACATACACAGGCAGGCAGGCAGGATCAGAAGGCGAACATCTGGGAGATATATAGACAGGAAAACGCTGGCCTAGAGAACAGCACGGCAAATTTCTATACAGAATGTATGACATGGAAGGGAACAGGCTGTGTCCAGATACAAACACTCACTGCTGCACAAAGCCTTCCCCAGATTCTCAGGTTTTTATTTACGAATCTGCAGTTGTTATGACATTTGAAGGATCCAGGTGCCTTTCATTCCCCACCCCCCACAAGCCCTCAATTCAGAAAATGAACCACAAGTAGCAGTATGCTGATTCATATGGCATGGGTGAGTTTTTCCAACTACCATTACTTTTGCTCATTTGCTTCTCTGTCCGTGTCTTGTAGAGAAAACCAAAGAAGAAAACTGAAGCCTGGAGAAAGACGCTTGTTTCCAAAGAGCTGAAAGAGTCATTGTTGATTGTGGTGTGTACATTTCTCTGTAGAGTCTAGCAGGTTTGGAATTGCTTCAAAACTCCACAAAACCTGTTTGATGAGAGGTGGCAGAGGGATAAGGGAAATGTGTGTAAACCATGGGAAGCACCTCTCTGAAGAACCATTGTCTGCCTGTGGCCTTACAGTGCTACCCTAAATCATGTTTACTCAGACGTAAGTTTCACTGTGTTCAGTGGGGCTTCCTCCCTAGTACGGAAGATGGCTACCTTCCCATCCTAAAAACTGATGGGCATCACGAAAAAAAGAGAAAATGCTTCATCAAAAAAGATGGCAGACCCTTGTTTGCATAAAATTCCCATATGCTATTTTATGTGTAAATTTAGAAACAGTTTATATAATTTAAATAGAAATACAGTACATTTCACCAAGTGGGAAAGACTGACTAGGAGGCCAACTCAGTCTGCTGTCCAATGCTCTTGATGGACAGCTGGATGAAAAGAAGGAGGTTTTAGACCCTTTGGAAGCCCATGGTGACCGGTTTGCAAAGCACTTTGAGGATAAAGTCACTTGCCTCCCTAGAAATCTTAATGCCACAGGAAAAGGCATAGTATCAAATTTTTGCAAACTTACTATTCATTTGATACTATTATTCATTTGATACTGTCTTGTTTGGGATTGTGGGTCCCAAATTGTTGCAAAATAATGATCAATAATGATCAAAACCGAAAAGAAATCTCAATGCCACATTTATTGCAGTTTCCTCCAGTGCCGTGTCCATCACAATATCTGCAGATTCAGTTTATGCAGCCTGATGATGTGCACCTGGTGCTTCCAATGATGTGTCCAATGACATGCTCCCTTCACCCTTGCACCTCTGGGCTTATTAAACCACGTTGATGGGATATGACAGGGTGTGGCCAACACATCTTTGCGAGAGGGACTGATTCCGGCACACTTGAAAGAAGTGATGATCCAACCACTCCTGAAAATGCCCACCCTGGACCAATTTGCACCCTGTTGGGTGCAAATACCCGATTTGCAGAGGTGATGCCCAGTATCCAAAATGATTAGCATTAATCCACATGTAATCAGGGCCATACAAAAGCAGCAGACAACAGCGCCCATAATTAGCAACAAAGTAAAAAAGGGAGGCGTATATCTTTAACATTTCCATCGGCAGTGACTACTGCAGTGAGGAAGAGAGAAATGAGTCAGAATTTCCTGCTTTGAATCCAGCCACTGCTATACAGTGGTACCTCAGGTTAAGTACTTAATTTGTTCCAGAGGTCCGTTCTTAACCTGAAACTGTACTTAATCTGAAGCACCACTTTAGCTAATGGGGCCTCCTGCTGCTGCCGTAGCAAGATTTCTGTTCTCATCCTGAAGCAAAGTTCTTAACCTGAAGCACTATTTCTGGGTTAGCGGAGTCTGTAACCTGAAGCATATGTAACCCAAGGCACCACTGTAGTCCCACTGGTGGGTCTTAGGCAAGCTCCTCTTGCTCAGCCTCAGCTTCCCATCTGCAGTATTTAGTTAAAATTATTTATTATTACTGCCTTTCCTCCAAAGAATTCAAGGTGGTATACACAGTTACCCCACTATCCCCATGTGGGGGAAGGTTAGGTTGAGAGATTATTACTGATGAAAGGGCAGCTTCATGGCTGAGTAGGTATTTGAACCCAGGTCTCCCAGGTCCTACCTAGATCAACACTCCATCCCAGGCTTCCTCAACCTCGGCCCTCCAGATGTTTTTGGCCTACAACTCCCATGATCCCTAGCTAGCAGGACCAGTGGTCAAGGATGCTGGGAATTGTAGTCTCAAAACATCTGGAGGGCCGAGGTTGAGGAAGCCTGCTCTAACCACTACACCACACTGGTTCTGATTACACACTGCCATGATTACTCAACGCAGGGTGGTGGCCTTGATGTGGGAGGCTGCTTTGCACTGTTGGGCCATTAACTCAGTGATGCCTTCCTTGGCTCACTGGGATCTTAGGTGGGAAAGGATCTTTCCCTGTCTTGGTCCCTAGGATCCTTTTGACTGGAGATGCCAGCGGCAGATGCCCGGGGGCTTCTGCTCACAAAGAGGGTGCTGCACCCCTGAGCTAAGACACCTCCAGCTAGCTGCCAAGTCCTCTTCACTGGCCTGATTACAAATCCACACACCACAGCTTGTTGTTTTCCAAAACAGGGCTAGCAAAATAGAAAACCACATAACTTCTACAGATAGACAGACAGACAGACAATTAGATGGATAAACCATGGTGAGTCGTCTCCCTTCCTTGTAGGCTCATTTTCTGCAATCACAAAGTTGCAGGCAAAAGGTTTGTTCTTTTTGAGTTCAGTTACAATACAAAATCCAGTCCTTGAGGTGCTTTTAATGGTGGCATTTATAAAAGAGGGAGGGGAGAATTAAGTGCTCAAAACGGTGTAGGCACAGGGGGAAGAACATTGTCTCTGTAGCTGTGGCTAATTGGCAAACCTGTCTGGTACTTTCACCAAACCGGCATCATCCAGAGGCCCAGAATGAAAATGGGATTGGGCTCCCACATGAGTAGCCAAGTGGAATAGGCAGTTTTAGTAGGTGCAGTCTGCATGACAAAGAACAACTGCCGGCATTGCATTTCCTCCATTTCTCAAGGCGCAGGAGAGCCTGTAGTCTTTCCTACACCTGGCCATGGCCCCTGTCAGGATGAAGCTGCACATCAGGCTGGCTGCTCTTAGACCTATCCCACCTCATTGGTTGTGCTCTGGTCCCCTCCCACACTGCCCTTCCTGCTGCTTGGATATCCAGCCCAGGTCACTCTGGGACGCCTTTGTTCTTGATGACTTCCTGCCTGCTCAGTTGGCCCCCTCCCCATCCGTGCTCTGTCTTGCAGCCAATTGCATGCTCACCTGTTGCCCAATATCCTTGAATGGGTTCCAAGGCAGGTAAGAAAGGCGGGGGAGGAGGAGGGAAGAGTGGAAAATACTCTTGCCACACCCAGCCTGATAAGAATTTGCAGCTGTGGCTGTTGACATGGCAACACTTTCTTCGGAGTTTTGTTTTTGCATTATATATGTTTTTAACCTGGTGCGTGATGCAGGTTGGGACGCGGGTGGCGCTGTGGTTTAAACCACAGAGCCTAGGACTTGCCAATCAGAAGGTCAGCAGTTCGAATCCCAGCGACGGGATGAGCTCCCGTTGCTCGGTCCCTGCTCCTGCCAACCTAGCAGTTCAAAAGCACGTCAAAGTGCAAATAGATAAATAGGTACCACTCCAGCGGGAAGGTAAACGGCGTTTCCGTGCGCTGCTCTGGTTTGGCTGAAGCGGCTTAGTCATGCTGGCCACATGACCCGGAAGATGTACGCCGCAACCCCAGAGTCGGTCACGACTGGACCTGGTGGTCAGGGGTCCCTTTACCTTTACCTATGATGCAGGTTGTTGTTGTTTAGTCGTTTAGTCATGTCCGACTCTTCGTGACCCCATGGACACCCAAATAAAAGGGCAGAGAGCAAAATTTTGACATGCTAGCATTCAGGGGTACCACTTTATCTGTTTGGGCCACTGACCTGTTTCTCACCCTTTATTTATTGTGTTTTTTATCCCACTTTTTCTCCAAGGAATTCAGGGTGGTGCACATGGTCCATCCTTCTCCCTATTTCATCATCACAACGATCCTGTGAGGTAGGCTAGGATTAGAGAGGGAAACTGGCCAAGGGGTGAGGATACAGAATTTATTCACACTGTTGACAAAGTAAGAGATAAATTTGAGGAAATGTATGATAAGCAGCTGGTTTAGGTAGAGAATTGGGAGATCTAGTGACCAGCGAGTATTGCCTTGAAACCTTTCATTTCCACTGCATTCTATTTACTTTGTTATGTGTGAGCCAAACACACAGAGAGAAAAATCTCACCGCCGATATCTGTATCTGTAGCGGCCTCTTGTGGCCAAAGGGGTGCCTCGACCTCCCAAAAGGGTCACCAAAATCCTCATCGCAAGCCCATGTTTTGTTTCTGAGCCTTTCTTGCCAGCAGCATCAGCCTCTGGAGGGGAGGGGCAGAGCCAGGTCCCAGGGGGAGGAGGAGGCAGAGAGAGTGGGAAGGGCGACTCTTGCAACTCTGGACATGATGCAAAACTGAGACCACTCTCCTAGCAAATCTTCCCTTCTTTGGAAAATCGTCACCGACAGCTGCAGCAAATGTGGTGATTCAGATTTTCCCCAGGAGAACATGATCCAAATGTTATCAGCAGCCTCTTCTCTCAGGAACAGGCAGAGGGAGAAAGTCATGATTCCAGGGCATCTCCTGGGCCTGCAGCATTCAGGTGAAGTAGGAAAGCTGGCTAAAGGCAGCTGAGCAAAGCATTTCCCCTAGTGGGAAAGGGACCAATCATCCATATCTGCGGTACCCTCCTGACTGAGAACTGAGACCCCAGGGAGCTGACTCTCCTGCCTTTGGGCACTTTCCCAGCCCTTCCCTTCATTTCTGTGTAGGATGACCAGAGGAAAATGAGGCCAGGGCCCTTTGGATATTGGCCATGCAAGCAGCTGACCCTGCCAAAATCCCCTCTTCTACTACACAACCCTTAGGGGGCCTGTCCTAGGCTTCCTCTGACCACTCTGTTTGTAGGGCAAGAAAAGTCCCCCTTGTGGAATTCCTTTACGAACCCTCAACATGAAGTCACAGGAAGAGCTCTGCTAGAACAAAATCACTCTAATGCTCTCTGTGGATCATGGTGGCTGGGGCTGGTGGTATTGTACCCCAAATCATCTGGAGGGCACCAGGTTGGGGAAGCTTGTAGTACCATAGTGGAAGCAGCCTTGGACCAGTAACTACCTGCATCCTAACCTACCTCACAGGGTTGTTATGAGAATAAAATGGGGGTGTAGGACCATGCTTCTTGGAGGAAAGGCAGGATAATATTGTTATAAGTGTTTCAAGTAAATATGAGACTATTTATGTCACATTTTTGAAGAAGAAAAATTATTGTTGCAGCATAAAACACTTCATAAGCATAGACAGTGGAACAGACGCCCTTGGGAGGTTTTGGACTCTCCTTCCTTGCAGGTTTTTAAGCTTCTTCTTCTTTGGCGATCACTCATAGCCGAGTAAGATTGCCTTCCATGAACAGTCTTAGCAGTGAGTCCGTAGGTGACTGTGGAGGCCAATTCTGGATCCACACATCCTTCCACAGTGGGGACATAGGTTTCCAGGCAGGAGTTGATCATGGTGAGGGTTTGCCAAAAAGCGCCTTCCTCTTAGCTTGTTCTCCCTTTTGTCCTGAGTTTTAAAGCAGAGGTTGGATGGCCATCTATCCTGTATGATCTAATTGAGATTCCTGTATTGCCAGGGGTTGGACTAGATGATCCTCAGGGTCCCCTCCAACTCTCCAATTCTATGAGTCCTTACAACAACCCTGTTTGGTAGGCCATGTCTAATTTGTTTGCTGAGTATTGGGCGGGTGTGTGTGGGCTGAGGCTGAGAGAAAGCCGTTTGACTACCTCTTGGCAATGAGGGCCTGGCAAGGGGTGGTTTGCTGTTATGCTGAACCTGTTCTCAGGGTGCCTCTTGATACAACTTTCCCTTTTCGCTTAGTCTGTGGATGCCAACCCTGAGCCTTAAGTGCTTCTGCAATTACATAAATAACAACTGTTCTGTAATGGATGGGCTGGGCTTCCCCTGCAGCAGAAGCAAAAAGCTGAAGGGTGAATAATGGCGGGACTTAAAGTTCCGCCTGAAAAACTGGAGAAGATCCAAGCCCCATTTTCTGCCTGCACCTCCCAGCAGCCAGCGGCAGTAAAAACAGCACACAGAAAATGAGGGAAACAATCACTGAAGAGCTCTGATGGAATCAGGAAAGGGAGACAGCAAAGAAGGAGGAACACTAAAGGGGGAGATCTCTACACCTGGGGTAAAAGAGTGAAAGGGCTCCATTTAAATGAAAAGGTTGCTTCCAGACAACCTGCTCATTCAGCATTCATCCTGATATTTGCAGGGAGTTTACATTATGCCAGCTGTTCACTGAGCATTCATTCCAGTTTGCTCATCTGGAGGCTATGCAATGTGGCATCAAACAACTGTCATGAGACACCTTCCCATGCAATTTGCCGTTACTTTCATTATTGAAAAAAGTCCAGTTTAGAGCAGGAAACAGATTTCTTCTGCAAGAACGCCAAATCAACTTTAACTGCCCTACCTGAATTTGCTGGTGCAGTGGTACCTCGGGTTAAGAACTTAATTCGTTCTGGAGGTCCGTTCTTAACCTGAAACTGTTCGTAACCTGAAGCACCACTTTAGCTAACAGGGCCTCCCGCTGCCGCTGTGCCGCTGCTGCACGATTTCTGTTCTCATTCTGAAGCAAAGTTCTTAACCTGAGGTACTATTTCTGGGTTAGTGGAGTCTGTAACCTGAAGCGTATGTAACCTGAAGTGTATATAACCCAAGGTACCACTGTATGTGATTACATCCCACCTGAAAATAGCAGCCACGCCCCAGGAGTTGTGCCATAGCAGGGTCACCGCTGGGTAAACCAATGGAGTGCTAAGAACATGCATAGGGTGGTAGTGGATCTTGGGGTGACGGACACTGCAGCAGCCTTCTCCCACCGGGTGTTCTGATCTACAGCTCCCATTAGCCCCAGCCATCATTGCCTGGGGAGGGGGGCAGCGGCAGGCTGGGGAAGGCTGCACTACAGGCATATACACTGGTGTGACAGTCATTCCCTTTCACTAAGCAGCTCTGGGAATTCTGTGGGGCAGGTGGGCATGAGATATTTAAGCAAATAATTCCCAGTACCCTCATCAAACAACAATGCCCCAGAACCATAGCAAGTCAAATGGATGACTGACATAAATAACCCAGAATTGGATAGTAACTTTATCAGTACCAACTAAAAAGTCACAAATATGTGTCAGGTTTTTGCAGAATTCTTCATCAGGCAAGATGCTATGCAAGGCAAGGGGCAGGGGGATGAGGAAAACTAAAAATCAAACCAGAAATAACAACCACAACAACCACAACAACAAGGTTGGATGTTATTGCTATGAAGTTCGAAGATGGAGACTGCAGACTAACTTCTCTACTATACTGTAAATGTGTGTGTGATTCTGCCTTATTTTGGCAGGCGATATGGGAGAAGGGAGAGAGAGAGAGAGAGAGAGAGAGAGAGAACAAGACAAAAGACAAAAGAGCAAGGATTTGGACGGAAAGAGGCAAGCTTTGTGTTCTCTCTTTTTCATGGTTGTGGAAGTCAGTCTGAAGAAAATGAAGCAATTAAATCAGCGGATCTTGATTTGCCAATGGAGTGTGGTTTGCACACAAACCTCCTTGTGGAGGAGGAGCTGGAGGTGGGGAGTCTCTAGCTAGCAGCGAGCCACAGAGATTGCTAAATACAAATCGATTTTGCTTAATGACTTGGAAGGCTGAAAATGCAGTTGGCTGATGATGGAAGGAGGAGAAGGAAGAAGAAGGGAGATACAGGGAAGAGGTGCAGGACAACCAACAGAATGAATGCTTCTGCTGGGCTTGAGGAAAGGGTGTGGAGGAGGTGGAAGAAAACCTCATTTGTGCCAAATGTGCTTAAGTGGCTGGTCACCTGAGAAAAGGATATTATAGGCCATTCTCCGAAAGAGTTGCTGACTAGATAATTGGAAATTTGGATAAAGGAGTGCAGTTTAAGACTCTTCCTTATACAGTCGTACCTCGGGTTACAGACGCTTCAGGTTGCGCATGCGCAGAAGTGCCAAATCGCAACCCGTGCATGCGCAGACGCAGTGCTGTGGGTTGCGAACGTGCCTCCCACACGGATCACGTTCGCAACACGAGCATCCACTGTACCTGCAACTCCCCATGGCACCACCTCTCTCTCCCTCAGCCCCTTCAGACTGTCAGTATTTTGCAGGAACCTGAGAAGAGGTGTGATAGCCATCTTCAAATATCTAAAGGGCTGTCACAGGGAAGAAGGAGCAAGCTTGTTTCCTGCTGCTCCAGAGGGCCAGGTCTGAACCAATGGATTCAAATGACAAGAAATGAGATTCCAACTAAATGTTAGGAAGAACTTTCTGACAGTAAGAGCTGTTTGACAGTAGAACAGTGGAATCTCCTTCACTGCAGGTTTTAAAGCAGAGGATGGATGGCTGTCATGGATGCTTTAGCTGAGATTCCTGCATGGCAGGGGTTGGACTAGATGACCATCGGAGTCCCTTCCAAGACTACAATTCTATGAAACCACAACTTAGGTCAGTGCAATGCAAGCAGCAGATTCACTACAGGAGGAACAATGTGGCCATGGTATCGTTTTCAGCAGCACACACATTTGCTGATTTGTACTAAGCCATAGTTTGGCTTAATGTTACATGTGAATGAGATCATTGCATTCCAGCTAGGCTGTTCATTAATTGTACCAACGACTGTTAAAGTGTTGCTATCACCCAGCACGGCCAATGATCAGGGATAACAGGTGTTTAACCCAACATCTGGAGGGCCAGAAGTTGTCCCCCAGCTCTCCCCTAAAATGACAGGTCTGAAGCTTTGGGGTGCTTGTCAACCCACCTTTGTCATTAGGGGCACGTGGCCTCTGAGGCTTGGAGCACCCAGAGCCTTAGACTGCTGCACCAGCTACAGCCCTACCTGGACAGAATGCAGCTTCAATTATCCATGCCCTGATAATCTCCTGTTGTTGTATGTGGAGCTACTTTTGAAAACAACCCAGGAACTTTAGTTGGTAGAAATTATCGCTGCCTGGGTGCTAATGAGGACTGGGCAGGTTGTTATGGAAATATTATGCTTATCACCTTCACTGACTCCTAGTCAATCTCCAGGCTCAATTTAAACTGCTGGTTTTGACTGTTGAAGCTATTCATGGCCTGTGTCCTTGGTACCTGAAGTATTGCCTCATCTCACATGCTCCTGGACCCTGAGATCATCACCTGGGGCTCCTTTGTGTGTTGATGCCAGGTGAGATACAACCAGGTGAGGAACTTTTCAGCAGTGGTCCCTTAGTTGTGGAACACCATCCCAAAATGGCTACTTTAATATCATTCCAGCACCAAGCAGATGCCTTTTTACATACCCAGTTTTCTAAACAATGTTATGATTTTGCACCGTTTTAGTTCTGTGGATTTTTATTCCTCTGCTCTCCATTTCAAATTGGCTTGTTGTAGCAACATTCCTTTCTCTCTGCAATGTGTGTAGTTAAACTAATGTGTTACTTTATAGTGGTGGGTGTTATATTGGCTGTACCTTGTTTGTTTGTTTGTTTACAACTTTGCTTCCATATAACTTATCCTCACTGAAAGCATTGATTCCTACCCTGTTAGATAGTTATACATGATAATTTTGTTTTCATTAGCTATGTGCATGCAGGTTTTCTTTAATGCTGCCAAATAAGGAAAATATGGCTTTCCTGTGAAGGAATGTGCAGTTGTCAGTATTAAAGAATTCTTAAACATCTATGCACTGACTTTGGCTAGTTCACACGAAGCAAAACACATCACACACAGAGCAGAAAGGTACTGTGAGTGTTGTCACTGATAGAAAATGTCAGTGGGTGGGTGATAAAATCTATTCCGTCCTAATAGTGCATGGTCTGATTGTTGCATACTTTCAAAGAGCAGGATAGATGGATAAAAATTTGATGTAGGAACTGTCTGTTATACACCAAAGTTTTATCCATTTATCCAGCTCTTTGAAAGTATGCAACAACCAGACCATGCACTAGTAGATCAAATATCAGGGCTCTGGGAGCTAATTTTTCTTGCTTAAGTAGAACCTGAGTAACAAGATTCATTCTATCTACATTTTGTGCTATCTAATTTGCATCTTTTCCATGATGCGCTCACAAATTATTTCAGTACATTGCAGATCTCTTCCAGTCATTCTGAACTCATGAAGGCTCAAATTGGGCAAAAAGTTAGTGCACCAAACTCCTATATACTGGCTAGGTACAAAAGTGTATTATAGGGCTGTTCCTTTAAATGTGGCTTAGTGGGGAAATACTACAGAAAATTTAATGAAGAGTGTTTAAACTAGGGTCTGAAGGAGAATTGCCTATTCAAATTACTGATATTACCTAGTCCCCTAGCGGGTAGGGTTGCCACTAAACTCATTTTCTAAGTACTTCCCTTCCTGCCCCAATTCTCCTAAACCCCACTCTGCTGTCCAAAATTTACCACTACATTTTTCCCTAGGACAGGGCTATCTCTGCTTCTGGAGCACAGCACGTTCTGAATCTGCCATAAGTTGCATTGTCCTTGGAAATGGTCATCGCCTCAGGCTTTATCATCTTGCTTACCCCCTTCCCCTGCAGATGACACACCACCATCTGGTTGCTAGCTATGTCCACAAACAGAGAGCAGCAGGGCTAACTCAAGGCATCTGATTGCAGCCCACAACAGTTCCCATGTCCCTCTACTCCCCTTCCCCAAACAGGTTATTTCTAGGATAAACTAGAAAGAGGTGTCTGGGCTTGCCATTTCACAAGTTGACTCCTTTTTTGTTATTTTTATGCCATAGAAGGCTCTTTTCTACCAGCCCAGCTGACCCTCACTGGTAACCTTGCTGGCAGTTTTAACGTTAGATAGATTTAGGTGGGTATTTATACACACACGAAACATTGTTCAAGTTAACAGCATTCCTACGCTATTGAGTCAAACGCCTCCACAAATAGAGGGGAGAGACATGTGGCTTGCACTACTCGGTGTTTTATTATTATTTTAAAAAATAACCCTTTATTCCTCTTAAATATGCTTTGTGTAGTTAGCCAAGAGAGGCATGGGTTCACAGTGCAACTGCACTTCTGACCTGAAATTCAAAGCCAAGAAGGGAGCAAGCCAGGGCGAGTAACCTTATCCCTGGACAAGGAAGCTGAAGAAAGCTGAGTGAGGAGGACTGAGCAGCAGCAGCAGGGCGGGCTTATTGCCCGTGGGTGTTGAATGATGCATTTTGCTGCCTGGACAATTGTCCTCCAGGCAGGAAGAGCTCAGTTAGCAAGTAGGGCTTGGGGGAGCTACATAAGGCCAAATGCCTTTTGCAGGGATGATGCCATATTAATGTACAGTAATACTAGGACTGTTCTCCTGCCACTCCTCTGTGATGCCTTCTGCTCCTTCAAACCCCTCATATTTTGCCAGCCACCCTTTAGAGCTTGCTACCTTAGTCATCTTTGCCCAATTAAAGTTCATTCTTAACCTGCAATCCTATTACAGTGGTACCTCTGGTTAAGAGGAGTCTCCTTCTTTGGAGGTCTTTAAGCAGAGGCTTGACAACCATATGTCAGGAGTGCTCTGATGGTGTTTCCTGCTTGGCAGGGGGTTGGACTCGATGGCCCTTGTGGTCTATTCCAACTCTATGATTCTATGTTTCTATGATTCTAAGAACTTAATTCGTTCTGGAGGTCCGTTCTTAACATGAAACTGTTCTTAACCTGAGGTACCACTTTAGCTAATGGGGCCTCCCGCTGCCACCGCACAATTTCTGTTCTCATCCTGAAGCAAAGTTCTTAACCCGAGGTACTATTTCTGGGTTAGCAGAGTCTGTAACCTGAAGCGTCTGTAACCTGAAGCGTCTGTAACCCGAGGTACCACTGTACATGCCTACCTAAGAAGCAGCCCTACAGAACGCAGTGGGACTGAGCTGGCATACAAAAGATTGCGCAGCAAGGCTATGCATTTCCTAACACCCACCCATTACTACTCTGGTCTCATCCTTTCCTCCTCTCCCCCTCTCCCTCTCCCATCACAAAACCAGACATTTAGTCTTCCTGCCCACCACACCTTGGGAACATAACAGGAGCGAGTACTGGAAAGCACACATCCATGACCCTTGGCATGCACAGGTGTCTCCTCAGTTTCTAGACATTCCTGTATTTCATGTAAGCATTCACATGTGGCTGCCAACATACATGCAAAGGGGGGGGGGGTGATGGAACTAGAGAGGGTTAAAGAGGCTTGCTCCTTCCCAGCCCCTCCCAACACAGCCTTCCTCTTGCCGCTGCTGAAAGTTCAGACAGAGCCAAGCGCCAACCACTCTGCCTCTGGCACTGGGAGGCGAGTGGAGAGGCCTGCCAGCCGGCCGCCTCCTCTTCCCCGCCTCCTCCCCCACCCCCCCACTCCGTAGGCAGGGATCTGGTGTCAGCCTTTCCACTAGAATTGCACAGCCGTTTCCAGAGAGACTGAGGTGGGGGTGGCCCCGGGGGCTCCGGTTTCTTGCACTGTTTATTAATAACCTCACACCCACCCCATGCCAAAACCCTGTCCGGCCGGGGGCACAAGGAACTTGGTTCCTGGAGAGAAAGGTAAGAAGAGCTAAATTGCTACCATTCATTGGTGAGCGTGGGCTCTCTTTTCTGTTCTAGTAGCTGGAAAGGAGATGCTCCCAGCTAAAAAGGACTAGGCTCATTTAAGGGGGAGAGGGGAGCAACCTAACGGTTTTGGAAACGGGGTGTGGTTGGAGAATAATTCAGATTCGAAAGCATCAGGTTTATTAAGGGTGGGCTCAGTTAGGTTGCCTACCAGACCATTTGTGGCCAGCGCAGGCCTGACTGGAAAAAGGAAGAAAGGTACAGTGCCTTCACCCGCTGTTGGACCACTGAGAAAGAGGCTGTCTCCCCTGGCTTTGTACGTTTCTTTTCTTTGCCCAAGTAAGAAATATCAGCCTGGATGCACGACAGCCTGCTACAGAGAGGAGGGGGGAGAAGCAGGGACTGTCTGAATCTGCCTGGGTGGAAAGCGAGACCATTTGCCTGTGAAAAAATATTCACAAGGAAGGAATCGTGCTGCTGCTAGATAGATGATTGGTGACAGATTCCGGTTCTAATTCAGAAATAGCAAGCATGGAAGTGAAGGCTGCTTCACTTTGCTGTTTTCACAAGGGTGGAAAAATGCCTTATTTGGGAAAAGAGAAGGTTTATCTCTGAAAATAATCTCCAGTGGTGCTCAGAGCTGAAGTAGAACATGGAAATGGCACTCCCTTCCCCAACAACTTAACAGGAGGTAGGGTACCATCTGCCATGAAGCTCTCCTGTACCAACCTTACTGAAATGTCAATGGGCCTCTGGAGGGCAGGGGGCTAGTGCCCCTGGGATGTGTCCTTTGTCTCCTCCTCTGACATCCTGATGGCAGGGCCACCCTGCAGGTGCTCTCCCATTAAATATTCCATGGAAGTTTCCCTGCTCCCCTTGTTAAAGTGCATGTTACCCAACTGGCCCTTCAATGTGCTGCTCACATTGCCCATCGGGTATTTCACTACAGCTGATTCTATTTCAGAACATTTACCTCTTTAAGTTGTTCAGGCGCCCCACATTCTTAAGGACAGCAGATTAAACACCTCCTTCTCTGCCATTTTGACACAGTGCACATTCACCCAAGCCTTATCTTGTGAAGAGGTCTTTCATCTGTGGACAGCTGCTGCACACACCCTCTTCCTTCAGGGGATGACTCTACTCTACAACGCTTGCTTGCTTGGAAACCAGGGCCCTCAATAATATCCCTTGCCTGCTGTGATATTTTGATCCATCCTCAGCCATCTTGCAGAGCGTGCATGCGAGCTCATTTGGGCACTCTCTTCTGTACATCTGAGGCTGCGTCAGCATTTTCAATTAAAATAAAAAAAGCTGCCCTCTTTTCAGTAATCAATGACTTAAAGCAACATAGTTTCCCCTCCAACTGACCCCTTGGTACTTAAGTAGCCTGGCAAAAAACAAAACAAAGCAAAACAAAACAAAAAACCCACATCTAGCTCATTTGCTCTCCATTTGTCAAAACGCAATACAACACATGCTCAAAGTATATTTATTTATTCACTTAATATAGCTGTTCTGGTCAGTGTATTTCTGTCAGGGTTCCCCTACCCCCAATCTTCTCTTAGAACAAGCCATTACTTGTTATTTATATTTTAGACCCATATTTGTATCTATCTTTTTATACATATACATGGCACTTTATAAAGAGTAAGAGAATAAGTCTCTGCCCCATGCTGGTTACAGTCTAGAAAACAATGCAATAGGGGGAAGAATGGTGGCAGGTGTATTTACTTAGCCTTAGTTACAGTATGGCATGGGGGCAAGGAAGGGGTGACCAAAGCTTTGTGGAAAAGCTGAGTTTTGAGGAGAACTTGAAGGAAGTAACATATGCAGCATCACAGATACATACGTTAAACAAACACATTGCAACACAGTTTAAATTTAAGCAGGTTTAAATTCATTAAAACCCATGGAGTTAGAGTTAAGCTATCACTAAGGAGAGTAAGGTGATCCCATTGGGTAGCAGATCCGGAGTATCATTAATGAGCAGAAGACTTGACAATTTTTAAATTATTGTCATATTTTTACTGCCAAGGTAGAAAGCAGATTTTGATTCCAAAATTTATTCAGTCATACCTAGTTTACCACATTCAACTCAGCATATAGAGGCTTGTTCAACAAGGTTACAAGTTGTCTCTAAACATGTAGAATTGTTACAGGAACAACAATGGTATACTACTTCATTAAGAGCAAATTTTAAAAGCCTTTGTGATTTTTTTAATGGTCCTGATATTTTTATTAGATAACTGTTGTGCCTGGATTTTTTCCCCCTGATGCACCAAGAGAATTATGGGTTATAATAATAGTAATAATAATAATTTATTATTTATACCCCGCCCATCTGGCTGGGCTTCCCCAGCCACTCTGGGCGGCTTCAAAAAAAATATATAAAAATACTGTAATACATCAAACATTAAAAGCTTCCCTAAACAGGGCTGCCTTCAGATATCTTCTAAAAATCTGGTAGTTGTTGTTCTCTTTGACATCTGGAGAGAGGGCATTCCACAGGGAGGGCGCCACTACCGAGAAGGCCCTCTGCCTGGTTCCCTGTAACTTGGCTTCTCGCAGTGAGGGAACCGTCAGAAGGCCCTCGGTGCTGGACCTCAGTGTCCGGGCTAAACGATGGGGGTGGAGATGCTCCTTCAGATATACTGGACCGAGGCTGTTTAGGGCTTTAAAGGTCAGCACCAACACTTTGAATTGTGCTCGGAAACGTACTGGGAGCCAATGTAGGTCTTTCAAGACCGATGTTATATGGTCTTGGCGGCCGCTCCCAGTCACCAGTCTAGCTGTCGCATTCTGGATTAGTTGTAGTTTCCGGGTCACCTTCAAAGGTAGCCCCACGTAGAGCACATTGCAGTAGTCCAAGCGGGAGATAACCAGAGCATGTACTACTCTGGCAAGGCAGTCCGCAGGCAGATAGGGTCTCAGCCTACGTACCAGATGGAGCTGGTAGACAGCTACCCTGGACACAGATTTGACCTGTGCCTCCATGGACAGCTGTGAGTCCAAAATGACTCCCAGGCTGCGCACCTGGTCCTTCAGGGGCACAGTTACCCCATTCAGGACCAGGGAATCCTCCACACCTGCCCAAATTTACAATAACTGCATACCCCTTTTGAGAGTTTAGTCTTTCCAGCATACCCCTTCTTGGGCAAAGATACTTTGGGGGTAGTTTTAATACAGCACACCATTCTCATACTAAATTCTAATGAATTGTTTTCTGCAGCTAAAAAAAACTCTGGTAAAAAGCAAAATAAAAATGTATGCCATGTACCCTTTGAAAACCTTTTGTGTACCACTGGGGGTATATGTACCACACTATGAGAAACATTGTTCTAGGGGAACAGCTGGGGTATATGGTGAGAAGTTGGGGGAGGAATCTAACTTCTTGGCCTTGGTAACAAAGCATCAAATTCTTCAAAGCTTTGTGCAGTTGCAGGATTCTCAGCTGAGGGATGGCGCATTTGCTTCTTCTCAAATGCCTACCTATGCTCAATGAGCTCCGTCATTCAGCCGTTTGTAGGTCTGATTCCATTATTGCTTTTTATTTCCAGGGAAGTGATGGCAGACTCCGAGCCTGTTCTGGATTTGGACAACGCAGAAGTCTTCTCAGAGCTAGGTGCTGGGGTTCCAGGAGCACTCTTAGAGCTTGATGGAGAAGACACCCCTGAGATGATGTATATGGACCCCATCAACATACCATTCCTTCAAGACACAGAAAGCACAGGCTCTCCAGTGGTGCTGCAGGAAGACATGGAAGACGAGGAAGTATATTATGATGCAGAAGACATAAGCATTGAGGATCTCGGAAAGCATTTTCAGGAGTGCATTGAAGCAGTGGAAGAGCTGGAGAGGGAGAGGGACCAGCTTATTCGGGAACTGATGCTCCTACGGGAACCAGCTCTTGAGGAAATCAGACAAGCCCATGGAGAGATCCTCGAAGCCTACAGGCTGCATGCCAAGGTGGAGCTTGAAAGGGACAGTCTGCGGGACGAAATTCGGCAAGTGAAACAGAAGCTTTTTAGGGTGACTCGGGAATGTGTGGCGTGCCAGTACCAGCTGGAAAACAGGAGGCACGACGTGGCCCAGTTTGCTGTCTACCGGGAAGAACTGGAAAGCAGGGTCAGCCAGCTTTCAGAGGAGCTATCCCAATTGAGAGAGACTTGTGAGAAAGAGAAGGAGCAGTTGAGAGAACAGCTGAAGGCTCCGAGGAGGCGGAGAAGCAGCTGCTACCTGCAGGCAAGCAGGAGGCTTTCCATGGAGTTTGAGAGCTTTGTGGCAGAGAGCCGTCAGGGCCTGGAAGAACAGTATGAGCCTAAGCTGATGCGCCTCTTAGAAAGGAGAGAAGCCAGCAGAAAGGCTTTGCAAAAGACACAGGGCGAGATTCACAGATTAAAGGAAACTCTGAGGCCACTGCAGGGAGAGGTCAGCAAGTTACTGCTGCAGAACAAAAACCTGGAGCAACAGATCCTGCTCATTAAGCAAAAACGGGACGAAGAAGTTCTTCAGTACAAGGTATGCCTGATGGCAGCCTTTCCCAGCATGGTACCCTCCAGATGATTTGGACTCCAGCTCACATTAGCCAATGGGGAAGGAGGATGGAAGTCACTGTCCAAAACACCTGGAGGGCACCAGTTGGAAAAGGCTGCCTAACAGCCTTGCAGCCTCCCCTGCTCTAAAGCTAGTTGCCAAGCAGGTCGATGTAGCACCTGCCTATCTGATGAAATGCCGCCTGCCATGACACACACTCCAGAATATCTGAGCTCACACTATTGGGAGAATGAGATGCCACTCCTGTCAGGCTGTACCAGGGAAATTTCTGTCTGACTGGTCCTTTATAGCGGTATATCTAGCTATCAGCTCAAAGAGAGAGAAATAGTGAAGGAGCAGGTTAAACGTTTTCCTTCCTGTAAAAAGAACTAGCACATCAGGTAGACTATATTAATACTGTGCATGCAAGATGTTTTTCATACAAGGGAGCCCCTCAAACAGACATCACAATTTGGCTTGGAAAAGAACCTATTGGGAGCCAATAGGAGGGCTTTGAAGTCAACCAGCCCACAGCATCCTCTCTTCCTTAAGACTGCAATCAGAAATGCTTTTCTCCCAAGCCTAAATCCAGAATGGGGGGCGGAGAGAGATTTTCAGCAGGATGGATTGCATCTAGAGTGGGCTTAATCATTTCTTTCCCAGCTGAGACTATCCCAAAATATCTCCCCACGTGTTTTTTATTATTATTACAAACTTTATTGATTTTTTAAAAAACAATTACCGAGCATAAAGTATTGCCTTCCAGGAAATGCATGTACAGATGCTAAGTCTTAGATGCACCTCACACATTTAACACTTATTAAAATGTCACATTAACACATAATTTATATATGGAATTAATACAGGAGTCATGGCTCAGTGACACAGCTCCTATAGACGGTCCCAGATGCAATCTGTGGCATCTCCAGGTAGGGCTGGGAAAGACTGATGTCACTCAGTGTTAGACAGTTATGAGCTAGATGAACCGACTTGCTATGTTCCATACTTGATCTGTAGTGAAAGGCACTATTTTAGATGAATTAGACAAATGCCTGGAGGACAGACATGTTGGTGGTTCTCAGCCATGTCGCTAAATGACACCTCCGCATTCAGAGGCAGTGTACTTCAGAATACCAGCATCTGGTAATGACACAACAGAGAAATCACTGTGGCCTTAAATCCCTGTTTCTGAACTTTCAGAGGCATGCAGTTGGCCACTGTGGAAACAGAACCATGGACTAGGTAGACCTTTCACTTAATGCACTGACACAGTCATGCCAAGAAACAAGGCTGATGTGTAAATGCTATTTCTTTAAAAATAAGAACTACTTCTAAATGGAAGAGGGGGGAGACTAGCCTGGCCAGCATCCATATCTGGATTTTACCAAACCATCAACAGCTCCTACGAGGCTCAGTTGCCTTCCTTGACTCAAGTTTATTTACAGATGGTAGAAAATGCTGCATATTAAAAGGTTTAGGGTTTTCTAAGGTCCAATGAAGTTTACAGGAATTGAGTGAGACACATTCCTTGCCATGCAAATGTGACTGCTCTTTACCACCCCTTCTACTCACATACGCAAGCTCCTCCAAAGGCTGGGTTCTACGGGGTGAGTCCTTTAAAAGAGGCCCCATGGATACAGACTAAACATGTTCCACGGGGCCTCTTTTAAAAGACTCACCCTGTATAATCCCTCCCATAATCCCTGCAGAGGTTTTAGCAGCTTTTCACCAAGGTACATGCGAAAACAGATGCCGCAGAACCTTTTACTTAAACTTCCTTTTAACATTGCTTATTCTGTTTCGAAGCTGAAGGAAGAGCAACACCCTGATCGCTCTTGGTTTTTTCATTTCCTCTTCTTACACTGGACATATTGAAAAACTGGGCTCCAATCATTTTTCTATTTACTTCTTTTTTGAGTGTTACAAGGGGTGTCTAAACCCCATTTCAGGCCAGATCCGACACCTGCCCTCTCCTAGATGTCACTTTGGGCAGTGCCAAATTTTATTTACGTATACACATATTTATATACACACACAGCACTGAAATGGGTGGAACAGAGCTCAAATCACTCCCTCGCTGGTTGCTTAATGAGTGGAGAGGGGGCAATAACCTCCTCTCAGCTATTTAGGATCAGCTGGGGAAGGAGGGCTGTGCCCCTCTGTGGGCACTTTTGGCCACACCCACTGACGGCATGTGGGCTCAGCCTAAAGAAGGTTAACCACCCCTGCTTCAAACCATGTGATGAGATCCCTCTCTGGAACCACACAAATAGCAGCCTATTTTTGTGGGAAGGCAGGCAAGAAGCATTCAATGGGTAGGAACGGCCTATGACACATTCAGCCAAGTTGAATTCTGAGGGCAACTGAGTCTTGTGTAACATCAGGAATCTCAGCAGTGCTTTATTTGTACCAAGGGTTCAGCTTTAGAACCAGGCCTGAGTACTGCAATACGGGAAGTGTAAGGAAAATGCCTTTGAAATAATGCATGGCTTGCCACTGTGACTCCATCCTTGGCGCCATCTGTGTAGACACCCTGCACCCCCACTAATGGTTGAAGACTAAGGCTCCCTGTCTTTTTTTTTCCTTTTACTGTTTTATTAAATTTGCTTAGTAACATAACATTATTATATGTATTCTATAAAACAAAGAATACAAAACAAAATTCATTCATACTACAATGCATAACTACTTAACATTAATATATATGGTTTCTGAAAAAAGGCTTACATAACAAAATCAATTCAAAATACCATCCGGTTTACTTTCCCCCCCCTTCCTCCCCCCCCAGCCCTCCCCCCGCCCCTGGTCAGGCCTTCCTTCTTCATATCTTTATCAATATACACAGTCTGTTCATTCGAGCTTGTATGTTATGGTTGGCTTCCCCTTTTTCTATCCAGGTCCTGTAAAATGCCCATTTATTTGTGATTCTTTGGCATTTATTTGCCCATCTATCCTCTGCCACTATCTGTGCAAATATTTCTGATTGTACGTATTCAAAAACATAATCATTCCATTTTTCCATATTCCATTTGGCCTTTTCTTTCCATCCCAAAGCAATAACTGCCATTCCAGCTAAAATCATAATCTTGTACAACTCTTGCTTATTACTTTGTTATTTCCCAGTATTCCCGAAAATCCCTATTAACTTCTATGTTTATTTGAAATAATCAGAAATTACCTTTATAATCTTTTGCCAATATTCCTTAACCAGATTACATTCCCACCACATGTGTGAATATAGTCCTTTTTCCTGACCACAATGCCAGCATTTGGGACTAAACCCTTTCACTATATACGCCATTTGTGCCGGAGTTCTAAGGCTCCCTGTCTTGATTGGGGGACGGTTGAAAATCAAGCACTGGCTAGCAGTCAACCCTGGAAATGTCACAGCTGAAGTATAAGATAACATGCAGGTAGTTTAAAAATACAAATCTTCAATCCATGGAGGAAAGTAACTCCAATAAAATAGGAATAATTTAGACTTCCGGGCTCAAACACGGAGCCTTCTAACAAATTTGTCCTGAGCAGTGGCTGTGGTATATTTTTGTATGGCTGAAATAATCCCACAAACCAGTCTGGCATTCAGCATATATTCTGCATTTTGCATTGCAAGTAACATGAGATTCTCTCTCCACCAGCAAATTTCTAGACTTCACAGTGATACAAGGTGGGTGGAAACTTTGGGAGAGATCGGTTGTAGTACGAAGGCGTCCACTAGGACAATGAGGCTTCTCCATCCTTCCTCCACTGTCCCCAAAATCTGCTCTGGAGGAATCCTCCCAAGATTTCACACAACACTTACCATATTTATCTGAACTGCACCAACTTCATGAATCTTTGAGTTCTTATGCTGCCAGTTTTAGCTAGTGCAAATCAGCATAGTTGCCGTTTGGCTGGCATTATCTCAGTCAGCTGGGGGCAAGGGCATGCCATCAGTAATGAGTCGGA
Source organism: Podarcis muralis (assembly GCF_964188315.1). Lineage (NCBI taxonomy): Eukaryota > Metazoa > Chordata > Lepidosauria > Squamata > Lacertidae > Podarcis > Podarcis muralis. The sequence continues at coordinate 58,567,117 of NC_135661.1, read as the reverse complement.
CTCTGCTTTCAGTTGGTTTCTGAGCAATATGTTATGCTTGCATTGTGAAGGCAACTCCTTCCTTCTTCAATCCTACTTCAAGTTATGCACAACTGGAAAATTGAGAATATTTTATTTTTATTCTGCCTTTCAACCAAGGAGCTACAAGGCAAATTATATATAATACAAAAACTGGGTGGCTCCATCCACACATTGCATTCTTTTGCAGAACCACTTATGTGAGGTGGATGGTCTTTAGATAGTTTAACGATGAGTAAACTTAATTTCAGTCTGACAGCTTTAAAAAAGATGAGAATTCTACTTGAAGGCTGCAAAAAAAGGGGAGGGAATCCAAACTACCTAAGAAAAAGCATAGAGTTCAGTCTCTCAAGAACCAAAGATGTCTCCTTTTTAATATATAAAAAGAGACATTTTTAGTTTTCAGGCTACAGAGATGAGACTGAAAGTTTATAAGCAACATCAGGTAAAACCTGCACAGTCAAAGGAAGGCTTAGCAAGAGTTTTTCCTGGTTCCCAGCTATGCACATGACTAACAGAACAAGTTAGTCAAATTAACTTGCATAATTTATATAAGCCACAGACACTTTTATTATCTTAAAAACAAATTTTTATTTTAAGCATATAATTCACAAAAGGGAATGAACAATTTAAACTGATCCGTTCTGATAGAATGCTGTGGTTTTCCTCCTTCTGATGTGAAATATGTGTTTGGACAGCAAAATGTGATGCCCTCTAGAATAATTAAGTTATCAGCCATATGTTGGCCCTGATTACATCAGGTACAAAACACTACATGATGAATTTTAAATGCAGGCTACATTCCTTTCTGAAACATTTCAATGCTTTTCCATCCACAGGACCAGGTGGAAGAGATGGAAGAAAGGCTGAGGGAGCTGAAGAATGGAGTCCAACTTCAGCAGAAGAAGAACCAAGAATTGGAAGAGCTGAGGGCCAGCTTACACCAGGAACTATCAATTTACAAGTAGGTTTTACTATCTTTCTTGAAACACTATCCACATGAAAGCAAAGCCTGCAAGAAAATCTGAAAGCAGCAGTGAGAAAGGAGTGACAAATTCTCACTATAGGTCCTTCCAGTTACCATGCTTGCTCAAGATATCTCTCTGTGTTGTGCAGACTAACCCTTTGTGTTTGGGGAATAGGATGTTCTAGAATATGACTGACCTGGGACATATATCTCAAATATAGTAGGGGACTGCTTCCCACTGAGGGCCTAGCTCTATTCTGGCAGACAGGCTCCTGTCACTTTGGTAGGGCTGGCCTAGAAATCAGTCCCTATCCAAAACATGCAGGAGAATGGCATGAACGACTTCAGTCCACATAGTCTGGGTAGAGAAGTTCCTTTGTAAGGGGTTCAGAGCAACAAACACAAGATCAGCTTCTTCATAAATATAGGTTATTAAGCAGGTGTAACAAATGAGAATAGTTAGGTGTGAAGGAGGAGGGAAATGTGATGTTGCCATTTTGGGGGAATTGAAAGGTAGAAGAATATGAGAGAATTGTGTGGCCTTTATAAACTTCCCTTCCCTATGCTCAGTCCAAAACACAGGAGAAGAACACAAGTATTATCAGTGGCAGAGTAAAATCCAAATAAAGTGAAAAGTCTGCCCTAGGCCCCAGCAAGACTTAATGGATAGAGTCTGATAGTAAGGGAACAAATCTAGGGTTCCAAAGGTGTAAGAGGCACCTAGTTTATATAACCATGTAACATTTCATGATCCAAGATGATTCAACTCACAAGAGCACAGGTTGGTCATGGTGTGATTTCCAGGTGAACAAAGAATTACTATCTTAATTCTGCTTAACAAGAGGTGGTCTAGACTTTGTAATAGAATGTGAAATTCTTGTTGGATAGGCCATTCAAAAGCTCCTTTCTTTGCAACGGACAACACTATATAACATAGGATAGTTTAGGCATGGAGAAGGCTGAAGATTTTAATTCTGGACAGTGTGTAGAGAATGTGGACATTTCCCTGTCCATTTAACAAAGGTTTTCAGGGGAAACTTTCAAGCACAAGCCTGCCTTTTCGCTCTCATTTTCTCAAACAAAATGTAGCCTTTTTAACTGAAGTGATTGTAAGAGACACCCAAAACGGCACAGTAGTGCTTGCCAGCAAAAGGGTCTCTATATTTCCGAAAGCATTCCAAAATTACTTGTTTTCTGGAACCATTCTGTCTTTGTACAGCATCTTTCTGGTCTCTTCTTCTGAGAGTAGTACTGGTGCTTATCATTTATTTTCATAAATGTAAACATATGCAGTAATGCTCTGTCTGCATAAGTTTTACAACCTTTTAAAAGGTTACTGCTTTAAAATGTGCCCAGCACCACAAAAGGCAAATGTCCTGCTGGAACCATTGTCTTCTCCCTCTCCTTGGAAAAAAGCACAAATGCAAATTGTGACCAATATTCCTCAATGTTCAGCAAAAAGACCCTAAACAGCATGTATAGCCAGAGAACACATTAACACCATAAGCATAAGGTGCACAGGTAAAGATCAGCTAGTTTGCAACCTCTCTGTTTAGCAAAACAAAAATGGGAGGTGATGAGAAAATAAGGAGGGGAAAGTGCCTCCACAAGAAAATGAGCCAGTGTCATAAGGACAAGGCAGATAAAGGGCTTGCCAGCTCTAGCACCCATTTAGCAAAAAGAGAAAAGGGGGTGAATGGCCTCTGTAGACAGAGTGCCTGCTACCACAAGGTAGATGGGAGTAGCAAATGCCCTATTGATTCAAGCACATACACGCCCTGCCCCTCAGGTCAACAACCTGATCTACCTATTTGTAGTCAGCTGCTTCTTCTAGTCAGTGTGTTGTTCCCTCTCCTATTTTCTTGTAGGGGCCAGAAAGGGAAGGGAAGGTGACTGAATGGGCAAAAGAGGGTGTGCTCAGGCCAACAGACATGAGGCAAAGATGAACCACTTTAAGAGCTAGTGCAATCATACACACACAACAGCAGCACTACTGGGCAAACTGATGCCACAAGCACCAGGTTTGCAACCACCATTGTATACCACTCTGCAACAGACTGAGCCAGGAGGCAAAAGTGAAGTGTCAAAAGAGAAACTCAAGGGTTCATGTCTTAATCAGTAGGGTAGATGGTGACAAATGAAAATGAATGAGGTCACGTCACAGGAGATAGTGCAGTTAGAAATACTGCTGAAACATTTAGGCAGCAATATCAGAGAGGCTGTTGGAAAGGTAGGATTGGATGGAGGGCAAAAGATGTGGGGTGTCATGAGCACAGGTCTCCCACTCGACCTCTGGAATAAGCTGAGTGGAACGATGAGAGTCCCACAAGGGAAAGAACAGCAAAGAAATCTAATTTCCTTGTGAAATGTTATTTCATTGAGCAACTAGTTACTCAATTTCAATCCCTACAGAGACTGCTTAGAAATCTATGGACAACTCTGCAAGCCTGAAGCTAAACAAGACCAAGATTGAATCATGGATTTATAAGCATGGACACCCTTCCCCTTCCTTACTTACTTGCTGTCTCTTTAGTGGGAATGATAGTACATCCTCTCCATCTGATGACACAGCCAATAAGCAAAACTATGATGGTTTGCATCTTTATTATTATAAAAAGGGCTGCAAATGGTCAGAAACCTGGTAGTTACACTGGACAGATGTCACATCAGCAGGATACCAGATGTGCATTATGCACAACTTCCAAGTTTAAGGTTTGTGTAAAGCTGACGTGTCAGTACATTAATCAGCCTTTCTTTAATGTTATAATTCTGTACAAAACCTGTTTGAGAACAGGATTGTTTAGTTATTTTAGGCAACAGTTTGTAATTTTGACATGTTATGGATAGGAAGCAGAAGTCCTAATTAAATGCTTTTTTATACGCACATAGAGCATTTTGCTATTAATGGATGAAAAATCAGTGTTGTTTTGATAACATAGCAACAGGGTTCAACAGACTGAAAATCCACTTAAGAAGACTGCAGGTGAATAGTCATCCCTATTCTACACTTTATTCTACACTATTCTACACTACCCAATTCTAAGTTCTACACTTAGGATAAAAGGACCTGCAACATACACTAGTGGAGCGCTATTGACTGTTATGTATAAAACCTGTAAAAGGTGACGACCATGATGTGAACCACTGGGGCCAAAGTAACTGCATTACTTCCATTCTCCCACTGACACAGCATCCAAGCCAAAGTACAAAGTTAGGCCTACAGTGTCAGGAGATTTGGGCACAAGCCTTCCTTCTGCATCTCAACAGTGTCAGGTAGGTGGAAAAAATGACAAGTTTACTGAATGCCTTCAAGCAAGAACTGCTGGGTGGGAATGAAAACTGAGAGGTTCTGACATCCAGCCCAGGGTGGAGGGTATTTCAGAGAGTTGAGCTGGCAAAGGAAATCCAGTTTGAAACAAGAACCAGAGACACCTGTAGGAATCAACTTTAACCTGGAAAGGAGTTACCTAAACATCTCCAGCTGCAAACTACTAAATGATACATACCCAGCGCTTTCCGGTGGCCAGCTTATTGTATTATTTTAGCAGATCATATCAAATTGGTTCTTTCAACAGGCAGCTCACCACTCTCAACCCTCCTCAAAACACAGGCAGCAGCAAGTTCTACAATTTTACATCATACTCTCATTGCCAGTTGCAAAGTGATTTCCATGTATTTCAAGATTTCAACTTCATAATGTATCATTCCGTTCCATTCTTTAGCATAACTGTACTTCATTAACAATTTAGAAGCCGCACAATTAAGCCACCACTTTGGTTCCAGAAAACTTAAAAGTGTCGATATTTTTAAAAAGAAAAGACAATCACATCCCACATAGAAAACCAAATTTATTTAATCTGAAGCACTTGTATGGTTCATGGAAAGTTAAATGGGCTGCTGGTGGAACAGTTCACCCTCACAGGAGATGTGCTGATACAAGGTGAAATATCATGTAATCATTCTTTATATCAGTCTTTATTACATATATCAGCTGAAAACAAACACTTTCATAACTTGGTGGTCCCCCCAGTTAAAAAAAAAACCACAGAAAGGAAAGATAATAGAACACAGTTCAAGAAACACACAAGAGGGCAAAGTAATGTGCAGTTATAGGTGACTACCATATTCATATCCACATCCTAAGTTGCCCCATCAGAAAAGGATAGAAGGACCAAAGTATTATGAAGAAAACTCAGGCATTATCTGGACAGACCGACTTACTCTAATCAAGGACAGCAGCTAGAAACAAAGTTAAGAATAGGTGACCCTGCACTGGATTTATCTGTATCTGAAACAAGACTAGAGCTAAAGCTCTAAACATATTCTTTTATCAGGAGGGACCAATAAAAATAAAATAGAGAGAAGCTTCTACTCTAAAATTCCCCTCAGTAGAAAACATTCAGATCTTACCAACGCTTGTACTGAAACAATTCAGGCATAGTTTATGTTAAAATTTCTTGTAGCAGGCTGTGTACACCAGCTCTCAATCAATGAGTTTTCAGGTGAAAAATTGTCAACCAAGAAGCCACTCTGTGATGCTAGCTCAAGTCAGGTTCAACTTTCAACAGCAACAGTTCACTTTCTGAGTTAGAAGCAAGGCTGATGGATAATATCTACAGATGGGCTGTTGAATGCACAGTGCATGTGTTTGTCTCTCGCAAAACGGCACAGCTGACAATCTCAAGAAACTTAGGAGAACAGGGCAGGGAGAGGACAACAACAGGAAACAAACAGCAAGGATTGAAGGGGTCAAGTATCTAAGAGCCTTGCCCTTCTGGATCCACACTTCCTTCAGGATCTTCATCATTATATATGTTCTCTGCCTATACAGAGAGAGAGGAATGAAAAATTAGATAGAAGTATCAATCTGACAGTTAAGCAAATTCCTATTCTAAGGGCACAATCTAAACACTACAATGACAAACTTTACCCTAAGTAACTTCCAACACATAGCAAATTCAATACCTTTATCAGACACAAGGATTCAGTCATTATTCTGCCAAATATTTATTAAGAAGACAGACTTCCTTCTACAGTTTGAGATTACCATAAATTCCTGTGTACAAGACGACTTTTTAACCCCAAAAAAGAGGTTAAGAAGTCAGGGGGCGTATCCGCCCCCCGCTGCGATGGCAGCTCCAAAGCAGCCGCAGCAGTGGCGGGCTCCGCTCTGTGCTAGGGTGGCAGGCTGCACTCCTGGCTGCTGCTTCAGAAGCAGCGGGCGGCTGGCTCGGCTCCGCGCCGGGCGGCTTTCTCCTAGCGCATAGCTGCCCAGCGTATTAGGCAACTGGGCTTATAAGACAAACCCCCAAATTGCAGCTGCCAATTTGGGGGGTCGTCTAATATGCCGAGTCACCTAATACGCCGGAATCTACGATATATGCATCTTATGGGTGCTCTGTGCACACAGTTTTCGATTCACTTTCCCCTCAAATAATCAACCAAGTACTTACCATTTGCCAGACTTGCATGATATTGTCTTCTGATACCGAACAAATTACCCAGGGTTCATTTGGATTCCAGGAGAAGTCAGATATCTTTGCAGTGTGACCACCATGAATAAACTAACATTGAGAATAAGATAGTTATTTAAGTACATAATTCCAATACAGAATACATATTTCAAGAACAGGGTTGCAATTCTTATGTGTGAATCATATAGATACCTATAGTAGGTTACCAACATAAAACCCTCCAATCTTCAATAAAGGCTGGACTATCAGTAAGGCAAATTTTAAAATAAAAATCCAAACCTAGGTCTAAAATACAATGAAGTAACAACTCCACAAATGAGCTAAATCCATTTTTATTTCTATTCCCCCCCCCTCACCCTCTCAACTGCAGAGCTTAATTCATTCACAGCTAGGGGGAGGGGGTTTGAGATGGAAGAAGAGTCACAGAAAGTATCCTGGACTCAGAAAGCATCTCATTCATAGATTAGCTGAGAGTGTCAGCAAGAAGCTGCCACTCAGGAAGCTAAAAAATAGTTCATGGAAGGAAAAGTACATGCAAAGCAGAATAAAACACCACATTAGGACTACTCAACTCTGATCAAGGATGGTGTACACAAGTGCCAGCCTCTCACCAGCTGACCAAGCCCAAACAAAGGCATAAAATCTCATTTTTTTCTTGGGGAGTGGGGGGAGAATTGGTGGCAACACCAAAACTCTCACTTACCAACAGCTCAGGTGGGCCATCCTCTGCATCTTCGGGAGACTGCTCTTCTCCAATTTTACTGAAACAGAAGACAGTATTTAGAGACACACAAAAAGCACTTCTGGTGAACTCAGCATTTCCACAACACTACACACATCTGAGGCTTACCTTAAATCCCAAACATTCAGTCTGCGATCGGTACCACTGGAAGCCAGAATGGTTTCATTATGTGGTGACCACTGAACCTGCATCAATTAGGATGAGATAGAACATTTTGCCTTAGTATCTATCACAGTTTTGATGCAATTTTTATTGTTCTTACACAGCATATCAAACAATAACTGTTCATTAATGCCAGCCAATCACTTTAATATCCCTATTTATTATTCTGCTCTTGAAAACTGCTCATAGTTCAGATATGCTACACAATTAGTTGAGCAGAGGAGGGATACCATCAATCATAATGACCAGAAAGCTAAACACGCTTTAATTAGTTGAAAATGTATAATCCACTCTTTCATAAAATATAACAAGGCAGACTACAACATATAAAATGAAATTAAATCTATCTATAAAACATAATTTAAAAACTCAGTAGATACTGGTTGGTTTAAAGAAAATACAGTATCATATTCTGAAGGTCTGTTTCGACAGCAGTTTTCAGAAAATGTCTGAAAGAAGGCAGGGATTTTATATCATGAAACCACCCAAGTCTTTAAGATGTATCACCAGACCTATTAGTTATATTTTCCACTCCTGGGAATAAGTGCAATGCATCAAATGGGATGCATTTAGGGAACTCAAAAAGTCTCCAAATGTCTTCATTAGTCATTACTTGCACACTTTACTGATGCATACTTTATCACCATAACAAATGAAGAAAATTAGTACTCTGAGTCATCAAATAAGTAACCTTGTCCTACACTTATTCTGGTCTTCTAACCCTCTCTTTGTAACTGCCAATGTTTTTTTCTGTCAGCCAAGTCAGTCACTTAAACCTCACTGCCCGAATAGTCCATTCCAATTTTTTAAATCTGCTGCTTAAGGATCAGAAACATGCTTTTTCCACAAGCAGAAAAATCAACATATCTGCAGTAAGTTTTCTAACTGAACTAACACAGAGATGAGCAAACCTGTCAATAGTTGGTCTGAAACTTTAACAGCAAGGCCAATTCAGAGAAGGAAAAATCAAATACCCTTTTAAGAGCAGCCATGTTGTCAAATGATCAGAAAATGATGTCACATATTATGTGAGCTTACCTGGAATATTTCATCTTTGTGTGACTCAAAGGAGTGCAACTTCAGTTTCAGGTTTCGCAGATCCCATAATGCAACAGTCTGACCAGGAAAACCAGAGCATAATTAATAAATAAGAATATTCCTTTATTGTACTGTACACAGCCCACAGCCCCACAGACTAGGACCATTCGACACAACACATACTGTTCTACAGTATAACAATCCCCTTAATTCTGCAACTATGGATTAGGCAATGTTTTCTGCAAATTCTGGACAGACACCTTATCAGCTGATCCCGTGGCCAAGATGAACTCGCTATAAGGATTGAAAGACAGACAGTTCACTTCAGCAGTGTGAGCATCCACCGAATGGCTTGGCTTGGAAGTGTTGTTTGACCGGGTGTCCCAACTGTAAAAAACGAAATTCAAGATAAGAAACACCTTTGATGGACCGATTAACACACACTAATTGCAAGTGTAAATATTAACAAGAGCCTATCCCTCCAACTTTTAAAGAGAATTCAAGGGGAAATAATTCAATGTGAACAAAATATATAACTTTGCTTACATCATAAGTTTCTGATCATCAGCAACAGATCCAAAGAGAGATTCATGCAGCAAATGCCAGGAAACATCTTCCACCACAGCTGTATGGCCTGTAAAGATAGTCTTCGCATCCACCACTTTCCCTTCCTTTGGAACAGCACTTATGTCCCACAAGCAAATGGTCTTAAAGAGATAAAATGGGAAAATACATTAACATAAGAAACATTCATTTGGCAGATATGTACATTATGTATACCTGGACTAACTAAGTATACAATACTCACATGATCATCAGATGCACTAAGCAGATGACCACTAAGGTTTGGATTCCAAGACAAACCATAGCCTTCTTTTTGATGCCCACGAAGACGTAGATCTGGATTACACTCACCAGAAGGGTCTGCAAAGGAGATAGGGTTATTGCTTGCATTATTCATGTAGTATTATAAAATAGCAGATAAGGATAAATTAATCACTTAAAACACATGGTCAGATCTTCTTCCTGGCTTATAGTAGAAATGGCACCACAGGGGCCGCTTTAAAGCAGTCCTTAATAGTACTTTTTAAAGTCTCCACCATCCTCTTCTTTCATTTAAAGGAGATAGGGGAAGGATGATTCAAAAAGCGCTCTGGCAAAAGACTTTAATACAGCCCCTACAGGCCTTTCCAACACTCCTTTTAAAGTTCTGAGACTGGAAGTTTAAAAAAGGAGAGGTGGAAGCCTTGCAAAGCTGCTTATTAAAAGGTGGGCACCCCTGCCCACATGTCAAATTGGAGCTAAAAAATTATCCACCCTGATTTAGTTGGACAATACAAGATGTCACTTAAAATTCACCCCCCCATCACAGATTTCAGCAGCCTATGTTAATTCTATTTGTCTGAACTTATACTGTTTTTCCTAATTAAACCTTTTCTTTGTTCTGCTTTCAAGTTTTTCAAACTATGCTTGTCCATCACAAATCTTAATAAATTATCTGAAAACATGACTCTTAAATTCTGTTCCAGCATGAAATCAGATTAGTATGGCCTCACTTGCAAGTGTCTTGCTTTCTGAGGCAGTTCTGAGACCAACAACTGTAGTGAACAACTAAAGAGCAGTCTCTGTATCCTGAACATCATTAATTTTCCTGCTATACATTCCTAGGCTAGATTCAACCAACAAAACTAAATTAAATGGCAGTAAACAAAGCATACATTAATATACAACAAATGAGAACACTTTTAAAAGAATCTCAATACAATACTTGGAATCGACAAGGCCTATCAATTTATTTTATCCCCAAAGTACATATATAAAAGGAGCAAGGTTCAGATATGACAACAGACAAATACCTGGTTTAGATGGATGCTTGGTATAATCAAACACAAGTACATCACTGGATGGAGTCTTTGTGGCAATAATGCAAGGATTCTGGGGCATGTAGCGTGCTCTATTCACTTCTCCTTCATGGTTAATTTTTATTTCAATTTCAATTTTCCCACTAACAGAGCCAAATCCTCCAAACTCTGAAAATAAAGAAGGCATTTCTATAATAGCTACATGTTTCAAGTCATTCATACTAGAAAATAAACCAATTAAAACCAAGAATCTATGCCATATGGACATTATGGAACTAAAAAAAGGTATTTTTTGAATACAGTATGTCTTTTGTTTACATTTGGAAAACAATATCCCAAAGTATATTTAAGCAATATGATTTTAGAAAGCTTCCAATTAATATATATTTAAATAGGTACAACACTGCTGACATATCATATTTACACTCTGTAACATGTTATATCACTCATTAAGCAAAAAAGTTCAAGACAGCAGTAAGCCAACATATTGCTAATCAACCAAATATTGAAACATAATTCCTGTAACAGCAAGACTTCAATTTCAGACAAGTATTTCATCTACTAAGTTGCACTGTTTAATGTATATCCAATTTTCTGGACAGAAAATACATCCTGGAAACTAAAGCGTCACTGGGCCATTTGTTAGTTTAGTTTTTTATCTTAGCCTAACACAAACAGTCCTCTCCAAGATCTGTGCCTTGTTAATCTAATAAGATAAATCATTAGGAAGATTCAGGAAGAAACCCACTTTTCTTTCCCATTTTGTTCTCTTACCTCCCTTCTCACTATCATAGTGTGAGGCATCAAACTGTGCATCATCATTAGGGAGCTGCACGCTGGCTATCACAAGGTGATTTTGTTCATCAGAGGTATGGGTCCCAAGAACTAGCCGGTGAATACTGAAGTCTTTGCCTTCAGGTCTACAATGCCATAAAAGAACAATGGAACAATGAGGTCAAAGGGTGTTTGTTTACTTGGACTGACTCCTCATTAGGGTCACTGGCATGAATGTTAGGAACACCAATAGAGTCAATGTGAATTTCCCGTACTACTACTACAGAAACTGTTAAGACTAGAGTTGCTGGTTTTCCTTACCCAACAATATGAAACATTGCAAGCAGGAAAACAATGTAGCAATTAGAGTTACAATAGATGTTAAAATATTTATTGCCTTTCTGGGACACTCAAATTCAAAGAAGCTAACATGCTGGCTGCATTCCATCATGCATCTGTTTATCAGTCAGAAATGCTCAACTTCTTTGCTCCTCCCTCTGCCACAACCAAACCAGTACATCCAATTAACTATAGTTTCCAGCTTCAGAATCCAGTATACTAAACCAGGATTTGAAGTTGATATAATATTATGGCTTCTTCCAGAGCTGTTAACCAGTTTCTTAGATTGAACAAGACAAGAAGCTACAGTTATAAATTTCCTGATTTAATGTTGGTGTGCACAAACTGGCCCTTACTTAAACAAACTTGTTCATATACTAAAGAAACACAGGCATAGTCCTATGGATGTTTACTCAAAAGGAAGCCTCTATGTTGCATAGACCTTAATCAACTAAATGAGTGTTTATGCTGCAGTCATGTGTGTTACCTGGTTACATCAGGAAGCCATTGAGCAGTCAAGCTGGGCCATTCCAAAGCATGGGTCATTACAAGATCATAGAGAAATGGAGTGTTCTTTTTCCAGATTTTATATTCTTCATTGATCACTCGCTCCTCCACAGCATCATCAAAGGCAGCTGATAATTATAAGAAAAGAATGCATTAATTAATGCTGGTAAACAAACCTAAAAACCTTATGGGCACATACCATAGCTCTCCAGCAAAATATATTTAGAATTTAGGGTAGAGAGGAAGATATTCACATCTTCTGTACTCAGGAATTTCTTCCATGCCCCAAACTGTGTCACCCTGATCAATCACTGAGGGAGCATAGCAGGACAGCAAGATCACCCATGGCTGCAACCTTATGCTTACTTCCTTGGGAATACGTCCCATTAGGCACAATTGAACTTACTTCTACATAATCATGCACTGTTAATCATGGTATTGTTTTTCTATGCCAGGAGGAATCATTTTCACTAAGTAAGTCATGTTTGTCAGTTGCATCATAACATAGTTTACAAGTAAACTCATGCAATGCTGCATTCACTTTCCTTCAAACAGGATAGAAAAAAGCTTTCTCCTAAAGAGCATCAGAGCTACTATTCTACTGTGCTTTAGTTTTTTTTCAAACTAACATCTGAACAGCAACAAGAAGTTAAATTCTATTGCAAAGCAGTAGTTATGTAAGACCTCAGATAGGAAATCTGTGATTCAAAATTAGGCAGGAATTCTCTAAGCAGCATTTATCAGTCCCCAACTTGTAATATGCAGCTAAGATATAACTCCTACGATGTGGCTGTAAGGATTGCTGAACTGTAGGTTGTACACCTCTTTCTGGCAACTCCTGCAGCCAAGTTGATGCCAAACATATTGCTCGGATTTCCTTTGGACCACATCAGCAAGGCCAGGACAGGGATCTTGACCTCTGGGCAGCCCAGGACCTCCATACACACTGCACAGGTTTGCACCCCTCAATGTTTGACTTCACCCCTGGAGACACACTCCATTGTGTCTCTAGAAAGACTGATGCCAACACATTGGGAACCATCTCCACACAAAGTTCATTTATAATATCATTAAGTCAATTGATGGCTTTAGACAAATTACTGTATTCTCAACCTCCCACCTGCAAGAGGAGCAAGATCTACTTTACAGGGCTTTTGTACTGATTACTTAGGTGACAGAACTGAGGCACTTTGAACACTGCTAAAACAAGGCTAAACAGAAAGTAGAGGAGTGACCTCTGGACAATTTGCTGCAAGCACTTCTCACTCTCAAAATCTGAGCAATGCCAAGAATGAAAAAGGTTCCCCTGACTAAATGGCACTATTAAACAAAAGAAGTTGGGGGCTGGGATAGGTAGTGGCTTGCTGAAGGATGAAAGCTTAACTTCTGTTACTAAAAGCGAATCCCTGGATTATGCATGTTCTTCTTTAGCTGTGCATTGTGCCTCTTTCCCCCTAGACACTAGCCTGAATCTGGCTTCAGGTGTATCTCAGAGTTCTAGTTTAAAAAACAAAAAACCAGCAACGTGGAAATCTGCTCACTCCCTTCTCTAAAGAAGAGCACTTCTTAAAAACAGAACAACCCATCTAGGCTGTTTGGAACACAAAGAGAAAGTGTGAAAAGAAATGGCATCGTTCTCTTTCTTTTCTAGGGCCCTGTGCCTTTAAGACACACTCTCCTCCCCCCCCCCTCCCGCCAACCTAATGTACCTCACAGGTTGCTGAGAATCTAAAGCGGGGGCGGGGGAAGAGGAGACGGGAAGGAAGCCATGTACGCAGCCCTGTGCCCCGTGGAGAAAAAGGAACATTCTACACATGATGCTACATAACACCACCACCACCCCAGAAGCAGAAATTTACGAGGCGGTGGGACCCCTCCCGCGCCCCAATTCTCCTCCTCCTCCACCACCTCGCGAGCGTCTCCCTCCCCGGCTGGAGAAGCGCCGCCGGCGGAACCGCCGCAGTTTGTTCGAGGCCCATGGGGGGAGGGGGGGTTGAGAGGCCGGCGAGCCGCCCTTGCGAAAAGCCCACCTGAGCCATCCTGCAGCCCTCCCCGCCTCATTACAAAGCAGCTCCACGCAAATAACCCGAGAACCACGAAGGAGGCGAGGGAAGAGGAGGGGGCGGGAGGGAAGCTGCCAGGAAAGGAGGGAGGAGCGCCCCATTGGGCGGCTCCCAGGGAAAGGGGGCAGGGCCGAGGAAGCAGGCGCGGGGATTGGACGAGGCGCTTTTCTGCCAGGGCCCGCGCAGAGGCCGGAAAGGGAGGGGGAAGGGGGGGAGTGAGGCCTAGTCGAGTCTCCCGCCTCAGCAGCGCCCGCTCCGCTCACCTTCTTTATCCGCCATGATTCCGACTCTCTTCGGGAGCGCCGGCGACGTCGCGGCCTTCCTAGTTTACCTCAGGACTCAGCCCGCCCTTCACTAGGCGCCTCGTGCTCCCCGCGCTGGGCTGCTGAGCGCTCCTCTATTGTTTCCTGAGTCGTCGTAGTTCTCCTCCTTTCCCCCCCTTCACAATTCACTTCAGAATGGCAGTGGCGCGCGAGACGGGTTCGCGCCAACTCCGTCCAATCGCAGACCCAGCCGCCGCGATCTTCTCGGCGAATCACGACGGCGGGAATGGGGGAGGAGGGGCGGGGCCGAGTGGGCGTGCTCGCTGAGGGAAGGATGGCGCACGCGCTCTCTCCTCCCCTCCCCTCCTCACGTTTCGTCGTTGCGGAAGAAGGGCAGTGGCTTGCCGAAGCTTCCGTAGGGGCCGCCATTTTGTTTTTGGTTAGGCGGCCTGAGAGTTGCTAGGCCGCTCTTGCGAAACGGGGGTGGTTGTACGAGTCGATTGGAGGAGCAAACATTGCCTTTTGGGCTGAGATTAGGGAAATGTGATAGCTGAAAAAAATCTACTGAATGTTATTGGCTTTTGAGGTACATGTGGCTGCTTCCGCACTCCCACTTATAAAATGGGAGTAACAATCTAAAAATAATAATAATAAATTTTTATTTGTATCCTGCCTTCCCCGGCCAAGGCTGGGCTCAGAGCAGCTAACATCATAAAATGCCCAACTTCACAAGTGCTTTGGCACATAGAAATAAAATAAATTTCGTCAGGTGCTTTGTGTATTTATGCCTGCCCTTTATATGCCAACAAAAAAGCAAAATGGTCTAATTGTATTTGTTACATTATATATAAGTGGGTATAAGTAAGTAAACACGTATATGCACATCATCCAGGGAGTAAGGCCCATTGCATAGTGGGGCTTGTTATAATCACCTCAAAACAGATGAAGTACTTCCAATATGAGATTAACCAAAAGAGTGAGAGGAACGTGATTTGCTTAAAGCATGTAGCATATTTCTTAATATATTTTTATTTATTAAAAAAAGAGTGATCATCTATTGTGTACTGCTTTGTTCCAGAATAGTGTCAAACAAGGACTGACGATACCCAGGTCCAAATTCCCTTTAAGTGATGGTGTGCCAGTCCCCATCATTCAGCCTTGCCTATTTTACAGTGGTGATAACCAGGTTGTGAAGGGAAGAATCCTGTACTCTATGGTTCTGGGAGGGTGGAATGAAAGCGTACTGAATAAAATTAATATACACATGCCAACCTTAAAATTATGGCACCGTTACTACGCTAGCAATAAAAAAAAAAGAACCAAAGGATTGTCAACTATCTTCTTCTTAGGCCACTCTTGTGCCTTTCGCAGCTGTATAAGGCCAGGCACATATCCAGCAGGTGAAGCTTTCCCTGCCCTTGCACTGGCATATATGCCAGGAAAAGCTTCTCCTAATGAATTTCTGCTTGACAGCAGTCAGCTGTTGAAGGACACACAGGTTTGAATGTTTCGTTTAAAAACAGCAAGTATAGCTCAGGAAAAGGGAGCATCTTGTTTAATTGTCTTTTTGCCAGGTCGATGTGTAGGTCTAAGAATTAAAAGCACAAAATTTCAAATTGCCGCTTTTCAGGGGAGGGGGAAGTACTAATAAAGCAGCATGGATACAGATATACAAATATGATACAGAGAGATCTGTAATGAAGGGAACTGTTCCTTTAAATGCGGGCTTGGCTGCGGCTGACATGCTTTAGGCAGGAAGGAGGCCATCTTTCGCCTCTTCTGTCCTAACAGGAGGAAGTGAATTGAATTTTGCGTGGCAAAAGCAGCAAGCCATGGCAGATAACTACCGGGACTACAACTTGACAGAGGACCAGAAAATCGTTAAGACGAAGTACCCTCCTCTCAATAAGAAGTATGAATGTGAGTATATTCCTGAGCGGTCTTAGTCTGTGCGTGGATTTATAGTTCTTTGGTGGAAATGCAGCGCTGGGCTCAGCTCCAGAGTTTCCACAAACCGAGTGCCTGTGCATCTTGAACCGGGGGCGGGAAGAGGGTGCCGAGTACAGGCTGCAGGGCATTGCTGGGTGGGATTCTTCTCCGGAGTCTTGTATTGCGCCCCGGAGAGAGAAGTGAGGGGGCGGCGGATTGGAGCAACAACGTTGGCTCCGCACACCCATAAACAGCGTAGCTCTGTTGGGTCTGTAGGAGAAAATAAACCAAAATCTTTAGCAAGGCAATGCTATTTATTTGGACCCACACTGTCACTTTGTGGTTTGTCCAGCATGCTGAAAGTTTTGCCCTCCTGTAAAGCGTTGGTGTTCCCCAGGCTAAGAGAGCGTGTTGAAACTTGGCAGACAAGGCGAAGTTTTGCTCTCGAAAATAAAATCTGAGACTGCTTGCTGTGGAGGGCTTAATATACTTCTGTGCAGTTCACTTTGTCTTAACTTTCTTTTTGGTGACACGAACCTGCTGCACCCCCTGTCCTCACTCTAGAAGGGTCAGCTTCTTGCGATGTATTGTTATGCTGTACGTGTAAATGAATTTACTGTGCTTAGAATATTCTTGTTCTGACTGCTTATTCTCCCTATCTTGGTCTTTTAGATCAGTTTTTTCTTTTTTTTCTTTTTTTAATTGAATAAATTATTTTAAGTTGCCCCAGGTAGCTTCATATTTTTTCATATTTTTAATCCCTATTTAGATCTGGATCATACTGCTGATGTGCAGTAAGTATTTATTTATAAGCTTACAATCTAACAGGGACAATGAGAAGGCAAAAAAAAAAAAAAAGCAAAATGACCCAAATAATCTTTTAAGGGGGAAATATTCCTCGGTTGCATAATGCATGTACTTTCCCACCCTGCTAATACCGTATTTCACCAGTTATTCTCCCCATTGCTGATGATAGCACATCTGACCTTTTCTGTATAAACAAGCACAAGTGTGCTGCTTAGATAAAATCTGCCCAGGTACATGGAACAGGGTTAGCTGTCCGCTGCTGAGTCAGATTTTTGGTCCATTAAGCTCAGGTGCATCTGCGATCATTGACTGGCAGCAGCCTTCCAGGGTTTCAGAGAAAGACTTTTCCTGGCTTTCCCAAGAGGTGCCAGGAATTGAAATCTGGACCTTTTCTGTGCAAAGCAGACGTTCTACCTCTTGAATCAACAGCTTTTCTTCAAAGGTATCTGGCATTATCCCAATAGATGGGGTTATATGAGAAAACCCAAAAGCCTCAGGGATTTCAATGGGGGAACAGTGTTGTCAGTATTTTCAGTTTGTATATTGCCTTTCCATATAATAATATAACCAAGATCCAGTTCATCAAAAGTGCCAAGAGCTGGGAAGTATGGCAACATATATAATTAACTCATGAGTTGTGTGTGTGCGTTACTTCTTTACACAGTTCTTGTCTGCTACAGAGTGAAGTAGGTTGGGTGGTGTGCCATCTGTAACTCCTCTAAACGAGATGTATGCCTAGAGTTTTGTTGTTATATTTTCTTGTCATGGCTTCTGTATTTCAGCACAAGGCTGTTTTGGATTTTTGCTATCACTCTATGTTAATAAGAAAAAATACCCAAAAAAGTGCCAAGTGCAAGAAATGGCAAACCAGATTTCTTAGAGTCTGCAGCAGATTACCTCTCACAGCCCCCCCCCCCATTCCCACAATGTTCATATTTTAGCACAATTCTTGAAAGCTCCAACAGCAACAAATATGGGGAAGCAGGGATTGATGCTGCACACCTTCTATTGTGTGCTGGATGTTCCTGCTGCTCTATTTTCCACCTACAAAGGAAGTTCCTAGTTGTGCAGAGGATGAAGCTAGGAATTCATAAATTCAAAGTACAGTACAAAGTTTTCAAGGGTGACTACTATACGCGGATTCTTAGAATGGACAATTCTTAAACTGCAAATAGTGAACTTGTTAGAAGTGGAGCCAACTGTTCTTTCCTATATTTAGTGCAAGTTTCTTCCTTGTACATTCTCATCCTTTGCTTATAACTACTGCCCTGTAATGTGTATGTGTGTTTTTAGGTTGCATGCCTGGGGAGATACCTTGGAAGAAGCATTTGAACAATGCGCCATGGCCATGTTTGGATACATGACGGATACAGAGACGGTTGAACCTCTGGACACAGTAGAGGTGGAAGCAGAGGGTAAGGTGATGCTTTGAGAACTACAGCAGTACAGATTAATAAACACAGTGGCAAATGATTGTCTTTACTGTTTTGCCAGCGTAACTGTCACTTGCTGTTTCCCAAACACATTTATAACAGAGTAACACCCTATAGTTTGAGGCCTGTGCTTATTCAGGATTCACTGAAATTGGACTGCTTAAACTCAGCATAGCAGGCCTATAAGTATAAATGGTGATGCTTTTGCAAGCAGGAAACAGGCAAGCAGAAAGTTCAGCTTCAAATAATAGAATTTGAATTATAGAGTCATAGAATTGGAAGGGACCCTCAGGACCATTTAGTCCAACTCCCCTGCAATGCAAGAATATGCAGCTGTCCCTTACAGGAATCAAACCTGCAGCCTTGGCATTATCAGCACCACGCTTTAACTAACTGAGCTATCCAGATGATGTTCAGTCTCAGAGGCAAGCAGAGCAACAACAAAAAACCATGACATTTATTTATTTTTTATTTGTTTATTAAATTTGTGTACCACCCTTCATCTGAAGATCACAGGGCAGTTCACTGCATAAAAATACAAAATGAGAACACAAAATACATAATAAAAACAAAAGCAAACCAATAACGCGCACACCCCTTCCACAAACACATTAAAAAAGACACAGAATGTTAATTGGCCCAAGCTGAAGGCCTGGTTAGAGAAAAACATTTTTGCCTGACGCCTAAAGATACGGTCCATGGTTTGTGAGCTGTCCTATTGGTCCCCACGCAAGGGTTGGCTCTCTGATCTCTTGCTGAGCCATGATCTGTGGTGCAAGGGGATTTGAGTGGGAGTTTGAGCCTACACTGACATCTGTCTGTCATTAGGAAGGCTTGCCACACATACTGGGTTGGAGGGAGTCCTGCACCTTAAAGCTCCCAATATGCCCCCCCCCCCCGCTTCTCTCCAACAGGACATGACATGCTGTCTCTTCTCTTCCACTTTCTGGATGAGTGGCTTTATAAATTCAGCGCCAATGAGTTTTTCATTCCCAGGGTGAGTGTTGGCTCTCTTCCTCCTTACAGTCTTGAGATATTTCTCAATTATAGGAATGTGTTCTGCACAGTGTCACAGTTTGGTCACATGTTGTTGCATTGCCAAGGTATTGAATCCATTCTGCCTGAATCCATTAATTTCTGAGGTAGCATCAAGAAACTAAGGAGAAAATCTAAAAAGGAACATTACTGTACTATCCTTATTAGCACCAACTGTAATCATAAAGCAGGGAGCCAGCATTCAACTTTCACCGAAGTCTTCTCCAGGCTTGATAGTCAACAACAGAAAAGAAGGGACAATGATGTTCCTCAAAGTAGCGGGTGGTGAACTCTGCAATGTGCTTACAGTTTATGGATCGAAGTTCTGGAAATTCTTTGAAAAACTAGTTAGATTATAGAAGAAGTTGAAGATGCTAGAATGGGGAGAAAGAAATTGTTATACAGACTGAAAGAGAAGCACCTTTGACTTCTGAAATGTATTGCTTTTCATATGCCTTGAGATTGTGTAGATGGTTGGGATTTATTTTTCTGCAAGGAACTGAAATACCTGGTACCCTTTCCAGTTATTACTAGAGCTATGTGAAAGATTAAAATTGTTTGAAATCAACTAATTATATGTTTGTTCCCCTCCCCCATTTTGTAGGAAGTTAAAGTGCTCCACATTGACCGAATAAGATTCAGAATAAGATCTATTGGGTGAGTTAAGTGGAATCATGCCATTTAAAAATGCTGATGGAAATGCCAGGGAGTCAAGACATGTTGGCTCTGTGTGAAAGTTTCCATAGAGTATGTACCAGGTGTCCTTTTGCATGTGCCAGGAGCCTTTTTATTTCCCCACTGACTCTCACCATGGGCTTCTCCAGGATCCTTCCTGGATGGGGACAGCGAAGAGTTTGCTTTCTTTAAAGAGAATGCATGTTTCCGCTTTGGCAATGTTGCTTTGCTGTAAGGGCTCAAACTAATCCCTGGTTCTGAAGAAGAAATGGAGGCCTTTGAAGATGCCAGGAGCTGTCTTGGCCTTCTTAATTCCTGATTCACACTTCAGCATGTGGGACAGTGTTCCTCCAATGGATCCCTGCACTGTCTCCTGGGTATGGGCCATTTGGGAACTGGAGTAGAGAGCCTTGTATGCCATAGCTCTCTAGGTTCTTGGGTGGGAAATCATTCTGGCTGCTAGGAGTGTCAAAATGGCCTCCTCTTTTCCTAAACATTCATCATTGTTCCACATGTCTTTCGTAAAATGACCAGAGAGGTTTCCTGCACTGTGACATAATTCAGTAACCTTGTAATAATCGTTACCCTTTTTCCCTCTTTAAGGTGGGGAGAAGAGTTCTCTTTGCCCAAGCATCCCCAGGTATGTTATGAATGTTGTCGTTTTCCTTCCTGAGTACTAGAGGCCCAGAGACAAATCAGGCTTAGCTAACAAATCACCCCTTCCATTCATGTATTCTTAGACCTACCAGAGATTCTGCCTATCATTGTGCAGCTGAGCTCATAGACTCAAATTGTCTTTTTTCTTCCCTTGCAGGGCACAGAGGTCAAAGCTATAACCTATTCAGCAATGCAGATTCATGAGGATGAAACACCCGAGGTCTTTGTCATTATTGATATCTAAACAAAGTACCACAAAAAACTGCATCACCCTGGTTTATCTACCAGAAGTGCTGTACATCCTAATTGAAGTGTTTGTCCTCCTGGAAATGACTCGGCAGAGGGCTAAATGAACCAAAGTGGTGAGGAGCATCAGGTTGGATGTAGCAGCTTGAATAGAAGACTCCCGAGTAATGTCCAGCTCTGCTGTGTTACTGAGGCTGATGCATCAAGCAGGAAGCATTGAAAAGATGGTGTGCATGTGTTGATTACTAGCCCAAGCATGATCTGGTACTGCAGCCTATAATGTGGTTTTTAAATGCTGGGTTCTAATTCCTTATCTACTCTGGTGGGAGACTAATATTCTTTAGTGACAGGAAATGCAGGGATTTAAGATTATTCACTCTCTTCTGTCTTAATAATACTACCTCTTCTATTGCTTCTTTTGTCATTTATAGCCCATTGTAAAATACCCACCATAAAATGCTGCTTTCCTCCAGTGAGAAGTTGCCAGGAAATTAGCCTAAATCCTCTCCCCTTACAAAGCCATTTGAAACAGTAGTCTGATGCTGTCATAATGTTCCCAGTCACCTTCAACCGCGGTTAGGAGATGGCAGAAGCCTGCCTCTCAGGCTTCCTCTTCTCTTGTTCATGTGTTAGTTCCCACCAACAACGGTATGGTTTGCCCTAGCAGATAGGTTGTTCCAGAACAGGGTTACCAAAAAAATTCCTGGTTAGCATTCCTAATTAATGCTGCTTCAGACATTACACTACACCAGGCACCCCCAAACCTGGCCCTCCAGATGTTTTTGGACTACAATTCCCATCACCCCTGGCCACTGGTCCTGTTAGCTAGGGATGATGGGAGTTGTAGTCCCAAAACATCTGGAGGGCCGAGTTTGGGGGTGCCTGCACTACACCATGGTTAGAGCTGTAGTGGCTGGTGAGGCACGTTTGCTTGGCTGGCTTCCTAACAGCAGGTTGCTGGTGCTTATCAGAGGGTGAGGTGTGGGGAGATTGGGCTGGTGTGGCACATGGCAGTGGATCCAAGCTCCCTATGCCTCAGTCCTCCCCTCTCCACAGTGACCTGCTGTGTTGGCAGGCCAGGAGAACCAAGATACCCCACCTGCACTGCCTCACCAACTGCTGCTGGTTAAACCAAACCATGGGATGAAGAAGGGAATTCATGCATGCTGGGGAAAAGGGAGCCTCGCAGTCAATGCCACACTTCCAATGCCTTAACCACAGTTAAAGATCAGAGCTATTATGTCTCCACTGAAAGGAAAGAGGAAAGGAACAGAGCACACAAACAATTTTCCCCCACCCCCAAGGAGAGCATTGTTTTTGACAATCTATATGAACACACACGCATAACTTGAATTGCAGACTTATCACACACACACCTTGGGATTGAAGCAACGGGTCCCAGTCTCCTATAAGCAGCATTTGTTTCATGGGGCTTGCAGAGGAACATATCTTGGTGGCAGGTGTCTTACACTGGGCCATCCCTTTGCACCATGATACAAATCCAGCATTTTTTGTCAGGAGAGGGTACAAAATATTTCTAGAAGGCAGCCTTCGTCAATGCCCATCAGTCTCAGCTAGCATGGCTTTGCAGGCTGAGGCTGATAGGCCTTGTAGTTCAAAACAGCTGGTGGGCATTAGGCTGATGATAGCTGCATATAAGAAGAGAAGACATCATAAGAGGTGTAGACAGAGTGGTACTCTGTGTTAATTTGTGTGTGATTTCAGTTTTGATGTGTTCCACTTAGCTCTACAATTGTGTGAGGTTATTGGTGTATTGATTGGAGCAGGCACCCATCTATTTACGTAAATGACAGAAACAGGAGAATCTTGGTTTTAATTTAAAAGAACTATTTTTAAAAAACATGTAAAAATAAAATCCATTTTACAAAACGTAAGTTCACACTTGTGTGCATACAGTAGTTTTATTGGTTGGCAATATTATTGCATTAGAAGTAATGAATAGAAACTTCCAACAAGAGACCTGCAGGTATAGGGTGGAATATAAATTTAATTAATAATAATAATAATTAATAAATAATGGTTACATGGCTAGCTGGGCTCCTGAAAAGGAGCACTCTGTGCTGCAACATTATCTTGCAAGTCCCACATACCCCCCCCCCCACAAAATCACACACACACACACCTTTCTGATTGGGTTCAACTGACATCCATGTTTTATTGCAAGGGCATCGTGTATAACAAATAGCCGCTGATTTGGGGCATGTCCTTTGCCATTTCAGTTGCACGCCCCCAGGGTGAGCTTGTTAAAGAGGTGCTCTCCCAAACCATCCTGGGGCACTCCCAGGCGCCTCAAGTTAGATAGATGGTCTGCCAACTGCTTGATGGCCTTCACTTGTTCCTCCAAAAACTGAGACTTTAGAAAGTGACACAGCTGCACAGAGAAGGCAAGCAAGGGAGGGAGAAGAATTGCTCAGGGCTTGCGCTTCCTTTTCCTTTTGAAACAGTCACTGGTGGTGAGTCCCAACCCAGATCATCCTCATCACATCTGGGATCTGCTAGCTCAGAAAAAAAGGAGATTTTTGAATGCTCAAAGGCTTTGATACTAGATAAGACGAGCGCTGTGAGCAGAGGGCTCATAGCTCAGGGGTGAAGCACCTGCTTTAAAAGGCTCAAGGGCCCAGGGCCCAAGTTCACTCATGAAAGTGACCTTGTGTATTATCATAGTGTGGCTGGGAAAGGCTTCTGCCTGAGCTGTCATTGGCTCAAGCCAATATTTGAGAATATGAAATGGTCTTTCCAAGGGGGCTGCCTGTCTATGAATGTTGGGCCAGCTCCTGGTCTACATGTTTTGTTTAGAGATTCTAGTGTAGCCTTCCCCCACCCGGTGCCCTTCAGTTGGTTTCGGCTGCAACTCCCATCAGCCCAGACTTGCATGGCAATGCTAGCTGGAGGCTGGTGGAAGTTGTACTCCAAAAATCCAGAGGGCACCAGGTGACTAGAATGAGCTTTTAAGTGCCTTTTCAGGGTCCTCCATTCTCCCCAAATGTCTACCCATTTTAATTTTGCTCACTAACCACAGGTGACATACATGAGGATCCTCCTTCTCCAGAGCCAGCTTGTGTAAGTCCAGGAGACCTTGGTTCACCTTTCCTTCCAGCCGCAGGGCACTCTGGAAGGCTTCAAGGCTGGACTGCCACTCATCCTGCTCCGGCTTCTGTTAAGGAGAGGCCGAAGAAGAATTGGGTTAGCAAGACAGGCCTTGCCCTAATTTCCTATCAGAGTTCTTTGGGAGTATCAACAAGCATATAGATAGACATCATCCATATTTGGTGGTGCCGTGACAAGGTGTTCTGCTTTTGGTCAGCAGTCTTTGAAGAAATCAGATTAATCTGTAGTATAAATCCAACGCCTTTGTTAGCCTTGCTAGGAATAATAAATTAATCAAATCAACATTTATCTCATTGGGTGATGTTGGCACTGTTGCTGGTAGCCACTCATTTAGAAATAGCTAAATTTTGGTGCTCTGCAACAGGCCTGACAATAGACTTGTGGTATGTGCTCAGGTGTAGCCTGTAACCAGGACAAAGGCAAGATAAGTTCCTCATCCTTCTACAACATATAGAATCCATCCATCTCCCATTTGAGATGTGACCATCAGTCAAGACAACCTGCCCAGCCCCACAGAAACATCTGGAAAGGCCTAGTGGATTAGAGTCTTTAAAATACATTATGAATGGGTTCTAAGTAGTGGTTCCAGCTTCAAGCTGCTGTTACACCTTTTTCCAAGGAACAAGAGATTTGCTGATACTGTTTGAGTTTATTGTATTTTAAAGTATGTTTATTCCATGTGAAAAGACTATTTTTTTAATTTTAAAAAGCAAAATATGTAAAATAAAATATACAAGCATATAGATAGACATCCTGACACTGGTAAACCAAACAGAGGCGGATGCCCTGACTGTGGCACCACAGGGAATGGACTAGTTTGCCTCAATTGCTGGCCACTTTAATCAAGAAAGCAGACACCACACACCTGAATGTCATGAAGAATGATGCACCCCCCTCGCTTGTTCTGGTATTTCAAAAACATCTCTGCATATCCCCTCTTCTTGAGTGATTCCTCTTTCAAGAATGTAGCTACATGCTTGAGGGCAACATCATCACGGCTGAAGTAGTAGGACTGAGGTCAGGGAGGGGGAGAAAAACAGAAAAGTCCAGTCATCCATTAAGCGGACTATGCAGCAATTTAGCTGCTGTTTCAACCATCTGTGGATCAGGTTTAGGCAAAGGTGCCTGGCGGCTTTCTTAATTCTTTGCTGCTAAAACATGGAAGGGAGCATGAAATTTGACCATTCACTGAGAACACTCCATTGGCAAGTGTTAGAATTTTCTGACAATTCCAGCCGGTTTCTTAAAATCTTAAGAATTATAAATCAATGTCAATATTGGCAAAACTGTTCAGTCTTTATTATGATGCACCTTGTTGTTAACAAGGCTGTTATGCTAAAGCAGCCCAGGAAAATGCCTCAGCCTTTACACTTTGACCTGACCCGTGACAGGAAATAGGGGACACTAATTGCCATACCAGGGACCAACAGTAGCTTTGCTTAAAATGCTGGGAGTTGCAAATATGATTCATGGGAGAAACAGTGTTTGGATTTCAGGCAGGGCCAACACCAACATTCCCCCAGCCACCATGTGCTTACAGGCAATGCCAGTGAGAGGGTAGCTGCATGATGACTACAGTGGCCCTGATTTCAGATATCTTTGTTGCTCCAGGTAATCACGGCCTGTCTGCAGACTCTTTTCTGTGCCTTCCTGTGTGACCAGGTCCAACCAGCTGTCATGCCAGTGGAATCTGGTCCATGGGGGTGAATGCAGCACTGCCACGCCAACTTCAGTCTGCTCTCAGACTACCCACACCTTCCTGGCTTCTGACGTGGAACCAGTCCAGGGTTCCACTGCTTGCCAGCTTCCTCCTCCTCCTCCTTGGTCTCACTCTTGCCCTTGTAGAATTCAACAGGGAGGAGAAGGGTAGGGACAAAACTAGTGTTTGTTGGCTTTGCTTGACATTCACTCTAGCGCCACCTGCTGCTGACCTCCCTGCTTTCCACCCCACCAAGCACCAGCCACTGTTGAGTGATGCTTTTGGCACCAGCCCCATGAAATATTCAGTTAAAACATACTTGGGTGACACAACTCTCAGCCCCCTGCAACGGCACACATGAGGCCACTTGACATGCATAAGGCAAAGGGGCTTCTCTCTGGTGATGCTCCCTCAAAGCGCAAGAGAGATGAAAAAGCAAGCAGGTACCATGGAAAGATAGACGTAACTGGCATGGAGCTCCAGGTTCACCATGTGGTTAACAGCAGCCTCACAGTCCACGTGGTAGTTCTGCTGCACCTGGGAATTCATATCTATTGTTCAACACTAAACTGGCAAGTAGAAGACTTCCCTCTTAAAGGGCTGTTCCAGCTCTACACCCTGAAAGTTTCCACAGTAACTGACCAGCCACCATAGCTGGCCTTTCAGCTCAAAGCAAGAAGGTCAGGGCACAGGAAGAAACCATTCAGCAGGGAAGACAGAGATCCTCTGTCGCTCGGGTCTTTAATGACCTTTCTGCAGGCGAGAACATGACTCTGCAGTGTGACACAAGGGTTGCCATGACACCAGGGAAGGTAGGCTGATGCCAGGGAAACAGCAAAGCAATACACCAGGGTGCTGATCCTGCAAGCACTTCGTGTGAGTTTTCACCAGCATTCATCAAACAACCGCACATGGAAGCTCTTCTTGGTCCTCCTCCTCAGGTGACCTTGCCCTGGCCTCCCCTGGCCGCCAGCCACACAGCAGGGAAAACCCTCCTGGAGAAGCATCTTGCCCTTCAAGGGGAGGAGAGGAGAAGCAGAAGCAGCTTGGTAAGTCCCTGCCACCCAGTTCCTGGTAGCCCCTCCCACAAAGCTGAAAAGCCACCTGGCGACCCTGAGAAGGTAGTCCATGAGTCAGGACAACCATATTGTTGGCACCCTTCTTTCCTGGGAAACAATGGAGGAGTGTGCCTTTGGGGGTAAAGTCAAACCCTTGGAGAGTTGTAGTGCCTGCTGTGGCTGTAGAAATCAGTACTGAAGAGATGTATTATTGCAGGTGGGGCAGTTTTTTGCCATTTTTTTGCCAGTAATGTGACTTACAGATGAGAGTTTTTGTATCGGCACCCCACATTATAGACAACACGTTGTATAGTCTGGCTTTTGAAGTGTTTGTGTTAAATTGATGCAGACATTGTTTGTATGGACTATATTGCAGACTTAAGCTAAGTGATGGCGATGGTTGGTTTTTCTGTTTTAAAAAATAAAAAAAATGTTTCTTTCTTTGTTTTTAAAAAAGTGGCCCATGGCCCCCTTTGTGATATCTGAATGACCTATTTTGCAGTGTTAAGCCTCTGACATTGGAGGTACACAGTCTAGTGGAGGCTGGCCCAAGGGGGCTGATGGGACACTGCCCCACCTCTCTGCCTTCTTATTTACAACTAGTCCAGAGGGGGGCACTGCCAGCCAGTCCCCCCCTCCTTAGTCTGAGTGCTGCCTTTGCAAAACTCAGCAGGGAGGAGGAGAAAGACAAAACTAGTATGAATTGGCTCTGCTTGTCATTGGCTCTGGCGCCACCTACTGTTGGGCTCCCTGCCTTCTGCCCTACCGGTCCCAATGGGCAGCAGCCATCCTGGCTAGTAGATGTTGAATTACCGGGTGTTTGAGGGAGGGGAGGGAGGCCAGGTGGCCGGGCAATGGTCCCGGTCCATCACCAACACTAGGTGCTGCCAGCCACACAGCTGGGTCCTCTAGAATCAGCCACGACGGGGCAAGTGGCAGGTGGGGTTGGCGGGAAAGACCCTCTTCGCTCTTCCTCTAGGGGCCTCCTCCGAGGGCGCCGGTGCTGTCGACCCAAAAACCCAATGACAGTCCCTTTTGCAGGAAAGAGAAACAGTGCGTGAGATCGATTCCTTCCTGGGGTGGACACAGGCTGGGAGGTTGAGCCGCGGGGACGCTACGCGTGGCAGAAGCTCAGCTGGTTTTGGACTGGTCAGTGGCTGGAAGACAGCCAGGAAAGCCCCCCCCCCCTGGAAGGAGCGTGGGAGAGAAATGTCAGAAACCAGGACACTGCAGCCACCAGCCTCACAGGGGCCGATCGCTTGCAGCAGGGAGCCTTGTTCTTTCTTCGTGGGTCGTGGTGGGGGGTGTCTCCCAACGCGGGTGTGGGCGTCGGAGAAAGAGGTGCAGGGGCGGCGTTTAAAGGGGCAACGCGCCCCTTTAAGACATAGTCTCCTCTCCCGGCTGCGCTTCAGCCTCGCCTACTGACCCCCGCGATCCCCCACCCCCCGATGATGCTACGGAGAAAACGAAGCCAAGGTCCAGGCTGCCCTCCCTGCCTTAGCACCGTTGCGGGGCAGGTTGGATTTAAAGCTGTGGGGAGAAAGAGGAGCTGGAGGAGAAACACCCTCCACCCCCAAATGCTCAGTCTTGGATTGAGCTACTTGCGTTTACAGCTGCGGCTTGTTAGGTTTCAACTGCATTTTGTTTCGTTGGTTGGTTTTGTTTTTAGGGTGCATTCGGTCATGGTTTCAGGTTGCATCGTTCATCTCTTATTCGGCACCTTTTTCGTTCCGCCTTTCGTGTGCTGTTGCAGAAAGGCGAGGTATATAAATTCATGAATGGAGCGTAAACAGTCCACGCCTAATTCAGCTCCTCTCCTCCCTTCCACACTTGCAACTTCAGCTGTTCGGGGCTGCCTGCACGTGCGCCAAGGAAGCCTGTCTGGAATAGGTGCTGCAAGCCTCCCTGACCATCAAATGGGAACGCTATAGGACAGGCATAGGCAAACTCGGCCCTCTAGATGTTTGGGGACTATAACTCCCATCATCCCTGACTACTGGTCCTGTTAGCTGATGGGAGTTGTAGTCCCAAAACATCTAGCGGGCCGTTTGCCTATGCCTGCTATAGGAGCTTCCCTGTCATACAGCACAGGAATCAGAGCCCCCAGCAGCCGCATTTCAAGAGGAAAATAAATATGTTCAGAAGATTCACCTGCTTCCCACATCCTGCTTATAGCTTGATTCTGGAATACCATGTTGCTTACTCAATATGCTTTCTTTAGGGTGCTTCTAGGCAATGCTGTAAATGGGTTATTCAGATATCATAAACATGGCACTAGCAACAGTGGTGTTTTTTAAAAATAACTTACCTGATTTTTCCTAGAAAGGGTAAATCACAACTAAATGGCAAAAAATATAGCTGGCATTTTGATGCCAGCATGTGGATGCTGCAAAAAAATAAAAAGAAATGCATGTGGAACACCCATAGTACAGCAAGCACCCATCTGGAAGCACCCTTTGACTCAAGACTCCCTTCTGTAAATGAACCAATTATAGCGATTTATTTAAAAGGGTCACACTGTGAGATGAATTGATAGAACATTGGTACCCGTTTCAAATTTAGTGATAGTGCAGGTTTAAAATATCCAGTTTGAAAAATGGGTGGGCAAAGATGGGTACGCACAAAGAACTTCAAAGAAACATTTGAATTGCCACATGTTTTGGTTCTGCATTTGAAAATAGTGACTGCTGCTTGCAAGACATAAAAAAGCTGGCTTTTCAAAGATGTTGAAATCAAGAGAGTTGGTTCTGAAAGGCTGAATTACCCTAATGTTTCTCAGTAAATAATCATCTGAAGGAAGTTGTGCATTTTGGAGAAGGATTATGCATTGTTCTCCACTTAAATTTCCTTTGGAAGAATGGGGGATGGGAGCGATGTGCCAGGTTAGAACAAGGCAACAACTCAAATAGCTGGGTGATCTAGCAACATTTGCAGTTCTATGCATTCTATGTACATTCACCTAGGAAAAGGCTCCATTTAACTTGCTTGCTTCTGAGTAGACATGCATAGGATTGCAGTGTGTGTGACTGTGTATATTTAAATATAAATTAATTATCTTTGCACCTTGTTATGCTTGCAGTTTTTAAAAAACAAAACCCTCACGCTGTCAAAAGCTTTAATAGAGTAACTTACAATGAAGCTGTTAACTTTATTTTGAAGTGCTCCCCAACATTGAAAAAGGTTTTAGAAGAGATCCATTTTATTCTATCAAAAGTTATCACTGTCGCACTTCAGCAGGTAATTGTTCATACATGGTACCATCTCAGGATGTATGCTTGCTTATGGAACAAAATATTGATACCCTTGAGTAACTAAATTCAATATAGACACAATGGCATGTCCATAAATGCATGCAAGTTTAGCCCAAGTCATAGAAAGCCTATATAATAGATTGTATGTTAACCACAGGCTGGTTGGGAGTCAATGGTCAAAACAAAGGAATGACAACGTAAAGGGGGAACTTTTATTTAACATCCAGTCCATTCATAACTACCTAATGTTTGGTTTTATATCTTTTTCCTCAGCTTCATCATCGCTATCGTCCACTTGCTGGATGACCAAATCGGTAGACCCGTCCTCTACAATTTCCACATCGGATCTGTTGTCTTCACCGTAATTCCAGTTAGAATCCTTGTCCTCTTCTAGCGGGAACTCAGGTGGTGGCTCAGTGTCCAAATCAATGCGGATGCTGTCTATGCCAGCTTCGGAGAGGCACTCATTGCAAAGTCTGTAGCGCCTCGTCCCTTCTTGGACCACTTGCCCCGTCATCTCAGTCACGTGACGCTTGCATTTTCTGCAGATGGGCTTGCAAGCTTGATGGATCTGTGAAAATTGAAAGGGAGAATGCTGATCACTGCTCAAAAGGGAAATAGAAAAATGATTTGTTCCCCTTCCATACAGCAATGCTCTCAGTATCGAGAGGCAGCTACTAAAATTTAATCCAGGCAGCCTAGCGTGGTGAAAAGGAAGAATTCCGGGATACAAAAAATCATTTCGGTTCAAGATATGGCTATTCAAAATTAATTCATGATCCCCAAGGCACAGAAACTGTGAGCTAAGGTAACTTCCTGCTTTAACATCCACAGTGTGTAGTGGTAAAATCATTGTATCACTTCACATACTGTGCTCTCTTACAAATTACTCCCTTGTGTACCCATATTTATTTATTTATTTATTAAATTTGTGTATCGCCCTATACCCGTAAGTGAAGCTGTTCCCATAATTGTATTTCCATACTAGAAAATGTTTAACTTGCCTACCCCACAATTGTTAAAGGCAGAAGAACACTGAATTCTCCCAATGCCCACCCTACACCAAAGCCTAGGCTGCAATACTGTGCCCGCTAAGCAGTGGGTTTGCTCAGTTAAACACAAAGAGGCTTTCAGGAGACATGAACAGTGCTGTACTGCAAGTTACATTTTATTCTTAGTGAGATCTTAAGTCTTCAGCTCTGCTGCCTATGCCTCGTTGCAAAGGCTTCACATCTTACATGTCATTTGGGGGCAGAGTTTAACATCCACACACAGTTATTGTATAGTAGTATTTATAGAAAATAACATCTAGGGAGTATCTGATCTCAGACAAGCCCACCACAGGAAATTGCTGGCTGCTAGGGAAAAAAGGAAAGAGCACTGGAATATAGGGGGGGGGGGGACAAGAAAAGTACACTAAAGGTAAAAACAGCAGCTCTTTAGAGTCCTATAGCCTGGTGTCCCAACAACTAACTCATCAATTCCAGCTCTGACTTTACTCATTGAAAGTCAGGAGCAGCCAGACTGGAACATCTCACAGATATCACTTATAAGGATACCTGCACATTTTGCTTCAAAACATTTTTTCTAAAAGGGCTAGACACATACTTTTTTTAATGAATGCTCTGGGGCTCCTGCTGGCTATAGGGTCCAGTGCATTAGTACCCCCTGTGCCACCTATCAGCAGCCCTACATGATTATGTCTATTCACTCAAGTTTTTTTATTTATTATAATTTCAGTAATCCACAATAAGCATCTATTGCAACAGGAAGAAGAAAGGGGGAAGGTACTAAGTGATTAACTGAGCAATAAATTCCGTAGAATATGTACTTGTGTATTTTGTATTTCTTTAAATCACTGAAAGTGAAAATTCCGGATGGTGGTGGAGAAATGGTTGCTTAGATTAAGGTAGGCAGAAAAGAAACGGTACAATGTTTTATATTGTGCAATTTTACTCATCATATCACATTCGTGTTACAAGGCATTTTACTCACACATTTTTATCATCATGTTAGGATTTTCTGCCTTTAGCTCTCAAGACAGGGCACTCTAGAAATTCAGTAGAAACAATATAGGGCATGATCCAGCTGAAGTTGACCACATAAGAAGAGCCTTGCTGCTGAATTAGGCCAGTGGCCCATCTAGGCCAGCATCCTGTTCTCACAGTGGCCAACCAAATGCCTATGGGAAACCCATGAGAAGGACCAGAGCCCTAGAGCCCTCTGGCCTCCTATGGCTTCCAGGAATATTGCTGCCTCTGACTGTGGAGGCAGAGCATAAGCATCATGGCTAGTAGCTATCGAGAGCCCACTCCATGCATTTGTCTATTCCTCTTTTAAAGCCATCCAAGTTGGTGGTCACCACTGCCTCCTGTGAGAGTGAGTTCCAGAGTTTAACTATCACTTTGCCATTCTATTGGCTTCAGTGGGAGACACCCAGCATATGGTGAACTCTACCACTGAAATTAAAGGGCATTCAAAGAGATTTACTGTGGCTGAATCACACCAATATTAACATTTTTTTGTTTAGGTCCTGGCCCCATTGGGATTAAGATTTGAGGCATACTGAGAAATAGGTCCTCCTAGGAAATTAGATATGTAGACAAGCCCGGCGTCAGAATAAAGCAAGTTTCCTAAAAACAGACAGATGCAAGTCAATGCATCTCTATATTAAGTAGTTACCGGGGGTGTATCATCTCAAAATACAACATGTGCCAACGTACTGTTCGGAAATGGCTGCTCAGGTGATCCAGCCTGCTGAATCTCTTTCCACATGCTTCACACGGATACGGCCGTTCTCCCGTATGGCAGCGAAGGTGGCGCTTCAGGTCTGCTTTCCGCTTTACCACGTGAGTGCAGAAGGGGCATTTGAACCTCATCCTAGGCAGATCATCTGTGAGTACCAAGCAATGCTTTTAAAATGCTGCAAAAATTGTAACACGCCTAGCACAGTGACACTTTTGGTCAAAATAAAGTAACTGACTTCAAGACTGCAAACACTGTATTATTATTATTATTTTTTTAAAGTTCTGCAATGGGTATAAATTATGCAATTTTACTTAATCTGCCTGTGTTTATTCTACCCAATCTTGCTGCTGCTAGTTATTAGAAGCTGTAGTGAACTCTGTCGGGTCCTGCCCCAACACCATGCAACCACAAGAGACCATGTCCAGCAACACTCTGGATTCTGAGACCCACACACTTTCACCTTTTTAGGATTTTCAGGATGCTGAATTTAGTACAAGAAGCTGCCTTATGTAGAATCAGACCAGTCAATCTAGCTCAGTATTGTCTACAGGCCAGCAGCTCTCCAGGGTTTCAGGTGGGAATCTTTCCCAGCTCTAAAGGGAGACACCAAGGATCGAACCTGGGGCCTCGTGCATGCAGGGCATGTGCTTTACACCCACTGAGCTACAGCCCTTCTGTTGTGCACCCAATACGGCATTCTGCTCTTGCACATTGCAGTCACCGGAACACACAGAGCCCTCTTGAAGGGGCTTTATGAATCTCCTTGCCAGGGGCAGTTCCCCTGCTCCATCATGGCTGGCCTTACCATACAGCAAAGGCTATACAATTTAGGGGAACAGATGGAACTGATATCTGAATGGTCAAGCAAAACCTTTAAAGCACTAGTCCAAGTGGTGGTGTTGGTGGGAGGCATTTGGTCATCTGATTCAGACAGCAATACTTCCTTGGGGCTACACCAAGCCCTCTTCTGCAGAGTGGGAAAAGCCTTCCCCACTCTGCACTCTCTCCGCAAAAGTGGTGTAAGAGATGTATTTTTTTCTGTCTCCCATAACAGCCCCACTGGAAATTAAGCAAGACCCAGTCTTCCTTGCCACCAGTGCAGAAAGCACAAAGCAAAAGAGCTGGGTTGCAGATATGCTTTATTGAAAGAACACACACAATCCTAGGAAGCACTGCTAATAAATTATGATCTTACTGAGGAGGGTGGCACCACAACTGGCCCTGCCAGGCAGCGGGGAGAAGAAGCATCTTGCTACAGGTGGCATTACGATGGGGGAAGAGATGGAGGGAAGAACTGGTGCCTCAGTGGTGCAGCAAGACTTTTTAAAAAGTGCAGGCCCTTGGCTGCAGGGAGAGAGGGGAGGAAATCTGCTTCAGGTACCACAAGCCCAAACACAAAAATGAAGGATTTCAGCGGGTGCAAGAAGCAGTTTTATTTTTCATGTCGTCAAAACCGTATCCCACAAAACTTGACCTCTACCTTGAGTAAGCTGAACAGAAAAAGGAGACTGCTCAACACACAATGAGGTCATTGTTGCAATTATGATAGCTGGATCCATTTGAATCATTCTCCTTGCATGCAAAATTTAGTTCACCTCCGATAAAGGACACTCATTTTTAAAAGGTAAAATAATAAACTTTTATGCAGCCAAGGGCCAAGAAGACCACTGACTGTATGCTAAATTAATATCCTTACCATCTGCCCAGTTCCCCATCACACCCAATACCGAGGGCATGCTAGGGTATGGCTCATCCCCTTTGGAAGATTTTGACTTGCCAGCAGGGTGTGGAGAATCATGCTCTTGCTGTGACACAGCCGAGCCTCTGGGGACGGTGTCGGATCCCTGGCCGTACTGGTAGCTGGAATGGCCAGAGTCACCTTCTGAATCAATTTGGACGTCCTCTTCAGATGGAGAAGTGTGGCTTATAGGCTCTGAAACTCGCTCTTCAAGTTTACTTGCCTTATAGTGAGGGACATCGGAGGGTTGTGGCAGCCCTATATGTCTACTGGTTTTCTTCATGGGTTCTTGCCTTTGGTCATGCTTGGACAGCTGTTGGGCATTTCTCTGAGTGGCTGGATAATAATTGAAATTGGTCCAAGAATTTCCACCCACTATACATGTCCCTTGATCTGGGCTTAAGTGCGAATGAGGGGGACTGCTCTCCGTTCTCCACCCAGTCCCATACAGGCATAAACGCTCCACGCCATTCGAGTTCACTTCCTTGTCCGAGAGACTAAAATAGCGATCTTTTTCCTTCTCGCTGATGTCCAAGGAGGATTTAATGAATGTCTTGCAAACACTAATAACATCAGTCATTTGCAGATAGCTGGCAGCTGACATGACCTCAATCACATTCTGGCCAGTGAGGGAGAGTTTGCCTGAATATACAAAATCCAGGATCACGGAAAATGTTTCGGGAGAAAATGCCTGGAAAGTTGCGGTTGTTGGTTGACTGGTTTCCTTTGAGCACTGTGAAAGGAGCATTTTGAAGTAGCCACTACTGGCAAACAGCACATTCCGGTGGGCTTTGAAGACCTTCCCCTCAACCAAAATGCTGCAGTCACAAAATAAGTCTTGCCTGCGCTGTTCGTTTAATTGTTGCAGGAGATGAAACTGATGGGAAGAAATCTCCATTCTCAAACAGGGTTGTGTTGCTCTACAAAAAAAAAAAAAAAAGAATAAACAGGTCTCTGTTGGCAACATATAAACCGCAGCTGCAAGATTATCAGTCATTCACAGAGACATGGTGGAGCACAAGATGGTCAGTGACAGAATGCAATCTTCAAGGGCCAAACTGGATGTGAGCATTGGGAAGGTGCCACTGGGAGGTCAGACCATTAGACAACTTTACTCAAGTCTTGTCTGCAATGAGTAGCGAATGGGAGCCTTTCCCAGCCCAACTCGGAGATGCCAAGGATTGAACCAGGGACTTTCTGTATGCAAAGCACATGCTCCACCACTGACCAGCACACTTCCAAGAACTGTCCACTACTGGTTGGCCTGTTTTTAGTGTCTTTAGTGGGGCAGGGCAGTGAAAGGGCTAATCTGCCCCAGGCTATGGTCTCAAACATACTGTAGTTACCAACATGGTCATTTCTGCAACTGAATTCAAGTAAAAATAAATACAAATCAGTGTTGTGTGCTGGCTGGAGTGCTGGGGTGCAGCTTGGGAGACCCAGGTTCAAAAATCCCCAATTGGTCATGAAGCTCACTGGGAGCTGGAGCTGGTCACTTTCTCTGTCAGCTAACCTACCTCACAGGGTTGTTATGAGGATAAAATAGAGGTACGCTTGCTTGAGCTTTTTAGAACTAAGGGAGAAGATAAAACATTTAAATGTACAATAATACTGTACTGAGAGGCACTTCACATCACACCTGGTCTGAACCAGAGTCCCCCTGAAACTCTTAAGTACTTCTGAATGAGGTGTGGGGGATATGCAGCCCTTCAGATGTTGCTGGACTACAGTTCCCATCATCCTCGATGACTGGGGCTGATGGGATTTGGAGTCCATCAACATCCAGAGGGGCCAGGAAAGGGGTGCTCAGTACACAGCATTTTCTCTCGCACCTGTAGCAGCTTCCTAACTTGTGTATCCAGAGCCCAAAAAATAGCTGCACCATAAGGGCACGGTTGTACACCAGCATCTTTGCCTCTGTGGAGCTGAGCATGATGGAAGGAGCCAGTGTCCTTCACCTCAGTTATGATGAGCTGGACATTTTGGCCACATATAAGAGACTGAATCTCTCTGGGTGATGACTGTGAGATGGATACTCCTCAAGCAGGCACATTTCAATTGCTTGTTTGAATTTTCTAGATAAAATACGGCATCAAAATGGCAGTCTGTATTCCTCCCACCCACTTTAATCTGGATTTACCCATTCTGGGGGAAATCCAATAAATTGTGGGGGGGGGGGGGAGAGAAACCCTGCTGTCAACAACCAGTTTGCAAATTAAGCCCCTGTCTGGAAGCCCCCAGACTCACAACATCTGCCTACATGAAACCCCAGAGCAGTAAGGTCAGTTGGTTTAAATGCCAACAGGTTTGCATCCCCTCACACAGCTTGTGAAACCGGAATCACATGCAAGGCCAGTTTGCCTAACATTGCAAGCTCTCATTATTTAGAGGTCCAGCAAGCGCAACCCACCATTCCTAAGCAATCACTACTTTCTTCCCATCATCAAACTGTCACATGGAAGTTGTCCCTCACCCCGTTATGCCCTAATTGCATGCCCCGTTTGTGTCGTGGGGGGGGGGGGGGAGGGGGCTGGCGCTTGCTTCTCAGTCCCGACAGTAGCCAGCTGGATCGCTATTCCCAAGGCAGCCGATCTGGGCTTCACCTGCAACGGGCACGCCAGTTGGGTTGGACTGCTGCTTTCCAAGCCCGCAGCTAGCAGCGCGACGCCTTGTCACACCGCTCAGCGCCCCAGCCCTTCGCACCGCGGGGCTCCGCGACTCTAGCGCAGAGGTCAGCAACTGGAGACTCCGCTCGCCAAATCCGGGCCCCCGAGACGACAGGCGTCCTTCCAGCCTGGAGGCGAAAAGTGGGGAAACGGGACTTGCTGGCATGCCGAGTGTGTGGCGTTCAGGGGCCGGCGGGAGCCACTGCTCCCGCCGCCTCCCTCTCGTCGCAGACCCGCATCCACCGGCAGGGCTGACCCTCCGCTCGCCAGGTGCGCCGCGCTGGCCGCCAGAAAGGGCGCCTAGGCGGCGGCGCGGAAGCTGCAATCAGAGGAGCTGCCTCCGAGCAGGCGGCTGACACCGCGGCAGCGCCGGTCCTCCCCTAGCCCTGCCCGGCAGCACAAGGGGCGCCAGCGCCGCACATTGGCAGAGGGCGCCGTCAGTCTCTCGCCCGCCCACCCCGAGCTAGAGGCTCGGCCATCGGGAGCCAGGGACGCCCGACGGCGCTGGAGGCGCGCCCGCCAAGTCACCAGGGACCGATCCCCGGCGTCGCCTCCAGAGGGGGACCGGTCCGCGCGCCCTGCCGGGAGGAGGACCACCGCCACCACCACCCAACCCGCCCGCCCGCCCGCCCGCCTTTCCTGGGAAGGGCGCCGGGAGGCGATGCGGAATTCCCAGCCGTCGCCGCAGCCGGGCTGCCTAGCGTGGCCTTTCCCGCTGCCGCCGCCGCCACTCGATGCCCGGGCGCAGAAGGTGCCCCTGCCCGGCTCGGAGCTCCGCACGCGCGGCAGGGAGGACTCTGTCGGTCCCTCGCCAGCCCTTTGTTGCGAGCCGAACGCCGCGCCCGGGGCGGCATCGGCAGCAAATGGCGCCCGCCTGACGGGGCTGGCCGGGCGCTGCCCGACTGGGGCGCCGCGCAGGAGGGGGGAGAGGCAGCGCGGCCGGACATCCTCCGCTAGCCGGGGAAGCAGAGGCGCGCCCGGCTCACTCTAGAGCCGCCTCAGCCCGGAGGACGCCCTGCTCGGCCTGCTGGCGCTGCCGCGGAGGCGCCGCTGACTTACCGCTCGGCAGAGGCACGGGCTGGGCGGCGGCGAGGCGGGCGTTCGCGGGGCGGCGGGGCTCTGCAAGCGGCGCTGGCTCGGGGTTCGACGGGTGAGGGCGCGAAACCTCGCCGGGCGCCGCCGCCCCAAAGCGCTGAGCAGCCCGGCCGGGAGAGAAACAAAAGGTAGTTGCTGACGTGGGCGTTGGAGAGAGACGCCCGAGGGCTGGGGACACAATTAAAGGGGCAACGCAGCGAGCGCGGCAGGGGCCAGGCGCGCACGCCGCTCTGCGCCTGCCGACGGCGCGGGCGCCTCCCCCTCCCCTCCGCCGCCGCCTCCTCCTCCGCCGCCTCGCCTTGCCAGCCCCAGCTGGGCGCCCGGCTGCCCCCCGCTTCTCCAGTGGGCGCAAGCGCGCTCGCCTCCCCGGGGTCTCGAAGGCGGCTCCAGGCGGGCGCGCCTCTCGAAGCCCAAAGGAGCCACGCGAAATGGGCACTTACTGGAGGAGCCCCTCGAGACGGGCCTCCCTCGCCGGGCTCTGTTCTGCTCAAAAGGTCAACGACCGCTGCTGCTGCAGCTCCGAACCGCCTTGGTTTTAATGGTGCGGTTCCTTTCTCGCCCTCAAAGCTGGAAAGTGAGGGCTTAGCTGGAGAATAGGTAAGCCCCGAGGCGGAGCTGGGCCAAGACACGGTGTGCTGCGTGGATTTGGCTGGAAACCCAGCGAGCCATCCGGGGCTGCTGAACAAGAAACACTTGGTCTCTGTGTACTGGGACTCTTGAATGGTTAAACGCCTTTGGTTAACGAATAAACTCTACCGACCTCCTGCCCTTTCACGGTGCTCTTGAATCTGTCCCCTCACTTAGCTGGAAGGGTAGAGGCAGTTCCTCCTGGATCAAGGGAAATGGTTTGGGGACCTAAAACCGACAAACCTCCCAGCAGGAAAAATAATTGGGCATGCAAATGACTTTGAAAATTGCAACACTTTTTTTTAAAAAAGGGAACGCTTTTAGGATTATTCATATCCACCACCTTTTGATCCATTTTGAGCTCAAGATGGGCTTTGAAACAGCCACCAAGAGCTGACAGCATGTTTCTATGAAGGGATTTCCCCTAGGAAAAAATAAATCCAGAAAAAGGGCTTGCACTGGTGACTGCATGGTCCCCCCCCCCCTTTGGGTGAGTGTCCCACTGGTTTCTATTTATGGGTCAGGACAGCAGCTCATTAGCAGTGCATCTGCTTTGCATGCAGGTCTTTGATTCCATCTCCAGCACCTCCTGCGAAGTCACTACCAGACAATACTGAGCTAGATGGATCAACGGTTTGACATGGTATAAGGCAGCTTCTCATGACAATCTCTCTAATTCAAGTTCTAGTTGTCCATAAAAGAAGCTGGTTTCCTTTCCTCCCCATTAGAAAAGACCACACATCGCCCAGACTCACTAAAGACCTATTCAACCAATTCACTGAGACTGGATGAGCATCACAGTGCATATGACAGTTCATATCCAGAAGGGCATCCCTATTGGTTGTGTGCATAAGAAAGGCTGCTTCAACCAGCAG
Organism: Podarcis muralis; assembly: GCF_964188315.1. Classification (NCBI taxonomy): domain Eukaryota; kingdom Metazoa; phylum Chordata; class Lepidosauria; order Squamata; family Lacertidae; genus Podarcis; species Podarcis muralis. The sequence goes on along the minus strand of NC_135661.1, from coordinate 58,527,240 downwards.
ATCCCCTTTATGTATGCGGTTGGGGTTCTTGCATTTACAGTCTGCCAAGGGTAGGGCTGCCATACGGCCAGAACTTCCCGGTCATAGCTGGTATTTGGCCCTTGTAAACAGCGTCCAGGCGGAAATTGCTTTTTTAAAAAATGTCTGGGAAAATCTGGATGCATGGCAGATCTGAAGGGTAGATTTTGGTGGCGGGGAGAGGGGGGAAGTCAAACAACTTGTGTCCGGATTTTCACTTTTTGAAATATGGCTACCCTAGATGGTATAATTTATACACTTATATCCAAGCAACTCAAGCTAGCATATGAGACTTGCCCATTTTAGCCTACCTTGATGAGGCTAAGAGTTAGTGGTTGGGCTGACTGGCAATTTGAACCCTGGTCTCCCCGTTCCCAGGAAGGTTTGTCTGGCACCTTCATTATACATCTTTAGGTGTCATATGAATAATTTCCTCTTTGGCCTTTGGCTGATTAATATTCTACAGCCTTTAAAATGTATTTGTGGAAGGGGGGTTATTGTTTAGTTTAGTTCTTGTATAATCAATTTATTTTGTACTTTTATCTTGAGAACTGCCCTGAGATCTTCGGGTGAAGGGAGGTATATAATTTTAATAATAATAATAATAATAATTCCTAGTCTGATACTCCAACCACAGGAGCACCAGGCAAATGCTCTGTTCCAAGTCTACATCTGAAGTGGGTGGGTTGGAAAACCACCCTACTATTTGTGCACCCCAAACTACCTTCTTACACAGCTGAGTACCTTACATACAAATAGAAGGCGGCACCGTTATTTCAATGTTATTTTGATATTTATTTTTTCACATTTTCAGCTATAAAAGTACTGGACTACAGTTATATAAACATGTATAGTACATAAACAGTTTAAACATACAAGACTTGATAATGCACCACTGCAGAAACAAAATTACAAAAGCACTTCATATTTGTTTCTCCCGCCTCCCCGGGAAGAAAAAGACAAAATAAAAATAGCTGCTATAGTGGTGGTCTCTGCAGATTCTCAACTTTGGTTTATTTCTGATCTACCCTGACACAAGTCAAACATCAGAAAGGAGACACCAGAAATTAGGCAGGCAGTGATGGCACTTCAGTACTACTTTCCCTTTAGGGACCCACAGATAAACACACAGTTCTGATTAGTCTCTTGAGCCCTGGTATGTTAAGAAAGCAATCGGATCAGGTCGTTTCCCTGCATACCACCAAGACCACTTTAATTCTTACACCTTTGGCCCCCTTACTATTTATTATTTATATAGCCACTTATATGCCAAAATGGCTTCTGAGTCGTTTATAATTTACAGGTCAAATGGGCCATATTCCAGTCCAAAGCTCCACAGGCACATAGAACTCAAGTTTGGGGAATATGAGTCACTCCATTCCCTGTAATATCAGTTGCAGCTCCGTGCAGGCAGTGGAAATGTGAACACAGAGCTGTGCTGACTGCGTTAAACAGAAGACCCCCTCCCAGCTCTTGGTGCACACACACATCAGAACTACATGTGCAAAAAACACCTGCTGCCAATGAAGCGCATATGACTTAAGTTATGTGCAAGCTCTTACCTGACCAACTAAGAATGTGGCATCTTTCTTTGAGATGTTCAGGGAAACTTTTTTAAAGAGCTTTGTACTTGAGCCGTAATCATGGCATTAGTCACTCCCTAGCCTTATCTCTCCCTACCCTTGCTCTGTTCTGTGTAGGATTTTGAAAGCTCGTTGGGAGCACAGAGCAGCTTTTACAAATATTTTCCTTACGAAGCTATATAAAGTAACCTGTAAACTGATGGTGTACTTCTTCCCACAGGACACAGTTAAAACTATAGGAATAGTCACAGGCATGGATGGTTTTAAAAGAGGATTAGACAAACTCATGCAGCCATGAATGGCTGTGTACCACCTTCCAGGACAGTTTGCCTCTGAATACCAATTGCTGGAAATCACAAGTGGGAAGAGTTGCTCTTGCGCTTGGCTCCTCTCTGTGGGATTTCCACAGGCATCTGGTTGACTGCTGAGAGAACAGGATGCTGGATGGACTTTTGGCCTGATCCAGCAGGGCTCTTCCATGTTGCTGTGTCAGTACATCCACTTACAGCAAATCCAAACTGTGATATGACTGCACTTTCAGAAATTCACACACAATCCATTGTTGCATTGGTCCAATTGATTTCAATAGGATGCCTGCAGAACAGAATCAAGTTAACACAGATGACAGGAAGAGTCATATCATATGCAGAATGTGAGAACATTGAGCTGTCTGCTTGAAATTCAGCCAAGATCTTTTCTGTTTACTTAAAGTAATTTGTTTTTTGCTTCCATTTAGCTTGCAGTCCTTGATTAAAACTTCATAAATTAAAGGAATTATTTCCCTAAAGAGTCATAATTTCTAATATATGTTTATATTCTTAGATTGGTCCTAATCTCAACTTTCATTTGTAAAAAAAAAAAGTTTAAAAAGGGCTATGGCTATAAAGTTACCATTCACTGTTAACAAAATCAAGCATATGAATTTCTGAAAGGCAGACACCATAAATGCTTAAAAAGCAACTTCCACTGAAATCAATGGGATTTAATTCCAAGTACAGTATGAACATTTAGGACAGGAGTAAGATTGCAAGATGAAGAGGTTTACCTAGCAGTACAATGTGCCATTAATATACCAACTGCATATTTATGTAGGGGGGGGGGGGACTAGGGAAATTACACTTGGGGGGGGAGGAAACTCCCTCTGCAAAATTAGTTATGGCAAGCTCAGGTGGCTTTTTATTTCTTCTTTAAGCACCATGAAATTGTCTCTTAGAACTGCAGTATCTCTTTTGCTTGCACACTTTTAATGGAGGGTTCCAAGGACACGTCATGGAAGTGAGCTAGAATCACAGCATGTACTACACTTACAAAACACCTGCCACAGATGAGCAAGTCAAGTGCATCATTTTCAATTAAACACAAGATGACACATGGGATCCACTTGGAAACAATTAGAAATCTTATTTTGGCAGTCTCCTAACAGGAATGAGATTGGAATCTGTTCCACTCCAACTCCCATAACACAAAAATGTCAACAGATTCATTCTTTACTCACAAGGTACACAAGAAAACCTCTAAGAATCAAAAGAAGCAGCCTAAAAGGAATCCACATCTCTCAAATCTAGAAGGGTGGTCCATTTCCTCCTAGTTCTGCTTATGCACCTCCAGGACGCACTGTGTGAAAAGCCACTCATATCAGTTTTAGCATACAAGCCATTACAAATCTTGGGCATCACAAGTCTTCAGTGGTTTCTAAAGAACTCAAAACAAAGTGATAAGCTGTCCGAATGAGGACAGAAAGGAGCAAGTATCCCAAATGTTCTGAGCTAATGGGTTAAGAATAGCCTTCACCAACCTGAGGCTCTCCAAATGTTGCAATACAGCTAGCCTCTGCCAACACACTGTGCTGTACGTGCTGAGTTGTAGTTCAACATCTGGAGGACACCAGGTTGGCAAAGCCTGAGTTAGGAGCACAAATTGTGTCCCTAACCTGCATTCAATGAGCAACTCTGTTCATTAGAGGTTCAAGAGCACCTTCAACTGCTTTGTAAACTCCAGGCTCCCTTGTGCTCAGCTTTGGGGAAAGCCATTGCTAACATTCAGGGCTGAACCTTTCAAATTGTTTCTCAAGACCAATTTCTTGAAAGATCAGACTACATCCCCCCCCCTCACTGTGTTTTCCAATAACTATGCAAATCTCACCTATTCAGAAAGACACCTTACAAAAGTGGTCTTCAGAGCCTTGGTTCTTTTAAGGAAAAAGGGAGCCTATTGTAAATATCTTTTTTTCTTTTTTCTTTTGCTATACAGTTACAACTTTTTTTTAAAAAAAGAAAGATTATTGCTTCTTTCCTTGCCTTGTTTCATCCTGCACAATCTCATGATGATATAAAAATGCTACATTTATGACATCATAACCCCTTCTACAGTAGTGTTTTATGAATGCACAAGAAAATTTACACCTTCATTTCAAGAAGAAGCAGGTGGGAGAAACCTGCATGTTAAAAGTTAATATAATCCATCAAGCATCACAAATTAGACAGAATGCTGTTTGCAGGACAGTCCGTATCAGAGCTGCCCAACACAGAACAGGAACACCAGCCTCATTAAGGCAGACCTGTAAGACTGGTGGCCAACCTGAGTGTGCCATTGTCATTCAGGTAAGCAGGTTTAGGTATAATCCCAAATCTTTCAAATGACCAAGATGGCTAGGAACTGCCATGTACAGTTATGCACCTTGATTTTAACTGGATAGTTTTGGTATCTTCATTATCTTATGTCTACAGACATTTCACAGTTTTCCAGCCAGTTTAATAGCCTAGAGAAATTCAGCACTAGAAAAGTAAAACAAGTAACCTCACATCCTTCAAGAAGCCCAATTCCTGCCATTCAACAGGAAAAGGGTGGAGCCCAAGCTGAAAATTTTAACAAGGAATAGTACTCAAGACCAATTCATGAGACAGTACAAATGTAGAAACCACGATGATCAACAAATACGACCAACTGACTGTACAAGTAGCAGGAACATATACGGGGGGGCGGGGGGTTTGTAGGACAGCCAGAGCACAGGGGCTACGTCAGAGAAGTCGTATAAGCAGAAGAGCGGCCAGCTACCTTGCTTATTCACATTTTTTACAATAATTGCATGAGTATAGTTATTTGAGAAGGGGGCAACTCATGCCATCTCCATCTACAATGACCAGAACTCTGGTGTTCTTGTAGCCTTGAGTAGTTTGTTGCTTAAATGAGGGGGAGGAAACTGAGGTTCTTGCAATTCCAACAAGCATCTTTATGGCCAGCTCTCAGGCATTTCATGAGATCCTCTTCAGGATTTTATATTTATCCCTCTCACATTTCCCCTCATTGTGAGGGACTTCCTGCTGCTGCCATGTCTGCTCTCCTGGTGCTTAAGAGATATAAGCAGGTGCGATTTTGCAAATCCATTAAAGGCACGCAGGCATGCTGGTTTTGTTTTGGTTTTTTCTTAAGGGAAAAAAATGGGCCTGCACAATGAGAAGAACATCTTCAGTAATTACCTACTTAAATAAATGTTTAACAGATGGACCTGTCTCCAGACAGATTGGTAACAAAAATACTCTAATTCATAGGAAGGTATGTCCACCCAGCCCATTATTTTCTATGCTGATTTGTGACAGCAGCAGCAGTTCCTCTCCAGAATGGGGCCTCAGGCAGTGACTTTGTTTCCTACTGCCTGCTGCTACCTGATCCTTCTAGCTGGTGATGTTGCCAGGATCCTACCTGGGGCTTTCTGTACCACTGAGTTTGGTCCCACTTCAAAACTCATCAAAAGTATGAGGCTAGTAGTAGATATATGGCCTAACCCTGAAAGGCCTTTCCCGGTTCAAGCACTACGAAAACGGTCAGTGCCTGGTTGAATGGCTCAGACCCTCAAGAAGGTTGCCATAGAAATCTGCATACTGTTTATCTGCTGCCTGACTAGATACCTTCCTCGCAGGTTTCTTGAGGATGAACAGAAGTGTCAGTATTTACTTTTTATAAACGTATAGTAAAAAATAAAATACTGTATAAAAAGAGCCATTTCTAGATTTATGTATACACAACTGTTCATTCTTGGATATGCTTTAATGGTGGTGGACTTTTAGCCTTGTTTGCATTGATTAAGTCCTCATCTACATTTCTAAGGTAGAATTAAAAGTCCAGGAAAGAGAGCAGCAGCTCGGAATTAAGTTTGAAACCCAGATCCTGAGAGGAGAGAGAGAGAGAGGGAGAGGCAAAAACTGGGTGGGGTGGGGGAAGAGGCAAGATCACAGGAACATGGAAGATTACTGGCCATAAAGGGACAAAGCCTGGCCTCATATCCAAACGATGGAAGAAGGTCTGCAAGGAACATAGCCTCTGCTCAGCCTGGACACACAATTCCTTTCAAAGGTATAGCGCACAGCACTAACAAGTTAAAAAGACATTTCAGAATTTTAAAAGTCCAGTTGTTCCTACCTGTTCTAGGAAATGGAATTTATTCATATAAAAAACCCCCACAAACTTCACAACTTGGGATAAATATGCAGTTTTCCGGCTGTCAAGATGACAAATCAAATAAGAAAAAGAATTTACATCTCCCCACCCTCTTTTTGCTGCTACATAAGTGCTTCTCGATGGAGATCCTGCTTGTCGTCAGGATCAGGGTCAGCATCATCATCTTCAGGGGGGTCGTTTTCATCACCAGATTCCACATAGATGGGCCAGTCGTTGTCTGGGTCGCTCTTTTCTTGGCCTTCAGACGAAGGTTCCATCAGACTGAGGTTAATGGGCATCGAATCCTCGTGCGTAGTCGTAACACAAGTGCAGCTGTCGCACAATCCAAAGCGGCGCAAGCCTTGGGACAGGCTGCTTGTAAACGTTCTCCTGCAGCCCTTGCAGATGATTGGCTTGTTTGACCGATGGACCTGGAGCATCATGACACAAAGCAGGAAGGGTCAGTGGCTGGCACAAGCATGACAGGTTGAACTGGATCTGGCCTTCTGGCCAGGCTCTGCACTCCCCACAGATCAATTTTGACAGGTCAGCAGCCCCAACCACCTATCAAGGTTCAGAAGGGATCCATTTAACTGCTGATCAGGGCAAAAGTCCATTTCCAGGGGCGGTCTGAATCCAAACCCCACCTGCAAATGGGACAAAGTGGACGTCAAAATGGTTGCCACATACAATGCCAGGTGTGGAGCAGGTGGCTATCAGTTTGGAGAAAATCGTCTCCTGGACAAAAGTCAGCGCCATGCCAGGCCCAATTATACTGGGGGTTGGGGGCAGAGGTTCCCTACAAGTGGTTTGAACTCTGCTTTTTAAAATTTATTTTTTATTAAAGATTTCTTGGTTTACAAAGTTATGTGCAATGTCTCTATTTTCAAGTTACATTTTCTACAGATCAGTTTCATTTGTTGAGACATTAGTGTTACATTAGGATGAAAAGGGGGACAGAGGTGGAGGGGGCCATGGTGAGTGGGGGTGGAGTTGGGTGACGATGTTTCTATTTTACTTAATGCATGTGTGAGGTTTTGTGCCAGCATTGCTTATGCGGGTTCTCTTTACTATTCGCTTGTGTTTGTTTGGTGGTGAGAGAGGTTGGGATTGGCCTAGGGTGTGGCTGTTTTTTGTGACTGGCTGTGGTGAACTTTGTTTTCATGTGTGAGTGGGGTGGGCGGGTGTTTTTGAATCAAGTTAGCCATATTGATTCGTATGCTGTTGGTGGATTCTTGTCACTGTCTTGTTGGGCTGCGTATGTGATAAAGGGGAGCCATACCGGGGTGAAGGCGTCTTCTTCTATTTGTCCCCGTGTCAGTTTCAGTTTATTGATTAGTTTTTCTAATAGGGCTGTTTCCCATACTATTTGGTACCATTGGTCCATGCTTACTCCTGACAGGTCTCTCCAGTGTCTGGCTATGATGATTCTGGCTGCTCTTTATGATGTAGTGGGCATTATTATCTTGGAAGATGTTTAGTAGGGCCAATTCTGGGGTGACTTCTAATACTTGCTTAGTTATTTTGCATATTTCTCGTATGGCTCTTGTCCAGAATAGTTGGGTTTTGGAACATTCCCACCACATGTGGAGGTATGTGCCTGTGGAGGTGCATCCTCTCCAGCATTTTGGTGAGGTTCCTGGGCGTATTAGCACTAGTTGAAGTCTGCTTTTTAAAATCAACGGGTGTTAAGGATTCTGCTGTCAGAGTCCTGGGAGTGACAGCAGCACCAGCCACGCCACAATTTAGTTTCCTCTTTAACTCGCCTCTTGTTGCACATCTCTGACTTACACTCAGAGCATGACTCCGGAGGTGCTCCTGCCGTGTGAAACGCTTGCCGCATATCTCGCATGGGTAGGGCCTCTCGCCCGTGTGTGAACGGATGTGCCGCTTCAGGATCCCTTTCTGTTTGGCCGTGTATGGGCAGAATGGGCACTTGTGCAGCTTGATCGGCACGACCAGCACATCACCTTTGGAAACAGAAGCATTTCAGAGGTGTCAACTCGCTGTTCTTGAAGAGGGGTCAGAATTTAAAATGCTGGTAACTGAAGAAAAGCACATTTTTTATGGTTTAGAATATATGAGGGAGAAAGAGGAGGTTACACACATGCCACACAACACTACTGCTACAGCTGACCCAGCATCAGGGTGTGGTGGGAATTCACTTAGTGCAGCCTTCCTCCAACCTGGTGCCTTCAGATGTTTTGGACTACAACTCCCATCAACCCCAGCCAAGGGAGTTGTAGTCCAAAACAGCTGGAGGGCGCTGGGTCAAGAAGAACCTAAGGAAATGTAATCTCCCAGCAAAAGAATTGCTTTCTTTGGGGGAAATGCATCCAAATTCCACACAGAAACATAGCAACTCTTGTCCTGGAAAAATGCACACATAAAAATCTGCAAATAGAAAACAAAAATATCAGGAGGAAAGATTCTGGTCCTGCTTGTTACCTGTTATGCTAGCTTTCTACTTGCATCAAGTTGCTTTCATACTTCACACACCCTCACCCACACGCCTGAAGCAAGGCAGTATAGTCGGCCATTTCATTCTGGCAGAAATTAAGGCCAAACTTCCCTTACAAGGCTGATACCTGGACTACCCCTGCAGGTTGCACTACTTCAGGCTGCAGGTGGTAAAACATTTCTAAATGCAACTCCCTATAAGTATAAAACTAGCACAAAGTGATAGCTAGCAGGCCTGGAATCTTTCTTCCCGATGTTCTGACTGTTTACTCGCAGGGAGATTCTTATTGCTCCACTGTCTGCATAGGTCAAGCCCGAGTCAACAAACATTTCTTTTTCATGGTTTTTTACTAGCCTGCCCAGCCTCAACATACTACTGCAAACCATTTTTCTGCATATCAACAGCAAAAAATAAATGCTACAAAATTTGCTTTTTATTCATAAGGATGTTTGTGCCTGTTCACCCAAGGCTTGATATTTCAAGCTTGTTATAAACACTGCTTATTTCTACCAAAAGTCTGCAGTCCAGCAATTTCCTGCTGCAATTAATTCTATGGGACTTACTTTGGAGTAAACTCGAATAGGATTACTCTATTAACCTTCCAGGAGAGAAATCTTCAAACTGAAAGAAAAAAGGTATTTTACGACCTGAAGCTAGGACATTGGGGAGGGGGGCAGCAGGCTATATATGCCCTCCAACCATGAAGTGATGCCACGTAATTTGGCTTTGAATTACTGTTTAGTGTACCATCTAAAATTATTCTCCATCTTTGCTAACAAAAAGACCACAATGGAATTCTTAACCTGCTTACAAAAGACCCCTGCATTCCATTTGGTGCTGGAGACAGACCCAGGGAACTGTTTGAGGCTTTTAAAATATAGATAAAGGGACAAATAGTAATTGCTTCTTTTTTCCCCAACAGTCCTCAGTACCACCTGAAATCTGTTTTACACCAAGCAAAGTCTCAGCTAATTCAGTCTGGTTAACAGACTTCTGCTCTCGAGTTTAAGACTGTTACATGCTGCAGATTTGTAGGCTTGTATATTGTACCCTCCTCCTTTACTCTCCTGCAGCCCCTTGCCCACCCCACCCCTTTTTGCCCAATATCCAGCCCATTCTGAAAAACTTGCTTGTGATTTTGTAACATTCTGGTTGGCCCTAATGAAAGTGAACTCTTGGTACTGTGCACTGCCAAGGCAATGTTACAAGTCATCAAAACAGGATGTATGTTTATTCTTTGCTCCCCCTTGCAGGTATAACTTTCTACAGTTTCATCCAGAAAGCTATCCACTGCAACAGAAGAATCTCATCCAGCCTCATGGGATCTGATCTCACCTGCATCCTCTCCATACCAGTCATTGTGAATGTCCACCACGGAACTCATGGGCACTCCTGCATCCTCTGGCCTACCCTCAAACCCGCGGACAAAATGATGGACCACATCGTCCTTCCTCTGGGCTGCACTGTTGCGCAGCAGAGCTTCTAGAAACTGCTTCATGTGATAGTTGTTGCATGCCAGGTCCATGGCCTGGCCACTATGGAGCCCCTCCTCTATCTGCTCAATCGTCAGCGGTGTTGGGTACTGCTGCAGTCGCTCGCCAACTTCCACTTCCACTTCGTCTGCATCAAACTCTACTTTGGGTTCTACCACTTTGGGCAGTGAAGAATTTGTGTCATCTGGAGAGTCACTGCTTACAGGGTCCCGGACTACAAGCTGAATGGGGTGGCAGCTGCAACATTCCCCGCAGGGAGGGTCTCGCTGGCAATCTGGAACCCTCTCTTTCTCCTGCAGAGATGAAACTGACGCTGAGCACTGGCTCTTTGCCCCATACGACGTGCCCTCTCGAGCAGAACTAGAGCTCCCACTGTCAGCCTGATAAAAGGCAGCTTCTCTCTCTATTTTCCTGCAGATGTCCAGTGACGACCTGATGTATGTCTTGCAGAAGTTGACAACATCAGTCATCTGCAGGTAACTGGCTGCAGACATAACTTCAATCACGTTTTCCCCACAAAGATCCAACTTCCCTGAATAAAGGAAGTCCAGGATAATTGAGAAGGCCTCTGATGTAACAATGTCCAGGGAAGCAGTGCTGTGTCGGCCACTGTCTTGGATGTAGTGGATCAGCAAAGCTCTGAAGTAACCACTGTTGGCAAACAGAATGTTTTTGTGGGCTTTGAAAATCCTCCCCTCCACAATGATGCTACAGTCACAAAAGAAGTCCCTCTTCCGCTGCTCATTGAGCTCTCCCAAGAGTTTGGTGTAGTAAGATTGCATCTCCATTGCTCCTACAGCAAAGAACTACCTCTTGACTCTGAAAGAAAATGCAGGAACAGAACATCAGCACAGAAATGCCTTTCCTTTCGTGCACAGTCCCTCCCCATAGTAGTGTATCTCCCCACCCCATCCAGAACAGCTGATGCATATGCTGGCAAGAAACCTTTAAAAACCCAGTAATCTGAATACTCCATCTACATTGACCTATACTGAACACATCACCTCAACCAGAAGCTGAGCACACTAGGGCGCTTTCAGACTACTGCTATTTTCAGATGAGATTCAATCAAATATTGGCAAATTCAGGAAGTGCATTTGAAGTTGCTCTGGAGCTCTTGCACAACAAACCCACTTTGAACTTTTTGTGTTAAGTGGTGAGGAAATCGTGTGAGATAACATTTGCTTGATGCAACATCGTCTAATCTCCCCACAGACTAATCAGCATGAGATTGTCTGAAAATGGCTTGATTTAGGAGAATTGTATCCATTCAGGGGTTTGTCAGCATGCATTGCCAATTCACACATTATGCTAAAAGTGGCTTTCAATGATCTATTGATGTATGGAACTGCCCAATTACAAGTTGGACAACTGGTTCATCTCTAGCTCACTACTGTCTGGTCCAAAAGATGCTCTCCACAGTTGCAGGCAGAAAAATGCATTTCCCAGTCTGGCTATCAACTCCTTCACCATTTAACATATTTTAGGAGCCCTTAAAAGGGTAAAGGTAAAGGGACCCCTGGCCATTAGGTCTAGTCGTGGCCGACTCTGGGGTTGCGAGGCTCATCTCGCTTTATTGGCCAAGGGAGCCGGCGTCCAGCTTCCGGGTCATGTGGCCAGCATGACTAAGCCGCTTCTGGCGAAGCAGAGCAGCACACAGAAACGCTGTTTACCTTCCCACCGGAGCGGTACCTATTTATCTACTTGCACTTTGACATGCTTTCGAACTGCTAGGTTGGCAGGAGCAGGGACTGAGCAACGGGAGCTCACCCCATCGCGGGGATTCGAACCGCTGACCTTCTGATCAGCAAGTCCTAGGCTCTGTCGTTTAACCCACAGCGCCTGCCACAAAAGGCAGATAGGCCTGAATCTGAACATCAAATTCATCAGGGGTGTTAAGCAGCCAGCTGGTGTACCAGGATTATAGGACTTATTTGTCCATATATGAGTTCTTAAAATGCACAAGTGGAATGGAGAAGTAGAGAGAAAAACCTGTGCTTTTTAATGGGATATCTAATCACTGTGCCTGAAGGAGCAGAGAAAGTGGGAACAGGAATGCAGCTTCTCTCGCTACATTCCTCTTGCGAGAGTCCAAAACTATGCAAGGTCACCCTTCTACAGAGAGGGCATTAGGACCCAAGCAGACTCTTCTTCCTCCTCAACCATGTGGCTTGTGTAGCATAACCCTCCAGGGGAAGCCAGTCAGTCCTAGGAACAAAGAATTTTCAGCACAGCCAGCAAGGAAAACACACACCAAAAACTGGAGCATCCGGGAGATCACTCAGCCTTTTCACCCCTGAAATACTTGCATGCTTTTGTCAGTTCTGAGCTACCACATCTCCTTCAGTACCCCTCACCTCCGCTTCTCCAGTCTAACTCTCCTTAATAATCTTCTCCAGAAATCTCACTTTCCACATTTTTTTTGCCATAACTATTCCAAACCTATTTTCCTTCACAAATTGGCTGCAGACAGAAGAAAACAGTCCTCACTACAGAGGTTAAGAATAAATGGCAGGGGGGAAAATCACAATTATTGTGTTACTGACACAATGGTAGCCTTTCTTTGCTATTACTAGAATAAAAATGAGAGAAACACAGTTGGGATGAGGCACCCATTTTGCAGGCAAGAGAATCAAGGCATGCAACTATAAATTCCTTTTGAGACTATAGATGAGTTTCATCCCTAAAACCACCACATTAGTGTTGCTGCAGTCAGTACACTGGTGCCTTGGTTGTCAAACGGCTTGGCTCCCAAACAAATCGGCTCCCAAACACCAGAAACCTGGAAGTAAGTGTTCTGGTTTGCGAACATTTTTTGGAAGCCAAACATCCAATGTGGCTTCTGATTGAGTGCAGGAAGCTCCTGCAGCCAATCAGAAGCCGCACCTTGGTTTTCGAACAGTTCCAGGTGTCCAATAGACCCCCAGAATGGATTAAGTTCGACAACCAAGGTACCACTGTACAGGGGTCTATGGGATATTAGGGGTGGGGCAATACTTCAGCTTGGGGACACATCATGCTTTTCTAGGGTGATTTGTCCACCTTTAGTCCCTACCCTGAACTCAGCTCTCAGATATAGCTCCTAGAAACTGTCAGCATGTGACAACAGCCACTACCTGGGAACAGCTTCCACTGGCCAGCTAAACCAGGTGATGGTAGCTGATGGGCCTCAAACCCTCCCTGAGTTAGGGACTTCCCTGCATGTGAAGACAGGCTCTGGAGGATTGAGCAAACAAATCCAATACTGGGTCCAACAGTCAAGAAGGTGGTTTCTGCATAAGCTGTAGAGGGAAGCCAGGGACAGATGGGAGAAGGAAATTCTGATCCTAAGCCTCCACTGCCTTGCAGGATATTTTTGGGAGAAGGATTAAACCCTACACAAATCCAGAGATCTGTCCCTAAGTTGGATGGCACCTTATATGCCTCCTTCTGGCAAGTCCTGCAACCAGGCTGGTGCCAATTGTTTTCCTCTGGACATCAGTTATGCTCAGAGGTGGAGGGCTTATTGTTGTCTGGGCTTCCCAGGTCCTCCATACACATTACCCAGGCTTGCGCCCCAGGGAGGTCATTTAAGTGCTGCAAACACAGTGGTTTGACTTCACTCCTGGAGGAGCACTCCTTTGTCCCTTGAGACAAATGGATGCCAACAAAGTCAGTACATAGAATAAGATCTCATTTTCTTCTAAATTTGAGAGCATGCAAGTATAAGCGGGGACTGCAACATGTGTTGGCAAGAAGGTAGCCTTGACAATCCAGGGGACCAAACTTATCACACTATCCCAGGCATAGGCAAACTTGGCCCTCCAGATGTTTTGAGCCTACAATTCCCATCATCCCTGACCACGGGTCCTGTTAGCTAGGGATGGTGGGAGTTGTAGTCCCAAAACATCTGGAGGGCCAAGTTTGCCTATGCCTACACTATCCTCTGTCCCACCCTCACTGTGTGCAAACAGTGAGGGGATGGAATGGGACCCTTTTACGAAAAATGCCAATACAGCCACAGACCAAACCAAAATGATGAATACAGAACACACTTTTGGAAATGCAAGGACTTAAAAGAAGTAAAATAAAGAGCCCCAAAGCATGTACAGTGGTACCTCGGGTTACATACGCTTCAGGTTACAGACTCCGCTAACCCAGAAATAGTACCTCAGGTTAAGAACTTTGCTTCAGGATAAGAACAGAAATCGTGCTCTGGCAGCGCGGCGGCAGCAGGAGGCCCCATTAACTAAAGTGGTCTTCAGGTTAAGAACAGTTTCAGGTTAAGAACGGACCTCCGGAACGAATTAAGTACTTAACCTGAGGTACCACCGTACAGAGTGCATTCCCCTTACCATCAAGGTACCCACAAGCTGCCCACACATATTTGTTCCTAGAAATTTAGCACTGGAGAATTCCCTTCATAGGCAACACAAGATCACAGCTCTGTAAAGCTCAGGGACACCAAGTCCAGCACTTTGAGGCTGGATCTTTCAACCTGCAAAATAAGTGCCATCCAGCTCCCACTTCAAATGTCTCAAATTGGTCCAGTGCCACTAAGCAATAGGGACAGTGCCTCTGAGCTTGTACAGATTGCCCTTCCCTACTGAGCACCCAGAATCTGCCTTCAGTGGGAAATTCCAGGTCACCGCACACATGCTTGCCACAGAGACTCAGCCCCAGCGGGTCTCCTTTTAAGCAGGCAAGTCCCAAAGACACACACGAAAGCACCCTCTTCAGCGTCATTCAAGACTCAGCCCTGGCAACTGTTTTCGATATAAGATCTCAACCTTGGAGCATAGGACGTAAGAGCAGCCAGGGTACCGGGTGCTTCCACTACCTCTCTCCCAGAACTACAAGGACAAGGAGGAAAGGTGCAATTCTCATACAAAGCTGGCTCCAACGTCTTTCTAGCACTGCCAACTTTCCCCACCCCTTTTTTGCTCCGTTACCCCAGCAAACAGCACCTTTGCCTGGAGACACACAGACGCTCACAGGTGACAAAAAGGTTTCTCTCTCTGTTATTACAGCCTTCACCTCCTACTGATTTCTACAGAAGATGAAATATCACAGGTACAGGAGAAGCTGAGGATAGGCTTCTTGGGCCAATACTCCCCCCCCCCCACATTAAGCCTGTAATGGGGGGGGAATGGGAGGGGGGAGAAGAGGCGGGTACCACCCAGGTCCAGCAGTCTCCGGAGAAGGAGAAGGGCAGTGGCCCTTTCTGGCAGCGCCCACCTATGCTCACGCACGGCTAGCCAGGAAAGGCTTCCTCCTCTTCCCCCTCAATGCAAAGGCGGAGCAGCGACACCAAAAACCGCAGTAGCAGCCGCTTCCATTCTCCCTGTGCTGCTCACCTTCTAGCCGGTCCCTTGCCTTGCACGGCTCTACCTAGCCTGACACACACACATACATAGACACACGCTTCGCAGGAGCCGCCCAAACTCCCCGAGCATCGCCAGCCGCCAATCGCAGCTTCAGCCGCGAGCGAAAGAAGGCGGAGCTAGCACAGCAAGTTCAGCTGCGCCTGTGCGGCGGTTTCATCGCCCCCTACCCTTCTCCTCCCACAGAGCATGCCCCGTGCCTATGGCCTGATGGGGATTGTAGTTCCCTCATCTTGAGGCGCTGTGATAAAGCGGGCGCGGGGTGGGTTAGGTGTCAATGGTGTAGCAGGAACCCCCCCCACCCCAATCATTCTGCTTGTACAAACTTCATACACACACACACTCACACACTACATACGCCACATTTCTGTTATAAATTCATAGAAAATCAACCATACATTGGATTTGCACTGTTCCATTTTTATTTTACTCCATATGACAAGAACTAACAAAAGGGGAGGGGGGTTTGACCCTGGTCAGCCAAAATCCCTTCACTGTCTCAGCACATCTGCAGGAGCCCTGCCCAGATGATCCCAGACAGAAGACAATCAAAATCACCAAGAACTTGCATATGGGAGTGGATTCAGCATGGACTGAAACAAAGGACAATGATCACATCTTCCCTCAGGGGGCAGGAAACTGCAAACTCCCCTTTGTCTCCTGGAAGTGACTCATGGGGAGGGGGGAAAGGAGGAACCAGCCAGGTGACAAGATACTCAGGTTACCACCAACTCCTCCCTCAACCCCTCCTTTCTGTAATATATGCATGATGTTTCTGGGGGGTGGGCTTGACCTAGAGGAGGGGAATTTCAAAAGTTTTTATAAGACCTTGCACACTATTTTTCTGGGTCTTTCCTCTCACCTGCGAGTGAGGGGAGCACCCTGTCACGACAGTCTTTCTTCAATAAAGACCAGGCCTACAGGCTGCTGATTTGCTTCAATTTGCTCTGGTTGGTGTTTTATTTTTGTCCAAGGGAGCCCTCAGATTTTTCCTGTAACAGTTGGCGACCATTCTCAGGGACACTTGGTTCTCCTGCAAAGGTGAGGAGGGAGATAGAGGGGATCGGGCGCCACTGGGCAACCTTAGCCCCGGGATCCTTCTTCCTCTCCCTGCCTCCTCTTTGCGGGCGGTAATCAATCGTCACCAAAAGCCCAACTAGAGGAAGCAAAGGCAAGGTCAAGCCGGCTAAGGGGAAAGGATCCTGGGATCCACGGGGGACATCTTCGAACGTGAGTATGGTTCTGAAGAAAATACATTGGGAGGGGGGTGGAAAGTAACGTCTCCACAACAGCCGGACTTTTCTCCTTTATTTCCAACGTTACACCTACAAATCCTGAATCTCCTTTTCTCTCTCTCTCCGTTTTCCTCTCGGAGTGTGGCCAGGAAAACGTGGTGTTTATTGTTTTTCTGACGTCGTTTTTCGGAGTCTGCCAGAGGCGTCCCCTACAAATCTCTCTCTCCTTTTTCTCCCCCGTTTTCCTCTCGGAGTGTGGCCAGGAGAACGTGGTGCTTATTGTTTCTCTGACGTCCTTTTTCGGAGTCGTCCAGGGGCGTCCCTACAAACCTCTCTCTGCTTTCCCTGTTTATGCAAATGAAGCTGCCCCTCCTGCCCGGCGACCTTCGTTAGGGATGACCCGGGTACGTGAGAACGCAAGGTCATTTGTTTCCTTTCAAAACTTTGTTTTCTCGGGTCCTGATCTGGCACTGCACTGCGCAGGCGTTCAGTAAGGAATCTGAACTTAGTCCAAAGGCTAGGCAGGAGGCTGTTGTGGAAGGTAGAGGGGAGGTTCACAATTGGGGCCCCACACTAGGGTTAGTCTTGAAAAAAACAGTGCTGTGGTTTAGGTTTCCGGGCAGAGATCCGTGGTTAAGGTTTCCGGGCAGAGACCCGTGGTTAAGGTTTCCGGGCAGAGACCCGTGGTTAAGGTTTCCGGGCAGAGACCCGTGGTTAAGGTTTCCGGGCAGAGACCCGTGGTTTAGGTTTCCGTTCAGGCTTGACGTTTTCAGCAAATAATTTGTGGTCAAGAAATAAGTAGGGATTGTGTTAAGTCAAGGATACTCCAAATACTGAAAGAATCTTTCTTCCCATTGTCCTCCTCCCTTGTGTGTGTGTTTCCACTCTTTCTGTCTTTAGTGTACTTCGTTAACGGAAAAAAAGCCCAATAATAACATATGAGAGAATGGGAGCTCACTAAACACCCTAGCTGGACTCCTCCTGGCAACAAAGCTTCCATGAAGCCTTTTTGCCCCAGAGAGGATTCTAATATGCCCCTCCAGCTTGTCATCTCCAATTGGGGAAAAAATAAAAATAAAAAAGGGGCAATATGGTCTTTCAAGTACAAAGTATGAGACCGTTGTAACTTTTAGTGGGTGGCTTAGGCTCACCACCTGGAACCCAGGGCACAGCAGCCACCTCAGGGATCCTTCAACAAAATCAGGGTGTGAACCCATAGGGAGAGCTGAAAACATCAAATTTGTGTTGTTAAACTATGACCTAAAGCTAGAACATAAAATGAAAACTTAATGGTGCTCAGAAGGCAGTAGATATAATAACAGCCCAGCCTGAGAGCCCACGCATTAGAGATCTTAGTTAATAAAATAATAATAATAAATGAATAAGAGATGATCTCAAGGATTTAGAAATATTCCAAGGGTTTGTATTTACATATGAAGTGTGCAAATGTTTGTTATTTGAGAAAAGCTCTAAAAAAAAGAGTTTTCCTCCCAAGTGGTAAAATCCTGTATACATGCTACCTGTGTTCTGAAAGGAGGATTACCTCCCCTCCTTCCACTAGTTTAAAAGAGGAGGGTGATTTTAAGTCTAGTGGTAAATGATGTTTTGTTGTAACTTTTGAGTTTGTGAGTCTACATCCGTGTTCCAGTCTTTTGTTTCAGTATTTTGAAATGTGCTGTGAAAAAAACCTAATGTTTCTGCTGCAAAAGCCTAGTTGAGCCAACTGCTCTCTCAAGCTAAAATGCAGTGTATGTATTTCATTAAGCACATGCCTATGAAAGGATGGTGTTCTTTCTAAGAAAATTGTTATTAAATGTAGAGGCTTCCATGGCTAGCAAAATTCTATGAGTCCAGTCCAAATATCAGTCTCTATAAGACTTCTTGGCCTCTTTTCTCAGAAAATGCCCCCCCTTGTTTCATTCTATCTGTTTCAGTTTTTTCCTCCCTTCTTACTTCTGTGCCAGGTAAATTTACTCCCGAGTAAGCTTCCTTTAAAGGAAACTGCAAAGAGGGGGGGAGCAATCTTTCCCAAGGTACCCTGCATCTCACTTTCCTATTCACTTTTGTGTTCCCTTTAAATCAAATCTATGGCTGTTTTAATTATTTGTGAGTGGTTATATCGATTGAATTAACTTTGCTTTATAAGAGATCCTCTCCCTATCTTAGGAAAAATGTTCACTTCAATCTTCCTTTAAAGATAATTTCTCTAAGAACTTGCATTCTTTAGTCTAAGGAAGCAAACTCACTCAAACTATCTCAAGATCTGCTAAAAGGGGTTCTGTGTAAAGTTGGGTACTTTTATTTTCCTCTTCCTTAGTACATGATAGGAGCATAGATGTTTCCTTTCCCAGTTGTAAACCTGTACTTAAATGTGTATGTCTCTTTGATAGTACAAATCCTGCTGTGGAATCTTGCTGTGAACTCTATATTTGGAGGGTTGGACTAGATGACCCCAGGGTCTCTTTCAACTCTCCCAATTTGTGGCTGTGTGGAAGGAACATGTGTCTGCAAGCATTGGAGGGTAATTCTTAAATTCTGGCGTGCTGATGGAGTTGAAATTCAGCCTAGTTTTGCTCTTTAGTCTTAAAAGGTGAGAGGTGAAGCTGTGATGTTTTGAAGCACAACTGGTAATATCAAGCTGATTACAGTGTTTATCATTGGGGGGGGGATCAGACTTCAGAGTCAATTCAAAGTTTAAGCACATACAAATACATATGGGGGCCTTGACCAATCCTGTAAATAAAGGGCAGGAAAAAATTTGTCTGCAAATGGTGTGGCTGAAATGACTGAGAATATTTAAAATAATAATAATAATATTAATAAAATCCTATGAATTCTGACTCTCTGGCCATTTCCCCCATATATAAGGGCGTGGCATTGTTCCACGAATAGCCAGAGGGATATTAGCCCTTTCCTGTACATAAAGGAAGCAGTCCTTTGCTTGGGCTGCAATTGCTAGCTTTGGTGAATACCAGAGGGATATTAGCCCTTTCCTGTACATAAAGGAAGCAGTCCTTTGCTTGGGCTGCAATTGCTAGCTTTGGTGAATACTTGAATTGCTGAGTTTCCCCTTTTTGTTTTAAAATCTAACCCTATTTTTAAAATCTACTCCTTACCCTTTTCCTTCCCTTATTCAAATGGTAATTTAGCCAAAGGATGCAACATTTTCAATAGTATAAAAGGTTTGCTGAGACATGAACTCTGCACATACACAGAGGCTAGATCAGTCAAAAAAAGAGAGAGAGAGAGAGAGGAAGGAGGGGGAACTGTAGGGTGGAGAGAGGAGGTTTTGAGAGCTTGCCTGCAGGGAGAAGCTTATCCAAATTTCCTTATGAAAAGAACTTGGAACCATTGGGGGAGATCATCCTTGATGTGTCTTTTGCTCTAGGGGCTAATTAAGACAAAGGGGTTGGGTACTGGACCATCAAGGGTCAAGAGGTTGCCAGGTTTCAGGTCTTGACATGCTGATTTCTTTTCACAGGTAAATATCAAAGCACTCCCACTGTGAGTTCCTCTCTTGAGTAGTTTGCCTCCCCAATGGGATTTAAATTTTATAACAGTTTTTGTGTGTGTGTGTGTATATGCCTATGCATTTTAGGAACAGCATTTCCTGACAGACTTCTCACATGAAATAATTTCCCCTTTTAACAGGATATGTGAACCCCATTAACAAAGTGTTTGCCCCTTCTTTTCTAACTCTTGTCTTTTAAGTCTCCAAAACCCTGCCCCTTACAGGATATCACTTCTACAGATGTGCTACTACAGATCCAAGGAAAAGCTTCGCCACCACAAGACTATTACCTGCAGCAGCAACGACAGACGCCAAAGTTCTCAAAGTGGCCACAGCAATTTCTTTCAAAGGGGAAGTGGGGCTGACAAAGGGGGGAGGAGTTGAATTGCAAGGACATTTTCTCACTTTTGAAACTCAAGCCTCTGTGCTCCAGGATTCAAAAGATACATACGTAAAAGATCACAATTGTGTCAAGATATGCAACTGATATTTAATTAGTTTGTTTTGTATTATATGTTATTATGTAGGAATGTTGAAATGTGTCTGACAGTGTGATTTCCACAAAGGGGGGGGGCTATTTTTGGGCCTATTTTTCTGTATAATTGTTTTTATGTTTAATGTCTTATTCCTTACAACCCAGTGGAGGATTCTCAAACATTTTATGCCTTTTAAGAGACCAGGCTATTATGTAGTCCAATGTTTAGAATTAGATAAATTTATAACCATATTTCGTTGTTCTACCTGGCACTATGCCAACCTTCCCTACCCATTTAAAAAATGTGCTAAAACTCGCTTTACTAATGAGAAGCTTCTAAGATACATGAAGGTGGATATGCTTTGGTTTAGTAGGAATAATCCCTTATAGAGTTAAATTGACTTATTTGGACAAGTGCCCTTTAAGAATGGGTTTAACAGATTGGTTTGAAAAGTTGAGAACCATGGGGCAAGATAAATTCAAATTGGACTCAGTTTGAATTGGGCAAGTGTATCCAGGCTGCAATTAGCTTTTGGTCCTTTAAGTGCAAGTGAGCAACGTCCCATGAGTGCAAGACCACAGCCTATAATAAAAAAATCCCATAGACTGGCCAAGGCGAAGACATTTCCCTCAGGACGTGCCCAAACCTGTGCCAGCTGTGGTGAGTGCCAGACAACATGGTTAATATGAAAGCCCTAAGTGGATTCACCAGGGATTGCCACTGCTGTGACACCATGCTGGTGTGAGACCATAGAAGAGCTACCTTGACACCTGAGAACACAAAAATGGCGGGGGACAAAGCAAACTGCATTTTTCAGTCATTAGTGGACCTTCCTGCTAAATGTAAAGCATACGCCACTATTGAGAAAATATCTCTTCCAAGGTACTAGAATGCCACAAGTAACTGAGCAACAAAATATTAATTTTACATGATATCCTACGTCTAACTATGTGCACTGTTACACCATTATATTTCTATGCAAATATCCTTAAGAAGCATGACATCCAAGTCCCTTTCACGTTCACATGGACACATGGAGAATAGCAGGTTAATATTTACCACCTTAAATTGTGCGGAGAAAAGGATTGCAAAGTAGCCACCTTTGCAATCTTATCTCCGAAGGGGGGAACTGTAGCAGGAACCCCCCCCACCCCAATCATTCTGCTTGTACAAACTTCATACACACACACACTCACACACTACATACGCCACATTTCTGTTATAAATTCATAGAAAATCAACCATACATTGGATTTGCACTGTTCCATTTTTATTTTACTCCATATGACAAGAACTAACAAAAGGGGAGGGGGGTTTGACCCTGGTCAGCCAAAATCCCTTCACTGTCTCAGCACATCTGCAGGAGCCCTGCCCAGATGATCCCAGACAGAAGACAATCAAGACCACAAAGAACTTGCATATGGGAGTGGATTCAGCATGGACTGAAACAAAGGACAATGATCAGATCTTCCCTCAGGGGGCAGGAAACTGCAAACTCCCCTTTGTCTCCTGGAAGTGACTCATGGGGAGGGGGGAAAGGAGGAACCAGCCAGGTGACAAGATACTCAGGTTACCACCAACTCCTCCCTCAACCCCTCCTTTCTGTAATATATGCATGATGTTTCTGGGGGGTGGGCTTGACCTAGAGGAGGGGAATTTCAAAAGTTTTTATAAGACCTTGCACACTATTTTTCTGGGTCTTTCCTCTCACCTGCGAGTGAGGGGAGCACCCTGTCGCGACAGTCTTTCTTCAATAAAGACCAGGCCTACAGGCTGCTGATTTGCTTCAATTTGCTCTGGTTGGTGTTTTATTTTTGTCCAAGGGAGCCCTCAGATTTTTCCTGTAACAATGGGAAGGAAATATTTCTGTGTATTGGTTTAAAGGTTTGCTTGCTTGCTTGCTTGCTTGCTTGCTTTGGTTATTATATCTCCATAATCGTGAACCTCTAAGATGCTAGCAAGATAATGCACATAGCCTCAGATTGGGGACAACTGAGGCCCCTCAGCTTTTCTTAATAGGGCCAAAGGGAGGATGGAAGTCTACCCAGCAAGCCAGAAGGAATTCCTTTATAGTTATTAGACACTCTCATTACATACTAATGCAGCTATCATATTATTTCTATCACGAATTACTTCCTTTAAAGCATCTTGGATAAATGTCACAATACCATAAAAAAATCTGTAAAACAGTTAAAACAACTGCATGTACAAAAATAGTTAAAATCATTTACATTATAATGAGTAATAAATTAATCGCCTTCTAAACCACCATCTCGAGGTGAGTTTACACATAAGATATTTAAAAGCACAAGAACAACAAATACATTTAAAACAAGACTCGTAGTACATTTATCCAGCTAGGGAAAGCCCATCGGAACAAAAATGCCTTAAGTTGTTTCTGGAAAGTGCAGATAGTGGTTGCCTGGCAGAACTGGACAGGTATGCTCTTCCACAAAACAGTCAACCACACAAAAGCCCTGTTCCGAGTTTCTGTGGAAGGGGCTTCCGAGTTTTTTGGAACATGCAGGTTAAACTTTCCTGCAGACCATGGTGGCCTGTTGGATGCAAAATAGGCAGCCTCTCAAGTAACCTGGTTCTCAGCTATGTGGGGACTTAAATGTTAGTATCCCAGTTTGAACTTGGTTTGGTAACAGACTGGCAGCAAGTGCAAATCCGATAAGCAGGGTGCTGCTATATGTTGGTGGTAGTTTCGCCGCTACAAGCAACCTAGCCGCCACATTCTGCACCAGTTGCACCCTCTGGACCAACTCAAAGAGTAATATTAAAAGAATTACAAATATAAAAACAATTTCAAATCAAGTATGGATACTGGCTGAAATAACCATCTCCACTCAGAAGGGTTGTTGAATGAGACCCTCACTGAAGATAAGAGCAGGGCAACATGACCAATTTCCAATTTTCTGAGTTAATAGATAAAAACTCCCTGTTATTAATGCATAAGAGGTCTTGAATAGCTATTTGTCATAGCATTTATGATCAAACAGCAGCTAGGTATTGTACTTCTGCCCAGTGTCCACTCAATCCTCAGAGCTTCAAAGGATGAGGAGGCACTTCTGGAATAAAACTGAAATGTTTATTTAATTACACTCTCTCTAGATTTCGGGCTTGGTGGTTTCACATGTTAGGCACAAAACACCAGAGTTCATGAAGTCACCTACACCTCTGTTTGCCCCATATGGTTTCCATGGTTTATTGCTGAATCGGAACAAGTGGCAAGGTCAGTGCTTTTTTTCTGGGGGGACACAGGGGTACGCATACCCTTAAATAGTTTGTGAATCTAAGTTTGGCCTCATTGAGAGGCAGTATTTCAATATGAGTAGGAAAATGAGAGTACCCCTAAACATTTTTTTAAAAAGGAAGGAAAAAAAAGCAGTGGGCAAGCTAGGCTTTTCCCATCTGCTCAGCCCCTTCTAGGATTTAATATTTAAAACTGGGTTGCCCAGTTAACCGAAGGATTTAAGGATTTAAAACTGGGTTGCCCAGTTAACCGAACTCAGATAGTTCAAACCCCAACTGCCCACACTGACAGTCACTGTCTATCCTCACATATAGTCCCTCTCTCATACACATGGAGAGTCCCTACCTGATGGTTAAACTGTCACCTCACTTAAATTCCCCCACTCTCTGTTTGGATTGAGTGGTGGTCCTACCAGCAAACACTGGTCTCTGGGTCACCTGGAGGCAGACCCAGGGCCTGTCCATCACAGAGGCAAGTCTTCAACAGATTCCAACAAGACAGTAGAGATGGCGCCCATCTGATATGTAATGGGATTAAGTTCCAAAGGGTAGGAGATGCCACCACACTAGAAGCCCAATTCTGACATCACACAAAATGAGCTTTTGCTGAGGTGATATCAGTAGGATGCCCTCTCCTGCAAGTACAATAGTTGGTAAAGTATTCAAGGGAGGTGATAATATTTTAGGTAACCTGGTCCCAGGTTGTAGAAGGCTTTGTATACCACTACCACTAGCACCTTGAATGTTGCCCAGTGGCTAATTGGCAGCCAAGGGGTTGAACATGTGGCCTTCTGAATGAGAAAAATGTACCGTACTTACTGCTGAGTTATGACCCTTCCCTATAGCAAGCTTCAAGGCTGATAAAATATTTGAACAAAGCCAAATTAAGAGATAAATATACCTGTTGCTGTTGTTGTTTAGTCGTTTAGTCGTGTCCAACTCTTCATGACCCCATGGACCAGAGCACGCCAGGCACTCCTGTCTTCCACTGCCTCCCGCAGCTTGGTCAAACTCATGTTGGTACTTCGAAAACACTGTCCAACCATCTCGTCCTCTGTCATCCCCTTCTCCTTGTGCCCTCAATCTTTCCCAACATCAGGGTCTTTTCCAGGGAGTCTTCTCTTCTCATGAGGTGGCCAAAGTATTGGAGTCTCAGCTTCAGGATCTGTCCTTCCAGTGAGCACTCAGGGCTGATTTCCTTAAGAATGGATAGGTTTGATCTTCTTGCAGTCCATGGGACTCTCAAGAATCTCCTCCAGCACCATAATTCAATAGCATCAATTCTTTGCCGATCAGCCTTCTTTATGGTCCATATTTATTTGATAAATTTCTATGCCTAAGAAGAGTCCTGCTGGATCAGACCAAAGACCTGTCTAGATGCTCAGTCACACCACTGATCCATCTAGCTTAGTTTTGTATTCACTTCTAGGGCAACGACTTGAAGAGTTCCAAAGCAAGGCCCAAGCAAGGCCATCCTCCTCCCCTTGCATGGAGGATCTCTGCACACATATCTCAGTGTACATATATATAAACCTCCCTCATACACTGACGGAATGGCACCAGTGTGGAGGGCCACTGGGTGCATCAGCACCATGGGTGGGGCTTATTCCACTTTTCCAGCTGATGCACATGGACCACAAGGGGCTCATAATGCAGTTTCTTGAAATAATTTTAAATAACTGTTGTATTGTGAATAGAACACACCCCCTAGGTTGGGAACAAACTGATATTGGGCATAACATGCTAGGAGGACACTTTCAGTTAACATTCCAAAGGATCTTTGCTGAATGGGATTCACTTGTGAGTAAACTTTACAAAAGCATCTTGGCCCTAAGAAAGAGCATTGCATGGGAAACATGTTTTAATTTTGCTTTCTGTTGATTGAGAAAATGTAATGCCTTAACAGTATGAAGGCTCTAGCACAGTCTTTACCCTCCTGGTGTCCTGAACCCCTAGCACACCTGGCAGCAAGACTCCACTGGTACATACAGTCCCAAAAAGTAATCCTGTAGTTCCTAGAACATCCAAACCAAGGTCCCTCAATGTGGGAAGCTGAGCAGACCTCCTCACCTCCTACTTCATTTTTATACCAATTTTATACTTCAATTTTATACCATGAATGTTGACTGCAGCATCTGGGTTTGACAAAGCATGTGACCCTACCTTTCCTGAGCTTACTCCAGCTGAGGACTCACACACCTCCTTCCAGAGCTAACAAGCCCCTACATAGCCAGCTACCCCCCGCTGCTTCTTATGCCTCCAAGCCTGCTGTGTTCATAGACACAGGGGCCCCTCTGGCTCTGTGGATGAGTCCTGCTCCTCTGCTTCCTGTGTACTGACCCCCATCCCCTAGCCACCCTCTGTTGGCCTTGAGTACTTTCTATGCCCCCAACCTCTCCTTCTCCACCCCCAGCTTGCCCCGGTGTGTACCAGTCATGGCTACACATCTTGTTGGGTTGTCCTCTCTCCTCATTGTCCTGCCAGTTCATGACACCTGGTGTTCTTCAGATGTTTTGGGCTGCAACTCCCATCAGCCTGTCACTGTACATTTGTGAAATGTTTTGACTCCTCTAAACCCCTATCATATATTCTTTATTTAGAGCATCTGTACCCTGCTTTTCAGCCAAAAAGGCTCCCAGAGAGGCTTACATACTACCAAAACAAGCAATCCCTAGCCTACAGGTTTATAATCTAGAAAAGAAAAACATGGCACACAAGGGAAAAGGGGGGCTTATTTGTGGTTACATTCTGGTGTCAGGTGAAGACTTTTTTTTAATTCCCTCAGGGGTTTGTTTGTTTTTTATAAAAAAATCTGTGGCTTTGGTTTTGTGCATGTGTGATTTTCAGACATCTGGTTTTATGCTTTCTGCTGGAATTTTGTAGGCAGAATTTTGTTGTTTGATTTTGTTATTTTTATTGTATGTGAACATTTTATGTTTTGAGCTTATACAAATATGGTTCTACAAATGTAGTTAAGTAAATAAATAATTTAAGTGAGGGCAGCTGCAAAACAACTGTCAAAGGTAGCAGCTGGAAGAAGGCAGACAAAAAGCCCCTCTGTGTCCTCTACCCCTTGGATCCCACCTGGGCTTGCTGCATTTCTTGGCAGTTGCCCCAGAAAGACTCCAAATGGAGGGAGGGAGAGGAGGAAGGGAGAATTTGTGGCCAGGGAGAGGGGTGCTTTAAACAAAGAGATGTGCTACTACAAATTTATGTTTTGTGATTGGGATCTATAGAGATGTAAAATAACAGAAGGCTACACTCTGGATAAAAGGAATTTTCTCAGGATACAAGCAACAGCATCATAGGCACAACCCCTAGTTTGCAGACTAGGTGGTACTCAGCATTTCCCCAGTCCACAATCTATACCCCCTACAGCTCCAAATCTACTCCCAGCTTGGAGGGAGAATGCTAGCACATATATATTAAAAAAGGATGTGTACAAAAAATGGAAAAGGGGGGAAACCACCAAAGAGGAATTCAAACAAATAGCCAGCACGTGTAGACACAAAGTCAGAAAAGCTAAAGCACAAAATGAACTCAGGCTTGCTAGAGAGGTTAAAAGCAACAAAAAAGGCTTTTATGGGTATGTTCGTAGCAAAAGGAAGAACAAAGAAACCGTGGGGTCACTCAGAGGAGAAGATGGTGAAATGCAAACAGGGGACACAGAAAGGGCTGAACTCCTCAATGCCTTATTTGCCTCAGTCTTCTCCGATAAAGAAAACAATGCCCGACCTGAAGAATTTGGAGCAAATGATTCAGCAGAGGAAACACAGCCCAGAATAACTAAGGAGATAGTACAAGAATACTTGGCTAGTCTAGATGTATTCAAGTCTCCAGGGCCAGATGAACTGCATCCAAGAGTATTAAAAGAACTGGCAGATGTGATTTCAGAACCACTGGCAGTCATCTTTGAGAATTCCTGGAGAACAGGCGAAGTCCCGGCAGACTGGAGGAGGGCAAATGTTGTCCCTATTTTCAAAAAGGGGAAAAGAGAGGACCCAAATAATTACCGCCCAGTCAGTCTGACATCAATACCAGGGAAGATTCTGGAGCAGATCATTAAGCAAACAGTCTGTGAGCACCTAGAAAGGAATGCTGTGATCACCAATAGTCAGCATGGATTTCTGAAAAATAAGTCATGTCAGACTAACCTGATCTCGTTTTTTGACAGAATTACAAGCCTGGTAGATGAAGGGAACGCAGTGGATGTAGTCTACCTTGATTTCAGCAAGGCATTTGACAAGGTGCCCCATGATATTCTTGTAAAGAAGCTGGTAAAATGCGGTCTTGACTATGCTACCACTCAGTGGATTTGTAACTGGCTGACTGACCGAACCCAAAGGGTGCTCATCAATGGTTCCTCTTCATCCTGGAGAAGAGTGACTAGTGGGGTGCCACAGGGTTCTGTCTTGGGCCCGGTCTTATTCAACATCTTTATCAACGACTTGGATGATGGACTCAAGGGCATCCTGATCAAATTTGCAGATGACACCAAACTGGGAGGGGTGGCTAACACCCCAGAGGACAGGATCACACTTCAAAACGACCTTGACAGATTAGAGAACTGGGCCAAACAAACAAGATGAATTTTAACAGGGAGAAATGTAAAGTATTGCACTTGGGCAAAAAAAATGAGAGGCACAAATACAAGATGGGTGACACCTGGCTTGAGAGCAGTACATGTGAAAAGGATCTAGGAGTCTTGGTTGACCACAAACTTGACATGAGCCAACAGTGTGACGCGGCAGCTAAAAAAGCCAATGCAATTCTGGGCCTCATCAATAGGAGTATAGCATCTAGATCAAGGGAAGTAATAGTGCCACTGTATTCTGCTCTGGTCAGACCTCACCTGGAGTACTGTGTCCAGTTCTGGGCACCACAGTTCAAGAAGGACACTGACAAACTGGAACGTGTCCAGAGGAGGGCAACCAAAATGGTCAAAGGCCTGGAAATGATGCCTTATGAGGAACGGCTAAGGGAGCTGGGCATGTTTAGCCTGGAGAAGAGGAGGTTAAGGGGTGATATGATAGCCATGTTCAAATATATAAAAGGATGTCACATAGAGGAGGGAGAAAGGCTGTTTTCTGCTGCTCCAGAGAAGCGGACACGGAGCAATGGATCCAAACTACAAGAAAGAAGATTCCACCTAAACATTAGGAAGAACTTCCTGACAGTAAGAGCTGTTCGACAGTGGAATTTGCTGCCAAGGAGTGTGGTGGAGTCTCCTTCTTTGGAGGTCTTTAAGCAGAGGCTTGACAACCATATGTCAGGAGTGCTCTGATGGTGTTTCCTGCTTGGCAGGGGGTTGGACTCGATGGCCCTTGTGGTCTCTTCCAACTCTATGATTCTATGATTCTATGATTCTATGATTCTATATGCGTGTGTACTGCATTAAGCATTCTTTCTGAAATATAGGTATATGGTAGCCTTATGCTAGAATAATTGGACCCACCAACTTGTGTGAAGCCGACTCTCAGAGAGTCACTGATTGAAAGCAGATGGCATGAATTCACTGGCTGCTTTATCAGCCAAGCGTATTTCCTCTGGAAATTCCCTGTGGAGCAAGGGAGTGGAGGAATAGATAGATGAGAAAGAAAGAGAAAAAAGAGGAATATCCATCCTACTCTATAAATAGCACAAGCTATATAGGAGCACAAGAGTGGCCTTGCTAAGATAGGTATAGGCTAAATTTCAACACACACTAAAGACTAAAGATACAAGGAAGACTAGATGTTCATGGCTTAAATGTATTTATTTCTTTTCAACAAATTGTGTACTGCCTTTCTCCTACAAATAAGAACAGTTTGCCATTATGTATATTATTATTATTATTATTATTATTATTATTATTATTATTTGTTGCTCACTACTAAAAATTGTCTCAAAACAAATTAGTCTTTAGTTAGTTGTGCAACTAATAAGAGAAGCAAGAACTCCCTAGGGTGGCAGTTAAAAATATTTCTAAAATTATGGTGGTGGTGACCCACAACCAGTAATTAAAATTACCCACCAAAGACCTGAGTGAATAAGATAGGGTTTATGTTGTATGTAAGATAACAACCAATGTGCCAGGCAAGTCTCCCTGGGGATGGCAAGCACTCCTTGGAGGAAAGATAGGATGAAAAGGAGATGAACAGTTTAGGCCTAGTTGCCTCCCCTTTCACTGCTGTCTCGCTTGTGTAGTTTTCAGGCCAAGGGTCTATTCTTTGTAAAGTGTCATGTGCACAGATGGCAATATAAAGCTAATGATTATAGCTGGACAAGAGGGGTTCAGGTCAAATTATCTGGAAACTTGAGTTTCTTAGCTACTATGGCAGCCTTCCCAAAACTGGTGCCCTCCAGGTGCTTTGAACTACAATTCCCAACAGCTCCCATAGCACTAGCACAATACAGCTGTGCTGGCTGGGGCTGATTGAAGCTCAAAGCATATGAAGGGCACCAGCTCTTTTTGTTTATATAGCATATGACAGGAGTGTCCTTCATTAACAAAAGCCCTCTGGTTTTATTTGTATATAAATGGTGGGGAGAACAAGCAGGAGCCTTGAGGTGCTGGTGCATTTGGTCCTAGATTATTCTAGGATTATTTGTGTGCTTGATAGAATGGAAAGGTCACCCCATTACACTGCCTTTGCCACCCTGGTGCCTTCCAGATGTTTTGAACCGCAGCGCCTACCAGCCCCAGTCAGCACAGTCACAACCCTATGCGCATTTACCCGTAAGTCCCATTGAACACAGTGGGATTTACTTCTGAGATGACAGGCACAAAATTGTTCTGCTAAGTTTCTTGGATAGAAAAGTTCCCCTACAACCTTGGTTCACCGTATAGTCTATTAAAGTGTGTTGGGCTCTTCTGAAGTTAGTGGTAAAGATTGCAGGAGTTATCCTGTTGATATCAGTGATACAGCGTTGCTGGGACAGCATTCCTGGGCCAGGCGGGGCTGGGCGCAGCGGGCTCCCTCCGCGCACCTGGCACAAAAAACGGTGGGTGCCCGCCCCTCCATAAGGAATGTTGTGGGGGTTGGAACACCCAGGCCCTCCCGCAACCAACGCCTCAGATACCACTAGAGCTGTGGTTCCCAATTAGCTAAGTACTGCGGTCCCCCTGTTTTTCAAAAGCCTACTTTAGGGAGTACTTTTGGACTTTCTACTTTTCGTTATTATTTTTTTGATATCTCTGTGTTAGTTTTTGTTGTATGAATGGTGCCACGGACCCCCTGTGTGGGTTACATGGACCCTCTGGGGTCCACGGACCAACAGTTGGTAACCACTGCACTAGTCTTTCCATGCCCACTGCCCAGGCTTGCGCTCCAGGAGAGTCACTTTGGTGCTGCCTACGCAGCGGTTTGACTTCATCCCTGGAGGAATGCTCCATGGTCTCTCGGGACAGACGGATGCCAACAAACATGTTGAGATCGGGTGAGGAGGGATGAGTGTTTTAAAATGCAAATGATACATACATACATACATACATACATACATACATACATACGTATCTATTAGATTATATTTTAAATGCGTTATTGTGAAATCCCGGTATGTGTAAGAGCTGCGAGTGATTGCAGAATGCTAACTTCAACGGGGCTACGGAATTTCCTTCGTAAACTCCAGGGAGGGGAAAGGGGAGGACCTTTCTCCCGGCTCCGCCTCGATGCTGCAGAGAGAAGGGAGGAAAACGCTGAACGTGCTTCGCGCGAACATTTTTGGCCCTCGGCAGTTGCCGTATCCACAGAGGCCGACCAAACCAAGGAGAAACATACAGATTAAAAAGAGAGTGAGAGAAGACGCTCCCCACTCCAGCCCTCACTTCCGGGTTCCTTTTGACAGCCGCCCGTGTGAGGAGCATAATGCGAAAACAACGGCATCGCCAAAAGGCTTTTCTACTTGGATGTGTAACCCAAGGGAAGCCACTCTACCCAGAGCTCTCTATCGTGGAAGCCGGAAGTGTTTCTATGGTAACACTGAAGTTGTGATAGCCCGATTGAGAGAAAGTGGGGGATCCCCCGGAAGTAGTGGCGGTTGCTGCGTCAAAAGGGCGGGGCTTCTGCCGGGTGTCAAAGGTCAGTAAATATTGGTGACGTCAGACGGCCAAGATGGCGGAAGGGTGAGCGTAACTGGTATCGCTGGGAGTGGTGCCTTTGCGACTGTCGTGGGGGAGACCTGGGGGCGAATGAGGAGGAGGGGCGGGAGGTTGTGCCAGAGCTCCGCCTCGGGACCCCTGGACTAATTAGGCAGGAAAGAGTACCGCTGGTAATTCATAGAGAGCGTTCCTTGGCCCTGAGTTAGTGTTGTTAGCCCCGCCCCCTCCCTCTTGAGTCTGGGCACTCTTGTTTTGTAGAGGCAGCCCTGGCGGTGGTCGCGAAGCCAGAAGATGAAGTGTGGGTTTTTCAGGGGAACAGGTTGCGGAGGAGAAAGGTAGGATTGTACTGTATGGTATGGGGGGGCCAGTTTAGGATTGCTTGGGGGTAGGGCAGCGTTGGCTGTATTAGGAAGACATCTAGGAATTCGGGGTTAATAGTGCGGTGAGGCCTCAGAATTGTCAAAGTGGGCATAACTGGGGACAACTGGAAAAGAGGGTCCTGAAAAACATCTGCTTTGTTACAGCACCTCAAATGATGTGTTTGGATGTGTGGGACTTGGGTTCAGACTCTCTGGCAGCCTTGGGTAAGCCACTGTGTTGCAGTCTGACCCATTTTGTAGGTCTGTTGTTAATATATGAGATTATTCATCACTGACTCGCTTTACCTTTCTTGCCATGTGCATCTGTTGAGCTGCCTTGTAAGGTAGTACCTTAGTGTGACAGATAGTGGGGGCATGGAGATTGAAGTGCAGTTGATTGCTATGCAGGGGGTTTAATGGTTTGAGGAAGGCTTTGAATCAAAGGTTGCTTGGCCAAGCCCTGCTCTTAGATCACTTGTATAGTCATTTATATACAGAACTCTAAAGTAGCACTAGAATATGTTCGTGGTTATAGTGTGTTCCATGATGATGTATTAATTGTGGCAAACTAAAAAGGCTGTGTGTGGGAGGAGGGAACCAGTAAATCCACATTCTTTCACTACTCCCCAAACTAAATTATATGATTTAAACAGGTGGCACAGGAACCTCTAATTCACTTGTATGTCTTTGAGGCTGTGTGCTGTAAAAGCCTGAGATTATTTTGTTCATACCCTTTTTCATAGATTTCTAGTAAATACTGTAGGAGGCTTGAGTTTGTATTACATTTTTTGCATCGTTCACATCATGTTGTAGGAGTTCAATAATACTCCCTGAAACTTAAATAAGTATTTAATTACCTGCTAAGTTGTTAAAGTGCTTTTTATTTTGTAATTGGTTATTTTGGGAGGTAATGTTGAGAAAGGGCAAAAGAGAGAGAAGGAAGGAGGTAATGTGTAACAATTCATGAGAAAAATGGGGGCCTTGGTCTGCAGTAGTGCTTGAAAGTGTCGCACAAGTTTTGAAATCTTTGGAACGTGTGCCTAAGAATTTAAATTATTATTCTGCTTGTGGCAGGAGGAGGTCAAGCCAAGGACACAAGTGTAGTACCGTACTGATTTTAAGGTGTTTCTGCATTGGCTCTTGAAAGGGAAGGTCCTGAATTGGGGTTGGAAAAAGATTCTGTTAACATTTCA
The DNA here is from genome assembly GCF_964188315.1 of Podarcis muralis. Classification (NCBI taxonomy): domain Eukaryota; kingdom Metazoa; phylum Chordata; class Lepidosauria; order Squamata; family Lacertidae; genus Podarcis; species Podarcis muralis. The sequence continues at coordinate 58,493,776 of NC_135661.1, read as the reverse complement.
TAGAAACAAAGGCTGCTGTTGTAGGATTTGCTGCAGTAGCTGACTGTTCTGCATTCTTTGTCTTGCGTTTATTATGTAAAATTCCCAATTTCAGCTTCATATGTTTGTCCTGTAATAGGGAAGATGGAGGCTGGTGGAGGAGCTGGCTACAGCAAAGCCTTCAGACAGTCAAAGATAAGGTAGGTGGGTCTGCTTTGTATCCACTGGTAAACTAGAGAGAGAGAGGATGTCAAAAAGACACAGCTCAAACTGATATTTGGCCATGCTGCCTGAGGCTGGTGGGAGTCCATCATGGTCTGGGGACATCAAGTTGGCTACTTCTGAATTAATGACTGATGACTCCCTTTGTAATAAAAACCTCTTTGCTTATTATACTACTTAGTATTAGGTCCCAGGGAAAGGCCATGATATTTGTGCCCCTGCTTATGAGACTTTCTCAGGCACCTGCTTCTAGCTGTTGGAAATGAAATACTGAACTAGTCTTGCCTTCCCCAACCTGGTATTATCCAACTGTTTTGGACTATAGCTCAGTCCCACACAGCATGGCTGTAGGATCTTGAGGCTGATGGGAGTTGTAGTTAAAAGCAGCTGGAGGACCCCAGGTTGGGGAAGGCTGAACTAGATGGACCCACCTTGGCCTGATCTTCCAGGGTAATACTTTGGTTCATTGGAGTAGCATTCACATCTCACAGTCATGTTTCATGTACCTGTTATTGGAATAAAAAATGCTTGTTTTGGGATCAGTTGTGAACATGCTCCTGAAGCCACGTGAGGTGATTGGAACAAGAGCTGTCAGGTTCTTATTGTTTTGGATGTATGAATTCTGTTTTCTCCTCCTGGTGGCCACACTCTTAGATTGATAAACACTTGGTGTTCTTTGATTGTTAACCCCCAACCCAGGCTAACTACCACACTCATTGGAAATTCAGCCACAGTGTACCCAACAATAAGTATATTCTCCTCTCACTCTGTTACAGTCCACAGAGGCCTTGGAGTTCATGAAACGTGACCTGACCGAGTTCACGCAAGTGGTCCAGCATGACACAGCCTGCACCATTGCTGCCACTGCCAGTGTGGTCAAGGAGAAGCTGGCTGTGAGTGGGCATCAAAAACAGAAATGGAGGGAGAGGCAGGGGCAGGAATGCATGTCATTGGGAAGGGCTGGCAGGTTTTCATTTGTGTTTGCCATTCCCCTCTCCCCGCAACTTTTTTCATTATTCTCTTTGTTGATTTGGTGTATCAAGCCCATAGCAATGCAAGGCTTTGTGGGATACTGCCCACTCTGCCTTAGATTAGTTTTCATTGTGAATTTCTTTGTTTTTGTGAAGACGGAAAGTTCCTCGGGTGCGACAGAGAAAGTGAGAAAAGGGCTCTCCAACTTCCTGGGTGTTATCTCCGACACATTTGCACCTTCACCAGATATGACCATTGACTGTGACGTCATAACCCTGATGGCGACCCCTTCTGGAACAACAGAGTTATACGACAGTGCCAAGGTGCCTCTAGCCTCTACCCCCAAAAGGTGGCCTCTGTCCCCGCCATTAATGTCTTGTGCTCATATGCTTCTCCCTGTCTGTCCTCTTCCAGGCTCGGCTGTACAGCCTTCAGTCTGACCCAGCCACCTATTGCAATGAACCTGATGGTAAGTTGGGGGCTGATTTGGACTGAAAAACCGCACAGTCAGGGAAGTGTTTGGGTGAACTATCTACCTGGAGGGTGACTGAAGTCCACAACATGCTGTTTGCTTTCATAAAGCAAAACCTGATGGGATGGCCCAGATTTTGAAATGCAGGCCTTACTAAAAGAAAAAGTAACTTCTAGGCTTGGGTGCTGCAGTAGAAAGGTCCGAAGGAGGTAGGGTGACAGGTTGGGGATTGGTGCATGATGCAGTGGAAGCGTTATGCTTCATCATGGGAGGCTATTCTCAGAATTCCTGCTCAGCCACGGGTGACCTCTGGCAAGTGGGACTTTTTGCAAATAATGAGGAAGGGTTGCAAGGCACCTGCTTCTCATGAAAAGCCAAGTTGCACCTTCCCCTCCCCTCTCCTGCTGCTTTCCCCCACCCTCTGCCACTCCCCCTATCCTCACAGTCTTCTGTGCCAGACTGGCAAGGGTGAAGCTACCCTGCCACCTTCTTGGCCTGGAGAGGCAACCAGGATAGTTTTGCACTCCACTTTCCAGCCATTAGCTGCTGCATACACATGCTGGTCTTTTAAGGTCAGAAGAGTCAGTTCTGGCAGGCTGAGATCCTGCCTGGAAAATAGGTGTGTGGGCAGAAACCATGGAAACTTGAGTCTAAGAACAGTGTAATGCAGGGGTGTAGAAGCTTTTTAGGCTAGCTAGCCCATATCCTTATCACCCCAGCCCTGGAGGGCCAACCCCCTAGATTGGCCCACAGGCCAGAGGTTTCACATCCATGACATAGCCTGACCTCTGCTGAGTGCCTTAAGAAAGGGCAGGAACTGTAAACAAATGTGTGGGAAGTCTCCTGGTGGATGCCTGCCTGCCAAACCTGCTTTGAGGATGCTAGCTTGGAGTGTTAAACCTACATACAGGTGGAGGGTGGGGAGGCATTTTGTGAAATTAGTTGAATCTATGTATTCTTGTTGTTTCATTTGTTCCTTGTCTTAGCCAAAAAAATCTCAAGATGATTAATAATAAAGGATACAATACAAATTCCAAAAGTATATAGGAGATTCAAAGCACTGAAGTGATCATACTTAATAATTTAAGATATAGAGGATTTAAATAATCTTGGAAGAATATAGATACGTTATTTCTACCATATGTTTATGTTTTATACCTATGCTATCTTTTTTCTATTAGTTTATGTATGACTGTAACCTAGTATGTGTTGAAGATGAGATATAGCAGAAAAGCATGCATATATATATGTGTGTGTGATTGTGTGTGTAATATATGTGTGTGTGTGTATATACATATATATGTATATGTATATAAAAATAAAATGGCCAGAGCAGCAAGAAAAGGAGAGGGGGAAAATAATCATATATTTGGCGAAAGAGGCAAGTCTTTAATTGGTGCCAATATGATGTTGATGTAGGTGCCAGGCAAGTTTCTTTGGGAAGAGAATTCTGCTGAAGAGGCCCCTTCGTGCCTACCATTTCTTTGTTTTTCTTGTATCATTTACACACACACACCCCAGCCAAATACTATCTTGGTAATGCAATGTCATTGTACAGGAGTAATTTCCCTGTGGGGGGTATTAATTTTATTTTTAAAAGAATGACAAAGCAAAGACATGATAATGGTTAGGAAAATCACCCCTCTTCTTTCTATAATACTATAATTTGGGATGACCCAATTTGATTTGGTGGTAGGTTCAGGAAAGGTAAAAGGAATCAGCAGTTTTACACAAGGCATAATTAACTTTTGAGATTTATTGTCGCTAAACATGGGGTACCTATATTGTAAAGGGCTTTAAAGAAAAGGATTGAACAAATTCATGGTTGCATGATCTCTCAACAGCATTGAGGCCAAATGAACATAGTTAAAGGAACTTTTCATGTGCAGAGGCGCTGCTTATGTTATGGGGATGGGGCCAAAGTGGGGCTGCCCCTTTTACTTTTTGTCATGGCACCCTTGGGTACTTTTTTTCAGAAAGCATATTCCACTAAAGCCAGGAAGGTGTGGATGTGTCAATGTCCAGACCCTGAGAATTTCAATGTGTCTAATCTTCCAACCTCCACCCACCATTTGAGCTCTCTGTAATATATCTCTGTCTATAAGCCTCTCTCAAATAGCAGACTTACTGAAATCAAGGCTTCTCATCCACAGCTATAGTTCCACAGTTAAGCCGACTGTGCTTTATCTCTTAAAGTCCATGCCACTTTGTTTACACTGCCAAAGTAGCTTTATCTCACAAGCAGCAGTGTGGCAGGAATCCCGTTGTCATAATCACACACAGCACAGCATACATTACAGGAAAAACAAGTTAACGCAATTTTCACCACTGCCTCCTTGAGCGACTGCAGTCTGTCATGGTGTAGTGCTGGTTTTGGTTTGTTGTCCAACAAACTTTGGCCATTTAAGAACATAAGAGCCTGCTGGATCAGGCCAGTTGCCCATCTGATGCGGCATCTTGTTCTCACAGTGACAGAACAGATGGCTGTAGGAAGCATACAAGCAAGACAGACTTGAGTGCAACAGCACTCTCCCCTCCAGTGTTTTCCAGTAACTGGTATTCAGAAGTATACTGCCTCCAGCAGTGGAGGTAGAACATGGCCATCTTGGTTAGTAGCTGTTGTGGGCTTTATCCATGAATTTGTGTGATCCTCTTTTAAAGCCATCCAAGAGCCATCACTGCCTCTTGGGGGAGCGAATTTTATATATGCTTTTTGGAAAAGTACTTTTGTTTGTCCTGAATCTTCTAACATTCAGCTTCATCGAAGGTCCCTGAGTTCTAGAGTTATGAGAGAGGGACAAAGACCTTTCTCTGTCCACTTTCTGCGCACCATGCATAATTTTGTTATTTATTTATTAGGTTTGTGTACAGCCCTTCCTCTGAAGGTCACAGGGCAGTTCATAACACGATACAAAATGAAAACGCAAAATACATAATACAACCAACAAACACATTTAAAAAGTCATAGAATAATAATCAGCCAAATGCCTAGTTGAAGAGAAATGTTTTTACCTGGCACCTAAAGATAATGTAATGAAGGTGCCAGGCAAGCCTCCTTGGAGAGGGCATTCCAGAAACAGGGAGCCATGACAGGCCCATGCTCGTGTTGCCACCTTCCAGATTTCTTTAACAATACTTTCCACCAGTCTTCCTGGGAAAGATGTTAAGCTAACCAGACTGCAATTTTCCAGGATCCCCCTTGGATCCCTTTTCAAAAATTGGTGTTACGTTGGTCACTTTCCAGTCCTCAGGTATGGAAGCTGATTGTACCACTTCCGCTGTGCTATGGTGGTGTTTCTTCCATCCTCTGCAGGACCCTCTCAGCTCTTTGAGGCCTGGCTATTGCACTTCAACCTAGAGGAGAAGAAAGGGGAGATCTCGGAGTTGCTGGTGAACAGCCCTTCCATCCGCTCTCTCTACTCCAAGATGGTAAGGTGGTGCAGTGTGGCTTAGTCCCTTGATCTTCTGGGTCTTGTTTTCAAACAGTTGCTCTAGAAGTTAGCTGCTCACATTTATCTGTGGGGTGGTGCTGTTCTCTATTCTGAAGAAAGAGGCAGGGCTCCAGAACATGTCCATTGCAATTCCTGTGTAATGCTTTTGAATGCAGGAAATTTGGTTCCTAACAGAAGATTCTAGGGAGCAGCAGTGTCTTAAAATCTAGGGGTTTCTTCTCTTACCTCTTACAGACGTAATCTCTCTACGGATAATTCCCTACACACATTCAGCCATGCAGTCTGTCTTATTAGAGTCCCCCCAGTGTGGAGGAGTCTCTGTATATGCATGCAGGGCCTGTCTCACACTTGGTGTTGATGGGGCTATGGAGTGCAACCCCACAACTGCCTTGCTCTCCTGGGTGAACCTATGAGGGGGTTGTGTGTACTCCCATAATGTGATTCTGGTTTAAGACAATTGTATCCACTGCATCCCTGTTCATTCTTCTGTTTCCTTCTATTGACATCAGGTGCCAGTGGCTGTGTCCCATTCTGAATTCTGGCAACGCTACTTCTACAAAGTCCATCAGCTGGAGCAGGTGAGTTTGTAGAGGTTATCTCTGGGAGAGACTGAGACAGAGTCAGTTTTTCTCTATTGCAGGATTGCAGGATGCAGTAAGGGGCAACACAAGGGTGTCTGAAGGAGGGTGCAACAGTTTCTTTCTTCTAAGTCACATTTCCAGAGAGAGGCTCTAAGTTCAGGGAAAGATGCTTATAGGTCTTTCTCATGTGCACCTGTGGGCACACAGAGTGGCTTCTACCTCATCCCTTAATGCAGCTTGCTTGCCAAGCCCTTCCTGTCTTTTTTCCTGAATCAGACAGTGTGTCACTTAGCATTCAGTTGCACTGTGGAACAGCAGAACCCTTGGAAATGTCCTAGGCTTGTAGAATTCTTTGAGATTCTGGCCTACTCAGTTTGGGGGGTGGGAAGTGGTAAGAGAGTGCCGCTGCTTCAGACTACAGGAATCATGCCCTTATGAAGAGACTGGAGCAGTTGGAAGAATCAAGCATGCAAGTGGTAAGGCGGCATATGTGGTCACATTTCAAATGACTTGGAAGTCTAGATGCAAAGTGCAGCTTGAACTAAGGAGAAGTGGAAGGAGTGGCTGTTTTGTATGGTGAGGGATTGTTTGTTAGCAGGAAACTCTTTGCTTGTGCCAAGACATTTTAAAGTCAAGCCTTTGTTAGCCCAAGTCTTGTCAGCCTGCCAGAATCATGAGCAATGAACACCAACTGGTAAACCTGCAGATGAGGGTTTACGCTCAGGCCTATGGGGTTCCTGTTGATCTGTTCTGATGCTCAAGTGAGGACTTCCCATAGTACCTTCCAGGGGATTGAGGGCTTGCCTTGAGGCCTGGCCCCAGAAGCTTCTGTCCTACTCTTGGGCATCTCCCTTTGATTTAGCTCTATAAGTATTTCCTCTCTTCCCCTTGCTTGCCACCTTCCTTCCCATGTTCAGCTGTCAGAAATCTTTTCTCACCCAGGAGTATGAGCTCTTGAACTCTGCCTGCAGGGGTAGTCTTGTGCCCTCTCCCTGGTCAGCAGGTGAACAACTTCTGACAGCCATCTGAATTCCTTTCTGTCCCAGGAGGAGGTCCGGAGAGAGGTTTTGAAGCAGCGGGCAGAACAAAGTGTTCATTCAGAGGAGCCAGGCTGGGAAGAGGAAGAAGGTTAGTGAACAGAAATTGCTTCCCAGCTGGGCAAGATGCCTGGAGGGGTCTTCTGGCCCTTTTGTTTATAGATTCCTGCACTTTATGCACAATTTATTTATTGAAATGATGCCTACTGCATCTTTCCACTAATACCTTTTGGGGCAACTTCCATGCCAAATTAAAACCATGCAAGGATAAAATACAAAATAAAACTCAGATCAACATCAGAAGAGCATCTGCCTTGAGAACAAATACAATGACTAAACCACTCATGCTTTTTATCTCCAGAAATTGGGACAATAGAGAAGAATTCACTTGGTGCCTAAAAGAATAGTAAAGGGGAAGGGCCTTCCATCATTTTGGTGCAATGCTAGAAAAGGTCTTGTCTTTGGTAGCCACCTGTCTAACCCCTGAAGGTGTAGTTAATTGAAGCAAGGCCTCAGCTGATGAATTCAGGACATGAGCAGATCTATTTGACAGGTGACAGTTCTTCAGGTAACCAGTTCCCAGGTCATTCAGGCCTCCACATAGTTGAGAACCAGCATTTTGAAATCTTCCTGGAGACAGATTTGGAGTTGGTGTGTTTTCATTGGGCCGAAAGTTGCAATATTGGCTGCCTCCTTAGCAGCTGGGCTTGTTTTGGCTATTTAAACATGGTTAGGGCCACTATTTGCTCCTTTCCTGATGGAGTCTGCAAACATGCTCTAGCCCCCTAAAGTTTTGTTCTGGGTTGCAGTGCAAGCGTGGGTTTTTCTAGGCAAGTTGCCCATCCTCCTCTGTTTCTGTTTGGGGATTCCCAGGTTAGTCTGCCTTGATGGTTAATGTAGCCCTATTTGTGTACAGAGTAACATAAGCCACGCATATATATAAAGACGGGGCCCTCACCTGAGGTTTCACTAATGAATCCAGATGAAGTTTTTGCTTGTCTTATTGCACAAAAAAATCTTAGTTGCTGTTTTGCTTAGCAGTGTTACAATTTTTGGACATTTTTAAAGTTTGGGAGAAAAAATTGCAGGCATCCTGGCAGGGGGAAATTAAATGGCTTATTGCATGGTAGTGCCCTCATTGCTAAGAAATAACACGCCAGGAAGTACAAAAGAGAAGGGCAGGGGAGAGAAACCTTCTCTTTGGAGGGAAACTCCTGGCATTATTAGTATTCAGAAGGCTGTTAGGAAAACTTCCTGTTCAGTCTTTCCCTTACCAAGTCAGAGGGGAAAGCAAGAATTTCCCCCTGCTTGTTTCCCACTGCTCATTTCCCCCTGCTTATGAATGTCACCAGTGACACATTTTCTCACCCGTTTTGCCTCACTCTCTCACCTCTTCTACCGCAGAGGAATTCCTTGGGTCATCCTCCTCCCAGTCTAACGTCTGCTCGCAATCTCCCCAAGAGGTGAAGCCAGCTTCCCCCACCTCTGCAGCAGTGCTCACTCCGACCCTAGAGGCATCGGTGGAAAGCTGGGCTATGCTGAGCACTGCCCCGGCAGAGGTGACTCCATCTGAAAGCAGCGAAAGCATTTCTTTGGTGACTCAGGTTGCAAACCCTGCTGCTACTGCTGCTGCTGCTGCTGCACCTGCTGCTTCACCTGCTGTGCCCTTACAGACTGGAGCCCAGCTCTCTGGGGCAGGGGACATCTCTCAGAGGCTGCAGGAAGCTACCGCAGAGGAGCAGACCTCACTCGCAAAGCCCGTGGAGCCTGCACATCCTTCCCCAGCTGCTCCAGAAGCAAAGCCTTCCCCAGAGCAACCCAAGGAGCAAGTGGAGGCCAAGCCAGTGAGCAGGACAGAGACTCTGCGAGAGGACGGGCCGATGGATCTGCGACTCTTTGAACTCAACTCCGACAGTGGGAAATCCACTCCTTCCAACAATGGGAAGAAAGGTGGGTAGCCTGGACAGTGCTCAGTGAGCCAAACCTCAGCCCTCTGTAAATGTGCATTAGCATGTGGAAAGTTACCCATTTGCAAGCCCCTCTTGAGCCTTGACAGCTGTGGAACGGCACCCATTTCCATGTTGGTGTGGTCTGGCTACAAAGGTGTGGATGCCGCACAGCCTTGAGTGCATTGGTTGTTGTTTAGTGATTTACTAGCTGCTGTGGCATTTGTGGTACATCAAAAGCCTTGAGCACGGGATGCCTCTGTTGTTCTTTTCATTTCAGGCTCCAGCACAGATATTAGTGAGGATTGGGAAAAGGACTTTGACCTGGACATGACTGAAGAAGAGGTGCAGTTGGCCCTCTCCAAGGTGGACATCTCTGGGGAGGTGAGTCCTTGCAGGCAGGCAGGTCCAGAAGACTGTCCCTGGGGTTCTTGGGATGGTGGCAGAACATACTACAAAGGCCTTTTGAAAAAAGGCTGCTGTTTGGTCACTGGCTTACTCCCGGGAAAGGGTTGTAGGGTTGCAGGCTTAAGAGGGCTTTCAGAAGAGACAATGAGGACCTTATTTTTCTTTATTTTGTTGCTCACACCTTTGTGACACCAACATGTACATGACTTGTGTTGGACACAGGCATGTCCTTGTGCTTCAGAAAAATGCCACGCCTGCTCTTTTGTAGAAGAGGAGCAGCCAGGCACTGAGGGGGAGGAAGAGGAGGACTATCTTAATGCTTTAGTTCTCTCTGGCAAGACGGCTGACTGGGATCCAATCACTTGTATCTTCAAGGCCACATCTATTTTAGCTGAATTTGGGGAAACCGCTTGAAGTATCCATTGGGTTGAGTTATTTCAATTGTATTTGTTTGATTTCCTCATTGCCAACAGCTGAAAGTGTAAAATTTTGATAATAAACCTGATTTGCAATAGGGGTTGAATAATTTTGATTGCAACTGTATATATGGCTTCTGGTCTCAGGTTTTAATAATGTTTCAGCAGCACATAGACTGGATTGCTTGGTTGGTTCTTTGCAAGGCAAAGGATCAATCAACTTAAAATGCTTTAATTTGCTGGTAGCTCTTGGTGTAATCCTGTGCACAATCATTGTGTGACCTCGGTCAGTGCTTGCTCTTTGTCTCTTTGTAACATCCTACCTTAAAACACCTTTCTTCTTGCGCTCCCTCCCTCTCCTACTGCAGATGGAAGATGAAGAATGGGAAGACTGGGAATAACATGGGGCCGTCACTTCTGTGGTGCATCTTGGTATCTTCCCCCACCCCCTTCCCCCCTCCGCACCATCCAATGTGAATTAAACCACAGAGCAACCGGTTCCTTTTTCCTGTGTAAATGTGTTCCGGGCTGGCTGCATCTCATCTCTGCTGAAATCCTGTTGGGGACCTTGGACCATAACCCACACTTGGATCCTGGTGGTGGCTGGTATCATGTGGGGCTGCTGAAGAGCCTCGGCAGAGGGAGTGGGGCACAGGGATAGGTGCATCTTCCCAGTAGGTCCTCTGGACTATTGCTTCTCAGAGCTGTCTCAGTGTGGATTTATTTTCCTTTGGGGAGGGCACGGTTTGAGGTGGGTGTCAGTTGATGGTGGTTTGGGGTGGGTGTGAGGTGAGTCTGACTGGGCTCTAGAAGATAATTAGGATTATTATGCCTGTTCTTCATTAGGCCGGCCACTTCCTAGCTGTGCCTCCTTCTGTGTGAGTGTTTTCATGAAACCCAATAAGCTTTTAGAGAAGGAGAAGACAACCCCTCTAGCATGGTGTCTGATTGCTCCTACCCATTTCCCTTAGCATCTTGCACTGCCTGATAGGAAGCCAGGACATTGAAAAGCTGGGAGAGTCCTCTCATCCTTACCTATCCCTCCTGAACTGCTCCTTCTCTGCTTTTCTGGGACTTGAAGCACTTTTTAAAAAATAAAAATGAAATCTTAAGCCGAATCCTTGCTTAGCAGCACGTGACACTAGCGGGAGCATCTGCTGCACAAGCTCCCCTGAATTGAATGCAAGTGGAAGGAGATGTTCCTGCTGGGTTGTGCTGCTGAGACCTTCTTTGAAAAGGGCTGGGTGTGAGTTTCTGTGGAGCTGCTGAATGGTGCAAGTGCAGCTCCTCTGCTGGTGGCCTTGCTATTAGGCATCCCTGAGAAGCACTGACGGTCAGTGTTGAAGGACCAGCATTTGCCAAAGCCTCACGCCCCTCTTTCCCGCCCCCACTTGGGCTGATGCATTTGTCAATCTCTGTCTATGTCAGCCTTTGCCAACCTAGTGAAGGCTAGTATGTAGTGAGCCTCTGGAAAAACCCCATCCCCGGGGAGAGGTCTCTCCTGCTCCCCAACCTTGCCAAGAGCTACAACTGCCTACAAGGCTGTGTTCCTTCCTTGCCCACATCCCTCTGACCTTCTCTAGGCAGATCTGTTTCCTTTTGGTGCGATCCCCCCTTTTCCTGATATGCTCCTTGCCACAACATAGTTGAGTCGAAAGCGTATGTAACTACTTGAGCATCTCTGACCTCAGAACTGATTAGCTCTGTTCATGCTTTTCTAAAATGGGTCCAAAATGGAAATGGGCTTCCTCTCCATTAGGAAGTTCTCGTGCACAAACTCCGTTGAAACAAATGGGAGTTGTGCAGAGGTTCAGCATCTCTCTGATGCATACAGCTGTGACAGGAAATGTGCTTATGTTCCTCCCCAGTGATGCAATATACCTGGGGGGGGGGGTTCCTAGGCTGCTTTCATACCAGAGCCCCTGTGGTTGAGCCTTCAGAAGCATCTGATATTTGCCAGAGCCATCCAAAGGCGACTCCCTTCCAGCCTTCTCACAGTGCTGCTGCTCATTCATTCATCTTCTCAACAGTGCTTGGCTTCTTAAGAGTACCAGACAGGATTAAGAAAGTTCCTGCTACTTATTTCTCTTTCCTGCTCCTATTGGAAGCCAAACACTGCCAAAAGGAAAATAAGCAACTGAGCACGCAGCAGTGCTGTGCGAGAGCTGGAAGGAGGCTCTCCATGGGTCGCTTAGTAGCTGTCAGAATTTATAGCTGCTACAGTCACCTCTCCTAGAGGCTTCTGATGGTGTGGAGACATGTTTGCAGGCTCCTGTATGAGCCAGCCCATGTAAATGAACCCCCATTTGGGGGAAACTAGCAACAGAGTCAACCCTAAAAGCAGATTAAGGAGAGTGAAGCACCCAAGTTTCTTGGTTGCTTTGTTCACAGTATTTCTTCTTGTGTTTGTCCTCGGTCCACATGAGCTGTTGCTTCTGAAATGGGGATCAGTGGTAGAGCACATACATTCATGCTGCATCCCTGTCTCAGTCCCTGCCATCTCCCTTTGGAAAGATCATGTAGCAGCAGGAGGGGGGTTTGACCTTCTGCCTGAGTTGCTGGTATAAGGCCACTTCTGTTCCTGTGATCAAAAACAGGATAGATTTTTGGGGGGCAGGGTAGCATGTGCCCCACTGCCCTTCTCCAGCATAGTGCAAAAATGAATGTTCCCTGCATTTGCAGGTACGAGCTCCACCACAGTCTTGAGGGGGCTGCTTTTGGATGTGTCTTAATCATCCATATGAGGGCCTGGCTAAGCCACGGGACACGAAGATAGTTTAGAAAATGAGCTATGTTCTATATCCCCTTGAAGACTGGATCGCATTGAGTTTAGCAGAGCATAGGGGTGCCAGGAATCAGTGGTGTGACATCTGCCTAGAAGAGCCCAAACCCAAGTGTCCGAGAAGGATGGTGGTTGTCAAGGGACATCTGTGGCTCCTGGGTCAGCTTGCTATTTTAGATGTGTCTGTGTGATGATGGGGCAAAGCATGGTAGTATAGAGCCAGATTCTGTTTCAAGGAGGTAGCCTGCCAAGGGGACGAGGCTCATTCCCAATTAGGGTTGGGGAAAAGCACTGAGGCTCTGATTTCATCATAATTCTCCATAGTTGATTTTCTTCTCTCTTGGTTGTGCAATATTCTCTCATTTTTAAATTATACTGCAACTCCCTGGACTGTTTTCTAGCTGGGGTGAAGAAGTGACTCTAACAGCTGTTTAGTTTTGTAATGATGACTTTCTCCTGAACCTTTTACAGACTTGCCGTTAACAGCAATTAAAAGAGTTCTACAGAAATGGCCTGGTGATATTGGTTTCTTGACTCCCCCCCCCCCCCCCAGCCAACCCTGTTGTGCAAGTAGGTGTAGCAGCCATAGTCTGGGAAGTGTGTGTTTTTTCAAATTCAGTTCAGATTCAAAGTCTTAGGAAGAACTTTCTGACGCTGATAACTGTTTGACAGTGGAATCAACAACTTCGGAAGGTGGTGGTTTTTCAACCGAGGTTGGCTGCCCACCTGCCAGAGATTTGTTAGCTTTGATTCCTGCATTGTAGGTTGGACTAGATGACCCTTGGGGTCTCTTCCAACTCTGCCGTTCTATGATTCTCTTCCTTTCAGAGATGCCAAATAACACACAACAAGACAGGCTGTATTGCCAGAATAGGGGTTACAACTAGCTGCTATACTCTTGGAAGATATGGTGGGATGGGAGGGTGAAGGATCTGTACCCTCTAGTCTGAAGGGCAAGGTGTTTAGGGGTGGCTGAAGAGGAGAGAGAATGTGGGAGTGGCAGTGGGATCCCTCCCTCCCCCCCCCCCCCGCCCCAGCTCTAGGTCCACCATGACAAAAATAAAAACAGCTGCTTCCTTCAGATTCTGTTTGGAAAGTTCCTTCCTTGGGGCCTTCATGAAAAGGGAGAAAGAGCACTCTTGGGAGCAAGTAATCCACAGCCCCTGCTTGGCCTCTGGCTGCAAGTGCTCTAGTTGCCTTGTTTTGCTCTTTTCCCACTCGTAGCCAAAGAGATTGCAGAAGCTTGTTAGATATATCTATCACCTATGGAAGGATGGGCTGTCACTCAGCAGACCCTGTGCTCTACGTGCCTGAGGCCTCCAGTTAAAATGCTCTTGAGGTATCAGCCTGGGGAAAACCTCCCTGTCAGTTAGAGCAGCCTTTGCCAACCTGCTGCCCTGCCTTTGTTTAGTCTAAAACATTTTCATAGCACCAGGTTGGTGTAGGCTGGAGCTTTTTACCTCTTCTTTTAGGCTGGAGCTGAAAATGCTGAGCTAGATGGATTGATTGGTCAGTATAAGACAGCTTCTTAGGGTTTTATATTTGACATGGAATATTTTTTGCAAAGTAGCAAGTACTCCTGTGGGATGCCCACTGAAAACAGTGCCTTTAAGAGGCAGCTGGGGAGGAGCCAATTGCCCTCCTTAAGAGTCATCACACATGCCCTTGGTCTGTATTGGAGGCAGCTTTGGATGGCAGAGAGAGAGAGAGAGAGAGAGAGAGAGAGAGAGACTGGCAAGGGAAGACACACCTCTCTGCTCTTGTTCATATATCTCTGGAGGCCGGGGCCACTTCAAATTTGCCCAGTGAGAGGGGGAAGTGTGCAAAGAATTGGGCAAGGATAGACCAGAAACTGAGCATAACGTTAAAATATATGTGAGCATTTTGGAAACAGCCTGTCCCCTTTTATTTGGGGAGAGTTTTTGACACGGTCCTTTTCTCAGGAGCTTGCTAACCATGGGTGCCAACTCACTTCTTCGATGGAAGGTCTCAGGATCATGTCCGGTTCCAACAGGCTTTTGAGGAGGTCCTGGCATTCCTCGGAAATCCCCAAGTGGCCAGGAATGGAGACCCCCTTCTGCTGGTGGCACAGCATCTTGGGGATATCTGTGTCGTCGAAGGGCAGGTTTGCACAGAGCATGACGTAGAGAACCACGCCCATGCTCCAAATGTCACCTTTCCGGCTGTCGTGGGGCACGCCCTGCAGCACCTCGGGGGCTGCGTAGGCTGTGCTGCCACAGAATGTCTGGCTCAGCTCCTTCCGGTTTTTGGGGAGCAGCTTGGCAAATCCGAAATCGGTCAGTTTCAGGTTGAAACCCTGCAGGAGCGCATTCTCACACTTGAGGTCACGGTGCGCCACGCCACAGCTGTGGCAGTAGCGGATTGCCTCCACCAGCTGGCGGAAGAGCGATTTGGCCCGGCTCTCAGGCAAGGGCCCCCCTTGCAGGACACAGTCGAACACGTCTCCATCCTCTGCTAGTTCCATCACCAGGTAGATCTTCCCGTCCGTTGACTCCAGCATCTCGTACACTCGGATGATGTTCTTGTGGTCCAAGCGCTTGACGATCTGGAGCTCTCTGGGCAGGAACCTCTCGATAAACTCTGCTGAGGGAAATGACAGAGTAAGCAAAGATAGCTAACTAACTAGCTATCTAGCAACTAAGGAGCTAACTAGCAACTAAGCTGGCTGGAGAAGAGCTTTTTTACACATTCCTGGTAAAATTAAATCAGGAGTCCCTCCAGGGAAATTACGGTATGTGTTTCTGTTAATTACCATGATAGTACCGGGGAAGTTCTCAAACAAGACGTGATGACAATATACATAGTCCATCACCAATTATAGCTCATTGTCAAACAAAGACATAAAATAAACCATAATAAATAAACCACAGGTATGTGAATGTGTGGAAGGTAGCAACTGGAACTATTTACAGCATAGATGTAATGGTTAAAAAAAAAGAGTTACAAAATATGTGCCCTATTATACAAGGGAAAGTTGTTACATTTGTTTCAGGACATTTGAATACTCTATAAGTCATATTAGTTCATAGGCTGAGGGGGATTTCTTGGCCATGTTCCTCCTTGCTTACAAATGAAATAAAGTCAGACGAAGAAGGCATGAAATCCATTCTTGCCCCTAAGGACTCATAGCTTATTAGTTTTTCCAGCAGGCAATATCCAAACTTCAGTGTACCAAGTAGTAAGATTGGCTCTGTCCCAATTATTTGAAAACAGTGCCACAGTCATTCTAGCTACTATAAGCAGGTGTACTAGCAAGTCTTTATTATGCAAATTTTATCACTCTGGGCAAATATAAATAAAAGGGCTAATTGAGAAGTTGGGATAAAGTGGTAGTTTAAAATCTTATCAATTTCTCTGAATACCATTGCCCAAAATTCTTGCACTCTAGTACAACCCCCACCATAGGTGGAGGTATGGTTCAATTAAAGCATTTATATGCTGACTTTCAATATGCTAAAACAGTACAGTAGAAATGAATGTTAAAAACTATCTAGTTTTAAAAAGCTTGAGAAAATAAATAGGGGTTTGCCTGGTGCCTAAAAGACCTCTAAGCAGGTACTGGGCAAGCTTCCCTGAGAAAAGAGGGGTTACAACCAAAAAAGTCCTCTCCCTAATTGCCACTCAGCACCCCTCAGACAAGAGAATGAGGAAGACCTTCAAAGATTTTGGGGCTTGGACTGGTCAATGTTGGAATGTTCCATCAGGCGTCCAGATCATAAGCCATGGATTGAAAGCTTAGCACCTAGAATTGCCCTTGAAAACACACCAGGAGCTAGTGGAGACCATTATTGGTGAAATGTGTTTCCAATACCTGATCCTAGTGAGGAAGCTTGCAGCTGTGTCTGGAACTAGCTGTCCTTCCCAAGCAATCTTCAAAGCTGGTCCCCACACAACCCACTTACTAACTAGGAGAATGCCAGACCATGGATAACTATGGCCAGGCTCTATGTGTCAAGAAAAAGCCACAGCTAGTGTACCTGTTTTAGCTGGTTGGAAGCTGCTCTGTGCCACTTGGCCCTCCAGCAAAAAGCTGGAGCTGTGATACCCCCCCCCCTTCCCAACTGTCCACAACAGGCTGAATAGCAATGCCACCTCCATGGGCAAGGACTAACCTCAGACGTCTTCCCATGGGGAGCTTCCTTTGTTGGTTGCTGCATAATCAGCCCTGCTGTTTTGGTGGTTCCTTTTACCACTTGCATAAAAGCAATTTGGACAAAACTAGAGTAATGTTTAAAGGGGCCCCGTATTTCCAGACTAGATAGAGGAGTAGGCTGTTCCTGCTTGCTCTTAGGGATCTTTGGTTCACTGTCCTTACTTCCTCTTCTCCCCACCCCACCCCAAATGTTCTGGTGAAGCACCTGCAGAAAGGACAAACTGCAAAGTAGTATGCAGTTTGCTACATGTTGTAGTAGAACAATCTAGTCAGCCACATCGGCAAAGACAGCCCAGTCTCCGTTCAGAGGAATGGCAGTGCTTTTGCAGAGTGTTTCAATGACAATTGCAGGCAATTGTACCAGAGGATCCCAACTCCCTGGAGGAAAATACAACCTACTGGGCCTATTCGTTCCTCGATTTAGGTGTGTGAACTGGCAGAACCTTATCTGTCTTGTGCTTAATGCTTTTTCCTGGCTCTTACCTTCTGGTCCTCCCATTTTGTCTATAATTTTCACGGCCACTTTTCGTTGGTGTTTTTTTGAAAAAGCTTCCTTGACCTTTGAATATGTCCCTTCTCCAATGGTTTTACCCATCTGGTAACCATGGGAGAGAAGAAACTCCTCCATTGTGTCTTTAACGTGCTCATCTGTCATTCTCAGGACATCATGTCACCACAAAGTATATACATCGCCGTCCTTCGCCTCCCAGACCAGGGTCTGCATTGATTGCAGCCCAGGATGCTAGATCATTTTTCCTGCCCAGACAAGGTCCTTTGATGAGGGGTGAAACTGAGGTTGGACATCTTGAAACTTTGAGCCCCCATTGTGATGCAACCTTGTGTTACCTGAGGACCCCCGGCTGGAGGTAGTAGTTTTGCACCAATGGGAGGAAAGCAGACATGCTTCCTTGGAAAGCCTGCATTGCCCAAGCCCTCAGCATCCTCCAGTGCCCTCCAGGGGGGTGATGGGTTAACCTGCCAAGAGGCCTACAGCTTTGAGGCCTTGGGTAAGAGATGAATATAGTCCACACTGTAGTGTAGTGAACCTCTTTATTTGTCCAGGGTGAACATGGACAATTAAGTTAGTCTTCTTTTCCCCATCATGGAAGTCTGCTGGCTTGAGGCTACTTGGCAGGATTTGGGTCTAACTACGTCAGGCAACTCTTAAGAGTAAGTATTCTAATTCCCTCAACCATTTTCTTATTCAGTGAGATGATTTCCTTAAGATAAAAGTTTGTTGGACACATCTGCAAACCAGATAATCTGTTGTGGGTGCCACACACAACGCAACATGTTCTGTTGGCTACAGCAGAATGCTTCATTCAAACCAAATTTCAAGTACAGAGAAGGGAACCTGTGGACGCTGCAGGAGGGGGGCTTTGCATGTGCTTCTGTATCTGTGAACACCACATTGGGAATTGCACCTGTGGCTGCTGGAATTGCTGGGCATCAGTCTGTGGTCTACTTCGAATCACTCATCTATGATATATAATGGGACTTATCAGCACAGAGAGGGCCAGTGTGGTACAGCAGCCTCGTGGGTTGGGTCTGGGCACAGGGAGAGATGCCCTAGAGGCATTTGCAGCCAGAAGCCAAGCAGGGGCTTTGCTCCAAATAACTTGCTCTCTCACTCATCAAGACCCCCAAGGAAGAACTATCCAAACAGAAACTGAAGGATGCGGCTGCTTTTATTCCTGTCCTTGAAGGCTTACAGCAGGCTGGTGGGCCTCCACTGCCATCCCCACTGCCTCTCCTCTATTCCCTCACTCCTCAATATCCTACCCTTCTGGCCAGATAGCATGCCCTCCAACATTTCTCAGAAAATAGGGACATTCTATTTTCTGAGGAATGTTGGAGGGTATGACAGCTCCTTCACCCTCCCACTCACTGCATTCTCCAAGAGGATAGCGGCTAGTGCTAGCCCCTATTTTGGCAATGTATCCAGTCTCATTGCCCATCCCCTCTAAGACAGCAGTGTTTCATCTGGAACCTCTGAAAGGAAGAGAACACACACACTTCCCAAAATTATGACCGCATACCTATTTGTGTGCACAACAGAGAGCTTCCAGAATTTGCAAAAAAACAGGGCACAATATTCTGTCAAGATGAACCCCAAAACTAATTTTAACCCCAGTAGGCCACCTAGCTGAGCATTATGCCTTCTGAAGGGCCAGCCAGGTGTATCAGGGTCTGATGGGTTGTTTTTTCTTGTTTTTCTCCATCTGTTAACTAGAGAACCCCTCACAATTACCATTTTTTATAAGCTAAAAGGTCCCAGCAGTACAAGCAGATCTTTATAAGGAAGATGATCAGTTTCTGAAAGAAAACACAACAGTAAGTTTGTTCTTTGGACTTCTGTAATAATGGCTGCCTGATAGCACTTTGGGCTTTGATGTTGGTGCTTTTGGGCAAACTGAAGACCACCATCTTGTATGCTGGTAGCAAGACCTGGAACTATGCAGTTATGATGTTAAATGTATGAATAACTCAAGATCTGAAGGGTTGAGATGACATAACTTGGAGTTTGGAAACAAATATACCCATTGTAAGTGGTTTTTCAAATGAAATCTTCAAGGCCCATGTTGTACACTAGAAAGTTAGAAACCAAAATTAATCCCTCCCTTACCCATTAGGTAAAGACTGGTGTTTCTCTTTCTAAACCAGGGATGGGGAACTTGTGGTCCAACAGACATTGGTAGATTCCAGCTCCCCTTCCTCCAGCTAGCATGGACAAAGGGAACTTTGCAACGCAAGGACATCTAGAGAGCCACAGGTTCCTCATCCCTGCTCTAAACAGACCCGTGATGGTGGAGTCCTAACTTCTGCTTGGCATCTTTAAGGCACTGTGGGCATTTTCATACAGCGCCACATGTTAAGGAAGACAAGAGAGACAGGTTTTCTAGCATCACCTTTGTGCCTCAGGAGGACCAGAAAGCCACATCACTAGAGAGGCTGGAGGAGGAGGAGGAGGGTTTGTTAAAGGGAAAATTGCTAGGAGCTGAGCAACTGCGAACCCTTGGAGGTATCATATAAACCTGTCAGCTGATATGAATAAAGAAGCTCTTACCTGGGGGTAATAGAAGACACTGGTGCTACAATAGGGGCAAAGCATATAGGGTTGGCTGGTTTGCGAATGTAAATGAGATTGTCCTCTCACAAACGTCCCAGATTTTGATGCCATTATGGATGGATATTGTCAGAGAGCAAGAAGTGACTCTTGAGTTCCTTGTCCGCAAGGCTAGGAAGGGAATGGGCCCGCCTGCCTTCGGCTGAGCTTTCAGCCTAGGATTCCCTGCCCTGGAGACCATCAGCAGAGAGAAGGCCAGGATGCATTGTGATGCAAGCATAGCCCTTCCGAGTCACAATGCCGCTGAGCCGCTGCCTCCCTCTGGGCTCCGTCCCAGCCTGCCCTTTGCAATAGGCGCTTCAACCTGCCCAGTAGACTCTTAGGGAGCACTCCTCCGCCTTTGATAGGTAAGGCTGGGACGGAGGAGCCAAGGGCAAGACAGAAGAATAGGCTGGCCCAGGATGCCAGACTCCAGGCATCCCATGGTGGGGCCACCCAAACAATACTCAACCAAAGCAGGAGTGGAACCAGTCGGCCCTGTCATGAGGCAGAATGGAGCGACCACCTCAGGTGGTAGATTCTGGGGGGCAGTGGCAATAGCAGTGGTCCCTCAGCTGCTGTTCCTTAACACCCCAAGCTGTTCCCCTTGGTTGGACTTGTTCATGCTATGTGGTCTGCCCTGCGCCCCCCCCAAACTAACCTGGGGCCTTGGGTGCAGCAGAGGACACCACCCTGTTGCTTGCGATTCACTTGCAAGCCCAGCAACTTTCCTCTGCAGGATGGGTAGCAGCTGTCCTCTTGCCCTTTGCCTTGGGAGCAGTGAAATGTATTGGGCTGGGCTGGCCTGGAGTCCACTTAGAGTGCCTGGGGCGAACTTTTCTCCACACCAGGAGAAAACTTTCTGTGTCAGGTTTCGGTTGAAGGTACAAGGTGAAGTTGTTTTAAATAATGTTGCAGCCATACTGTAGTACGTGGGGGGACGGGGGACGGACAGGAACAGGAAGACAGACACTTACCTTCCTAGCAGCTGAAGTATGGGGTTGGCTGGGGCCTCCAGGCAGCTTCTGGCACCCCTCTGAGTCCTTTCATACATGGTCAGAAATGTAGAACTATTGGATGTTTAGCAATGCACAAATACATGGGATCCACTCCCCCTTGTGAACACACTATTGCTGCATTTCCAATCACATAAACCAGATTCTCTCTTGCTCCCCTCCCTTTCTGTGACTCACATATCAATGTATTATCTAAGCAGGCAGCATATACAAAAACACTGTAGACATTCAGAGTATTTTTCAAAAGATCACAACCCTAAAACGAACCAATGGAGTAAAGAATTCATTGGTATCGGCAGATATGTCTTCTGAGCACCCACTTGTGAGGCCTGAGAGTGGGGCAGGGGACCCTTGGAAGAACCAGGAGCTTCCTAGGCTGCTGTGTGATGCTCCTTGAGTTGCTTACCCAGCTGGCATTTTGGAGTAGGTGGATGGGCCTGGCGCAGGGGCAGAGGGATGTCCCACTGAACACTTCTCCTCTTCCATAGACAGGTCTGGGGCTCGGACATGAGCTCCCAAGAGACCCCACAAGCTCGGAGATTTCCAATAGAGGCAGGAGATTCTCCCAGCCTGGCGACTGCCCCCGAAACACAGGAGCCAGTTGCCCCTGAGCGCACTGCAACAAGGTAAGGAAATGTTTCACAGTGCGACAGGCAGGATTCAGCCCTGGCACCACAGCTGAAGGAGAAGGGCTGTGGTAGCTCAGTTGGCAAGAGCATTTCCTTTGCACACAGAAGGTCACAGGTTTAGTCTCTGCTATAGCCAAGCAAGAGTGGGACGCGGGTGGCGCTGTGGTTAAAACCTCAGTGCCTAGGACTTGCTGATCGTAAGGTCGGCGGTTCGAATCCCCGCGGTGGGGTGAGCTCCCGTCGTTCGGTCCCAGCTCCTGCCTACCTAGCAGTTCGAAAGCACCCCTAAGTGCAAGTAGATAAATAGGGACCGCTTTATAGTGGGAAGGTAAACGGCGTTTCCATGTGCTGTGCTGGTGCAGGCTTGCCAGATGCAGCTTCGTCACGTTGGCCACGTGACCCGGAAGTGTCTTCGGACAGCGCTGGCTCCCGGCCTCTTGAGCGAGATGAGCGCGCAACCCTAGAGTCGGACACAACTGGCCCGTACGGGCAGGGGTACCTTTACCTTTTCCTTATAGCCAAGCAGGTCTGGAAACTGCCCTTGCCTCAATCCCTGGAGAGCCACTGCCAGTCAGCATAGATGATAATGGGCTAGATGGACTTCAAAAAAGGCAGGTTCCTGTTTCCCTAAACTGCCACTCCTCCTCTTTCTGTGGAGTGCAGGTGCTAAGCCGTCTTCTATTGCATCGAGCAGGCAAGTGTATGAGGGAATCTGCCTCTGAAAATATGGGTGGACAGAACTAGTTACAGTGGTACCTCAGGTTACATACGCTTCAGGTTACAGATGCTTCAGGTTACAGACTCCGCTAACCCAGAAACAGTACCTCAGGTTAAGAACTTTGCTTCAGGATGAGAACAGAAATCGTGCTCTGGCGGTACGGCTGCAGCGGGAGACCCCCCATTAGCTAAAGTGGTGCTTCAGGTTAAGAACAGTTTCAGGTTAAGAACGGACCTCCGGAACGAATTAAGTACTTAACCCAAGGTACCACTGTACACCCAAACCATCAAGCAGTGCAGAAGAAATGACACTAAATTTGCTCTGGATCGTCCTTTGGTAATTTAGCAGCAAATTACCTCTAGTCATATGCAAACCTCACAGGGCTCAGTCAACAGTTGTCAGTTGCCAGCCTGACTGCAGCTTATGCAGAGACCAGATGAAGGGCTGTTAGAATAAATTAGCTGATGAGGGATAGAAATGGTCAAGAAAATATGTGTGGAGTGGATAAAATATATTATTTTCCTGGTGGTAGGGAAACTAACAGGCAATAGAAAGTATAAGACTATGACCAGGGGTCAAATCCCCTCTCAGCCATAAAGCTCACTAGGTGACCTTGGGCCACTCACTCACTTTCAGCCTACTGTAACCTAACTCACAGGGTTGTTTTGAGGATAAAATGGGAGTGGAGAACCAGGTAAGCCACCTTGATCTCTTGGGAGGAAACGTGGGATCCAAATATAAATAATGATGATTAACAACAACAACAACAACAACTGTACTGTGCTTTGTCACGCTCTCTGTGCAGCATTTTGAAGGTAGATGGGAAAATCTGGAATTGACGTTCCCCTGGCCCACAATGTTTTGATGCCTGAAGTGGCAAATCCAGATCTGTATCTCCCCCCACCCTGCCATGTGCTAATTAATATATTTCATTTAGTCCGGTGGGGCTTGTGCAGGCAAATATCCAGCTGTCCTCAACTTGGTTCCCTCCTGATGTTTTGGACTACAACTCAAATCAGAGGTTGATGGGAGCTGTAGTCCAAAACATCAAGGGGGGCGGGGAGGGGGGAAAGGTTGTGTTAAGCAGCCCTTCCCATTCTGCTGCTCCTAGTGGTTTCCTAAATGTGTCCCCAAAGGTAAGACTTGGTGCAACAATGATAACTAGAGGAATCTGTCCTTGTCTTGAGCACCTCCCATCATGGGTCCTGGTGAGTTGCACCCACTTACTAGCTCCACACATGGAAACGATTGCCTGTGTTAGTGAAGTGGAGCACCTAAGTTCTGTTTGAAATTGGAACTTGGATTTTATTTTATTTTAAACAGAATGACATTCTGGGACACATTTCATTTTGCATAGTGCATATGAATATGCAGCTCCTAACAAATGCAGGGATCAACTCTCTCTGTCTTTTGGGCAGGCAGCTGCGAAGATGTCCAGGGTGCCACTGCCTGACCCTGCCCAACGTCCCCATTGACGTCTACATTGCCATGGGTGGGAGCCACAGGCCACGAACCACCTGAAGGCTCCCCTAGGTCGGGCTCGAGTGCTGAGGCCACAGCGGCTGTCCCAGGAAACACACTGACAGCCGGACAACAGCAAAGCAAGCCACACAGAACAGTGACGCACATTTTAATAAAAGGACACCTTAAAATGTTTCTGTGGGTGTCCTTCCTGGAGTTCTGCTTCGTTTCTCTCTGTTGCTGCTCCCCTCCCCTCCCCATATCAACCCTGCAGTGGGGAGTGGAATCAGCCCCAGGACATGCAGGTAATAAAAGGGTGCAACTGGACCTTTCCCTCCTTGATGCGTAAGCCCAG
Source organism: Podarcis muralis (assembly GCF_964188315.1). Lineage (NCBI taxonomy): Eukaryota > Metazoa > Chordata > Lepidosauria > Squamata > Lacertidae > Podarcis > Podarcis muralis. The sequence continues at coordinate 58,470,050 of NC_135661.1, read as the reverse complement.
CCAGCTGCCATGACCACCCTGTCCCCAAACCCTTGCTGGGATTTGGAGGGATAGCTCCTCTGTCAGAGAGCTTTATTTGCATGGAAGCTCAAGCTCTTATTCTCTCTTAAAAAATTAATTCCGCCCATGCTGCTAACACTCAGTTCTGCTATGCCTTGGAGGCTGTGAAAGCACTAAAGCAGCGCCTGGGGTCAGTAATGGATGATGGCTAATAAACAGGCTCCACGCTAAGAGGATGGCAGTGTTGTTGGTGGATGGCTCATCTGAGTGGAAAAGTTTGCGTTGGATGAGATTGTGCATACAAACACACCTGAGGCAGGTTCACAGCCTGAGTGGCACAATGGGTCAATGGGTGTGGTTGTTAACCAGAAGGTTGGTGGTTCGAGCCCTCCCAGGGATAGCTGCAAGCAGGATTTTTGCATTGTGGGGCAGAAGGGGGGGGGGTGATTGAACTGGATGACCCTCAGGGGGGTCCCTTCTAAACCTACAATTCTGTAGTTCCTTTAAAAGCTCTTCGTGCATCCAATATTGCTACTGGATTTTTAATTTACTTGATAAAGTTCTACTTCATTAAAGACAATCCAGGTAGCACATCTGACATAAAATGATCCCCATCTAAACTGCCCCACTCTGCAACAGAAATAATCTGAGCCATATATGTCTACACTATTAACCTCCAAGCTAGACTACTGCAGTGTGTTACATAACGGGCTGTCTTTGCAGACTTCTGAGAAACTTCTGCCAGTTCAAAATACAGTAGTGAGGTTAATAACTTGGCCCAGCTGAAATGAACTTTTCAAACTTGTTCTCAAGTAGCTCTACTGGGTGCCAGTTTGTTGTACCATTTAATTGGTATCTAAAAGGCCACACAGGAGACTGCCTAAATGCTACAACCATTTGCTGAGACCCCCCTGGTGGGTGGCAGGTGGCTTTGCATTCATAGCCTTTCACATGTGCAACACCCCCCCCACCCCATTTTTAAATAGATGCTCTGTTTTGTATTCTGTTTTTGGGTACCAAAGGTGGGCACAAAATATTCTAATAAAGGAAGGAGCTAGTGCCCAACTGAATACTGCAGTCTTTAGCTGTTTTTTACTTCACTTCGAAAGAGGCACTTCAAAAAAGTTGCGAGTTTTTTATTTTTAGATTCTATGTGTACAGTCTTCATCTTAGAAGAGATGGTCCCTCCTGCCCAGGAGGAGGAGGAATGTCTCTTTTTAGGTGACAGAGTGGTAACTTGAAAGGGTAAATGATTTGTTGTGGCACAAGATTTCATGACCTACGGTCAACTTCAGCTGATGCATAATGTTCTGACCTATAATTCAGAGCAACACAAAAGGTTATACCATAATAAATTTGTTAGCCTATAGGTGCCACAAGACTCTTTGTGGTGCAAGAGGCTAACAGGACTATATTGCTGGAAATAATTTTGTGATGGTGCTTAAAGTTCTTGTATTTTTAAAGCACTGATTAACTAGTGGGGGGGAGGAGGCCTCTTTCCGAAACGGTCAGAATATCTGAAATCGACTAATTTAACGGACTGACTCTCGTCAAATACAAATACACCCATCCCGTCTTATCACTTTACGCAGCGGAGGAAGCGGGCTCTCCTCCCCTAAGGGAATTCAGGCCACAACAAAAACTGCCTCCTTCGAAACGGCCACCAGATGCCCGTCTCCTTTCGCTGCCACGGCTTGCCCCGCCGGGATTTCACCCGCTCCTGCATCCCGCCCGAAGCGCCCTGTCCCGGTCTCAAAACGGCCTCTTCCTCCTCGCCCCGCCCACCTCCCCACGCCCCGCCCTCAGCTCCGCCCAACTGTCTCTTTAAAAAAGGGGCGTGCTCAGGGAAGGGGCCGGTCTCGGGCGCTCGGTGCCACCGAGGCTTTCTGTCCCGCTTCGGCCGCCGTCGGCTTCCCTTTCGGCCCCGTCCTCCGCCTCCCGGCGCGTCCGCTTGGCCCACCGCTCCGGCCCCGCCCGCCATATTGCCGCCGCCGCTGCCGCCGCCTTTGGAGGGAAGAGAGAGCGACGGACGCACGCAGGCATGGGTGAGGCTAAGCGCTCGGCGGGGAGGGCCTGCGCCGGGCATGGGGCGCCTCCTCGGGCGCCTCTCCCTCCCCCTCTCTGGGCTCCCGGGGTGGGCGGCGAGAGGGTCTCCTCCCTTCCTTAAGGGCCTCTTCGGCCCTTCTCTCCCGGGTCTCCTCCGCACCCCATTCCGGCCTCTGGCGTCGCTGCTCCAGCGAGGCCTTCGCGCTCCGTCCCTTGAAGGTGGGGCGGGGGCTCCGCTGAGGCCGGGGCTGTATTCTGTTGCCCTTCTGGGCCGCCTCTAAGCAGCAGGAGGAGGGAGTCTCCCCCGTCTCCCTCCGCGGCTGAGTTTGAGGCAGGAGAGAAGTGCCAGCCCTTCACGATACGTCTGTATGTGAGGGGAGATATATACGGTAATAACCCAACAGGAGGGCGGGTCGTCGGGCGATTCTCCCTCCTCGGCTTCTTCCTCCCTTTCCGGCAGCTCTCACTGCTGCTCCCCGGCGCCCACGCCCCTGGCTCCAGGTATTCCGACCGTGCCGGCGTGGCTTCGGCCCCAGTTCTAGCCCTTCCATCCCTTGGGGCGGGTGGGTGAGGTGTCCCCAGTTCTCCTCCCTACGGGCGAGGTGCTCCATCTCGCGCCAAGAGGCAGCGCTTGTGAGGTGTCCGTCTCCTTTCCCCTCTGTGGGCTAGGAAGGCCCGCCGTCGGTGTCCCTGTCGGCATTCGGGGCTTTGCTTTCTGCTCCCAGGAGTCGTGATAAGTACATCAGAAGGTGGATATTAGGAGTATTTTGAGGGCCTGTGTGGCTCTAAATTTACATTCCCGCCCTTGATAAACTTCTACTTGGCTTTTATTGAGGTCTTCCTGGGCGTTCAAACCTCTTTTTGAGTCTGTTCACACAGCATGACAAGTGCACTCCTGGGCTAATTTTGCAGAGTAACAATATGAAACAGTAAAGAATGTTTGCATGGGTAGTCACTCTGACAGATTGGCGGTTTCTGAAATTATTTTACTTCTGAATGTGTAGTAAGATACAAGTTGTTGCCTTATACCAGGGATGGGAAACGTGGCAGTCACTTGTTGCTGGATTCCCAGTTCCATAATCCCTGATTTTTGGCCATGGGGCTGAGGGTGATGTGACTTGTACTCCAACAATATCTGGAGGGCCACAGCTTCTCTATCTCTTCCTTATACCAGCTACCTTAGTGGACCTTCTGGCCCTGGGCAGAGGGTTTTCCCAGCCCTGATACCTGAAACCCAATGTGTTGAAATTCTGGGGATTTAACCTGGGATCTTCTGCATGGGAAGATCATCCCTGTTACAGCCTTTTAGAGCTGTGCTGCTTCCTCTAAACCCCAAAACCATCTTTGGCTTTTACTTTGGATTATTTATCCTTATTACCTCTGCATTGATATCAAAGTGGTATTAATAGCTACTCTTGATAGTCTTCATACATTAGATGAAACTCTATGTGTGTTTGCAGAGGAGGACTGAAGTTGTGCATCTCTCTACCCCCACAAACATTTGTCCTGCAAAAATTACTTACCTGTTCTCGCACACTGGTGGTCATTGCAGGCACAGTGAGAACATTAAAAAGTGCAACACCACACCAAGTGTTCCAGTTAACAATTTCCCTGAATAGAGGAGATCTGAACTCTCTACAAGTGACTATTACAAGTTGGCATAATAATTAGAGTAGGCAGCAACATCTGGTTTCTGAGGCCCAGTAGCAGAAGAGGTGAGGAGGTTTCTGTTATGCAGATCCACTGACAGGAGTGCCATATCGGCTCAGCCAGCACATTTGCCCAGCAATGATCTCCCCATTCTTCCTTGTAAGCAACAGCAGCAGCTCTGCTGCCAGGAGGTCAGATGAACACTGCTCAGGTTCATCACTCTGGGCTTGGTTTCTGCATCTTACTTAAGTTCTAAGTTAAGTGTCGACTTAAGGAAGTTGGAAAAGTCTGTGCGTGTCAAATTTGGATGGGCACATCCACACAATTTCAGCTCCAGTTTCAGGGGATGCATGTACAACTTCGGCACTAATCCTCACGGTGGGAAATTAAAACCTATCTGAGACGCTGGTGAGCTGCAGCAAGTTGAAGTACAGGCAGCAACCATTTTAGGTATGTCTAATATGTGTGCGACTGCACACACATGCATCACATCAAACTCGGAAGTGTCACAAAAGGGACAGGGCAGGGCAGCCGGAACGTAACCCCCATGCAAATTGCTTGCTGCCTGTACAGGGTTAGATAGCACAATGGCCTGACTGTATAAGGCAACTTATTATATTCATATGTTTTCTGTGCATGGGATGGCTTGGCTCTTTGTTCTTCCTGCCAGTCCATGTGGAAAAGGGGGTATTGCCAAACCACCTCAAAAGCAGGCATTCTGAACAGGTAGTTCCTACACTTGCAAACTATGGAGGAATCTGTTCCCTGATTATCCTCTGACTTTTACTTGTATCACGTATGTATTAAAAAGCAGTAAAGTAGAACAGCAAAATGGGATCACGTACTGCTGCTGTGTAAAGAACTGCCCGGGTTGCCTTTTTAATACTGGGGCCAATTCAAGGTGTTGGGACTGGTGTATAAAGCCCTGAACAACTTAGGATACAAGTCTTTAATGGAGCACCTCTTTCAATAACTATTGACCTGAGTTTTGAGAACTGTGAGGTAGGCCTGGACGATACATGATTTTCAGCATCGTGATAGAATACTGCATCACTAGCTAAACATCGCAATATACTGATATCCCATGATGGATGGAGCTGTGTAGAGGCATTGGCTGGCTTCATGGTTTTCCCCGCATTGTGATTTTTGTATAGAACACACACATCATGATTCATGATATATTGCCAAGTCAAAAATTATGAAACTGATATAACAATATGGATTTCAGACCAGTTTTGAGCGCTATATCAATATATCGCCCAGCCCTATTGCAAGGGAACTCCTGTTTGTCCTGTCAACACTTGTAGTTTGTTGAGTGGTGACACGAGATGGGGCCTTCTTGGTTGCAGCACCTCAGTTGTGGAATTGCGGTAACTTCCTGTGGAGGTACGGATGTCCCCTTCATTGATAAATTTCCAGTTTTAGTTGAAGCTGCATCTACTCCTTCAGGAGATGAATGTTATCTGGGGCTGAGCACTTGATAATTGGTTTGTGCTGTACCGAAAGTATTCATGGTTATAAAGTATTCATAGTTGTTGCTTTTTTCAAAGTAGTGCATTTTATACTGTATTTTATTTTATTGTATTTGTATACTTTCCTGGGAGCTTATGAACAGCTATTCAGAGATGAAATAATCATAAAGCATGATCTTCCTAGCATCCTGATAATTTTATTTTATTTTCTACAGAGAAGGCTTTTTGTCTAATATGATTCCATTTAAGGAGTCTAGGGCCAAGGTTCCTAATTTCTTAGGAATATGTAAGTTCTTCTTTTGGTCCTAAAAAAGCTTACAGTAAAATAAAACAGTTAACAAATTAAACATCCCAGATAAGGGGAAATACACCTAAAATCAAGGGCAAGGTGGATTCAAATCAAAACTCATTCAGGCAGCTGAAGGAAAAGAAATGGTGGAAGAGTTGTAGTGTTAAGTAGTTAAATTTGTCTGGAGTACTTTAGGAGTACATTTGGTATACAGTTATACTTCGAGTTGAATGCGCTTCGGGTTTCACCACTCGCACATGCACAGATGCTCAAAATGACATCATGCACGGTAGCGGTGAAACGCGGCACGTGCAGACGTGCCGTTGCGTCTTGCGTTCCATTCGGGATGCGAACGGGGCTCCGGAACGGATCCCGTTCGAATCCCGAAGTACCACTGTACTGTACTGGCAATACAGTGATACCTCGGGTTACATACGCTTCAGGTTACATATGCTTCAGGTTACAGACTCCGCTAACCCAGAAATAGTACCTCGGGTTAAGGACTTTGCTTCAGGATGAGAACAGAAATCATGCTCTGGCGTCGCGGCGGCAGCAGGAGGCTCCATTAGCTAAAGTGGTGCTTCAGGTTAAGAACAGTTTCAGGTTAAGAACAGATCTCTGGAACGAATTAAGTACTTAACCCGAGGTTCCACTGTAGTCTATTCCTTGGTTGCTGCAGTATTTTAGTTGGTCTTTGTAACACTGTATCAGTTGCTGGAAGAGCACCTAATGCACACAGCAAGGGCTGAGCCAGGGTCCTGCCTGTAGTTGAGAGACTGAGAACATCAAATTAGCACTGAGCCAGGAAGTCACCAGTTCAAAGTTCACCTCATCAGGTTGTCTTAGGCAGGATGTTGTTCTCATAGGCTTCCTGCCTCACCTCATTGTGCTGAGAACGTTAGCCTACCTTGTGGAGGGCTGTAAGAATTTTTGTGGGTGTGTAAATGCTAAGTTTTTATTGTTGCTTGATAGTAGTTGCTGTTGATTCCCATAAATTTGAAATTGGGGACAGATAATTTATATCACTTCCAAAGCTGTGTTAAGTAAAACCCTAATCTCTTTTAAGTGCCGCTAGGAAGGCAGAGCAGATGAATGCCTGGACACTTGCAAAGTAGCAGTTAGTAGCAGTGGATGACACAGCTCCTAAAATGTGGGTTCAGCTGTAGCCTGTTTGGTAGATCCATTGAAGATGCACCTTCAGCTACTTGTCATAGTTAAGGATTCCTTGCTGCTAGCAAGCAAGATACTTTGAGTGTACAAAGCAATTCATACATTATCTCAGTGATCCCTAAGCAGCCCTAAAGCAGCCCTATAGTACCTTAAAAATGGATTTATTGTGGCGTATGTTTTTGTAATGTGACATGAACTACACAATCTTAGTCTTCAGATGTTGCAAAACTTTGCTTCAACACACTAACACAGCTACTTCTCTGGAATTCACAGCAGTCACTGCAGATCAATATTATTCCCATATTGCAGGTGCTTGTACATGTAGGAGTGAGGCTGAGAGAATAGTGGCTTGCACACCTTTTTGCCGCACCAGCTCTGCAATTGGGGCATGGAAGGGAGTACTCCAGGAACACCCTGAAGGAGCCTGCAATGATACTTAAAAGGGCAAAAAACTTATACCCTCAACTTTTGTCCATAACAACTCAAAGTGGCTAACAATAAATCAATGAAACCAACTAAATGTAATAAGAAATTGCCACACACCATGGCTGATGGTCCAGCCATCGTGTAGACAAGTGACATGTGGCCCTGACTTCCTGCTCTTACTTTAGTGACAAGACCATGAGACAGAGTAGGATGGTTGCACATCCACGAACTAAACCCTGTTGTTTGGTAATTGATCACCACCCACATAACTGCACTAGTCATTTTGTTTGGTCTGGGTCTCCTTGGATCTAGCTACCTTGGTTGTAACTTCTGCCATTATAATGCAGTAGTCAAAACTCAGATAATGTGTGATCTGATTAGGTGGACTGTATCTGTCTAATCCCCACTGATATTGTGTGACACAGAACTGGAAACATTTCAGACACCCAGATGTTGAGGCATTTGGATATTGCCACCTCTAGGTGTGATGATGGCCTCCATCACTGTCTTTTACAGTATATCTACATCAGGAGAGGGGCGCTTCTGGTTTGTGGGCTAATCTTGGCCAGCCAGGGGATCCAATTTGGCCAACAAGGCCATTTCCCCCAAATCAGGCCCACCCAGCTATCAGCTTATGTCACAGATGATGTTAGCTGAATGTGGCAGGAGAAAAGGGTTTAATCCTGTGTTAGCTGGACTATCCTGTTCCCAGCAATGAACAAGATTGTGCAACCAATGTAGCAAGATTCAAGCCTGTTCATTAGCTGAGCAGGGATTTAAGCCCTGTGCAAAAGTGCCCCATTGAAGCAGCTCTCGGGTTCAAGCTGGTTCAAAAAAGCTTTTGCATAGGCTCCTGCACTCCTGTCTGATCCTCTGGAAGCTCAAATGGGAGTGCAAAGTTTTATAGTCTCCCTCCTACCCCTTTAGGTTCCTGATATTGAAAGCTTAAGCCTCTGAGATCAAGAGCTTAAAAGTGGGGAACAGGAAGACATGCAAAGCGCAAGGTATTTTGACAGGTGGACAGCCCTGAGAGGCAGATTCTGATAAAGATCTGGCCTGTGGAGCCAAAAAGTTTCCCTACTTCTGATCTACATCTCTTACACAAGTGTGGTGGAGGTGTCCAACTGTTGCCCTCCGTTGGCAGGATTGCTTGGCCATCATTATGTCCTAGATCTCAAAATGCTTTATTTTCTTCCCTTGTGTGGGAGTCAGCTTGGTCAGCAAAGTAGTGCATTCCACAGATGCTCATGTGCTGCTGGCTTTTGTGAGCTCACTGGGTGGGTGGGATTGAGTAAGCCAGCCGTGACCACAGCACCAGGCGAGCTGAAAGAATTGCTGCGATGAAGATGATGTTGTTGTCAGCACAGAGGGCACTGTGCCCAAAACTCTTGGCTTCAGTAATCAATCTTACCATTGGGATCAGTCCTAGTTTGCAGTGTATGCATTTCTTTCTTTCTTTTCTTAAATTTGTCAGTCGCTTTATCTTGCCCAGGGCAGTCTAAAGCAAAACTGCAACCAAACAAACAGCAAATCCCACATAGATACATTAAGACCAAGAGGAAGGAGAAATGCATTAAAAACAACCCACCTACTTCTAAAAGGCCACAGAAATAGTAACAGAAGACGGTGAGACATGGAAGATATGCTTCCTTGCCTTGTAGCCTTTTTTCTACCTGGCCTGGGAGGGGAGGGCCCTGTCTGACTCCCGCTATAAAAGCTGAGGTTGCTGAAGATGCCAGGGACCATCTTGGTTGTCTCTTAGTGCAGACCCAGATCATCAAGTCTGAGCATCTACAGCTGCCAGCCGCCGTGAACCAACATTGCCAGGATTGGCAGCAAGAACAGCAGAACATGTTCTATGCTTAAGATAATATTTTGTTTTCTTGCTAATTATGCTGTTTTAAATATGCGTTTGATATTTGACTTCCTTTAGTAATGTTTTCTTTTGAAATGTTTTAAGAATTTAAAAAAAATTTAACTTTGCTATGTTAATGTTTTATTTAGGAAAACTTTAAGGTAATATTTTAATTTCCAGTTAATTATACTACTTTTAATGTATACTTTATATTTGACTTTCTTCTGTATTGTTTTTATTTGATGTTTTAATGTAGGTTGTAAACTTCTTTGAGATTTCCCCCCTCCCCCTCCCCCATGCCCTGCTATCAAGTCTTGCCTACACACTTCCTTATGTGCTCATGGCCGTCATTCCTTCTAATGCTTTAAGATACTTTGGGCAATCCAGACAGGAAGGCATGTGAGGAGTGGGAATGGGTTTGATTTCAGGGCCATTGCTTGCTGAGCCCTTAAAATGACATTTACCCTAGATTCCGGCGTATTAGGCAACTGGGCGTATAAGGTAAAGGTAAAGGTACCCCTGCCCGTACGGGCCAGTCTTGACAGACTCTGGGGTTGTGCGCCCATCTCACTCAAGAGGCCGGGGGCCAGCGCTGTCCGCAGACACTTCTGGGTCATCTGGCGAGCCAGCGCAGCACACGGAAACGCTGTTTACCTTCCCGCTAGTAAGCGGTCCCTATTTATCTACTTGCACCCGAGGGTGCTTTCAAACTGCTAGGTTGGCAGGCGCTGGGACCGAACAACGGGAGCACACCCCGCCGTGGGGATTCGAAACTTGGGGGGTCTTATATGCTTCGGCAGCTTCACTGGATGGCGGGCTCTGCGCTGGGAGGAAGCTGCCCGGTGAAGCTGCCCAGCGATGCTAAGCCGGCTTTGCTGGGCGGCTTCCTCCCGGCGCGGAGCCCACTGCCCACTGCTGCTTCAGAAGCTGCTGCTGCCGCCAGCGGCGGCAGGCTCCACACCAGGAGGAAGCCACCCAGCAAAGCCGGCTTAGCATTGCTGGGCAGCTTCCTACCGATGCGGAGCGTGCCGCCCACTGCTGTTGCGGCGGCAGCTTCGGAAGCAGCAGTGGGCTCACTGCCGGGAGGAAGCCATACCCGGCGTATAAGACGTCCCCCCGACTTTTAAACCTCTTTTTCGGGGTTAAAAAGTCATCTTATACACCAGAATCGACGGTACTGGCTTTGCCTACACACATGTTCCTAAAGCAGATTGTATGTTGGGTCTGCTAAACTGGTTGCAAATAGCAAGTGGCTCAGGTATTGTTTGAATGTTGAGTTCAGCCTCTTGTGTCCCAGTACATTGAAAACAGGTTCCTAGCTGTACAGGAGCCCAGTTGGTCCTGACAGGAGTCAATATTACCAGAGTTCTAATTACTGTACATGAGCCCTTTGGAGAGGTGGTAACTTTTAGGGGAGGACAATTTAAATGTGTCTGTGGCTGTATGTAGAGAGTGGAGACTCTTTGTTTCTACTGTATGGACAAAGCAGGGCTCTGCTTTCCCTTCCTGTCTTCCCTTTTCTCTTACTGGCTGTAGGTACACATCTGGTAGTGGTTTTGTGTTTGGCCGTGAAATTCACTATGAGCCCTGTTGGAAAGGGAATCTCTGTAAAGCAGGAGGTTGGCTCTGTTTCTGACTTGGGGGAGCAGACAGAAACCTTGACAGTTCCAAAACCACATTGGACTGCTGGGCCACAGCTTCTCCCCTTGGGCAAGCACTTGCACCTTCTCTCTCACCCACCCAGTGAAATTCAGGGCACATAACTGGTTTTTTTAAGTGGTATTTTTATTTTGCCATTTAAATTTTGCATTCTGCATTTTCTATTGATGGGTAAAAACCATCCAGAGAATACAGATATATGCATGGCAAACAGATGCAATAAAACAAATAATTGAATGACATGATTCAGATCTTCCCATCACACATTATCTGAATGTATGGAGGGTAGTCTGAGAGGGGTTTCTGTGCCCTTATTTATTTTAGAAAAGCGTTTATCAACAGCTTAGTATTTGAAAACGATCTAAGTGGTGAAAAGAAACAATGCTGTTAAAACAAAATACAGCCTAAAACCAATTAAACAACAGCATGAAAGCATCTAAAAATAAATAAAACAGGGATTTGTGGGATTCAGACACAAGAAACGGGATCTAAACTGGGCAAGTGTCTTCTGAAGGTGTGATGGTCATTGCATATTGAGTATGACAGGAGAAGGCAGGCTTAAACAGAGCTGAGAGTTTCTCTCAATCCAGAGAAATGAGCAAGGGGGAAATCTAGTTAGTCATTCCCTAGTGACTGCCGCATGCTTGGCACAGAGTGAGACCATCACAAAATACTCCTGCTGAATCCTGGACTTAGTTTGCATGGAGGAGCCTGCATTTTAAGCCGATGATGTCTGCAGGTGGTGTCTGCTGCCAAACTGCTCACTGGCTCCTCATACTTCCCTTGGCACCAGGAGCCAAAGATGACAAGCACTCTGTTGCACTCTGCCGCCAGCTTGCCAAATTTAACTTGTGAGCCAGTCTCTTAAGGGTGATGGGAGCTCTGTATTGGATAGTACAGGATTTTGTCTGAGAGGTCCCTTAAAGACACCCGCTGGGTATATAATTAAGAGAACTGGAGATCTGTGTGTTTATTCTCCCTTCCTTTGCAGTGCCTTAGCAATTCTCCACTGTCCCCCTCAACAGTAGTACTGTCAGATTCCATATTTACGGGGAGCAGCTGTTTGGAACTTGGAATTTCCACAGAGCCTAGCAGGGCTTAGGATATCACTAGTCAAGATGGAAGCAAAGACTGCAAGCAAGGAGATTGCTGGATGAATTTGGGCCCAGTTTCTAGACTGGTGTGCACATCTGATTCCAAGTTGGGAAGGAATGCCAGTGTAGGAGACATGTGGGGAAGGTAGACAGTGTGTTTTGCCATCAAACTATAATGTATACTCCAGCCCTTGACTAAGTTCTTGAGCTCTAAGTGTATACTTTGCAACCTCTGAGCTGTAGGCACAGGATGTTACTGTGTCGTGAAGGAGCAGAATCTATTCCATGCACGGAATGGATCCTGAGAGTAAACGTACTGCTGCTTTGTTTGCTCTCCGTGACCTCTGCACATAGTCCAGTTGTTTTGCATACTGCCTTGATGCTGGCTGGGTTAGGCTACATGATGGTCAATTGACTAGCATCACCTGTATGACTGATCTAAAGAAAGAGACCCATTTAAAAAACAGTGGTTCCATCAAAATACACCTGATATCTGCAGACAGGTGCCAAAAAGGTGAATGTTCTCAGCATTAGGGTGATTGGGGAAGAAATCCCCCCCCAAAAAACCCCAGGTAAACCTCTGATGCAGCCTTGATTCTTTCACATTTGGCATAATAATATTTTTTTAAGTGATGTGGGCTGTTTCTAACATTTTGTATAGTTCTGTGCGGGTGAATTTCTCTGTCCTGCTGACCCCCAGCACACCCACATTTCTTTCCCCACAAGTCCTGCTGCTTGGGCTTCCCTTTATTGGGATGTGAGTTGGGATAAAAACACTGCTGCATTTGTCTAATCCATATACACATTAGCTCCCCCCCCCCTTCTGTCTGCTATTGAGTCTGACTCAGCAATGCAAGGCCCAGTTTTAGACATCTGGGTTTCAGCAATTACTCAGCGGAGATTATTAGTGAGGTAGGAAGCACAAAGGAGCGACATAGTTAACAGGAGACTGGAAAGCCATAGCTGAAGTTTGGACCCGGCTCTGCTGTGCTTCCTGAGTCAATTTTGGTAAAGGCTTGAGCAGCCAAGGCTATGACCTTCAGTGAGAATGATTAGATAGGTTTATAGCTCTCCGTGTCTTCAAGGACTTAGGGTGGGTGTTGGCCTTTCTAAAAACACCAGTCTTAAGTTTTGATAGGAGACAGAAGCAGGAGGGTGACGAGGGGTGAGAAAATGCAGTTGTACATAGCACTTAGATGGGTGTGGTTGGGAGTGGAGGACTAGCTTGAGCTCAAACAGTTTAGGGAAATCTGGGTTTGGGGGAGTTTTGAAGAAAGAAAGATGAGTGGTACTTCGTAGACAATTCCCCGGCAGAGGCGGCACCAAGGGAGAACAGGAAGAATTCAGGAGCAAATGATCTTAAAGCTGTAGAGAGTAGTGGAATAAGAGGTTCAAGAGCAGGGAAAAGTAACTAGGAGGATTGAGAGGGAAGTGGATCTGGGCTAGATTGTTAAAGATTTGCAGCCATTCCTTAGACATTATGTAAGTTTGTGGTGGGAACGATAGCTGACATTTTCCAGGAAGAGCTTTGCAGTCATCCTGAGAGAAGCAGAGCTGTCTTAGCTGCTTTACTGGTAGTTCCCCACTATAGCCCATTGGACAAGCTTCTTTTGCTGCCCAGCTTTGCAGTGAAGTTGAAAATCTTCTTTTGTGACATGTGATGTTGCTATGGGAATGGGGTGCCATTATCATGCATACCTCGTTATGACTTCATTGGTGGGGTTAAGGCCTGGACAAAGCCTGGACCAAAGGCTGGCTGAAAGTGGGATTGGAAGTTGAGAATTGGGTAAACAGGTGCTAGATCCTACTTGTATCATATAAAAATTCCTTTTCAGTTTCATCCTTCCCTCATTTTTCTTCAACTGCTACCTGCAGTAGCATAAGATTGAAGAAACAATCTGGCGCACTCTGCAGGTTCTGTACCTGGCCAAAGGTGGAATGTTTGACCAACTTGGGTTTTGAGAGCATTCCTGTTTGGTGTTGGAGAAGTTCTCCTGGACTTATACTCTAAGAGCAGAGCTTCTAGGGTGTTCTCTGCAGGGAGCTTGGCTTTTGGAACAGAGGTGGACTTTTAGGCAGCTGAGCAGCTAATCATTTTAACCATTTATGTCAGATACCTTATAATCCTTTTAGATTGAAATGAACTGCTACTCAAACTATTAAAAGAATTGAGTCTAGGCGAAAAATTCCAAAAAGGCATAAATGCAATATATAACCAACAGAAGGCAAAAAATATTTTTAATGGAGAGTTTGGAGAAGAAATTAGTGTATTCAAAGGTACAAGACAAGGATGCCCCCTATCCCCAATGTTGTTTATAATAGTATTAGAGGTTCTATTAAAGAAAATAAGAGGAATAGCAGTTGGTGAAAAAAAGATATAAGTTAAGAGCTTTCGCAGACGATGTCATGATCACAACAGAAAATCCCCTACAATGCACACCCAGAATATTGGAATGTATAAACTAATATGGCAGATTAGCACGATTCAAATTAAATTATGGGAAAACAAAAATATGGAAGAAAAAGATAAAGTGAAATTACAAGAAATTGGATTGGAAATTAAAAAGAAAATAAGGTATATTGGAATTAATTTAACAACAAATACTATGGATTAAAGTAATGAGAATTATGGGAAAACATGGAAAGAAATAAAAAATGATTTGCAAGTATGGGGAAAACTAAGTTTATCCTTATTAGGGAAAATATCAGTAATAAAAATGAACATATTACCAAGGATGATGTTTTTATTTCAAAGTATCCCAATACTAGGAGGAGAAAAATGCTTTAATAATTAGAAAAGAGATTTGGCCAAATTCGTGTGGTCAGGAAAACCCCCCGAGAATAAAACATAAAATAATGATAGATAAGAAGGAAAGAGGAGGATTTGGCCTCCCTGACTTGGAGTTATACCATGATGCAGTGGGTTTGACCTGGTTAAAAGAATGGATTAAACTAGACGATTCGGATGAATTGGATTTAGAGGTTGTAGATACGATAGATGAGAAAGTTAAAGTACATAAAGGCTTCCTGGGGCATATAATCAGAAAGTCTATATATAAAATATGGGAGAAATATAAAAGACTCCTAGAGCCAAAAACTCCATGGTGGGCATCGCCGGCAGAAATTGTTGCAGTGAAAAAATTAAATATGAAAGAGAACTGGGCCACTTATAAAACTGTATTAGAGGAAGAAAATGGAGAATTGGCATTAAAGGACTTTACAGAAATTAAAGTTCATATTAGTGATTGGTTCCAATATATTCAAATTAAGTATAGATTAGTGAAAGGCAAAAAGATAAGATTTGAAAAAGAAATTTCTAAATTTGATAAATATTTAATACAAGAAAAAAAATTTAAAATCTAAATTATACAATTTGAACTTAGAGTGGGAAACAAAGGATGAACTGGTTAAAGCATCCATGATTAAATGGGCGCAAGATATTGGGAAAAATATTATGCTTGAACAATGGGGAAAATTGTGGAAAGAAGATATGAAATTCACTACGTGTTGTATATTGAAAGAAAATTATCTTAAAATACAACATAGATGGTATTTAACACCTGAAAGAATAGCCAAATGAATAAAAACTGTGGCGATGTCTGCTGACGATGCAGCACAGAAAAGGCACTATGATGCATATATGGAGGAATTGTTTAAATATCGAACAATTTTGGGAAACTGTATATAATGAAATGAAAAAAAATGTTTAGATATTCATTTAGGAAAACATCAGAAGGTTTTCTATTGGGAATAGTGCCAGGAAGTTTAAAGGAAGAGGATAAGACATTATATTTATACGCAACAGTAGCCACAAGGCTATCAATTGCGAAAAATTGGAAAAGTAGTATAATGCCGACAAAAACAGAGTGGCTTGCCAAATTATTGGAGTATTACAATATATCCAAAACAATGGGAGAAATTGGAAGGATCTCAAAAGAGAAGTTAGACAAGGACTGGAAGGTGTTTAAAGGATACTTGCAAAATCATATTGAAAAATCAGAACTCCTATTAAAATAAACAAGTTCTGTTATAAATACTGAAATGCTAAATAAGATGGATAACAATGTGTAACAGAAAAAGAAGTAGAAAGTTGGTTTATAAAATAAAATTAAAAATATTTTTTAAAAAGAAATCTGAATCCTAGCTGATTCAGTTCCATCAACCCCTGCTCCACCATCAAAGAGAAAAAGTCCTTGAAGCTGTATGTCATCTTGACATTATCTGGCACTTAATTAAATGGACAGTAGTGGGGTGGATTACATGCCGAGAACATTCACCCACACATACCATCTGCTGGAAAATAAAATCT
The DNA here is from genome assembly GCF_964188315.1 of Podarcis muralis. Classification (NCBI taxonomy): domain Eukaryota; kingdom Metazoa; phylum Chordata; class Lepidosauria; order Squamata; family Lacertidae; genus Podarcis; species Podarcis muralis. Next base: position 58,454,080 of record NC_135661.1, on the reverse strand, counting down.
GCAGGTTTATATGGCAAAAAAAAAAAAAGGAAAGAAAATAAAAATAAAAAGAGATGAACTGCTACTCATTTTCTCTTCTGGGCTCATTGCTCTTAGATATTGTGGGGTGTGTGTGTGTGTGTGTGTGTGTGTACACCTTCCTATAGGAGAAATTTTTAAAAAGCTAGAGTTTTGTGGGTGTTTAAGGCATAGGCAGCTGCCTATCCTGATTCAGTCCATTGCTCCATCTAGCCCAGTATTGTCTACACTGATTGGCAGCAGTGGTCCAGGGTTTCAGTAAGGAGTCTTTCCCAGCCATACTTTGGAATAGAGCATAGGGAGCCTTATCCATGCAATGTCCCGACTCACTTCATGATATATTCCTCATCTGCAAATAGATTGTTGGTACCATTTGGCAAGTGTTGAAAACAGTGCCTACGTTTGAGGACAATGCCTGTTTTCTTTTGGTTGCCCAAAGAAATGGAGTAAAAATTACCTCTTCTTTTCTTCCGCTGTTAGAAACCATGGCGAGCCCAGCAAAAGAGAACAATTACAGAATGAAGAGCTACAAAAACAAGGCACTGAACCCCGAGGAAATGCGCCGGAGGAGAGAAGAAGAAGGGATACAGCTACGCAAACAGAAGCGGGAGCAGCAGGTAACTCCTGTGTGGATGGTGAGCAGGGCATGTAGGTTGACCAGAAATATGGCCCAGGCTGATAGTTTCTACTTCTGGCTGTGCTCTGTGTTTTTAGAGTGTAGGAGACAGATGAGTTTCAACTTCTTGTGTAAATGATTCTTTGGTCATTGCCATCACTGGCTATGTGGTTCCTAGGCAGCTGGCAGAACAACAAAATGGATAATAAAACATTGGGGTCTGAATTGACCTAACCACTTGACAGCTTAAAGTTGCAGGTAGGTGGGTGGGTTCCAGTTTTAATTAGTGGACACATGCATTACCTGGTGCTGTCTTTGATCTGGTATGCTACCATAACAGGTAATAAGAGGAAGTACTAGAGAGCCTTTCCTTTTAATAAACAAAACTACTGTTCTTGATCTCCCACTTGTATCTCAAAAATGCCCTTATATGGAGTTTCAGTAAAATGCAAATAAACTAAATTTCTAGACAGTGCCTTTACACCGTGTTCAACAACTTGAACACTGTGTAAGGCACCAGTGTTTCCTGATGAGGAGTTTTGTGGCCCTTGCAATTAGTGTTGTTCTATAGCTGTTTCAGAAGATGTGGTTCTGCAAATTGGATTTGGGGAGGGGGCAGCAGGGGAGGGAGGCAAACCACAAATTATACCCCTCTGAAATTGTAGATCGTGAGGCTTGAGGAACGAGTAGCAAGCCAGGATGTGCTGTGTCTCTTGCTAAGCTAACTGCAGCTGAAGTAAACAGTGCTTTGGATGATTGAAAAGGGTTGTTTATTGTTGTTTATTGCCAGCAGTGCACACACTCCTCTTCAGTCATACTGCACTATTATAGAATTTGTGTCCTAGAACTCTTGATTTCTTAGAAGTGAAGAATCCTCACAAGAGGATTTCATGACTGATGAATCTTAAATGCTGATGGGAACAAATAGAACCCTGCTTTCAAAGAGTGAAGGGGACTTCAGTGACCTGAAAGCATTTGCTTATGCCCAACATTTGGCATTTTTGTTTGCCATTGATTTGATACATATCCATTTTCCATTTCAGCTCTTTAAACGAAGAAATGTGGAGCTAATTAATGAAGATGCTGCTATGTCTGACAGTCCTCATGTAGACTCATTTGTCAGTTCTACCACAGGTGGGGTAAGTAGTCTCAGAAGCTGTGTCATATTCCCATCTAATGACATTTATTGTGCTTTGGCTTATACCACTATAATCTTTCTAGTACAGAAATGAAGAACTGTTTTAAGTAACTTAATTTACTCTCTGCTGTTCCTTTTTAGTTTTTTTGCAGAGGTGTAAGATGAGGACCTGGTTTATTAATTAAAAATGAAATAAAAGGACCTTACAAGATCTAAGCCTGCATGTTCTTAGGTCCAGTTTGGTAGTTTCTCATCTGAAGAACTGTTAGATTTGGGCATTGCTTTGAAGAGCTAGCCTTAGGACTGTTATACATGGGCTTTTTTTCAGGAAGGTGTAATCACAAGGGAGATGGTGGAAATGCTGTTCTCCGAGGACCCTGATCTTCAGCTACTAACTACCCAGCGCTTCAGGAAACTGCTTTCAAAAGGTAAATATAGCTATTTAGAATTTTCTATTGTAAATAGAAATTGTAGGAATGTTGTGTGTATTTTGTTTGTTTGGTTGACCTCAAGATGCTTTAATTGCTTAAATAGTTTGCCAGAAACTTATGAAAAAATTCGTAAATGAAAGTGGACGGAATAGGTGAAGTATAATAAGTTAAGAATGGGGATATACGATTAATGAATGTTAGAAGGATGCTGGAATGATGTTACATGGTTTTAGCAGAAATGTTATAAAGAATTAAGTAAAAATGGATTGTTAATGGGCCAAAGTGTAAAATTTAAGGTCAGATTGGGTTAAGGTAATTTATTGAACAAAAATTGAGAAAGATGGAAAGGATTTGCTGAAACAGCTAAATTGAATTAGAATACAAAAAAAGGGAGGTGTGAGGAGGTCGATGAAACAAGTAAATGAAAGACAAAGACATGGAAGTACTGGATGTGTTTTTAAATGTTTTTGTTTTTAAATGTTTTTGTTGTTTTTTTATCGCTGTGCTGTATTGTTTTTTATTCTGTTTTTTATTTTTTTATGTATTGTATTATAACTTTTTATTGTCTCTTTTTTTCTTTTTCTGTAATTGTTAAACTTTTAATAAATATCATTTAAAAAAAGGGGGGATATACAAACATGGGGTTGGAATATTGATAACCTTTCAACCCTGATTGTTCTTGGAATGAGAGATGGTGTTTTTAGATTTTTAAACCATTTCTTGACCGTTTCCAACAGTGCCTATGGATGTATGTGTGCCCTGTTGGCCCTAATTTGAAGAGCTTCTTATGAAGAAAACAGATGGTTTTAAACAAACCTGAACATAGGGTTAAATCACATATATACACATAGGGCCTGAACTGGTGCCATAGTGGATCAGTTGATGAAAATGTCAACCTTGTGAGTGGCAGCTGTGAAAAAGTCAAGTTCCATTTTAATGATCCTTAGGAAAGGGATTGAAAATAAAAGTGACAATGTCATAATGCTGTTATACAAATCTTATGGTGTGACTGTACTTGGCATACTGTATACAATTCTGGTTGTCTCACCTCAGAAAGGATATTGTAGAGCTGGAAAAGTTTACAAAAAGAGCAACCCTGATTTCCAATGAGGAAAGGTTGCAGCATTTGTAGAGAATAGATGAGCAAGGAGTGATATCAGAGGTCTGTAGACCTATGTATGGTATAGAGAAAGTGGGTAGAAAAGTGAGTTTTTTGCTGTCTTTCATAACATTAAAACCTTGACCATTCAATGAAGCTGAATGTTGAATGATTAAGGGGTGTGAGTCATTGAGAGAAAGTACCTATGCACATAGTGCATAATTAAATTGTGGGATCTGTTTCATATCTTGATGGCTTTAAAAGAGGATTAGACAAATTCATGGAGGATAAAGCTATGTTCTGTCTCTAGTATGCCTCTGTTTATCAGTTCCTGGGAATAGCAAGTGAGGAGAGAGTGCTATTGCACCAGTGTCTTGCTTGCAAGATTCCCTTAGGTATTCCACTGCCACTTGGAGAACCTGATGCTGGACTATATGGGCTCTTCTGACGTTCTTATGCTATATTATTAATGCAACGGCCATTTTAATTTAGAATATAAGAGTCTTGAAAATATGGATGGCCTGGTGGTGAGATTTCTGACCTTGAGCTCTATGTTGTCCACCACATGCAGGAGCTAGGCGCTTGTCAATACGCAATCTTTCCTTGCCCCAGGTGTAGCCTTCATTGAATGCTGAGAACCTCAGCTGTCGGAACAAATATCTTGCCTTCGTGTCAGTGATGGTAACCGATAAAAAGGGCATCTGTGCTTAGTGATGTTAAATTCTCGAGAATAATCTTTTGGAGAATATTCTCAAGAATATTCTTGTTTAATGAGAATATTAGAGAATTTTCATTTAAAATGGAGAATATTCGTTTTAATGCATTGAAAATTATATAATACATATAACTTGCTAAAAAAATCTTCCTTAGCACGTTATGCTGCTTGCTCTGCCAAAATATCTTGTGCATTATTTGGTACACTAGCTGATATTTTGAGATCAGTGAACTCGGTACCTTGAATTTGTTCATCTCGTGATAAATGAACGCCATTATACTTGGGATGAAGGATATTTGCAGCAAGGTGAATTGGCTGCAATGCCATTTCTTTTCTTAACTGCCTCTTTCAGCTGTTTCTCTTCTTGCTCAAAGGCATCACTTTTTCAAAGTGAGCTTCTAGTTCTTTAAATGACTCAACCACCCTACTTAACCTTCGTGTGTCCGATTCTAATAATGTTATCCATTTCACTGTTGGAGCAATAAGGTCATGAAATTTTAGTACTCTTAGCCAACATACTGCCTCATCTAGTATCCGGGACTTTATACAATTTAATAAAATACCTTCCACTTCTTTTTTTATAACCAAAGTTTTTAAAGCATACTTTGTGTCCGACAAACACTTAAGGCAAAACTGAAGAGAGCTGTGGAGAATATTCTCCGGAGAATTTTCTAGCAGAGAATATTCTCTGGAGAATATTCTCACCTCACATCACTATCTGTGCTAACTGCTTACAAACTAAGTGCCTAAGTGCTATTTTAGCATACCACTGGTGTCGTGGAGAAAAAGGTATGTGTTAACAGTAGTCTTTCCCCCTCTGTTTAGAGCCCAATCCTCCAATAGATGAAGTGATCAATACTCAGGGTGTGGTGGACAGGTTTGTGGAGTTCCTCAAAAAAAGTGAAAACTGCACATTGCAGGTAAGTGAGAATGAGATTCCTTTGCATTTGGTGTTCAGTGCTATCGACAAGCTTGTCATCTGTTTCTCTGGAAATTAAATTGGCCCCCTTGTCACTCTTAGTGTTTGTGCCTTTGCATGGGGTTGTTTGTGACTGTAGCCGCGACTGTGGTCTGACTTTCCTTCCCACCAAACGTTAAGCATCTGCCCACAAACCTATAACATAAAAGTTCATTTACATGTGATGTCCATAGACTTTGGTTCTGTTGTTTGACTACCTTTCATTTCCCCCACGGTCCCAGACACAGCATCAATCTGGGGCATAGTGGGGAAAAGAAAATGGAGGGTGTGCTCTCTCAAATTAAAGTTAATTAAAATTTAAAAAGTTAAGAGTGATGCTTTAGCCACTACAGCTAAAATGGGTAAACTTCTTCCATGAGGGTGTCTTTTGTATCTTCAGAGAATCAGTAAAATGGCTTGTGTTTTTTTGGCAGAAGGGGGGAGTAGGGGTTCCAAACTTTGCCTGTACACCCCCAATAGAAAATTTGAATAAGTCCTTTGAACTTTCACCACAGCCCTGTTCACGGCATGTCAACGAAGGGTCCAACCTCTGAAATGCTCTGCTCTGTGAAATGTTTCTCTCAAGGCACAAACTGAACAGTTCTGTGAGAAGTCAGTTTTGACTTGCTTTAGCTAAAATCCAGGACAACGAATCCTCTGTTGCAGGAATTTCCAAACTGTAGTCCTTCATTCAGGTGGTCCATGGCATGTCCGTATAAAATATTAATATTGAATTTTTAATTGTATTTTTATTGCTTTTTTGTTGCTTGTGTTGTATTTTATTGCAGTACGATTTGAATTTTGTGGTGTGCGAATTGTAATACAATAAAATACAAAATTAGAAATAACAGAAGCAATAAAAAAGACAATTAAAAATCACTCAGCCTCTCGCACAGCTCCTTGCAATTTCTCTAACAGGCAGAAAAACCATTAAGTGGTCCACTATGTCCATCAATAATTTTCAAGTGTCTGGGGTGGGGAGTTTGGGGGCCACTGCTCTGTTGTACAGTGTACTTCTGTTGGAGACTTCCTTTAATTGGTTGCTTGTTACTTTTCAGTTTGAAGCTGCATGGGCATTAACGAACATTGCCTCGGGCACTTCACTACAAACCAAAATAGTAATAGAAGCTGGAGCAGTTCCGATCTTCATTGAATTGTTGAGCTCTGATTTTGAAGATGTCCAAGAGCAGGTAAGGTGTTTTCAGGGAGAGCTTTTGGCTTAGCTGTGGGAGAGCAGTTCCAAATAATTTCTTTTCTGCAAAGCCTTTATATGATAGAAAAACTGGGTGTTCCCTGTTGCTTGTGAAGCCCCTACCCTGCCTCTTCAATGTCATTGACAAAGCTGCAGTGATGTCACAGAAAGCTCAAGGACTGTCTTTCCCCGTATGAACTGACCCAGACCCTGCAGTCAATATCTGATACCATTCTTCATGTGCTCCGTCCACAGGAGGCCCAGAGAGTGGCAACATGAGAATGGGACTTTTCTGTGGTGGCTCCCCATTTGTGGAATGCTTTTTCCAGGGAGGCTTGCCAGGTGCCTTAGTTACATATCATTAGCATTCCTTTTCAACCAGGCCTTGGGCTGTTAATCAGTCTATGGCCTTGTAATGCGATGTGTGTTTGTGTGTGTGTAAACTGCCTTGTGGTCTCTTGATGAAGGGTGGTATATAAATTTAATAAATAGTAATAACAAAAGCATCCTGACTGCTCAGAGCAGTGGGCAGGGCCTGTGGTGGCATTAGTGCTTTGTAGGCATGCTCAAGAGCAGTTGGCAAGAACGGGAATGGGGCAGCAAGGGAACATAGGAGCTTGAATCGCTGTGGGTCAATGATTCAAAGTAGGGAGAGCAAGATCAGAAAGCTAGGGATGCATTTTACACTGATTTCAACCAAACATTTGGCAGTAGCTCCCTACAGCAATTAACAGCTGCCCACATTGGTGTGTGCAGAAACTCTCAGGAAAAAAAGCTTTGCTACGTTTTAATTGCAAAAATGACAAATAGCTGAAAGTTGCCACAAGTTATTGGATTCTTTGAGGGGGCCCAGGGATTCCTGCTCCACCATTCCCTCTCCATTCAATGACTGAGTGCTGAAGCTCCTGTTCTTCTTCCAGGCTGTTTGGGCACTGGGGAACATTGCTGGAGACAGTTCTGCCTGCCGTGATTACGTCCTCAACTGTGGCATCCTCCCTCCCTTGTTGTTGTGAGTAGCTGTTGCATGAAACTCCGACTTCGGGTGCTCCTTGGCAATGCCTGTGTGCGTGTGTTCCTTTGTTTCCATTCTACAGCCATGGACGTAATGATTTTGTTAGGTGGCATGAAACTGCCCTGGGAAGACCCAGTGGGATTTTTCTCTTGAGTAGGATCAAATTGATCACCATATTTGGAGTCTGGAGGAGACTTCTCCCCAGACCAGACTGGCTAGAGGTCCAGCATGGAGACTCATTTTTCTTAGTAACATGCAGCTTATCACTCCAATAGCTTTAAACAACCCTGTAGGTATTTTTGGTGTGACCCACCTTGTGAAGGCCAGATTGCAAGAAGCCCATGGTGGTTTAGCATGATGCTAGTGATGTGGCTCACCTGAGGAGGGATGCGTGGGAAAGATCTCTGCTCAGGGAAGAATGTGCAAGGGCTTCCTTCCTTCCTGATAATGAAGGAAGATGGAATGGTGGATGAAGATCAGAACGTGGATGAGAGCCAGTTTTATATTGTGAACCGCCCTGAGCTCTAAGGGTGGTATACAATTTTTAAAAATTATTGATTGATTGATTGATTGATTGATTGATTGATTGATTGAATGAATAGATAGGTTAAGACTAGGACCTGGGAGACAAGGTTTCATATTCCCACTCATCCCTCAGTGACCTTGGGTCATTCACACTCTTGGCCTAACCTATCTCACAGGGCTGTTATGAGACTAAAATGGGGGAGGAGGAAAACTTTATATGCCACCTTGAGCTCCTTGAAGGAAAGGTGGGATATAAATGTAATAAACAAGCATGTTTAGTTGAGCAACAGAGAGGCTAATAGATTCAGGTTTCCATTTGGTCATTTAAATTTGCTAGGTGACATAAGAGCAGTCCTGCTGGATCAACTCAAACACATCTCCAGTGTTCCGTTCTCACAGATCATCCAGATGCTTATGGGAAGCCCTCAAGCAGAACAGACCATGATCCAGTTCTCTCAGCCTAAGCAATATCTCCTAAGTCATGGTTGGGGAATCTCCAGCCCATGGGACAAATGTGGCCTGGCAGAATTTGCAGTTTGGCTCACAAGATGGCCTCCCTCCCCCCACCTCCAAATCTTGCTTACTTGCCCCCCACCTGATGTCACATCTGATGCTGGTGTGGGGCAGATAGAGATGTGGCTGGATCTGCTGTGTGGTAGACTTACCTGGGGGGAACTCAATCACCTAGCTTTGCCAGTCCTGTGCTCAGCACTTTGCAAAGCCCCTTGCACTGCAGTTCCCAAGTGTTTGACAGCTAGCTGGCTGCAAGATAGTTGGGTGGGATAGCCCACTTGTCAATTACAAATGTTAAAATAGGATACCCCACATAAGCTGCCCTGAGTAGGTGGGAGAAAAGGCAGGATAAAACTTGATGTTGCGGAATAAGATGTATCTTGAAAGTGATCATTGTGGCATCATAGGCATTTTGGGTTGAGGTAACCCAACTTTCCTTTAAACAGACCAGAAAGGTCTGGGTGTGTTTCAGATTCTCCTTTTCTACTTTTGCAGTTCAGCTTGAATTCAAGCTGTCACTGAAAGGAAAAGTACTTAAGGATTAGAAGAGTTTTAACTGATAAAAATGATGACTGTAAGAACAAACAATTGTAATCTCTACATTTATATTTAGCAATGTAATATTTATATAAAGTATAATTTGCCTGTTTTCCAGACTCCTCACAAAATCCACCAGGTTGACAATGACACGAAATGCTGTCTGGGCCTTGTCAAACTTGTGCAGAGGGAAAAATCCACCCCCTGAATTTGAGAAGGTGAGATATAAAAGTGTGGCCTCTGCCTTGGCACCTTCCACAGAATGATGTCATAGAACTCTAGACTATACCATTTGAAGTAGATGCCCACAACCACACTCCACCCACATGCTTCATATTTTGTAATGTGTGGGGACGAAAAGTCTAATCCTGTAGTAGTAAGAAACTACTACACCTGGAAGAAAGTTTCAGGGTTGGCCCTTGGCAAAAATATCCACTACTAACCCTGGGTTTTGTGTGAAGTAATGAGCATGCCAGGAATAGCCCACCATGAGCTTCTTCTACATGGACATCCAATTGTGACACTGCTGTGCTCTCCAGTAAGCAGAGTGATTGTGAGCAACAGCCCCAAGTCAGGGTAAGGGAAATGAAGGGGGCGGATTTGTAGCTTGGGCCATTGGTTCAAACAATCCCTCCCCGCCTTCCCAAAATGGATTTTTATGTTATGAGTCAAGTTGGACAAGAGTTTGGAATTGCAATTGACAGGCATTCAGGCATTCTCCTTCAATGCTTGCAACTTGTCCTGGTCCCCAACCCCAATTGGTCATGGGCTTATTTGTCATTCTGCCTCTCTTGGGATCTTACTATCTTTCCCTTATGATTGTGCTTCTTGGTAGGTGTCGTCGTGTTTGCCAGTCTTGTCACGCTTACTCTTCAGCAGTGACTCAGACTTGCTGGCGGATGCATGCTGGGCTCTCTCCTACCTGTCGGATGGCCCCAATGAGAAAATCCAGGCTGTAATAGATTCAGGGGTGTGTCGGCGACTGGTGGAACTGCTGATGTAAGTGTCCAGCCTCTGAAGGATGTTGTGTGTGTGTGTGTGTGTGTGTGTGTGTAATAGCAGAGTTGCCTCCTCTCTCTAGCTGGGATTTATAGGAGGACATATCTCTTACATGGCAGGGATATGTGTGTCACAATTTTAGTTATATGTTGGCCTGAGAGAAATGTTGGCACCCTTTGGAAGTTTTACAAAAGTAGCATATGGAATTAATATTGACCATTATTATGGCTAGAGTGGCTACCATTCAGGTACTGAGACCTTCTGACATAGGAAGCATGGAATGGCACCAGCCCCTGCATATGTGTGTGTGCATACACTGGATTTAAAATGGAATAAATAGGTGGGATAATGTGAACAGCACCATAATTTTTCTTTGGTTGTTGTTTTTTTTACAAACAATTAAGTAGTGCATAAATCTTATGAAATAAATAAAATAAAGTAGATGTCTTAAGTAGCGCAGCAGTACCACACTCAAAATGGTAGACCATAGCCAGTGCCAAGAGGAGTGAAGCATTGAGATAGGGATTGGGGTGTTCCTTCTGCTGGGTAATAAGGTGGGCATCTTTTCCTTTTCTTCTTCTCCTGGCAGGCACAGTGATTACAAGGTGGCCTCCCCAGCTTTGCGAGCTGTTGGCAACATTGTGACGGGGGATGACATCCAGACCCAGGTGACCTTGGGAATAAGAGTTAAATGGGGCCATCCCAAATTCAGGATACGGGAACCTACAACCACTGCAGAGGGCTGGTTCTGGAAGATGCATTTCTGTTAGGCTTTTGGGAGAAGATGTGAAAGTGTCATCAAAGCAAACACTGGCTTCATTTGGGGGGTGGGGGTGGATTTGCAGTCATACACGGAAAGCCGGATTGTTTCTTGCCACTGTGAATTGTAACAAAAACAGAGACTTTTCAAGATAGCTAGAGAGAAAGAGCTTGGTGCTCTTCTTTTGGGTAGGAGCAGCTCTCTCTAACAAGCGCCTCTTCAACTTCCCCTTTTCAGGTGATCCTGAATTGCTCAGCTTTGCCTTGTCTCCTTCATCTACTCAGCAGTTCCAAAGAGTCTATCCGGAAAGAAGCTTGCTGGACGATCTCCAACGTCACAGCGGGGAACAGTGCTCAGATACAGGTACAGCTTCCTTTGACTCAAAGGGCAGCAGACCTTTTGGGTCTTTTACTCTGGTAATGTGATGGGAGAGATGGCATGGGAGGGGCATACATAATTCGCTGTTTCTCAAGCAGTCTCCCTGTTGGGTACCTGGGTGCTGATGCAATAACGGTGCCAGCACTGCATTTGTGGTCAGCCCTTGGGGCAAGGGGATCCTCTCCTCCTTGTCGCCACTACTGCTTGTTCACCTACCTGCTTTCAGGGAGAGGGTGTGCAGGTCGCTGTGGCGAGGTAGATCAGGGCCAGAAGGCTGTAGCAGTTGACAGCAGGCCACTGCTGGAGTATTGACCTTAGCAGGTGCCTGAGAAAGCCAGCCCTGGGGTGTGGCAGCCATACTGTTATGGTACTTCATGGTACAAGCCTGGGAATATTGCAGGGAGGGGAAAGCTGTTCGGTGGGAGATTTATATTAATCTTGCTGCTACAACTTTTACAAATTGTAAGGATGGAAATAAGTAGGCAGTTTCTTACTGCTAAAGCAAAAATACTTCGGAATGTGAAAGCTTCTTCAAAAGAATGAAATTATTCTGGACCAAGCAGATGTACAAGTCTGCCTGCCTGCTTTTGGATTGCATCTCCTAAGTAGAAGTGTTCTGAGACTTGTTCTCCTTGAATAATACTGCAGAAATGATAGTAGTCAAAGCAAACAAAATGCTCTTGGCTGCATGGCTTGGACAATGACTGATGTTCATAAGGAATTGTAGCATTTTTTGAAGGTAGCAAATGATTTCTACAGCAATCACCTGCAGCAGGATCTGTTTTTCCCCTCAGAACATATACTCCCCAAATTGCATCTTAATTCATTTGATATACCCGGGAACCTTCCATCACATGCTTTCCCGATCATTTGACCTGAAACCAAATGCTCCTTTTCAAAAGATGGGTTTGCAAAGCCTGTAGCAGAAATTGAGTAGCTACCTTCTGAGTCAAGTGTGGGGAACCTGGTGCTTTCCAGATGTTGGTGAAGTACAATTCCCATCATCCCTAGCCATGGGCCATGTTTGCTGGGCTGATGGGGGATGTAGTTCAGCAATATCTGGAGGTTCCCCACACACCAACTCAAAGTATTAAAGACCCCAAAACTTAATGAAATGACATGTGACGTTCTCCAGAATTTCTTGCTAGAATTTTTGAAAGCCTGAATCTAAAGAGCTGTGGGACTCATTTGTTGAGTGCCAGCGAGAACCTAATTTTCTGAAACGGCAGCAGCTCCCTTTCCATCCTCCCTTCCTTTGCCAAGTGGCAAATTGTTGTTGGAAACTTCTCTAACTTTCCAACAGTAGCTAGTGATAACTGCACAAAGGGCAGTGGTTTAAAGAAAGTTATCTGACAATACTGCCAGGCTGCTATAAGGAAAGCTTTGCCTGAGCCTAAGCAAATCTAGGGAAGAGACATCAGCCAGAATCCAGTTTGGGGAGAGTAAGCCCATATAAAGGGAAGCTGATGGAATGATTGAACTGTCCCATCAATACGGATGGCAGGAGTTCCTTCTTGCAGGAGAAGGACTCACTGTTCTCTTTTTCACATTCCCCCTGCAGGCAGTCATAGATGCCAACATTTTCCCAGTGCTGATCGAGATCTTGCAGAAGGCTGAATTTCGCACAAGAAAAGAAGCTGCTTGGGCAATCACAAATGCAACATCAGGAGGAACCCCAGAGCAGATCAAGTAGGTTGAGGCCGTTCTCATTTTGCAAAGTCTTTCCATTTGGCTCCCCTCCCTCTTTGTATCACAGTGTTGTCATTACCCACAGATCCAGAAGAACTTCGCTGTGAAAGGACTTGTGGGATGGGTTAGAATACATTGTGCCTAGTCTTGACCTTGCTTTTATGGTCTTTGGCCAAATAAGTTGGGTAGAAAGAGGAGTTCTGCAGTTAGGTTGGGCTGCCTTTTATTTTATTTTGTGTTGTTTTATTTTTTAAAGAATATGGAAGAACTGGTTAAATTGGTTAAAGTCAGGAATGGATTGTTGAGAGACTTAAGAATTGGTCAGAAAGAGACACTATTTGTGGTAGGAAGAATGAGTGACATGTAACTCCCTCCCCGCACTTCTTGCTCTCATGAGAAAGAAGGACCAGGTTAGGAGCATGGACAAGAGGAGAGCTCTCTCTCACTCCACACACCCTATTTCTTTATAGTTAACAGAAACTGGTGATCACAACAATAGACAATTGGTACAAAACAGTTTGGGAAACAGCCCTCCTTGAGAGAGTAACAAATAAACTATAGTTAACATATGGACAGATCAAGAAAGATGGCTTTGCCCCAGTGTGGTTTAATTTCACAACATATGCCAGTATTCCAGAAAATGAATGACCCTCCCCATCAGCATTTTAGCCCAATCTAGTTGATGAATTATTATCTTCACTCTGAACCCGCCTCCCATGTTCATCAATGACTATCACTCATACTTAATCTAAGCACAACTGCAAGAACTCCCGATTCGGTGTCTAGCTGTGTGATGCTGAATGTTATCTGTTAACTCTGTTCTATTCTGTTTCACCTTTGTTTTTGTTTAAACCAACTCCAGAACCAATAACTTGTACATTGACCACTAATAATGCACCATATGTTGTAGATATTACTGCAAATTTATTGTGCTACAAATGCCATGAGAAGATGTGGTCTATTTATTTGTATCATTTATTATTCCTATGAGCCTTGTTTATAAAACCCAATTTAAAATTATTCACAACAACAAACAAACACCAGAAACTGATGATCATCAGTATTACTGGTGAGACAAAGGCATATTTCCCACAGTGTATACGGATTTCATTGCCTCAGACCATTAAATTGCTACATTTTTCATTAGAACAAAGGGCTTCCTTTAAAAAGTATTAATTCACAGCAGGTAAGTCTGATTAGTGCAGCATCCTTGTTCAGAGCACTGTAACCTTCCTGTTGGTTGGCAAGCACTTCCCTGGGGGTTTGGAGGGAGGTAATAGAATGTAGATCAAAATGTACATGTCTAAAAACAGAGTAGCACAACTTGGCAACCAGGACATACTTTTTCTGTTACTTTCAGCACTTTAACTTTAGCTGAACCTTGCAGGTTTTTAAACCCTGGAATCTTCCAAGACTCTTACATCTCCAAGCTTACCTAAAGTTTCTCCTGAACGTGGGCAGAGTACCATTCTCACACCTTTTGCCATAACCCAGCCCTTTTGTGTGAGAACATGGTAGGGCAGAAGGGCATGTATTCCAAGCAAGCTTGAGTTACTTACCTCCCCGCTCCCTGCTCCCACTTGAAACAGTTACATAAATTTGACCTGAACGTCAGCCAGTAACGTCTGCCTGTTTTGGTTTGGTTTTGAACATAGGTGAAGTTCTGAGCATTTGTGTTCCCTTTCTCAGGTATTTAGTCAACCTTGGCTGCATCAAGCCCCTGTGTGACCTTCTGACTGTCATGGACTCCAAGATCGTTCAAGTGGCCTTGAATGGCCTGGAGAACATTTTGCGACTGGGTGAACAGGAGGCCAAGCAGAATGGCTCTGGCATCAACCCCTATTGCAGCCTCATTGAGGAAGCTTATGGTGAGTTGGCCAGCCTGCATCTTGAAACTCTTTTCCCGAGGCAACTTAATAAGTATACCCTCATTTGCAAACCCTTCCCAATAAATTGTCAGTGATTCTTCCTTCACATCCTCACACATACCTGCATGTTACCTATGCTCCTCCATCTCCACCAGCTTCGGCCACCTGCAAGTCCTTCCTCTTCCTTCCTTCCTTCCTTCCTTCCTTCCTTCCTTCCTTCCTTCCTTCCTTCCTTCCTTCCTTCTCTCTCAATGGCCAGAACCACCTCCCAGAAGCTCTCAACTTCCTCAAAGGTCCACCTTTTCCTTGAACTTTTTGGCACACCTCCTTAGTCCTCCCCAAACCCTGCCACAACCTTTGCCAACCTTCAGCTGTTTGGGACTACAGCTCCCATCCGACAAACAAGATTCGAGCACAAGACCACTCTCTCCTCCTTCTGTGGTTTCCAGCAGCTAGTATTTAGAAGCATTACTGCCTCTGAGCACGAGGGCAGAATTATTGACAGCTGTCTCCTCCATAAATTTGTCCTGTCCTCTTTTAAAGCCATCCAGGTTGTTGGCCATCAGTGCCTCCTGTGGGAGTGAGTTCCATAGTTGTAGCTATAGCATAGCACCAGGTGGTGGAGCTGTGTATGCATAATAACAAGGACAATGTGTTTCTCCTCCAGGCTTGGATAAAATAGAGTTTCTCCAGAGCCATGAAAACCAAGAGATCTACCAGAAAGCCTTTGATCTGATTGAGCACTACTTTGGTATCGATGAGGACGACTCCACTTTGGCTCCCCAGGTAGACGAGGCCCAGCAGCAGTTTATATTCCAGCAACCAGAGGCCCCCATGGAAGGCTTCCAGCTATAACATGTGTGCAGAGCGGGGGAAGGGGGGAGAACATCGTAACTTTGTTGGAAAGTTAACTGCAGAGAGCCTTCACACCCCCAGCCGTGTTCTCTTCTCAGCCAAACAAAAGGCTGCAAAGTGCCCACTCCACCTGTTACAAAACAGCTTTCTCCTTCACTGACACATGGCAGCAGTACTTCGTGCTCATGAAGAAGAAGAAGAAGAAGCAGAAGAGAGATTCTTACACACAATACATTTTTTTTCTTTTTGCTGCTGCACATGTGTGTCAAAAAAGCAGGTGCTGAGGTGGATGAAAGTGGAGGTGTAAATCAGTTACACCTTCTAGTGTGTGGTTTTCCTCTGGGGTTTTTTGTGTAGGTTTTTTCTCAAATGTGTATCTTCATTTGGGTACTTGAGAGATGACTTTTTTCCAGTGGGAGAAGGCAAAATAACGTAGATCACAACCAAGGAATTTAATCCTGGATGCTTGGGTTCAACTATTTAAAAAAATTCTTTTTTGCACATCTTGATTTTTATTAAAGACTCTTGATTGATCTGCCAAAAGCAGCACTTTGGCCCTCATTGTTCTGTGTCCCCCTGCCCCCCCCCGAAACCCTCTTGCCAAACAGCACCTTTTCAAGGGATTTGGGCCAAGTTGCTGCTGCTCCTGCCCCCTCCTCAAAAATATTCCTGTACCCAGATGCAGGAAAAGTTGGACAGCCCCATCCCACCAGGCATCGGAAAGACTGTCCTTCAGGGAGGGATTCTTTTTTTAACTGCTTCAGAATTCAAACAGTGCAGCAGTTCCCACTGTCTCCTGAAGGCCCAGTCTAAGGAAGAGGAAGAGGCCTAGGTTAAAAGGACTCAAAGCACAGCTAACCATGAAGGTGGGCTTCTCTTACATTTGCTACTGACTGAAGTGTTGAACTGGTGGAGGAAACCTCATCCTGCATCTTTACTTGAAGAAAAATTTCAAACCTTATTGAAGCCTTTTGGTTCCATGTCATTTATTTTGAAAGGAATTCTTTCCCTTTTTTGGGGTCTTGGCTGGCTGGGGTGGGGACAAACCTGACATGTTTCCTGGAGCAGGTCTTGTGCCTGCACTTGGTGCACAATCTGCTCTCAGCTCAAAGAGTCAAGTGGCCTGTGTTTTCTCAGAATTACCTCCTGCTCAACTGTGTCGTATACATTCTACTTCAAAATGAAGAAGAGAAAGCTCTGTATTTTTTATATATTATATATACACGTAGATATTTGTCTAATTTGGTCTCCAGAGGGGGGGAACTATAATTCTTCTAAGGTATATATATTAGGATACTGTGTGGCAGGCCTGCCTAGGAACACATGGCCATGAAAACCTCTTTGGTTATCTTGAGTTCTCCTTTTACCTACTGTAGGAAGTGCCAGATTAGTTGAACTCCCTTTACCAGGTGTAGATTACTTGGCCAAGGCAAACTATCAGCTTATTTCTGCGATGGGGAATGGCCCCTTCAGATTGCTTAAATGCTTACGGTATGCACATATCCCCTCCCCCTTTTCTTCTTCTCACTCTCCGACATTTGAATTCAGGGTTCCCAAAGCATTCAAGAAGAGAAGTTCAGGCAGGTGTGAAGCTGGATGCGAAACCTTGGGCTGCATTTTGTAATAGAGATTTGCTCTTTGTTGTTTAAAAGGAAGAAAAACAGTGAAACAAATGCCAAGGAAACTAATAAACTACATCTGTGCATTCAGTGATTGCAATCCAGATAAGAACTGGAGTGAGGACTGTTTTCCTTAACATAACTTGCAGTATCCAGGATCCAGTGTGCAAAATGGCATGCATGCTTTTATTTGTGTCTTGCAGTGACCCTGCGAGGTAGGTTAACATCATTTTACTGTTGAAGGGGAATGGAGGCAAAGTACTCCTGACTGAGGCCACAGTGTTCTCTTGATGCAGCTGAGGCTTTGAATCTACTCGGCAGTCATAGGTGGGTCGGCACTCTTAACTGCCGGGCAGCACTGCTTTATGCAGTTGGTGGCATAGTTTTTATATATATATATATATATATATATATATATATATATATATATATAAATAAATATATATAAATAAATAAATAAATACAAACTGATTTTAGAGATGCTTGCATAGAGAGTATTGAATTGAAGGTCCCCACCGTACAAGCATAGATCAGGGAATATAAAGGGGTGGGGGATAGAGACAGTTTCACTATTTCCTTTTTTGCCTTAAACTGATGCTAGGATTTGAAATCCTGCCGGAAGAAAAACAGCCACAGTAAATATATGGGCTTCTTAGTTCTTGCTGCAAGAAATAAAAGTTAAACAAGAATTCTGCCTGTTGAAATAACCCAAAAGGTCATAAAAAGTGCCTCTCCTGGATCTAAGTCTAGGTTATACAAGTCGTGTTGCAGCATGTGGAGGAGTCTGCTTTACTGACACACCAATCTCATCCTCCTGGTGCAGTTTTTCCTTTTATTGTTTTTGTTTCCATGTAATATAAACTGGAGTGGGAAACTTGTGGTTCTCCGGATGATGTTTGGACTACAGCTCCCATCATCCTTGACAATTGGCCAAGCTTTCTTGGTTTGGTAGGAGCTTGAGTCAAATGCCATCCAAAGGGGCAACAAGTTTCCCTATCCTGATTTAAATGAACCAAAGGCTCAAGCACAAGCAAAGCAATATAGATGCCTAGACATACACCCTCAAAAGGCTTAGTACAAGTTAAAATTGAATGTGGGGAATGTGTACCGTGCAGGTGCAAGTTCTTGGTTAACATGTTCTTTTAGGGTCCAGCTAAAGTGGAAAAGTTCAAGGAGAGGAGGAGCCAAAAACTGATGCTCTCTGAGCTGTGCTAATGAAGTGGCCCTGCATCCCTTCTTTTATTTCGACCTAATGTTGTGGCTGCTATGAAGTGGCAGATGGGAAGAGGCTGGCTTGTTAATGGAACTGGTGGTGGACCTTCTCTTGCTACTTAATGACATCCTCATCTCTCTGAATTTGTACTGGTCTGTTGTCATCCTGTGACCGCAGGCTGAGCTGCTGGGGGACGCAAGAGGAACATGGAGTGATCTGATGCCTGGAAGCTGTCCTTTGCAGGAATCCACCTTACAGCCCACATGGGTCACCAAGGGAGAGGGAGAGGGTGGTGCCACTATAATGTGCTTGGGAGGGGGAACTTCCTCCATGCTGTTCTTGTTCCCAGCTACTGAGGGAGGCTTTTCCGGTCAGGTGTGAGAGAGAATTTGGGGTGTGTGGAGAGAGAGAGATTGTCCTTTTGATGGGAAGTTCTGTGGGTGGGTAGAGGAGATACTATGACCTTTTATGTAGATTTGGAAGCTGAGAAAGAAAAAGCACATTATGGTCATTGGGAGGGAAACTGAGACAAGGAGATGGGGGTTAGGAAGCAGAGTGAGCAAGGGGGGGAAGCCCCAGGTACGTCAATTATGCAAATAGAAGTGGATTTTAATATATTTGATCTATATGCTGATGTCTCTGTACAATCTTTGTAATGCACCCAGCTGATGGTGTGAAATTCCTGTGCCACACAACTCCTACCTATATTCTTTCCCCCCTTGTTAGGAATTCCAGTCAGGCCAGGGCTGATTTTAATATGTCTGTTTATAACTCATAACCATACTGCCTTGTCTCAAATACAAGCATATCAACAAATGCAACTGTTGCTCACATTGATTGAGAAATTTAGGTGGGGCTGAATGATGCTCATCCAACAACCAAGCTCTTCTGTTCTCTCACACTCCTAATAGGACATTAGCTACATGAGGGGCAAATGTACCTTCCCCTACAATCCCAATGATGTGAAAGTAGAGTTGGTCTGCTTTGTTTGCTTTAAAATATGCATGTAAATATGCAGACTCCTTGAACCTTAAGTAGGTGTCCAGGTCTACTTGGTCTGTAAAAAAATATGTGCGATTCCTTTGCCTACTCATCTACCTGTTGTTCTGGAGGCCCGAATAATACCGTTTTTGGAACAGGACAAGGCCACTGTGACCAGGACCTGGACTACTGAAAGCATCCGTTCTGAGGATTCCCTCTCTTGCCTTAAGAAATTATGTGACCCATCACTTCTCAAAGGACATAATCAGAAATAGATGCTTCTTTTAAGGCAGCCCACATGGTGCCCTCCTCAGATGCTATTGCACTGCAGCTCCCATCAACCCTAGCCAGCACTGAATGGTACTGATAGTTGAGGTCCAGTCCAGCAACATCTAGGACACTAGGTGGATGAAAGCTGCTTTAAACCTTCCAGCGAGTAATTGTGATGCAACTTTGTTGTGGTGGTAGAAAACTTGGTTTATATCTCTTAGCATGATTTAAAAAAAAAAAATCAGATGAGTGTGAGGCATAATGTATATGCCGCTTATTTGAGCATCTTGGTGAAGGATCTTAATACAGCTGATATAATTTCTCATAGCAGACAAAGCTAGAAGTATTTGGGGTGGTTTTTACTATGGAAGTGTCCTTTGGCTAATTGGTCATCAGACTGGGACAGAAAACTTATTACTGTATTATTACTATGTAGAAGACTAAATTCTTTTGATAACAAAAAGCCCAAGACCTGTGATGAATAGAATTCCTGCTTGAAGGAAAGGGGACTGCAATCTATAATGTTTCAAGGATTAAGTTAGAGGTTGTTGACTGTCATTTTAGGTTGATATTTGGATTTCTGAGTGACATGGGTGCCATCCCCTCTGGCCACTTTTACCCAGATCCCTTGTAAAAGAAACTGTGTATTCATGTATGCACTTCCTCTCTGTGAGGGAGCGGCCTAATCCAGGGGAAAAGTTGGATCCAGTAGAACTAATATAGCCCTTGAAAATCTCATAGAGTATTACTGTTCCAGTTTCCTCCTTCAGCTCTGCACTTTTTAAGGAGGAGGGTTAGCCATCCACATAACCACAGAACATAAAGAGGCTTCATAGGAGGGTTGCTATGTTGGTGAACTGAATTAATGTAGAATGGTGATAATATACTTGAAATTTCCAATTGAAATCTAGAAAAATTATTTCTAGCATAAATAGTCTAGTATATTTAAGGAAACCTAATTCCTACCTAGAAGCTTTATACTGCTATATGAATAAAACTAGACTAATGCACTGCAAAATGCACTTTTATTTCTCTGGGGTTTTAACAATATATTTATCTGCTCGTCTTTCAGACAGAATAAATCACATTGATGAAAACAACATAATTAGCAAACAGGATAAAATAAGGGAATGCAATAATAACTGCATTAATCTGATAAGTCTAAGTGTAGAATTGGTGCTACTTGTGCAACCATGCTTTTTTACTGTCCATATGTTTAATTCAGATTTCCTCATACTGCAGAAAACCTGTTAAGTAAAAAGATGGTCACATTAGAAGTCATGGATGTGGTGGAAGCTTATTAGCATTTTTAAATTTTTATTCATTTATTTTTGAGTGAGTGGTTTGTCACGCCCATTTGCTCCTTGCCTGATCACAACCTTGCAAAGCCCAAACAACGGCAGCTAGCCTTTTTTCAATTGTTGCGTGTTGGACTCTCATCATTCAGTGTCTCAAGATAGCAACACGTGTGAGGGGCTACCCTGGAGACAATAACTGCGGCACATATACATTGGAACTTTTAATATATATATATATATATATAGCACAGGTCTTCTGTAAGACCTCTTTATCTGAATTTCCGTATGGTTAAATTTCAGTGTTTTAATAATCTAAGGAAGCCTGGCTTGTTTTAAGGCCACGGTAGCAAAGCGACCATTGCCAAGGATGAATCTCAACACACGCACAGACGGACATATGCTCACTCTAATAGGGAGCAAGGTTATCTACCTTCCACGCTTCTAAGTACAACCAGATAGCGCATCTGAAACCCTTTTAGCACTTTAAGGGTCAGTGTAAATGTTAATTATGAAAGCTCTCCCTTGCGAGCCGCCGCCCTGCCATTGGGTAAAAGCCCTTTCCCTTTGCCACCTTCCTTGCTTGGGGTGGGTGCGTGGAACTAGCCGGGATTTGTTCTCCAGCAAGAAGCCCGGGACCGCATTCGAGAGGATGCTGGGAGTTGTAGTTTTAACGAGGCTGCCTCTAACCCCGCCTCGTTTCCCCGGCGTGATGCATGCCGGGAGCTGTAGTGCAGCCCAGACTCCCGCCTCGCGTGCCGCTTTTTTCCACCCCATCGAAGTTTCCCAGCATGCTTCTCCCGGCCGCTCCCGCTGATTGGCTGGCGGCGGCTGGCGGCGCATGCGCAATTCTGAGACCCGGGGCCGGAGCTGCGTTCTCGAGCTTTTTGGAACCGCTAAATCCAGACTGGAACCGGGAGGAAGCGCTGGCGGCGGCGGCGACTCGTTAAGAAGAGAGTGGCGGCGGAGCAGCAAAAGGGAAAAAGCAAAAGCGAGCAGAGCAGCCCCGTGGGTGCTGGGCGGTGAGTTTGGTAGGACGCGTCATACCTCTGGGCCGTGACGTCAGAGCACTAAGGGTGACGACAACTCTGAGTGAGTGACGTGGTCGTGTGGAGAGCAGGGAGGGCCGCGGTAGCGCCCTTCCCCCGGGGGAGCATGCGTAGTGGGGTCGGCAAGTTGAGGCTGGGGGGGGGGGGCGGCGGGAGGAGTCCCGGGTGGGCCAGGACGGAGGCTGGGACTGGCTGGAAAGGTAGGCAAACTGTATGAGGAGCGAGGCTGGGACTGAGTGGCAGCAGGAGGAGGAGGCCTGTGGGTTTCCATAAGGCCTTCTTTCCCCGCCCGCAAAGTTGCAAAGGTAAACACAGCAGCAACTCAAAATACATAAAAGGAAACTTGCGGCAGCAGCCATGGGCTGGTAAAAGCAGTAAAACCCACGCCGGGTATTTGGGGTGTTTGACTGAGTGGCAAAGAAACGGGGGCTGAGGTCAGTAGACTGCTGAGCTGTGTGCATGGAAGAGGGAGAAACAGTAGTGCTGTTTTCTTGAGGGGGCCCTTTGGGGTATATTTGCCAGGGCTTGGTGTGGGAGGTGAACAGGCCAACATTTGGAGCCAAGCAGGGAGCATCTGGGGCCTGAGTTCCCAACTCATGTAATAACAAGGTGTTAGGGCTGAGGGAATAAAAATCATAGGTGGTGTTGAGCTAAGGGAAGGAGGGGTCCCATGAGTTGCTCATGCCCTAAGGCGGTTGTAGTGGGAGCAGGGAAGGGCTGGCCCAAGACAGTTTGGCACCTGAGACAAACCACAAAATGGCACAAAGCTGCCCACAAGAGAAGAGGTGTGTGAAGATCTGCATCAGGAACAAGCGGGAGTCAGGGTGGAAAGGAATAAAGTTCTACATCGGGAACGAGTGGGAGGAGACCAGCAGTGCCTCCTATTCACCACTGCAGAGGCAACGTTGGGGAGGGGGCAGCAATGCATTCCTTGGGGACTGGATCTGCTGTCCCTGTAAACCCTGCCGCCTGAGGTGGCTGCCCCAACTTGCCTCATGGGTGGGCCAGCCCTGGAGTAGGGCTTGGCTGATAAGACAGAGAGGTAAGTCACTTGGTGGGGTTCATGAGAGAACATCTGAGGGCATTTTGTTTTCTTGTAAGGGACTGGCAATGTTCTCTGGGACTGTGTGGAAATGTGCCACATATTTTTTTTGCATAGGAGAGGGGCATAATGGGAATGGGCTAGGAGTTTGAGGTTCCCTGAACTGATAGTGTTCACATGTTAGCTTTTAACAGGCCTCTCTTACCTTGTTTCTGATGGGGATGGGTGTGGCCAGGGCAGGAAGATAAATCAGGGGTGTTTTTAAACCTATGAGAGCAAAGCTCTCCGCTATGCTGAGAGAAAGCAACCATACAAATTGTCCCAAGCTGTAATGAATGATACATGATTTCTGTGACTGCACTAGCGACTATCCTTTCTCCTGAATGTGGTGTTTTCTTACCTAGTAATTACTTTTAATTTCCATTGAAATTGCCAGTCATCCTCTGAACTTAATGCTAAACAGAGGGCCACATTTTTCTTTTACCAGACGCTGTTGGAAGTGGCTTGGAAGGTGACTTACAATGAAGAGCCAAGATGGGGAAAGCAAAGCTGTCCTTCTACCTGCCAGCCCTTCCAAAATGAGTAGTGTGCTGGGGTTGGAAGACTTAGCTGAGGCTCCCATAGTGACTACAGAAAGCTGTGAATGTCCACACCAGCCTGAGCTGTGCAGCTTGAACTCTTTGGTTGACGGAAATGTTGAAAACCCAATGAGTGAGGAGCAGAGTAAGAAAGAGGGTATGTGTTATCATGAGGCCCGTTGCTCTTTCAAACGTTAATTTTTATATCCCTTTACATTTTTCTTCAGCCGTAAGCTGCTAGTGCCATTAAACATTTATTTCCTTTGTCTTTGCACCACCACCGCTAAAAGGGATTGTTGTTTATATTGCATACTTTCTTAAATCTCACAATGCCCATCTTTTCATTGACTGATAATTCTAAAGCCAAAACACATCTGAGGCCATACCATGCTCTCTTCCAGGAAGCGTTGGTATCCTCTCTTCCCCTCCTCCCCCGTGCTGTAATCCTAATGTACCACCTTTATTCCCAGCACCTTATTTACTAAACACTAGTGTCTACAGGCTAAGAAGTGCAAAAAAAAAAAAAAGACATATATTTTCAGCACAATATATGCAGTGGTTTATGTAAAGTACTTATTTGTTAACTGCTTGAACCTTACCCAGGAAGTTAGTTTTTATGTCAGTTTTCTGTTATCAGTTTCCAGGCCTTATTTCACAGAAAAAAACCAGCTCATTTCTTCTGTGCTGTTAGTAAAATGTCTAGCACATTAAGAGCAGAATATTTTGAAATATTGTATGCTATTCTGGTAGACTCTATAAACTTTGCACAATGATCTGAAACACAATAACATTTGATATTTAGTTAGTAAAATCCTTCTCTCCAGTTTGCACATGTTCACACATTTAATATCTTGCGTATTAATGTTAAATAGTGTTGTTCATTTATTCCTTTTGCAGCACTTTTGGTGGATGAGGCTATATCCCAGCCCCACCAACCGGTTACCTGTGATGTCTCTGAAGAGCTAAGCAGACAACTAGAGGACATTCTGAACACATATTGCCTGGATACAAACCAGGAAGGGCCAGGAGATGACAATGGGCAGAGTGAACCTGTAGAGATGGATGAGGCAGAAAAGTGCCGGAGTGAGTCCCCAAGGAATGGCGAGCAGGAGCAGAGTTGCCCTGAGATGAATGGAGAGAAAGAGGGACCCAGAGGGACCAGTGATGAAGGCGGCGAGCGGGATCAGAAACGAGCCCAAGAAAAAAAGAAAGCTAAGGGGCTTGGTAGGTGGTTCCTTCCTGATAGTGCTCTGCTCTGCTGTCCCATCCTCAGTTTATGTCCTAATCCTAAACGCAGTTGCCCTTGCTAAAGAGTAATCACATACTGTTGCAATCTCTTCATGGGCCTCTGGCTCTCTGCCTGCTGTGCTCTGATGTTGGAATAGTCATGCCAGGGCTGTTGTGGCTGGTATTGACTCAACTTCTTTCTGTTACAGACATTCTGGACTGCCTAAGTTCAGATTGTAGAGTGCTTAAGGCAGAGATTTTTCACATTATGATGACTGAAAAAATATAACGTGAGCTGGCTGCTCTCTGGAAAATGCCCTTTGTTAAAGAGCAATGAGGCAGGCAGGAAAGTGTATAGCAGAGACCAGTCCACATCCTGCCTCCCCACCCCGATCAACAAGCTTATAGAAAACTGGTAGTAATTTCCACAGTCTACAGGTTTCTAGTTCCTTAGATTCTTTTGGTCTCAAACTCTTCACCCCCTAGTTCTTTTCATTGTGATTTGAAGATGTGTCTATATTATCCTTGTGTTCCAGGCAAGGAGATCACGTTGTTAATGCAGACCCTCAACACTCTCAGCACATCTGAGGAGAAACTGACAGCCCTCTGCAAGAAGTATGCTGAACTGGTCAGTGTCTGGCAACGTGAGAGGGAGGGATGCTTGAGTGGGGTATTAGTGCAGGAGGCAACAGGAGAGGGCTTATTCTGAAAGTGAGAGCTTATCTCTGAGGAAACCAGATGCCAGGGGTAGGGTGTGCATGCTTTGCTTTGAATCTTGTATGGTTTGTTGTGGGTCATAACAGGTTCAGAACAAGTGGGACTCCATCACCCAACTCGTCTGCTAAAGCCAAGACATATGCTATTATAGTCTGGTGCAGGTGTAGGTTAAACGTTGGGGACGTGCGTGCCATATCCAAATCCCACTTAATCCCCTGGCCCTTCATAAGGGGCAAACTTTGTCTTCAAGGGACTTGGGAGTTTTTCATAGGGACCATAGATAAAGTAGTTTGTCTATGATGAGGAATGCAAAACACCCAGGCAGCAGAGTGCTCCCTCCTTTTGTACTAGGAGACTCTTTCAGAAACCTTTATGGCCAAGCAGAAGTGCTCAACAGGCTTCTAGCAGTGCCTTGCCTCTTGGGAATCCTAAACTAAACCGCAGGCAGCAGTATGCTTATTGCCAGGTTGCTGCCAGTGCTGGCAGGATGGGTGGGTAGGAGTTGTAGAGCAGGCCTTCCCAAACCACTGGTAAAGGAGGCTTTACCAGAAGATTTACTAGTTAAGGGGTTAAGAGAGCTGCCTTAGACCTGTAAAATACCTAAAACACTTTAGGCACAAGTGGCTCCAGTTTTAGGATTCTCACATTGTTCACTGACCAAGAGTACTTCTGCTAATGGCTTCCAGTGGCAGTTATCTCTTACCCCTGATTGTAATAGGGGGTTATTGTTCAGGTTCATCTCTGCCCCAGTTTGTTCACCGAACCCACAGTGTCAGGTGTAATGCATATCAATCCACTGACAATTTAGACAATCTCAACTGACCTTCTTTGGAGTTTCATAGTCTTTGCAATGTCCAATCTATGGCAAAATATCTGCAATGCCATGCTTCCTACTCAATATGCTTGTTAAACTGCGGGGTCCAGAACTGGACACAGTGCTCCTGGTGGGGTCAGACCAAGTCAAAATAAAGTGGTACTATTAACTTTCCTTGATCTGGACACTATTTAACGTCGTTATGTGAATTTGACAGAAGCTTCCTCATGATGAAATGCGGGATACCCTCAGCTTTGAACAGTAAGGTCTGAAGGGGGCTTACAAGTCTGTTTGCCTAAGTGGCACAAACACCCTTCAGATCTTGATGCCCAACACTGCATTGTGTTGCTTGCATTCTTAAGATTTTATAATAACTGAAAAGGACTGCAGAGGTAGAATACATGAGAGTCCCAACAATTAGAGTTGCATCCAGGGAAGAAGGCTGCCCATTGGGACTTGGGTGGCTGATCTCTCTTGTGGCTGAGGGATCTGCCTATCCAAATTCATTGGCCTTTAGCCTAGCCAGAAAAAGAGTGCTGTATTTCTAGCACAGAAGGGCCACCCAAGATGATGCATCCCTCCACCATGTTGCTTCAGTACTAGTTTTCCCTCTTCTCCCCTCTCTGTCCTTATTGCTCATATGTTTGGGAACACTCATTTTACTGCTATGTGGACGCCATTCCTTATGCCTGTCCTGGTCTGCTTCTCTTTGTCCTGCCAGCTGGA
This sequence comes from Podarcis muralis, assembly GCF_964188315.1. Taxonomy (NCBI): domain Eukaryota; kingdom Metazoa; phylum Chordata; class Lepidosauria; order Squamata; family Lacertidae; genus Podarcis; species Podarcis muralis. The sequence continues at coordinate 58,427,246 of NC_135661.1, read as the reverse complement.
GGAGCACAGAAACTCTCAGAAGCAAATGAAAATCCTTCAGAAGAAGCAGACCCAGTTGGTGCAGGAGAAGGATCATCTACGGAGCGAGCACAGCAAGGCCATCTTGGCCCGCAGCAAGCTGGAGAGCCTGTGCCGGGAGCTCCAGAGGCACAACCGCACCCTCAAGGCAAGTGAAACCCAACCTGTAGGTAGCCTCTCCCCCACCCTCATCAAAGCTGTACCAGTGGTGCTGTACCAGTGTCATGTGCAGGCCTCTCGGCCAGAGACCTGTGTGACGCTGCTGCACCTTTGGGGTCAAAAGAAAGCCTATCCAAGCAGCTTAGTTCAGCCTAAGAAGGGAGATAACATTGTTGTGGGGGCAGCTCCTGGCTTGCCATACTGGATGCCCTTTTGGCTGATTTTAAATGATCACAGTGGAGCCCCCAGTCTGTGACTTTGTAGACAAATTGGTTGGGGGGGCAGGATCGGGGAAGAAGGAAGAATATAACAGCTTCTGAACTGGATTTCAGCAGGTGTTTTCCAATAAGGGATGATAAATAATTGCTTTTCTCCAGCGAGCCAGTCCATTTTTAGCTAAGCTCTGCCTACTGTGACTTTCAGCCATTCCCTTTTCCATCGCTGCCACTGAACAGAAGCCCTTTAAGGGGGGTGCCAAGTATCCCCACCCGGAGAGCCTTCTGCCCGCAGGAGTCCTCATTCTCGCCCTTCTTCTGCCCCCTGATTTTCACATGTTCTTTCCAACCTGCCTCTCTAGGAAGAAGGTGTCCAAAGAGCCCGGGAGGAAGAAGAGAAGCGTAAGGAGGTGACATCCCACTTCCAGGTGACCCTCAACGATATCCAGCTGCAGATGGAGCAGCACAACGAGCGCAACTCCAAGCTACGCCAGGAGAATATGGAGCTAGCCGAGAGACTGAAGAAACTCATTGAGCAGTATGAGTTGCGAGAGGAGGTGTGCAGCCCACAGTGAGCGGTGGGGTGTGCATTGTGACTGGGGGGTGAGGGGCGACTGGAATGTTGGGGAGGTAGGGAGGAGAAGTATCCCCAAATCTCTGCAGCCTTAGTCTTGTGATAAGAATTTACTTCTACGCCACCTGTTTGTTACCCAAGTTAGCGAACAGCTTTTAAATAAAACACAGAACCAAGGGAATTACAGCAAGCTTCAGCAGATCCCGTTAGGGACCCAGAGTTTATATTGCAAATGTCCCACTTTATCACTGTTTCCCTAGCAACCAGGCCTTTGACAGGGTTGTTGACATTCCTATCCCTATCTGTTCCTTGGAACCTTTCAAGGGGGTGCCGGATTTCACTCTAGTGCTAACTCAAAACAGACACGGCAAAACACCCTAAGTGACCGTTTATGCCACTTTCAGGGTCAGGTAGGAAAGGAATGCAGCTACTAGGAGTCATAAAATGCAGGCACACAGGAATCATTCATGGATGCATTCTAGCCAAAGGTTAAATGCAATTATTGAAACATTTCTAAAATCAAAAATATGCATTTGGGGTCTCTGATTTTTTACATCAGTCTCATAAGTGTGCTGGCTGGGGCTGATGGGACTTGTAATCCAAAGCATCTGGAGGCACCAGGTTTGGGAAGGCTGGAATAGAGAATGTTGAGCTAGATGGCCCAAGGGTCTGACTTTGTATTAGACAGTTTCCTGTGCTCGTTGTAGCAAGTGGCCTGTTGGCAACTGAAGAAGCACCGTTTTGATACCTGAGTCTGCACACTGGCTTTAAACTGACCTGTCCTATGCAGGCCCCCAAATTAAAATGCTTTCACTTTCAGAAAAAAACCAAAACATTGCAGCTTTTTTCTTGTATGCCAGAGGCAACCTCCCCATAAGCGATTGCTTTCCTTTGGCTAACGTGACTTGTAAAAATAAAAGTGATATTTGTGTCTTGGTATTGTGCCTGTGACTTTCTGCTCTTGCATTTGCCAGAAGCGGCTGCTGCTGACTGACAGCCTGTTTTGTCTTTCCATTGGCAGCACATCGACAAGGTCTTTAAACACAAGGATCTGCAGCAGCAGCTGGTGGATGCCAAGCTCCAGCAGGCCCAGGAGATGCTGAAGGAGGCTGAGGACAGGCATCAGCGGGAGAAAGACTTTGTGAGTCTTGCTCAAATGGTCCAAGGAGAAGCCCCAGTCTGGCTGCTGCAGCTGAGCATCTCTTAGGAGGAGAGCTGCGTCCAAGCTAGGGAGTCCTTTCCCCTCCTCCTGGATTCTTTGATATTCCTCAAAGCTGCATCAGGCCCTGCTTGCCTCTTAATTGATCCTCTAAACATGGAGTGGAGGGAAGTTCCAGGCTGCAGGGCGCTGTTCTCCTGCAGTGGTGGTGGTGGTGGTGGGGAGTTAATTTCTCTTACTCCATTGCCTTCCCCCTGTTCCTTCTCTCTTGCACAGCTATTGAAGGAAGCCGTGGAGTCCCAGAGGATGTGCGAGTTGATGAAGCAACAGGAAACGCATCTCAAGGAGCAGGTGTGTGCGTGGGTGGCACTCTTCTCTCTCTGCCCCCCCCCCCTTGCTATAGTTCACATTTTCTATACAAAATCCACTTTCTTAGAATGGGGAAACAAATTTCCTTCTTGTGACCTGCTGGCAGGATCAGTTGGTCACAACAGGGGCATGGCTAAAGGAACAGTTGCTTCCTCCAAACCTAAATTGGGCTGGAATGTTGTTAGGCACTTAAGATGGTTTCGTTTGCGTTCCTAGCTGAGTCCTGAGTAGCTCCCTCTTCCTACCCAACCTCTGTACTTGCAGTGTTTTCAGTAAATGGTGCTTGAAGAATGTTGGCATGTGTGTGTGTGTGTGAGAGAGAGAGAGAGAGAGAGCGCGCACTTCCCTTTCTCTTACTCAGCCCTGATCTAAAGAAAGAGTTGTAGATGCTAACTCTTTTCCTTCTCTCCTCTTTTCCAGCTGGCCCTCTACACAGCAAAGTTTGAGGAGTTTCAGAACACACTATCTAAAAGCAGTGAAGTGTTCACAACCTTCAAGCAAGAAATGGAGAAGGTACTGTATGTTCGTGCTGCTTTCATGTGCTGTGGGAAGAGAGGCTCTGACTTAAATTGTCACTCCTATTGAACAACGCTTAAATTCTGAAGTGCCCATCCCTTTGAGCTGCTGCCTTGGGAGGGGAGGACAACCCCTGAACTGTTACTCTGCTGGTGTCCCAGGACTGACTGACTTACACTATTTTTTACTTCTTTGCTGCAACCCCATAGATGACAAAGAAGATTAAGAAGCTGGAGAAAGAGACCACAATGTACAGATCCCGCTGGGAAAGCAGCAACAAGGCCCTTTTGGAAATGGCAGAAGAGGTAACGTCGCCCCTGCCTTACCCACATTGACTTCTCTAGGGGAAACAGGAGCTTCAGGGTCAAATGCATAGCCAGACAGGCCCCAGAAATTCCTATGAGGGATTGAAACTGTGCCCACCCCTTCAAATCTTTGAAATCCTCAAGGATCTAAATAGTGTTCAAAAAAATCAGATTTTCTGGAAGATTATGTTCATTTCCCCCCTGACTCTGCACTCAGGAGAGAATAATAAATATTGGCAGATCCAATACAAGATGGTGCTGCCTCTGTAGTTTTAGAGATGAGCTTGGAAATGCTGAGCAACCTTTTGCTGAAGTCTCGACTTGTAGATGGCCTGTGCGTAGTTTTTCAGTCCTTGGAAGCATCCTCCTCCTCAAAGAGTGTGCCACTCTTTGAAGGAAAAAAATGGCATTTTGGTGAAATCACAAATCCTCTCCATCAGAAGAAACCTCTCTTGCTCTCTCACTTCCTTAGTTTTGCTCTTGGCATTCCGTGCTCTTGAGTCAGGATTCCTTTCAACAAGCCTTTGAGTTTTTGTTCTTGCTCTTTGCCTGGCGCTCAGTCCTGGCTTTGGAGTTGGGCACTGGCCAGTTGACAGAAAGACAACCCAGGAATGGTGCCCTTGTTTTTGTTCTTCATTGCTGGCTGGGACTAGAAGCTCCAGGCCAACCTCGATGCCACAGTGAGTTGGAGTGGAGTGGAAAGAAGCAGGGATATGCACTTCCCTGTCCTTGTACTTGGAAGTTTCTTCTTCCAGAGCACACATTGCACTCCTTGCTGTGGGGCTTCTACACCCAGTGGTACAAGGAGGGGAGGGTGTGGCTGAGGGTTAGTTAGTCTCTGGTCCAGAGCTGGCCTGTAAGCTGGTTAAGGACATTTCCCATCTTAATGAACAAGCAGCTTTCCTGACGTCTTAGCAGCTGAATTTAAGCAACTTATTTTTGTCGCCTTTTCATGACCTCTTCTGTATCTTGGCAAGCAGGCAGAAGCTGGCCCTGAAATTGATTTTGTTTCCCCCTTGCAGAAAACTCTCCGGGACAAAGAACTGGAAGGGCTCCAAGTGAAAATCCAGCGCCTGGAGAAGCTCTGCCGGGCCCTGCAGACAGAGCGCAACGACCTGAACAAGAAGGTGCAGGACCTGTGTGCCCTTGTGCCTCCCGCTGCCAGCACGGACCTCCAGGGACCACCAAAGGACCCATCCCAAGGCAGCTCAGAGGAGCTGGCACCTCAGGGCACCACCGTGGAGGAGTGCCTTGCCCTGGCACAGGCGGTGTGCTGCACGGGACCAGCCGAGAGGTTTGGGGAGCCAAGCATAGGAGGAGCCCCTGCTCGGGAAAAGATGGATGAAGCTGCTGTCTCCCTTGAGTAAAGATGGAGGAAGGGGGAGAGGCTGGCATACCTCTCCAGAGACTGGGCCCCAGGCCTGGGGTGACAAAGCTCAGTCCCCCACCCCCCAGGCACTTAAGGTGTTCCAGTTTAAGTTTGAAGGCGTTTTTCTTTTCTTTTTTGCTTTATAAAAAATATCTCACTATATATTACACGATATGATGTGCAGGGCAACTCCCACTTTTTATATATAGGCCTAGGAACTAGATTGAACCACATCCTTGTGTGTCGTGTGAACATCTCTAAGTGTGTGGCAGTTTCACCAAAATACCTTCTGAAGTATGGGCGTGGGGGAATCTTGCCAACCATAACCCTATTCCCCTCCCCCAAACTCAGTTTGGCTGCTACATCTCACTGTGGGTGCTATGCCATGAATGCAGATTTAGGAGGTTGGCATCATGGGGCCCTTGGGAGGATTTGTTTATTTTTCTCATATACTGACCAGACCCAGAGGCTTAAAACCAGAACAGGAGACTCAGGAGTTTGCTATCTAGTAGGTTATTTTTAGCATGTAGATTCCCCCAGGAAAGCGGAGAATAAAATAGATGTGACTTTGCTTCCCGGGGACAAGAGACTGAGAGCCCTGTTGGTTTGAGGAGAGGGTGGGTGGGGAGCATCCTCTCTGGGACTTTGCTACTTCCAGAATCTATGTTTCAACAGCCTTACGACTTCACAGTTGCCTCTATGCTTATACACGCACAAGTGTATGTATTAAAGATTTAATCCAAAGGTTTTCCTTCCTTAAGTGTTTTGCACATGATGAGCACCCGTGCACATGGTTGTGTGTGGGGAATGCTCTGGGGTGGGGCGGGCAAGGGGAGTGAATCCCCTGCATGTGTTATATACTCCTTTTTGGGATACTTTGGTTCTAAACGTCATTCACAATCCCAGAGGCTCAGGGAGACAAACCCTAACCTCCCAGGCAGCAAAGCCCAGTAACTAGAAACAAACTTAACACACATCAGGAACTGCCTGGAGATTGTCCTCCGTGACAGGACTCACGTTTCCTTATCTTAACAGCACTTTTTCCTGGGCCACCTTGTCTACACAGCTCCATGTCAGTAAAAAAGAGGTTTCCTATTTAGTCCTCAGTGCTGCCATGGCTAGTTTAAACGCATAGAGGCTTTTTCTGTTTGTGATTTCAATTTCTGCTGCTTCTTGGGCTTAAAACCCAACTACAGACTTCTTTGCGTTTTAGTAGCTGCTGCCTTTGCTTTTAAAACTCTGCATCCCTCCTCTCTGGGACCATTATTAGCCTTTATTGTAATTCCTGTCTTGCTGAGCTGCCTATTCGTCAGTTAGCTGTCTTTTGAGCTGTTGAGTGTTGGTGTTTGGGAACAGCTGGGGGCAGGCACCATTCAGGCCCAGCCCTATAGACTTCAAACACTCTGTGTTAAAGGAAGTTGGGCTTTAGGAAACAGTATTAGCGATGCATTTTGTATGATCTAACTTCTCACCCAGGTTGGCAGGTTTCTTGCAGAGCTGTTTTGCTTCCTTGTTTCTCTTACTGGACGTAGTGATTTCATCAAAGCTTGGGGTGACATCCAGCATCGCACCAGCAGATATGGCAGGACTTTACCTTTGTTACATCCCCTCTCCCCACGTACACCCAATCTGCTCTGGAGGGTCCCTCAACCTTTGAGCAATTTCAAGGGTGCATGGGGGGCTGGGGTGGGGGTAGGGGTGGGGAGAGCAAGTCTATGCTATGAATGGGCCGCCTCCCATCCTTTTCCTTGTACTTTGCAGGGCTTGGCCAAAAGCTGATGAATGTAAATGGGAGATAGAACTTTACTCTTGGAGCGGGACAGAACTGAACACTGAGATGTTTCAAGAAAACCTTCCAATTTTTTTTAATGCAGTGGTACAGGCAATATCTAGATCTGTTATATATATATATATCTTTGTATCCAATACAAATGAACATAAACTTGACTGCATGTCTGTGCTCCTTTTTTCTCCGCTACCATCATGGATATTGAGGCAGGCTATTGAGCTTGGCACACAGCACCAATTTCCAGATGTCCGTCCCAATTCGCTATAAAGGGTATTTTGGCCCTTTTCAAGGGGCTTGGGACAGTTTTTGTATCACTTTCATGTGCACTGTAAGCGGTGAAAATGGGTCTGGGAAATATTTTTCACTTGCTTAGCTTCAAAATCATTTTTTGGTTAGGATTCAGAAATAAAACCAATGTAGTGCTTTAGAGGGGGTGTTAGACTTCTTAAGCATTAACACCAAATTTTCAGGTCCCAGTTCAAGAAGACAACTCAGATTTTTTTTATTGGTCTAGAATACTGAAGACTGAAGTTACAAGGGGTCTTCCTAATTTGTATTATAATTTAAGTGGTACTCTAGCTACATTTAAAAAAAGGAAACCATGGAGCTGTGAGGGACCTCAAAGACCATCCAATGTACTGTTACAGCAGCCTTGTGTGGGCCATCCAGCTTCTGTTTTGAATCCTCTTAACCAAAAAGAGTGTCCGCCACTGTTCCAGGATTGAATATATTGTGCTGTTAGCATGGCAAGTTCTTCCCAACGCTTTGTTGAAATCATGTAATTTTGAATGAACTGGTGTGGATCAGACTGTGGAACGTGTGGTAACCTGACACTCTTCTGATTCTGACCATTGGCCAGGACCGATTTTGAGTCTGGTCTAACAAAATCTGGAGCATGGGTGTAATAGCACCCATATCTCTAGTAATAAAACTCTGCCATGAGGCATCCTAGCCCCTATTCAGGCTTTTTTGGGGGGGGAGGGGGGGACAGGGTGCTTTCAAGTATTGCACTCCTTCAGCAACACTTGTAATAAAGGAATTGTAGCTGTGTGCCCTGCCCCAAAGCCTTAGGCTATGAATATGACAGATCCACCCCCACTGGGAGAATATCCTGGGGAGGTCCTGCAGGCCATCATGTCAAGCTTAAAGCTCGGGGCAAGCAGTTAAACTTCTAATTTACATTTTTCAAGGGATGGGGGTTCCACCTCTCCTTTTCTTTATAAAGGTCCTGCCTCTACCTTGGAGAAATGTACCAAGTCAAGCTTTCCTGGGTGTGAAGGGAGGGAAGAAGTCTAATGTACTACTTGGGCTTAATGGAAGCTGTGGGGTCAGGGAGGAGATGGGCAAAGGAAGGCCTACCTAGGTGGAATCCGATGCCTTCTGTCCACGCCCAGAGACCTTTTCCCTTCGACGTGCTCTTGGGCTACTGAACCCTATCCTCCAAAACGGGTTTAAGACGGGCGTTTGCAATGGGCTGGCTCAGAGCGGGAGTGGGGAGCAAGCTAGTTTTCCAAGGGCCCGGATCTGAGCAATGGAACAGCGGCTGCTGTCCACGAAGGCGGTGGCAGCGTCGGATCCAGTGAGAGGGCATGTCATTCTGGCCACCAAGCCTCCCTCCGCCCGAGCCCGGGGAAACCAGCTGCAGCCGACCCGAGGCGGAGCGGACCCTGAGCATCGGGCCGCCGTTTCCACAAGCCCCTTTGCGGAGGGGCCTGCCTGGCCACCGCCTCTCCGAGAGGGAGTGCGCGCGCTCGCGCACGCGCTCGGCGCTTCTCTGGCGCGCAGCAGCAACAGCAGCCGCCGCGGGAGCGTCCCCCGTGGCCCGTCTCCGCCGCAGAGGTCAGTGTCTCCGCAGCGCGTCCTCCACCCCATGCGGTACGAAGTGGGGGCGGGGGGGTGGAACCTCGGCGAGGAGAACGTTCTGATTTGGAACGCGGAGCGAGGAATCACCGTTCCAAATCGGAACATTGGCGGTGGCATCTTTTGTTGCTGGCAGATGGCGGTGGGTGGGATTAACCGGCCTTTTAAGATTGCCGGCGGAGAGCGAGACCTTTCCTTCTCTCGCCCCGGACCTCTTTTCTCGGGCAGCGACCTCTTCTTAGAAGCCAGACAGGGCTGTTTGTTAAGGCGCTGCATCATCGCCGCCTCCTCTGCACGGTCTTGTTTATCGATCTATTTATGTGAGCTCCTTATGTGATGCAAGAGCGAAAATAGAAGGTCGATGAGCCAGGGAGGGTTCAAATTAGCAATTCAGCGTTTAGTGTTGTTACCTAAATGAGATGCACAGGGCATTTCTCATAGCGGGAGAACCAGTCCTCCTCACCCAAGCAGTTGACAACCCCAGCAGCTACTGCTGTAGAAGGAGCCCTTGCACCCATCACTCCCCCCCCCCCACCGACCGACCTCTGATAATTGGCCCTAAACCAAGAGGTGTCCCTGATGGGACCATGTGCCCTAACAGAGCAGGGGCTGGAACACCAGGGAGCAGTCAGCTTTTGAGAACTGGGTGGAGGAAGGATTATCGCCCCTTCTCGAAATGTCCCTTCTGCAATATTAACACATTTATTTATGGAATCAATTTAAATTCTGCCTTAGTTTACTTACACAGAGCTAAGGGGTGTAAAATACTTACCCCACCCTCACATGGGCATAGCCAGGATTTTTGTTGGGGGGGGGGGCAGGCTTCTGTGAGGAGGACAGAACCTCAGATTTGTATTGATTTTGATTGATGGGGGGGGGGGGGGAGCTGCCTCCTGCCCCTCCTGGCTATGCCCATGCATCCTCATTTTATTCTCAAAACAAACCCTGAGAGCTAAGTTAGCCTAAGCAAGCAAGACATCTTCCCAACACCACCTGGTGAGCTTTGTGGCTGGGTGGGGACTGAAGCTGTCTCTCCCTAGCCCCAACGCTGATCAGCGATGCCATTTTCTGGGTTGTATATTCTGGTAGTGCATCTGTTACTCTAGGCTGCATCAACAGTAGTGCACAGGTCAAGGGAAGTAATAATACCACTTTATTCTGCCTTGGTCAGACCACACCTGGGATACTGTGTCCAGTTCTGGGCACCACAGTTTTAAGGAGGATATTGACAAGCTGGAATGTGTGCGGAGGAGGGCAGCCAAGATGATCAGCGGTCTGGAAACCGAGTCTTAGAAGGAACGGTTGAGGAATCTGGGTATGTTTAGCCTGGATAAAAGGAGTCTGAGAGGATATATGATAGCCATTTCAAATATCTGAAGGGCTGTCACATGGAAGATGGAGCATGCTTGTTTTCACCTTGTCCAGAGGATAGGACCCAAACCAATGTATTCAAGTTACAAGAAAGGAGTTTCTGACTAAACATTAGGAATAACTTCGTGATGGTAAGAGCTGTTTGATCGTCAAACAGCCTCCCTTGGGAGGCTGTGGACTCTCCTTCCTTGGTGGTGTTTAAAGCAGAGATTGGATGATGCTCTGTCATGGATACTTTAACTGAGATTCCTGCATTGCAAGGGGTTGGACTAGATGACCCTTGGGTCCCTTCCAACTCTACATTTCTGTGACTCTAAGAAGGGTACTTTGGTATCTCCACTGAACCAAAAACACCCAGCATCTCATTTTCTCATATTATTGTCTCCAAGTAATGAGAAGCTCCAGGGATAATACAACCCATGCCTGATGTGTCCTTTTGAAGGGGAGAGCAGTAGAGACTTAGGCCGCATCCAGACTTACTGAGCAGTCACCTTGATTTGTTTGTGGGAAGGTTATACAATCTTGCATTGAGCAAATGTTATCCCAAAACCTTCCAGTTCATTTTCCCCATCACTTTTCTTATCACCAAAATAATCTTTTTTTGGGGGGGGGGGGAGAAGCAAAACTGATGTGCTCGAGCATTAAAAAAAACCTGTGCAACCTGCATTTGCCAGTGTGTGACTGAATCCTACCTGAAAATAGCAACAGTCAGAAAGTGTTCTCATGTTGTACTTACACAGATCTCACTGTACTCAAACAACAGCAGAAATCTGAGTAAAGCAAGGCTGGAGACACAGAGGCAAAAAAATGTGGTTTTAACAATGACAGAGGCTCAAGTGCAGCAGAGATGGAGAGACACTGGGGGTTGTTATTTAAAAAACAAAGCTGTTTTAACCAGCAGAAGTAGCAGAAATGGGTGCATCATAGTAGCTAACACAACCTCCCTTCTTGCTGTGTTCAAACCTTTTTCTAACCTGCCACTTCACCCCTCTTAATGTCACCTCGACTCACTCTATTCAAACCTCTGCCACTGTTTAAAACCATCCCCTGCTCTGCTTCATTCCACCCCTGCTTTATTCAGACCAGTGCTGCTGTTTAAAACTACTATTTCCCTACTGTGTTTCCCCCTTCTTGCTGTACTCAAACTTCTCCTTCTATTCCTCACCTGACTCTTGTGTGAGAGAGAGGATGAGGAGCTCTCAATGATTTCATTGTATGGGAGCTTCTTTATTCAAACCTTTGCTGGTGTTTGCTAGATCCAGTTCCCCACCTCTGATTCAAAGGGTTGGAGATGGGATGTGAGGAAGAGGAAGCCTGGAAGTGGTGGAAGTCTTTTTCTTGTCCTGGTTACAGAACGGGCTGCTGTCTTCAGAAGGCTTCCTGGCCTTGCAACACCTGACAAAACTGCTTCCCCTCTCAGTGTGCCTCCCTTCTCACTCCTGTTGTACAGCCTGCCTTCTCTTTTCCTCCCCTACCCCACCACAACTTCCTGCAAATCCAGGATTGCGATGAATCCTTCAGTGGGGGCTGTGCAATGACAGCCTTACATATCTATGTAATTGGGAAGACATATTTATATGTCTCTTATTGTCTCGTTTACCAGTGGGGTTATAAAAAATATTTGCAAGCTGTGTGAAGAGTTTTATTAAAACTTTTATTAAAGCCATGAAGAAATGGCTTTTTAAAAAATAATAATAAAGAATATTTGTTCCAGCCTTTTATTTTCACTGAAGGTCAGCCAGATTCCTTTGGAAGGCGCAAGAGCCATAGCTCAGTGGCAGAGCATCAGCTGTGCCTGTAGAAAGTCCCAGGTTCAATGCCCTATGGCATCTCCAGGTAGGGCTGGGAGAGGCCCCTGCCGGAAACCCTGGAGAGCTGCTGCCAGTCAGTGCAGGCAGTACTGAACTGGATGGACCAAGGAATTGACAGCTTCCTGTGTTCCTATGGAAGCTCCCCTGCAGAGCATGTTGGGACTGGCCACTGCCGTGTTGTTTGTCCCAGCACCTGATGTTCAGAGGTAGACTGCCTTGGAGCACTGGAGGGTCCATCTAGTTACGTTCATGACTGAAAGCCACCAATATGCTGCTGCTATCTTTTTCTCTTTCTAGCTTATCTTTAGCTTCATTCTCCGTTCCCCTGAGCAGTTTCCGGTGTGTGATTAAGAGAGACCCGCTGCTTCCGGGATGGAGGAGAAGAAGAAGAAGAAAAGTCCCAAAGCCCACCTAGCTCAGCCAGTTCCAGCCAGTGCTCTCCGCAAGCTGCCAGTCCCTTCGAGCAAGAGCACCTCTTTCTCCCTGGGGATGCCTCATCTCCCTTCGCCAAAGCAAAGAGCCAAGTTCAAGAGGTCAGCCAAAGGTTGGGGCAGGGCTGCATGGTTTCCTCTGGGAGGGATTTGAACCCAGAGCCCAGCTGACTAGAATTTCATCCGTCTAGCCATTGCCAAGCGGAAAGATGTGAAACTGGGGAGGAGGTGTTTTAATGCTTATGTTTGTGTTCCTACCTTTAAATAGAATTGGACACTCCATGCATGCTTAAGGACATTTTAACCTTATGCTGATTTATTTATTTTTTCAACCAAGCTGCTTTCCATCAGAGAAAGGCATTTTGCCATTGCCCAGAGGCACCCTTTTATTGCTTTTTGCTACTGCTTTGAGTTTGATGATTTGCATTTCAATGGTTGCATCATTGTTGCTTTTTTACATTTTGAAGCTGTTTCGATTGACTTTTTTGTAGGGGGAGAGCAAGGTATAATTTTTTTAAGTAAGATAACATTAATAGGTCTGCTTTTTAAAAAAGCTGTCTGCCTTCACAAAAGGAGGGCACTCGGCACATGCTCAGAGGCACTTAGCCCCTGGAAACATAATTGAAAATGAAAAACTTGGCAACCCTGCTTTTGAATAAAATTATCTCAGCATCTCCTTGTGGTAGCAAACAGGGCACAGTCAAAAACAGTGAGTCAATGTATGAAGAATTACAGTGTCTTGGTTATGCCTTGCTAAAGTCACAAGCGATCCTTGCTCCACCCCACAGTGCCTTAAGGCAGCCTTCAGATGCTTGGGACTACATCTCCCACCAGCTCCAGCCAGGTTGGCGACAGCTTACCTAAGGTCCATTCCCCTTAGAGAGAGCCCTCCTCTTTTCCCTTTGAAATGACACTTCTCCCCAAATTATAAGTCAGATGGGTGCCTGGGTGGAATCTAGGCCGTGGCCTTGAGTCAATGGCATTTCTTTATCCAGTAAACAAAGCAAACGGATTTGACTTCCTAGTCCAGGTCTTGTGGCCTGGTGTGTGGGAGGTGGGAGGGAGTTGGAAGGAATATTTCTCCTGAGCTGAAAATTCTGGGCTGAGAACTTTTGCTTTAAAGTTGTGGGTAAGCAGATCAATGTCCAATGATGATATAGCACAATTTCTAGCAGCATTTATGGGGAGGCCAGCTGCTGAGAAGAAGTCTGCATACAAGAAAAAGGCTCCGCTCCTATCCAGTTAGCTGTCCAACTTTCTGTTCCTCCCTGGAAAAAATCCACCCCAATGCCTCCCTGTTAATAATTGGGGTGGGGGATCCCTCAGCTCTCCCCCACAACATCCATAGGAGGAGGTGAGGCTGTCCTCCTAGGAGAGATTTTGGCGTGTTCCCAGCCCTGCATGCCCAACTGGCCATTGCGTTGGCAGAGCCCCTGACTCCTTGGCAAGGAAAGTGGAAATGATGCTGAGGACAATCTTGGAGGCCGTCTCTGGCTTCCTTTGTGCTCTGAGGAAGGAAGACGGACTTCCTGCCCAGTCCCACCCCACCCGTCACCTTTTCTTATTGCTGTTGTCTGATGCAGAGCAAACAAGGAGAAGCCCCGAGCTCCCCAGCCCGGAGGCAGCGCTGCCACAGCAGCTGTGGGGACCCCTCTGCAGCACTCATTCCTGACCGACGTCTCGGATGTGTATGAGATGGAGGGGGGCCTCCTGAACCTCTTGAACGACTTCCATTCGGGAAAGCTGCAGGCTTTTGGTAAGCACTTCAGTTATTTCTCAGCCCTTGAGTTCCGAGGGAGAAAAACACCTCAGAAATATCTGTTACTGGACGGTGTGTTGTAATATGCAGGGTGTTGGATGGGGAACGGCAAGGTCTGAATTCGAATCTTTGCTTAGCAAGTGCAATTAGCTGAATTAAACTCTCTCAGCCTCACCTAGCTAACTGGGGGTGGCATCTCCTAGAAGCTCCATGGAATAACGCTGGTGTTCTTTTTCTCAACTAATGCAGGGAAGGAATGTTCCTTTGAGCAGCTGGAGCACGTTCGGGAGATGCAGGAGAAGTTGGCTCGCCTGCATTTCAGCCTGGACGTCTACGTGGAGGAACTTGCTGAGGACCAGAAGAAGACGGTGGCCGACAGGAACCTGGATCAGTTGCTGACAAATGTGAGTGCTGTGAGGAATCCTGGAATCCCTTTTCTGGCTGAGAGACTCTCGCCCTCTCCCACCTCCTTGTTCAGCCCGGAACTGAAGAGCTCAGGCTGCATACACTTTGAAACACATCCAAAGCACACACTTTCCCTCAAAGAATTCTGGGCAATGTAGTTTAAAGGTTGCTGGGAATTGTTAGACTGTGAGGGGTAAACCATAGTGCCTAGAATTCTTTGAGTTGGGGGGATGTGCGCTACAATATATAGTGTGTAAGTAGCCCAAGTCACATATGTTGTCCAGCACAAGACATGATTGGGTGCATATGCCTTTGTTATGGAAACCCAGCATACTTAAAATATAATTGCCTCTCCCCCTGAGAAGTTTATAAGCATCCATGACATCCCAACTACTCAGTCTGTGTGTAGGGTGCATTTGCAGGTGATAGGTAACAATGTTTTAAAGGTAAAGGGACCCCTGACCGTTAAATCCAGTCATGGAGGACTCTGGGGTTGCGGCGTACAGCTTCTGGGTCATGTGGCGAACCAGAGCAGCACATGGAAACGCCGTTTACCTTCCCACAAGAGCAGTACCTATTTATTTACTTGCACTTTGACGTGCTTTTGAACTGCTAGGTTGGCAGGAACAGGGACCGAGCAACGGGAGCTCACACCGACACGGGGATTCGAACCACCGACCTTCTGATTGGCAAGTCCTAGGCTCTGTGGTTTAACCCACAGCGCCACCTGCGTCCCTATCAATCTTTTACTTATTGGCAAATTTACACTCATCTGCCAGCTGGGGGAGACCTTGCTCTGTGCTCCTCCAATATTTATGGCCAGTCTGGTGGTTTTGGCCAAGCCCTATACCTGATCAGGTGTTGGGCAGGTAAAGGTGTGGCTGAGACAGAAGAGGTTTGCAGGTACTGGTGATCAGCTGATCATCAGGACTTGCAGTGTCCTGTGAGCAGCACTCCGCATGCCCCACCAATGAGCTGATCGTCTGCATGGACAAAAACTGGATCCCTGTTGTGATGTTGGGTGATTGACTGGCCTGCCTATCAAGCTTGGCCTATGGGGGAGGTAAGGGTCCATCCAGCCTCCTGGCCAGATCCAGTTCCAAAACCCTGCAATAGAGCTTTCTCCGTGTTGGTGCAATATCTATGGGACTCTCTTCTGCATTTTAGGAAACAAGCTAACTTTCTTAATCTTGATCCATTTTTAAAGTACCTGCAGGCTAAATATCCCCTCTCTTTAAATATTGGCAAATGGCAGCCACAGAGGTGGCAGTGGGAGATTCCTCTGGCTTCTCCCTTAACAGCAAATACCTGTTTCAGGGGCATCTTTGTCTGAAAAATAAGGTTTTGTGCGTGTATGTGTTAAAAACACTACCATACACACTCACTCACTCACTCACTCACTCACTCAGCGCCTGCACCCCTGATGCTTATCACTGCCTTCTCCCAGAAGCTGCTATTTGCCAAAATCTAAAGAGGGGGATGATCCTATCACAGAGCTCCATCACATTGCTTAGTGTGGCCCCAGTTTATTTCCACTGCAGAATGTGGAGTTTCTGTCCATGGAGTTTTACATTTTTTCAGCACCACATTCCCGAGTTACTGCAGTACAGAGTGTGGTTGTGATGTTCAGCTGCCTTTCCCAGCATGCTCTTCTGCCGCAGTTACGGACTGCAGCTCCCACCGGTCAGGTGCTATCTGTGGCTGATGGGAGCTGTAGTCCGAAACAGCTGTTACTTAGCTCCTTGTGTTTGTTTGTGGCTGACTCTCTTTTGCTTTTGCAGCTGGAAGAACTCAGCAACTCCATGTATCCTCCTTATGGTGCCCAGTGTGTGAATGCCCAAGCCATTTCCCAGGCAGACTGGGGTCAGAGGCGATGGTGGGGGTGAAGGGTGGGACGCTGGGTGGGGTACAGGGAGGAAGTAGTCTATCCACCTGTTGCAGACAGGCACGGTTGAATAGTCCAGCTACTCCTTTTTAAACAGGAGATTCCCCCCAGCTCCCTCCTCCTCTCTCTCCCCAAGAGAAGCAGCATCAGAGTGAAAAGGTATGTCTGCAGAGAAGAAGGGGGTGGGTGGGCATCATAGCTTAGCTGCCTTCCATGTTTCCTTAATAAGACACCTCAGACAAAAGCTCCACCTGGCAGAAAACCCTGACTTGGAGGATGCGTCCACAGTCTAGAACAAGGAGGAGTTGGAGGCTGCCTGGTTTTTCTCTTGACTGTTTTCATTAAGAAGCCTCAAAAAGAAAAACAAAGGGAGCAAAGAAGAAGCTGTGGAGCCGAGCAAAGAAGACCCTTGCGCAGAACTACTTCTGGACTGTACATGGAAAGGATAAGTTAGATGGAGCCTGGTGGAAAAGGATGCGACTCCTGGGCCTCAGGCACTGGGGACACACTGCAGAGGCAGCATGGAAGCCAGCCTCCGGCAGAGACTCCTGCGCCCCACGACCGACAGAGGGCAAACAGAGACTGCAGGGCCCTGGGGGATGTGGCAAGGGGTGCTGGGGGAGCCCTCTTGGGCCATGCAGGCCTCTGGCTTTGACTGGCAAAATGTCCTGTGCCAAGACAGAAAGATGCAGGTTCTAGGGCTTGGCTGCCTGCAGACAGTCCTTAGAACCAGGATCCGCTGTTTTTTTCCTCCTACAGCTCCAGACATGCCATGTTTGTACGCACACAGTTTGACAGGCACAAGGCCAGCAAATTGAACGGTGATGTATTCCATCAGTCTTGCTGCTTCTGGCAAGAGTTGTCTGCCTCCAGTTTTAATATTTTTTCCCCCAGCATAGCATGAATGCTCATTTTCATGACTGTTTGTTTGGTGCCCCATCAACATTTTTTAAAATGCCAACTGTTTAATAGGAAACCGCCCCTGGAGGAGGAAAGTGGTCTTATGACTAGGGAAGGCCAAATTTATCAGAATTTCAGTTGAATTCCTCCTAATTATACAGAGTTTTCCTTAACCACATTTTTGCAAGCAATTTCCCCGAATGCATTTTTTTTGTATGTTATTTTCCTTAATGTATGCATTTTATGCACACTTTCCCCTAACATACACATTTTAAAAACATTATTTAATGAAGTGTTAGACTTCAGAGGAGTGTGAATTATGAAGAATAGCTGTATTTTTATTTACACATTACACATTGTGTTAATAAGCACAACTTATGGAGTTCTTCATTAAAATGCAAGCCAGACCCAAATTTATCCTCTAGGCCTATTTGTAGAGAGCTGGTGTAGTGGCTTAAGAGACTGATTTGAATCAAGACGTGTCCAGTTTGAATCTTGCCTCTGCCACAAACTGACTAGTTGTCCTTAGTCGCTTTCAGCTTCAGTACCCCCCTCTGCAATATGGGGTATGATAATATCTTACAGAACTGTTGCTAAGCTTTACAGCTAGAGAGAGTACATGTGATGGTGCTATACGGATGTTAAGTGTTACTATTTTTATTATCCTCATCATTTGGATCATCCAATCCTTGGTCTGCATGTTTCATTTCTGCCATTAAGAGGAGGACCCAGTTCCCCCTGCTACTAGATTTGAAGGACAGGTTGTAGAACAGTTCAGGGAACCACTGTCACTTGAGGAGGGGAAGTTTCCTGGCTCCACAGCCCTTTACATGCTGCCAGGTGAACTTCTGCACTCTCCCTATTCAGGATGTAGCTGCCCCTTGCAACTGCACACAAACAACTGATTTGCTAGAGGTGTAGAAATACTAATTCTGGGCTACCTCCTTTCTCTTCCCTGGGGCTTGTCCCTCATTTCTCCCCCCCCCCCCCACCCCCACAATCCAGCCCTAGGAATCCCCAGACAGGCCTAACCCAAGACTCTGCTAGGTTACCCCTACATCACATGCAGGGCTCTGGCAGTTGTTCCAAGGCAACAAAACGGAGATGCAAAACTTTCCCACTGTTAACAACTTGGGGAATCTAATTAGGGTTCACATTTGCTCACTCAGAACCTAGTGAGACAGTAATGCATAGCCAGTGAAACAAGACTCAAGATTATACATGAAATGAAGGTATATTGTTCATTTGCTTCATTAAGGTATATTATTCTCTTCATATAGATAACTGTGGCATTTGAAAAAATGTAATATTGCAGTATAGTTCCATTAGAACTTAATATGGATATTGCCTCCAGATGGCCTCTACATTGAGCATTCATCCTGATTTGCCTACACAATGTTTATGTGGAGGTGATACGGTGTCTGGTTTTTATTGAGCAAACATTCTGATTTGATTGAATTGCTTGTGTGATAGTTTTATGCCTTCCTTTAAATCAGTTGTTTATCTCACACTTTTTAGTGCATCACTTTCTTAACTGCAGAAAGCTCATTTTTTCTTTTTCTTTTAAGTGGCTTTGTTGTGCCGAGCAAACCTAGGTTTCCAGAAAATTCAGCCTCCTGACTTGGAGCCATCTAGTTGTGAAAATGAATTTCTAAGTTTGATGGCACATGTAGCATCTTGGAATAAAATATTTAAGCATCAATAGCTGTGGGCTAGGATCCTGTGGCCTTTAGCTGGGTGAGAGGTTGTAAAAAAAGAGTTAGACCCCAAGCAGGCAGGTAGAAAGAGAGAGATTCTCTGAACACCTTTTATATACCAGAAAGATTGTGTTTTCTACCTTTTCTATCAATTTCATTACTTGCTTGGCAAGCCCATATAAGATGTAGATTCTGGGTGCCCATAATCTGTGAGCCCCTTCCTTTTCCAGCACCCTTTTGCCCAGGTCACTTTGACACTCCGTTGTCAATCATGTTATTGATTCCACATTTGCTGAGGCACTGTGGCTGTTGTTCTCATTGAGCTTTTTAGTATCTTATTTATGCTGATGGGATATTGTTTCCTGTGACGACCTCATCAGGTTGCCAGGGCCTCTCATGAGGGTCAGCAGAAAGTTCCAAGCGGCCTGCGCAATGTGGCAGAATTGATCTTGTCGTCCGCTTTAGCCCATGACAGCTGCTCTACTGCCTGCTGGCGTTTGCTGCAGCTGATGGCTCTGCAGGCCTAGCTAACTCCAGATCAACATCCAGATTCTCCATGCGGATTAATGCATATGGGAGCCACCTCTGCCTTCCTGCAGGAGAAATTAGCGCTGAGGAGTATCAGGGGCAGGAATCTCGAGGACCATATTTCTTGGGATTTTTCTGACCCTCAGCTCCACCTTCCCCAGTTCTGGTGCTGCTGCAAGTGCTCCCAACTGCCTCCTTCTCCTGATCACCCTTAGCCTTGAACCCAGAGTCACTGCCAGAGCCATTTGGATAGCTGGACCTGTAGTGCACTGCCCATCCCTTGAGGCTTGCAGAGGACCTCGCATGGCCCAGTTAGTGTTTGTTTAGTAACTGATGGTGTAAGGATGTGGATTGAGTGCTTAATGAGTTGAAGTCCCATAGAAGAATTCTTTGTTAATGCATAGGACTGCTGAAGGCAGGGGTTAATGCAGCCTTCACCAACATGGTGCCCTCCAGTTGTTTTTGGCTACGTCTGGAGTTGTATCCAAAAGCATCTGGAGGACACAAATTTGGCAAAGACTGGGTAGTGTGTACCCCCCCCAAAAAGCTGCATTTAAAATCACAAGAAGCAGATAAAGTATGCCAACTTTAATTTGTATTACTAGTCCACTTCCTTGTGTTCTCTTTCTCTCCCAAGCTCTTCTAAACCTTTGTGAAAATTGTAGTCTACTGAACAAATGAATGTGGTTTGTAATTTTTTTTAATGTTGTTATTCTTGTTAACACATGAAACGTTCATTGTGGAATGGGGCGGAGTCCAATTTTTGTAAAATCAGCTCATAAATAGTTATTAAACTTTCTATAGGACAAAAGTTTTGTGTGTATATTTGGTAGGTAAGCTTATTTTGTGTCTTTGGTTTTGACATCTAACTTGGCAACACTGCAATTTAGCAGCACCCAGTCGCTGCTGATGTGCTTTACGCTGCAAATGGTATCACAACTTGGTTTCCAGACTTCTGGAGTCCAAATCACATCCTGTAGCCAAGTGGGCGGTAAGGTTTAATTAGAATGAGAGGCAAAATACTTGACCCCCCTCCAGATTCCTAATCATGATTGCCCTACCCCTGCCAATTTAGAAGGCGGGGGGGGGGGGGGAAATAAACAGATAGAAAGGCAATAATATTGGGAAAGGCTAAGATTTGTAGTGTATGAAACAAAGTAGGCTCCCAGCAATCCCACAAAAAGCTTTGGATTATCCCAGTATTCCAGAGAAGTGTCCTCTGCCTAGTACCAAACCATCACTTGTGCCCCAATGCTGCTTTCTGTGGGTACAAGCAAGATGCTGTGCAACAAATCGGCCTGCTGTGGTCAGATTTACCCACATCCTTTTCAAGGTTTATGGCTATGCTTTTCCCCCTGAGAAAAGTTAAGATTCTGGGGAATCTGGATTCTGCCCCTTGTGCCACTATCTGCATTTTTTTCTGTTCTTGTACTGAATTGCAGAATACAAACCTTCCGTGATCATCAGAGGTGGCAGCCACATTTCCTACCTGGCTGGACAGCAATGCCCGATGCAGGGAAATGGTTATGGAGCACCAGGTTCTGTGAATAGTCACAGAATATTCTCCAAGAGACAATTTGCTCTGCATCACACGGCTGTTTAGGATTGTAGTACTTACCGGTAGTCCTGCCAGGGTCTACAGAGCTTCCTTTGACAAATAAGCAGCCCAGGGGCAAGTCCTGTGGCTTCAGTGCATAGGCAACACATTCAACCTCTTTTTCCCCATCTGTAAATTGGAATTAACAATGGACTACCTTGCCGAGTTGTTAGGTAGGCAAGCACAGGAAGGATTTCAAATTCCTCTGCAAAATAAATGTATTGCCTATAGTGTGAAAATATACGTTCCCAAGCTGTGTCCACCAGTGGCGTCACTTCTCAACGTAAGTGAGAAGGGCCTGGAAGCCTCGCTTATAATCCTGGGTGGGAGGAACTCTGCACATGCTCAAGTGCTCCCCATGTTGCGGGCCTGAGAACTGGATAGGTTCTGAAGTCAAAGGAAGGAACCTGGACTGTGAATGTTGTTCAAGGGAGGATCGGTGTCCATGGCAAGCCAAAGGTGACTCACTCTCTTCCTCCCTCCCTCTCGCTCTTGATGTGGCTCAGCTTCCTGGCCTGACAAGGATATTTCCTCCTCCCCTGCTGAGCTGGCAGCTATGGAAACGGCAAGCCTTGCTCTCTCAGAACAGACCTTAGCAAAGAGGCCCGGCTCAGACTGGAAGGGTTTGCAGTGGTGGCAGCTCCCTAGGATTGTCCCCCGCCCCCATTGCTCCGCTTTCCAACTTTGGCCAAGGGGATTTGCAAGATAAGCAACCTGCTGGTACCCACAGGCCAGAGGGACATGAGCTCAGGGACAGTGGCAGTGGCCCCTGTGGCCAAGAACGTGATGGTGTATCGCAATGGGGACCCCTTCTTCCACGGCAGGAAATTTGTGGTGAGCCACCGGCGGTTCCTGACCTTTGAGGCCTTTTTGAACGAGGTGACCAGCACAATCCATGCCCCCACAGCCATCAGAAGCATCTACACCCCCCGGCACGGTCATCGGGTCTCCGACCTGGGCGAGCTGCAGAACGGGTGCCAGTACGTTGCAGGAGGCTTTGAGAGATTCAAGAGACTGGAGTGAGTAGGCACTTGGAGGCTGGCTGTGTTGCCTGCCATAGCGATGGCAGCAGAATATCTGCCCCCCTCCCCAACCCCAAATAATCCCAGGCTCTCTGCAGAAAATCAGCTCCACTGACTGTGAACCTGTTAGCTATGTTGACTGGCAGGGAGGGATGAAGTCAGGTATGAGGGCATTGATTTCCTACCAAAAATTAGGGTGTCTTCTCACCTGGGGCACCGCAGGATGCCAGATTTTTATTTGAAAGGAGCTGCCAGAATGGGGGGACGGAAGGACTGTGTAAAGGGGAGTTAAGCTTTCAACCCAGCTGTCCTGCACCATTTCCCTAGATAAAAATTGTCTTCCCAAGCTGCAGTTAGCTCTGTAGAGAAACATGCTGGTTCAATGTGCATGCTTTCTGCTGTTGAGCAAATAACAGGACTGGGGGCGGGGGGAGGTCATTTAAACCTGAAAGACCATGCCAAACAGAGTTAACCCTTTCTCCCCTATGCTGTCCCTGATCCTATCCAATGTTTTTGTTTTCACGTACAGCCGCCTCGTGGCTGTGAGCGTTTTAGGAATATGTTTGGGAGGTGACTAGAAATAGACACTGAATCTCGCTGTGTCTGGCAAGTCGTCTTTATAAGAAAACTCCCTCGGAGAGCTCCCTCTGCTGGCGCATGGTATTTTATTTGTTTATTATTAAATTTGCATGCTGCCCTATACCCATTCACATAGTAAAATTCTCATATAAAAACACACACAAAATACATAATAAGCATAAGAACAAAGACAACCCAATAATCCCCCCACCCACCACACATTTAAAAGGGCACCGGATGTCATTCCGCCCAAGGCCTGGTTGAAGAGGAACGTTTTCTCCGGGCACCTAGGTATATAATGAAAGCACCAACTGAACCTCTCTGGGGAGAGCATTCCACAAGCAGGGAGCCACTGCAGAAAAGGCCCGTTTTTGTGTTGCCACCCTCCGGCCTCCTTGCGGCAGGATCTCCTACATGAGTCCTGATGGGATGAGTGGAAGTTAAGAGCATAAGCAGAGCCCACCTGCTGGATCAGGCCAGTGGCAATCTAGCCCATCACCCCTTACCCCCCAACATTTCTCTGATGAAAATAGGGACATCCTATTCAGTAGTAGTAATAGTAATACCCCACCTATCTGATTGGGTTGCCCCAGCCACTCTGGGTGGCTTCCAATGTATATAAAAACCATAATAAAATATTAAACATTAAAAAACTTCCCTATTCAGGGCTGCCTTCAGATGTCTTTTAAAGTAGGGCTGCCATGTGTCTGGGTTTTCCTGCACACGTCTGGGAATCATTGTCAAAATGGTGTCTGGGCAACTAGGGTGATTTTTAAAATAAAAATGCTTTAAAAAAATCCCCCCAAGGGCCCAAAGACTTACTTGTTTTTTGGTCAACAACTTTGTCCGGATTTTCACTTTTGGGAATATAGCAACCCCATTCTAAAGGTTGTAATTACTTATCTCCTTAGCTCAGGGGTCGCATAACTACATCCCCTCTCACATTTCTCTGATGAAAAAGAGGAAAAGTAGGACATTCTGTAAATCCAGGACTGTCCCTGGAAAATAGGGGCACTTGGAGGGTCTCTCGTCCTGTTCTTACTCTGGCCCTCTGGGAAGCGCACAAGGAAGACCTGAGTCCCACAGCAACACCTCTCCCCATTTGTGATTCCCATACCCATACAGGAGGCCCCACAATGGGTTGTGTGTCCCAGGGAGACTCCCCTCCTGGATTGTGACAGCAGCAAGTCTGTGATGTCAGCCCACAAACATCACAGGCATTATTCCCAGCAAGTATTGTGTATGCGTGGGCTCCTGACATACAAAGCTGATGTGCAAGGTAACGGAACAGTCTGAATTTCAGCGCCTCTTATCCCACAGTCCGCTGGGAATACAGTCAATCTTCTGGCAGGCAACAAATGCTGCTTTAAAGAGCGCTGTATCTGGTGGTCAATGTTTAGTGCAGCCTTCCTCAACCTGGTGCCCTTCAGATGCTTTGGACTACAGCTCCCATCGGCCCCAGCCAACATGGCCAAAAACGGGTGTGTGTCTAAAGTCTAGTGGCTTTTGGAGGGTCCCAGAGAGAAGAGGTGACTCAGCCCTTTGCCTGAGACTTGTGGAGAGTGGCTGAGGTGAATCATTATGATTATTATTAGAAGAGAACTAGAAACTTTCTGCAAGTGCTTTTGACTTTGGAGGTCACGGCTAAGGTTTCGGAGGGACAGGGCACACAAGTCTAATGAGGCTGCTATTGAGGAGCTATATTTTGCTAGAAATAATGGGGGGCGTGTTGGACTTAATAAATATTTCTAGAAGTGTTTCTCATTTTTTTAGAGAAGTGGTTCTTCTTGTCTGTACAGTCTTCTAGGCGCTGTGCGTGGAGGGTTGGTGAAGTCACCTATAAGCAATCTTGCTTGGGGAGGCTTTTCCTCTTGTGATTTGGCTGCCTTTGCTTGCTGATTTGATGGTAGCATTTATTGTACTCCATGAAATAAGGACACCAGCTTGATCACTGCCATTAACCAGAGGAGGGCATCCTTTGCTTTTGACTTTCAGGTGTCTCTTGAAGATCTTTTTATGTCGACAGGCCTGTTCAGTTGTTTAAATTTTAAAAAAGACGAGCCAGTCTTTTTTATGATTGTTTTGTACTGTTTTGTGGCACTTTACGGGTGTGTGTGTGCGTGCATTGTTGTACATTGCCTTAATATATTTTATGGGAGTAGGCAGTTTATAAATATTTTAAAGAAATAAATATTTTGTTTTAACATGCCGTTTCCCACTTTGGGGGCCTTTGGGCCAAAAAGTGTATAATATGTAGAAGTAGTCATAATCATGTATTAGAGACTGGATTAGGACCCTAGTCTTTATTTGCTCCTCAAGAGCGTTGGGGGATTTTAATTTAATGGTCGTTGACAGTTAGGGATGTTAGCAGAAGAGAAATGTGGGTGTGAGACAGAGAGGCAGCTGTTGGCAGTTTGCATTTTGGAGGCCTGTTACAGTACGAAGTTGGGGGTCATTTCTGGCTTTTGTAAACCATAGTGTCTCTGGCTTTGTTTGGTCACCTCCAAAGAGTCACTATTTTCTGGGAGAGGGGCAGGATTCAAGGGAACACCATAACTTTAGGTTTGCACAACCATTAACGTTGTTAACCACTCCTGCTCAGGCTGCACAGGGAAAAAAACTGGTTCTAGAAATTTGTTCTGATTGTGCAGATAAAATATAACGGATAGCATTCTACAGGATGTGATATTAGTATGTGAAAACAATCAAGATCCAATGACCCCCAAGCATGTACCTCCAGATGATGGAGATGTCAGGCGCCATCCTGGCTCCCTGGCATCTTCATTTGTTCGCAAGTGGCCGATAGTCAGGTTCAAAATGTGCCTGGCTCCTGGCTTATTTCGAACACTGGCAATAAAGCAGCAGCAGCAGCAGCAGCAGCAGCAATGACCATGGTGATGCTGGTGCCTGCTTACTTGCTCACCCCTGCAAGTCTTGGAGGGCACCCCTGCTATACCGCAGCACTTTGTTGCAGATCCAACTAGTTTTTTTAATCACCCACCCAAATGTTGCTGTTTATAAAGACCACATTGGTTTTGTCAGGGGACATTAATTCCACCAAACAAGAAGCTGTAAAGCTAAATTACATGTCCAATCCATAGCAGGGGAGAGTGAGACTTGGCAACAGTAGACTCAACAAAACCCAATCAGTGAGCCAGACTTGAGCTGGGATTTGACCTCTGCTTGCTCGCCCTGTTCATTTTCTTCCCTCATTGCTTTGACAGCTATCTAAACCCTGGAATGAAGCAGCTCAATGGGAACCAGAAGAAAGACAGAGTGCAGGTGAGTTCCAGAGCGGGGCAGGGAAAGGCCTTGGCTGTTTGTAAGCAGCTGATGCTGCTTTAAAGGATGAGCAGTTTAAAGCGGTTTTCACACACACACAAAAACTTAAGAAATATTTATTGGCACATTAGGCACTGTAGAAGCGAAAGAATAAGCTTTGCCTTCAGGCTTACAGTCTGGAAAAGTTACTCTCTCTGCTTGGCCCACCCACTCCAATATAGTCCAGTCGCTGAGAAGCCAATGCAGTGAAGCAAACCTGCAAGAGGGCTCTGAACTGCTCTGTTTCCATGTTTTTAGGCTCAGTAGAAAGCAGCTTTAAGTGATTTTAAATGTTTGGTGTTTTATTATGCTTTTACAGTGGTACCTCGGGTTAAGAACTTAATTCGTTCTGGAGGTCTGTTCTTAACCTGAAGCACCACTTTAGCTAATGGGGCCTCCTGCTGCCGCTGCATGATTTCTGTTCTCATCCTGAAGTAAAGTTCTTAACCCGAGGTAATATTTCTGGGTTAGCAGAGTCTGTAACCTGAAGTGTATGTAACCCGAAGCATATGTAACCTGAGGTACCACTGTATATTTGTTGGAAGCCACCCAGAATGGCTGGGGCAACCGGTCAGATGGGTGGGGTACAAATAATAATAATAATAATAATAATAATAATAATAATGCGTGTGTTTGTACACAAATTGTAATGCCTGGTGGCTGATGCAAGTAAGTTATCCACCCACCCACTGATTTTTCTCTTAAATATAGCAACAAGACCATGAACTATCTATCACTGTTGTGATTCTACTTAGGTTGAAAGGCAAGCAGTGGAGGGGTACAGAATGGTCCACTCAATGAAGATGGTGATATGAATTATATAGGTTAACCTCTGAAGAGTAAATCTGCAGAGGAAGGTCTGAATCTTCCTCAGGCTGAGTGGAACCCCTTGAGTTAGTCCCATCCACCTTACAAGACTAAAAATCATACAATTGTAAGAGTTGGAAGGGAACCACGTGGGTCATCTAGTCCAACCCCCTTTAATGCAGGAATCTTTTGCCCAACTTGGGGCTCGAACCCATGACCCTGAGATCAAGAGTTTCATGCTCTACCAACTGAGCTGTGTGTATATACAGTAAAGCTTTAGTCACTATAGCAGCAGGATGTGCACTCAGCAAGCCATTGTGAAAGAGGCTTCTTTCTGTGTTGATGACAACAGAAAGACGTTGTCTTAGCAGTGCCTCTTAGGAACAGGCCTGCCAAGGCCACAATGACTTACTGCTGTGTGCCATAGTTCTGGGCTTAGCGGGGAGGGCAGCAGCCCATTTAACCTGTTATTGGCTGTCTGGTTTCAAATTCTGAGTTTGAACTTTAGAATGCATAAACCTGTCAGGCTTTCCTGGGCTGTCTCGGTCTTCTGATGTCCGTCGCTTGTCAGACTTGGTCCTCCCTCCCCTCTTCTGGTCTTCCAAAAATCAGATTGTAAGGTTGCTGGGGCAGAGACCCCTGTTGGTCTCTCTTTTCTGTTTATGCTTATCTGCAGAGCACCAAGAGCACGGCTGGAGATCTCTTGTTGTCAATAACAATTTTGGTGTTTCTGGTCTTCAGAGCTACCCAGTTATTCCCCAGAAGATGCCTGTTTCGACACATTGGAGGAAGCAGGCGAACTTGCCCTGCATTATACAGTGAGTGACTCCCTGGCTGCTTCTGACAATTTCCCCTTTGGAGCAGTAGAGAACTAAAAGAAATGTTCTTTGGACAGTGGTGGTGGGGGGAGTGCAGGGATTATTAGGAAAGGGTGCTGAAGGCAAAACATGCCCCGTTACTCACTCCAGGCCTGGTTCAAGCCATGTTTCTTGACTGTTATAGGGGTAAACTTCTTGGCACAAGGGCTTCGTGCTGCTTTTAGCTTGTGTGGTTAGCAAAAATGTATAAATCTGAATTGAGTGCCTGTTGGATGCAAGGCGGCTTGGAGGTTCCTGAAGCAACAGTGGCATTAGGTGTCTTGTAGTATGTAGTTGGTGGATTTGGTGGTCGTCATTGTATACCATCAGTGTATACCATTCATACACTGGTTCATCTTGCTCAGCATTGTCTACAGTGACTGGCAGTGGTTCTCCAAAGTTTCAGGCCAGGTTCTCTCCCAGCCCTACCAGGTGCCACTGGGGTTTCAATTGGGACCTTCCATATGCAACCATGCCACAGAGCCACGCCCCTTCCCAAAGGAATGGAGAGCTTACACATACAGGTGACTATGGAAACCATGCCCCATGCAGCCTGTCCCTTTGCTTCTCTGTTGAAGTGTTTTCCGCAACGGGGACCTGCTAAGCCCCCCCTTCCGCCTGATCCTCAACAAGAGCACCCTGCAGGAGTGGAGCGCCGTCCTGTCCATCTTGTCAATCAAGGCGAACCTGCGGACTGGGGCTGTTAGAAGGTGAGTACTTTGAACAAGCTCCACCCCTTTTGCCTGCCTTTCACTTTCCAGTAACGAGATTCTTTGGGAAATGGACCCAAAGGTTTTTGTCTTCTAGGAGGCACCTCTATGTGGGATTTATTGAATTCTGGAACACTGGCTATTTATATGTTGTTTAATGCCAAAACAGACTTTTAAGTAGTTTACAAGTAGAAAAACCAGCTGGGAATGAGATGCTTGCAGTATGGGGCTGCCTTTCCAAAGGTGTAGTGGTTAGAGCATTGGATGATGATGTGGGAGACCAAGGTTCAAACCCCTACTCAGTCATGAAGCTCACTGGGTGGGCCTCTGCCCAACCCACCTCACAGGGTTGTTATAAGGATAAAATGGGGAAGAATCCCGCCTTGAGCTTGAAGGAGAGGTGGGATATAAATGCCATAAATAAATAAAAGTAATTGGCATTGCTAGATTCTTCCTCTGAAAGTGCCCATTCCTAGGAATATGTGCAACAAGGTTTGTTGACTGGGGGGTTACAAGCAACTACGTGGTCTGTAGGAAGAGAGCTGCACTCTGTTTTATATTGGCATCACTGGCATGGTTTTCCTCCCAAGGAATTCAGGGAACTATAATTTGGCAATTCTGCTCAAACTCCCAGGCTGTCAACACAATTCCCAAGGGAAGACAGTGACATTTAAACCCACATTGTTTTGTAGGTTTAATGTTTGAATAGAATACCAATTCATCATTATTATTGTTTTACAGTAATGCAGAAAGGTGCAAAGTCTGTTCTCAAGGCTTTGTAAGCATTTTGGTTTGCTAGTTTCACTTCAGATTTATAGTGAAGTTTCAGGAACCTACTTTCAGATGGGCAGACCATTAGCCCATCTAGCTCAGTATTGCCCACACTGACTGGCAGTGGCTCTCCCATGCAAAGGTTGTTTTCTGCATGCGAAGCAGGTGCTGCACCACTGAGCTATGGCCCTTCCCCATTCAAATATAGAACTTTCTCTCCATCCTCAATCTCGTTGCCCGTTTAGTTTTCCCTGCCTGTTGTAGATATTTGCTTTTCTGTCTCTGGCCAGGCTCTGCAAGCTCAATGGCGATGCCGTCTCCACTGGTGAAGATCTGGTGAGCGGCAACTACTACGTGGCAGTGGGCCTGGAGAAGTACAAAGACCTGCCCTACTTCGAATTGCTGGTGCCCC
The DNA here is from genome assembly GCF_964188315.1 of Podarcis muralis. Lineage (NCBI taxonomy): Eukaryota > Metazoa > Chordata > Lepidosauria > Squamata > Lacertidae > Podarcis > Podarcis muralis. Next base: position 58,398,050 of record NC_135661.1, on the reverse strand, counting down.
CAAAGATAACACACCAGCCAACTCGGTAGGTGGCTGAAGTCACTGGGGGCTGGTTCAAGTGCCACTCCTTAGATGGCTACAAGTCTGTAAACACCAGCCCCTCCCCACTCCTTCGTGGTTGTGTTCATGCTGCTAAAACTTGTTCAGTCCCTCTTGTTCCAAACATAGCCCTTTAAAACAAAATAAAAATCATTCATAGTCGTATCTGTAGGCCGCTTTTCTACAAAACTAATTAAGCTCTTACAACCAAGGAAACAGGAATGCATTTCACAATCAAACAGTGCAAAAACAATGTCCTAATTACATAGTAAAACAACATAATAGCAGATATAACAATGTACCAAAGGCAACTTTTTAGCACTATAAGAATTATTATTTTAAAATAAATCTTACCTGTCCAGACCCTCTTTCCCTAACTAAACTTATCCGGGTGTGGGCCGCAGTGAATTTCCTGCTTCTATGATTACAGGGACCACTCAAATAGCAGACGAATGAGCCACAATCGAGGGGTAAGTTTTGCTGACTTCCCCAGGGATGGTGCTGACCAGGGATTCTGCTGGTTGAAGGGGGAAGGGCGGGGACAAGACTTCCAGGTGGATCGGTGTGTCATCTGGTGGGTTTGGTGGTGCTCATGCAGAATGGCCAGCCCATGTTTTTTCTCACGATATTTTATGAGAAAAATATTGTATTCTAGATTTTCCCTTTCTGGGAAAAATCCATTTTTAAAAAAGGGTTTCCAGTGACCATCTGAAGATGTTAGATTCTTCAAAAATAGTGTGATTTCTGCAAAACGCTTGCTTCCCTGTGTGATGTATTGGGCTGGTCCACCCCCATTTCAGTAATGGTAGATCCCAGTAGATCCCAAGTAAAAGAGATCCCAGGGAAGCTAAAATCTCACATTGCTAAATCTCAGTGCATAGGATTTATTGATGTTGTGCCACAAAAGTCTGCCCTTTCCATTGCCACGGCTCAAAACCCAATTGAAATGTAGATAGGCTTTGGTTCCTCTACTCGGAATTCCAGCCCTTTGGGTCTGCCTGTCTTTTTAAAATGAAGCAGCCTTGGGTTAAGTTAACAATTAATTTGATTTATTCACAATTACCCTGGTGGGAATTTTATATCTTCTTTTTTTCCAGTTAGCTAAGCTCCACCTGGCTCCGCTAGAGGGGTCCAGTGACTCAGCACTCCTTGAACCGCCACAACAGGTAGAGAAACACAAACAGCAGCTCTGGGGAAATGGGGGCGCCTCCTCACGCTTCTCTTTCGTGTTGACTGAAAAAGGGAGCTTGTGATTACATGGTCATCAGTAAAAGTGCACAAATAATATTACTGCAAAGAACTTAACAAAGACCCCCTAAGGTTTGTGCAGCCTTAAAAATTCATTGATGTCATATTTTTAAAAACATGTTTTTATTGTATGTATCTCTCCCTTCCATCATTAAATACTTCTATCTGCCCCCCCAAGAAAAGCAAATGGTAGCTCTTGATATGCCTTTTGGGACATAAATGTTTGAACCATTTAAGATAGGGGTGAGCAATCTCCAGATTTGGCCCTGTGTGGGTTCCAGTTTGGCCTGTGAGACTGTTTTCCCCAAACCACACCCATCTTCCCCATACCTGATGTCATATAGAATAATAGACTCATAGAATTGCAGAGCTGGAAGGTACCCCAAAGGACTAAGATAGTCCAGTCCCCTGCAATGCAGGAATCTCAACACGTGGTCTTTCATCCAGTTTTAAACCATACTGGATCCTGCTTAGCTCTGCAAATGTAACATCCGGTATAGACGTAGGTAGATCATCTGCATGACCAAATTCCCTGTGGGGCCTTGATCATGGTTCATTGCCCATCAGCAGGTGAACTCAACCCATGGTTGCACAGCCAATCCCTCCAGAATGCTGCTTTGCCAAGCATCGGCCTGCCCAAGCTCCTCTTGCTGCAGCCCCCAAGCAGCTAGCATCGTAATGACCCTGTGAGGGCCAGGAAGACTCCACACCCCGATTTGAGATGGTGCATTTTCAAAGTGGATGAATCTCCATGAGGTTGCCATTGAGTCCACCCTCTAGAATTAGAGAGTGATGACAAATGATGGATGTGCTGAAAGCACTTGTTCTCTGGCTACCCAAGTCTGCCATTTTATTTTGTGGGGTCCCTTTCCCCAAGTTTGCTTCAGCATGAGAATATGGAGTGGGATAAGTCATCCTGTGGTGTGTCTTCCACCTTAGCAATCATTGTGTGGAAACAGCCCTGCTTCTCCCTCAACCCCGATGGCCAGCTCAAAAGTGACAAGGTAGCACACATGGTTCTCTTCCCCACTGTTATCCTCACAACTCTGGGAGGTAGGTTAGCCTGGGAAGCTATGACTGGCTCAAGGTCACCCAGTGGCCGAGGGGGATTTGAGCCCTAGTCTCCTGGGTCCTAGTCCCACACTCTAACAACTACACCACACTAGCTTTCTTTTTTTGGTGGAAAGAGCCTAGTTGTGTCAGCAGTGAAATGTGAGTGTAGGAGCTCACAAGTGACAACCATGACAACTTGTGTGATTGTGAAGAAACATCTCACCTGAGCATCAGCACTCATAAATGTGGAGATGGTGGGGCTCCCAGCTCAAATAAGGCACCACTCCTAGAAATAAATTTCTCCTGAGAATGATAAAATTGTATCACACTTGCAGCTGAACCTTCGGAGAGTGCAGTCCACAGGGATTGTGCAGAAGGAGAGCAGACAGAATCTTTCCGCGGTGACGCGGAAAGGCAGGAAGCACCTGCGCAAGGAGGCAGACTCCATCTTCCACGCCAAGCCGGGCCAGGTCGGGCGTATCAGGAGGAACTCAAACCAGAATTCTGACCAAGGTAAAAAGGAAAAGGAGGTTTTCTTGCTTGGAATCTCTGTCAGCTAAGCCAGCCCCACCAGACCTCCTCCTCTTCCTCCCCTCAACTGTCATCCTGGGGGCAGCCATTCTCTCAGGCTGCCTCAGGGGGAGAGATGGGAAGCAAGAGGGCTAGTGTAATCAGCTTTGCTGGAGGATCATTTCCATCAGGCCCCACCTGCCCCTGAATTGTGCCAGCTGGTCAATATAGGAACAGCTGTGTAGTGCCCGAGTTTTTTATTTTCCTCTCCCCTCCCTGTTCCTTTTCCCTTGCGTGCTGTGTGATTTTTAGCTGATAAGCCTGTCTTGTTTTGATTGCATGTAAGCCACTCTGGGAGCCTTTTGGGCTGAAGAGCAGAGTACAAATGTTATAAATGAATGAATGTCGCACATAACACAAAGATAGCCTCATTGGTCATTAAAAAAACAAAACTCAAATCCCTATGAGTTCAGGCCAACCAAATGTCTTCATTGGTTGGTTTAATATGGATTGTAGTATCCTTAATACAGGGACGCAGGTGGCGCTGTGGGTTTGCCTAGGCAAGAGCCTAGGACTTGCCGATCAGAAGGTTGGCGGTTCGAATCCCTGCGACGGGGTGAGCTCCCGTTACTCGGTCCCTGCTCCTGCCAACCTAGCAGTTTGAAAGCACGTCAAAGTGCAAGTAGATAAATAGGGACCGCTCCAGCGGGAAGGTAGAGTTTTTCCGTGCGCTGCTCTGGTTCACCAGAAGCGGCTTGGTCATGCTGGCCCCATGACCTGGAAGCTGTACGCCAGCTCCCTCGGCCAATAAGGCGAGATGAGCGCCGCAACCCCAGAGTCAGTCACGACTGGACTAATGGTCACGGGTCCCTTTACCTTTATCCTTCATACAGTAGTAATAAAGATGGTAGAATTCACATAAAGCCCAACCGCATGTAGTATGACCGGTGTGTGTGCTGTGAAGGTTGTGCAAGGTCTCGGGTTGAGCCAGCTTGATTTAAATTTAGGCTGTGCCCCCTGAAGGTTCAGTCTTCCTGTCTTCCATGAATTTGTCCTCAGCTGGTGGCAAGAACTGTGTTTTGTCATAGTGAATCCCATCATGTGTGAGAGATGCTGAAAACTTCTCTGGAATATGACGTAGCTGTGTTATTCATAAGTACCTCTTGGGTGAAATGAAAGGGTGCTCCTAATTTTAAGGGGAAAGGTCATAGGATTCCCCCAAAGTGAAGAAGACTTCAGACTTGCAGGCCATTTGGGTAGGCTGCCTTCGCAATCCCATTTCCTCTGGTAAGGATGCCCCAGGATACGAAAGAACGTTTTCTCAAAATGTTTTATTTTCCTACAGATGAAGGAAGTGTTTACAAAAGAAAAGGTGTAAGGGAAGAGATACAGAATGCCCAGGAAATCAGAGATGATGAAAACACGCAGGTGGAATTGCCTCTTGACCAGGTATGAGGGGGTTATGTGGGCCTCTCTTTAGGTCAACACCTTCTGGATTGATTTTATGAATGGAAACTGTCACCACTGCAAAGAATCCCAGTGGGTGTCGAAACTTCAGCAGGAAGAATTCACTCTCAAAATGTGTCGGGGGGAGGAGTTATGGAGAACTCTGAATATTGGGTTGGAGTCTCTTTGCCATTGACTTGAAAGCTGAAAGCTTTTTTAGATCACCATCCTCACACAAGGAGCCTGTTGTTAAATTTTACATTCCAATTGTGGCCACGATTCTAAAAAGCAACTGGCTTTGTGGCTGTGGCCAACTTACTGTACAGCCCTCTACACAGAAGCAAGTCCCATTTTCTTCACTGGGACTTACTGCTGTATGGAGCAACAAAGCACTTCTCCAGCTGTGTGTGTTGTGAATCCTCCTGGGCCTCTTCAATTCTATCTCCCCGTTTTTCCAGAAAGCTGCAGAGACTGTAGAAGAGGAAGTTGTGCCCAAAAGTGAAGCTTTGCAATGCAGGAAGGTAAAGTAGCCGGAAAGTAAAGTAGCTGTCTCAGAGAAATGTGCATGTTGTCTGCAGCACCTTTCACAGAAAAAAAACATATCCATAGTTTAACCCCTTCACCTTAGAAAAGGTGGTTAATCACTTGAGCACAAAATACCATTTATTCTTGCACGTGTTACCTTTTTCTAAGGCAGGGGTGGGGTACATCAGTGGCCCTCCACATCTTGCAGGGCTCCCAAGTCTCATTGTCCCCTGCAGGCAGCATGGCCCAATGGTCAGGGATGATGGGAGTTGTAGTCCAGCAACACCTGGGGCACCACAAGTCCCCCATCCCTGTTCTCTTCCTACAGCCCTCCTACTCCAGCACTTGCACCCCAGTCCAACCTTCCTTCCAATGCCCTCTGGATGCTTATTTCAATATTTTATGGAGACAGCACTAGCCTTGTTTTTTAATTTCTAATTCTTTATGCATCAAGTAGGTTGAGAATACTGACAAACTACAGAAGGCCCACACAATTCAGTGTTCTGCTGGTGACTCACAGGAAGAAGTGACAAGAAAGCCTCCTTTCCATCCGGCTTGAAGAAACTTTGTTTCACCTGAGAAAAGACTGTGGTAACACAAAGACCCGGCAAGGCTTTTCCTAGATATGCGTGTGTGTGAGATCCTTAAACAACCACATGCTGGTTTTGTGCAATCTTCGACTCAAATGCTTATCTTATGGATGTTCTTACAATAAAGATGTAGCATTGGAATGCTCTCTACTTTGGAATGTACATCTGAGGATCACATCACAGAGGTGGGCTGTGGTGGTGGGATCCAGGAGGCGGAAAGGGGTGCAGACCTCAATGGGACTGTGTATGTGAGACAACTGATACTTGCTAGTTTAATACAGTGACACACACACAAATATGGGAATGGGTAAACAGGACAGTTAACAAAATAAAAAAAATTCCTTCCAGTAGAGACCACGTTTGTTACTGGTATGAGCTTTCATGTGCATGCACACTTCTTGAGATACACTGAAACATAAGTTACCAGACCCTTATATATAGTGAGAGGGTGGGGAGGGTATTACTCAGAAGGGTGGCGGGAATGGGTGATTGGCTGATAGGTGTGGTAAACCTGTTGACTGCAATTCCTACCACCCTTCTGAGTAATACCCCTCCCCACCCTCTCACTCTATATAAGGGTCTGGTGACTTCTGTTTCAGTGTATCTGAAGAAGTGTGCATGCACACGAAAGCTCATACCAATAACTTAGTTGGTCTCTAAGGTGCTACTGGAAGGATTTTTTGTTTCGACTATGGCAGACCAACACGGCTACCTACCTGTAACTACGACAGTTAACATCATAGATACCAGGGGTGTGCAAGAGAAAGTGTGCATGTACTCACTTAACTTTTCCAAGGGATTTGTGCAAAAGTTGGGTCCAGTAGAATTAATCTGAGCCTTGAGAGCACATCGTGTGGGAAACGGATGTCCAACTGCCTCCTTCAGTTCTAAGTACTTTTCAAGGGAGAAGGTGGTAAGGAACCTCATCATCTCATGATCAAGGGGGCAGTGAGCCAGGAGTTCAGGGGCTTTATGTGGGCTGGGAGACATCATTGTGGCAGTGCAAGTCAGACTGGCAAACTGTGTCTTAAAATAATTTTTTCTCAATTCTTGTTCATACTATAACCACATTTGCTATAAAATTGATTCTGACCCAGATTTGGGATTGAAAATGTCTTGATGGTCCTGCTAGATGGTCTATACCAGTGGAGGGTGCGTGCGAGTATATTGGCTCTCCTATAGCTTTTCAGCTTTTAATACTAATATGTTTTGAAGGGAGGGAACTGGCACTACACTTTAGTGACTTATCTGGCTGATAGCAATCCTAGGGGACTGCTGCTCTGCCCCAAGGCTCCTCTTGGCTGTGTCACCCTCCTGTGCCCTCCCCATTCATTTGCTCAGGGGCCCTTTCATTTCTTGGATGGATTTTTAAATGTCATTGTAAGCTGCCTTGGGAACTAAGGCTGAGAGATGGGGAACAAATACATAATTGCAATGCTTTATTTAAATATGAGGCAGTGTGGGGAGACAGACTGTTTAATAATGCATCTCTGTCTTCAAGCAAACTTATACATTAGCATTCACCATATACTGTCATTACAAAACATTTATTTAGTGTCAACAGTGCATAACACCCCTCTCAATTCCAGACTAAGGTTGCCATATTTTGAAGAACAAAAAAGAGGACACATTTGCTAACTTCTACTTTTAATTACCTTATGGTATGTCACTTTCAAATGCACTTTGTTCTTCTTTCTGATGTTGTCTGGCCCAAGCATATTTCTCTGTAGATCTTATCTTATTCAACAACTGCTTATTGCGTAAGAGATAAGCATGAAATTCCTTGCAAGTAAAGTGCTTATAATTATATTGTACTAGCAATATACTCCGCAGTGATTCCAAGGATAAGTGGCCTCTTTCTTTGCTCCACCAACTCTGCATCAAAGAGAAAATGTGTTCCATATTTGCATTATCATGTGATGCAACAGCAAAAAAAAACTGTGCAATCTTCAAAAGTTCTGAGTGGCACATGTTTTGGGAAGTCTCAAAGTACTTGGTCCACTTCTGATGTGCCTGAAGATTAATGAACTTATCATCACCTTTGTATTGATCCACAAACTTCTTGAGGTTGCAGAATTGATCAAAGCACTTCACATCATCTATGGAAACATCCCTGTCCAGGAGAAATTTTATGGAAAGTTCTACCTTATCCCACTCAAGTGGCTCACTAAGAGACATCCACATGAAGCATGAAAACTCTTTCATGGACTCCATCCATTTTCCCAGATATTCTATGCAGCTGTCATATAAGCTATTTACATCTGCATAGAATCTGTTACACTCTGCACCAAGACCCTCCTTACGCTTTTCTTCTAGAAGGCTCTTAACTTTGAGGGACATAAAGTTGTTGCTTTTATGTTCATTGAGCACGTTCTGAACACAAAGCAGAACTTTCAGAACCTCTACAACTGAATTATTTTCCCTTTCGAGTTCTAAAATATATGAGTGAAACATACTCATGAGAGACTGCAAGTGCAATAAATAAACCTCACTAAACGCGTGCTCAAAAAACCTTTTTAACACTGTTGGTGGATTATTCTGAGAGAGAAAAAATGCCTTGACAGCTGGAAACACGCGAATGAGTCTATTGACGCCTGGAAATAATGACAACCACCTTGTCTTGCTATGAGATAGCAGCTTTTTGTATTCAGTATCTACAAATTCACAGTACTCCTTTAACTGCTCCGTTCGGACTGTATAGATGTGAAAGTACTGGTATATCTTGAAAATGATGCTCTCAACATCAATGTCCAAAGTTTCTGCTGCCTGATGAACACAATTATTCAAAATGTGTCCTGGACATCCCACACCAATTAAAGTTTTGTTATCTAGCTCATTGTTCAACTTTGCAAACACATTTCTTCCTTCTGAATCCCATCGTATCCCTCCAAACATTGTGTTGCAGTTGTCACCTATGAATGCTATGCATTTCTTTAGCAGTCCTTTACTTTCAAGAGTTTCCTTCACGTATGACAAGATTGTATCTGCAGTCTCATTGGGTTGGCTTTGCATTTCAATTATTTTGGACTGCAAACCACCACTTTTCCAGTCAAAATACTGAATAACTATTGGAAACACCTTTACTGAACCATGGTTACTCCCATCAGTAGAAACTCCACAATAACATACGTCATTTTCTTCAATGCTTTTCAAAACATTTTCCAAACAATCGGGTGCCAAGACAGAATTTACAATTGCTTCTGTCTTGGTTTTTGCACTTGAAAACTTCCTTGCGATATTGGAATCCGGGAATGTCGTCTTCAGTAGGCCTGATGTGCACGCCATCACATTATAACTGTTGTGGTGCTTAACAGTGTGAAAAGCAAAAGTTCCTTCAGCTGCAGTTACTTCATCTTCCAATTTGCTACATGGTTTTATGAAAAAGTCTGTTAATTGTGCTGAGGAAGCTTCGCCTCGAATTGCTTTTTTGTGTTTTTCGGACTCCACGTGTGATTGCAAGTCACGTCCTCCTTTATTTGCCACAGAGACAAATGTACCCGGTTTACATATCATGCATTCACCTTCAAAATCATCTCTACCTCTTCTAAAACAGGTATACTTCTTCTGTAGCCCAACAGAAAATTTACATTTTCTTTTCGGCATTTTGTTGTGTCGAAGAACTAAATCTCAGTTTTGCCTGAAATGACTGAACCAGAAAGCAAAAACAGCTCTTGAAAGTAGTATGAAGAACTTAAGAAGTTTATACAATTATCCATTCCATGTGGGAAAATATTAGTCCAAGGTGTTATCCTGAATTTAAGGAGAATTTCAAAAGTTCATGAGGTGGGTTCTGCAGAGTTCAGAAGTGTTTGAAGTGGAAAAGTTACTGAGCTGGTTTTAATCCCAATTCACTTTTTAGTCAACGTTTTCCCTTTCAACCGAAGCAGACTCTGCAGGTCAACATCCAGCTACCTTTTGTCCCCCACAAGTGAGGCAACAGGTTGCAAAATATCCAGGCCTCATGTTCAGAATCCAGATCACCTAGAAGGCCAGGCTGGGAAGAAGAGACAAGACACATTGCAATCAGTGTTCCTTTCTCCAGACGTGAACACCATGTACTTGTGAACAAGGAAGCCTTAAAATAAGAACATGCAACGAAATCCACACCGATTGCGCTGGAAGCATACGCTAAAGTCGGCAGCAAAAAGAGGAGGTGAGAATGTCTTACTGCAGGGTGAAACAGCGATACTATCATGGGAGGCAGGCGCGAAGGAAACCGGAGGAATTAAAACTGTCACCAAGCACGCTCCTTGGCCCAACGAACTAGCAGAAGAGAAGGCAGTCCTCGGTGAAAGGAGGAGTTGCAGTTGCAACCCCAAGGCATAAGAGTTACTTGGGAAAAGTCCCCGTTACGCACCGTGTGGCTTACTTCCGAGTAAACACGAAACAGGACGACGCTGCAAACCACCAGAGGTGGCAAGCTCGGATCCGGGACCCGAGGAAAGAAAGAGGGGGCGGAGGGGGAAAAGCCGCCCGCGGATCTCAGCGCCCAACCTGCGTGAGTGCGCGCGCGTTTCCTGCCCTTCTCCTCCTCCCCTCCCATTTCATAGCCAGGTAAAGTCGGGTACGACTCCCCCCCCCCCCGCTCCAGGTTGCCCTATCTACACTCTCCCTCCCTCCCTCCCTCCCTCCCTCCCTCGCAATCCGCCTCCAACTGCCGCCCCTCGACCAAGCTGAACCCCAACGGAACTTCAGTCCCATTATTTTTCCCCCTTAAAAGAAGAAGGGAGACGCTCGAGGAAGGGGCGAAAGACCTATGGGAGCCTCAGAGCCCGGCTTCTCCTCCCTCTCCCCCCCCCCCCGGGACGAGCCCCGCCCCCCACACGCAAGCATTGTTTCCTCCGCCTCCTCTTCCCTCAGGCCGGTCGGCGGTGTGGAGGGAGAAGGAGGAAGCGGCGTCGCCGCCGTGACTCTCACCTGCCAGCCAAGTTCCGGCAAAGCACAGCAGCTCCAGCCGGGATCCCGGATTTTGAACGCTCCTCTTTGCCGCCGTTTCTCCCCCGCCGGGCCCACAAGGCCTCGCTCCAGTCTGCCAGACAGTTCCAAAATGGCGCGGCTTAGAGGCGCATGCGCGATGCCTTGCGAACAAGCCTCGCGAGAACTTGCCGCCAACAGCCGCCGCGAGCTGCCAACGAGACTTGGCTGCGGGCGGGGGGGGGGGGCAGGTGGGTTGGGGGGAGATCAGTGGGGAGATTATATTACATTAAATATATCATATCATACCGGTATATCAACCTGCATCTTTCTGTTATAACGGATTAGCGTATAGGATGAGCCCTAAAATAAGGGACAGTTATTTGAAGAAACGGGACTAAAAATGCAGTGAACGAGATTATAGGCGCCTGCTGAGAAACCCTCGACCGATGGTGCTTAATGTAACTGTACCAACAATTTGGAAGCAAATGACGGAAGACATTCGCCTCCGTCATCCAGCCCGGAGAACGAAGAGAGCGCCTCGACAGCGCCACTTCGCGGCCGCTCTGAGGAACTTAAGGAAAAAGGAAGAAGGAAAAAGCCCGCGCTTGTCGCGCTTCGCTGACGTCATCGAGAGACGCGGTTGCCAGGGCAGCCAACGCCGAGGAAGATGATGGAGGAGAGCGAGGAAGAGCGGCAGCGACTGATGCTGAGGAGGAGAGTAGTGACGCTTCAGGTGCCGGAAGCAGGATAGTGGGTGGCACCGGTTGGCATGGTGGACCTGCCACTCAAGGCAGACCTAGGGGTGCTCGTCCTCATGGTTTGGCTTCCTATCGTGGTCTCATGCCCCCTGGGGACCCTGAAAAGGAGCAGCAGCCCTGGGAGGGCGGGAGGCTTGGTGCGGGTGCAAAGCAGGCGAGAGGAGCTTCTGCATGCAAAGCAGATGCTCTACCGCTGAGCCATTACTCTCCCTTCCCAACATGGCCTGTTTTGCATAAATACACATTTCACCCATCCCACCCCTTTCCTCAGTGATTCCCTTGTAGCAAATAAACTGCTCTGCTTAAAGCATTTTGTTCTGCTGCTGCTGTTTTTCAATGGAAATGGTGGCTTCTGTTAAAGAATGCCCAGAGGGAAAAGTTCTCAAAAGTCGTGGTGGTAGCGTGTAATATATAAATACGCACACATACATATGCCTTTAGCTCCTCTTTCTTTCCTTTCCTGCCTCCAGCATCTCCTCTCTTGAGATTGGGGTCAGGAGCGCAGTATTCTAGGACTGCCAACTTCCTAACTGACCTTTCTCCTGCATCTTCTACAGCAGCCTGGCAAAGGTGGAGATAGAAAAACCATCACTATATAATTCCTGCTTGTTGGGCTGCTTTTTAAAGCCACAAGACTAGAAGGCTGGCCTGTGTGGACTTGTCTTATTAAACCAGGCTTGAGCTAATGGCCTTTAATTCCTTCCTAATTTGTGATTGTTATTTTTTTATAATTCATTTACTTCCTAGGCTCATGTCAGGGGTTACCTGGTCAGGAAGAGATTTCAAAGCTTAAAGGGGGAATATGAGAGCATCATCAAGGAGATTGAAGGGGCTCTGGATTGGCTGAAGTGGGACAGTCATTCCATGCCTGTGCCGGTGTTTCTTCCAAAGGTACGGTTACTGGTTCTTTCTGCTCTTGGTAGAAGCTGGCAGTGCTTATAATTTTGCTGGCTTTTAATTGCACAAGGAGGAAAGAGAAGAGGGAAATGAAAACTGACATCAGTAATGTTGCAGCCATGCATTGAAAATGGTGCTCTTCTTCCTCTGTCTTAAATATAGTCTGTCCAGAAACCAATAAAAGCCAAGGAATTAAGTGTCCAAGACCCAGGGGCTAACAAGAACAGGTTGCATGAAAAGGAGGCAGCGCTTTGTCATCAAGAAGAGCTACTCTCCAAAAAAGACCTTGATTGCAAGATGCAATCACCAGCTGAAGTGGTGGCAGAAACTGAGGCTGAGGAACATCTTGTGGGCAGGCCCCCTGGGAATGCTTGCAGCTTGCCAGGAGAGAGTGAGGAAGGCATGCACCACAGTAGCATGTCGTCCGAATGGAGCAGCATGATCCTCAACATGGAGTCTCCGAGGATGAGCCAAGGTAAGGCATGTGGAACAATTTGAGACTCCAAGCTCCCACCCACTGTCTTCCTTTGCTTTGCAGTACAGTTGCTGTTTTTCTCTGTTCTTCAGCATCATCACCCAACATAGTGCTTTTTGCTTATGCTGAAAAGGCAAGTCCCTGCCCCAATAAACTTACCTGGTAGTGGGGGGCAGGGAAGAGGAGCCAACTGGAGGGGAGAGACAAGGGGGGGGGCAGACTAAGAGTGGTTTCTTGACCTTTTGTGCCCCTCTTCTTGTGCAGAGCTTCATTTCCAAAGAGTACCAGAGATGCCCCAAGCTGTGCCTGACCTCCAGTGCTACCGAAAGCACCTGGCCATGGAGCTGCTGTGGCTGCAACAAGCGATTGCCAGCCGTAAGAACGTAAGAGCTGGTCCTCAAGGAGCCATGGGGTGTCTTCTGTGCATGGGGAGGAGATGCTAGAAGAGCCAGTGCTGTGGTGCGGAGCTGTGACTTCTTGTTCACACATTTGTAAGATGCCTACAGCACCCTCCCACCATTGAGAAAAGAGCTGGTGGGTCTGGGATGATCCCTCAGCTTTTGTTTCTTTTAAACTCAGTGGGTGGGTAAAAGGTAAAGATCAAGGGACCTCTGACAAGTCCAGTCGCGAACGACTCTGGGGTTGTGGCTCTCATCTCACTTACAGGCCGAGGGAGCTGGCGTTTGTCCGCTTCCGCACAGTTCAGCACCAAATAGCTAAAACTGTCAAAGGCACTATCCATTGGAGTCTAATGGGGGGTACTGGTGCTTATTACAATTTAATATTCATTTCAGAACCAATGGTGCCCTAGGTGGTGTACAAAGGACAATACTTTCCTCTCTCTCTCTCTTTTCTCCCGCCCTCCCTCTTCATAGTATTTGATCCTGAAACAGAAGTTGGGGAGCCCAGAGTGACTGCCGACTTGGAGGTCTCCAGCCTATGTTCCCAGTCAAACAGAAACAGATGTAACTGCTCTTAGCAGCCATCGGGGGAAGAAAGCATTGGGGGAGCAGCTCCCACCATGACTAACAGAGAAAGGCTTGTAGTTCCGTGGAGTTGGCTACTCCGCATGCCCCCAGCTTTGATGTTTGTGAAAGCAACAGTGAAGATCCTCTTCCAATTTATCTGTTGTGAGTGAGGCTCAGAGCCCATTTCTACAGACTGATAGCTGGTTTACCTTGGATGAAATCTGAACTTTACATGAGCTATTAGCACCCTTTATGGTCTCTGTATTGGCTTGTTCTGCAGTCTGTTGGTTGTTGACCTTGGCTGCATGTGGATGATTTGACAGAAGGAGGTAAGTCCCAAATTGGAGGCAGAGCTTTGTGGCTTCATAGAGTTCAGCTCCTGTAACTGTACTCCAGAGCTTACAAATATTACTGTGAAGTGACAGACATGGCTCTTAACCTTTGTAGAACAGGCTGCATTCAAGCCACACAGTGTTTAGATGTGCATCAGCACACCCACAACCACCTCTCCATCCTCCATGGACAATTTCTAAAAAGAGTTAAATGCACACCTGTGACAGAGGGTGTAGTGCAGAGACTTTTAAGGGAAGATGGATGAAGAAAAAGCTGATACTGTGGAGAACACACAAGAGGATAACAACTGGGTGGCATCATCATGTAGGTGTACCATAAAAAATGAGGGAACAATGTGCAAAACAAGTGCTGTTGGACTCTAGGGGAACTGCAAGTGTCTAGCGTAGACAACTCCTGGATGTCTCTATTCCATTACTTATTTTGTTGTCCTTTTTCTCATGTTGCACTAGGCCAAACCATGGCTTACTGAGACCAAAGAGGAACTCAAGTCCACTTTGCTCTCCCTGCTACTTGCCCTTACTCTTGCTTTTGATGAGATGCTCTTTAGAAGGTGCCCCATGCAAACAGGACCTCTCTGCAGCTAGAAACTTGGCTTTTCAAAGGGATAAAATGGCTATCAAGAGCACTGGCCAGGCACCCAATATCCTGGTCCCATGCTTCTTTGGGGAGAGGAGAGATATGGCCGTGACTACTTGAAACTAAACAAGCACATGCACAAGCCTGGCTAAGAACCAGTTTCCTTCAGAACCTCTAGGCTCCCAGTTTGGCAGAGCTCCAGGCAGTCCGTTCTGGCCAGAAAGAAGAGACTCTGCCTGAAGTTTTGGCTTCCTGTTTCCTTCAAGGGGTTGAAGGGAGTTTCCGAACCTGTATTTTTTTTGGCAGTTTGTATATCATGGTTCCCTCTTAAAGAATAGATGTCGCTTGATAAGTGGTATGTTCTATGGCACGTGCCTTTGTTTGTCCTGCTCGTAACCCTAAAGGGACTCAAGGAGGCAGGTGACTAGAGAGAGAATGTTTAACACTGTTTGGGGTCTCATCACCCACACTTGTAGGGATCAAGACATTTGCCCCCTTTTAAGGGAACGGGAAGAAATTCACTTAGGACCTTTCGACTCTTAGCTCTGGCACTACCGGAATCTCTTAGACCAGGCTTCCTCAACCTTGGCCCGCCAGATGTTTTTGGCCTACAATTCCCATGATCCCTAGCTAGCAGGACCAGTGGTCAGGGATGATGGGAATTGTAGTCTCAAAATATCTGGAGGGCCGAGGTTGAGGGGCCCTCCTTTCTATTCCTCCACCCAAACTGAATTGGTTGGTTAGGTTTTAATTTCAACAGTAATTGCCAGCTAAATGATGTTTGTTTTGGTGGGGTGGTCATAAGCCTCACTCATTAACTTCCCCCTTACACCAGATAATATAAGGAAAATGATATTAAGCCTCACTTAAGAAGCTGGCATAATAACCTTCCCATGCACAGACAGAAAGAAGTGGCACACAAGCCTTGAAAAAATGTGGGGCAGGATAGGACTGTGAAATCCCAACACAGTTGATGATGTGGATACAAAAAACAGATGTCACATTCCTGACTTTCAACAAATGGGAAGAGGGAAGACCCTGGGCTGGCACAGGCTCTCTTTGGGGCATCTGGACCCAGAAGCCTTGCCTTCTTTTCCCACTCCCTAGATGCAGGATGGCTTCCTTCCCCCAACACCCTTTCTCATCCCCTCATCCACTGCATTCCAGGCAACTTCCTGCCCAGCCCCCCCCCCCCCCCGCCTGCAGGAAAACATCTGGCTCCAATTAGAGCAGCAGCAGGAGGAGAGGACGGGCTATTTTTATCAAGCCAAACTAGGGAGGAGTGGGATAAAGAGCAAAAGGAGCAGGGAGGAAGGGGTGTGTGCCTTGAGCCCTTTTTGTCCCAGGACCAATGACCCCAAATGTCCTACCAGGGGCCAGATGCTGTCACGGGTGGGGTTTGTTTTCTTGGATGGAAGAATTGGTTGCTTTCCCTAATTGCAAAATAAACTCTTTAAGCATCTGATTTTCAGCTGTGCTTGTCCCTGCTCCACACTGCCCATTCCCAGCCCAGACAGATTTACTCTGCTCTCATTCTCCACCCCTCCCACATCACCAGTGCTGTGTCTCTGGGGGAAAACATGCGGCTACTGGACAGAGGCTTTCACCCTGGGAAGCCAACCCCAACCTGACCCCCCCCCCCCGCCCTTCCCACCAGCCTGTTATGTTTTCCAAGATTGAGTCAAGGGACAGGTGGGGGGTGGGGAGGAGGTTTGTGGGAACCAAGCAGAGGGCTCCCAAACAAGGAAGGTCAGTAAGAGCCTTCAAGTAGCATGGGTACAAAAAACTCTTCTTCCAATAACACAGGGAAGGTCTGGTGCAGAGGAGAAGCAGCCTTTTTCAGGAAAAGACTAGACATCCTTCATGTTGACTGGACTGTGTGTGTGTAGATGGGGACAGAGAGAAAGTTAAAGGAAGTTATACTACCAAAATATGCTTGGAACATGGCCAAGAGTCTCAGACTCCCCCGCCCTCTCAAACCTCCCATCTGGCTCCTTCCTGTGCATTAGGGGGCTTAGAGAGAGAGGCATTGGCAAAGCATCTCAACCAAAAGAGGTTCCACCAGGGGCAGAGGAAAGCTAGCCTTCCTGCCTGCTTCTCCCATTTTCCTTGTTACCCAGGTAAAATTAGGCAGAGGACCAGAGGTGAGACCACAAGGCAAGTTGTGGAAAACTGGAATGATGTTTATGAAAGATAAGGCACATTTTTACACAAAAGTTTACCGGCCTGTTAAAAACCAAGGTCCTGTGTACAACATGGGTCTGTGCAAAGTTGAAAGAGTCCCCCTCTGGGGTACATGGGCACCAGGCACAAAGTCCCACAGGACCAGTGGGAAGGTTGCTAATCCCCCCCCCCCTTTTTCCATCAGGGAAAAGAGCCATAAAGGCCACTGGACAATGCTGCTGCTTGATAATACTCAGTCAAACCACACCCTGATTGTGGGATGAGAGGAGTCAGGCAGCAAAGGAAGTGCTGGGGTCATCCCCAAGCTGCCTCCCTGCAGGATGCGCCCCAGTTGTGCATCAACCTGGCTGAAGGTGGGATGAGATGAAGTGCTGCACCCTGAGAATTCACTGGGAGTTTCCTGGTAGTGTGGAAAAATACTGAAGTTGGCACTTACCTGTTCCCTATGCAACTCCTTGAAATAATAAGCACCATTTGGGAGGGGTAGGAGAAAAACAGGCTTCCAACACAGCCAGGAAAAAGGGAGATACAGAACTTTGTCACAGTTGATCTGTCTCCCTTGGTATGTGGTTGTGCACAGGTAGGTCGAAGGTCCTTGCAGTCTATTCCCTCCAACCCATCCCTTTAGAGGTACCTGGACAGGTGCAAGAAGACACCACCACCACCCCTGCTGCCACCACAATCCTCCCCAAGAGCACCATATTCCTTTTTTGCCTACTAAATCAGTTAAGCACAATGCAAGCCAGAGTCCTGCATGCAAGTACTGACTTTGGTCTGTTCAGGCTGGTGAACTGCAACCCCCGTACCTTTTTGTTACTGCAGTGGGCACTGCTACACCACTTTCCATGTTCCCTACACGTGTCCATTGTGAAAATCAGGAATAGTCCTCACACATAAACAAAGGAACTGGCATTAGTTCTGTGTGCTCCTTTACTTTGGCTGCACTGCCTTCCCTCTCAAGTTCCCAGGAGGAAAAGGAGCAGAGTCCTTGAATTTGCTGTCCAACAATTTAACTAACTCATCTTGGTCCTTCTTGCCATTTTATCACTGTCACTTGATCCTCTCTCACCCCTGTGTGAAACCGCTGCCTCTTATCTGGCATTAGGGCAGGTCTCGCAATGTTTGAGATACTGGCTGGGTGAAGTGATTAACCATAAATCCCTTGGGGTGAGACAAGGGGGTTCAAGAGTTCAGTAGCAGTCCACCCTGCCCAGGTGAGGAATGTGACCATGGCCAACCATGGGTCAATAGTAATGGACTCTGCCAATGGTGCCAGTGCCTGTGCCCAGGATGTCAGGCTGCCCGTTGCGCCAGATCTCCCGGAGAATGCGTTCCCGCTCCTCCAGCCGCTGGGCACGTTCCAGCTCTTCCGCCGAGGCAAAGACGTTGACCGTGAGGGTCCCATCAGGGGTGGAGTGGGCCTCCAGCGGCAGCTCGGTCATAGCCAAGGGGGGCTCAGAAGCCGCTTGGTCAATGGTGTCTTCCTCCTCCTCATCGTCATCCTCCTCTTCGTCCTCATCTTCACTGAAGTCGCGTAGGCTTTTTCGGGGCTTGCGGGGGATGGCCTGAGGCTGCCATGAGATGTGGATGACCAGCAGGCAGAGGGTCAAAACAAGGCCAAAGCAGACCCCCAGCACGAAATAAAGGCCAAAGCTCTCAGGGTGATCTAGATGACAGAGACATGGAGGAGAGGGTCAGAAATAGGCTAGGAAAACCACCGAGGAGACTGGCTTTTGAGATTCAAATGGTAGTGAAGGGGACAGAAATGGTTAGGAGCTGGGGCTCCCACAGACTCTGTAGACATTAGGCGGTAAGAAACCGAGCTGATTTGCCATTTCTTTGTGGATGCTGGAATTTTAGTAGCCAAACACTGAAAGACACCAGAGATTTAAACTATTGTGCAGCTGGAGGTGAAGGGCTGTTCAGTACTAAATGCTTAAAACTTAGATAAATACTATGGTGGAGGGAAAGTAGAATGACGTATATAGAAAATATAGGGATACAGTTTCTTCTGTGTGAAATAAAGAAATGGCCTTTGAATAGCTGGGATGTAATGAGGGAATACGGAAGTGGGTACAGGAAGAAGGTAATTAATTTGACATGGTAGTCTTTCGCTGAGGTTTCTTAAATGGTTACCAGAGTATTATTTATTTATTTCACATTGTAAATGCTCAGTTTCAGGCGTTTGTGAATTGCACATCAAGGGATGGATAGCCTTCATCCTCAATGACACAGCTCTATACGAATTAGTTTATGAATGAATGGAAGAGCACGGTGTTGAATGCCTCCCACTGTTTTCCATTATGAAGTCAAGGAGGTATCCTAAATCACACTGCACTGTATGGAGCAATATAACTTTTATAATGTTAAGTTGACCAAAAGGGTTCCTGAACTTGAAATGCAGTGGACTATATTGGCTTCTGGTCCATGGGGTCACAAAGAGTCGGACACGACTAAACGACTAAACAACAACAACAACAACATATTGGCTTCTGAGAGAAGAAATTCAAAGGCTGGTGGCTAAATTGGCTGGTCAGTTCATAAATGCAGGTAAACCAGACTCCCTTCTGGGGATGGGAAGGAAGGAGGTTGATCTGCCATTTTGAAACAGGAGGAAGATCCTCCATCCACATCCCAAGATAATGTGCTGAGGACGGATAGTGGGAACAAGATGCCACCTCTGGCCAAGTGCCAGAGACTGCCATTGCTCACATATATGTCCGCCCCTGCCCCCATTTCCTGACCCACCTCGGATGTGTGCATAGGCTGCTATACTGTTGCTCAGCAGCTCCATCTCCCGCTTGTGGGTCTCCATGGTGGCTCGTCAGTGGCACCTGGGAAGACAGGGAGGAGGGGTCGTTATTAGCATATTACTCCTGCCCAATTCCTTAGAATTAGGAGACATGGTTCATCTAATGATTCATTCAGACAGGAGGCAGCTCGACTGGAAAGAGGACTAAATGACAGAGGGTGTCCATGAAGAATTGAAGAGAACATTAGGCTAAGGGCCTTCAGAAAGAACACAGAGGACCTTCTATCAATATCCCTGCTAAGGAGCAAGGACAGAATTGTTTGTGGTCTGAGATAGGACAGTGTCACCAATGGTCTTCAGAATCGTATTCACAAACATTGGCATCTCAAGATAGCGTTCTAGGTTTAGAGAGCAAACCTTTAATCACAAAAGAACAAGGAACTTAAAGGACTGGTTGGTCCACAGCGACTCTAATGTAAAATCCACAACAGTCCATTATCTTAGGAATATCTGAGCTCTCTGGCCACCATCCCTGCAGACACTGCATTCACTGTAATCATACAAGTAAATTTTTCCAACAGTTTATACCAGCCAACATTTCTCCATGTGCAGTAGCATTTATGTAGTATATGCCATTTGGCGTGCATGCAGGAAACTGTATGTGGGTCAAACACAAAGACCATTACAAATGAGCACCTCAGTAACATGTGGGATAAAAACAAGGTACACCGCCCCCACTGTGAATCATTTCTTAGAACCAGGTCACATAAAGCTGAATGCACGCAAGTTAAATGCATGTGGGTTGCAGGTCTACTAAGATGCCTCCAACAAAGGAATTTCTCTAAAATGGGTCGGGCTTTTAATAAATTGATTGTGGCACTCCTGAGAACTCCTCTCTCTTGGTTTTGCTTATACTGTTGGGTGCACAGCCCCAGAACACTTAAGCTTAAAGGGCAAACAGCTGAGATAGTTTTAAATTGCCAAATAAAAGAAACCTTGGGGGCTTGACTGTGCCAAACAACTCCCCCCCCCCCCCCCGTTAATTAGCAAAACAGCTGCTTTGCTTCCCTCAGGCCCCCAGGCCAGTCATGGGGTTGCTGGACAGGACAGCCTCTCAGGCTGCAAAGTCCTGTGACAGTCATCCCTCCCAGGGGGCCTCTTCCGACATGCGTCACACACCACACCCCGGGCAAGCTTGGATGGAGGCATCTGTCAGTGACTCTGCAAGCTGAAAAGAGGGGCGCCAAAGGATACAAAGAATTTCCTGTGGCCTTTAATCCTCTCAGTGACCCAGGCCTTTGAGTTTCATGCCCGAACAGGGTTTGAACCCAAGTTTCTCCATACCCAAACCCAATGCATTATTTACACTGCCTTGTCATCCCCCGAGGCTCAATGTTTAATTTACGGTTGTGCATGACCCTGGGAAGAGAGTCCCAGCAAATGTTTCCTCTCTTGCCCCATCCCTTAAGCCCCCCACCCCCAGGGCACTTCCTGCCACTGTCACAGGAAAAGATGCATCCTCAGTGGTGGGAAGATGGCTTGTTGTTTGGAGACCGGATGTTGCCTCTTCCTCTGCCCCCACCCAGCAACAGCCGCACTCAGGAGTCTTCCAGGTCAAGGCTATTTCTGGCAGGTTGAAAGGATGTTGCAAAGGGTCCAGAGGACACACTCCAGGGTGGACAGAACAAGGGCCAGGGAACAAGCTGATAGTCATAGAATTGTAGATGCTGGAAGGAACCCCGAGTATAATCTAGTCCAACCCCTTGCAATGCAGGAATATGTGGCTGTTCCATACGGGGATCAAACCTGCAATCAGAGCAAAAAGGTCTTGGGGACAGAAGGACAGGTTGGGTCTGAGACTCTCAGGTTCAAACTACTTCTGAGTCAAAAGCTTTGAAGATTCTCAAGCTGCATGTGAACACAAATTTTCACCAATATTACTACCCACAGCACCGACTCCTTAAACAGGGCCTTGGGCAAATAATTATTCCTGACCCCCCCCCTCCACTGAATAATAGATAGAAAGCACCCCACCCCCATTCAGGACAACATGCTGGATTGGATGCCCCCTTGGGCAAGGAGCAGCTCACAGCCACCCATTTCCAGGAGCCACCCAGGCAGATGCCAGCCTCATCTGCAAACAGAACCCTCCCCCCTCACCCCACAAGCTTTTCATGAGTCCAAGATTTCCTAAAGCTCTGAGCAACCCTTTGATGAGAGCCAGGCAGCTGGGCTGGGCAGCAGGCCAGAGAAGAAAGAGGGGGTTGTTTTGGGGGGAAAATTACCTCCTCTTCTGAACATGCTAAGGATAAACCATGCAAAGTTATGGGCCCCAAACATAACAACATAAGATCAGCCTGCAGGATCAGGCCCATGGCCCATCTAGTCCAGCATCCTGTACTCACAGTGGCCAATCTGATGCTCTAAAGGGGAAACAGCAAGCAGGATTTTTCCAGTGGTTTCCAGCAACTGGTATTCAGAAGCGTTGCTGCCTCTGACTGGTTGTGGCTAGTAGTTATCATGGTTGTTAGTCATCAATAGCCCTCTCCTCCGTGAATTTGTCTGAACCGCTTTTAGAGTCATCTAGCTTGGTGACTAAGGGACAGCAGGTGGTGCTGTGGGTTAAACCACAGTGCCTAGGACTTGCTGATCAGAAGGTCGGTGGTTCGAATCCCTGTGATGGGGTGAGCTCATGTTGCTCGGTCCCTGCTCCTGCCAACCTAGCAGTTCAAAAGCACGTCAAAGTGCAAATAGATAAATAGGTACCGCTCCGGCGGGAAGGTAAATGGCGTTTCCATGTGCTGCTCTGGTTTGCCAGAAGCGACTTAGTCATGCTGGCCACATGACCCGGAAGCTGTACGCTGGCTCCCTCGGCCAATAAAGCAAGATGAGCGCCGCAACCCCAGAGTCGGCCACGACTGGACCTAATGGTCAGGGGTCCCTTTACCTTTACCTAGCTTGGTGACTACCACTGCCTTGTTGATCTGGGGTGTGAGTTTGGTCACGTCTGCTGGGAAGGAGAGCACCTCCTCCTGTTACTTCCCACTGTTCATCTCTACAAGGAATGCAGAGAAGGTCCTGCATCAGGGGTCTGTTCAGCTCCTACCAGACTGGCTAAGCAGTATTTCCACATAAGTCGGGGATAACAACCAAGTTGTAAGGGAGGGAACAAGGGGGTGTTGCTGCTAACCTTCATCAAAGGTAAGAACTGCCTGCTCTCATTTGTCTGTGATGTTGGAAAATGCGCACACACCCCTTAACCAACCCCATGGCAGTACAGCAGGGATGGAATGGGAAAGGGAGTCTAAAAACCACTTGCAAAAATATTTGTAAAACTTGGAAATTAAAATGAAACATTTGGGCACAGAGGATGAAACCCTTAAAAAAAAAAAAGGAGAAAAACAGACCTGTGCCATCGATCACTAACTGGAGTGCAACACACACATATTGGGGTGTGGGTAGGAAAGGGGTCCCCCCATGACCTGTTTTTCATTTGTTTTAGCTAATAAGCATAGAGATAAATGCTTCCATAATCTGACCAAAATACCATATTTTCCGTCCCATAGGACGCTCCGTCCCATAGGACGCACCTAGTTTTTTGGGGGGGAAATAAAGGAATTTTTTTTTCTTTATTTCCCCCCCAAAACCAGGTTGGGGAAACCAAACCAGGTCGGGGAACAGCGGTATGGCGGCGCTCCGCCTCCCCGCTGTCCCCTGAGCTTGTGGGGCTGGCCGATGTCTGCCCGAAGTGCGGGGCGCTCTGCTTCAGTGCGCCCCGCGCTCCATGCAGCAGGCTGTTATCTGCAGCCTAGGGAGCCCTGCGGGAACTCCTGCGGGCTCCCCAGGCTTGCTGATAGCTTCCTGAAGCCTGGAGAGCGAGAGGGGTCGGTGTGCACCGAACCCTCTCGCTCTCCAAGCTTCAGGAAAAACTGTATTCACCCCATGGGACGCACACAGATTTCCCCTTCATTTTTGGAGGGGAAAAAGTGCGTCCTAAAGGGCGAAAAATACGGTAATTTGAAATAACGGAATAATTTTAAAAATAGAGATTTATGTTATGAAACCAATCTCACCAACAAAACCCAACTTTGTCCTATTTTTTTCAAATATCAAGCAGGGGAGAATAAAGAAAAAAGAAAGAAAAAGATTGCAGAGGAACCTTTTGTGAGTAGGGAAAGCAATTTAGAAGGTGCCTTAGATTCTCTCCCATCCCCACTGGTACTTTCTGGGGAACTCTCCTAGATGCCCCCCCCTTTTTTGGAGGGTGAATGAATTTCAAAGGGGGACCAAGCAGTTCCTCCTCCAGTTGAGCCTGAAATTAAAATGGAAACTGGCTTGGCTTGGTTGGAGTCTCTCCTGTGCTGACCAAATTGCCCAATGATGCCTGGCCTGTTGCAGCAGGAAGCCAAGAGTGCAGGAATGCAGGGGAGGGAAGGAGGGAGGGGGCAGGGAGGAAGGGGAACCAGCAGAAGCCAGACACAGACGCAGCTTCAGGCACAGTCCTGGTGCTCAATGTTGCTTTAAGCGCATCTCCGGGAATGTGCTAGCTAATAACAAAGGCAAGAATAACCAAAAGCATGCACAGAGAGCATCCCTCACATTGAGGAAACATTGCCTGTTATTTGGGGGAGAGCAAATCTAGAAAGTTAATTTTTCAATTTCAACCCTTAGGCTGTTTATAGGTTCTATATAACATTGAATTTTTAAAAAGGGTTTTAAAAGAGTTTGGGTGTTTTTTTGGGGGTGGGGGGAGACTTTGTGAATATGTTGCGGTGAACTGCAGCTTTGGCTGAAGACGTAATGTTAGTTAGGACTGGGAAAGGCTCCGTGAAATGGGATTTTCCACAGAGCATTAAAGATTTAGAAACAGATCTCACCCAGTAACAACAGGATATTAAGATGTCACTGGGGGACTTGACTGGAGGTACAAGTCGTTGGCAAGACTCGGCTTAGAATTTAATAACAAATTCTGTCTCTGAGCATGGACAGATTGCTCTTGCATCCACAGCAAGCCCCCTCCCCCAATTTGGGATAAGAGAGGACCCTCCAAGGGCAGAGGTGATAGCTAGCCAGGTCTGCTTTGTGAAATTAAGAGCAGTTACCCCATCCATTGGGGAAAGTGAGCCATGAAGGTTCAGGAGCTACACCTGAGTAGGTTATTCATGCCACTACAGTAAAGGATGCGAGGAAGAGGCCAGAGATAGAACCAACAGGTCTGTCCCTAGAGGTGGGGACTCTCCTTCACTGGAAGTTTTAAAGCAGAGGTTGGATGGCCATCTGCCAGAGATTCTTTAGCTGTGATTCCCGCATTGCAAGGGGTTGGACTAGATGACTCTTAGAGTCCCTTCCAACTCTACAATTCTTTGATTCTAGGAACAAGCACAACTTCTTCTAAAGGAACAGCTGCCAGAGTAGAATCGGACTGGAATCCCAGGGCTTGTTCACCCACTATTTCCACTGAGAAGCTCCTTCCACAAAGCTCCTTCTATCAGCCCATCCTTCCCAAAGGGCACAGGGACAAGATCCCCACTCAGGCGTCACCCAAAAAGGATGAGATGCAACACCAAATGAGGGGCAAAGAGGATGCACAAAATTTGGATGCACTAATTCACGAAAGCTTGCAAGTATTTACTGTGCTTTCGATGGAAATAGAGTACATCTCACCCTGGCAGGGAAGTTTGTGGGTCAGGCAACCTGTGGCCCTGTGCTTGGTCTGCTATCCAAGAGCATAGATGTGGATGGGCAACTTCCAGCTCTCCTTTCTGAAAAGTTTGCTATCTTCAAAGCAGATTTGAATGGGACCGTTACAAAGCGGCTCATGCAAATAGCAGCCACAGAATCCAGCTATCAGACCAACATTGAGAAAGGGTGCCAGGCTTACCAAGCGCAGGGTCTGTCCGAATTCAAGGCTGCTGCTCTGCCTCCATTGCAGTCCCTGTCAGAAGAAAGGAGCCTCTGAGAAGGAGGGGAGAAAGGGAGCCCCCCCCCCTCTGCTTGAGCGGGATCTTACAGAGCAGCAGCAGACTGGCCTCTGGACTGAGCGGCTAATGGAAACTGCCGCTCACTTCCGTGCAGCTGGAAGCGCACAAATGTCAGTACCGGCCTGGCTCCCTTTGGACAGTGAACCCGCCCCCTCCCCTGGAGCAGGAAGCCTGGGCTGGACACACGGACGGACACACACACACCCAGGGACACACAGAGGGAGGAGAAGAGAAGGCCTCCTGTTTCTCTGCGTTCCGGGGAGGAGCAGCCCCCGGGCAGCAGAGGGCCAGGCAGCAAGGAGGAGAGGCTTGCAAGGGCCAATGGACTGCAAAATCCTTTGCGAAAGGAGCTGTCCCTGTGCCCGCCCACCTGCCGTGGTGGTCAAAGGGGCCCAGAGTCCACGGAAGGAAGTCAGGATCAAAAGAGGTCCACACAAAGGACCCTCTCTCTCCGCACCAGGGAGGCCTCCAAGGTTGGGCTTGGGTTGGCATCAAGACCCGCTGGGTGTGTTTGCACAGCCAGGGCAAGAGAAACACCCTCCTGCCAGCCGAGGCAGAAAACGGCTCCTTTGGGCCTCTCAGATTTGGTCCCGGGCTTCATCAGCAGAGCTTGGTTTTAAAAAGGAGGGGTGCTGGATGCCCCCCCCCCAAGGCTGCCTCCTTCTGGATGGGAAACTAGTCAGTAAGCTTAACTATACCGGAGCAGCAATTTCTTAGTTTGAGAGGGGAAAGTCTCTCTCTGCACATGGCTCAGAGACACTCTGTTCCTGTTTCTCCAAGCTAAGCGGTTCTCGGATTAAGCTCCCAAAACGGCACCCTGGCAGAATGCCTCCAGTGGGAGGGGTGCTCATTAGATGTGGCATGTTAAGTTTAACTCAGCCCCACAGAAGAGAAAACAAACATTGCAGCCAAGGCACTGGTCCCAGGAGGCCACGCTGGTTGGCACACCCCGCAAGGGAGGTTTTTTTGGTGCACGTCAAAATAGCCTCTCCTGCTGTTGCCAAGACTTCTCCCCCAAAATGTCAAAACCGCGCACAGGCCACAAATGCAGCATCCAGTTCCAGCAGGTTTTGCAAACCCTGCTATCAAAAAGACAAACGCCAGGTGCCCTGTCTTAGGGAGAAACACTGCATTCAGACAACCAAACTTTCAGTGCAGGAACCCTTCCAAGAATGTGGGCAGCTGCCCACCCCCACCTCCCCAAATACATTAGAAATACTGGTCAGCCTGATAAGGAAAAGGATCCGACCATCTGCTCCAGAAATATATAGTGACTGCTCGCCTCCGCCATTGGTTCAGATTTGGCACACGTGTTTTCCTGGCACACCAAAGTGCTCTCATACCTCTGGGCACTCCAGCCTTTAAGTCCCTCAGCCTTTTAGCCACTAACCTCAGAGCCCCAGCAGTGGCAATGGGGCTGGGAAGGATCAGGCCTCCTCTAGCATCCTCTCTCTTTCTCCGCTTCACAACACTGAGCTCAAAAGCAGCTGTCCCGTCTCCTTGGCTGCAGCAAGTTTGGCAGCTGGAGTTTTCCTGGGACTGAGAGCGATGGCTGCTGAGTTTAGCCCAAGTGGGGCAGTGGACACAGGGGCAGCCAGATCCTGTTTTTCCCAGAAATATCCGGATGGATGGAGGATGAAGAGAAAAATCCAAAAAATGTGACACATCAGCAGAGATGAGTCAAGCCAGGCCAGCAATAGAAAACACAGACCCCCTTCGGTGGGGTGGGGGGGGGCTTCTGGCAAGGAGCAGGAGGAGGGATGCCAAGTATTCAGCCACAGGAAATGGGGGGTGCTGGGGCCCCTCTCTTGTTTGTGGTGGCGGCAGAGGGGGGGCAGTCACTGCCTCAAGGAGTGGAGCTGTTCCCCCAGCCAATTCAGTGGCTTCTCCCAATCTGTACTGATATGTCTGGCGGTATCTGTCCGACAAAGGGCTGGTTGGCTAGTCTGTTGGGGGGGGGGGGAAGGAGGGAGAGAGGCAAGTCAATGAAGTGGCCAGGCTTGAGTGAGAGTTGACACTTCACTACCACAAAGAGGGGTGATGAGGTTGAAGCTGCCAGCCTTGAGAGGACCCTGCCATAGGCACATTATGAGTCCAGACTAGGGCCACTAAAATAATGTGAAGTGGCCCTAGGTTGACCCTTGCAACCTCTTCCACAATCTTCCCCTCCTCCCCTCAATGCAGCAGCTCAGTTCCTATGCTCCCACCATCCAGCGGGCCCCCCCCCCCCATTCCCTGGTCTCCGCACAGCTCAAACATCTGGTTAATGATTAAAGCAAAGTCAAGAGGCTTGAAGTGCAGGGAGAGAGCAGTGGAGGGGGTGACTCAGGGTGCCAACTGTTCAGCTGCAAAGTGTAACTGTGCCGTTGTAACAGCATATTGGGCCGCAGACTTTAGCAGGTGAAAGGACAAACGGTCTCAGTGCTGTTGGAGGCACAAGAGCAAGGAAGTCCTGCATCTTCGTAGTCAGCTGGCAGGCTGGAGAGCTGGAGGAGGAAGCAGTT
The DNA here is from genome assembly GCF_964188315.1 of Podarcis muralis. Taxonomy (NCBI): domain Eukaryota; kingdom Metazoa; phylum Chordata; class Lepidosauria; order Squamata; family Lacertidae; genus Podarcis; species Podarcis muralis. The sequence continues at coordinate 58,370,273 of NC_135661.1, read as the reverse complement.
ACAGGTGGAAAGAGAAACGGAGTCCCAAGACAAAGGGTGTGTGCTTGCAATAAGGCCACCGGCTGAACGGTCATCCTGGGGTGCCCTTGGCTCATGCTTTCGTCTCTGCAGTATTCTCAGCTGGCTCCCGACTACTTAGGGGAGTCTGCAGCACTCTATATATGCATTATTGCAACTGCTGAAGAGCACCCAACGGGGGCAGCTAAGTCCATTTGGCCCCAGCCAGAGCCATGAACAAGAATGTTGCCCGGACTTTTCAGCAGCAATTCCTGGGCCTGCTGGGAATGTGCTAACAGGAATGGGCATTGCCATCATGCTCCACTCCTCATTGCTGAGCCATGTGCTGCCAAGATGGCAGGAGAAAGCTTTAAAGGCCCAAACCCAGGAAGCAACACTGAGCTTTGAAGAAGCCTAGCGCCCTGTGGACTTTATCTCATCTCTTTGACCCTTTGTTGTTGTTGTTTAGTCGTTTAGTCGTGTCCAACTCTTCGTGAAGCATGCCAGGCACTCATGTCTTCCACTGCCTCCGCAGTTTGGTCAGACTCATGCTGGTAGCTTCGAGAACACCGTCTTTGACCCTAGCAGGCTTTAAAAGCAGAGCAAGGTGGAAGAAGGGTGTGGATTTGGACCTGGAGCCCCTTCTCAAGGCCTTCATCAGAGCCAGCTTCAGGTTTGCCTTGGGCAACAATGTCCTCTGATGGGCTTATCTGACTGCTGGGCAGTAAAATCTATGTACTTTTAAAATTTCACACAGTACCCCAAAGCAACACTAGGCCAGGGGCATTGTTGGGAAATTTAAAAGCTGGATAGACCCCGTTGCCGTGTTCAGAGTGCTCCCCTACCCCATCAAAATTATAGGAGGTCCAGGGCAGGCATCAGCAGTGGACCATGCCAAAGTACTGCAATTCTGGAAGCTGCCCAAGGATGCTAGATGCTGACACAGAGTCTAGCATTCAGTGCTGGACACATGGAGTCAGCAGCCCCACTGTGGAGTCAGCAGTGGGATGGGGTGTCTACAAAGGCTAGCGAAATTCTAGGTTGCATCAGCACAATAGCATCCAGATCACAAGGAATGGTGCTGTTCCATTCTGCTGTGACCAGGCCTCATATGGAGAACAGTGTTAACTTCTGAGCACTGGAGCTTAAAAAGGCTATTGACACATTGGAATGTGTCCAGAGGTTGGGGTTGGGGTGGGCGAACAAGCAAACTAACACGGGGAGGGGCAAGAGGACCCCTTTCTTCCTAGGTCTTTAGGTTGAAGCAGCTGAGTATATTCAGCCTGAACAAGATACAATGACGACTACTTTCAAATATCTGAAGGGCTGTCACAGAGATGGGGCAAATCTATAGGACTCCTGAAACAACTGATTCAAATCACATGAAAAAGGATTTTGCCTTATTAGAAAGAACTTCCTGATAACGTGAGCTATTTGGAACAGGCTGTTTCAGAAGGTGGTGGACTCTCCTTTGTTAGAGGTTTTTAAGCAGAGGTTGGATGGGATGCTGAAGCAATGGGCGTCTTTGCGCCGAACAGGGGTTTCAAGTGGACGAGCTTCAAGGTCTCTTCCAACTCTATGGTTCTGTGAAATAGCCATGGTGTCATTGACCACATGCAGAGGGACATTGCTGAGTAACTACAGTCAACTGCTACACATTTGAAAACAATGGCTCCCTAATTCCAAGGGTTAGAAGGGTTGCAGAAGTTAAGTAGGACCGGAGAGGAGGAAGGTGGCTAGCTTGTTCTCCAGCTGAATTCTAGCATCTGAGAGAACTCAAGTCTGTGCCCAAGACGTAAATTTGAGCACACTTGTACTGAGCTAACAGGCCCAGATAGGTTCCTCTCCCTACATACAAGCAAACAAACACATGAACACACAGAGAGCAGAATCGGGGTGGGGGGAGATTTCTCCGCTACCTTCCTTGTGAAACATGGTGGAGAACCTCAAGCTAAGTAGCTTCCAAGCCAGACGCAGAAGCCGTTCCTCTTTCTCCAGTGAGCAAAGAACTGGGTTGCCTGGATCCCTGGGTGGGAAGACACAGGGGATGGGGGTGGGGTGGGGGAAGGCTGCTCGCCATGGCATACTCACCAGGCACATGGAGAACAGGGACGCGGGAGCACCAGGGGTGCCAGGACGGAAAAATGGAGCCCCTCTGCCACGGAAGGACCCCCCTGCTCTGTCTTCTTGCTTGGGAATGAAAAGAGTCAGAGAGGCAAAGATGGGGTCTGTTTTCCATTAACGCTGCTGAGCAACAGGAAGTGGTTGAGAGGGGGCTGGCGGGTCAGAGCTCCCCCCCTTCCACCCACACAGAGGGAGCGAGAGCAGGGATGGCTGGATTATTTTGATGGCTAACCTGCTTCAGGTAGAACAAGCAAGGGAAGGCAGGTGCCGTCCCTTAACAAAAATGGCCACTGGAGTACACAACGACAGTAATGAGTATTGAAATTCCATGTGGATGGGAGGGAAGGAGGATTAAATATTCCAGCTGGAATAGTTTGCATGTTAATTTATTTAAATATATGCAAATTTGAGGAGCCTGTTGGTTTAACCTTAAGAAATAGAATAGGCTGAGAGGCGGGAGAACAAGAGACACAATCCCTACCAGGACAGAACAACAAGTCCATCTGAAGGCAGCCCTGTTTAGGGAAGCTTTTAATGTTTGATGTATTACAGTATTACAGTATTACAGTATTTTAATATTTTTTTGGAAGCCGCCCAGGGTGGCTGGGGGGCCCAGCCAGATGGGCAGGGTATTATTATTATTATTATTATTATTATTATTATTATTATTATTCATGGGCACAAACTGCAGCTCCCTTTAGCTACAAGGATCCAGCTTTTGAAGGTGTAAATCCAGAGATGGCATGGCCTTCGCACATTCCCATACCTCCTGCTCTGGTGTTCATGGGCAGGCCTTCAAACAGCCCCTGTGTGTCCTGTGGAGTTTAAGGGTGGATCTGTGCCAGGGAACAACTCAAAATGGGGGACCCCTTTAGCCCAGCTGACTCTGTGTAATCAGAGGTGGAGAACCTCAAACCTGGGTCTGAATGTGGCTGGGAGTCTTTTGCAGGGCACACCCCTTCTCCCCAAGGCCACAGCCCTCATCTGCTTGGCTCAGCACCCTCCTCAACTGCTTTTGCCTGGCTAGAACGTGTCCACGAGCTGTGTGATCATACCTCCTGCTTGCTTGGACAGAGGGAGAGGCGTGGTTGCGTGGCTAGAATGCAGAAAGTAGGAGTCACCTCTGCTGCTCCACCCACTCTTGCCTCTAGCCCCGCCCACCCCTGGCAGGTGACTCCCAGAAGACATGCTATGGGCTGAAAATTCTCTCCTCTCATTCTTTCTGCTTCTCAGCCATTCGCAGACCCTGCCCAAGTGTTGCAGAGACCCCCACCCATAAATTCAGTCCCCACCCCTACCTCATTTATAAGCAGCTGCTCTCCCAACAAATTTAACCCAAATTACTAGATCTGGCCATTCCCTTCCCTTCTCACCGGTACAGTGGTGCCTCACAAGACGAAATTAATTCGTTCCGCGAGTTTTGTCGTCTTGCGATTTGTTTCGTCTTGCGAAGCACGGTGTCGGGAAAGTTTTGGGAAAGCTTCAAAAATCACCAAAGTCTTCAAAAACCTCAAAAAAGGCTACCACACCGCGTTCTATGAGTTGCTCCTCGAAGTCAAGTCGCAACTGTATTAACGGTGTTAAGAAAAAGGAAACAAACTTGCAAGACGTTTCCGTCTTGTGAAGCAAGCCTATAGGGAAAATCGTCTTGCAAAGCAGCTCAAAAAACAAAAAACCCTTTCGTCTTGCGAGTTTTTTTGTCTTGCAAGGCATTCGTCTTGCGAGGTACCACTGTATCCTGCTGCTGCTGCTGCTGCTGCTGCTCTCTCTTTCTGAGGCTGTTTCCTCCACAAGACTCTTATGTGTTCAATCACGTGCAACTTCTACTTGGGTCGAGGGAGAAGAATTTGTAGGCATTAGTCCAACCAGGGTTTAGAGGGTGCTGCTCAGTCCACTTCTATTACCTCAAAGGGCAGCTGTGCCAGCAGCACAGCCCATTTCTGTCCACCCAGTCCCACAGGGAAATGGGGCTGGAACTTAACCCTTCCTCCTTGCCTAGATGCCTTGTCCCCCAAATCCAGGGGGCAGGAGAGTGGGGCTGGGCTTGTTGAGCTGTGAGAGAAAAGCATGCACTCGGGGGGGGGGGTGGACACTGGCACTGGGAAGCAATGGCAAGTGGCAAGGAAGGGGCAAAGCTGCGTCCTCAAGGGCTACCCCCAACCTCTGGAGAGCTCTCCCCAGCCACCCCTTGTGGGCTGGTTCCATCTCAATCACCTTCACTCCTGTACAAAAGAATTTCCAATTATGCTAAAATAGATCCCCAATTCCTCAGTTTGGCACAAAGTTGCACAAGCAATCTGCCAACCCCAAAACAAGTTTGGGGCCAACCTGCTGGGTACACAGCCCTCCATCTGTCATTGTTTTGGGGTGGGGGTGCAAAGACCCTCAGGGAAGCTGCTCAAGGAACATGGGAAGCCCCAACAGAAAAGCTCCTTTCTCCTTCCAGGTCTTGAACTGGGGAGTTGGGGGGGGAAGCGCTGGCAGAGACTTTCCCACCCCAAATCTTCCTTTGCAGGAAGGCTGCTGCTGCAGTTGCAAAGGGTGGAGCTTCCAGGAGGGACTGAGGCCCAGTCAGGGCTGCATCCAGCGCCCAACCCTCAGGCGCCCTCTTGTGCCAAAAAGAGGGCCAGGCATTAACTCAGCAGTGGAAGAGTCCAGCCTGAGGCCCTTAGAATCATAGAGTTGGAATAGACCACAAGGGCCATCGAGTCCAACCCCTTGCTTGCCCTCATATCCCTTTCAGGGGAGCAAGTGAAGGTGCCACACTGGGAGCCCCAGTCCTTTCACTGACTTCTCTTCAGGCCCTTGTTGCAGCACCCAACACAAGAAGAGCCTGCTGGATCAGGCCAGTGGCCCATCTAGTCCAGCATCCCTCCTCTCCCAGTGGTCATCCAATGCCTGTGGTAAACCTGTAAGCAGGACCCAAGCACAAGAGTATTCTCCCCTCCTGTGGTTTCCAGCAACTGGTATTCAGAAGCATTGCTGCCTCTGACGGTGGAGACAGGGCGTAGCCACCTTGGCTAGTAGCCATTGATAGCCTTCTCCTCCAATCCTCTTTTGTGCAATCCTCTTTTAAAGCCATCCAGGTCAGTGGTCACCCCTTCCTCCTGTGGGAGAGAGTTCCACAGTTTACCTATGTGCTGCATAGAGATTCTTTTATCTGTCCTGAATCCTCCACAGCTTTCGGCTTTGAATGTGTTATGGGAGAGGGAGATAAACTTTCCCCTATCCACTTCCTCCATGCCACACATTTTACAATCTTCTATCATATCACCTCTTAACTAATTTCTTGCCACGCCAGCAGTGACGGGGGCTGGGGGCTGGGCTGGGCTTGGGCAACTGACCTAGCCCTGGCAGCAGGCCTCCAAATTGCCATCACTTGCAGGATACACCCCAGCAGTGCCCCTTTGTACCAGATCGCTGCAGAGGATCCTCCGGGGCCCAGAGAACATGGAGAGGGCCTGCACCTGATTGGCTGGAAACCCCAAGTTCAAGCACGGGGGGGGGGGGGGGGGAGATATACCAGGTGGTAGAGTTGCACCCAATACAGTCATACCTCAGGTTACAGCCGCTTCAGGTTGAGTTTTTTTTGGGTTGGGGACCGCCAAAACCTGGAAGTACCGGAACGGGTTACTGCATTCGCGCATGTGCAGAAGCACTAAATCGTGTGTGCATGTGCAGAAGCGCAACCCGCGCATGCGCAGACATGGTGTGAACGCTGCGGGTTCGAATGTGCATCCCGTACGGATCATGTTCGCAACCCGAACATCCACTGTACCCTTAAGCAGGTGACACCAGGTGAGAGGAACAAATTAATAGTCAGACTGATTCTACATGGCAGCTGCGTGCAAAAGAGGGAGCATCCAGCCTAGAATAGGGGTGGCTGCAGCATGCTGTTGGTTTTAGACTGGGGTCAATTTCAAATCCACCCACCTCCCTGAGCCAGAGCACTCTCTGAACTAGTCATCCTTTTGGGTTAGCCTACCTCACAGGGCTGGTGCAGGAGATGTCCCGCCTCATGAGCTCGCTGCAATGTGGGTCAACCACAGTGTTACCGAGGCAGAGGTGGGTTAACAGTGCCTTGTTGGACTGGAAACTCTAGCTCACTTTCCCTTCAGCCCTGCTGTGAAGGTTCCTGGATTTTCTATGCCAGGCCATTTTTCACTGTGAAGGTAAAGGTACCCCTGACCGTTAGGTTCAGTCGCAGATGACACTGGGGTTGCGGCGCTCATCTCGCTCTATAGTCTGAGGGAGCCGGCGTTTGTCCGCAGACAGCTTCCGGGTCATGTGGCCAGCATGACTAAGCTGAGTACCAGCTTCTGCCCTCTTGGGTTTCGCTTCCTCAATGGTGGATTGGTGCCTCAGAGGAATTTTGAGTGTGTTAGATAAGACAGACCAGTGGAATTCTCTCCCAGCTGGGGCTCAACACATTTCCAAGTAGAAGAGTTTTAACCACCACAAGCACCCATACCACCAGGGCAGAAAGGACATACCTGACTGCCAGTGATAACACAGGTGTAAAAATGTTTAAAAGCTAGCAAAATAATTCTCTTGAAACAGAATTCTGTTTTCACATGCTTCTCTCTCTCTCTCTCTCTCTCTCTCTCTCTCTCTCTCTCTCTCTCACACACACACACACACACACACACACACACACACACACAGAGCTTGGCTCCAGACAAAAGTCACCAGCACCTTCCAAAACAATACAGATTTAGTTCTACATTATGAAATTTTATTGCTGACATGCAGGAATAGTTGGATGTAATACAAAAATAGGTCTCTATACAAATTATCTTTGCAATTTTTTTTACAATAGGATCTTTTGTCTCTGGTGTCTCACCCGGCTTGTAATCCACAAAAACACAACCCAGACAGCTCACCCCAATTTCCACACACCCTCACTCCCCATTTCCTTTCAGTTTGCTTTTCATCACCATGTCCAGAGTTGGGCGGAGCACACAGCTTGACAGCCTGTCGAGTATTGCTATGTTTTTTGAGGATGGGGAGAGTCCCAATGCAAAACCCACAGCCAGCTCTGCTGGGGAAGATGGTCAGTACTGGTGAAGGGGAGATGAGAGAGAGAAAGGAAGCAGAGGGAGCAGTGTCTGCCCTGCCTGAATTCTGAGAGGGGAAGGAAGAGCCGGCCCTGCCCAGGGGGCTTCTATTGCTACTGACACAGGAAATATTCCAGGCAGAGGAGAAGTCCACAGAAACCTCCTGCTTGGGAAGTGGACTAGAAAGTTGCCGTGAAAGCTGGCCCACACCTCGCCTGTCATCCTACACTTCTTCCCCCACCTTCCAATACTGTTAAGAAAACACATCAGCTGGGACTGCAACCCCATAGAAAGCTGTAGGTAGGACTGAGGGGAACTGCTAAGGGTCTGTCTTCAGCAGAATAGTTCATTTTGGAGGTGTGCAGGCCCCGCTCAAGCAGGACACCTTGCATGTGCTTCCAGATGACATGATGGGCAACTCAGATTTGGAGTGGGGGATATATCTTACCCCCCCCCCCCCGGACAGAGGGATTCCTCCACCTTGTGGGCTATGATGGTGCTGCAAGCAACAGTCCCAAAAACCACCAGGGAGGCTGGGCCCCAGGACACAAGATCCAGAGGCCTACAGCAACTGGCTCACCTGGAGAGGTTTGGCTCACAGAAGGGGCTGTGAAATGGGAGCCCAAATTTACTGCCCCCACCTGGGCCAAGCAAGGGGTGCCATTAAGCTTGTTAGCGTTCACCAATCCAGTTTTGGCTTGATCCACAGAGCTAATGCCTTATAGACAGGTTTATGCTGTGTTTCTTGGCGAGACTGCATGGGGGGCTGGTGACCTTTGAGGGGTTGGTTCCCGTCCATCCCTAGTGAGAGAGCAAAATAAACTGTTCCTGGGTTTCCCTAACTCCATCCCCTGTTTCCCAACTTAGCAACGATGAGAAAGCCAGAGAACAACCAAAGCAGAGTCTGCCCCACAGAGGGGAGGGGAGTGTAGATCAGGCACAGAGGTTCTGCAAGGAAGTTTACACGTGGTTGGTTTTCTTCTTTTCTCTTTTTAAAGAGATTTGCAGAATTCTTTTGCAGTTCTCGTCAGTAGAAAAGAATTCTTTGTGCTGAAGTCAGATTTCAGGATCTACAACCTTCGCTAGTCCTCCTCTTTGCACCATGCAAACACATTCACACTAAGGGAGGCCGTTGTCCTTGGCTGGTTCATTCATCTCAGGGTCATCCAAGAGCCCCACTCCAGCCAGACTGCAGAGGTCTTGAGCCAACTTCCTTCAGGTCAGTGTCGCTTCCTGGATACCGCAATGCTGCTTCTGCAGGCATCCAGTGGTTCAACAGGGTGAGTGGGGAGGGGACACCTCACATTTTGAGACAATTTTTGAAAGGGTGATGAAGGCTGACGGGAAATGGGAAGGGAGTGGAAATGGGGCAGCACAGCCTAGGGAGGGTTGCTTGAGAACAGCTTATCTGGCAAGAGAGGCATCCAGTTCCAACAAACGAGGCTCAGAAATGATCCAGCCCAGTCCCAGCAAGACCTGCCGTTTGCACAGCATCAGGGGAACCACTTCCGCCCACCCCCGCAAAAAATAATAATAAATGTCATGGTGGGGGAATTGTCTGTGACAAGATGGCAATGGCAAGACAAAGCAAAGAGCACATAAAGGAGTGGAGACCAGCAGGCATTTCTGAACCTGAGACAGCCTGGGGGGCGGGGCGGGTAGGGGACAAAACAAAAACGAAGCAAGCAAACCCTTTTCACATTTTTCACAGATTTATCCCTTCAGCCGTACCAGTGTGGGTGAGGAGGAGGCAGGGAGAAATGTCAACAGAATTAATGCAACGTTACTGCACCTTTCAAAAGCTACCATTTAAAAAAGAAAGGAAGACAGAACAAAACAAAAACCCTCCCAGGATATCCCCAAATAATTAAAGTGATTGGAAAAGGGAGGTTTGGGCCCTCAGAAAAGCTACATTTTTTTTAAACAGCCCCTGGTTTGGAACTCTTTCTGCAGAGCGAGGCTTTCTCACGTGGAGAGAAGCTCGTAGTGGAGGCAACCCATTTGCTAAGCCTGTGGTCACGCAGAGGGCCCGAAACCAACGTTTACACAAAATATATTCAAACCAGGTGTTAAATTAAAAATAGAACAAAGGGGATGGGGGAGAGGGTTTAAGAAATAGTTACTTTCATGAAACCCACCAGGGGGGAGGGAAGAAAGGAGGGGGAAATGATTAAGCTTATTCAAACCAGACAGAGCAAAGCACGGCCCACGTGGTCTCCGCAGCAGTCCAACGTCTGCGTCAGAAAAGAAGCCTGCGGGGGCAAACTTTGCCCAAAAACGCTCCTCGTTTCAGTCCAGAGAACAGTGTGGTTAAAAAGAGGCAGAGAGGTAGATTTCAGAGTCATGATTAAAAGCAGATTAGCTGTCTAGGTGTGGAGTTAAAATCCGCCAGCCATTTCCCCAGACAGTTGGGGTCTTTCCCCTGCTGCCCCCTCCGGGGTCGGGGGGCAAAGCCCAGCAGGCGAGGCCCACTGAGCACTCAGCACACAGGGAAAGACTGCTACATTGTGAGGGATCCTGGGACCTGGCTGTCGCTGTCGCACGCCCCGTCGGGGGCAAGAGACCCACGGTGGGGTGGGAGGAGCTACTTTCGAAGGTAGCGCTGTGCAAGGATGGCCGCGTCCAAGGGGTTCATTGGCTGGGCGTCGTGGCCCAGGCGCCGCACCGGAGGGATGTTCCCAAACTGCCGCTTTTGGAGGAAGCTCTTGGCCTCGTGGAGCGTGTTCTTCTCCTCGGCCAGCAGCAGCTGCTGCCTCATGTAGTTCTCAAACTCGTACTGCGAACACTCCTCCGTCACCTTCGCCTGCGAGGAGAAGCAGCCCTGTTAGAGACCACCAGGAAGGTGGCGGCCAGACCTGCTTGCAACAGCATCCCCCATTCCCCTCAGCATTTGTACACAAGCTCACTGCTCCACTGCACACACCAGGAAGCCTGCCAGGCCCGTTTTCTGCATTGACAAGTCGCTCCCCCCCCCCCATGTTCAAGCGCCTGAGAATCCCAGATTCGTTCAGAGCAGTGGGCATTTGACTTGAGAGCAAGCTCTGAGAAGCGACAAAGGTCTCTGCTGCAAGGAGCAGCCAGATTTGCAGCACTCGAACACAACCTGGGGGCTCTTAATATTTGGCAGGAATGTCCTCAAACAGTCCAACTGCCAAAAGGAAAGCAGGAGGGGCCTGGAGGAAGGGCAGGTGGAGTCAGCTAAGAAGGGAAGGGGCCACCTGCAGGTGAAGAGGGAGAAAAAGAGGAGGCCAAGAGACCAGCTGAATTTCATGGACAGGCAGAGGTGGTTGACTTCAGATCCCCAGTAGCATTTAATAATACTTAAGAATCTGCATTAAAATTGCAATTGGGTTAAAAAATGTGTTGCTATCTCAGAGAGCTTTCTCAGCAAGACATTCGTTTTCCCCAGCCATCACTCCTCATCAGCTGGGAACCAACTGATGGAAAAAGCCCCCAAGGCCAGCAGAGACAGATGCTGCTGGGTACCTGTTCTGCCCTGTTTGTTTCATTTCTGACTAGACAACAGATCACACCAAATGTCCTCAAAGCTTCTGTCTGAAAGACACCCCCCCCACACACCAGCGAGTTCCCATGTGGCTCTGGAAGCAAAATCTGGGATCAAGCCACCTGAGAATGGGGCTTCAGAATGGAGCGGAGCTCCTTTGACCCTCCGCACAGCTTGCAGAAAATATGCAAATCGAGCAAGACACACCATCCAATCAGGCCGCAGAGCCCGCCTCCCTCAAGGGCAAGTGGTCCCGCTCAGCAGGCAGGTCTTACCTCGTGTGCGCTTTCTGGACTGGCCACCTGGTCGTCTATGTCAGGCACCACTTGCAAGGGCCCGCTCAGCAGGGACATGGACTGCCTGCAGGAGAGACAGGCTGGTGGGTCAGGAGGCGGCACATTTGTGCTGACCTCAGAGGTGGCCTAAGCCCCCAGTTGGAAGACGGCAACCCTCACACACTGCACCCAGGAGCCTTGCCCACCCACCCACTTCACCATTTCTCAGCATGTGAAGCAGCAGCACAGGACCGGGGTGGGGTGGGGGCAACATGGTGCAAAGGTTATTATGGATGCTTCTTTATCAGTGGACCGAAGGGTCAAGTGCTGTAGGCACTTGTTCATCACATGCCGCAGGCAGTTGTTCCATCCCCAGGATCCTTTTGACTGTCCTTTGACAGCTCTACAATATCTTTTTAAAGACCTGGTGGTCAGAACTGTAAAAGGTCTTCCACAGTGCCCACTGTCAAGAAAGGCAGGCCTTTTCCTGGGCTGGGCACTGAAGGACACAAATGGGGTGCTTCCATTTAGTAGAGAAGTAAGTAAAGGTGGCTTCTCGTGCTTGATTCGGTACTTGGGTCTAAAACTTGATTCGGTACTTGGGTATAAAACTTAGCTCAAGAAGATGCTCTTCTAGCAAAGGGAGGAAGGTGAGGAGGAGGGTGAAATTATGCCGCATCCACCATTAAGAAACAAGAGACATGGCCCAGGGTGTTCCTTCCCCAGAAATTGAGACAACACTTCCTGTGTCTTTTGGCCAATGTTCAAAGCATTTTCCAAAGACTCCTCCACCCAGCCTTCCCAACAAAGCTCACTCCTTTACCACAGGCCAGCTTTGGGCTGGAGGGGTGAGATGGGCGTTTGGCTTGATCCATCTGCAGGGCTCTTTGACGGATTTTATCCCCTTCCCCCTGCCACCACACACTCACCAGGAAGCAATGATGGAACTGAGGGAGTCGAGCACTTCGGAGGCTGTCAGGCGCTGCTGAGGGTCCAAGACGAGCAGCTTTCGGATCAAGCACACAGTGTTTTCCGACACCCGCCCATCTCTGTTAGGAAAGAGCGAGAGTGAGGGGCAGTGTAGCTACCAAACCAGAGACACCAAGGCCCAGAACCCCGTGGCCAGGCATGCCCCCGACCCCCACTTACTCAGGGATGGTGTATTCAGCAGCCTTGATCTTGCGGAAGAGCTCCTGGGGGATGCTGTCGTAGAAGGGGAACTGCCCATACAGCATGGTGAAGAGGACCACGCCCAGGGCCCACATGTCACTGGGTTTCCCACGATACGGCCTGCCTGCAAACAGAGAGAGACGGCCCTGGAGAGTTAGCAGAGCCCATCCAGGAGGAGGAGGAGGAAGACAAAGGAGAGGCGCTAAGCAACCAGCCTGTGGGCTGGTCTCACGTTCCCGTTTTGGGCCCAACATTGGAGGGGCTCAGTGCTGCGTCACATGCCTGTGATGTCATGCGTGCAAAGCAGGCAGGAGGCCCTTTTGGGAGAAAGGTCTGGGGGCTGCCACGGGATGCTGCTGCCTACCACTGAGGACGTCAGGGCTGATGTAGGCGGGGCTCCCACGCTGGTCCTTCAGGAGGTCATCTTCACTCACCAAGTGCTTCCCAAGGCAGAAATTTGTGATGGTGATTCGGTGGGTCCTGGAGGGGAGAAAAAGTTAGTGGCCGGGTAACGGGGGGTGGGAGTGAGGGGTGCTGGAGTGGTATGAATGACCGGGGTGTCAACAAAGACACTGAAGGCCGCTCTGAGGAATAATGCCAAGCAGCTAACAACAGTGGATGGACCAGATGGGGCTTTTGGGAGTTTGGTATGACATACACATCAGAATTATTCAGAGCCACCCTTCAGCTGCAAAGCTCTCTGGGTGACCTAAGAGCAGTGAGTAACTCTCTTAGTCTAGCCTACCTCATACGGTAGTTGGCAAGGGCATGTGGGTGTATGGATGCAAGACCATGTACATTGGCCTGAGCAACTTGGAGAAGCACTGTATAAATATGTCGCTGCCTAGCTATCTAAATTTGTGAACTCAGGTTCAGCTTTAACTTTGATGTTCAGAGTGTCCTCAAAGCCCTGATTCAGCCTTCACCAACTTGATGCCCTCCAGACGTTTTGGACTAAAACACCCTTCAGTCCTCCACAAATGCGGAGAGCACTAAGATGGCAAAAGTTGCATTAACCCCCTGGGAGTTGGGGGTCTGGCACTCCCCTGAAAGGTTTTGATCATCTGTGCCAGATTTATTGACCTTCACTCAAGAAATACGAGCGGACCTTTGACAAGTTGGGAGTGGGAGGGAGGGACGACGGAGCAAGAGGCCTGAATGCACAAGAATCAGCAGGCCTGGATGTTCTTTGGCTAAATTAACTGAGACTTTTTTAAAAGAAAGAAAGAAGCCAGCATTCCAAACAGCCAGCTCCTGATGACTCTCCCGTGAGCGAGGGGTGGAGGATGGCCTCAGCTCATAAACATCCGCCATGTCCTCCTGGCAGACGACAATGTTTTCTTGGCAATGAAGCCATCAGGAGATCAGCATCCAAGGTGCTTCAGCTGTGAAATGTATGAATGGCTGTTTTCAGGCAGCCAAAAACTGACCTCATCCCACAGGGGATCAGGAAGGAGCAATAAATGGCACCACTTGCCTCACTGTGATCCTGGATGAGCGAGGGCCACCCAAAGGGCCTTTCTGCACTACTAGGCTGTTGCTCAACAGATATGTGTCTGCTTCACATCTCTCGCTCCACAAGGCCATTTGATGCACTTTTAACGCAGTGGTGGCAACAGAAACAAGAACATGCCCACAAGAACATGGCCTTGTGCCCACCTTGAATGCAAAACACTGCTGGATCCCTGGGATAAGGCCTACTCTGGAAGGGTTCATTCTTGGTAAAAGAGCCAAAGTCAATGAAAGGCACTTTGAGCCACGGATATCACTTCAGACAATCAACTGCAGGGCTGGAACTCAGAGAACCTTCCAGGTGCGAACCAGATCCTTTTTTCAGGGTCGTTCATCCCCAACTCCCTAGAACAACTTTCCCCATCCCGGTACCCTCCAAAACTTTAGGACTTTAATTCCAATCAGGCCCACTCAATGGCCAACATTAAAGGGTTATGAGAGATGCAGTCCCAAACACCTGAAAGGCACTAGGGTTGGGAAAGGCTGCTCGAGAAAACTGTTGCGTTTCATTTTTAGGAGTGTAAGAGCGGGCCTACTGGGTGATATCAGAAGGTTCATCTAACCCAGTATCCTTTTTCCAAACGCAGCAGCTTAAGTATCTCCAAGAAGCTCACAAGCCAGACATGAAGCCACATGTATGCCTTGTATGTTTCAGAACAGATATAACTTGTGTTTGTGGGTGGCAGGGGCTTGAACAGGCAAAGTCTTGCCAGAAACGTGAGTCACATTATGCGGAGCATGTGAGTGTGTGCAAGATGGATACAAAACCTACTGATGTGAGATAACATCTTGTTTAAAGGGGTGCATGGAGCTGTCAACGGCATTCCTCACTGTGACCCCGAGTTGTCTGGGAGCAAAGGAAGGGAGAGGGCAGTGGCAGCTATTGGAAGTTACACTCTGATGATAGAACTAGTTGGCCTCATCTCACTTGAGGCTCTTATGAGGTCAACCCTGAACTGGTGCACAAATGACAAGGCTGCAACACATGTTCCTGCATCAGATGTCTAAGGGATGAGACTGACATGGCCTCCCTCCTCCAGTTTCTTTCTCCTGTGACCTCGCTAAACTCCTAAGGAAGGCCAAAGTGCTTTCTCCAGGGGAAAACAAGCAAACAAGACACCGCCTTCTAAGGTTGCTGTTTGATTTGTGTGCGGACGCACAGACTGAAAAGCGGGAGCTTTCTTGGCAGGTGTTTCCCAGCACATACAGGAGCTCAACTTTCTTTGGTGTGCAACCTCAATCCGCAGAAATCCCACCAGCTGCAAATAATGTTCCAGAGTGAAAGTTGCAAAAGGGGCTCACCTTTTGTTGAGCACCATGTTCCCCAACTTCAAGTCTCTGTGCACAATGTTCTTCTAGAAAGACAAGAGGGAATTTATACTATTACAGTGGTACCTCGGGTTACAAACACTTCGGGTTACAGACTCCGCTAACCCGGAAGTAGGACCTCGGGTTAAGAACTTTACTTCAGGATGAGAACAGAAATCGTGCAGCAGCGGCGCGGTGGCGGCAGTGGGAGGCCCCAGCAGCTAAAGTGGTACCTCAGGTTAAGAACGGTTTCAGGTTAAGAATGGACCTCCTGAACGAATTAAGTTCATAACCAGAGGTACCACTGTAGAACAAAGTAGATTATTTGGTAAGATAAGAAACTTAAATGCTTAATTCAATCCCCCCAACCCTAAAGTTGTGCTTGCAGAAAATGGAGTGGATCAAGATCCCTTGTTCATTTCACCTGGCCATTTATGACCTGAAGGCCTTTTCACCAACTAAGTTGGATATAAGAAGACGCTTTGCACAGAACTCTTTCTAGCTCAGCATCGGCAGACCCCATGCCCCCCACCAAAGCACCAGGCCCCCCGCACAGCCACGTGGCTGCCAAAACCCCACAAGGGCCCCACATCTTCCTCACAGCTCCCTGAGACAAGCAGAGACACCCTACCTTGTGCAAGGCTTCCACTACCCGCACAACGTCGTAGAAAATCACGACAGTCTCCCGTTCGCTGAGGCGCTTCTCCTTGATGACATAGTGCTGCAGGTTGATGAGGTCGGCTGTCTTGTCGCTGAAGTCATGGGCGCAGAGGCAGTCCAGCACCAGACAGATGCGCTTCTTCATCTTACGCACCATCCGGTTGGATTCCAGGTCTTCCACATGCTCACAGGCTCGGTCCTGCAGAGTCCCAACAAGGATGGAGGCAGGTGTTATTTTAATCTGGGAGAGATGGTGCCAAACTGGCCTTTCCGTCCATCAGTGGCTGACCCCCATACTTGCTGCTTGTGTGGTTCCCAAAAGCCAAGACCCCTATCTAGGCCACCACTCCTTGGCATGAGAGGTCACAGCCAACCCCAAACTCTACACCTGCATGATCACAGACATGCAATAAAGAGCCCAGTTATGGTTTTGGGGTTGGGGTTGGAGGAAACTAAGGTATACTCAGAGCTGACCTCCTGAAATTAATGGGCCTAAGTCAGTCCTGTCCATTAACTTCAATGGGTATATTCCAAGTATGACTAATACTGGATGCAGCACTTCTGTTTCAAAAGCCTCCTTTCCAAAAAAGTCTCTTTCCACCAGCACAACAGCAGCATGTGTGGCAGGTCTGGCCCATTCACCTTCTCCAGTCATGTGCTGTATTTACATGGATGGATGTGTGTGTTTGGTGGGGGGCCTGAGAAAAGGCCTTATTGCTGGATGTATGCTGGAATTCTTCCCACTAATGTGCCACAGACTCAAAAGGCTGAACTGCTGAATGTTCCACTGAAGAGCTTCCTAAACACTTCAGCGTGGGTCACCCGCAGTCTGTATTATGAACTGCGATTTCTTACCTTCACCATAAAGTCCAAGGGTGGGTTACAACAATGTAAAAATATTAAAACCGGGCAAAACAAGTTACAGTCAGAAGAACTTGAAGACCTTAGCAAAGCCTGAACAGAGTGATATTTCATTGTTGCAATATGATTGGAGAACATGGAGTCACTGTGGCACTGGCAGCCTCAGCAAGCAGCTTTAAAATATATTTGATCTGATCTGATTTGATACTTTATTCCACTTTTCAGATAACAGATGCTGAGCTCAAAGCAGCTCATAATAATCATAATAGCATTTGGGGGGTGGATCATGTTGCAAACACTATAATATCAATAGAGTGACATATAAGTGAAGCAAATATGGGGGCAATCATGGTCACAAGAGCGGCTGGATAGGTGTGCAGTGTCTTTTGAGGAACACAGGCCCCACATCTCTCCAAAGGGCAAAAGCTGATAGAACATGCAACCGGTTGGGCTGGGCAGGGATACAGAACTCCAGTGTGGCCAGGATGGCTGTGCTTACCTGGAAAAGGCCGTGGTGGTGGACCACCCCGTCCTGGTTGTGCAGGAGGGAGAGAAGCGAGTACTCTGTGTGGAGCAGCATCTTGCCCTGGCGCTCCTCCTGGGTTTCCGTGCCTTTGTCATTCCTGTCCTCCAAGGTGAGGATCTTTGGGGAAAGCAGGCAAAGGAAAAAAAAAAACCACACACACACACATATTGCATTCCTTTCTCGAAAGTCAACAAGCTCCAACATCAAACTCTGTGCTTGGAATATTTACAGCTGGACCAAGGAAACCCTGGTGCCCGACCTTTGGGGACTTGGGCAGAGCTGCAGCACCCTGGCAGCACTTTGTGCTGTGGTGTCAGCGGTTTAAAGGCTGACCATCACAGAAGGAACAAGGCCACAGACTGCAGCAGCTGCCGATGCTTGCGCAACCTGGCCAGCTCTTCTCCAGAAAAAAGGATTCCACCTGCTTGGTGTTTACCTTGAGCTGGTAAAAGTCATCTGTCCCATCCTTCCTTGCCAAACACTGGACGATGCTCGGAACTGGGGAGTTGCCCAAGCGAGGCCCTGAGAAGGCAAAAGCAGAACAATGGACTTTGCTTCTTCTGACTCATCACCTACACTGCTCACTGCTGGCAGTTCAGCTGCCGACCCTGATCATCAGGAAGTTCCCTTTCCCTGCCCGGGATGGATTACATGTCTTTCCGTAAGTCACACAGCATGGAGGCCCAAATGCTTTGCAGCCCCAAGTGAGCGTTGATGAAAAGAAACAGAAAACAGCAGCCACATAAACAACGTTTGTGTGACTGCTGTTTAGGAAGTATGGGATACGGTTTTTTAATATATATATATTTTTAAAAGTCCAGGATTATCTTTACTGTCTCCCTTTGTGTTAGTGAAGTGAGTGGAACAGATATGCTTGAAAAATTAGGAAACCGCTCTTTTGGCTCCAATATTTACATCTCAACAGTTGTATTTCTAAAAATAGTAAGACTTTGAAGTACTGTCATACTAATCCGGTAGTTCAAATAATCTGGTGTCAAAAATTTATGGTAAGAAGTAAAAAAATGTACAGTATATTATTAAATTTTGCATAGTAGTTGTTAATAGCTTTTAAGAAGCCTAGGGAGAAATGAATGGCTCAGATATATCATATCAGATATGACACTTCATATTTGCAAGAGATTCACCTCAAACCATCTGCTGGAAAAGGAGAGAATCATTAAACTATGTAAGTGGTATCTGACCCCAGACAGGCAGTTTAGAATATTTAAAAAGCCACAGATCATGGCTGGTGCTGTACTCAAAATATGGCTAATTTCTACCACAGATGGTGAGCTTGCTACAAGCTAACTACACATTATGCCTAACATGAGGTTACACAATGCCACTAGATCCTCTCTTGAGGTCAGTAGGTTATGTGAATGACACAGTAAAGAAAGAAAATTAGGGGCTAGTGTGAAAACTATTGTCAGCTGCAAAAATAGTGATTACAGAAAAGTGGAGAGTCAATTGTTTTTGTCACATCAACAAAATGTGATTGCTCGAGATTTGGACTATTGTAGAAATTGCCAAGATTACTGAGAACATTCAGTTAAGAGATGGCAGGCTGGGGGACGGACGGACAAAGTTTTCATCACCACTGAACATTATTTCTAAACTTTCTGAGGAATAGATATGGATTAGATATTAAATGCTATAATCTATTCAAACTAATTTAAGTGATTATGGTTAATGACTGCATTTATAATCCTGGACCATACTGCATCTTATTATATTATCATTGTAGTGGCCTTAAGTGTATTTGATGCTATTGATTGGTATTTTAGTATGTACCAACCTGGAATTAATCTGAATAAGGAAATATAAAGACGGAATGGTATCTGGTAACTTAGAACTAAATTACTATTCTTCTTCATTGCACATCTAAATAGAGAGAAAGTATACCTACATTTTAAGGAGATACAAGAAAGGGCACCTCCTCCAGAATTGGATCATGGCAGAAACGTCACACATGCCAGAAGAGCCTGGCTGTTTTTTACTTTTGGCGCAAGCCCTCCTGCTGCTCAGTGGTTGCCAGCATAGTCTAAACCACCACAGGACCTTTGGAGGCTGCACTTGGGCTATATTACAAGGAAACAAGGTGGCCAGGATTGGGCACTGGACACAGCAAACCACAAAAAGGAGAAAGGTCAGGGCCAGATCTGTGGAGCAGTGCTTGAATGACGACAGCCGAGTCTCTGCTGCTTACCAGGAGGGAGAGTGGGAGGGGCAAGGAGGTCGGCAGGAGCAGAGACAATACAGCATCTCTGCCGGTGTGTTTGCACAGCACTGACCTCCCCACCACCTTGCCCCTCCTACCTTCCCAGTAAGCAGCAGTGACTTAGCTGTAAGGTGAGCAACACTGTGTGCTACTGAGGAGCACCAATGTGGTACCAGGGACAGAGCTCTCCTTCAGAACCTTACCTATTCCCCCTTTTACCAAATTTAGGGAAAAAACAAGCTCCTAAGCCACCTGGCTGTGAAAATAAGCTTGAATCTGGAGGGATCTCAGATGCCAGAGGGGTGGGCAGAATATGACCATGTTGCCAGAGAATTAATTGTGTCCAATGCAAGCCCTATGCACATTTGATTAACTTGCATTCTGCACGCCAGCTGCAGAGTAAGCACAGGGTAGGTTGCAGCCTGCCTTCGCCAGGTGCAATGCAGCAGATCACAGGCTCTGTTCCTGCTTACCGAGAATGAAAGGTCCTGCCCGCTTGGTGTTGCTGCTGGAAATTCCTGGGCAGAAAGCCTTGGTGGATGTTTCCCCGCCCCCTCTGTCGGACACTCGCTGGTTCATTCTGAGTTCTGGGGAAAGAGAGCAGACACTCATTGTGAGACCCTGAGGGAGCCCCCTGACCTTCAAGTCTTTCCCTCTGTAATGCTGTATACTAGGCTACAAAGGGGGGGGGGGGGAGAGAGAGAGAAGTATTGCATGATCTCCAAACTCAGGACCCACAGAACATAGCTAACTTCCCATAGTAAGCGTAAGGTTGGCATGTGTCTCTAATTTTGTGTTATGTGCCTCCCTGCCAACAGCTATTTTCTGAATGGCACCTACAGTACTCACTCAAAATTCAAAATGGTCCTAAAACAGTGACCCCTGCTCTAGCAGCGAAGGTGATTCCTCGAGCAGTGTTAGAAACTCAGATATATAAGCTAGGCGCCAAATGGCTCCTTAAACCAAGGTTACAACCACCAAAACGGAATGTCTAGTTGCCGTTTTGGCGGTAAAATGTCTTTAAAGTCTTAATTTTCAAACAATGGACTGACTGAGATTGATTCTCATATAAACATCTGGCTAGTTCAGATGACAACCTTGAGCTAGGTTAAGAACTTTGAGAACTTAAAGAAGAAAGCGCTACTTGATCCAGAGACAGTCCATGTATATACTGGCTTATTCCAACCTTTTTCTTAATAGTGACTGCTCCTGATCAAGCTGCACAGAAAAAGCATTTTGGTTCCAGAAATGCATTCTAATTGTGCCTATAAAAAACAAGTGATAGAATTCTACAGGACGGGGTATTAGTGTGTGAAAACAGTCCAGATACAATGATCTCCAGATGATGGAGATGTCAGGCACCATCCTGGCATCTTCACTTGGTCGCAAGTGCTCCATAGCCGGGTGCAAAGTGCGACTGGTGCCTGGCTAATTCTGAACACTGTCCTCAAGTCAATAAATGCAACTCTCTCCCGCTTTATTCCATCCCTGCCAGGGACAGCCCCTGGGAAAAGATGGCTGTGCAACCCTCTTTATTCCATTGTGCCTTTGCCATGCACTCACAGCCAGCAGATACTGCCCACCCTGGGCAAAGGTCGCAGATGAAACATACAGGCAAACCAAAGGCTAAGAGAAATTAACTGTGCCCCTGCCCAATGCCCAGGATCAGACACCAGATTGGCCTCAAGTGATCCACAGATAAAACAGGCTCAGCTGCAGCAGCAGCAGCTGTCACAGCCTTGTTATGTAGGACTGTTGCTTTGCCAATCACAGCCAAAATCCAAGCACATTTAGACTTTTCATACAAGAACAGAAAAGCACCAATAATGTGAACACCGCCTCTAAGGTTGAGTCAAATAGGATGAGATGTAAAAAGGCCCAGGTGCTCCTGTTATGAACCAGCAGTGGCCACAAACTGAAGCAGTGGCATTGAAGCTGCCCACGTTGCAGCTTCTGGAGCCAAGAGCCTAAGGAATGGTGGCTGAATTGAAAGCACATTCACCTTCCTTAAGAGGCATCACCCTACACGCATCCAAGAAAATAGGGCTGAGGGTGGTCTTTGGAAACACAAGAGGGATTTCAAAATGGGGACTGTGAGCCTGCTCAGCCCCTGGCGCACAGGACCACCCACCCAAGGCTGAAGCAACTGAGCATAATGTGACACAATGGGGAAATACGAGAGAGGTTCCCACGCTGCTGAAGTTGACAGGCATGCAGAGGAGATGAGTCACTTCTCCCTGGAGACTCCTGGCGGGCACCATTTGTCATCAAACTTGAAATGTCAGCTGTTGCTGCAGCCTTGCCAGGACAGAGAGCCGCCCAGGTGGCAAGGGGCCAAGGGGATCTCCCAGCAGTGGCTGATGTTCTGTCAAAAGAGGAACAAAGGGAGCCCATGGGGGAATCTGGCCGGGATCTCCCTCGGGCTTCTCACCCTGTGAAAGTTCACTGATAAAACAAATACACAGAAGCTATGGTGAAACTGTGGGCTCAGCCAACCCTCCAAGAGCTGCTGTCACCTGCCTTCAGCTGATACTTGGTGGCAGAGATTATGGGAGAAGAAGATCTGTTTGTTCATGAGGAGAATAGGCAGAAGGGCACTGCCTTATTACGGTCAAAGGGGAGAATGTGGGATACCAAAAGAGCCATCCAAAATCTCACAGCACATTCCTATTCGCCTCTCTGAGTTTACTTGGTACACAAGAACTGGTCTCCCTGGCCAGCTTTGCCTGCCCATCTCTTCCAGACCGAGAATCATAAACTCAACAGCAAAGACTCCATAGAGCACCAGTCAATGCAGGAGGGCTGAGAGCAGAAACGGATGACAGATGACCCAAACGAAGCACAGAATTCAGCAATCTGGAAAATCTCAACTTTTTTTTTAATATAAAGGTATTTTTTGCACTCACAATAATCCTTGAGGAAATCTATGCCCAGTAAAGACATTCAAAGTTGGGGGGGGGGGGGTTAGAGCTAAGCAGTCACTGCTACTGCCTGGGGTTTGAGCTGCAACCATCGGCAGAGACAGAGGAAAATATGTAACTGGCAGAATTTATCCAGGTTGCAGGACACAGCTTTTCTAGGTGCCAAAATGCCGGTATTGTGATGCCAAAAGCCCAAGCACGTGGCTCGGAAAGGCAGCAACGCTGCAGCCTGATTCAAAGCCAGCTGTTCTCTGCACTTTGGCCCCCAGATTTGGATCTGGCTGCCTCCGAAGAGCAAAAGTAAACATCTGCTTCATTCTACTTTGCGTGGCCTGCAAGCAGCAGCCAGCCAAGCGCAGCGCCTTCTGTTACTGAACCATAGCCCACCCTCTGGCCACCTCCTCTTGGCTTCCAAAATCTGCAACACAACTGGCCTGCAAGTTCTGCGCAAGGAAACCCTGTTTCTGAGATGCTGAAGATGCCGCAAAGCCCAGCTATGCAGGATGACGGCGAAGCCACACAAGGAGAAACTGTGTTTTTAGCCCTCAAAGCTCTCAGGGTGTCTGTGGTTGCTGTTAGGGAGAAGAGAGGCAGCACGGCAGATAAAGCGCTGCAGGGAGAGAGTGAGGAGTTTAACTCCCATCATCCTTAATCATTGGCTGAGGCTGATGTGGGCAGGAGTACAACAACAACTGGAGGTCCACAGGTTCCCCAACCCTAAATGTGCCTAGAAATGAGGAGACAAGCCTGCAGTCCCACCCAATAAATACTGATGCGTCCTTAGAAGGAAATCTTTCCTAATAAAGAGAGGAGCATGGCAAGAGTGGTTCTTGATGACAATGCCATCTGCTGCAGGGGAAGTAAGCAAACGGATGCGGGATACAGAAGACGACCTGGTACGGAGGTAAATCTAAACCAATGTTTTGCATTACGAGCTGGCATTGCACCCAGCCCCTCCCCTCCCCTCCCCTGCCTTTGGTGCAGAGAAGCAGGAGGGAGTTTGGCTTGCGTTTTAGGTTAAGCATAGCTTGCTGTGCTGTCTGAACCCCAACAAACTGTGGTTAGCCTTAACAACCGTCAATGGGGAAAAGGCAGCTTAAAGCCACAGTTTATGAAACTGGCTTGTTTCCACTAACTATGGAGTTCAGAAGATTAAAATGGAAGTGGAAATTTCCAATATCCTTCTGGCAGCTGTAGTGGAGACGCGGTGCATGCTGGTGAGCGCCCTGACATGCTAGGGATTGTGCATGGGACCGTCAGCATACAGAAGATGCACAAAGTTGAGGCAGGCTTAAAAATGAGTAAGTAAGTAAATAAGTAAGTAAGTATTTTTGAAAAGCTCTCTTGGATAGGCAGTGCGCCAATGTGAATCTGCCCTGGACCAGGGAACTCTATCTAACAGCCTTCACCATCCAGATGACCAAAGGTGTGCAAGTTATTTAAAAGACTTAAGCAGGCTTCACCAAGCCCACTCTGGAACCATAAAAGAGGTTGGGGCTAAGGAAAAGTTGTAGTCCAAAACATTTGGAGGGCACCAGGTGGGTGAAGGTTGGTCTTAGGTGACATCACCTGGCTTTTTGGTGCCAGCAGTATGTTTTTAGGCCTATTTCAGAATTTGGCTTTCTAGGCACCAGAATCAAATACCTATCATCAGGCGTCTGGATTTCTTCCAGCCCTGAACAAAGGCTGATGCAGCTGGAAAACAGAAGAACCAGGGACTTTGGAAAACTAGAGATTAGAGCCCCACTCAGGCATTGTTTAAGCATGCAGGTTACCGCATGACAAACACAGTAGCTGTGCCCCCAGCTTGTTTTCATCACCTTCCACAAATTGAAGGGAAGCTGTCTGTAGCAGGAAGCCTCTTGTCTCTGTACATTTTGGAACACTAGTGGAAAGCATTGAAAATGGGGGTGGGGAGAGCTAGCACCCTCCCCACAAGCTTCTCACGTGCTAAGTTACACGCTTAAATAGCACGTGAACAGGGCTCAAGATGCACCATACCAATCAATTCATATAACCAGCCCAGTAGGAACCAGAAGCAGAGGGGAGGGGAGGGATAAGAGGAGAGGCAGGGCCCCAAACAAACGAGGCTGGCCTTATCCAAGTGCCGCCGTGCTATACCAGTGTTTCCCAACCACTGTTCCGCGGCACACTAGTGTGCCGCGAGATGTTGCCTGGTGTGCCGCGGGAAAAATTAAAAAATTGAAAGATTTTTTTTTTTTAAAGTCAAATTTTCGATTGGGGCGCCGTCACTAGATGACCCCTGGGGTTCCCTCCCTCCCTCCCTGCGCCTCCCTCCTCCTCCTCCGGGGAGGCCCTTCCTGGCTCTCGGCCAAGGCTTGGCGACTGCCACTCACTCACTCGCTCGCCCACCCGTCCCTCCATCCCTGCACCCAGCCTCTCCCCCTCCGTCCCCAGCGCGGGGGCTGCCGGGATCCGTAGTCCCCTTGCCCTTGGGCTCCGCGCCCGCGCGGGGTGCGCAAACTACGTTTCCTGGCAGGCCGGGCGTTTTGTTTGAAGCGCTCTTCTCCCGGCCATGGAATGAGCGTGGCGGCGGCGGCCGGGCGGGCAGGGGCTCTTCCGCGCAGACCCCGCGCAGCCTGCCTGCGCCCCCGCGGAGATCGGGCGGCAGGATGGAGGCCGGGGATCCCCGCGGAGGCGGAGCGGCGGAGGCGGAGGCTGCCCCCCAGGTAGGGCTGCGTCGGGGGGGGGGGTATTTTTGCAATGCTGCATCCGCGCCGGAGGGGACGCATCGGACCGCGGGGAGACCCCTTGGCGGGCGTGCAAGGCAATGCATGCGTGCAGGCGTTGCATGGAGTGCAGTGCAATGCAATGGCAACGCGGCGCCCTGCATGCATGCATGCAACTTCCACCGGCGCTCCGGACTTGGCAGGTGAGGGGGGTCCCCAGTGGGCGGCAGAGAGAGCCGGAAGGGCGAAGGGGAGCCGGGGGGGAGCAGCGCTGCTCCCCGAGCCGAGCCCGGGGGGAAACTTCGACGTCGTTGCGCCGGGTGTTGGAAGCGGAGGCTGGCGGGGGGCCCTCACCTGCAAAACCTGGTCGCCTCTCATATATTTCGTGCATTGCATTCATCGCCCGCTTTCTCCTCCAAGGAGCTCCCGGGGGCGCGCGTGGTTCTCCCCGTGTTATCCTCGCAACAACAGCCCTGCGAGGTGGGTCAGGCGAGTGGCCCAAGGGAGCACCCAGGGATTGTCCTGGCCAGGTGGGGTGATTTGAACCCTGCTCTCTGCCCGGTCTTCGTCCTCATTTAGCCCCCACATGTGCATGACTGTGCATGACTGAGGTTTTCCCCCCTCGTCTTGGCTATGGTGTGAGTCTGTGCTGTTAATTAATGGGGTTCTGCCTTCGGAGAAGATGAGCCAGCCCTCAAGGAGGTGATTATGTAATTTGCTAGCAATTCATGTCCCTCCCGGCATGACGCTGCGCGCTAACGTCACGGGGCTGTAATGGTGGTGTGCCTCGAGATTTTTTTCATGAAACAAGTGTGCCTTTGCCCAAAAAAGGTTGGGAAACACTGTGCTATACATCACACAACTACCTCTCCAGCGCTTAGGAAGTTATGTTTCTTCTCTGATGCTCCAGAAATGGTGGGAACAGACTGGAAGGACCAGAAGGTTTGCTTTGGATTAAAAGTTCTATCCAAGGTGGCCTTGCAGAATGCTAGAATTGTAGAATTGGGAGAAATTCTAAGGGTCATCTAAGTCCAGCCCCCTGCAATGAAGGAATCACAGCTAAAGAATCCCTGACAGATGGCCACACAACCTCTGCTTAAAAAAACTCCACCAACTTCTGTGGGAGTCTGTTCCACAGCTCTTACCATCAGAAAGTTCTTCCTGATGTTAATCAGAACCTCCTTTCTTGTAATTTGAATCTATTGATGCGGGTCATAACCTCTGGAGCAGCAGGAAACAGGTTTCCTCCTTCTTCCATGTGGCAGCCCTTCAGATATCTGGAGATGGATATCTCCATGTATGATAGGAAATCTCTGGTGAGACCTTTTCTTTACCAGCTGGGCAGGTGGAGTAGCTTGTAGATTTTGGAGTATTCATGTTCACAAGATAGGAGCTGGAAGATTTCAGGGCTGTGATGAAACTCTCTCGTTGTCACCAGTCAGGACAGACCGGTGAAGGCCTGGTTTGCTTACCACTGTGCACAGACATCTTACGAAGGACGAGTATCAAGAGGTGGAAATGACAGGGAAGAAGATTTCAGCTAAACATCAGGAGGAACGCCCTAGCGGTAATATTACCTTGGGCAGAGATGGGCACCTCTGTTGGAGTTGTTTAAGCAGAGACTGCCAGTAGTCTGCCAGGGATGCTGCATCTGCTGTAAAGGGGACTGGGCTAAGTGACCCCCTAGTCCCCTTCTAATCCTCTGCAAGAGAGCCCTGAGCAGCATGCAAGAGAATATCCGCTCCACTACACACACAAACACACATACAGGTATATCTTGTTCAGTTCTCTACATCTCATCAGTCTAACCTGCGCCTACAGTTGGGAGATACTCTGGTTCCTAAAAGTATCACAACATTCCAATACCTCTGCACTGGAATGATACTTTCCTAGCCCTGATAATCACTGCATGCTGCCACATAGCACCCGAAACACAGAACAGGATTATCTACAACTGTGTATATGTTTCTTAGCAAAGTCCTGCTCCCTGTTTGGTAGCTCTCACCGCCAACGGAACTCCAGCTTGATGCCCCATTATGCCACTGAAAATACACCCCCAAAGTGTTCTTTGGTGACTAATAAAAAATGGGATTAGCAAACAGGTCTCACTTTCAGCCTTTTGTCACACTGACACTTCCAACCATAACTCAGCTGCAGTAACGTGCAGTTTTTGCATGTTGTGCTGCTACATAACTGATGACCCCAAAGGTGATACAGATATTTAAACAAGAGGTTTGATCCATGATGACACAAATATTAAACACCTTACTGGTGAACCCATGCAAGGAAAGTGCCAACGTCTGATTGCCCCTGTCTGACCAATCCAATACAGTGGTACCTCAGGTTACATATGCTTCAGGTTAGATACACTTCAGGTTACAGACTCCGCTAACCCAGAAATAGTACTTCGGGTTAAGAACTTTGCTTCAGGATGAGCGGCACGGCAGCAGCGGGAGGCCCCATTAGCTAAAGTGGTGCTTCAGGTTAAGAACAGTTTCAGGTTAAGAACGGACCTCCGGAACGAATTAAGTACTTAACCCAAGGTACTACTGTATGTACTTTGATCAGATCCCATTCACTGATAGGCTAAAGGCTGTGATAAGAAGGTTCGTCAGAGGGCAAAGACTTTTCCATCAGTCAAAATCTCAAAGGAGCTCACCTTGGTAAAAAGCAAAAAAGTTGTATGTATGCTGACATACTCATTACACAGAGACACAAAAAAACTCAGTGCAAAGTTCTTCTACCCAGTAGTAATGCTGGGTAGGAAATTTCCCACCGTTACCTTTTTCAAAGGAAAACGTTCCACTTTTAGAAATGCACTACTTCATAAGATTGGTAATATAATGAACAGACACAACTCAGATTGGGTAACAGGACAGATACAATACCACTCAAACCTAAAATCGATGTTTTAATTGTATGATATTTAGGTGACTATACTTAGGAAGCACATATATTTATGCACAGAGCTCTTCAGACATGGTAAAATGAGTACGTTAACAGTCTTCGGATCCTTCATTTTCCCTTCATGCTGCAATCCTAAACACACTTTATAAAAAGTAAATTCCACTGTGTTTAATGGGACTCACTTCTGCGGAAGCAGACATACGACTGTGCTGTTAAAATCCAATGATTTGTGGGAAGCATATGCTACTGAGCTGTCAGGTCTTAATGTATTTCTGCGTATGTCAATAAAAATATTTTCCAAGTAAAGTTTTGATCCCCCCCCAACTATAATACTTAAGCCACGCTAACAGCTCTTTATTGGTCTCCCCCAACCCAAAATTTCAGCTCACTGACTTGGGCTACAGGGGCTGGGGAGGAAACTTACAGCTCAAAAAAGGAACATGATAGGTTAATAAACAAGACAAACAAACAAAACTGTAAGACTGTAATTCTAACCCCACTTACCTGGGAGTAAGCCCCAGCAGACATTGTTAGAATTGCACTATTAGGCAAACAAACATGCTAAATGAGATTTCCAAAGATTTAGAGCAGCTGAGGGGGGGGGGAAGAGAAATAAATTTAAATGTTTCCAGAAAAATTTCAGAATGTCTCCACAAAATAATATTTACACATGCCCCAGTTGTTGCTCAAAGGCAAAAAACTCTGTTTTCCTTGGGACATCAGCAACCCAGTGGGCCGTTCGCTGGTCAAACTTATTTTAGCGCCGTTCACTGGCCGAAGGTATGCCAGCTATGTGGGTTTGGCAAGTTTAGCTCAGAGCAAGCCACAAGGCTTGCCCACATTTGGTCATACGGATAAGGAGAGTGGGGCGAGTGGAGGAAGGCCATGGCACTCGAGAATAGTAAGCCAGCCTGGTCATGATACCTAACAGCTGCACTCTTCCAAAACCTTCATCCCCAGAGCCAGAAGCCAGTTTTAAATGGGCACTTCAGCCAATGGAGTTTGAAAGGGAGGGAAGGCCTTCTTCTCAGAAGTCCCTTGCTGTTTTATTTATAACTTGCCTTTGATTGAGTTAGTCTCAAGACGACTTACAAAAGATTTGAACAGCAGGCACAAACCCCCAAACAGCCCTTGGCCTCTTGGTTGAAAGATGGGGCCAGGACACTTTTCCTTTCTGCTCTGTGGCCTCATGTGGAACTTTAGAGGAGAAACTCACTGAAAACCCAATCCGCAGGGAAAAACATGGTCTCTGTGGGCCAGATGCCAGGCAGAAAGCAATACGGAAGACACAGGCATATGGAGCAAACAGACCTTTCCAAGCACGAGTGAGGGGACACAATTGCTTGTCCATGACAAAGGACCCCAGGCCCGGAAAAAAGGGGTCTGAAGTTACCGTATTTTTTGCTCTATAAGACTCACTTTTTCCCTCCTAAAAAGTAAGGGGAAATGTGTGTGCGTCTTATGGAGCGAATGCAGGCTGCACAGCTATTCCAGAGTCCAGAACAGCAAGAGGGATCTCTGCTTTCGCTGCACAGCGATCCCTCTTGCTGTTTTGGCTTCTGAGATTCAGAATATTTTTTTTCTTGTTTTCCTCCTCCAAAAACAAGGTGCGTCTTATGGTCTGGTGCGTCTTATAGAGCGAAAAATACGGTATGTGAAGTATTGTTCTGGGCCCGACTAGTGAACCTAGATTTCCTTAGCTTTGCCACTTGGGGATTCCTGAAGAACAGATACATCAAGGGTTCCCAAACTGTGGTCTGTGGACCACCAGGAATCTCTGAGCCCTGTCAGGTGGTCTGAGGTGTGGCTGTGGATTTGTGGCTGAAGACAGGACAGCGGCAATCCATCACATTCAACATTCATACTTGTTTTTAATCGTATTTTTATTGCTTCTCTTATTTCTTACATTGTATTTTACCATTTGATTTCATATTGCAATACAATAAAACCCAAATATGAGAAGTAAAAAAGCAATGCAAAAAACCCAAAAACCCAGTGTCTAGCACATATTACAATTACTACAACAGGCAGAAATATCACGTGGTCCGCCAAGACCTGCATCACTTTTCAAGTGGTCTGTGGGGCGAGGGTTGGGAACCACAGGAGGCATTGATTAATCTGGTTGCTGCCTCTCCTAGAGGAAATTAATAGCAGCCTAAACAGAACCACTGACCTGTGCACACCCGTCCTGGGTCAGGCACCTGTTTCAAGAAGGACAGGTTTCTGTGCTATCAGTCACCAAAGTTTCTCATTGAGGAGCTATAATTATTGTTATTATTAAGAAAATGTATTTGTCCCTTTTTCTTGCTACAAGAAACTCAAAGTGATTTACAAAAACAAAACAAAAAAAATCACATGCATACAATTAAAACAAAGGAGAAAATATATTAACACACATAGCATTAAGAAGCCATAAATCATTAACAGAGGAATGTTTTTGGGTGGCACCTAAAGATATGTAACCATGGTGCCAGGTGAGCCTCCCTAGGGAGAGCATTCTACAAACGGAGGCAACACAGAAAAGGCCTTTTCTTGTGTTGCCACCCTCTGGACCCCGTGTGGAGCTAATGCACTGAAATAGGAAGTACATGAGCATCTTGCTCAGTATCTGCACCTGCAATCTGCACACGCTATGCTTGTCATGTCCGTAGAGGAGATCCATAGCTCAAGGCCAGAGTCCATGCTTTGCATGTAAGTCCCAGGTCCAATCTTTAGTTAGCACCTTCGATTAGGAAGGGAAGAAACCACACAGCTGCATGCTAGATGGAACAGCCAACATGGTGCCCTCCAGATATTGTGGGACTATAACCCCCATCATACTGGACTACTGGCTGTGCTAGCTGGGGCTAATACGAGCTTTAGCCCAACACCATCTGGAGGTCTCCACATTCCTTGTCATCAGATTAGACAGTAGTAGGCTTGATGAGCCAGCATAAAGCAGCTTCATCTATCCAAACAGATCAGAAGACCAACATCCATTGGCAAAAACACTGCATTTATTTGGAAAATGATACCCATGACAAATGTGAACCAGCCTTGGAAAAATATCTTGCTATATGGATTTAGAGATCAAACCCAAATATATGTGCATGTGTGCAAACGCACACTTTGACTCTGTTACTTTGGGCTCTGATCAATTGTATTTTACAGAGGCTTGCCTGGTGCCATCACTACATATCTTCCTGTGCCAGGCAAAAGCATTCCTCTTTATCCAGGCCTCTGGCTTCTAATTATCTGTGGCATTTTTGCATGGATGGAGCGTTTTAATGTAGAGATTTTTCTTTGCTGGTTTTAACTTGTGTTTTAGTTTAAAATGTTCTAAGTCATTTTGAGTTGTTGCGGCAAAAAAGAAAGCAACTAATAAATTTAATAAACAATAATGCCTCTAGAGTACTGCTTTTTACTTCTGGGGTGTAGCGCTGTAATCAGGGCTAGAATCATGTTTAAAAGGAAGATCAGAACGCTCAGAATGCCAAATAGACCCCACAAAAGCACATCAGGTTAAGTGCTATGCAGCCTGCCCGTGAACTAACACATAACCAGAAGCAAACCACAGGATGTATTTACATGGCCTGCCTTTCATTTTCTCACTCTCATTCATGCACATGAAGACACAGGAAGCCAAGTTTTTCATCTCTGACAGCTAAGATTTTAACTCTATACCTGACTAACTCCTCCGTAAAGACCTCAAGCACAAGATATCAGATGTATTCCTTATGCCCATAAATCAGCTCCTCTCACTGCCCGCCCCTCAGCTTCCCATCAGAATTACAGAGCATATCCAAGGGTCATAGAAGCTATCAGAAATCAAAGAGAGGTTTTAAAAAAAAAAGTTGTCAAGATTTAGAAGCTACACAGATTCTGTGTAAGGTGACAGGAATGCCAATGATTTCTACGGATCACCATCATGGGTATCATTACCTGACTTTCCTACGAGGCTATGGCTGGGTCTGCAAGCCAGCAGACACAACCAAGCAACTACCTGCAGAGAGGACTGTAAAATGAAGCCTAGTCTCTCAACCTTTCTCTCCACCTGAAGTGGTGGACTGCACCTTACTATAAAACCACACCTTAAGTTGCAGCATTATCAACGTGACAAAAAAAGGAAGAACTGAGCAGAGAAGCAGCCCCGAGAAGCTTCAGGTTGAAAAGGGAAGAGTGTGGTACACACATGAAAGGAGAGCAAGCTCTGAACTCTGGGCCTGTTTTATAAGACAAACTTGCCCCAAATCACACAATGGAATCAGAGGCAAAGTATGCCTACAGAGGAGAAAGGCTTACTCTATTTGTACTCAGTATGTATATTTGCAATTAAAAACAAATGTTACAAGGCGAGAGAGAGAGAGAGAGAGAGAGAGAGAGAGAGAGAGAAGGGCTTAGATCAGAAGACCTAAGAAGACTCATAGTTCTCCACAGCTACACAGTGACTTGAGATATCTCAAGTTCTTGGACACGAGGATCAAACTGCCATATATATATATTTTCCAAATCTTATTCGAGTAGCTGCTAGTAGAATTTCTATAGCTTTCTCTCATTAAGGAAACTTGCTTCCATAGACTTCTGGAGACAGAGACAGAGCAGAGGCGAGGGTTATACCTCTGCTCCAGCTACTTGTGACACCAGAGTCAGAGGACTGGGAAAACTTTGTCCCACCTCAACATTTTAGCCAGTGGTAGACCTGTGAACTTCCCCCACAGCTGTCAAGTGGAGCCACAGCAGAAAGCAAGGAGCTGTTAAGGTGCAAAAGTGCTGCAAGATCTTTTTCTGCATCATGGAACACAAGGGCCATTATTCTCATTTGAGAGGAGCAAGTATAGTGGCTAAGAGCCAGAAATGTGGAAGCTCCCTCTCCCCCCCCCCCCATATCTCTTCTCCTACAATGGCCACTGCCAATCTTTTTTCCCTTCAGACTCAGCTCCCACATTAGCCACATTGAGATAGTAGCTGTAGCTAATCATGTTTAGATAATGATGGTGAAGTGCTTCAAAAACTCTACAGCGCAGTAGCCATGCTCACTAATAAGCAGAGATAATGGTTTGCCATGGCAGAGCTGGGCATAGCCAGGTTCCCACCACATCCAGTGATAGTGGTCCCTGAACACTGACCACATTGAGTGGGGCTGATGGGAGCTGTAATCCAATAGCATCCAGAGGGTACCACAAAGACTATCCTGATCTGTGGGACCACACTTTCTCAGAGGGCAAAAAGCAAATTCTCGTGATATAACTTTTATACACAAAACGAGTTGCCTGTTGCTTGCAGGGAGAAGGCTGAGCCCTCATATTTCTCTTAGCTCTGCAAAGGAGCCCACCTGTCATTCCTGAACAAGGATTGTTTTCATCCCCCTGAAAAAGTGCATGTGGGCTCCCAGCCTCTCCTGGGCCAAGAGTCCTTCCTCTCACCTTCCTTCCTGCCCTGCACTCAGCACCACCACAGGAAAGCCCTCATGGGTTGCAGCCTTTCCTTAATCTATCATCCCCATCCAGAGAAATGAGCAAAGCCAAGCACAGATCTCTTGAGCAGGAAGGGATGGAAGTGTGGGGAATTATGGCATGCTGCAGCAGCCCTGGAAGGGGTCAGGTAGAGGAGCTGAAGCAGCACACATGCCAGAAACAAAGCAACTGGCCGGTGTGGGGTCCCGGTGGGTGGGGGAAAGATGGGAGGAGGCGTAGTCACGGGAGGGAGAGGAAGGAGTCTCAGCTGGGGGCAGGCAGGGAAAGAGAGAAAAGAGGGCTTGAACGTCGCCCCCCCCCCCCATATTTTTCTGATTGCAACAGCATTAAATGGACATGAAATCAGAGCGGCCAGCAGGGTGTGTATGAAGAGAAATGCAAGAGAACAAGATGAAAGGATCAAAGTAGAGGGGCAACATCAGTGAGCAGGGGGCCGATTTCTGAAAGGAAGGAGTAGGCCAGACTGCAGACGAGGGCAAACCTGAGGGTGAGAAGCAGCCATGGCCAAAGCAACTCTGTCCTCGCCCTGCAAGGAACAGAGCGGGAGTCTACAACCGTTTCTTTTTGGGGACGGGGGGGGGACTCTATGCCGGTGATGAGCGACTGATTTCCGCAACGGAGGTGTTCAGGGGGTTGTCTCCACAAACCCGTATCCCAGTGAGAGGCCGGAGATGGGGAAGGAGGGGCGTGGTGGCTTACCGACCAAAAAGCTTGCAAAGGGGCACGTTGGTCCCCCCTCCCCGATTCCCCGTCCCTCTCTCCGCCGCCCCAAACACCGTATGCCAGATCTACTAACCCCCTCGGCTCCGCGCCGCCTGCAGTCCTACGTGCCCTAAGCAGCCTTCCTGGGAAGGCCACCCCGTGGAGCTCAGCGAGGCTTACTCCCAAGAAAGCCTGCGCACCAACTGCAACGGGAGTCCAAGCAGTACGTAGAGGGCTGGGCTGCCACGGCTGGCCCTTGAACGAGGGGTGGGAAGGAGGACGGGGAGCGCTCCTCTACAGGACGCCAATTTGCCAGCCAGACCCTCTGCCAGGAGACTCCATTCCATTCCCTGCTGGGCTGCCGCGGCTGAGCCATTCATAAGAGCCAAAGCTGCTGCCGTACGGGAGGAGGAGGAGAGGCGGCGGGAGGGCTCCTGCTCAGGACACCAGCTGGTCAGCCGGCCAGCCATGCCCTCTACTAGGAGACTCCATTCCAACCCTACCTACCCTTTCCCACCCCCGCCCCGAGAAAGATAAGGTTTCGCGCGCACCGCGGCGGGGGTAGGTGGGCGGGCAGGGGGCGGCCTGCCCCTTCTTACCCATCGCCGCCGCCTCCGGGCCCGGCCCCGCCGGCCACCGTCCGCTTCTCGCCTGTCCCAGCCAACTCGGGCTCTTCGACTCCGCCACCTGACAACGGACGTGACGCGACGCTGCCGTCATCGCTAACGCCGGCCACGCCCCCGCAGGCTGCCGCCGCCGCCATCTTCTTCCCCGGAGCCTCGGCCTGTGTCAAAGATGGCGCCGACAGAAGCAAGGCCGGGCGGAAGAGAGGAAGGGGGGAAGTAGGCGGGGAGTGCCGGTGCAGGATTGGTGAACTCGAGAGTCCCCCACCCCTCCCTTCGGTAAGAAATCAGCCCTGCCCCTCACCTACTCGAGGGCGAATGAAAGACCTACGCAGGGTATGATTGGCAGGCTCCGACTGACGTCACTTTAAATACCATAGGTTAACTGTATTAATCTTTATTATTTCTCTTTCGGAGCAACGTGTTTAAATATAATTAATTATTAAAAAAGCAAAAAACACATGAGAAACCTGGCCTAGCTGTTTCCACCAAATCTGGTCCTGGAACTGGCCCAGGGGGAAAGGGGGCTTTATTATTTATTTATTTTTATAACTCTTATCTTCCCACCTTTTCCTCTACGACGCTCAAGGCGGCGCACATGTTTCATGGCCGAGTAGGGATTTGAACCCTGGTCTCCCTGATCCTAAGGCTACAGTACAACACCCTGGTAGATCAGGGTTCAAATCCCCACTTAGCCATGAAGCTCATTGTGTGACCTTGAGCAAAGCACTACCTCTCGGCCTCACCTACCTCACAGGGTTGTTGTGGGAATTAAATGAGGAGAACCATGTCTGTACACCACCTTCAGCTCCTTGGAGAAAAAAAGGTGGGTTATAAATGCAGTAAAAAATATATATTGATGGGGCCTTCGCTTGCTCCTTATTTGACAGCCTCAAATTGCCATATCTCTTAACTAGAGTTTTTTTTTTTTTTTAAAGTGAAAAGCAAGTAACCCAGAGCAACCCTCAGCCACTTTTGTAACTGGTGAGTCATGCTTGGGTGATGGGGGCAGGAGGGAGAAGGACAAACAGCAGCTCGCTTTCTCTCCCTCAGTTGAGCACTTGCATCATGCAGGCATGACTCACTCTATGGGAGCCTCGACTGCCACTTGTGCAAACAACAGACTCCAGGGAGGTAACAAAAGAGTGTTCGCCTTCCTTAGTACTGCCGGCATTAGGGGAAGTGGGGCTGCAGTCACCAAACCTGACTTGAGCCCTCTGCCAATTTGGAGACTCTTTCTGCACTGTGTTCTGGGTGTGCAACTCCCTCTTTCTATCATTGGCAGGGGTGCTCAGCACCGTTTGGAAATAAAGCCAGGCTCTTCCCACGCTTTGTCTAGTGCCAACTGAAGTGGATAGAAATCACTTCTTCTAGAAGTTGTTGCAGCAGCCAAGAATCCTGAATTATGAGCCAGTGGTGGTGTGCTGGTTAGTGTTGGACTAGGACCTGAGAAACCGGGGTCCGAATCCCCACTCAGCCATGAAGCTCACTGGGTGACCTTGGGCCAGTCACTTACTCTCAACTTAAGCTACCTCACAAGGTTGTTGTGGGGATTAAATAAGGAAAGGGAGAATCATGCAAGCACCTTGAGCTCCGTAGTGGGAAAGGTGCAATATAAATGCAATAAATAACAACAAATGCCACGTGTGCAGTCTGACTAGAGACCCTCAAAATACATATACAGTGGTACCTCGGGTTAAGAACTTAATTAGTTCTGGAGGTCCGTTCTTAACCTGAAACTGTTCTTAACCTGAGGTACCACTTTAGCTAATGGGGCCTCCTGCTGCTGCCGCGCTGCCACCACACGATTTCTGTTCTCATCCTGAAACAAAGTTTTTAACCTGAGGTACTATTTCTGGGTTAGAGGAGTCTGTAACCTGAAGCGTCTGTAACTTGAAGCGTATGTAACCCGAGGTACCGCTGTAGCTGCAAGCAAAAAGTCGGGAGACATTTCAGCATGTCCAAACTAGTTAGCATAGCAAATATGGAGCACACAGAATTCCATGGCCCTCATTGGCTCCTTAATGTGATGTGGCCAAGATGCCACTTTTTTGTTACCAGACAGACACACCAACATGTGCCAGGCAGCCTCTGCACAGCCTTTGATTCACTTTGTAAACTTGCACCTGCTCCATCAGGTGAAGGGGACGTGTTAACATTTCCTGCAGTACAGATGAGTCACGTGCATGCAATGGCGGTGAAAGTGTAGCTGTGGGGCCCACATTGCTGCAGCATTCAGCACACATCAAGATGGATCCACACAAACATTAACTCTTTTGGGCTGTAGATTTTGGGAAGAAAAGCAAAGCTGGTGCAGACAGGCAGGCTGTCTGCTGTGTCCTCAGTGGCCCTGGAAAGCTCTGAATCATCAGCCCAAAGGCATTTAAGTCCAGCTCCTCTCCTATGCCAGTTACCCCTCAACATGTGCTAGGCAAGTCAGCAGACTTGGCAGGAAGAGCAGCTTTCAATGCCTGCTGGAGGAAGGAGGGGATGCTGCTCTTTCATCTGCCTAGAGAGTAGCTGAACTTAATGGTGGGAAATAACAGGTGGCCTGTTGCCAGTACAGTACCTCTTTTGTGGGGAAGATGGTGGAGAAGCTGCAGAACTGCAAGTGTTCCTGGATGACACTGGTTATCAGGATCCAGGTTTAGGCGTGTTTTTGGGAATGAATTGGCCTTGGTCACCTTGATGGATG